>NC_064570.1:40839500-42156500 GCF_937001465.1 Orcinus orca | reverse complement strand
GCTACACTTCGACATCCCTGGCCTCCCTGCTGGGCTTTCTCAGAAGGTGATGCTCAGAGAACTAGTGGTAACAAAATCCATTTCTTATGTTGGTTTCACTAAAGCTCCAAGGAAGCTCAGAACTTGTTTGGCTTCTGCTTTTTGTGCTTCATAACTAGGAATAGCACAGAGACGTCTACTAATGCTTGTGAAATGAATCTGATGCATGTTGAAATATGTCACACAGGGGGATGCAGCACTTATTTCTTCATGATAACCAGTTCCTTTCTTCCCCCTTTCACGGCTTGTAATACCTCTTGGACATGCGTACATTGTTAGGCACTATAAACCTTGTGTATGTGTGTGTATGTGTATATATATATATACCTTGAATCATTTCTTAGTGCATACCATATTCAGTATTGAGACTCCTCTTCCTCTTGTTTTCTTCCTTCCAACAAAAGCAAGCCCCCAAAACACTCCAGATTGTATTGTTTTGGAGAAGCCAATTGTCTTTAAAACAACATCACACTTAAGGAATTCCCAATTTCTTTTAAGCATGTATTTTTTTTTAAAGAAGGTGTACTGAACTCACAGTATTCTGAGTAAGCATATATGTCTTGTGATGTAATGGTTGCCATAGAAATTAATCACCTCCCAAAAAGAATAGTGGAGAATATAAATTAGAACTGCCCCCCACCCCCACACCGTACCTTCGTTTATGAGGAATTTCAGGGGGAAAAAAAAGGTTGTTTTTCTCCTTTTCTCTTTCACGGAAAGAGGGATGGAGAAAGCTGCTTTTGTGCTCTGATTGCCCGGCTTTCTCCCTTCCCACTGGCTACTGCCAGAAGGTTGCAGGGCAGGGAAGCAGTCACTCCAGCTGACAGAGAAGGCTCTTGTGATAACTAATTGCAAAATACACTTGGGAATGGCGGGGCCCATCGCTTTATGAATATTCTGCATTCCGATTCTGAATCGCCTGTGCACTTTCCAGGACCCCGCGAGAACTCGGAGCTCAGCGCCTCACTGCTTTGGCAGACGCTCTTCTGTGTGTCCTGACCTAGGTCTTTCAAATTGAACTGGAATTTACCACTGATTTCTATTCAATAGAAATAACAAAAGTGGAAATTATTTTGAAGGTTGACTGCTGAGCAGGGGTCTGCTGAGACAGAGCAAAGCATTGTGAAGGGAAATTCATGAACTACAGAAAAAAAGGGCTCAAAAGGGAATGAGCAGCTCAAGGATGATTTCCAAAATTTAAACTATGTTGAGCAGTGCCATCTGGCACCTAGAATAGGGTTTGCCTTTTTGCCAGCTCCTTGTGGGTCAAGACTTGTAGCTTCCAATCCTTTTAAAGACAGTCTGTCCTTCCGAAGTGTGATGCATTCCGGTGTGGCTGGCACCCAGAGCCATTCCTGATTGAAAGGATTTCTTATAGAAAGGTTAATGGAAACAGGTTAATATATTGGAGGTGTTTTAAACTAGGACAATTCAAGGAATCATATTTAGAAGATAGTCTGTGACAGTATTGGGGATAAATTTTGATAAGGGGATATCTGATAATTATTAAGGATATGTGTGTGTGTGTGTATATATATATATATATATATATATATATATATATATATTTTTTTTTTTTTTCGGTACACGGGCCTCTCACTGTTGTGGCCTCTCCCGTTGCGGAGCACAGGCTCCGGATGCGCAGGCTCAGCGGCCATGGCTCACGGGCCCAGCCGCTCCGCGGCATGTGGGATCTTCCCGGACAGGGGCACGAACCCGTGTCCCCTGCATCGGCAGGCGGACTCTCAACCACTGCGCCACCAGGGAAGCCCAAGGATATATTTTTAAATAGAGTTAACAGTCACAAAGAGAAGCCTCAATGATTCATGTGCAGGTTCATGTCACTTTATAGATGATAGCTTAAAAAGTCACTTATAAAGTGAATTCTGGCCTCAATAAAATGTAAAGTTGCTTTTGGTTTGGAAAAAAATTCATTTCCCAGTTATAAAAATTATAATTTATTATTTTGGGGCAATATTTGATTAAGATATAAATATCAAACACAAGAGTTAAATAAATTATTATATTTGATGGTTTCATTTATTTATTTAAATTTTATTGGAGTATAGTTGATTTACAATGTTGTGTTAGTTTCAGGTGTACAGCAAAGTGAATCAGTTATACATATACATATATCTACTCATTTTTAGATTCTTTTCCCATATAGGCCATTACAGGGTACTGAGTAGAGTTCCCTGTGCTATATAGCAGGTTCTTATTAGTTGTCTGTTTCGTATATAGTAGTGTGTTTGTGTCAATCCCAATCTCCCAATTTATCCCTCCCCCCCCTTTCTCCCCTGGTAACCATAAGTTTGTTTTCCACATCTGTAAGTCTATTTCTTACATTTGTACCAAATTTCTTTCATTTGTACTCTTTTTTAAGATTCCACATATAAGTGATGTCATATGATATTTGTCTTTCTCTGTCTGACTTACTTCACTCAGTATGACAGTCTCTAGGTTCATCCATGTTGCTGCAAATGACATTATTTTGTTCTTTTTTATGGCTGAGTAATATTCCACTTTATATATGTACCACATCTTCATTATCTATTCCTCTGTTGATGGACATTTAGGTTGCTTCCATGTCCTGGCTATTGTAAATAGTGCTGCAATGAACATTGAGGTGCATATATCTTTTCGATTATGGTTTTCTCTGGATATATGCCCAGGAGTGGGATTGCTGGATCATACGGTAGCTCTATTTTTAGCATTTTAAGTAACCTCCATACTGTTTTCCATAGTGGCTGCACCAATTTACATTCCCACCAACAGTGTAGGAGGGTTCCCTTTTCTCCACACCCTCTCCAGCATTTATTGTTTGCAGACTTTTTGATGATGGCCATTCTGACTGGTGTGAGGTACTACCTCATTGTAGTTTTGATTTGCATTTCTCTAATTAGCGATGTTGAGCATCATTTCATGTGCTTTTTAGCCATCTGTATGTCTTCTTTGGAGAAATGTCAATTTAGATCTTCTGCCTGTGTTTTGATTGGGTTGTTTGTTTTTTGATATTGAACTGTATGAGCTGTTTGGTGGTTTCATTTAAATAAAAATGATTCTTTTCTGATATTGTTGTATAAAAAAAGTTTAAAGGTATGAAATTTTTCATGTTTGACTCAAGAATGAGATACAGAGTTCAGCGTCACAGTGTAACCCTATAGATGCCTCTGGCATGAAGACTCACTTAGTCACTTTCAAATAATTTATGCACAAATTCTACACCAAGAAAACTTACCAGTTTGTTCCATTGGATGGATTTTGCTCTCTAGCAAATACCCCTTGCATTAAACAAATCTGAATAAATAAGAGATTTCTTATTTTTTTAGTATTTTAGTTAATACTAGAATTTCTAACCATGAGATATGGCAAGATAGAGTAGCAAAATTGGAGCCATAGAAAGGGAGAGAAATTCAAGATTAGTTATAATAATTGTAGTGTTTCAGATTGAAGCCAACAGAATTAGATTTTGTTTCGCTTATATGAATACTGATCTCTTATGGAAAGGAGTTAACGCCTCAGCTTGTTAATATCCAAACAGACAGTTTGAATGGATAGCACTGCAAAGTTAGCTAAGCCATCTCCCTCAATCCTCAAAATTTCCCATTAACCATGTCATTAGCAGGTATAATGCCATTGAGTTACAGGAACCAACACTTTATCTGCATCTACTAAGTGCTGGGTACTGTGCATTTCATATACTCTATGTAACAGCCTTGTGTAAAATGATCAGTTACCAAATGGGTGGTCATTATCAACTTCATTTCAACAGACGAGGAAACTGGGGTTCAGAGAAGTTACATAAGTTGTTCAGGGTTATGTGAGGTTATGTGGACAATACTGTAGTTGATATTCAAACCAAGTTCTTTTTTATTACAAAGGCTGTTCCTTCTCTGACCAATAATTTTCAAGTGTTTTAGACAGTAAAGTTACTTTTTGTTTTGCCTTATATGAAATTGTATCAGGAACATCATTGTATCTAACCATTAGAAACAATGACCAAGTCACTCAGATACATTGTCTTCATTATTTGGGGAAAGCACATCATTGTTGGTGGAAGCCCTGAGCATCACATCAGAGCCTTAGTGTTCTGGGAGGACCCAGTGTGAAACCAATGCCTGGGCAGGCTGCCAGCCCCTGTCTAGAACAGTGCTAGATCTGAGAGGCTGGGAGACTCCGCGACTTTTGGAAAAATCACATGATTCTTAAATGGTCTTAAAACAGGCTAATAAATTAGGGAAATGTGCAATAAGGTAGCAGAGCTTTTTGACAAATCTCAAATGAAAATAGTGGCTTCTGTGACCTAATCTAAACGTACACAGCACTGGGGAAATGAGGCTCCATATAGTGTATCAATTTAACTCCTAATGTGTTTTTCCGTGTGGTGAATGATTTTACTTTTTGTGTCTCCTTTCTCAACTTGACCTATTTTTGCACCATGCCAGTCCTTCAGTGAAGTGTATTTGCTGTCTAATTTAGTTCGGGACAGGATCATAACTGTTTCAGTGTTAGTTACATTAAAGTTAATTTAGAGAGGTGAGGTGGGTTGAGCATAATATTGGCAGTCAGGAATTTTAAACAGCATTCCTAATTGCTGCTCTGATTTCAGAAAAATGGCTTCTTTAGGATTGTGACTTCAGTTTCCCTCTTTAAATTCTCTTTTGCTCTTTTTTTCCTTCCCAGCCTTCTTCTTGAACCTGTTAAGCTTTGGGATTTCAAAGCATTCTTTTCCCAGAAGAGGACAATGTTTATTTCCCAGAGGTGACACTGGCCAGTAGAGTCCATGAAATATCCTACTACAGGATTCAATGACTTGTTTTCCTTTCATCTTTTTCTGTTTCCCAACGTTTATCTCCCCCGACCCCTCATGGGCTTGTAATACTTTTGCAGTAATTACTTAAAAAAATATAAGTGGTCATCAAAGAAGTCTGTAAAATGTAGATGTATGTCTGAATAACTATTTGGAAAAATAGTATTTACTCAATAATGATCAAGTTGTGTCCCGCCTCTTCCTAACGAGTTTACTTTTTGTTTTGCTGAAGTACATTAATGATTCTTTTGGAGTGGATTTATGAGTGATAAACTTGCAAAGTCCTTGCATTAAAAACAAAAACCTTTTTTTCCCCTTGGATGCTAGTTTGGTTGAGCCTGGGTTTTGTGCTCAAATGTATTTACCGTAAGAACTTTGAAGATGTTGTGCTATTTTCTTTTAGCATCTAGTGTTGTCCTTGAGAATTCTGAGGTTAAAATGAGTCTTCTTCCTTTGCAGGAAACCTAGTTTTATCTTTGAAAGTTTTTAAGATCCTCTCTTTATTCTTAGTGTTGAAAGTTTTGCCACAGTGTGTCTACATGTGGACTCTAAAATTCATTCTGCTGAGCACTTGGTAAGCTTTCGCAATCTGAAAACGTGTCTTTCTTTGATTTTGAGAAATGTTTCTTTTCTCTATCTTTGGTTCTGAAACTCTTACTAGCTAGATGTTAGAACTTTTTTGTGTGTGTGTGTGTGTGTGTGTGTGTGTGTGTGTGTGTGGTAGGCGGGCCTCTCACTGTTGTGGCCTCTCCTGTTGCGGAGCACAGACTCCAGACGCGCAGGCTCAGCGGCCATGGCTCACGGGCCCAGCCGCTCGGCAGCATGTGGGATCTTCCCGGATCGGGGCACGAACCCATGTCCCCTGCATCGGCAGGCGGACTCTCAACCACTGCGCCACCAGGGAAGCCCTAGATGTTAGAACTTTTATACTTCTAATTCTAAACTTCTCTCACCTACTTTGCAGTATCTTTGGGAGAATTCTGGCTTGATCTAACTTGCTAATTTATTCTAAAACTAGTGTCCATTTTGCTATTCATTATATCTACTGATTTTACAATTTCTACAATCATTTTTATCTCCCAGGAATCTCAAATTATTTTTTCATACAGTCTAATATTATTCTTAGATGCAGTCGCCTTTCTTATTCATGTGAGGGTATTAACTGTACAGTCAGTTTTCATTGTTCACAGTAGTTATGCTCTATAAAGTTGCTGTGAATTAGTGAATTAGCAAATACTGGATTAGTGAATATTGAACCATTGCTCCTACAGGAAATAAAGCATTAGGTGATGCCTGTGAGTTTCTGGTCATAACATTTTCTTCAACTGATCAACACATGACCTTTTTTAATGTCTGTTTTTGTTGAAGACACCTTATTTAATATACAGTTGGCTCTCTGTATCAGCAGATGCAGAACTGGAGGATACAGAGGGCCGACTGTACTAAGTCCTTTTATCGAAGGGACTTGAGCATCTTGAATTTTGGTATCCTGGGGGGTCCTGGAACCAATCCTCCATGGATACCAAGGGGCAACTCTGTATTGTTGATTTATAAACATTTAGCTTACAGCCAACAGCACCATAAGTCATGCCTGAACGAAGCTTACGGGACACACATATGTTCTCTGTAAAGCACATCACAGCCTTCTTGTACTTAGGAACGCTAAACAGTACCTCAGGGCCACGCTTGGGGGCCATTTTAAACAGTGAAATCACCAATAAAAATAAAAAGTGTGAAAACCATGGCCTACATACGCCACAGAAAAGACACTTGTATGAGAGCTGAGACAAGAAGGCAGAGCGTTGCCTTGTTTTTCACTTGTTTGAATGTGCACATCAGGCATCTCAAAAATTTCCCTGCTCTGTACATGTCTCTGATTGACCTTGAAAGCACGACGAGTATTGATTTGGGGTTACAAATTCATTTTATCAAGCAGACGAATTCACAGGTATGGAATCCACAAATAATGAAGATCAACTCAACTTCGTTCAAAGTCACCTTCCGTTTGTGCTGTTAAAGTCTGATTCTTTAGATGTTTGTGGTTTTCTCTGCTGAATTTGGTGCCGTCTCTCACGGGGTTTGTTTTCTTGAAATATTTCGTAATTCTCGTGTGTGCTCATTTTTATATTTGAGCTTCTTTGCTTCTCTGTGAACACTGTTTCTGTTACAAGAATCTGTCTTCTCTGCTGGAGGTGGGGGAGCTGGGATGTGCTACCAAGGCGTGGTGGTCATGTGCTCCTCTTCTGCGTGTGGGGACTTCCTGTTCTTTCTGGCGATGACAATCCAAGTCCCTCTCCGGTGCACTGTCCTCACGTGGTGCCTAGGCCGAGGGGTGGGTGCAGCTCATCCTGCTGGTGGTGGTGCTGGGGGGGGAGAGCAGGGTATCCTGAACCACTTACCAGCTACTTCCTGCGATGCTTTCCTCCGGACTCCTTCCTGCTGCCTCGTCTGTCATCTCGGGGTTCTGAGTGTCCCAGAGTTGCTCTCACCTTTGCGACTGACTATTCCTCCATGTGATCCGGGTGGTGGTTTTCCCCATCAGTATGATTCTGCCACTCTTCCTTACTTCTGGAAGTCCTCAAAATTTCTGTCCATCAACTCCACCCATTCTTGTTTTCAAGCACTGCTGTGAATTTATTTCTTTTAAAGACAGATTTTCTGGTATTTTTAGGAATTTGAGGTGGGAGTACATAGGCCTTAGTCTGTCATTTTGATCTAATTCCATAATATTTTAATTAGGAAAAAATACAGTTCTTTTTAAAAAAAACTTCGTATTTTTCAAATGTTCAGACAAAAATGTCTCAATTCTGGATTTCAAGGCAGGATTTGTATGGAATTCTTTATTGATGGCTTATGTAGACATCTGTAAGGACACATTAGTAGATTCCGATTTATTATTGTTATGGTTGTGTTTATTACTGTATGGATTATCTTCATCTTCATAAATATTCAAATATACTTTATTAATTATATTTTTATATGAGTACCTTCTGTGCTCTTAACACATTTGTAACAAAGCAGTGATGCCAGGTGCCTTATGGTTCATTATCACATTTAATGCTTACAGAGATCCTATAATGTAGTGGTTGTCGTTTTCACTTGGAGGATAAGGAAACAGGTTCAGTGACTTTAACTTTCCAGTGCAAATAAGTACAGGTGCTGGATCTGACCTGTCAGCTGTCTGGCTCCAAGTTCATCCGTATATCACACTCTTAATAGAAGATTGGCGCTGGTTCTACGATGCTGATTATTAGGTCTCCGCACATGTGCTCAGGCACAAAAAATGAGGATGATAGGACAATTATGAGAAATTGCATCTACGTTGGAGGAACTGTGTGGTAAACATTTAGGCATATGCTACAGCCTCCTGTTACTGGATTCTTCTTCATGTTAGAACGAATAACTGTTTAAAAGTTCATCCTTCTAAAAACAAATTAATGATCAATTTAGTGTCATTATCAACCATTAAAAAAATTCCATTCTGATTTAAGGCATAGGAATCAAAAATGTATTTAAGGAAAATAATTCTACTCTCTCCAGGGTTTTTCATTTGAATAAACAGATAATAAATCAGAAATACTGCACACAGCAGGCCTCTAGCTTGGAACAGCTCAAAAATGCTCCCAACATCTATATTGCAAAAACATAAAGGAGTTACTTAATGATTGGATTTAAGTCAGAAAAATACTACTGCTTTAATCTCTAGAGATATTGAGTACATTAGATAAAAGTAAGAAGATCCCAATTTCTAACTTCTCCACTTTGAGCTGTTTAAACTCAGAATGAACTCAAATTTAGGAGAAATTTCCTGAGAACATGCCCTGAATATGGGCTCATGTTACAGCCTCTACTGTCCCCACCCTCCAGTTTCTGATGGAGCTGATTGGAAGAGTTAGATCTTACACACATACTTTGAAGACATAATTTCCTGTCTGTGGGTCCCATTTTAGAGACGAGTCCGGTTATCCATGACATAAAAATTAAGTATAAGTCTGTGGACATCAGGCCTTGGGCATCAGGCCTCAAAAAATATTCCATAACTTTCCTGTCTCTTTAACTTTTGTTTTGTTTTTTTTTTTTTGGTGGGGTGAGGGGAGCAGGTGACTTGAAATCCAAAGGTTCTTATCTCTGCCAAATACTAGTTGCTAATCTGTTATTCTGCATCATCTGAGAAACATTATATAGAAATAAATCTCGCTGACATTAAGTTGGATGTTTGTTTTACAGGACCAGAAAAAAAAAAAGTCAATTCTCATGATTTTAATTAATAATACCACACTAGAACATGTTGACATTAATAACTAAATCTCACTGTTAGAAATCTCAGCTTGTTCTGACAGAAGCTCCAATCTCTTCTGGTAAACTTTTTTTTTTTTTTGCGGTACGCTGGCCTCTCACTGCTGTGGCCTCTCCCGTTGCGGAGCACAGGCTCCGGACGCGCAGGCCCAGTGGCCATGGCTCACGGGCCCAGCTGCTCCGCGGCATGTGGGATCTTCCTGGACCGGGGCATGAACCTGTGTCCCCTGCATCGGCAGGCGGACTCTCAACCACTGCGCCACCAGGGAAGCCCTCTTCTGGTAAACTTTCGGGAGTTGCCTCGCATGCCTCGCAGTCAGGACTCCCCTGCTCCCAGCCTCCTAGTCCACTCTGCATGGAGCCCCTCGCCCTCGGCCTGCCCTGACTGGCATTCGCACCCAGCTGAAGGAGCAGGTTCCTGCCAAGTCAATAAGGCTTCTGACAAGTTCAACCTGCTCCGACAGCTTGGCCAACTCATGGGAAGTGGGAATGAGGATGTTTCCACCTCATGGTAATACTCAGCTAAGAAGGTCCCAAGACACGGGTTCTTGGGCCAAAAATGTGGCAGAGTTGAGTGCGATGGCTTTGCCAGGTCACACGGAGTTCTTTTCCTGCCAGAGATTTGTCCGTATCACCAGGTAGCTTTGCCTAAATGGATTTAAGTACCAACTTACTGAATACTGTGCTCATACTTGCCTCTCCTCTCCACCCTCAGGGCCTTTGGCCTACCATGTTAGACAGCTTTTGCCCTTAAAATGAATTTTCTTTTGCAGGCAGTCTCCACTGTCCTTCCTGCACCCTGGCGTCCGTTCCTTTTACTTTCAGAGTTCTGCCAGATGTGCCTGTACATGCCTGAACTCTAAATGGAGACATGATTCAAGTGTGTTTCCGCCCGTGCCCCACGAAGGCCTCTTAGCCCTAATGTAAATCAGTGGATGCAGATAGGTACTTCTAAGAACAAGTATCCCTCAGCTCTACTTCTCAGACAGATCTGAGTCTCACATTAGCCTAGTCAAGTACTGCAAGTAATTTTTGCATTTGTTTCTTTTCCCCAGCAAGTTACGGTATACTGAGATTATGTGGGTGTTCTGGACCTGGATTTTCCACAGTGCCCAATTCATCTTTGAAATTTTCTGACATTCATTGAAAGTTACTCAAAAATTCCAAAAACTGGAATACAAAGGACCTGCATCCCAGTAAGGTTCCTGAGATGTGCCATAGTGTATAAACCTGGAAAAATAACAGAGACCCTACTATGAAGTTTATGGAAGAGGAAAAGAAGTAGGGAGGAGGTGATTTTTTAAGTGACTGAAACGTTACCCTATGTTCACATTATTTTCCTTTTCTACTTTTAAATGAGGAGAATTCTCCTTTTAAATCAGCTCAGAGAGGCAGGCCCAAGCAATCTGTGCGGATACAAGTCACTGTATCAGTGTTGTCTTGGTGGAGCAAAGGAGCAGAGGGACCTGACACATGGTCCCACAGCCCATGGTGCAGCCCAGCATGAAAGGGTGAATTAGTAAAGAGGAGTGAGCCTGTGCCTTCAGGCCAGACCAGGCCAGGGTGCTCCTTTAAGTCAGTCTTTTCCCTGTATCTGCTGATTGAAGAGCCCTTCTAGCAATTAGCCATGGCAGTTTAACCAATGGGCAATGGCATGGAGGAAGTATGCAAGGAAATCATTTTTCGTTTCAAAATGAGTGTGGTGAGGAGAGAAATACATAAGGGTCAATAGCTCTTTCCTAGGCTCATTGCTTTTGATCTCTTATAAATCGATTTGCTGAATACCCAGAGGGGCAAAAAAAGGATGCAGCAGAGGCTTCAACCATCGGAAGGCACTAGGCACTTTCTGCTGAAGTGTTGTGGAAGATGGAGTTTTATCTCTGAGGATCATCTGGGACATTTCATCTATTCTAAGGTGGTCTCTATTTATTGCCTTCCTGATTTTTTTTAGATTACGTCTCAGCATCTGAAACTTTTCCAAGAAATACAATAACGGCAACTTGCATTTATACCCATATGGTGCTCACTGACCTGAAATTCAGATTCGCTCCCTTGTCCCAGTTTCTCTCCTTCAGTGTTTTAAGACCTGGTGGTATTCATTTATTTTAAAATAATAATAAACCCATTAATGTCATACTGTATCATTATATGTTATATAGCTATATTTTATATATTATATATTACATGTTATAAGGTACCTTCATACTGTTATAATATGGGTGGGGTTATACAAGAATAAAATGTACATATTTACTGAGCTCTATATTAAAAATGAGAATACAATGTTCTTTATATATGTTATATATATATATGTTATACTTCAGAAGAGAAATTGAAAATATAAATACAAATAAATAATTGGAAAAAAATGGGAAAAAAAAAAAAAGACCTGGTGGTCACAGGTCGGCTATGCTGTTACTATTTGGTTTTAAGAATCTAGGGCTTCCCTGGTGGCGCAGTTGTTGAGAGTCCGCCTGCCGATTCAGGGGACACGGGTTCGTGCCCCGGTCCGGGAGGATCCCACATGCTGTGGAGTGGCTGGGCCCGTGAGCCGTGGCCGCTGAGCCTGCGTGTCCGGAGCCTGTGCTCCGCAACGGGAGAGGCCACAGCAGTGAGAGGCCCGCGTACTGCCAAAAAAAATAAAAATAAAAAAGAATCTAGACATATCTTTCTGATTTATAAATTCCATATTAAAGAAGGTATTTTCTAAAGCAAAACGAAAGCTCCAGTACCTCTTGAGAGAAAATCTGTATTTAGATCAATTATTTTTAGGCTTTCATGCTGAAAATGTATTGGAAAGACTTTTTGCTGTTTTAAAACGTTTAGAAGCAAATTAGTCTCACCACATTGTTTACATTCAAGGTAAAGCTATAACTGTTTTCATTCCTCTTCTATTTCTATAATCAAGGCAAGAAGGTTCACAAAATAGGGGTAACATCCTTGATGAGACCCTAAAGTCAAAACCAGTGAATAGCAATAGCAAAGCCAATAACACCTACTACAATAATGACCCTTCAAGTAAACCAAGAACCATAGGGATGTCAAGGGCAGCTCATCTGGTTGTGAAATGACTACATCTTTAAACCAGTGACTTTCTTTCTTTCGTGCAATATTCTGTTTGCCTTTGGAAATTATTGGTTTGATTGCCAATAATGCAACAGATTAGCTTTCGATTCAGAAACAAATTCATTCCATGGAATGAATTGTTCAAGTACCACTGAAGATTTGAGCCTATATTTAAACAGCCATATATATATTTAACCCTATTTCTTGTTTGCTTGAGGCTTTTCTGAATGAAAAGAGACTTCTTTTTTTCATCTGGAATTCCCATCCATATCTGGAAAACACTCATAAAATAAACATGCCTCAGTAGTTATTGTTGATACTTTAGGAGTTAGCTAAGCAGATTTTCTTCTTCATCATCATCTTATCATCATTTGCATAATAGTTACCTTGTATTTGAATTCCTACTGTGTGCCTAGCACACCTCTTTCACAAGATCATTAAACATTATCAAGGAGAAGAAAAAAGTAGTGGAAAAGCCACTGCAGGCGTATTTTATACAAATTATCATTTAATCTTCTCAACAACACTTTGAAGTATCATCCTTTTACTGACATTGGTACTTGCCAACAGAGCCTGGTCACTTGTTTAAGGTTACACAGCCAGAGAGTGTACGGTAAGGACTTGAACTTGAAACTTGAAGTTTCACTGACAACAAAGCCCTTGCACTCATTATGGGATTTGGACCTAATTGCACTGTTGTTATGAATTGTGTAAATATTATGAGCTTAGATATTTTAAATATCCAGGAAAAAGGAAGAACAATTTTTTGTGTGTGTAGTCAAGAGATCAAAGCCAGTTTGATACAGAATGTTTTGACTCTGAGGATGTTCATGACTTCATGTTTGTGAATTTCAATTTTTAATAACTAATGCCAATTAATTTTCATTTTTTCTAGAAGCAGCCTGTGTTCTACTCAGAACAGCTCATTTCATTTTTTAGTCTATCTTTATTTTACTGAAAATAATGTCATGGGGTCACTTGTTCTGTATAATTTTTAAAACAATGATTTAATATATTGTTCAGCTTTCTGGCATATATTAAAATGTTAATGATTATAGCATCTGTCATTGAAGTGGAAGTCCAAGTTTCTTGGTCAAATATTGTCGTGATTGAAGTTTTACTAGGAAGGTTTAATTCTTCTATCAATGGTTAGCCATTGCCAGTTTCATGCTGGTTATTTCTGCTAAATCCAATTTCCCCAGATCATTGTCAGTAGCAAGATGTCACGTGTGGTTTTAGCCATTGAAATTTTGTTTTAGGTCACTTATTCTTACCAGTAATGTATTCATTTAGAAATGAAGAAAAACCTGATGGTTTTTATTTCTTTCTTAGCTAGTCCATGAGAAAATTATGATCGGCTTATCTTATCACAAATTACCCTTTGTCAAAATATCATGCCAGTCTCAAATTCTTTCAATTTTAACACAATCAATAGTCAAGTACCTCTGAGACAACTTTTCCTGTCAAATGTACAGATCTTGTTATTGATCCATTTTTGGATTGAGTCTTGCAGATCCTGTTAATGGATTTCTAAAATACAGGATGCTTTACTTCAAATTCCATTTGAATGTGCTATGTGTATCTCTAACCAAATTATTTGGTAGATCATAACAGCTGATTGATATTTCATCTTGGGACCAGATCTGGGGAAGCAGCCAAAACCACATTTTTCTGAACCAATTTAAAAGTGGTTGTAGTTCTTCTAATATATTAATTTGCTAAGGTCTCCAATGAAGTCCTAACTTATAAATTGGAATTTAGGCAAGTGATGCAGTTATCTCCTCTGCATGAACAAAATACATGTTGTTATTAGATGCGCTGTTAACATTCTCAGCTCCAACTTTTACCGGATTAAAAAAAAACCTGAAAAATTTAATGTCATGGAAAATTGAACAGATTGAATTAATGCCACTTGTTAAGACTATGGACATTGATGTCAGTGTGAAATTTTGTGTAATGTCCTTTTTGGGTTTAAGCGTACATCAGTGGTAGATCAGAGATCACTGAAATCATCTTGTAATGGAAATTACCGAAATCCTTGCCAAAAAAGTTGGCTCTATTTTGAATGTTCTATCAAGGAGAAATCTTTTCATTTGATTGTTGCAGTGAACCTGAAGACCACTGACCAGACTCAAACCAAATAAAAGCTTTCCATGTGTGTAGGTCTGGAAACGTTGTTAAACCTCAGTTTGTATCAGTCATAGCACTCGTTTTGCTGGTATGGAAGGAGTTCCTTTAGCTTCACTTTTTGTCATCACATCTGCCTTTAGTTGTCCCCCTTTTTGCCTCCCTCTCATGTGGTCTGATACACATAAATCTGAAATAAAGATGGTATTTCCAACTTTATAAGCATTGGTCATGGAAGCACAAACTCTGGCAACAACACCTCAGTGAGAATGTTCCTTCAGCATCCACAGATCCAGTCTCTTTGTGGAGATGTGAAGTCTAGCTTTGCAGGTGTGAGAAATGCACTAAAAATGGATGGTTTCATCATTATTTATTTTTGAAAATAAGTGGCCATCACAAGACAATTTTCTGCAATTATATTCCATAGTCTTGTTTTTCTATATTTGTGCTTCCTATTCAGAAACAAAACATGAACAATTATAGAGAATTTTTTCTATAATTGAACTTAGTCCAGTTTTCCTGTTTGTTATCACTTTGCTTACTGTGTGCTGTCTGTATACATTATTGGCGATTCAAAGGCCATTAGTAAGGAAAAAATAAAGGATCTAGGTGAGGGAAGGAGCAAATCATCTCTGAGGACAAAGTTATGAGATTAGATATCCTACTTCCTTGTCAAATGTAGCATAAATTCTGTTGTTGGGCTCAGAGCCATGCTGCAAGTGGAAAATGCTCTGAATAGCTGAAAAGTTCAAAATGTAGTGAAGAAAAAGACTGAGTAAATTTAACATCCTGACAAACTAGTTATTATTTTTGTGTTATTTCCTGAAAAAAGTTTTCAACTTTGTTTTTTGAGATCCGCCTCTCCTAGCACACAGACACATCAACACACCCACACAGTGAGAATATATTCTAAGTGTAAGCACATGATAAGTATTTGTTGATTTGTTTTGACCTACTTTACTGCCATCTTTATGGATGCATCTGTTCTAGAGAGAGAATGCCTGCATACAAACAAGGCAAATTTAACTAAACTTACAGGATTCCAGTTTTAAAGAGTAATTTGTAAGCAGTTTTTGAGATGTGATTCTTATTTCTGTATGAAGCCGTTCTTACTCTTCATTTCAATTACGCTGTCTAATCTGAGTGTTTTTACTATACTTCTGAATGGTCTGGATCCTTGCATAAGGGTAGCTAGAACTGTCTGAAGAGGTGCAGCAGATTTGCGGGTTGGAAGGCAGAGCTGATAAATCGTTCTTGGCAGAGCGTGTGGGCAAGCTGCCGGGGCTCCGAGGGCCAGCGCTGTTCCCATCCACGGGTCATCTGGCACTTGCCCAGTCACCCCTTAATGCTGCCCAGTCTCAGTCAGGGTATAAAAGCGACTCTCCTTAAGTCATGCATAGATGGGGTTGGCCCTGTTTGGAAAGATGTACTACAATAGAGGGTGTGTTTCTCCTTGTTTGAATTTTTTTTTCACATACAGTCACAAATTTACTACTATTTCTTTAGTACTTGCTACATACATTATGTCAGTTATAACATCCTGCAAGGTAGGCAGTATTTATTACCCCGTTTTACACTTGAGACAGTTCTTTAGGGAGAGTAACTCATATTATATATGTTTATATAGAGATAATATATTCTTCACGGCTTTTATGAAAAATAAAAGCTAACTGCTCATGATGATTATTTTAGAGAGCGTTGCAAGTGTTTTTTTTTTTTTTTTTAAATAAATTTATTTATTTATTTTTGGCTGTGTTGGGTCTTCATTTCTGTGCGAGGGCTTTCTCTAGTTGTGGCGAGCGGGGACCACTCTTTTTTTTTTTTTTTTTTTTTTTTTTTTGCGGTACGCGGGTCTCTCACTGTCGCGGCCTCTCCCGTTGCGGAGCACAGGCTCCAGACGCGCAGGCTCAGTAGCTGTGGCTCACAGGCCTAGTTGCTTCGCGGCATGTGGGATCTTCCCAGACCAGGGCTCGAACGCGTGTCCCCTGCATTGGCAGGCAGATTCTCAACCACTGAGCTACCAGGGAAGCCCCCGCAAGTGTTTTTCATGATCACTTCTTAACACACAGAAGCAGCATCCTTTTCCCCCTTCTCTAGTTTTTAAACCTCCAAGTAAAGACATGTTTCCAGTGATGCAGGCTTAAGGAGACTCTCCCCTGTCTTTTCACCATCAGTGCTATGCTTAACTCAAGTTAAGCGTTTCCCATTACAATCCTGTCTTCACAGAGGGATTGTAATGGGAAACGCTTCTCTTCTGGATAGTAACAAGCTTTTCCTTTCGCATTGTAGAGATATTTTTAATTTTGGAAAAAGTATAAGTTGCTCAGTATAATGGTTCCTCAGAAATGAACTTTTAGATATGGATCTCGGAAGAGCTGAAGACAGAAACATCACAAGGAGAGAGACCACAGTCCTAAGAGAAAATGATAGTTGTTAAAATGATGAGCATTTTCCATGAGTTGTAAAAAGTTTTGAAAGGAATTACAGTTAGTGTTGTTAGTTTAGAATCAAGGAACCCAAACTCTGACTCTTTCCTTGTGTCTCATTATTCTGACCAGACTTTGGTTCAAGAATTAAAGGAAATGAACTGGATGGTTTCCTCAGTAACACCCATTTCCCTCCATTCTCCTCACAACTAACTTCCAAGTCGTGACTCATTTCCAGACTTTTTGGAAAAGGTTGAGAGTGGAATAGGAGGAGAAGAGAGTCTAAATGGGTTTGCACCTAATCCAAAAATGTGGATTTAAAATTTATTCTCTCAATAACAATGACATAACCACAAATAAAATGATGTAAAAGCAGCCTGCAAAGTGCCATTCAAATATAACTCTCACATCCAGTCTAAGATGACAGAAGGGCTGAGATTGTGTTTCTTAATTCAAATCTGAGTAAGTTGAGGTTTTGAGAGATTGATGCCTCTCCTTACAAAGTGCTGGAGGGGTGGGGCTTGGATAAGAACTCAGGCCGCATGACATTCAGTCCAATCTTCTTCAGTTCACCATGGCTTTCCCATTTTAAGCTGAGTTTTCTGTCATAAGTATGAAAGAGCATATAATACTTCCTTCTTAAAGGTGACTACATCATGGTCCTTGTTAACCTTTGCGTAAATTCTTCTAAGTGATTTGACTTAGAGGAAAACCATTAGTGGCTAAATGGAAATGTTGTGCTTTGTGACGTTACCAGAGAAGTAGGGACAAATGTCCTTAAAAATTATTGACTTTCTTGGACACTAAGAGTACTTAGGTTACCTGATACTGAATTTCAACCGTTGCAGACATTTTTAGCAGTTATAAAGTAGTATTGTTTGTTTTAATGTTCAAAAACCAGGTCTGGAAGTCAGGGTAGCTGTTTATTTATTTACCTGGCTCACTCATCCATTTAACAGGTACTTATTTGAGTGCCTACTCTGTGCCAAGCACATATTTCGGTTTTGGGAAAACATCAGTGATCAAAGTAGACAGAAAGCTCTGCTGTCATGGAGTTTACGTCCCTGTGGAGTAAGGCAGACAACAATAAGATAAATATATAAATGGTATATGGTATGTTGGATAAAGGTAATGGCTATAAAGAAAAACTTAAAGTGGAGGGGTGACAAGAAGTATGGAAAGGGTAATGAAATTGAAATAAGGGGCTAGGGAAAGCCTGACTGAGAAGATGACTTTTGAGTAAAGACCTGAAGGACATGAGGGAGCAAGCTATTGGGATATCTGGGGAAGAGCTTTCCAGACAGAGGGAATGATCAGTGCAAATGCTGTTGCTAGAGGTGCCTAGGATATTCAAGAACTAGCAGGAGGCCAAGGAGGCTGGAGACGGTTGGGAGGAAAGTGGGAAAAGAAGTTCTAGAGATGAAAACAGGACTGATCCTTGGAGAAGGGCACTGCAGACCATTGTAAGGACTTTGGCTTTTCTCTGAGTGAAATGAGAGATTTTTTTAGCAAAGGGAAGATGGGATCTGATTTATAAGAGCTCTCTAATAAAAGATCACTCTGGCTGCTGTGTTGAGAAGAGACAGTCATAGGTGGGCAAGAGTAGAATGAGAGAGATCATTTAGAAGATGACAGCACTAATCCAGGTGCAAGTTGATGGCAGCTGTGTACATGATAAGAAGTGGTAGGATTCTGGATATATATATATATATATATATATATATATTTAAATTAATTAATTAATTTATTTTTGGCTGCGCTGTGTCTTCATTGCTGCGCGCAGGCTTTCTCTGGTTGCTGCGAGCGGGGGCTACTCTTCATTGCGGTGCGTGGGCTCCTCATTGTGGTGGCTTCTCTTGTTGCGGAGCACGGGCTCTAGGCATATGGCCTTCATTAGTTGTGGCATGCAGGCTTAGTAGTTGTGGCTCGCGGGCTCTAGAGCGCAGGCTTAGTAGTTGTGGCACACAGGCTTAGTTGCTCCGTGGCATGTGGGATCTTCCCGGACCAGGGCTCGAACCCGTGTCCACTGCATTGGCAAGCGGATTCTTAACCACTGCGCCACCAGGGAAGCCCAGGATTCTGGATGTATTGTGAAGGGAGAGCCATCAGGATTTCTGGGCTGATTGGCTGTGGGGTGTGGAAGAAGGAAGGGAGTTAAAGATGACATCAGGGCTTTTGGCCTGAGAAACTGGAAAGATAGAATTGCAGCCACCTATGATAGGGAGGGTGTAGTGAGTGAGCAGGGTGAGGGAAAGATCAGCAGTTCAGTGTTGAATTTGGAATGTGTGTTAAGTATTCACTTCGATTGTTGAGGAGGCATTTGAGTCTGGAGCAGGGGAAGGGTCTGGCTGGGCATACACGTCTGGGAGTTATCACATAGTTGCTATTTAAAACCATGGTACTGGGTGAAATCTCCAAGGAAGTGATATAGACGAAGGAGAAAAGAGGACCAAGGACTGAGCCCTGGGTCACTCCTACATTATGAGCTAAGGGGAAGGGGGAACCAGCAAAAGAGACTAAGAAGCAGTTATCCATGAGGTATAAATAAACATTTTTTGTATTAGTAGATTAATTTGTTTCAGTATTTCTTCTTGTTATGAAGCAAATGGCAATAAAAGAAACTGAGGAAAAGTGGCCAGTGGTGTAGGGGAAAACCAGGAAAATGTTCATAAGTGACAGGGCGTTAACTAAGACAAATCCTAACTGTTCTATGGCAGAACTAAGTCTGCGTGGAGGTCGGGGATGAAGAAGCAGTTACACTCATTTTCCTCTCCAGCCTTTGCTCTTGAAAATGTATCAATTTTAATTACTTTGGATTTGACTTGGTATTGAAAGATAATTTAGGCTTTTATATCCTGGATACTTGGTAAACAGCACCTACTCCTTTACTTGGAAGTTAGGTCCATTGCCCTCTAAATTGTTTTTGTATACTGGGGCGGGGGTTGGTTAAGTTTTCTCTCTGATTTGATTCTCGGTTACATTTCTTTTGATGCTTGAGGATAAGAGCATCCTTGGTTCTGGTGGAGGGTCTGGACTTGTCTTCATGGCCTTTATTTATTTAACAAACGTTTTTCAGAATCTATTACATATCAAGCTTTGCAGTTAGTGTTGGGTTTACAAGTATCAAACAAGTTAACTCCCTTTCCTGAAAGAGTTCTCACTCTAGTGTGCATGAGCAATTATAATGGAGTGTGATGTGTGCTGTAGTGGACATGAGTGTTGAGGGGAGATTTGTTAAAGAAACTCCAGGGAGAGAGCAACCAACTTTCTGGCAAGAATTGAAGAGTGCTTCTCGGAAGAGGTAATACTCAAGCTTAGTCTTGAACAATCAATAAGAGTTTTCCAGGGGACAAGAGGGCAAAGGATATTCTAAGCAGGGATGCAATATATGTCTGGGCAAAATAGCATGAAGGCAGAAGTGCAGAGTTTAGAAGGCATGTGGGGGAAAAGACAGAATGCTTAGTAGGAGCTGGATTATATAGGCCATTTTATGGCCTGGGCTGGGCACTGTTCTTAATGTCCTTTGTGTATTTACACACTGAATTCTCACAACAACCCTCTGGGGTGATATAGTAAATCCATTAAATCCATTTTTGCTGATGTGTGTCCTAAGGCAGAGAGAGATTGAGTGATTTCTCAAAGCCATAGTACAGTTATAATATGTGCATCTTATGCTAAAAGTGTAAGTTGGTTAGTCCTAACACTTTTCCTCGTTATTTTCTTCTTGGAATTATTAGGAACCTCCTTCATTCTGGCTTATCGTTTACTCTCCATGACACACCTGCTATCCTCCCTCATATCATATTTGACAAAGGCCTTAATTTTGTTTGATGATTTTTTCTTCTCTTTCCACAAATTTGAATTTAAAGTCTCTTTATTAGGTTGGCAAGTCTCCTGCCGAGGCTCAGTTTATGTGAGATGCCATCTGACCCCTTCCAGGAGCCCTTGATCCTGACGTTGTGAACCATGGCTCAGAAAAACTTCCATCCTTTAGCACTATCCATGGAACCTACTGTTCTCACATGTGCTCATTTCCCTCATGTAATTATCACCTTCAGGTTGGACAAGATTTGAAAATAGTATCTGTTCACTTGTGTCGCCGGTGCTTTCGGTGTCCTAACCTATCACTGTAGGTTGCTACGGAAGGAGCTGTGAACGATAGTGTGAGTGGCCTGGGTCCAGGAAGTGGCGCACCACCTGGTTAGCCATAGATTCACACAGTTCACCTTTAGTAACATACGTCTCTCTCTGGGGGACAATTGGGGTCCTTGAACTTGATAATGCATCTTCTTTACTGTTCTGTGGTATGAAATGCTTCCTCATTTGCAGGTCTGGTGTTTTCCTCCTTGGGCAGAGTCTCACATTTTCTGAATAACTCTCTTGGCGTAGCTTTTTCTTCTGTATATTACAGTCTCCCATTTGCAGCCCTTCAACTAGGTCTTCATTCTGTGCTACCCATTTTCTTCTTTTTCTTCTGAGTGTTGTTTCTGCCCAGGGATTATTCATCTTCTTTAATAAGCTAGTAGAGAGGTGTTCCTCAAGCCCTTTCACATTTTTCTCTAGCAAGGAGTTTGATCCTAGCCTGCACTGCGGTAGTTGGGGGCCACACATCTACTAGGGGCATGGCTGAACTGGCATTTCTTCTAGACTTTACTAACTTCTAGGTTTTGGATGCTTGGTGAGGTTATGTAATATCCCGGAGCACGTACTGCCATCTCAAGAGACTTGAGCCTTTGTCAACTGGACCCTGAAGGCAGAGCTCCTGGCTACAGTGTTCTGCTGCTGCTCCAATTCTTAACATTAAGGACTATTGGCTTTGCTAGTTTTGTTCAAGAAACACTTATAGAGCAGCATTGATTGAATACCCTGTGCCAGATGCCATCTAAGATCCTTGGCATACAAAGGTCTCTCCTTTCAAGGTGACTCATTCTTCAGCAGTGACTCAAAGACCAATGTACATGACTCTGGTCATTGACTTATTTCAAACATTCCTGGCACATGTAGCCATACATTCAAATAAAATAGAGGATTTCCGTTATAAAACTAAGATGGTGGATATAGGGAAGTCATCTGATATAATTTTTAAAATTTAGGTGAACATTAAACATTAGTAATAAACATGCTCAGAGCATTTAATTTGAAAATGTGCAGTGTTGGAATTATAATGCCCTAAATTACAGTCGAGGCAGAGAAGGAAGCAGGTGTTGAAACAACATCAATGTTGATAAATAAGGGACTTCTAAATAGTCTAAGATATTTCTAAGAAATGGAAAGAATTTTTTCAAATTCTTTAACATATAGGGCTTCCCTGGTGGTGCAGTGATTGAGAGCCCACCTGCCAATGCAGGGGACGTTGGTCCAAGCCCTAGTCTGGGAAGATCCCACATGCCGCGGAGCAGCTGGGCCTATGAGCCACAGCTGCTGAGCCTGTGCTCTGGAGCCCGTGAGCTGCAACTACTGAGCCCGCGTGCTACAACTACTGAAGCCCACACACCTAGAGCCTGTGCTCCACAACCAGAGAAGCCACCGCAATGAGAAGCCCGTGCACCACAGTGAAGAGTCGCCCCCGCTCGCTGCAACTTGAGAAAGCCCGTGAGCAGCAATGAAGACCCAGTGCAGCCAAAAATAAATAAATTAAATAAATAAATTAAAGAAAATATAGTCAAAGAATTCATTCTTAAATATGTCTAAACTAAAATAAAAATCACAGACATGCACAACTGAATGAATTACTTTCTTATTCACTTCTGTCTGGATGTTCTATTCTTAGTCCTGAACGGGAACATTTCTCTTCATAAGGAATTTATTTCAATCACATGAATGTGATCTATGAAAAAGACGATATTTTGCAGGATTTGTGCAGAGTCCAGAATCTTTCCAGAATGAACTGAGGGAGCTTTGGAGCAAGGCTGGAAAAGCCTAAGATTTAGGGATCAAATTCAGTGCCCAGAAGGAAGGGCTTAATTAATCTGCTCTTCCTCAGGAGAAAAAAAAAAACAGCAACAAGAAAAGAAAGTCATATTAGAAGGAGTAAAGAGTTTTTTGCTAGGTTTGAGATTAAAAGTCTTAGTTATGTCTTGATAACAATCTGGACATAAAACCGTTCTAGAGATGGAAAAAACCCTCATTTACTAGAAATTTAGCAATGTGATTTTATTTTATAAAGAAGAAATGAGCAAAATGAAATTCAGTGGAATTGAATGATCTAGCAAAAATCGGGAGTATGTATAAGATACAGAGTATTTCCTTTGTTTCCAAATAACAAAGGAAACACAAAAAATGACAAAAGGAAAAAGTCAAAGAAAACACTTCTGCAAGTTGAAAGCATGATCTAATATTTCTTTCTTCTAAATTTCTGGCTTCTTTGAAAGAATAGTTAACAGACTTGCTTCTTTGTGCTGTGTAGGTCAAGGAATATGCTAGAGATAAGAGACTGGGAAAAGACCCCTGTTCAAACTGAGGCCAATGTTCAAAGACCCCACACTAATGCTCTTTTTGCCAGCAGCCTAACCCTTCCCAAAGAATGACAGTGGTGCAGGAGGGTGGGTGGAGGACAAGACCAAAGGAGGTGGAGAGGGATTCCATCTGGATTGCCAATGGGCTGTGCCTAAAGTTGTCCAGTAAGTCCAAGGGATTCCCTGCAAAGTGTCTGCATGTGGAATGCAGAGCTTTTGAAAGGAACCTTTAGTGCAGCTGGGAGTGAACATTGCCTGTGCTGTGGATGCCAGCCGGTGGCCTGCCTCATGCTGTGCCCTTCTGCCGAGCAGCCATCTGCTGCAGCTTTAATGAATGAATCTCTCTTGGGTTTTTTTTTTTTTTTTTTTTTTTTTTTTGACAGAACAATAGCTTCTGTGGTGTGAGCTGCATTCCGATGGATGGATTGAATCCTTTGCTGGCACTCCTGTGTGCTTGTGTGTGGGTGTGTGTGAGGGGGAGCGGGTGAGGGGAGAGAGATGGTGTGTGTCTGAGTCTTCTCCGGTGGGAGATGGTGGATGTTGTCGGGAAGGTTAATGCATGAGGTTGATTTTTAATTGGAATGCTCCATCACCTCTTCCTTTGGAGTCCCGCACAATTGGGCTGCTGCTCGTACCTCTTCATTTCCTCTCCGCAGCTTGTTTTTCTTTTCCCCTAAACACTGAAGGATGGAGTCATTCTTTCCAGAAATGCTAGTGAAGAACAGTCCTATGGAATAAAATATTTAAGCGGATTTTTTTCCTTTTTAAAAAAAATCACCTGACATTAACTTGGGTTGATTAATCTCCTCTGTCCCTCTTACCTTGGCGGGTGTCTGTAAATGCACTGGGCTGCCATTGATGCAGTTCCCTGGAGGAAAGCTCTGTAACCCTCGTCAGTATCGCTTTTTTCCCTGTGGTGTTCATCAAACTACAGGCTGGTTCTTCTTAATTACAAAGGAGAGAAACACCCCAACAGACAAATCAAAAACTTTACCAGGAGACGATTGATTTGGTCTTTGGTTTAATCGTCCTTAGAAAAAGAGAAAATCCTATTTTGCTTGTCAATAATGGTCCTGTGGTTATAATCATTAGCCTAACAGAACTGAAGGAGAAAATCTGGGGGAAAACTTTTGAAGATGATTTTGAAGAATTGGGTTATTGGACTCACTGAGATCACCTAGTTTCTGGTTTTCAAGAAAAAAATTATTTCAAGTAAAATCTTACTCAGAACCTTTACATGTAAACCAGACACGTAGCTGCTCTTGTTGAAATGGAGAGAAGTGGGCAGGATAGAGGCTCAATCTTACGTCACAGTGGTCTGCGTGTACAGGGATCTGTTGGACAGAGTTTGTGAAGCTACTTATAGAGGGTATTTGTTTGGGGGTAGAATTCTGCTAAACCATTGTAGAGAGTAATTGTTATTATTTTTGTATTTTTATTGTTATTCTGCCTTTTAACTGTTAGCAGTAATGTGATTTTTATAACTTTCACTGGGATCTCTTCCACTCATCAATTTGGGCTACATAGGTAGAGGATGGGATAAATGGGAACTGAAAATCCCTTCCATTCTAAAATTCAAAGGCAAATTGAAATGTTTTTACTTTTATTTTTCTGTGAAAATTTTCTTACATAGTTGTCACATGATAGCCTTACCATTAGGTATTTTATTACTGTAAGAACTGTGCTTTAATTTTTATTGAATTTATCTTTCTATGTATGGATTTATTTATAAACATACATACCTATATATGTATTTATTTATACACATGCACATATGTAAACTACATTTTGTGTAATTCTTGCATAGTTCATTTTGAGAATACACATATCTCCACTGGTAGATAGCAACATAGAGCATCCCTGAAATTCCTTTATACAATCCACTTACCAAACCCTAAGAAAATCCTTTTTATAGAGACATCAAGAAAGTCTCATCAAATATATAAGTTGTTGCTGTTTTCCACTTAAGGGTCAGCCAGGGGCTAAAAGAGCAGACTAAGGGGGCAGGCATTTATAGTCACATCTGAATCTGTTTTATATGTGAATGTTTCAGAGTCCATGTGTGGTCCTGGGACCCCAGCCAGTCTAGGGGGATAGAGATGCACATCTCCAGTTAGGCCCTATATGAAGGTGTCTGAGTGAGTGGGTAACCTGCCGTTCTCATGGTGGGCATAAAGCAGATAATTTTTTGTAAAAACTGGGATCGTTCTGAGAGTGAAAGGCAGCACTAATTGAATGGAATGCTATATCAACTGGGGTATGTGGTCTCCGTACTAGTACTTCTTGATATCTCTTTGGCCGCTGTGGTTGACGAGGATCTTCAGCCCCACAGATTTCCTAGTATAGCCTTAAGCATTTATGAAGAAGATCTCAATAACTCAAGAAGACAAAAGTTATCTGAATTTTGTTAAATCAGCTTGATATTTTATAATAGTCTTCATAGGTTATAGTGGCTTTAACTTGGTCATGGATTATGAAAGTGGTGCAGTGAGAAAGCCAGTTGAGCAACCATCAGTGATGAACGTGGTGACCAAGAAGACAAGGTTTTTTTTTAGGGAGTCAGTAAGATTATGTTGCTCAAGCTAGATCTGCAGAATTAAAAGACTGCAAGTGAAGAGGTAACGATGGAGATATGGCGTGGAGATGGCAGGTAAGAATCATTCTCTCGACTGGATGTATGCTCTACTGTATCTCAACATCTGAATATATAGGAATATGTAGATCTAAACTTTCATCTGATGGCTCCTCACCCAGACTTTGCATTCATATGGTCTGGGGGTGCCTTGCCACAGACTGTCTTTCTGTGCCTCAGTTTTCTCATCTATGCAGATGGTTAAATATACAGGAAATATAGTGATGACCCCATGGTTTTCTTACTCACTGAGTATTAGTATTATACTCAGGATAAAATTCGGAATGTTAAGCATATTTTATTGTATTGTACCTCTTTGAAAATATTAACTCATCTATAATTTATTTTGAACTTTCCATTAGCCTTAATATTAAATTAAGCTTCACAATCCAGTCCTAGACTATTTCAAATACCTAGGGGCTAATACTTAATTTTTTAAAGAATTAATTTATTGTATTTATTTATTTTTGGCTGTGTTGGGTCTTCGTTGCTGCACACAGGCTTTCTCTAGTTGCGTAGAGTGCAGGCTACTCTTCGTGGCTGTGCACAGGCTTATCACTGCAGTGGCTTCTCTTGTTGTGGAGCACGGGCTCTAGGTGCTCAGTCTTCAGTAGTTGTGGCACACGGGCTCAGTAGTTGTGGCACACAGGCTCTAGAGCGCAGACTCAGTAGTTGTGGCACACGGGCTTAGTTTTCCGTGGCATATGGGATCTTCCCAGACCAGGGCTCAAACCCGTGTCCCCTGCATTGGCAGGCGGATTCTTAACCACTGCACCACCAGGGAAGCCCCTCATACTTCATTTTTATAATTTATCACGAGAAGATTCTTTCTTATAGCTAGTACATTTTTTAGCATTAAGTTGACTAACATCTGAACATGATATTTATGCCACTTAATCTACTGTAGAATCCCTGTGCTATTTTATATCTCAGGACTCATACCTCCTGATTTTTAAGTGATTTTTAAATTGCTGTTGCCAGAAGGAGCACTGTTTAGGAATTGTAAGCAAAATTAATACTTGAACTGCATTTCGTAATATTTGTTCCCTCCCAAAACTAGAGACCTTATTTTCAAAGCTATACTTGGAACCGATTGTCCAAAGCATAGTGTGACAAGTAGTCTGAGAAATGGACTGCATTTTGGAATCGGGACTCTCCCAGCCTATGGTTACCATACATGAAGCAGCCGACATAGGGTAGGAGCTTTGCACATGGTAGAGCTCTGTGAAACTTTCTCAAGTGCGGGATTATATTATCCCTGGCTTGAAGTTTTTTATTGCTTTTTTTGGATCTTGAGGGGAGTCTTGATGCTCCACAATCGACAATTATGGACAAGACTTCCAAGCTCCCAAAGGTGGTCCAAGAATTTTCCCGCCTCACCACTTCCCCAGAGACCCAAGGTAAAGGAAAGAGGTTAGAGTAATCAGGAACTAGAGAGGATGAGAGTGGGGCTGTGTGAGGCCTCAGCTCAGTGGAACCCTGCTCCAGGATTACCCACTTGCTCTCATTCATGCCTGTGGTGAATTACTGCCTTTGTTACCTTGCTCAACTCAAAGTTTCCTACCTGAACTCAAGTGCCCTGCTTGAGGATGGTCTAAGATAATAAAAAGCAGAAACAGTAGGATAGAATTAAGGACTGAAAAGCATTTTACAACTCTGGAATTTCATCTGCTAATGCAACCATGCTGGCTTTGCTCTGGCTTGTGGAGAGAGCAGTGTCGTGCCATTTGGGAGGTATGCGTGAGTTGCTTTACAGGAGTGTCAGGAGCCTCCAGCCAAGCTGAATGCTGTCTCCGCTTCCAGGCCCGCTCTTACGTGTCTTTTGTGCATCTGTGTTCCATGCCTCCGGGTAGTTCTCGGATGCCTGTTCTTCAATTCATAAGCAGGGTGTCTTCCCAGAAGACAGAATGGAGCACCTCAAGTTTTGTCTCCAGTTGGTGACTGGTGTGAGTGCACTGCCCCTCTGGACAGGAGAGAGTTGGGGTACTGTGGGTATCAGGCTTTTCCAGAAGATGGGCAAGCCCGGGTCCTTTTGCCTTGCCCAGCCAGAGAGAACATGTATGGAACAGTGCAGAGCGATTGTGCTGTCTTTTGATGTGCTGTTGGGTTGCCTTGCGCAGTGAAGGATGCTGGCCCCTCCACTGTGGATGGGAAACTGTGATTAAACCTTCAATGAGCGCTTCTTTACTAGGCAACGGGGGGACAGTGCCTGGAATCTAGTCAGTTCATTGATAAAATTCGAGGTTGAAAGCATGACTA
Source organism: Orcinus orca (assembly GCF_937001465.1). Lineage (NCBI taxonomy): Eukaryota > Metazoa > Chordata > Mammalia > Artiodactyla > Delphinidae > Orcinus > Orcinus orca. The sequence goes on along the minus strand of NC_064570.1, from coordinate 42,128,390 downwards.
TTCCTTTGTGTAAGTGCATCCAGGCCTCATTAATGGGCTGCTGCCCAACTCTGCCATCTGATCCAGCCGCTGAGTAATCGGAGGCATTGCAGAGGCCATTTTAAAGCGCCTACAAGTGAAGCTTTTAATTTCTCACTGGAAAATTTTGGGACTTGCCAGATGTCACCGAGGCCCCTGTTGATTGGTTAGGGTTTCAGCAGATATTGAGGAGGCCAGGAAACCCCATCCTTCTTAGTGGACATATTTTCAGTATTTTCTTTAAGCAAATATCTACCTTTAAAGCCAGGCATTTGTCATAACTCTTAGCATCAGAGTGGAAGCTGAAAAAGGAAACAAGATGAAGAGGGACGTGCATTTCCCCCCGTTTCGTCCCTGGGGCAATATTCTAAGCCTGCAGTAATAACTTCCTTCTTGGCCTTGGTTGGGAGGTTTTTCTTCAGAGACATACTTGGTGAGCGTCTCTCCTCGTGACTCAGGTACCCTGAATGATTTATGATTCTGCCTCTGCATCCAGTGTGTCATCTTTTTTTCTTCCATCTTCTCCAGCATATTTCTAGGTAAAACAAACATTTATCAAAAGGAAGAATGACCCCAATTGCCCATGTGAATATTTTAGTATTTCTTGACTCTAACTTCTGTTTTGACCGTTCTACACCCCTTATAGAAATACCTTCGTCACATTCAATTTTCAGAGGTTAGTGATTCTAGAACTGTATGATACTGGGACTCTGCTTTGGAGAAAGCCACAAGAAGTAAAGAAAAAAGAGAGCATCGAGTTGGAAAGCATTGTAGTGGCACTTAGTGTGTATTAGAATTTTCAAAATAGGTTCTACCAATCATCCAAAAAAGCTTGAATTTTAGAGGCGAGCTTTGATAGAAGCATCTGAAAAATAGTTTCATTGTATAATCCATTATTCCTTTAGAATATATACTGAGAAATTTAAAAGATTTATATAGGGTTGTGAATTTTTGGTATTGGCTGTTAAAAGGTCTCTCTCTGTACTGTTTTAAAAATTAACAGTTTTTCTCTCATTTTATGGATAGTTCTTGACAACAAAGAGTGCTTCAGTGAAAGACCGTGGTAAAATGTGCATTCCTTTGGTAGACCTCTACATTTCGAGAATTTCTGATCCCTGACTAACTTGTCATTCATACCCTGGAGAGGTAGTTTAGTGGAATTAGAGCCTGGACTTCAGAGGCAGACTACTTGGTTCAGATCTTGACTTCTCTACTTGCTTGTTGCATGACCCTGGGTAAATCACTTAACCTCTCTGTGCACTCATTTCTTCATCCATAAAATGGGGATATTCATAGGATTGTTCTGAGGCTTATCCAGCTGATCTAAATAATGCACGTAGAACAGTGTGACACATGGTAACCACTCTGAATGTTCACTGTTTCCTAGCATTCTAGGTCACGGATATGGGTGCAGTAATGCGCTCTGAGCAGGATGGGAATTGCTAGCAGAGGAGACTGAGGCAGCCTCACAGTGCTTTTATCAGGGCTGTGTTTGGGAGCTGAGTACCCTGCTCCTTTAAGCAAACCGTATCAAATGCTGTCTTCTGCATCCAGGACTTGTAAGTGAGACTTCCGTATAACAAGGGCCTTTTGACATCTCAGTAACTAAATCTCTGTCTGTGGGGCCCGAGGCAAAGTTCTTCAGTGCTCAGGATTGTTCTGCAACAAAGAGTTTAACATTTAGGTTCCCGTGTGCTATCTGAAGAGGGGAAAACAATTCTAGCACCTGGAAATAGATGTACCTTGCCATACCTGACATATAGGAAAAATAAGGAAAATATATTCTTACATAAATACGTAGCTATAAAAATAGGATTCAATAAACCAACTTTTTGGCTAAATAATGCATGGAATAAGAACAGAAAGCATGACAACATTTGAAATTCCTCTCTTTTATGTGCAGTTGAAACAATAGGTTGAAGAACCAAGAGGTTTTTCAGAGACATTATTAGGATAAGATTTAAAGTACATATGATACTGGACATATTTAATAAATAATCATTATAAATTGAAACAGTTCTTTTTGATCACCTACTGTATACTCCTTCCACAAGCTTCCTCAGTGTTCTCCACAGATTATTAGTTACATGCTATCAACTTCATTTTTAGAAAGTAAAACTAGAGTTGTGAGAGATTTATCTGAGGTTATATATAGCTAAGAATTGACAGCAGCATTCCAATCCAGGAATTTCTGACTCCGAATCCACACACTTTCCACTGTAATCTTATTGTCTTTCAAGGATAATTTATTGGGCTGGCCAAAAAGTTCGTTCGGGTCAGATGTTCCCGAAATACCGAATGAACTTTTTTTTTTTTTTTTCCCGAATGAACTTTTTATCCAGCCTGATAGTTCCGTCTGGTGGAAAACTAACAGTAGAAGCTCCTATTGTGTGCAAGGCACCGAGGAAGTACTGGGGATCCAAGGCAAACCAGACAGGCATGCTCCCTGCCTTCAGGAAACTGACAGTCTAGATGGGATGACAACTCTTAGCAGCTATGTATATATTTGCTTCTCTCTTTCTCTTATGCATTCCTAGATGTCTGCCTTGACTAGACACTGCCACTGCCTTGAGGACAGTTTAGACATTTGTTCTCTGGAAGATAATATTTTTAAATGTCCTTATTTGTGCCAAAATGTGTACATCTTAAATTCTCACCCCCATTACCTACCGTTGCCACCTGACATGGTATTTTACAGACTAGATTATGCACAACATAGGCTCATCATCAATTTGGTTACTTTGAAGGATCGGCGGGAGAATTATAAATTAGCAACTTACAATGTATTTCATGTTAAACTAAGACATCTGATTCTATCAGCTTTCTGACTGCCTACATGACGCAAGTAAAGCTGAAGTAGATTTGTCCTGATACTGTGGAGCTCACATAGAAATGGCAAGGAGGAGCAGGAAAGCAATCCTTCTGGTATATTTCCAAAGAAAGTGGATGCGGTATAGATGAAGTATCTTTGCAGGAAAGAAAAGTTGTGTGACACCTGATGCTTGATGAAGAAGGAACGAATCATTAGTATAGGCACGAGAGAGGACAAATGTCAGGTGCCCAGAGAGGCAGAGGGAAAATGAGGCTCGATGGCATGATTTAGAGGTTATTTAGGAAAATTTGCATCATTTGGTTCTTACTTCTTCATAGCTATATGAAACTTGCATTCCTTCATTTAGCAGACTCTTTGCACTTAGGATTTGCTTTTTAGTTTCACTTAGGAGCTCAGGAAGAGAAAGACGTGTGCCCTATGACACCTTGTGTCCGGTCATTCGTCTTTGCCTAACTTGGCGTCACCTAACAGAGCATTACATCTCCTTCAGGTCTTCACATACATAATGGAAAGGAAATCAAAAGGAGGATCAGACTGTGTTACATTTCTCTCAGGAATTGTGAATTGCAAATTTCCTGTATGCTTAGCGTGTTTTCTTTTTTTTTTTCCTGATGAGCGGCTGCTCATTTATAATGGGAAATCCTATAAGGAACTCCATGAAACTCTTGGAAATGAGACAACACAATCTCAGTGAATGGATAAGGAAAGCATCTCTAGCAGATTCAATTCTTCTGACAACATTTCTCCTCCGCTTTATCACTGAGACTATTCAGAAAACCAGAACAATTGCAGGCAGGACACCAAGACTCTGGTCATCTCCACAGGATGAGAACATTTAATAAAACCAAATGGAAACCTTGTGATCTCTTCCTTCCCAGCTGACACTCAGGCTGCCTGGACAAAGGGCTGATTAATAGAAGAGAGCCCGGCATCAAGCTCCAGCATTGTCCGCTCAGGTCTAGAAGGGCAGTGATTTCCAGTGCTTCTCAATCCCATGTCTGTGTCCAGCCTCTTCCTTCTCCGCTTCTCCTCCTCTCGCTGCCCTTTGTGCTCAGTTCACAGAAGGCACAGATATGCAGAGTTTCCTGAGGGACGTGGCTGTCATTTTTCTTGATTCCAGTGTTGGCTTCTTTAAATACTCGTCTGAAGTCTGAAGTTAGGTATGCAACCCAACATCTACAAATTTAATCTTTCCCAGTATTCTACTGTAAAATGAGAGATTTCTTTCCAGTATTGAACGTACTACTGTGTGACATCTTCCATTTTCTGTAGTTCTAATTTGACACAACTAAATCAATAGCCCTTCTTTACATTTCTGTTTCTCCTATAATGCCTAGTCTTACCGATTACAGATAAAGGTATGTGAAGAAAAGTCTCGTCCAGCATAAGATAAAGCAGTGATGGCAGAACATTTGCAAATGGAATAAATGCCTGTAGTGACTGTTATTCCTGTGTGAGGACCTGTGCCTGATGATACTATTGAGGGTGTTGTAGTTATGTTTCTAACATTTTGGACATTTACTAACTCTTGTATTATGAAGTGAATCCCTGTTTCCATTTGGAGGTTTGGGGTCCTTGGTATGTCACATTTCTTTAGAATTTAGGACCAATCCATTGCCACGCCAAGATGTAACCGCATACAAGAGGCGAGACAGGCAGGTTTGCTTTCCCGTCCAGTCTACGAATCTCCATTTTCACTACTGTATATGGCTGAGGAGACCACATAGCTCATGAAATATTCCCCCAAGATTTTAATACAGAAAAACCAAAATCCAGGTATAGTGTTTTATAAGACAGTGAGATGATTTATTTTTTCCTTCACTTATTAAAAATTCCCATCGTTTCTGTAGCTCTTTCAGCATGTTTACATTTTGAAATGACTCCCCCTCCTTGCTTTTTGAAAATGCGGGACCTTGAACACCATCACACACACAAGCACACAAAAGGTTTTAAGATTCACTCTTCTGTGATGTAAAAGCACGGGGTCTTGTATAATCATCTGCTCACCCAGAGAGCAGATGCTGCTCTCTTTCTAAGCAAACAAAGCTTGGATGAAAAAGGCAACAATGCAGGGAAGATGTTCATGCCCACCACTCCTCTCCCACCGAAGGGCGCTAGACTTTCCCGGATGGCTTGCCAGCTCATGTCAATTGCTCCTCACGGGGCCTTCCTGAGTGATCAAAGGAGAAAGCGTCTTCAGAGTATAATGTGCTGGAGAAGAAATATTGAAAAATGCAGAGATATGGGACTCTAGACGAGCCAGGGCACTCTTTAATTGTGATAGGCTGCTCTTGCCCACTTTTCATAACATGGGAAAGCCCTGATGTATGCATGGACAGCACAGCATGTGGGAACCTGTGCCGGGGTACTCCGGACACCTGGGCTCAAAGTCTGGCTCCACCACTTCCTGGCTCTGTGATCTAGGCAAATATCTTAAATCTCTGCACCTCAGTGTCTCACATAGTGCTGTGTTGGTAAACTGGCTCAGGGGCATGGGTAGGGGGAAGGGGAGGAGCTCTGATTTGTAGCGTTTGCCAATTTCCACTACTTCCACTATGGCGATTTCAAGCTATCAAGGGTTGCGAAACTCCTGAATATTTAACAGTAGGCTCAGTAGCCGGCACAACCATATCATGGCCAGTCTGTAAAATGGGCGTAATAGAGTTTACCTCATAGGGTTGTGGTCAGGATTAATGAGACAGTGTATGCAAAGCTCTTAGCACCACGGATTCTGGAATACAGTCAATACTTAATGAATAGTAACTGTTTTGTGTTTTTGGCTGCACTTTTAGGAAGTCTTTGTGCTGGTAATTCTAATCCTGGGTTCAGAGTATCACAAAAAATGCTAAGATTTAATACACACATTTTAAGGATAAAATTAATCGTAACTTATTTTAATTCTTAAACTAATCATGTGTACGACACAACATTTTAGAGGGAAAAGAGGGATATTAAAAAATGTCAAAGTGTACCTTACCAAAGAAACTGTTCATTGATGCTTTTTAAACTCCTAAAGTCTTTCTAAGCAATATTTTTCCAGTTCTTGGGGTTCTTTTGCCAAGGCTTGAGTTATTTTCTGTGTTTTTAAAGGATGGATCCTGGGCTCCGTTTTAATCAGGGAGCCTCGCTAAGGAGGCTGCAGGGAGGAGCCTCACCTTGGTTGGGTCTAAATAACACTTGTTTTTGTTTTGTTTACCACATTCAGCTGTGCTCTCTCACCTCCTCCTTGCCCAGCCGTCCTTTCGTGACATCATGGGACATCCCTAACCTTTCTGGTTGCTTTTTCAATTCTTTTTTTTATTATTTTAATTGAAGTATAGTAGATTTACAATGTTGTGTTACTTTCAGGTGTACAGCAAAGTGATTCAGTGTTTTATATATAAAAGTCTCTTTTTCAGATTCTTTTCCATTATAGGTTATTACAAGATGCTGAAAGTCGTTCCCTGTGCTATACAGTACTGGTCGCTTTGACTCAGTACTAATTTAACCAGTCAGTTTAGAGTTTTACTCTCTTGTGTCTGATTCAGAACTTCCTCCCTCCTCCAGTGCTATCTGTACATGTGACCTAAGGGGCTTGGAGGTGGGAAGGGGTGGATCCTAATCTTCTGTTTACACACATGTCCTTCTCTATTCTAGGTGTGCTTCTCCAGTGTAGAGCGCAGGAGGGGCATGGGGAGAGAGGTAATGTTTCATCAAGTAACCGAGGGAGGCCCAGGTCTCTACTTTTGCCATTTCTTTGCCTGGTTGGCTGCTAGTGACCACAGTTGGCCGTTCTCCCCACCTTTCCCTAGTGTGGAAGTTTAGACGTTGGCTTGACCAGCTTGTCCCTACTCAGCTTGTCACCAGCTGCTCACCCCACAGACTCTGTGGTTGGGCGCCAGCAATATGTTGCAAGCCCGGCAGCCTCCAATGAAGTACACGCAACCCTGGACTGTTCATAAGGCCTTGTTATGCCAAGTGGTAGGAGCGAACGTTAAGCCGTTGGCAAGCCTGTTCTCAGTCCTACCGTCTCTCCTCAGTTCTCATGAACTCTGCCCAGATAGGCAGGAACAGGTAAGGCTGCTACTGAAGCAGAAGTCCAACTGCAGAAAACCAGTATTTGGTTCCCCCTCCTGCATGTACCCCAGTTGTTTTGCATGAATCTCCTGGAGGCCCTCACTTTTGTATTAGGGAGAGAGAGGTCTCCTCCCTCCCTCCCCTGTGGGGCCCTCTACCATGAGCACTGCTCTCCCCACAGAGCCCAGGACCCCTATTATTCCTTTCCCACTGGGGTGGTAGATTGTGGATGGGTTTATTTGTTTGCGGTGGCTGTCATGACAAAGTACCACAGGTTAGGTGGCTTGAACAACAAAAATTTCTCTCACGATTCTGGAGGCTGGAAGTCTGAGATCAAGATGTCAGCAGGGTTGGTTTCTTCTGAAGCCTCTCTCTTTGGCTTGTTGATGGCCGTCTTCTCCCTGAGCCTTTCCATCATCTTCCCTCTGTATACATCTGTGTCCAAATTTCCTCTTCTTATGAGGACACCAGTCATACTGGATTAGGGCTCACCCTAATGACTCATTTTAAATTAATTACCTCTTTAAAGACCCTGTCTCCAAACACAGTTACATTCCCAGGTACTAAGACTTAGGACTTCAATGTATGGATTCTGGGGGGACACATGCAACCCATAACAGTAAGGTAGGGTTGTTTCTGCAGCCCCAGGTATCACTGATGCTTTAGAAAATTTGATCTTTTTGGTTTGTTTCAGCTTTGGGCCTTACCTCCTACTTCTGAGATGACAGGAAAAAACCCACTCAAAATTCTATTCACTAGAACTATAAATAGCTATTGCTCAATATTTTTGAGAACTGTACTTTGCCTACCTCATCCAAATAGTTGAAAGCATGAAAGGTACAAAATAAGAAATGACTAGAGTACATGGCAGAAGGACCTGAAAGGAAAAATTAACTATGAAGCGTAGGGAACAACTGGAAGAAGGGATGGACGATATCAGAGGAAAAATTGAAAATATCAAAAATCCATTTTGAGACCATAGAAGAAAACCTACACTATATTTCTATAAAATGTTCTATGGGAAGAAACAGGAGGCTGCAATCAGAAAACTCCACGGAAGAGAATGTTTTATGAATTTAAGTAATCACTGTAAATGTTACTGTTATTGTTTATCAGTAACATGAAAGTTAGTAGATTATTCCTATTGACACTTATGTTCTCATCCCCTTTTTGATTTACTTAACTGTTGCTTTGGCTTTTACGGCAGGCTCTTAACACCTCGAGAGAATGTTTGTTCAGCTTGACAAATCGGCACGTTGTGCTACTGCTTACTCTTGTCTCCAAAACGAATTGTTGGCTTTTCAGCAATTTCTGAGTGCTAAGAACTACTCATGTTCATTTAAATAAACAAGCCATTGAGAGCAGAAAGATCAGCCAAGTGATCTTCGGTGATGAACGAGTTAATGAAAGTTAGCTCAATAAATCTGCTCCTTGGTGGATGCTGGTATCAAAAGGTTAGTTGCCTTAAGCCCATGAAAAGAAAAGAGCTAAGAGTAGTACAGGGGAGCCCTTTCTATTCAATGTGAACAAAACAAAGAAACAAATATTTGTCTTTCTTTCAAAAAATCTTTTGTTTTTAGTTCTTTGAATTCTTAGTTTAGTGAAAGATAGATGAATGTGTGCTTATGTGTGAGAGAGAAATCATGAAATGTTGTAAAGAATGAAAATGTTAACTACTTTCCCAGAGTCCTGTTTTCTTCTCTTTTCTGAAATAACTGAGAGATTAGCATAAATTCTGGCAATTATTCCAACATCATGTGTTTATGTGAATTGTATTTGGGTTCCCCACCCTAGTGGACCTCTCTTGTTTCTTTAGAGTATTACAGGAGTGCATTCCTGAGTGTTCTTCAGATGGGACCCATTCACTCTTTTATCTCTCTGTTGAATCATATCACTATTTTCCTAAGGAAAATGAGAACCTGATTTTAATTTGTAAAAATAGTAAGTCTCGGGCTTCCCTGGTGGCGCGCAGTGGTTGGGAGTCCGCCTGCTGATGCAGGGGACACGGGTTCGTGCCCCGGTCCGGGAAGATCCCACATGCCGCAGAGCGGCTGGGCCCGTGAGCCATGGCCGCTGAGCCTGCGCGTCCGGAGCCTGTGCTCCGCAACGGGAGAGGCCACGGCAGTGAGAGGCCCGCGTACCGCAAAAAAAAAAAAAAAAAAAGTAAGTCTCACCAAATTAGCTGATGTTGACTTTCTCATAGAAAACAGCTTTCCATATTAGGGCTTCACTAACAGTGTTTTTTGTCCATTCTTCATTTGGAAAAAAGTTACATTATTTGCTACAATCAGGAATCATAACATTTTAGGCAAATTCAAGTGAAAGAAGTTTCATCATTAAGATCTCTTTTGGATGGTGGGGAGCAGTAATGAGGGATAGAAAAGAAATTGGAGAGAGGTGAAAACTTCCTTGAAAGAAAATTTGAGGAATGCGAAATCTCTACCAATATTTTATTTCAACTATTTTTTAATGAAAATTGCAGGTTGAAATAAGTAATGAAATACATTTTGTTTATTTTTATAAATCTAGTGAGATTTGGGTTGACATGGTATACCTAGAAATCTAATCCTCAACCCTTTGCATATTTTAAAGGCATTTGAACAATATGGCCCACAGTCTATCTGCATCAGAAACATCTCGGTTACTTGCTAAACCTATTTTTCCTGGTCCCCTGAGATTCTGATTCCATATGGTGACGTCCAAAGACCTGAATTTGTGGAGGACTCTCCAGATAGTTCTGACGCACATAGAAGTTTGAGAACTACTGTGTTGGGAAATAATTGCTCATAGACAATTTATTCTGTCAGCACTGATTCCTGCTTGTCTCTTAATCTATTTTTTTTTCCTCCTCTCTGTTGTATAAGTTCACTAACTATCTATTTTGCTCTGGAGAAGGATTAATGATGAGATTTTTTTATGGATAGCTTACATAGATCAGGAAATATTTTTTGTTTATTTTCTTCTAAGTGATTTTGTAGTTTCAGCACAAGAATATCATTCTCATATAGCTCAGTCTCAGATGGATGTATTTCAGCTGACAGAAACAGAGAGATGGCCCTTTCTGAAATGAGAAACGGGTACTTTTATTTTTAACACGTCCACATTTTCACAATAAATTTCTCTGTAATGTAGTTCAATATCACCTCCTGTAGGCTGAAACAACTTTGTGTGTTTAAACAAAAATATATTCTTTATTTGCGTCCTTATTTTCCAAAAGGACAAACTGAGACATGAAGATACTCTAGAGATTTTGCCCTAGAGAGTTTGTGATCAGCACTCCAGTGACATGGTTAATCTTGTAAAAATGAAAATATTAATTTTTTTCTTTAATTTGCTGATTCATAAAAGTAATATATGGCTATTGATGAACTTTTGAAATGTAACAAAAAATATAAAAATAAAACCATGTTCAATTTCAAAACTCATAGAAAAACATTTTTTAAGTTTTTGGTGTATTTTTTTTCCTTTCCAAAATATAACAATGTAACTATTGTTAATATTGTGTATGTCAGTCTCTAGGCATTCCGGATTATTTCTCCGGATAAGTTCCTAGAAGCATAACTCCTGCAAAAAGAGACATTTTTAGGGGTTTTGATACATGTTGCTAAATATGCTTCCTAGAGAAGTTGAGCTAATTGGTGTTCTAACAGTTCAGTGGATAGTCAGACTTCACTGGTTCAGATTGGTTTCTTTTTTTTTTTAACTTGTAAGGACAACATTTTTCATTAATAGGAAGTTCATAAATCTTTAGTGATTTTTGTCTGAACTTTGTGACTTCTGCTTTACTGTTTGATGTTGAAGTTATTGTAATCAGTGGATTGAACAGGACAATGGACAATGTCTTGGACAATGTATTGGACAATGTCTTCTATCCTGCTGGTGATTCTGCTAGTTGGAATGTCTGAAGTTGAGCATATGGTTTGCTGAGTGGACCTATCATGTCCTGTCTCTAAGGAACTCTCTCTCCTGATGGTAAAGATGGTCAAAACTACTCCAATGGCCTAGCACAGGGCAGCTCCTTGAGCTGCCAAGTATGGCCTCATCATCTTTCACAACCATTCATAAAGTACCTTAGCTCGCGATACCACCCTCTTATGACATTCTAGAATGTAACAATCATGCATGACCTTGAATTTATATATAAGCTTTTTCGGTACTGTTCTGTAGGTTAGTCTTTTTTCCTCCAGTTTTTCCTTGTCAGCTCCTTGAGGGCAAGAGAAGTTGACTACAGCCTGCAATTCTGCCTGAGGCCCACTGCAGAGCCACTACACTTAGCTCTCTAGTGTGGAATCAGGGAGAGGTCACATTTTACTGAATTAACAAATGTTATGATGGATGTTAAAACTGTAGAATTTTTGAAAATGCAGTAAGTTGAGAGAGATAGACTGACGTATTAGTCTGCTAGGGCCACCATAGCAAAATACTACAGGCTGGGTGGCTTAAACAACAGAAATTTATTTTCTCACAGTTCTAGAGGCTGGAAATCCAAGATCAAGATGTTGACAGGTTTGGTGTCTTCTGAGGCCTGTCTACTTGTCTTGCAGAAGGCTGCCTTCTCTCTGTGTCCTCACATGGTCTTTCCTCTGTGTGTGAACATCCGTGGTGTCTTTCTTCTCATCAGGTCACGTTGGATTAGGGCCCACCCCTGTGATCTCATTTATCCTTAGCTCTTTAACAGCCCTGTCTTCAAATACAGTCACATTCTGAGGTGTCCTGAGGGTTTGGACGTCAACTTATGAAATTTTCAGGGGGAAAAAATTCAGTCCCTAACATCTTATTAGATTGATTGATTTACTTATTTATTTATCGGAAAATGGATGTCACTGAACGTGTACAGATTATTTTACTGGGAGCTGGTTTGCTGACAGTATACTTTCTGGGCCTCACTCCCCATTTCAAGGTCAAGACTGCTTTATAGAAACTACAGTTTAGGATTATTGGTATATTAGGGCCGTTTCTTCCCAACTTTTATGGCTGTGAAAAGTTAAGGATGACCAAAAGTTCCAGTCAGTCTAATTTCTTCGTCTAATCTAAAGAATCCAGGAATAAGTGGTAAACTTGAAGTGATGGTTTCTTCCAGCTCTGCCAAGATAAACTAACTCCAGCAAATCTGAATGCTGCTTTGGACTTCGCTCTAAGTCATGTGCAGCTTAGTCCCAATATCCAGCTCCAAGACTCTATTGGATGGTGCCAGGTACACTGTGGAGGTTATGTGCAGAGATTCTGCTAGTTTAAATCCTGGGTATGCCACTTACCAGACTTTTAACTTGGGAAAAATTGCTTAATCATTCTGTGTCTCAGCTTCCTGATCTATAAAAAAGGAATAATAATAATACATACAGTTCTTTCTAGGAGTAAATTAGTTATGCCGATAAGCACTTAGAATGGTATCTAGCCCATAGTATGTATTTAATAAATGTTAAGTCTTATTATTTAGAGGCAGCCACAGATCTTTTTGTTCAGGCTGAGATACCATTTTATTTTCCCAAACTAGCAGTTTATCAGGCGTAGTTGTATTTATATATGATAGGTACTCAGTAAAGTTTTACTGAATGGGTACACAAGTGGTATTTGAAAATTCCTTACTAGTTAGTTCTGTACTGAAGTGGAATTTAATTTGCATTCTGAGTAGTGTAAAGTCAAACTCTGAGGCCAAGCAGAAGGTTGCTTTGATTGTGAAAATCCGGAAAGATCTTCTGGAGGCTCGGAGTTCAACATTAATGTAACTTTTAAATGCTGAGGCAAAAGAGAAGTCTCTGACAGCTGTTCTTAGGAATTTTGATCTAGGACCCATTTACACGCTTTAAAATTATTGAGGGCCCAAAGGGCTTTTGCTTTTGTAGATTATATCAATTCATATTTACCATAGTAGAAGTTAAAACCGAGAAATTTAAAAATATTTATGCATTGTCCAAAATAACAAAAATAAACCTATTGTGGGTTAGCATAAATAACATATTTTTATGGAAAATAACTAATTTTCCAAAGCAAAAAAAAAAAATTCAGTGAATAGAGTGGCATTGTTTTACATTTTTGCAAATCTCTTTAATGTCTGGCTTCATAGAAGACAGGTGGAATCACATCTGCTTCTGCATCATCTGTTACAAAATTTGTAAGAGCATGAGAATGAAAAAGGCAAATAACATTTTAGTGTGATTATCAAAATAGTTTTGACTGTGTGGACCTCCTGTAAGGGATCACAGGGACTCCTGAAGCCCTCAGACCATACTTTGAGGGCCAGTGATCCAAACCAAGTCCTTTAGGAATCCACAGCCTCAGAGTTTGCAGTTCTCTATCAGCAGTAATGAGCTCAACACTTGGAAATATTTCCTTCCTTCCATTGATGTATAGAAGAAAGTTGACGAAAATGATTTTCCGATGTCATTCACACACCCTTCAGTGATAATGTCCATCCTCAAAATAAATGAGAACACTAAATAGCTAGAAAAATATTTTTGATAATGTTACTTGAGACAAAAAGAAAATTTGATTAGAGTCAACTGCATTATAAATGCCTTTCTCAAATTTAAAGTCCTCTAACTGCAAATGCCAATTAAGCTTTGACCTGGGAGTGGCAAGCAGCATCCCAGGAAAAGTCTTCCAGTGTTGCTGAATTACAGACTTAGGATCTAGAGTCTTGAGAAATTCTTTTCATTTTAGTATGAGCTTCCCACTTTGGTGTGTTAGGATTAATTGCATATCTCAGCCTGTTGGTCAGATGTGATAGTATCATAACAAGGTGCAATAAATAATCCCTAGATTAGAGGGATGGGAAATGTGATTCTCTTTTTTTGGTTGATGGTAACATTTCAATGTAAAGGGAAACTTATTCTGTCCTACACATGCTCTGTACTGTGCTGAAGATGTCGTAGCCTCTATTCTAAATGATCTCTTAATTTGATTTTATTCTCAGCCTACTCAGTTGTTTTTATCATGTTTATTTATTTATTATTATTTTTTTTGCGGTACGCGGGCCTCTCACTGTTGTGGCCCCTCCCGTTGCGGAGCACAGGCTCCGGACGTGCAGGCTCAGCGGCCATGGCTCACGGGCCCAGCTGCTCCGCGACATGTGGGATCTTCCCAGACCGGGACACGAACCCACGTCCCCTGCATCGCAGGTGGACTCTCAACCACTGCGCCACCAGGGAAGCCCCATGTTTATTTCTAAAGTAATGATTTATGCCTCTTTACGTTAACAATTTACAAAAGTGACTATCTCATCTTCTCTCATGTCAGAAAAGCTTGACTCCATTTTGGGACATTCTGACCCTTACATGTGAGCACAGTAGAGAGTATTTGCCCCAGAGGAGATTCACACCCCCTCCACTGTGATAACCCTAACAAGCAGTGGTGATAGTACAAGAGAACATTTAAGTTGCCTCTCACGAATTTTAAGACAAGCTAACTCTCTATTTAATGTCAGGCACTTTCCTATACAAATGCACTGTATGTTGCAAACCTAAATAATCAGGAATTCTGGGATGATTTTGCTTCAAGGAGAATGGTCTCTGTCTAGTGAGCACAGTTGTGTGTTTTCTCCCATGGTGGGTAATACACAACAGTCTCTTTCAGCTCTAAATATTTTGTAGAAATTTCGTCCCTTGCTCACAAGAGGGCGCTGATTCATATTCATGCCAGAAGTGGCAAAAGAATAAATTTACTCAAACTGGAGACACCTTGGCCACAAGAAAACTAAGACTTGGCTTCTTTTTCTTTTAGCGAATAATCTCAAATTTTACAAACCTTAGGTTGTAAAAAAACAGAACATATCACATACTTGTCAGATATGTGAAAAACTCAGTTTTGAGGGGAAAATTAATTTGGGAAATAAAGGTTTTATTTGTTTTTTTTTCGATTTAATTCTTGTTCATTTTTATTGTACTGTTGAGATGATAATAAAGAGTTGTAGGACATGAGGACATCTATAAATATAAATCTATAAATGCCAAGTATTTAAATACCAAGATATATGAGTCTAAGCCTTGTGCATATTCTTAGGTTAATCCGTATTTATGTTTCCCTTGTTATATAAATCAAAGCTTTTTAGGTAAAGCTAGTTGTTATTTTTCCCCTGTTTGCCTAAGAAGTACACATTTATTGTAGAAACCCCAAAAAATATTAAAAAAATGTTAAAACAATAATTACTCATAATCCCACAACTTGATTAATCACAGTTGACATTTTGGTATATTTTCTTCCATGCTTTTCATATATAATTGTGATTATGCTATATTTAAATATGAAAGTATAGTTTTGTATGCTACTTGGAAAAACTTAATGTTATATCAGTTTTTTTCAAGGGTCATTTAGACTGTTTTAAATGCAATTTTAATGACTGTTCAATATTCCATTTTAATTATTCTTTTATTAATGAACATTTATATGCTTTCCTTTTATCTACTGTAAATAATAGTGTGATATTTTTGGTCATAAATCTTTGACAAAACGTCTGATGGCTTTCTTAACACAGATTCCTAGAAGTGGAATTCTTACATGGAAGAATATGATCATTTTTAAGGCTTTTGACGTATACTGCTAAATTACTTTCTAGAAAAGTTTTTACCAGTTTATACAACAGGAGCGTGCCTGATGCTCTCTTAATACCCTCATTAATATTGCATATTTTAATTGAAAAAATAGCTAATTTGATAGGTGAAAGTGTTAATTAATGATTGATGTAATTAGGACTTACTTGATTGCTAGAGAAGTTAACTATTTTCTATATTCATTAACCATTTTTGTTTTTTTCTGTGAATTATCTTTTCATGGCTTTTGTCCATTTTTCTACCTGGTGTGGACGATTTTCTTATCTTTTCAAATGAGCTCTTAATAGTGTAAGGGTAATATATATTCATCTGCTATATTTGGAGTATTCCCCAGTTTGTACTTCACCATTTAATTGCTTGTGATTTTAAGAAAAATATTCGAACAGTTTTCAGTTTTTATGTGTTTAAATCTACTGCATACCTGTGTAGTTTCCGTCATTGATTTTTCTTTTAATGCATAGAATATTTAGATAATTCTTTATTGAAATATTTTTATGATAGGAAAAGGTTTTCAGAGGCTGTGGCTTAAATTTTAGCTTCATTTAGTAAAAGATTTTCAGGAGTTTATTCTGTTTCCTGGAGTATAAATTCATTTTCATTTGATATAATAAATATTGAGGGAAAAAAAGCCCTAATTTATCATTATGTTAATTTGGGAGTAGATTAGAATTTTGCTTGGATTTTAGGAAGATTTTGCTCCATATTGCATCAAAGCTTCTTCTGGTAGGCTAATACAAGCATTTATTACAGTCTTTTCTATTTCCCTAGAATTATATGAGGATGATTGCACCTCAAGGCACTTTTAAATTTCACAACTTATTTGTGAAGTGTTGGTTATGTTTTCTAAAGATGCCTGAGTCACCAGTAGCTCTAGTGAGTTACTTGACTATAAGCTGTTTTTGTTTGTTTGTTTTCTGATGCACGGTGCCTGGAACATAGTAAGTGCTCAGAGGTGTTTGTTGAGTGAGTGAGTAACTGAATGACTTAGAATTTTTATTTTTTCAGAATAAATTATTTGACTTATCTCTTTAGGTGTGTTTATCTAGACTGAACTTGATTTCCTATTCTATTGGACCCATCTTCTCCAAAGCACTAAACAGGCACCTCATTTTTTTATGCTTTAGAAATACCAGATAGCAGAAATAAGGGCCTATTTCCTCTTTGGTTCCACTTCCAGAGAATGTTCCTGTGGAAAAAGAGTCTCTTTCTTTCTCTCTGTCTCTCTCTTGCTCCAGTTTGCCAAGACAATCACTCTTGCCAGATGACCAGATGCTGTGGGGTCTGCCACAAGTCCAGGTCTGCCTTACCTTGTCACTTAGCCTTTCTCTTCAGGCTGGGTTCATTGTCTCCTTCCATCATTATCACAGTGAACAACGATCTGTGTAGCCTTCGTGTCTTTTATCTACGGGACATACTTGCTTACGGCAAAAATCTTACTTCTTTTCCTTCCCCAGTATTTTGTTTCCAGGCCCCTTCCTCTGGCTCCCAGATTGGTTCAGTCCTAGGTCATCTTTCCTTGGCTAAAACCCGTGGTTCTCTCCTGCCAGATTCCATACCTGTAACAGAGTTCCTCTCCTATGACAGCTTAATACTGTTCTCTGTGCTAAGAAACCCACTTCATTAGGGTGTTATGAATCAGGTTGTCAATTCTCATTCTCTCATTTAAGGCCCCATTTCCCATTAAGGCCTCATTTCCCTCATTTAGGGTTGCCAGATTTAGCAAATAAAAATACAAGATGCCCTGTTAAATTTGAATTTCAAATAAAAAAAGAATAGTTTTCTGTATAAATATGTCCCATGCAATATTTGAGACTTACTAATACTCCAAAATTATTCTTTTTTATAATAATTCTTTTTAAAAAGTAATTCTTTTAAAAAATAATTGTTTATAATAATAAGTTTTGAGCTTAAGAACTGGTTTTGCCTCACAGTGTTTTCCCGTTTTCTAACAGAAGTAGATTTCAGATGCTTTCATTTCTCCTTACTCGCATCTGGAAAGTATTAATAGTTCTTTTTCTTTCACTAACGCAGCTTGTTCTCTAGCAATCAGCACACTGGTGTGTTCCCAATCCTGCTGTGCCCTGCCTTTACATCAAAAGGAGAAACTCTTGCTTAAATCACCCTTTTTGAAGCGCAGAGGCATTAACATTCTGTTATTATTTCTTTTCTTCTCTTAGGCTCTTAGCCCAAGGTCGTGTAAGAGGTTGTGTGGTAAGAGAACCGAAGAAAATCCAGTTTTTTTTCCTCTAGGATGCGCTGCGTGATCATCATTATTGCGGTCCTTTAACTTGTGTCCAATAGATCCAGCTGATGCAGTTTCCAACACTGGAGCCTTTTGTTTCCCAGTGTGATGGCACACGGGGCTTTTCGTACATCTCGGCAGAAATGTTTGATGTGTGTTTCTCTTAGCTCTGCCAGTAAAAATTACTTATCAGGATGTTTTTTCCCTTTACAGTGGTAACAAGTTGCTGTTAGCACCGTTATGAAATTCCTTCTACCCCTGTGCTGAGATTGGGGCTTCAGATTCTTTCGCACTCCCCGGATGGGTTTCCCTTGTGCGTGTGTGTGACAGCTGCGGGGCCAGTTGCCCTGTGCGGTTGTCCGAAGCCTCAGCTATGTGATTGCAGCGGCAAGGCAGTGTCTGTTTACCATGCACTCTCGGCATCTCTGTTGATTGTGAAACAACGTGTTAGGGAAGCTTCAGAAACCTACATGACTAAACCTCTCCACCAAGGTGCAAATGATCAGATGGGCTAGGTGACTTTCAAGCCCCCTACAAAGTCTGGGATTCTTGGAGGTACATCATGAAAGAAATATGGGGATGGCAGGTACTCCCGACACCTTTGAACACCCTTGGGAAGAACCTAATTATTCCTATTTCATGAGACCTTAATGACATTTTAGAATTACAAGAATTAGATTGAACATCCGGTTCTAATGTTGTATTTGTTGAGGTGTCCAATTCAACAGTTATACATCTCAGTGGAGGATATTAACATTTTCTAGAAATATCACAAATGAGATTCAGGAAAAAACAAAAGTGGAACAGAAAGGAGTTTCCATTTTCATTCATTTACTTATCAGACAATTGTTGAGGACCCCGGCTGCAAAGCACTGTGTTGGTGGGTGTCCCTCCAGGTTTAGGGAGCTCAAGGTTTAAAAAAAGAGTAATAAGAGTATCTTGTAGTGAGGGCTGGCTAGACATATTTACAGAGTATCTGGACAGTCTGTGTAAGAGAAATCAATCAATGATGCTTAGAGAACAGGAGAAAACCTGAGAGAAATGGAGGAGTTCAACAGTTGTCTTAGAGACCATTTAGGTAACGGGAGGGATATGAATGAAGACACAGGGATGGCAGAGGTGTTGAGTTATCCTGCAGCAACAGGGAAGCCTGGATGATTTTAAGTAATAAAGTGATATCATCAATTCTGAATTTTAGAAAGAAAGCTCAGAAAGTAAGAAGACCAGTTATGGCTATGATAAAAGCATGCAGTAGAGGCGGAGGCAGTGGAAAAGGAGAGGAAGAGGTGAGTTCAAGACAGCTTTCGTTGTAGAGGAGCAGAAGGGCCCCTGTTCCAATGTAACCAGGTGTTTTGAGTTGCTATTAAGTAATATAGGAAACCAAGGTTGAGAAGGAGGTTTGGGAGAGGGGGCAAGAAGTGTATTAATTATATTTTGGCTGCATGGGGTTAGAGGTGGAAAATCTAGATAAAGATATTAGCAATACCCACCTGCAGTGCAGGAGAGAGATGGTGGTACAGACACAGATGTGGTCATTACACAAACATAGGTGCCAGTTAAAACTGTGCTCCTGGAAGAGCCACGGAAAATGAAATGTGTAAACCCGAGAGCAGAATCTTTTGAACATTTAATGTGGGGGAGTAAGAGAAAGACTACAGGGAGGCTGACTGAAGGGGCTTCCGTCTGGGATGGTGATGGAGCATGAAGAGGAACATGAGGGAGGGCTGAGAGTTGACAGCTAGAGTCAAAAGTCAGGAGGAAACTCATCAGCCTCTTTGTTCTTATTGGAACATTAGCATGAAACATTTAGATGCCTCTAGCTTGTCTATTCCCAGGTGTCACCAGAGGGCTTCTAGGTGTATATAGGGGTGCTGAACTGTGTGGACTACTGGCTTTACTTAGCAGTGATGAAAAGGAAAATAGGCCACATGAAGTGGATTAATGTAAATGGTTGTGTTTTTTTTTTTTTTTTTTTTTTTTGCGGTACGCGGGACTCTCACTGCTGTGGCCTCTCCCGTTGCGGAGCACAGGCTCCGGACGCGCAGGCTCAGTGGCCATGGCTCACGGGCCCAGCCGCTCGCGGCATGTGGGATCTTCCCGGACCAGGGCACGAACCCGCGTCCCCTGCATCGGCAGGCGGACCCTCAACCACTGCGCCACCAGGGAAGCCCCTGTGTTTGTTTTTATAGTCTACTTTAAGCTCTAAAATTTTCTAACCTCTGCTAAAGAATATGACAGTGGTTGAATAAATGTTTGTATATTCACACCACTACCTACACTATTCTCTTATGGCTCCAACGTGTAGAGTAGTTGTCAGTATTGTTTTTACTTTGCTCTTTTTGTTTCATCTTTTTTGCGAAGAGATCATTTTAGGGTAGGGAGAGCTTTGGTAACTCTGTGACCTGATGGGTGTAAAGGATACTGATGTGGTCTGACAAGCTATGCACTGAATTATCTGCACTTTTCAGGATCGCAGCTCTGTGCTTATTCTTTTAAGGATATAACAAAATATCATACTTAACCTGTGCTCTATTACAATCCCTAAATCTATTTTGTCAAACTTATATTTAAATATATATTTATTTAAGATTTCTGTTTTTCTTTCTAAATGAATTAACCTTTTCTGACTTCTTTTCACAATGTTGTGCTCTGTCTCTTAAAAATCAGTTATAGGGAAGGAAGTTATTTTCACTCTAACTTGACTCTGTATGTGTCTGATGTGTATTTCTTGTTAGCTTTCCCTTCTGAGATGGCAGCGAGTATCTTTGAAAGCTACTGAAATGCAAAATATAGGAGAGGAGACCAAGAAGTCAATACTTAATGAGGATCTGGATTAGCAGTGAAACCTTCATCTTCAAGAAATAAAACCACCTATGATTTCAAGAGAACGGCAGGTTCTTTCCTTTTGGCCCTCACTCTCCATTTCCTTACACATACAACATTATGAAAATCAGAAGGGCAGAAACGATTTCAATCTTCCCTGACAACGGCAGCCAAAACATTAGCTGTGCTGAATAATGTGGAATGATGAATTGACATTTAATTGGAACAGAATTCATGTACGGATGGGCAAAGGGAACCTCTGAGGAGCTGACTTCAGAATAGGTTCCTCCCTGACTGGAAGGCGCTTCCAGCTGGCAGAACTGTATGAACATTATCAACAAGAACTTCTCAGAAGGGAAAGCGATCAAGACATGGTCTAGTGCTTGGGGTACTTCTGTTCAAATAGAATGAACATGGAACTGAAACAAAAACTGATGTATTTTTTTTTCCTTCAAGTTTTCTATATATCATCACTCCTTTAAAAAAGAATCAGCAAAGTAGCCTTTCTGACTTTGAGGTATTACCTGGGAGACACTCTACAAATACATTCACTAACTTTTCTATATCTTCAGGTTCTCAACTATATGATTTTAATTAGCCAGTCTTACCCCCTAATACCTTATCGAGGTGGTGACATTTAAATTTTGCATGCTTCTCCATCTATCTGCCCTTCTTGATTCCATTCATTAAACTGGAGAGACTTGGACTGGGACACTTAGTTTAGAAGAAGAGAAAAATGTGAATTTGCTCCTTGTTGCACTTCTGTCAGCAAACTTGTATTTTCTCGGTCTCAAAGGAGAGTCAGCAATGGAGTGGTAGTAGATGAGCTTAAGGACTTGAAAACCAACCCCAAGCACATGTCTTTGCGCAGATGGCTGGTGAACTCTTTTATGGATGAAGAACTGTCTGTTCTTAATTGCTTATTCTCACCCAACCTGGGAAAGATCTTTTTAAAGTGGATTCCCTCAAGTCCCAATGGGTTACTGGGTTCACCTGCCCTGGAAAATTCAGAAGCAGTTATGAATCCATGCTGTGCTTTTAGACAAGCAACTTCTGTCTGGCCTACAAAACTTTCCTCATTCTGACCCCACTGGTGAGCTAGAAAGGTCTTTAAAGATAAAGTAGTAAAACCCACTTATTGTATAAATGAGAAAGTGAAACCGAATTGGTCATTTCTATTTAATTTAATTAAAAATCCACATTGATACCTTGTTTCTGTTGTGACTGGTCTGATATTTTTGAATATTAGCTATATAGGGTCATTTAAGTGCCATGTCTAGGTTGCCATATAAAATTAAAGCAAATTGGAAGTTCTAGTGGGAAGATTGGGCTTCTCTGCTCCTTCTTGAACTCTGTGAGGGATATATTCTATCATCTCCTGGCCATCCATCCAGAAATTCCTGTTATAGTCTGCCCTCCAATTGCAGTTTAAACTGTAGGAGAAAGTAACACATTTACTCAAAAAATACCTCTTTATCTATCTGACAGTAACACAATCCTATTTGCAGTTATTGTTATTGGCAGTAATCATAATATTTTTCAGCGTTGGCTGTGGGGCAGGCTTGCTGCCTGTTCTTGAATACAAGCTAAGACTCGTTTTTGCATTTTTAAGTGGTTGAAAAAATCGAAATAATAATATTTCCTGACATGTGAAAATTACATGAAATTCAAATTTTTGTGTCCAGAGATAAAGTTTTGGAGGACAGCCATGCCCATTTATTTACATATTGTCTAAAGCTGCTTTTGTGCTACCACAGCAGAGATGAGTAGTTGCTGTAAAATGCAACAGTTAAAAAGTTGTTATGTTAGATATTTCAAATTGGAATATCTCAAGATGTTCATTAGACAGCACAAAGGAGCATCTGAGGCCGTTGAATAACTATAGTTGAGTGGTATAAATATCTCTATATACATACTTTTAAGCCATATGCGCTGTCTATTGTTGAAATATCTTCAAAGAAACTGAGTAGTACCTCCATCCATTTACTCATTTCCTTTCGACTTTCAAGCCTTTCAGTTAGTGAAGAATGAAAATGGTTCATAAAACTACTTCAATTTTTTTCTCTTAAGGTACATTTGTAGAAAAACTAAAGTAAATATGCCTGCACTTAAATTGGGTATCTGACATAAAGTTAGGCCTCCTTTGTTTTTGCAGAGCAGTTGCAGACAGTATCATTAGCTTGAGTGAAAGGGGGAAATTGTAAACATAGAAGTGATCTAGGGGTATCTCATGGAATCCAAAGGCAGTTGGTGTGATGGGGCATCACAGAGAACTAGTCAGGGTTCAAAGGTAAGCAGCTATGTTTCAGTCTCTTTCTCACTGGGTCAGGCCATACGGTCTCTTGATTCTGATTCTTCCTAGTGTCTGCTTTAGGCTTTTCTTCCTGCAGACCAGTCTTTTGTGCTTCTCCATTTACATTTTGGAACATGACCTTCTCACAACTCACCAGAGACTAATCAATGTCTCAGTTCCCAATTTCTGGGAGACAGTCTGTTTGGCTTACCTTGGATTTGGGGCCAATTAGCTGTGGCCAGGGATATAGGTCCCATAGTTTAAACGTGGCCATTAGTGCCTTGGGTTAAGGAAAAATTTCAGGAAAACAAAGTGGCAGGGTGGGCAGAGTCTCAGAAATGTATCTACTACCTATCCTCATCGCCCATGTCAGACCAAAAATGAATGGACTACTTATTTATTAGCTTTACTTTTTCTTGCTTAACTCAGGAAAACTTGCTGAGACTATGTGTGTATATGTTTTTGTATGTTCTGTTTTATTCTACACGTGCTTGTGTCCCTTGGGGTTATTGGGATGCTTGTGGCTGAATGTTGGGAAAGCTCACCCATTGGCCTAGGTCCAAGCTCCGTTCCTGATCACATCTGCCACTGGCTTCTGAGGGCAATTTACCTCTGCATGGCTGACCCCACTCTGCACAGCATGTTTGATTTTCCACCTTCACCAGTTGGAAATCTTTAGTCTATCCCTTCACCCTGGAGACTTTTGCAAGGTAAAGCATCTCCATGTTTACCCCATTTGTTATAGATGACAGAAAGGGTCAAATATTTCTGAGGTGCCATTTCTTTCCAGCAGCTCTAAAGAGCTTTTGTTCTTGACAGGAACGGCAGCTCCTGCTATTGGAGATGATTTCCAGCAGCTTGTATTGGACCTCTTATGCTGAGTTCAGTTTCTTACCTATTATGTGCCAGGCAACATGTTGGGTGCTGGAGATACAGACCATAAAGAATTGATTCCCACAGTTAGATAGGTATATTGATTTTAAAATGCACAGAATACTAAGGAGCACAGAGGAAGGTCATTCAGATGAACTGCTGGGAAGGAAGGGATGCTCCTTACAAAAGTCATGTTAAAAGAGCAAGCCTGTGCCTCACACCTAACTGCTTTCTCAGTTTTACTTTCCCCTGTCCTGTGGGAGCACCACTGTCAAAAATCCGAGAACTATATATGTGCGAATCTGGTTCTGGGTCCTGTCCATTCATCTGTCTGTGCTTGTGTCAATTCCATCCTGTTTTAAGATTGTAATTTTATAACAAATTTGCAATCAAGTAATGTAAGTCTTCCAGCCTTCATCTTCCTCCTCCCCCTTCTCCTCCCCCTTCCCCCCTTCCCCCTCCTCCTGCATCATCAAGATTGCCTTGGCTCTTCATTTGCATATCAATTTTAGAATCAGCCTTTCTGTTTCTACCAAGAATTCTAGTGGGATTTTGATTGGGATTGCTTTGAGTCTGTAATTCAATTTTGT
This sequence comes from Orcinus orca, assembly GCF_937001465.1. NCBI lineage: Eukaryota > Metazoa > Chordata > Mammalia > Artiodactyla > Delphinidae > Orcinus > Orcinus orca. The sequence goes on along the minus strand of NC_064570.1, from coordinate 42,104,116 downwards.
AAGAACTGATGTCTTTATAACATTGAGTCTTCCAATCCATGAACAAGGTATTTAGATCTTTTAAAAAGGCTTTCAATAAAGGTATATAGTTTTCAGCAGTAAGGTCTTAGACATCTTTCATTAGATTTATTCTAGGGTATTTAACGTGTTTTAATATTATTATAAACAGTATTTTTGTTAAACTTTATTTTTTGTCTGCTACCAGTATAGAAACAAAACCCATTATTTTGCATTTCTGTGTACCCGTAGTGACTTTGATACATTCACTTGTTAATTCTGTTTCTGAGTAGATTCTTTTGAATTTTCTGCATAAGCAGGAGATGTTCAGGAGATGTTCTCTCTCTTCCAGCCCAATCTCTGCATGGATTTAGGGTTTTACCACAGCATTTGAATTTGAGCTTGTTCCACTTTCCAGTCTCCCAGCAAAGCATCACAAAGCTTGCTTAGAAATGGGGTAGGAGTAGGGTAGAAGAGAGAGGAAATGAATCTAGGAAGAGCAAAGACAAATGAATACTTCAGTAATTATTGTGCCTGCAGATAGAAGGTCCTTGGAGGGTAAAGTGCTGTCCTCTCCCAGACGTATAGATTAAGCTTGTGACTCATTTTATGCCAGGGCATTGCTCCAAAGCACATTATTTTACGCCTTTTAAATGACTGACAATTTTCATTGGCAATACAAAATTATAACTTTTTCAGTCCAGGCAGTGCTCTTTCTCAAGCTGAAAAAATAGCTTTTCTTTCAGGAAGCTTGAAGCTTGGGGTGTACAGAGTCAGAACCCACCAGTGGTAGGACATTCAGAAAGGAAGGAACAGGATTTCCAGCTCCACAGAGGGGAGAGCCCTGCGAGGCTCCATCCCTCCATTCAGGACAGTCGGGAGGACACACATCACTCTCCTCCGACAGCTCCATGAAGCCAGGGATCACGTGGGCTTGATCACTGCTTAGTTCCCAGACTCTAACAAGGTGTAAGGCACAGCAGGTACCCCGGCAGTGTTTATTAAGTGAATGAACACAGTGTAGGACAGTGAATATCTCGTGTGTGAATCCCTCAGTGCTACAATATTATTTTATCCCCAGGTGGGAGGCAAGATGGTGAATTTTTTGTTCATAGTCAGTTCACATCTATCCTAGAGCAGCAAGCCCATCTAGAATGATAAATCTAATAATCCTCTCTGTATTTCTTACTTTAGTTCAAATCAGAAATTTAAGGATTTCTCTGAGCCATAGAAGACCTGTCTTAAGAGAAGACCAAAGGGAAACCTATAGAATATAGTGAAATTCTCAAATCTCCCAGCTCTATTTGTGTCTGTGCAGAGTTAAACAAACTGAGTCCCAAGCCCCAACACCTCAACCGAGATGATGCTTCTTTGGAGAGAAGCCCGCAGCGTGAAAGTTGTTTCAGTGATAATATTAGAATATCAGAGATAGATGTGCCTATTATTAATATTGACCAACCTCCCCATAAACTCTGTTTGACTTCCTTTATGATACTGAGTAATGTGCCAACACAAAAGGTTTCCCTTGAAGAAGATAAATGTTATAGCTTCATAATGTTGGTTTCTTAATATTTATTATCAATGTCTGACTTAGGGCTGAGAGGAGGAGGAAATGGGGAGTTATTATTTAATGGGTAGAGTTTCGCTTTGGGATGATGAAAAAGTTCAGATAGTGGTGACGGTTGCACAATATTGTGAGTGTACTTAATGTCACTGTACTTAGAAATCTTTACAGCAAAATGGGAAAATGGGTAGAGAGGAAGTTCTTCATACCCCGGGAGCCGACATGGACTCAAGTTCCAGATGATTCATGGCCAGTGACCCCTTATAGGTCATCTCTGTAAGGGTCACTGAACTCAGGGACCCTCACCCTCCCCAGTCCCCAACCCCAGTACCTCCAGCATTGCACTGTGGTACATAACAGGTCTCTGTCTCTAGGACCCAACAGTTACAGGAACTGCATCCTTGTACCATTTTTAGCTGAACACATTTTATTCCTTTTTCTGCCCCCAAATGGGAGACCTTCTCTTACTCTCAGATTGTGCACTGTGCTTTCTGAAAGACTGTCAGCAGTAGGGGACATGCTTCCCACTTGTAGTCTGTCAGATTGTTTGGAATTCTTCTGCATGTAAAGTAGCATGTCTAGGAGAAAAAGGCCTCCCACTAAAAGTAAATTTTGGTCTGATTTTCACTTGCAGTTTTTATTTTGAGGATATTTTATCTCAGGTATTTAATTGTGGGACATTCTGAAGCCCTTTTGATTTACTGAAGAAGTTTGAAAAATGGAACTTGGATTGTAATTTTGGACCATATAAATAATTTATTTTTTATTAATTAAAAAAATTTAAACCTATAAGTATGGTTCTTAAAGTTAAGTATACTAAAATTGGGACCAATCACTAAACTAGTGTTGGCTTTATTTCATTTCTTCAGTGTATATGGATACAGATTTGTAGTTCTGATTCATAGGTAGAATGAAGTAAAGTGATAAATATTAACAGCACTAATAGAGCTTTGCTTCATGAAAAGGAAAAAACAGTGAAGATTACTAGAACAAAGCCTCTAACTTGATTTTCTTGCAAAGCATTCGTAGAAACATTAACTTCATTTGGACTGACAAACAACAATGGTTTTTCTATTTTGCAAGCTGTTTTGTTTAACTTGTTTTTCATTTGTTTTTTTGTTTTGGTTTTGGTAGCAGAGTTAGTCCAATTTAGCCTATGATCGTGACAGCAAAGCACTTAAATTCAGAATGTACTTTCTGCCTGAATATCTGATTCAGACTGGCAGTTGGCATTTCTCATTTCCTTTGGTTAAAAGTGGTTAAGTGAATAGCTTCCATTTCAAGGGCACTTGAATTATTTTAAAAAAAAAAAGCCAACAGGTGAGATTCTTCATCCCATTGTACTTCTGTGATTTTCAGTGCAGAATTCTGAATCCTGAGCTTTGGAGTCTAAAGAAATTAACTAGATATAGATACTAAGGAACTTCTGTCTTGTTCTGGAGGCCAGTGGGAAGTGTGAGTAGCCTTAGAAGAGAGTCTCACATATGCTGTTTATGCCATATGCTTCTCCTTCTCTCCTCCAGATGGAGTGTCTTCTCTGGTTTAACCAGTGGTAACTTTCCAGTAGAAGACACTAGATAGTTTCCTTTGCTGTGCAAAAGCTTTTAAGTTTAATTAGGTCCCATTTGTTTATTTTTGTTTTTATTTTCATTACTCTAAGAGGTGGATCCAAAAAGATCTTGCTGTGATTTATGTCAAAGTGTGTTCTGCCTATGTTTTCCTCTAAGAGTTTTATAATACCTGGTCTTACATTTAGGTCTTTAATCCATTTTGAGTTTACTTTTGTGTACGGTGTTAGAGAGTGTTCTAATTTCATTCTTTTACATGGAGCTGTCCAGTTTTCCCAGCTACATTTATGGAACAGACTGTCGTTTCTTCATTGTATATTCTTGCCTCCTTTGTCATATATTAGGTGACCATAGGTGCGTGGGTTCATTTCTGGGCTTTCTGTCCTGTTCCATTGATCTATGTTTCTGTTTTTGGGCCAGTACCATGCTGTTTTGATTACTGTAGCTTTGAGTATTGTCTGAAGTCAGGGAACCTGATTCCTCCAGCTCTGTTTTTCTTTCTCAAGATTGCTTTGGCTGTTCGGGGTCTTTTGTGTTTCTATACAAATTAAACTTTTTTTGTTCTAGTCCTGTGAAGAATGCCATTGGTAATTTGATAGGGATTGCATTGAATCTGTAGGTTGCCTTGGGTAGTATAGTCATTTTGACAATATTGATTCTTCCAATCCAAGAACATGGTATATCTTTCCATCTGTTTGTGTCTGTCATCTTCGATTTCTTTCATCAGCATCTTATAGTTTTCAGAGTACAGGCCTTTTGTCTCCTTGGGTAGGTTTACTCCTAGGTATTTTATTCTTTTTGATGCTATGGTAAATGGGATTATTTCTTTAGTTTCTTTTTCTGATCTTTCATTGTTATTGTATAGAAATGCAACAGATTTCTGTGTGTTAATTTTGTATCCTGCAACTTTACAAATTCATTGATGAGCTCTGGTAGTTTTCTGGTAGCATCTTTATGATTTTCTATGTATAGTATCATGTCATCTGCAAATAGTGACAGGTTTACTTCTTTTCCAATTTGGATTCCTTTTATTTCTTTTTCTTCTCTGATTGCCATGGGTAGCACTTCCAAAACTATGTTGAATAAATGTGGCAAGAGTGGAAACCATAAACAAAAAGAGAACCACAGAATGGGAGAAAATATTTGCAAATGATGCAACCGACAGGGGATTACTCTCCAAAATATAAAAACAGCTCATGCAGCTCAATATCAAAAAACAAAAACAAAAACAACCCAATCAAAAATGGGCAGAAGATCTAAGTAGACATTTCTCCAAAGAAGATATACAGATGACTGAAAAGCACATGAAAAGATGCTCAACATCACTAATTGTCAGAGAAATGCAAATCAAAACTACAATGAGGAAGCACCTCACACTGGTCAGAATGGGCATCATCAAAAAGTCTACAAATAATAAATGCTGGAGAGGGTGTGGAGAAAAGGAACCCTCCTACACTGTTGGTGGGAATGTAAATTGGTACAGCTACTATGGAGGACAGTATGGAGGTTTCTTAAAAAACTAAAAATAGAGCTACCATATTATCCAGCAATCCCACTCTTGGGCACATATCTGGAGAAAACCATAATTCGATAAGATACCCCAACATTCATTGCAAGCACTGTTTATGATAGCCACAACATGGAAGCAACCTAAATGTCCATCGACAGATGATTGAATAAAGAAGATGTGGTACATATATGCAATGGAGTATTACTCAGCCATTAAAAAGAATGAAATAGTGCCATTTGCAGCAACATGGATGGACCTAGGGGTTATCTACTGAGTGATGTAAGTCAGAGAAAGACAAGTATCATATGATATCACTTATATGTGGAATCTAAAAACAATGATACAAATGAACTTATTTACAAAACAGGAACAGACTGGCAGACTTAGAAAGTAGACTTATGGTTACCAAAGGGGAAAGGTAGAGGGGAGGGATAAATTAGGAGTTTGGGATTAACAAATATACACTACTATATATAAAATAGATAATCAATAAGGACCTACTGTATAGCACAGGGAACTTTACTTAATATTCTGTAATAATCTATGTGGGAAAAGAATCTGAGAAAGAATAGATATATGTATATGTACAACTGAATCACTTTGCCATATACCTGAAACTAACACAACATTGTAAATCAACTATACTCCAATATGAAACAAATATTTTTAAAAAAAAATTAAAAAAGAAAAGTACCCTAGAACATTCTGATTCAGGGGTCCTGGACAAGGTCTAGAAACCTGCATTTTAAATAAGCATCTCAGAGATTTTTAAGAAAATGATGTATAGATGTCAGTGTTTAATTTCGAACATTATGATAATTTACTTTATATTAGTGTAATTATTTTTTCCTAAATTCTTTAGTTTTCATTAGATTTGTCTCTGTTGAGAAAACTGTTACTTCTTCTGTGATGTAGCTATGCCCAGAATCAGAAATTACATCTATGTGAAAAGATAATTTAAAATAAATTAAGAAATTCATTTTTGTTGGAGGATGGAGGGAATGAAAAGTGCCCACCTAACTGAGAAGGTATCTTGAGATCGAACAATGAGGCAGGCAGCTGCATATAATCAGTGGATCCATTTATTATAGGGTGATTTACTCACAGGGTGGGGTTGGGATCTGGTGGATAACCATCCAGAAGTATTCGCGGCTGCACTCTGCACCGCTGAGGGGCCACTGGGACAATTTTATAGTTAACCCAGGATGTAGGGGTTTGTGCTAAGAAACAGGATGTGCATTCCTAAGTCAAGATTTATGAATGGGTACCTAGTCTGTGGGTGCTGTGAATACTGTCTTCTTCATTGTTTTGGGACTAACAGAGCATAGAAGCCACCTGGTCCTGATAAGTATTAAAAATATCTATTAACTACAAAGCCCCTGATGACAGAGAAGTGATTTACCACACAGTACAGTCCTGGGTGGGGTCAGCCAAAGGACAGAGGAACTGTAGGGGCCCAAGATGGCATCAGTTATGCGAACAGCCATACAATTTTAACCACATTTCAAAGGAAATTATGTAATATAGAAAAAATGAATTCCTTATGCTCATATTCTGCAATGAACACTCTAAATGGGAAACTATTCAACCCAGTAGCGTAATAGAGGAATGGTGCCTTAAAAAAGTCACTAGATAACTGTTAGATAAGAAGTATATTAGCTCAGTAACTTTCAATTTCGCAAAAGAAACAGGGCATTACGTTGTATGAAATAGTGCAACTCAAGGAACTCATCAATTATTAGTTGCGCTCACATCTGCGGTTTGCAGTTTGTGGAGTGACTGCATGCACACCAGCTTACTGGTTCTTAAAATGACCTTGTTTGCAAGTGCCTACTGTGTGCTGAGCCCTGCTAGGCATATAAAACAAGATGCAGAGATGACTTTTGTGCTTTTAACATCTGTTCTTGATTTTCATGAAGTGTTAGAAATCTGTGCTATTAATAGAAGAGCGGTTGCATGGAGGGGTAGGAGGAGGCCCAGATCAGGCTCGGGTAGCTGGTGTCTCTGTATTAGCTGCAGTTGAGGTGTGGTCCCATCCACCCAGTCTGCTGCTGGTTCTGCTGTATGTCTTCATAAAAAACCAGGACTTGGTGAGATTTGGCCATTTTGTGGGGATTAATGATATTGTCTCCCAAATATCAAAAATAGCATATAAATTTATAAAGTGAATGGTTTGGTGACTCTCAATTTTTTTCTGATTAGAAAATTGAGTGGACATTCTAATTGCTGAAATTCTTGAAAATGTCAGAAAATATAAAGAAGAAAATAAAAATCATTTGTAGCTAGGACCAGGTCAAGACATTTAAAGGCATTAAGCAAAGAATAGAAAAATACAGCACCCTTAACCCACATTTGTATTTCAAAATAAAAACAATACTAAACTGTGCAATAATTGTAAAGAAGTCCAACTATGTTATGACTTTTTGCATGATTACTGATGCACTGCTTTTTCTTATCTAATCATGAAGTTCTTTCAGAAAAAGACCTTTTTTATTACTTCTGCTCTGCAGGTGTCTTAGCCACCTGCCGTGTGACCCAGTGCTACCTGTCTCTCCTACAACCCAGAGACAATCATTCTTCCTCTTTTGGTGTATGTTCTTCTAGAGTTTTCTTATTCAGATAAAAGCAAATTTTATAATTAGATTCGGATACTGAACATGTAGTTTTTTCATCTGGATTTTTTCGCTCACCATATCATGAAGATATTTTCATGCCATTAAGAAATCTTTGAAGACAGTTTCAGTGTCTGAGTCATGGCTATATTTAAGCAGCCTCTGATTGCTTCCGGTTTTATAAGGTGGCTTAAATAAGGTTCAGTGAACGGCCTGCTGTATATGTCATTTAATCCATTTCAGATTTTTATTTGTGTTCAACCTAGATCTGGTTTATATGCCTGCCGGCAAGTCTGTCTCTTGGTACCTTTGACAATCCAGAGTAGTAGTATTTTAAAAAGGAATAATAAACGACTTTTGTCACTTGAAAAAAAGAGTATCTTGTTTTATTTTACACTTATTTGATTAGTAGTGGAATACGTTTTTGCATATATTTATTGGCCAATTTTTCACTTCAGCCTATGTCCATTGAAAAATTTCCTCTCATGATTATCAGAATTTTTTAAGTGCTGTCTCTATATTAAGGATGTCAGACCTTTTTTCATATTTGTCAGAAATAATTTATCTCTGTTTTTCTTGCCTTTTAGTTTATGGCATATTTGATATAGAAAGATTTAAGTTAATATAGCTAATTTTATCAATATATATTTCTGAATTTATTCATTACTTAGAGAGTCCTTCCCATCCTGAGATCTGAAATCCAAGTAGGTTTTCTTCTAGGCATAAATAAATTGTTTTTTCTTTTCCTTTTTTTCCTTTTTTAACTTCTTGTACCTCCTCTGACTAATGTTTTCTCTTTCACACAAGGTATTGTTTATTTCCACTTACCAGTTATTTGATATAATTGTATTTGAAGTGTTCAGTTCTTGATGACCTAAAAAGTCAACTAAAAGGATCATCTTTTCACGTTCTCTTTTTGATCTTCTGACATTGTCTTCTGTACATTAGAACAGGTGTGAACTTTCCATCTACTCCTCATAACATTTCCTCTTTCTTTTCCCTTTCTTTGCATCTATGTTCCTATTTATCTCTCATCTTTCCCTAATTATCATTTGAAAAATACAAAATCTATCTTTTGTCTTCTCAGCCAGGCAGGTATGAAGACCCTGGTCACAGAGAAGTCAAATTGGGAAATTTGATTACTTTGCACATAATATGCCTTTCTGGCTGATAGAAATTTCTGACTTTTGTAGATATTAGAAATATTTCCTATTCAGCTCCATGTATTTTTCTGTGAGAGCAATTTTTTTTTTTTTGCGGTACGCGGGCCTTTTACTGTTGTGGCTTCTCACGTTGCGGAGCACAGGCTACGGACGCGCAGGCTCAGCGGCCATGGCTCACGGGCCCAGCCGCTCCGCGGCATGTGGGATCTTCCCGGACCGGGGCACGAACCCGTGTCCCCTGCATCGGCAGGTGGACTCTCAACCACTGCGCCACCAGGGAAGCCCTGTGAGAGCAATTTTTTAATGGAATGGCACAAGGTTGTTTTTTGAATGCAATGAAGAGATAGTCAGAAGTGAAAGATTTTTTTTCTCTTCATATATGTCAGGTATTATTTTATTTTTTTTAACATCTTTATTGGAGTATAATTGCTTTACATTGTTGTGTTAGTTGCTGCTGTATAACAAACTGAATCAGCTATACATATACATATATCCCCATATCCCCTCCCTCTTGCATTTCCCTCCCACCCTCCCTATCCCATCCCTCTAGGTGGTCACAAAGCAACAAGCCGATCTCCTTGTGCTATGCAGCTGCTTGCCACTAGCTATCTGTTTTACATTTGGTAGTGTATATATGTCAGTGCCACTCTCTCACTTCGTCCCAGCTTACCCTTCCCCCTCCCCACGTCCTCAGGTCCATTCTCTATATGTGCGTCTTTATTCCTGTCCTGCCCCTAGGTTCATCAGAACCATTTTCTTTTCTAGATTCCATATATATGTTTTAGCATACGGTATTTGTTTTTCTCTTTCTGACTTACTTCACTCTGTATGACAGACTCTAGGTCCATCCACCTCACTACAAATAACTCAATGTTTTTTATGGCTGAGTAATATTCCATTGTATTTATGTGCCATATATGTGTATATGTGTGTATATATATCTTCTTTATCCATTCATCTGTTGATGGACACTTAGGTTGCTTCCATGTCCTGACTACTGTAAATAGAGCTGCAATGAATATTGTGTTACATGACTCTTTTTGAATTATGGTTTTCTCTGGGTATATGCCCAATAGTGGGATTGCTAGGTCATATGGTAGTTCTAGTTTTAGTTTTTTAAGGAACCTCCATACTGTTCTCCATAGTGGCTGTATCAATTTTCATTCCTACCAACAGTGCAAGAGGGTTCCCTTTTCTCCACACCCCCTCCAGCATTTATTGTTTGTAGATTTTTTTAATGACGGCCATTCTGACCGGTGTGAGGTGATACCTCATTGTGGTTTTGATTTGCATTTCTCTAATGATTAGTGATGTTGAGCATCCTTTCACGTGTTTGTTGGCAATCTGTATATCTTCTTTGGAGAAATGTGTATTTAGGTCTTCTGCCTATTTTTGGATTGGGTTGTTTGTTTTTTTGATATTGAGCTGCATGAGCTACTTGTATATTTTGGGGATCAATCCTTTGTCATTTGCTTCGTTTGGGATTTAATGAAACTTAAAAGCTTTGCGCAGCAAAGGCAGCCATAAACAAAATGAAAAGACAACCCTCAGAATGGCAGAAGTGAAAGATTTTTAAAGCTAGCATGGTACAGAGAGAAATTCAATTTCTTACTTTGAGATTAATCGATAGTCTTTCCAGGAGTCATCAGTATTTCTGAAGACTATGTTAGTTTCGTTAGCTTCATCCCTCTACAATCTGTATGCGAATGATAGGATTTTTGCAGATGGCATTGGGCCTTCCTTCATTTCTGGTCAGATCACATCATAATGATGCCACTTACTCACCCATAAAAGCTTGTGAAAGTGCACTGAACATCTGCACATAAAGCAGCCATTCATGCAAAAAAAGCCTAGGACCCTGTTTATCACAAGGCATCTGTGAGCTCTCTCTTCCTGCTCAGTCTGCCTCAGGAGTTTCAACTGTCCTGGGAGAGAAGTGCCAACAGCCCATTAGCCTGATGAGCCAATCCATAGAAACATACTCTCTGCTCTCCCACATGCCTGGCCCGAGCTGGGGCGCAGCCAACATGCATTTAGTTCTTCTGGAGCCCATCAGCATCATCTTCGTTCCTTATTCCTCCATCCCCAAAACACTGCTTGCACATATGGCTCTCCATGGTAATCTTTGCCCTTAATCAAGTGTTCTGCATAAGCTTTAGCCAAAGCAAATTTAAATTTTTTGAAATCAGAGTAATTCCTTCATCGGACATTGTTACAGAAGTACTAGTTCGATGAAAAACATAAAAATATTTCTCTATTTTCAGTCATTTTAAAATATGCTTTCATTGGTCCAATTAATAGATTTTTATTGCACAGCTACTGTGTGCCAGGTAATATGGATATATTAGTGAACGAGGAAGAAGTCCTTTTATATCCTTCAGCTTAATTCAAGTGCAACAAATGACTTTGGACTAATCTGCTGAGAACTTTTCTTTATTATTTTTCCAGAGAACAATTCAGCTTTCATTTGTTCATAATTATAATTTAGATCAGAGTCGGAAGAAAAACCTAGAAATCTTGGCAGCCTCATTTTTGACAGCTGTCCTCACTTTGTTCAACTTTAAATACCTTTCTTGTTACCTTAACTGGTATGTGTTTTATGTTTACCTGTAATGCATTCCTCGATCCATGTTTGCTAAAATAATGGTGATAAATAGGTAGGTAGTCCCAGTCCTAGGATGAATCCAAATGCAAGTGAACTAGTTTTCTATTGCTGCCATAACAAAATACCACAAACTTAGTGGCTTCAGGCAACACAAATGTATTATCTCACAGTTTTGTAGGAACTGAAGTCTAAAGGGACTTAGCTAGTTTCTCTGCACTGAGTCTCATGAGGCAGAATCAAGGTGTCAGCTGCCCTGACCTCTTGTCTGGAGGCTCTAAGTTCATTCAGGTTGTTGGCAGAATTCGGTTCCTTGTGGTTGCAGGACTGAGATACCTGTTTCTTTTCTGGCTGTCAGCTGGGAGCCTCTCCCAGCTCTCAAAGGCTACCTGAATTCCTGGTCATGTTGCTTCCTTTATCTTCAAACCAGCAATATCAGCACATCTCTTGGAACTTTTTACTTTGAATCTCTCTGACTTTCCCTTCTGCCACGTCTCTGTCTGACTCAGGTCAGAGGAATTTCTCTTAAGGGATCATGTGGTTAGATTGGGTCCACTTGGATAATGCAGGATAATCTGTCAATTTTAAGATCTTAAACTTAATTCCATTTGTGAAGACTTTTTGCCATGTGACATAACATTTTCAAGGTTCCAGCGTTTAGGATATTGACATATTTGTGTAGCCGTTTTGGTTCCATCTGCTTTCAAGGACCTCCTCACAAGAGCTCTTTCTGACTATTCAGATCCTTGCCACAAACCTGTGAGATGCATACTACGTAGCCCAATTTTATAGGTGGGGAAACTGAAGCTCAGAGAGGGTAGGGTACCTGCTCAAAGACTTGCAGCTAATAATACTGGCATTGGAATTTGAACTCTGTCTCCAAAGCTACTGTGTTTCACCTGTGGGAAAAAAAAAAGTAGTATAAAATATTGTTGACTGACTGGATACCTGTCCATTGACATCATTAAATAATTTGGTAAAGTTAAACTTCATTAGAATGTTTGAGGCTCTCTGAAAATCTAAGACGGTTGAGAGCACATGTGCCTCTCCTCGAATAATTTCTGCACCAGAAATGTACATTCCTTGTTTTCTTTCAATTTTCAGGCAGACCAATTAATACAACTTAAAACTTTATTAAGAAATGAATACCAAGGGCTCGTCATTGGTATATTTGGCATTTCAGTAGATATTCTAGTCTGTAAGTCAAATTTGATAACATCAGGATGCTGTATTAGAATACATCTTAGGGGTCATCTGTCCTGACGTCTCACCTAATATAGGCATCTGTTGTGCAATTTTATGACCCTCCAGCCTCATCCAGCTTGAGTTTTTTTCTCACTACTGGAATACTAACAGTGTCACAGAGTTTACTATTTTGCAAGGTAATTACTTTTACTACTACTAAAGAATAGCTTTAATATGTATTTTCTCTTTCATTAAATAAAAATCTTGGTTCTGCCATTTTCTACCACTGATAATTATTCTAAAGTTTAGGAAAAATGCCAAATGTATTTTCCCATTAGGAAGGAAAATTGGGCAGATATATCCAAATGTTTTGCTAAGTACAGTGAAGGCCTTTGAGAATTCCACTCAAATTTAAGTTCTGTGAAGGCAAGTCGTCTTGTACACTGAGCGCCTAGGACCTGACGCATGGTTAGTGCTAAATAAATATTTATTGAATGAATGAAACAATAGATGGACGATGAATTTACATTTTTCACATACGCCAAAGGAAACATATTTAAGTTCTGTTTTAGAAATGGCCAAATACATTTTATTTGGACATCTTGATGGATTGGATAGATTTTATTGTATAGAAAAGAGAGTACATATTTTTTTATTTTCCACAGAAGGAGACAAATTACCATTAAATAAATTTTAAATGAAATAAAACATCACTGTGGGGGATTTCATCAATGCCGTTTCCCATTTTGGAGAAACAAGTATTCTCCATGGCTGAGAGAGTATACAAAGACTATCCAAACACCATACGAAGACTACAAATCATGCACATTTTTTTCTTTATATTTTTAGTGTGTATGTAATTGTCTGTTCAACAAGATTGTTTTCTGAAATCCTCACATTTAAGATAAGAATATGAAAACTTCATGTTTATATTTTTTAATGAAAACTTCAAAGATAACATTTCAGTGTTGAATCTGCAGTGATTATAGCAGAAATTTTTACAGTGCAAGGGTGTTAGATTAGTGTAAATGCAAAAACTTGCACAGTTGTGCTATATAAGAATTTCTTTCTTTCCAGTTTAAATAATAGTTTTCCAAGATCTTATTAGACCTTATCTCAGGTGACTATTTGCTGTAAGAGACATATGTGAAAATATAACCTTTTTCATGACGTGAGAATTTCAAAACTGTGTGGAAGAAAAGTCATAAGAGATAAGAAAAAAGTGACATCAGAAAGAAGAAACTCAAAATTATTTTTGAGAACTTAAGATTTGGCAGCCGTTCCTACAACTTCAAAGATGCTATTATTAAATCCGTTTTCTATTATTCCAGTTTGTGATTTCTCAACATTGCTTCATCTCTTTACACTTCCCCATGGCTCTGAAGCCAGGCTTACACAATGCTGACACCTCTGCATACAATATCTAGATCCTTTCCAGTAAATCAACCAGCATACATACAGCACACTAATTCATTTAGAAGGACACAGAACCACGTGTGACCTGCAATGAGACTGTCTTAAATACATCCAGAGAGGTTAAGTTCTCTCAGTTGAAACTCAGTGTAAAATAGTTTAGGATGATCTTTCAAGGCTCTGCCACATCAGCATTTCCTTTGCTGTGGGATAACTGAGTCCCTGTGTGTGTGTAGACTTAGGCCTGTCTGAAGAGGTTAAGATACCTCTTCCCGCAAACCCAGAACAATGAAAAACCCAAAGAATAATGAAAAGAGGATTATTTCTGAGATTCTATCACTATAGACATAGTAAACTCGATAGTCATCATGATAACATCATGGAATGCAGTGGCCCAGGTACAGGAGGTTTTGGGTGCTTTTGGGCTGACCACAGGCTCTGGGCAACCTCCTAGAGCCTGTGGTCTCTGGATGGGTCTCATCCAGGAAGCTGGCGGAGCCAAGCGGGTTGTGCTTCATGCAGTGCTGCTCTGGTTAGAGGTCCTGGCACTTGTAGGCCCCTTTATTCTGGATATAAGCTAAGGGCATACTGTCCAGATGTTGAGAGAGAATCAGAGAAAACCTAAATCATAACTCAGTTTTCTCATCTGTAAAATGGAGATAATCATAGGGCCTATTACACGGTGTTACTATGAAGGTTAAATGAATTCAGACATGTAAAACCCTAACGTTACTATTCACACCTAACTTTATAGTAATGATTTTGCATTCTTTTCCTTAAAGAAGGCATTCCAAGTTGTATAAAGCTTCAGATGCCACAGAACCTGGATCTGCCCTGCCTGGCAGACAGAAGTGAGAAGAGCAAAGTCACTGCTCCCATATGGGAGCTGTGGTAGGAGGAGAGGCTCAGGACTTGTTCAGCCTCAGCATCTTCATTCATAAAATGGGGAGGGTGATGTCTTGGCCACCTCACAGGGATGGTGTGAGGCTCAGATGAAGAATGCCTCTGAAAGTAAAGTTATTATCATTATTACTATTATTATAATAATATAATAATATTATTATAATATAATAATAATATTATATTATTATTAAGCTGTCTTTGTATGCAAGTCTTTGTAGTTTGCAAATCTTTGTAGTTTGCAAATACAGTAAGCAGTCTGGATAAATGTGCACCGGGTCACCTTTAATTCATTTTAGTTTTGCTAAGCATTTATTTCTTCTTGAGAGATGGTGCTTGCACAGGTGTCTAGAGAGTACTCTTTTGAGGTTTTTATTGTCGTTCATTTCAAATCATGAAATTGAGTAATCCTTCTAGATGTTCTTGTGGAGATAATATCAGCAGAAACTTTTGGGGTTCTATCTAGCATCCAGAGTTTCTATTTTATCACAGAGAGTTTTAGTTGAAGGTACTTATCAAATTGTGGGTATTTTGCTTATTGTCTGAAACGTAAATCCTTATAAAATATGCTAACCATTCATTTGGAAAACAAAGTTCTAGTTGTACTAGCTCTGTCCTCCCATCACCTGACATTCAAGGAAACTCAATTCGAAACTCATTCAACAAATACGAGTGTCTGCTAGTTCTAGTTGCTGGGCATACGGAATCAAATAAGATACAGCCCTTGCTCACTGGGAGCTTACAGTCTAGGGTGGTGAAACAGACACACATGGGACAATTAAGCAACTTGATGGACGTCAGGACAGAGGTGTTTATTCATGGGGTCAGCGCACGGCAAGAAAAGCGTCATCTGTATTAGGATGGTGGAATTTCCAGAGGAGGTGACACAGAGAGATGATGGATGTAAAGTGTGACTAGAAGATAGTGAGACAGAGAAGGGGAGGAAAGGCACGGAGGAGTGGAACAGCCTGTGGTGTTCAGAGGCCTGCCTGTAGCGTGGTCCTGGTGCGTGTGTCTGCCCACACGCCGGGTTGTGGAGCGGAGCCAGAGCAGGAGCCAGGCCCCAGGGAAGCCTTCAGTGTGACGCTTAGGAGCTTGAGTGATCTAGAAATCGTGGGAGCCACTGAAAGGTGTTTTCCCTGTTCTTGTCAGTGAACCCATTTTTCTCCTAGTCATATAGATTAAAGCCATGGTGTCAAGTTCTTTACTTTTTCTCTCTGCGCTTCTCCAAACTGTTTGCTAATTCTCCCTTTAGTCTGTCCTTCATGGTGTCTCTAGACATTCTCTAGACTCGCTGTTTTGCCCTATTTTAGGCTCATCTTCCCTGTGTGGGGTCCACTATGGGGTCCCGCTGAACGCCCTCCCTGCCTCCCCGCGCCTCCAGCCTGTTCAGTATCTTAACCTTGACAAGTTCATCTACTTCAAACACTGGCTTCTGAAAGCTTTAGCAGCTTCTGGGACTCATGGTATTCTGCCAAACGCGATAAAGAAATCTTGACTTGGGTTGGAATGAACTAAAAACCTCCTCCCTGGGCTCCCCAAGCCCGTGAGGCAGCACCCCTGGCTCCCCTTCTGCCCGCACCCACCCTCTCACCCAGCCAGGTTGGCCCCTGTGTTCCTCCCAGCTCTGCCGCCAAGCCTCCCGTGTCCCCTCTGTAGGGGTTACTTCCTCTCAATTTCACTTGCTGCTGCTTCTATACACATGCCTGGCCCACCTTGACCCATATCTGCTGCCTAGAAGTGTTAGTGATTCATTTATTTTACAATTGTATTTGATTTCTTCAGATTTCAAGCTCCTTGAGGGGAAAATGTGTGAGAGAATCCATCAAGCGTTCAGCACAATGCGTAGCACATAGTAGGCCCAACCAATTATGATTGTTGCTGTTATTATCATTTTTGTGGTTTGTTTTTAGGATATGGCTTCTCTGCAGCCCTAGAGCATGTATCGATAGTAAAAGAGGGCCACGAAAGGGTGCGCCATCTAGACGGGGCGGCTGGCTCATCACCACTATAAGTGTCTGGCCCAATGTTGACAGTTACAATGAAAAGGTTTGCTTCTTGCAATTTTAAATCTTAAAGAGTGTTTGATTCCAGGCGTGCTCTTAGATAGAACTTTTTTAAAAAAATTTATTTATTTATTTATTTATTTTTGGCTGTGTTGGGTCTTTGTTTCTGTGCGAGGGCTTTCTCTAGCTGTGGCAAGCGGGGGCCACTCTTCATCGCGGTGCGCGGGCCTCTCACTGTCGCGGCCTCTCTTGTTGCGGAGCACAGGCTCCAGACGCGCAGGCTCAGTAGCTGTGGCTCACGGGCCCAGTTGCTCCGTGGCATGTCGGATCTTCCCAGACAGGGCTCGAACCCGTGTCCCCTGCATTGGCAGGCAGATTCTCAACCACTGTGCCACCAGGGAAGCCCCCAGAACTTTTTTATTGTTGAAGTATATCTTTCATTATTAAAAATTCGACACTTATTGCAAAAACTTCCAAGGATGTGAAGTACACACAATAAAAAGTAAATGTTCTTCCATACCCACCCCTCTGAATTCATCCCCAGAAGTAACTCCTGAGATGAGTGGCTCTTTAACCACGCTGTTACATGTATGGTAAAATGGTAATAACTTTAAGACACTGCAGATTTATGAAGTATATACTGAGTCATCAAAGAGATATGTTCACTATTCTCTTAATTCTTCAGACATTTTGTTCATTAATAAAGTTATTTCTTCAACATTTATTAATTCAACCACACATGTTCATTGACCACCTACTATGGGCTGGACCTTGTGCTAGGCTGGCCACCCAGCTATGACCCCCATGGTTGTAGTGACGTTGGGTAGCACCGTCCGTTACTGGATGGCTTGCATTAAAGGCCACTTCAACCATTGTAAACTGGAGCCCATCCTCTCTCATAATGTACAGTGAATTTAACTCCCCCATCACTTCACCCATCCTCATGACTTTATAACGTGCTCAGGATTCTTTGCCCATTGTATTAGATTGCTCTTGGTATACAACACATGACCCACGAACAGCACCTGTCTGTTAGCTCACATTTCTGTGGGTCAGGAGTCCAGGTATGGGTTCACTGGGTCCTCTGCTCAAGGTTTCACTAGGTCAGGCTGCAGTTCTCATCTACAGAGTCCTCTTCTCAGTGTATATTGGAGAATTCAGTCCTAGCAGGACAGGATTGATGTCCTTGTTTATTGATAGCTGCTGACCAGGGGCCACTTGCAGCAGCTAGAGGCAGACTCCAGTTCCTATGGTCTCCAGAGGTCTTTTCACAGCACGGGTATTTGCTTTCTTCTAAGACAGCTGGAGTGCATCTCTCTGACTTCTAATCCCTTCTGTTCTGCTACAACAGACACATAACCTTAACCTAGTAAGGGAGCGACTGTCCCATCATAGTTACCTGCACTCGTGGGAAGAGGATTATACAGGGTGTACATGCTAGGGAGCTGGTATTTGGGTGGTGTTTTAATATTTTGCCTGCAACACCCATGCATGACATTGATACGTTAGGGTCAATATTTAATTTGGTTACAAGTTAGACATGTAAAAACAAAGCAGAGGCTGGACCATGAAGTGGTTCACTACACGTGGTAGAGGGTGTGACTGTTATCCTTACTTGGCGTTCACAGGAGGTTGGGCTAGATGGGCCCACCTCGACCATACGGGAGCATTTTAACGTTCTTGCTGAAATAGTGCAAGGATAAAAATTTAGCTCACAATTCAGAAAAGGATAAGAGAACCTTTTCTGGAATTTACTTAAGAGGAGCAGAATTTAAACGTATTTAATGCTAGTGACGGACCAGATTAGACCTAAGCAGATGGCCAGTAACAACTGCAGATGGTAACAGCCTAAGTTTAAAAAGGCTGCCCATTGCTGCGAGGAATAACAATCTTTAATATTTTGCTTCCACTGTCCAAATTCTCTCTGGAGTTGGTTTCTTTCTACTTTTCCTCAGAATCTGGGTCTTCTGCTCATGTTTTCATTTCTGTTAGTAGGAGCCAAAGACCTGTATGAAGAATTTCAGATGGCTCTATGATAACTGTTGAACATGCCACATTGGAAAACTTAAAATACTGATAGCCCTTAAGAATATGTGCTGTCATGCCTTTTATGTGCTGCCCTGGAGTGCCATTTATTATTTCTTATAGGTATAGTCACTTACCAACTAACGAATCAAGAGAAAGATATATTGTGTTGGATCTGAAGCATAGAATTACTCATTTATTCTACAAATATTTTCTGAGTGCCTGTTGTGTTCCAGGCACTGTGCTCATGCTCAGAATACAACAGAGAACAGGACAGACTGGCTCCTGCCCTCAAGGGTAGGGGATTGAGGGATTAGACAGGCTGAAGAGATCCTAAAGATCATTTTGTTCTTTTATTTTCTAAAATTAGACCTTATGTTTATTTTACGGACAGTGAAATGAATGATAGCACATCAAGGAATAAAAGATACCTGAGGTCAGGCTATGGGCAGAGTTGCGTTAGTAATGAAATTCCAGAGTGCCGACTGGTCCAGCCTTGTCGCACATCTCCCTCTGTTTAAATCTAAAGAAAACTAAGTGGAACTGTTTTGAAAAAATAAAATAGGCATGAAGAAACTCAGAATAACTTGTCTGCTCTTCTTCCCGTTTCTGTGCCCCACACTAATGCAATTGGCAATTTTGCCCAGGGTCACAGAGCTAATTACAGGCGAGACAGCGATTTGAATCTTCCAAGTCCAATCATCTTTTGACTACAGCTCCATAAAATACTTTAACACCCTCTACTCTTTGGTCCTTTGTTGCTATATTCTTGTGTGCTTATAATTATTCATTCAGTAAAACTACTTTCAAAATGACAACCTCAGTTCCTCAGTATAAATTGTATTCTCATTTTCTTTAAAGATTTTTTTGTCCAAATCTCTCCAACCGTATTTTCTCTTAGATTTATATTCCTCCTATGCCTCCATAAGAGTAAATCTTCCTAGTCTCAGGCATCTGGCTTCCAGACAAAGGAATTTTGTTGTTTTATTTAGAAGGAAATTTGCATATGCTAGGAAAGTTTACCACCTGGAAATTTATTGACTGCCTGTTTTACAGTTGACCCCTGAAGAGAGAAACCACATGCGTATGTGATGCTTATATTGTCACTTGAGATTCTTTTAAAAATAAGATACAGGGCTTGCCTGGTGGCGCAGTGGTTGAGAGTCCGCCTGCCGATGCCGGGGACACGGGTTCGTGCCCCGGTCCGGGAAGATCCCACATGCCGCGGAGCGGCTGGGCCCGTGAGCCATGGCCGCTGAGCCTGCGTGTCCGGAGCCTGTGCTCTGCAACGGGAGAGGCCGCAACTGTGAGAGGCCCACGTACCGCAAAAAAGAAAAAAAAAGATACAGTTTTAAAGGTGGGAATTGACTAAAAAAAATCCTCCCTAACTAAATTTAATTTTGATAGCACATAGAGGAAGTTTAGTATTCAGTGTGCTAAAATTCCAGAGTCTGACATGACATACCTAAATATGAATCCAGGATTTACTGATGTCTTCTTGACACAAATCTATTCAAGAGCCTCTTATTAGTTTGTATCGTTTCAGAACAGTAATGCCACTTGTTTTCACATCTGCCTCCTCAGTAAGAGATGACACTGATTCCTTCAATGTTAATGTACTGCAAGGATTAATTAGGTGTTTACAAAATGTTCTTGAATATATTTCCAGAGCTGACGAATACAGCCTTGTGATAAAGATAAAGGAAAATAAAAGTGGTTTATGATATTTCAAGAATGTACTCATTCTCAGTTTTTTTTCACCATTTTATTAGGCCATATCAATAAGTAGATGCCAAAAAATGTTGGCTTATTAACACATACAAAAGGTAGAGGATGCATATGGTTCTATTAGACTCAGTCCACTCATAAGATGGACTTGGATAGAACCTATGTTACTCCTCAGTGCTTTCATTATTTTATTTTTCCTCCAAGAAACTCAAAATTCTGTAACCAATCTTGTGGTGTTCACAGCAGTTCTCTCAAGACCAATGTGAGGTGAGTAGACATTATTAAAAATATAATCTCTCACCTTACTGATCTCCAGCTTCATACATCCATACCTGTGACACGCACAAAACTCAAAATAACCTCCTTCCCTCTCCAACTCATACAAACACACAGACAACCAGGCAGTATCATCTAGACAAGTGCTTCTCCACTGAGGATGATTCCGCCCCCCAGGGGGCATGAGGCACTGGAGACACTTTTGGTTGTTACAACCTGGGGGGTAGGGGTTGCTGTTGGCACCTAGTGGGTAGTAGCCAGGGATGATACAAAACGTCCTACAATGCACAGGACGGCCTGTACAACACACAATTATCTGGCCCAAAATGTCAGTAGTGCTGTGGTTGAGAAACTCTTTATAGAGGCAAAAGCACTGGGTGGAGGGACAAGAGATATCAGACATCTTTATTTGCCCCTGCTTCTTATAGGCCCATCAGAAAGAGAAAAAACAAGTACTTGAATTTTCAGCATGAAAACCTTATACATATCATAATGCTTTAAAAAAAAGATAATATTTTTAACGTTGTTAACAACACGGTTAATGGCATGCATATACTTTTAAGAAAAGGAGAGAAATTCGGAAGGAAAGGATTAAAACATCTTTTTTTATGTCAGTATTATCAAAAATGATATCCTATTACTTGTAACATTAGTGACCAAGATGAAGAGGAAGAAGTAGGAGGCAAAAGAAAAGGAGAGGAAAAAGGGAAATGTGTGCCGATTTATTTAATGAGACTTGTGATACTTTTTGCTTTTTAATAAGCTTTGCAACTGGCATTTCGTTGATCTTCCTCTGAACTTGGAGCTTTCACAGGAGACAGTATGTGGGGACAGTAAATGGCTGAAAGAAAACAAAGTAAACCAAATGGAAGAAGAAGACCCTTTGGATACATGACTATAAGAGTTCCTGGTGAAGGCACAGGAAGGATTAGCAAACTGTTGCCAGTTTAGTCCAGATTGGGAAACCTGGGCTGAGACACCAAGCTTGGTGTGTGAACTCTGCGGTATTGAAGGATCCTGCTGCTTCTGTCCTTATTTTTACTTGCCAACTTGCTAAGCGGTTCCTGGCAAATCACTTAATCTCCGTGACGTGAGATTATGCTTCACTTTTATTTGCTTTCTGTAATTCAGTGAGAATGGGGAGATACAGCAAGAGGTCTCAATCCAGAGACCTGTGCTATTTTACAGGTGTTATCACTTAACATCTTTCTTCATTAACAACATGTTCAACTGCCCAAATGGAAGCGAATGCTACTACTACAAACCATTAAGCACTCTGCTAAGATCTAAAATCTTTTATGTTATCCTCAGTAGTTGCCGGAAGTTTTGCAAGCAACATCTTTTGCCAAAACTAACCTTCTCTGGTGGTTACTTGAAATTTGGATGGTTGTGAATTTTTTCCCCTCTTTGAGCAGTTAGTTCATTAGTGCAGCAGTAATCATGAAAATAGGTCAGAGCCTTCTTAGAGTTGGGCTCTTATGCGTTCCCCCCAATCCCCTGGAGAACAGCACTTAAATATTAATAACATCACTGGGAAAACACGGCAGCTATTTCCTTGTTTTCTGCAGCTCAATGAAGAGTTGTTCCGCGTGGACCCCAGTGTTCTCCCCTCATGAATGGACGTGATTGTGAGGAAGCCATCTCCTACTAAGGCAAGATGTGACACAGTGAACAAAGGCTGGTTTTTAGCCCGATGTGATGAGCTCACCCCAGTTCCCATGTGGGGACTTTGAAGCTTATCCAGGTGCCAGCTTTCTGTGTGTATGACATTCTTGGGGGAGCCTTGGACACTGGGCAGCAGGCCTTTAAATATTGATCTGCAGTGTATGAATTACAAGGTCAGCTGGGGTGAGATGTCATAATTTCTATTTAGCCTGAATTTCCCCCAGAGGAGGCATATCTCCTTTACCCTGAGTAAAGGAAAAGCTTACTATTTTCAAGTCAGCGAAATCAATAAAGGCGTTTTAAAAGTAAATTTGTGTAATTATTTTCTGGGGTAGATATGTCTGTAAATAAGAAAGTGTGTTTCTCCTTTTCACTACCTACTATGCCTTCTGTAAGGCTATGCTAATGCTCAGGAGAAATGCAATTTCTCCTGAATGAAACCAGGTTCAGTGCAGGCAGCTGAGATGAGAAAATCTTACAGAATCATTTTTTTTTTTGAACTGAAGTATAGTTGACCTATAATATTATATTAGTTTCAGGTGTACAACATAGTGATTTGATATTTTTATAGATTATACACTATACAAAGTTATTATAATATTATTGACTTACATTCTCTGTTCTGTGCATTACATCCCAATGACTTATTTATTTTATAATTGGAAGTGTGTACCTCTTAATCCCCTTCACCTCCCTCCCCTCTGGCATCTAGTTTGTTCTCTATATCCGTGAGTCTGCTTCTGTTATGTACAACCCAATGTCAAAAGCAAAACAAAACAACAGCAACAACAACAGATAATCCAGTTGAAAAATGGGCAGAGCACCTGGATAGGGATTTTTCCAAAGAAGACATACAGATGGCCAACAGACACATGAAAAGATTCTCAACATCACTAATCATCAGGGAAATGCAAATCAAACTGCAATGAGATATCACCTCACACCTGTCAGAATGACTGTCGTTGAAAAGATAAGAAATAACAAGCGTTGACAAGGATGCGGAGAAAAGGGAACCCTCGTGCACTGTTGGTGGCAATGTAAATTGGTGCGGCCGCTATGGAAAACAGAATGGAGGTTCCTCAAAAGACTAAAAATAGAAGTACCATACAATCTAGCAATTCCACTCCTGGGTATATATGTGAAGAAAGTGAGAACACTAATTCAAAGAGATGCATGCACCCCAGTGTTCATAGCAGCATTATTTACAGTAGCTAAGATACGGAAACAACCTAACTGTTCATCAACAGATGAATGGATGAAGAAGACGTGGTACATATACACACACAATGGAATCTTAGCCATAAAACAGTGAAATCTTGCTGTTTGCAACAACATGGATGAACCTGGAGGGTATTATACTAAGTGAAATAAGACAGAGACGGACAAATACTGTGTTTTCATTTACATGTAGAATCTAAAAACCAAAACAAATGAACAAATATTAGAAAACAGGATCAGTCTTTGATTCATGTGATGTCTTAGAACCCCTTTGCTGTTTTTTCTCATTGAATCGACTGATTCTATTGTTTCATCATCTGGTAGTCATAGTTTATTATATTGGCTGTATGCAAATCCACCCAGCTGTTTGTAGATCAAAGTGAAATGTAATCGTATTAGTTTTTTTCCGCTTATGTAGAGATTTTCCAGTCACACTATATATCGTGTATACAGATAATTAGTCACCCATAGTACACCTAACACTGTGTTGGGTGTCACATGAATTCAGAACAAGAGCCATTTACAGTCTAGACTTATAAGACAGAAAAATTACTACAGAATGAGACTGCTATTGCTATTTAGTAGAAAAGTGACAGCCTTTGAGTCAATGTTTATTAGCTAAGATATCTTAGGTAAGTTAGTTGAGCTCTGAGTTTCATTTTCTTCACTTGTGAATGGTTGTAATACTACTAACATTGCAGGTACATAACGAGGATAAAATAAGGCGTTGTATACAACACACTAGCACAGAGTGGACGCTCAGTAAATGTTACCCACTGTTTGAAGACTCCAAAACATGCACTACGGTTTGAGGGCTCTCAGGTTTCAGGGAAGGATGTACTCTTTGTGGGTTGGAGTAGTCTAGGAGGAATTCATGGAAGTTCATCTTAATTTGAGCTCTTAATGGCTTGTGAGAAAATCATGGGCCCTAAATATACAAGAAAGCCACAAAAGGTGCCAGGATGCATTAACCATGGTAACATTTTGAAAAGGAGAATTGGTAAACACTGAAACTATATATTGTATAATTGTAATATGCAGATTTTGACACCCAGACTCACACTTTTCACTTATGTAATCTCCTTAAAACCCAGTTGTGATTGGATATCTTGGGGTGGGTGCGGTCAAAACAGATAGCAGTGTTGGCTTTCTCCTGGGGCTGAGGCTGCAGAGGGCGTTGGGAGCAGAAGTCAGAGGTAACCCAAAAGCTGAAGGAGAGAGCCGCTGTCTCCCTCTCAGGGAGAGTCATAGAGATGCCGAATTTGAAGGAAACGGAAGTGAAGGTGTAGATAACATGTCACAGCACAAGTATTCAGAGTCACAGACACAATAAAAAGGGACCAAGAACAAGCAAGAGGGCATCTTAAGTGCCTTAAGCGCCAGCCGTCCTCTGAGGCTCACCTGTATCAGTTGGCAGGTGTATGATAATTAGGTAGATCGACTGGCTTAGACCGCATAGGAATTCCTGCTCAAAAATGGGAATTTTCCATGTCCTGGTTGATCCACGGGCTGACTTTCCACTTTTAATTCTCCTTACTTTTCACCCGTCCACCCTAGCGGAGCTTGTGGTCTCAATGTTCTTTTTACACATAGTTTCCTAAATTCAAGGTTTTTTCTTTATATCCAACCTCAATTCCCAAGGACCAGCTTAAATGAAAAGTCCCTGTTTTTTCAACAGGAAATATCCACATCACACCTCTCCCCACCTTCCCCCCATACTTCTCTCTTTAGACTAAAAACTCCTTAAGGGCAAAGGCTGTATTAGTACATCTTTGTATGTAGCACCATTTTCCAGATATAGCCTATGCCTCTCGGAGAGCCCTGAACAGCTAAGAAAACCAGTTGTTTGCTAAATAAATCTGTACATTTTCTCTTGGAAGATGATTCACTAAATTAATCTAATTCCCTGAGGATACTTTTCTCAAGGAAACTTTACCACCTATGAATGATCACGCCTGCTTGTTGAGGTGTACTGACTTCCAAAACATACACCCATTGTCCAGGTTTTTTTTTTTTTTTTGGCTGCCTTGTCTTCGTTGCTGTGCGTGGGCGTTTTTCTACTTGGGGCGAGCCGGGGCTACTCTTCGTTGCGGTACATGGGCTTCTCATTGCGGTGGCATCTCGTTGCAGAGCACGGGCTGTAGGCGTGCAGGCTTCAGTAGTTGCAGCAGGCAGGCCCTAGAGCTTGCGGGCTTCAGTAGTTGCTGCGCATGGGCTCTAGAGTGCAGGCTCAGTAGTTGTGGCGCACGGGCTTAGTTGCTCCACGGCATGTGGGATCTTCCCGGCCCAGGGATCGAACCCGTGTTCCCTGCATTGGCAGGTGGATTCCTAACCACTGCGCCACCAGGGAAGTCCCCCATTGCCCAGTTTTATAGTCAGTGAATTCTGCTGCTCAAGAATTCAGTTCTTCCCTTGTTCTTTCCCACACCTTAATCTTAGAATCAGTTTGCTGTATTTTGTAGGAGTCCTTCTGTAACCCCAACATTAAGTTTTCCCCTGTGGAATGTTTCTAAGTCAGCCTCAAGGATCAGACATCCAGTCCCCTGGGTTTTGAGTGTTTTTACAGCTACAACCATCACCACTCATGTTGCTTTTGTGTCATTTCAATCCTTGGGGTAAACGGCATGCCTAATATTTACTATTTCATGCTGAATATAGGAAAAAAAACATTCATTATGTAATATTGTTTCCCACAGAAATATTAATTTAAAGAAAGGCTAAGAAATTTGAATTCTGTAAGCTTTTTATATATTTAAAAACATTATTTTGTCCAACCTTGTTCATCAGCAAATGTGGGAGGGAAAGTGGAATGATTTATGTCCTATTCCTTTTAAATTGAATAGAATTCATTTCTTAAATCAACATTTTAGGGTTAAACTGCAAACATTCTTTGTTCAAGAACTTTTATTTTTATAGAAGTTCCAAGCTATTGTGTGAAAATGATTCAGTGGAATCAGTGTCTGCACCATGTCGGGTAGTTAATATTTACTTAATGCTTGAATTAATCAGCACTGGATTCTTTGCTGGTGTCCTGGGTTCTTCTCATCCAAGAGATTTTTTAGACTCACATGCTGCTTTCAAGGTTAAAAGGCATGCCTTCTAATGAATATTTTCTAAAGGGACGGCTCCAAGCCGTCCCACCCCTTCCCCACAATCCCCCTTCAAAATTTCTACCACCACTATTGTTAACAACCAATAAAAACCATCCTAAGCTCCAGACTACTCTTGCAGTGAAATTGCAAGGTCATTTTTCTTTAATGTGAAGCTGGCTCAAGATATTGAGGGAATTGTGGCCGACTGGGTCTCCTCACCCCTATGCTAAACCCAGAGGCACATAGGCTTGCCTGCAGAATAGGATCTGTGGAATCTCCCTGTCTTTTACTCCTTGGACTATTTCTGGAAAATTTAAGTAGCTGTGAGATCTGGTCTAGGAGAGGGAAAATAGACTTAATGTCTTTGCTTAGTTTGGCTCCCTCTAGAACTGACATAAACTGGTGGTGTCTGAATGTTGTCTCACGTGGACACAGGCCACATCCAGTGGGTACCACAGGATGACCCCCTGGGGCCCTCCCTCCCTGAGCCTGGAGCAAAACTGCAGGCAGGATGCGATCTAGAGTATGGACAAACGGGGCTAGCCAGTCCCTACTAGACTGGGTGTCTTTGCATTGGTGTTAAATTTCCCAAGAAAGAAACAACTCTACTTCTTTGTCTTTTCTTTTTTTTTGGTCACACTGCAGGAGTCATAGGCAAGCCAGTATAGGAATGTGGCTTCTCTGTAGAGACCTCTTAGCCATGCTCCCCCAGAATTCACAGCAGGATCCTCTGTTCTTGGGCTACCATTCTTCACTTTCCAGTGATTGGTAGCAAAAGCTCAACTCGTAGAGAGGGCTCTTCTAAGTAATAGCAACTTGGCAACTGTATGAACTTGTACTAATTATGTTTCTGTCTCTCATCTGTGGTAGATCTTCTGTGGCTCTTGTATAAAGTAGCTCCAGGGTATTATTTCTGCACACTTATGTAAGCTCTGCTCATTAAATAAAGTGCTCGAAGTTAAGTTCCCTTTTAATTTTGTTTTCTAAGATCATCGTAATAAGTGAGGGACCGCACTGTAGTGAGCCCTTTTTGTAGAATAGTTAATGGAGTCTTGATATAAGATCAATTTTTTAAGACGCACAAAGAAGTCAAGGGGCCTTATCATTACTTTACACTTTGCTTTTTAAAGTTCTCCAGCTCTAGCCCGAAGTGTCACAGTAACAGTTTATACGGTGTCTCCTAAGCAGTCATTATCAGAATCTGGATTCTTTAAGTGGAAGGAGTATTAGACTTGTAATCAAAGGATGAACTTGGTCACTTAGCAGCTACATAAATCCCTCAATTTCTCTGAGCATCCCTTTATCATTTGCAACTGGGCATAATAATTTTTACCTTACGGGGTTGTTATGAGAGTAGATGATTCCTTTATATGTGTGATTCCTTTATACAAAGTCCAAAGCACTTTGTAGATTCACAAGTTATACATGTCTTTGTTGTTGTTGTTATTATTGTTGTTAATACCAAACTGCTTTAAAACAGGATATTTTAAATATGCCTTTCTATGTAAGCAAAGGGTTTTATGTTTGGGATTTGGACACAAGGCTTTACAGGAACCTTTGAATATTTCTCTTAAGAAGAACGATAATGAGCGATATTGTGTAGAAAAATCTCATCTGAAAAATCGCATGCTCTGCTGTTGACCCCATGGATCTAGCTGGTGATGTGTGGCTAATGGGACTGGTCGAAGCTGCATGGTGTCCAAATTTATATTGTTAGGCCATGCTACACACATCCTAGTTTGACTGACCTTTACTGACTCTTTCTTAACTTGGGCAGTTTTGAGGACATTCCAATTCACATGTCATGCAGAGAATTCCAACTTGCTTTGTGACAGTAGCACTTGATGAGGACTGTCACAGTAGACAAAATCATTTGAAACGATTTCAGGTTTTTAAGTTGAATGCATTGGGTCACACAAGACCAAT
Source organism: Orcinus orca (assembly GCF_937001465.1). Taxonomy (NCBI): domain Eukaryota; kingdom Metazoa; phylum Chordata; class Mammalia; order Artiodactyla; family Delphinidae; genus Orcinus; species Orcinus orca. The sequence goes on along the minus strand of NC_064570.1, from coordinate 42,075,666 downwards.
GGAGTTGCTGCTTCCACATAACTTTTCTTTTTTCTTTTCTCTTTTTTTTTGCTGTACGTGGGCCTCTCACTGTTGTGGCCTCTCCCGTTGCGGAGCACAGGCTCCGGACGCGCAGGCTCAGCGGCCGTGTCTCACGGGCCCAGCTGCTCCGCGGCATGTGGGATTTTCCCGGACCGGGGCATGACCCATGTCCCCTGCATCGGCAGGCGGACTCTCAGCCACTGCACCACCAGGGAAGCGCCCACATAACTTTTCTTTTATCCTGAAAGACAACAGTTTTAATGTTCTGCCTGTATAAATTTGTAACATGGTTTCGATAATGTAAAATTGACCAAGCTTTAGTATTCCCTGGGACTGGATTTGAACACATATAGCTTTGATATTAGAATAAATATATTGAAACATATGCTTTATTTGGTATTTTACATTGTCAATACATCATTTTATCCATATGTACATACATATTTTATATGATAAAGAAATAAATCTTTATGTGATATTTTCAGTGACAAATAATGAACATGTTTGTGGTGTGATCATTTGAATGCATCTTCTGTATAAAGGTAAATAAAGATTAATAAAATATTAATATAGACATTGATAGTTGGAGCTAGTTAAAAGATTTGTTTTTACCCTGGATAGTTGTATTCAATTAAATTATCAGAAGATAATTAACACCTACTATGTGATGAAACATTTTTGTGGATATATTATGGATTGGAGAAGACGGAGAAGAGAGAGAAACTTCTAACAATGTAATACTGTTTTTTAGTTTTCAGGCACAAATTACCCTTATATATATATATACATCTTTCCAATACCTCCACAGTCCTTGTTTCATATTATGTAATGCATAGAATAATATCTTATCCTCAGTGACTCTAATCTCATCCATTTTAACTCCCTTACTACGGATTAAACCCCTTGGGCAACACTAGTGGGAAAAATATAGGTCTAGTTTTATGTAGTAGTTAGACAGTGGTGATACTGTTTGATTCAGTCGCTATTTGTCTTCGGTGAAGAGTCATTTTAACAAAACACTTGTTCATTTTGTGTTGTACTCTTTATCATGATGGATCTAATTCACCATAATTTTTTTTCAGTGAGGAGTGTTTTTAAAAGTGTTAGACAAATGTCACAGCATCTGAAACAATATCAGAGGCTGGCCTCTGGCACATCTGAAGATTCAATGAAAATAGATACGATATTTTTTTCCTCTTTTAAACTAGCCATAATGAGTCCTTCATGGTGCCTCTATTTCTGCTCTCTTTCTCAGAGACATCATTATTAGGACTTATTATGCTGCACTATTATACTGAACTAAAACTGAACACCAGTCACCTCCTATAGGCTGCAAAGTCTGTGTGGTATCAGCTCATAGCTTCTAGTCTGACTGCGAATTATGTGCAAAGTGTCACAGGGTTACCTGATCAGGATATGACATGGTGTTCAGCGTCAGAAGTGTACTAGATGATTGGAAAGTGAAGGAAAATGATTACAAAGGAAGCATTTAGAACACAAGTGTTTGACCAGGGTGTAGGAGGGCAGGCCCAGGGAGAATGGGCTGGATCTGGATTAGAGTCTTGGAAGAATTAGTGAATTTCAAATGTTCCAGCTGGAAGGTTCAGTCCCCTAAGAGTACAGATGTGGAAACAGAAGTCGTTCATCTGGCTTCAAACAACTACTTTGGGCAGAGCAAGGATTAGCATCGTGTCTTTGATTTAGGGTCCATGGAGTTGAAGGAGGTAGAACTTGAGTTGGTTCCAGAAGAACGGATTAATAGAGAGCAAAGCATAGATGAATGAGTATCTGTGACTAAGGGCAGGGGGGTACTACTGAGCACTTTCTATGTAGCTGAGAAAATTGAACTGTATGATGAAGAGGATACACACAAAGGAATACTTATGAGGAAATAAATTTGGATAAACTTGGGGGGAGGAATTAGGGAGAGCCCTTGAAAGTGACATAAAATGTATTGACTTGATGAAATGGGAAATAGGGAATTATTATGGACTTTTGTGTGTGTGAGAAATCAAAGGAAGCTTGTTAAGAAAGTCAGTCTGGTTGCTGTATTTAAAATGCTTGGAAGGCACAAGACTAGAGCGTGGAGAATAGCCAAGGAATTGCTCTATAATTCAGTTAAGGATCTAGACTCAGGGGAGGGCATGCCACTGGGGACTGAGGTGAAAGGACAAATCGGGGACCTTTTGAAACAAGCAGTGATGAGATTTTAGAGAAATTGACTATAGAGGGTAAAGTGGAGAAAAGGGTTAAAGATAACTCCTAAGATCCTAGTCTAGGATACTGTATATGGGATAGTGAAAAGGGAGAACTATTTTAGGAATTGGTGAACAAGTAAAACTTTTCAGCTAGCACTACAGTTGTGCAGGGGAAATTTCTCCAGCAACCAGTACAGAGCATTCTGAGTGACATCAGGAACCTGCATACCCCTCTGGTCTCTGGAGGCCTGAGTTCAGAACTCCCACAATATCACACTTCTTCCACATTCTGTTGGTCAAAGCAAGTCACAAGCCTGGCCCAGAATCCAGGGGGAAAAGAGATAGATTCTACTTTTGAGAAGAGGGATTGTCAAAACTGCATTGCCAAAAGGTATGCAGACAGGAATGGGAAGAATTTGTGACCCTTTTTTTCAGTGTATCACAGAATAGGATCAGATTTTTATTATAAAATCTTTAAGACTATAGCATGAAAATGCATTTAGTGACCAGGAAGAAAATTTAGACTGGATGTTATGGTTAACCAGCATAGTTATGGGTGTATTAATTAAAGCAATGGAAAAAGGGATAGACAAATGTGAACAGATTAAAAAAATATTAAGATGGCAAAACTTGGAAATGATTGTGATGTGGAGACGAGTCAAGAATGACTACCAAGGTTCTTGTTTGGACAATGGAGAGGAAAGCCATGACAGTCACTGAAACAGGAGCAGGCTTAGATGGGAAGGTGGAGGCTGCTGTTTGGGTAATGTTGCCTCTGAGAGGTTTATAGGACATCCATGAAGAAAAAGGAAAAGCTCTCACCTGAGAATGAGAGAGTTGATAGAGTTTTAAGGAAACTGGTAAAATAGTAGTGGCTGAGAATGGAGGGAACAGAAGACTGGGAAATACGGGGTCATGGACAATGTTGGGCAGAGAATGGGAACCATGAATGTGGGTGGCTTAGGCAATTTTTTCTAGTAATATTAAGCCATAATGTACACAGGTATGCTCTGCTTTTCAAAAGTTCACTTTATGCCACTTTGCTATCACGAAAGACCTACGTTAGTACCTGTTTTCGCTAACTGAAAGAAATCTGAGAGGATTTTACGAAAAAAGGCAAAAAAGCAAAAGTTGCGTTCAGCGTTTGTTTGGCAGCAAGCTGTTATAGAGGCAGCGCATACCCCGAGCAGGGAGGGTGTCACCACCAAGCTCCTTCCCCGGGAACTACGCTCAGCATCCAGGCGCCATAGCTCTGAACTGTGTCTGTGAGCATCTGGGCTTTACCTCGATTAATTTTGTGCATCCATTAGCAAGGTGTGTCCTAAGGTAATTGTGTGTTCGCTTTATGCCGTTTTGGCTTACTAAGGTTTTCATGGGAATCTTCTACTTTTGGACAGTGGGGGAAACCTGTATAGGCATAGAGAATTCCATGGCTCAGCCCTGACATTCAGTAGGTATTCGGTAAAACGTCTTTTCTCAATGTAAGGAAAAGAAGTGTAGGTAGAGATTTCTGAAGATCAAAATAAGGTATTTTAAAAGGCAATGGTCAGGACCAGCTACATATTTTTGGACACAATGCAAAATGAAAACGTGGAGCCCCTTCTTCAAAAATTATGAAGTTCAAGATGGTGGCGCCAACCCGGGGGCCCTTCTGAGCGTGCAGCCCTGTGTGACTGCATGTCACGTGCTCAGGATGCTGGCCCGGTAATGGGGAAACTATCTAGAGACTGAGGAGAACACAGTCGCTGTGAAAATTTGGATATTTTTCTTTGAACATCTTTTTCCTTCCTCTCCTTTTTTGTCAAACATATAAATAACTAAGGTCATAAATGTGATGGATGCTAAGGAAGTTGTGGGCATGGAAGGAATTTGGTGGCATGATATATTTTGGGGCTGACCCTCCCAATTCACCTCTGCCTATTTAAATGGAAAAGCTGATCTCTCTGGCCTCAAGTCCTATATCACAGTGTCTGCTCTGTGACAGCCCTGGTGAGTTCTCAAGCAATATTAATATTGAGGGTATCATCTTAAGCATAGTTTTCCCAAAGTACTCTGTTTTCCTACGGACATATGAAGCTTTCCTCTTCATCCTTTTCCTTCTCTTCAAATCTACCTGAATGCTGGCTTCTTTGTGCTGAGGAAAGAGAGGCTACTCTCTAGCTTATTGAAGACTATTCTCAGGGAACAAGAAACCAATTTTGGGAGGCGAGAATTCTACCACTGAACCACCAATGCATGTAACAAATTTTGGAATCAAAGTTGAGTTAGGTATGCTGGTCCCAGTGAGTCATATCTTCTGTGGCACAATTTCTGTTTCAGAGACAAAAGCTCTTTACTCTTTGTGAATCCCAGAGTTGTTGAAATTTTACAGTGTAAATTTTTACTCTTATTTTGTTTGCCACAGGAAACTTTTAGACCCAGTCTGAACCTTGTTTTTACTCTTCAAAAGATTTAAAGGTGTGTCATTAAGCTGATACTGAGAAATATTTTTCAGTATGAAGATGGTTGGGGACAGAAGTTAACAAGGAGGGTGGGATAAGAAAAATAGAATATTTGCCTTCTCTTTTCTGTTTTTTTTTTTTTTACGGTACGCGGGCCTCTCACTGCTGTGGCCTCTCCCGTTGTGGAGCACAGGCTCCGGACGCGCAGGCTCAGCGGCCATGGCTCACGGGCCCAGCCGCTCTGTGGCATGTGGGATCCTCCCGGACCAGGGCACGACCCCGCGTCCCCTGCATCGGCAGGCAGACGCTCAACCACTGCACCACCAGGGAAGCCCTCTTTTCTGGTTTTTAAAACAAGTCTTGATTTTTTTAAAGTTAGGTTTATTGTGGTATAACTTATATACAGTAAAATTCACCCTTTTTAGGTATGAAGTTCATTGAGTTTTGACCAATGTATTCAGTTGTGTAACCATCACCACAGTTGATAGAGACGGTACATTCAGTCACTTCAAAAACTTTCTGGTGCCCTACTGTAGTCAACCCCACTGCCAGCCCCTGGCAACCACTGATTAGATTTCTGTCTTTGCTTTTTCCAGCATGAAATAAACAGAATATGTATAAAATCATACAGTATGTAACCTTTTGTGTCTGGCTTCTCTTACTTAGAATAACACTTTGAGATTCGTTCTTGTTGATGCATATGTCAACAGTTTATTCCTTTTTATCACAGAAGTATTCCATTTTATTTGTTTATCCATTCACCAGTTGATCAACCTTTGTATTGTTTCCAGCTTTTGGCAGTTGTATAAAAGCTGCTATAAACGTTCATGAGCAGGCTTTTGCATGGATGTACTTTTTTTCTCATGTGTGGTAAATACCTCAGAGTGGGATTGCTATGTCATATGATAAATATTTGTTTAACTTGGTAAGAAACTGTCAAACTGTGTTGCACAGTGGTAGTAGCCTTTTGTAGTCTCAGCGGCAATGCATGAGAGTTCTATTTCCTCCATGTTCTCACCAGTACTTGGTATGGTGAGTCTTTTTAATTTTCGCCCTTCTTATAGGTGTGCAGTGGTATCTCATTTCCTAATAAGTTAATAATATTAAATATCTTCTCATTTGCTTATTGACCACGTATTTCTCCTTTATGGCAAAATGACTGTCAAATCTTTTGTCCCCTGCCCCACCTTTAAAAAAAATCTTATTGATTGGATTGTAAGAGTTCTTCATGTAATCTAGGTATAAGCTCTTTATCACATATGTGTTTTGCAATTTTTTCTTCCCAGTCTGTAGCTTGTCTTTTTATTCTCATGACGATATCTTTCCAAGAGCAAAAGTTTTTGATTTGGTAAAGTCAAATTTATATATTTTCTTTTATGGTTCACACTTTTTATGTCTTTTCTAATAGTTCTATGCCCAACTCAAGGATATCACAAAGATGTTCTCCTATATTTTGTTCTAGAAGTTTTACTTTTAGGTTTAGGGTTTACATTTGGTTTTGTGTCCATTTTGACTCAGTTTTGTCTAATATGTTGCAAAGTTATGGTTTTATGTTTAAAATACTCTTTTGAATTCCCAGATTTCATATTTAAATGCAAAGTCCAAAATATATACCTGACTTTTAAATTTTCTTGTATACTATGGCTGGCTCCATTCTGTTAATGCATATAATAGAGTTTGACTGTAATATAATGACTGGCAGACACCACTCCTTAAGAGGTAAATGTCTCTATTTCCCGTCTCCCATATTCTTTTTACTTGTTCCCCACTGTAGTCAATGTCAATGAGACTTTCTTTGTAATATTGTTTCTATTTTTCATCTTAGTCTTTTTCAAAAGACTGGAAGGCTCTGGAAAGAGTCTAGTGAGATCAGTGAAAATAAGTAGATGGAGTGATAGTTGGGGCTCTGTGGAATACTAAGAGAAATAGAGATGATTAACACAGAGGAGTTAGTATTTAGGTGAGGGAAAGAAGCTTATACTTCAGGGAGTCTGGCTTGGATACACAGGACTATTTAGGAAGGATGAGTGAATGGTAGCAGAGCTGCCACACTGAGGCAGGGGTTGGTAGTGTTGTATTTATATTCCGCGGTGGGAGAAAAGCAGGATAGGGATGGGGAGGGACCCAAAGAACAAAGTAACCATCTGAGAGAGTGAGCAAAGAATGAGAACACTAAATAGTGGGGGTGGGAGAGGACGTAGAGAAACAAGAGAAAATAGTAAAGATAAATTGCAACATTCAGAGTTTTTTAGACAGGGAAAATGGTGTGTCTAGAGGCAGAAACGGGGTGGATGGGATGAAGATCCAGTTTAAGACAATAAAGTTACTGGTTTTTTTAAACTATGCTCTTTTGCAAAAGATAGCAATTGACCCTGTCTAAGTTGGTCTTTGGAAATATAATCTGGAGTTTAGGTTAGAGTCATGAGGATCATTACAGAAGTGAAAGTTGAAAATATAAGATCAGTCTATCCAAGGACAGGAAAAGTGAAAGAAGAAAAATAAGACAAGGATTTAACTTTTGACGTGCATCTAGTTAAAAATTAAAGAGCAGATACGAAACAACTGAGGAAAACAGAGAAAGAATGTTCAGAGAACTAGCAGAGGGAACAGAACAGGTAGTAGGTAAACAGACGGAGATGCTCCAGGAAGTGCTTAGATATATAGGGTAGCGATCAAGCGGAATAAGGATCTACAAAAGACAATTATATTCATTTAGAAGAATGGCTTTGGTCATTTTTCCTTGAAGGAAAAAGAACGGAAACAGGGACGCTATGTCTTAGCTGTGTTTCCCAGCTTGTGTGTTCTAATCTGCTACAAGATTAAATATGCTGTTTACAAAAGTTTAACAAAGTTAAGAATATTTCTTTACTGAAAAGGGTTAATTTTTTTTAGCAATACTTGGCAGCCTTCAACATGCTTCAATGTGAATTACTGAACTCTAAAGAAGGGAACTATAATATGCAGCTTTTCCTACTTACTGGGCTTTGCATCCCTCTGTCTCTCTTTCCTTCCAGTGAGGGAAGAGAGAAAGTAAACAAATAAGTCAATAAACTTATTGTGTACATTTAGTGTGATGTGATAAGTATTTTGGATAAAAGTAAAGGAAGGGGATACATATGTTGAAGAGGTCAATTTTATGGGTGGTCGGGGAAAGATGACATTAAAAATTAGAAGGAGGAGGGCTTCCCTGGTGGCGCAGTGGTTGAGAGTCTGCCTGCCGATGCAGGGGACCGGGAAGATCCCACATGCCGTGAAGCGGCTGGGCCCGTGAGCCATGGCCGCTGAGCCTGCGCATCCGGAGCCTGTGCTCCGCAACGGGAGAGGCCGCAGCAGTGAGAGAGAGGCCCGCGTACCGCATTAAAAAAAAAAAAAAAAAAAAAATTAGAAGGAGGTGAGGAAGAAAACCATGCTTCCCTCTGGGGGAGTCACATTCCAAGTGCAACACTGCAGAGGCTAGGGCAGCCTAATACGTTTGCAGAACGACAAGGAGGACAGTAAAGCTAGAAGGGGAGAGTAGTCGGAGTTGTGGTCAGAGATGTATGTCTGAAATTGTTTTAGGCAGTGCTTTGACAGTGTGCAATTCCTGGGCCTGGGACAATGACATGGGACAGTCTAGAGTGGGTTTCTCGTCCTGTGTTTCCCATCAGTGTCAGCAGGTCAGTATCTTTCCTTGTTCCTTCTCATTTTGGCCAGTGACTCATGGCTACAGGAGGAACCTTGGCCAGAATGCCTTCTGCTCTGACCCATTCTAGGAGAGCAGGGCATGATTGTGCCACTTTGGAGAAACAAGTAGAAGTCAAGTAGAGCATATCTCAGTTTGGCTAAGGATGTCCTCAAAAAGGAGAGAATTGTTGAGGTACATATGTGTAGATCCCTTGTGATAAACAGTCATTTATGTATGTCAGACACTGTGCTGGGGGCTGGACATATGAGGGTGTCACAATCTCTGGCCTCAGTGAAGTGGAGTACAAATAGATGCCTCAGCTTCAAACATCTCTCTCCTACTCTTTCCATCCCTCCCTCTGCCTTTTCTCTTCCCTTCTTTGGCTGTAAATAACAGGTATCAGACCTTAAGCAATTTATATACAGTGTAGGTTGTTTCTCTCCCAGCCTGACTTAACTGTTACAAGTGACTCCAGTGTAATAAAAATGATTGTTAAGAACATTATGGTTGGTATTTTAGAAAACTCTTTATTTAAAAAAACTCTGTCAACTTCTTTTCCCTAGGCTGTGATTTGTCATCATGCTTTCCTATAACATAGAAAAGCTATTGGCTTTAAAGGACTTTACTTATTAAATACCTTTCATGAGCGCCCTAGTTTCTTAACCTTGACTCCTTCCATCTGTATTTTACGTAGTTTAAAATCCCTTCTCTTCAATTAAGTTCTTGAGTCTTATAATCATTCCTATTTGGCTTTTCTCACCTTTTTTGAATTTGTCCACTGGGAACTGAGGTTTGCAGGTGATGTGCCATTAATCTTGTTTCTCTTTTCTCTTTGGTGACATCTTTTCTCCAATTCCAAGTCCTTCTGATTATTTTGGTCACCATGTTGCGTTACAAACACGACTATCTTATTTGGCACTCTCATATATGTGTTCCCTCTGGTGGCTCTTCCCTTCACCAAATTTTTCTATTTCATGAAATAAATAATTGATTCCAACCACTTGATCCAGAAAAATATCCTCAGTTACATTTTGTTGAATATTTTATTTTCTATCCATATTAATGCCGCCCTTGACTCCTTTTGACAATCTTTCTTACACCTTCTGGATTTAGAACCCAAATAATTGTCAGTGGCTAAGTAAATGTTAGCTAATGCTTTTTAATACATTAAGATGCATATCCTTTGGATTTGGAGATTTTTACATTAACTTTAAAATAGGGAGTGTTTTTTGGATGCATTAACAAAACCTCCTCAGCATTATCTTTCCCTAATGTTCAACTGTGTTAGTTTTATTTTAAATGTGAGATTGAAGAAGGAGCTTCCATTTGGGAGGATTGACGATTTTGAGACCCTCAATTGAGGAAGATAAGGCTACAATCATATCTTATATTTGCATCTGTATACATTCACATTAATTTTTTATCTTTTGTCTTGAAATGTATTATTACCTTTAAATTATAATGATGAGAAATGTGAGGTCTAGAGAAGCATGAGATCCAGTGAAGAGTGTAAAGTAAGCCCCAGCAGCAACAGGATGGGGAAGGTGTGCTAGGCTTACCTGATCATTGTTGCCTGCATGGCCCTGGTAAGAGCGGGCTGGAATGATTGAGTCATTCATTGAATAAACATTGAGACCTCTTCTGTAGAAGCTGTGGACTCATTGAGGGCTGGGGTGCCTATCTGGTACATCATTATATTGCAGATATAATGGTGTAGTGACAGATATATAATAGGACTGGGCTACATAGTTATTGAATGAATGAATGAATCAATAAGGAGCAGAAGCTAAGTGGAGGGAAGAGGACAGGAAGGCTGGCAGGTGTCCCGGTTTCTAAGCATGTTGGGTACCCACTCCTCCTGATAGTAGAATAATAAAATTACTTATGGTCATAAACTTATTACTCTAACAAGGATAGCAAACTCTTTGTGTAAAGGTCAAAGAGTAAATATCTTAAGGCTTTGCAGACCACATGTAGTTGCTGTCACTTCTTTTTTTTAACAACTTTTAAAATGTAAAACTCATTCTTAGCCTGCAGGCATTACAAAAAATATGGGCCTGAGCTGAATTTGACCTGCGGGTTGTAGTTTCTCTGCTTTAGAACAAAATCATTAGAAAATTATTCAGAGAGTACATGTTATACTATATGTTTCACCTGAGGCTGTATTATAATCGGGTCCTGCGAGGCCTTTCAGTAACGAAAGCCATTTGTGTGTAGTCCGAGACTGATACAGAATTATAAAGGCAATAGGACTACACTTTTTAGAAAAATTTTACAACTTCATTAAGATATAATTTATAATCTTCTTACACAGACTTTGGTATTGGGTTATACTGACTTGTAAAACGAGTTGAGCAGTGTCTCATGCCCCTATTTTCTGAAAAAGTTTGTCTAAGATTGGTATTATTTTTTCCTTGAATGTTTCTTAGAATTTACTGGTAAAACCACTTGGGCCTGGAGTTCTCGTTGGGGAACTTTTTTTTTTTTTGCAGTACGTGGGCTTCTCACTGTTGTGGCCTCTCCCGTTGCGGAGCGCAGGCTCCAGCGGCCATGGCTCACGGGCCCAGCCGCTCCGCGGCATGTGGGATCTTCCCGGACCGGGGCACGAACCCGTGTCCCTTGCTCGGTAGGCGGATTCTCAACCACTGCGCCACCAGGGAAGCCCAGGGAACAATTTTTGATAAGGAATTCAGTTTCTATAATAGAAACAAGGCTATTCAGTTTCCATTTCTTCTTGTGTCTGCTTCCCTGAATTGTAACTTTTCAAGAAATTTGTCCATTTCATCTAAGTTGTCAAATTGGTTGACATAAAATTGTTCTTAGTATTCTCTTATTAGCTTTTAATGTCTGTAAGATCTGTGTTGGTAAGTCCTTCCTATTAGTGCTTCCTGTTCTCTCTCCTTTTCCTTAATCTGTGTAGTTGGAGATTTGCCAATTTTGTTGATCTTTTCAAAGAACTAATTTCTAGCCTTATTCATTTTCTCTACAGTTTCCCTGTTTTCTGTTCCATTTATTTCTGCTTTTACTTTTGTTATTGCCTTTATTCTCCTTTGGGTTTACTTTGCCTTTATTTTTCTAGCTTCTTAAGGTAGAACCTTAGGTTATTAATTTTTTCTTCTTTTCTAATATGTTTCCAAACATTTGTGTTTCCCTAAAAGCACTGCTTTAGCTATATCCCACAAAGTTTGATATGTTGTGGTTTTTATTGTCATTCAGTTAAAAGTAATTTATGCTCTCCTCTGTGATCTTGATCCATATATTATTTAGAAATGTGGTTTAATTACCAGATAGTTGAGGTTTTCTTAGATGTCTTACTACTGTCAATTTCTAATTCAATTCAGTTGTGGTCAGAGAACATATTTGTATGATATTTATTTTAAATTTCTTAGGACTTGTTTTAAATCCTAGTTTATGGTCTATCTTGTTAAATGCATATGTGCACTCGAAAAAAGGGTATAGGAACTGGGAGGCTGGGTTGACATATATACACTAATATGTATAAAATGGATAACTAATAACCTGCTGTATAAAAAAATAAAATTCAAAAATTCAAAAAAAGAAAGAAAAAAGGGCATACTCTGCAATTGTAGGATGCTGTGTTCTACAAATATCAGTAAGGTCAAGTTTTTTGATAGTGTTGCTCAGATATTTTGTCTTCACTGATTTTTTGAAGGGGGGGACATCTATTAGTTGCTGAGAGAGGGATGTTAAGTGTGATTTTGAAGTGGTCTGATTCTCACTTTAATTCTGTTAATTTTTGTTTCATGTATTTTGTAGCTCTATCATCAAGCACATACACATTTATAATTGTTGTTTCCTGATGAATTTTTTTATCGTTATGAAGCATTTTTCTTTATGTCTGGTAATACATTTTGTTTTGAAGTCTATTTTGTCTGATATTAATATACCAACTACAGCCTTCATATAATTAATTTTTGCATATTATACTTTTCCCATCCATTTTCTTTCAACCTTTTTGTGTTTTAATATTTAAAGTGTGTCTTTTTTAGGATATCTAGTTGGGTCTTGCTTTTTAATCCATTCTGTCAATCTCTGCCTTTTAACTGGAGACTTTAGACCATTAGCATAATCTTAGACATTTTTGGATATTTCTTTACCATTTTATCTTTTTTTTGTTTATTGACTTTGCTTTTTATTCTTTTGTTTCCCTTTCCTGCCTTCTTTTGGATTATTTGTATATGTTTCGGTATTTGATTTTAAATTATCTTTGGCTTTTGGCTATATCACTTTGAATTTTTTTTTCAGTTTACTTTCAGTATTTGATTTTAAATTGTTTTTTGGATTTTGGCTATATCACTTTGAAATTTTTTTTTCAGTTTACTTAGAGTTAATATTGTACCACTTCAGGTAAAATATAGAAATCTTGCAGTCATATAGATCCCATTACCATGCCTTTTTCCTGTTTTTTTTAATATTACGGTTGTCATATGTATTAAATCTACACAATTGAAAGCCCACTGGAAAATGTTACAGTTTTTACTTAAAGCAGTTAGACCATTTAAAAGAATTTAAGTGGGGAAACCACTTAAAGTTGCAAAAGCAAAATATTACTGAGAAATCTCCATGTTGATCGTTCCTCCAAATTTTGGCTGCCCTCCCTAGTACTTCCAGCTCTTGTTTACTTTTCAGAATCCTTGGGTTGGGTTGTTGCTTTTCCAGAGTTTATAAGCATAATCAGTGTGGAGGGATGGATTGTAGATAAATTACATTGCCGTGGCAGAACTGGAAGTGTCTAGTACTCTTTTATTAATAAAGAAAAAAGTTACTTCTGTGAAGAACAAACAGTGATAGGGTAGCATGAGTACCAAACATAGTTCTAGAAGTATTTAAATATCTTTTATCATTACAGGAGACAATGTTTACATAGTCAGATTGATTATTCTAGACATCTGGACAGGATAGAATCTTAGAAATTTGGGGCTGGAAGGACATTAAAGGTAATTAATCTAACCTCATCTTTTTACATATTATGCCCCAAAGTGAAATTTGTGGTCTAAATTAACTCAGTCCACTTTTATTTTTATTTATTTATTAACATCTTTATTGGAGTATAATTGCTTTACAATGGTGTGTTAGTTTCTGCTGTATAACAAAGTGAATCAGTTATGCATATACATATGTCCCCCGTCCAGTTTTAGATTAACCACACAGTTGTCATAGATGGTATACATATCCACCTGAGTACATGTGGTGAAGTCACAGCCTGTGTCCTGAATGTGGATGTTGTTGCCTTTCCTTAACCCCCAAATCTGAAATTTTGACAAAATTATATGAAAGAGGGAATCTAAACCTATTTATTTATTTATTTAAATTAAATTTTATTTTTTTCTGGGGCTGCACCACGTGGCATGCAGGATCTCATTTCCCCGATGAGGGATCTAACCTGTTCCCCCTGCAGTGGAAGCATGAAGTCTTAACCACTGGACCTCCAGGGAGGTCCTAAACCAGTTTCATTAACTGAAATAGAAAACGGAGGAGGAGGAGCATGGTTCAAGGAGAGATAATTAGTTCCATTTTGGACAGGTTATCTTGAGAGTTCCTGCAGTATACCCAAGACACTGATCTCGCTTATTGTGTTTGCAGCTCAGTTGGTACTTGGCAGACGCTGTGGTGTATCCTGCGTGGTTAGTATTCTGTGGATAAGGATGACTTATCTCACTAGGTAGAGTGATGGCCATAAGAGAACAGAGCCATGCATTTCACTTTCCCACATGTTCCTTAGCAGTATACACATGACCTGTTCCTAACAGGTGCTCAACAAATATATATTTTAAAGAGTAAATAAATAGAATTGTAACATTGATGACTCTTTTTTACAAGTTGCTTACCTATTATTTGGAGCCTTTAAGCACTAACAGAACATTAAGCTCATTGGTTGAGTGCCAGCCTGGGTTTCTACTTGTGTCTACCTTCACCCTTGAATTAGAAAGAGTCGGTGAGTCTTAGCAGCAGCTCTGTCACAGAGGAGGACTTTGAATGGGCCTTTATATTTTCCTTAGGTGGATTCTTTTTGCGGTTTGTATAGGAGAAGGTGATGGCATTTTGCGGCATGTAAGTGGTACCTCTTCAAGGTTTCAGGTAAAAAAGAGGGAGGGGCTGTGTCTATCTTATTTTGAACTGTTAACCTGGTATCTAGAGCTGTAAACGTCCATAAATCTTTAACAGATGAGTGAATGAATATAGAGGTTTTCATGTTTTATTGGTATTTCTATACAAATCTGGGATCAAGGGTGTTAGACATATTCCCTCACCCTCAATTCTTCTTTTGTTCTGAAAGTTCTTCAAATGTATTGTACATCTATGGAACTTCTGGAAAATTTAACTTTCTGACCTTTGTCAACTTTCCCAGATAGGCAATGTGAAGAAATGTCCTAATGTCCTTTGTTGAGGTTGACAGAAAAAAATGGTTTTTCCCTCTGTCATTGCTTTCAGAATTGCCTTTACATCAGGCCTTTAGGGGGAATCTGATTTTCTCCATTGTCTGTACAGGCTTGACAAGTCCATGGTGATTACTGACAGAGGAGGGCAAAGAGGACTGTCAGTGGATCTCTTGATTGACCTGAATGCGGCAAACCGGCCGCGAGCTGTGGGCTGCCAGGATGTGAAGGGAAACCTCTACACCCTGAGGGGTGTAGACCGGCGCCTGCCAGGATGTGAAGGGAAAGCACTTAGGCAGCCACAAAGCAAGGTCCCCTTCAGTTTGCTCGTGATCCTTCACGCACAGATGGCTCACGTGGGTTCCCATTGTGCCTGTCACCCGTAGCCACGATGGGCTGCCTACCCATGTGTGATGAACCTCTGCTCCACACTAGAGCTGCAGCCCGGGACTCATCTTTGCAACCCTTTATGACCTTCCCTCCCACTTGGTCTCCCCGTCTTTCTTCTTGCGTTTAAACGACTCTTTCCTTTCCCTCCATTTCTCTCTATTTCTCTGAACTCTTTACATTTGTTATGGTGGCCTGAAATCCTTCTCCAGGGCTTTTCCTTTTGGGTCAGGGAAGGTGTTTTCTGAGTCACCAACAGCTGAGAGGCACCGACCCGAGCATTTGTTTCTCTTTCAGGCACACCTGGTTCAGCCTCAGAGTGGCAGTGTGGTCAGATGCACAGTTAAAAAGCCAAAATAATTAACGATTAGTAGCCCAAATATTTGAGAATTAGGCTTTTGGAAAGGAAAAAAAAAGCAGAGCCCACAGCTGCACTTACAGAATCCTCTTTCTCCTCCTGTCTACCCTCCTCACACCCCCAGCTGCTGTCTTCCCCCATCCAATTAGACTCTTACTTCTCAATATCCCCTTTTTCTTTCTTAGCACTTTATCATGAAGCAGAATCAACCTTTCTCTCCACAAGATGTTCTCCTTCTGAGTTTGGAAGGAAGAGAGGGAATTAGGAGCTATGGGAGAAAGGAAGCTTGTGAGCATCCTTTATGTGACAAATTTTGTACTATTATAAAGTACAAAAATCTTTTTTTTTTAAGTTTAAGATTTTTTTAAGTTTTTTAAGTAAATACTTCAAGATGAAGTCTTGCATATACTAGTGGATAGGAAGAGAATTTTTCAAGAAAACAATTTCAGATTGTTATGCCATTTCTTTCAAAGGCAAAATATGAATTTTCAGGGAACTAACTCCTGGTCTGACACACTTACTCTTAAATGGTTAGCTTTGTGATATTAGAATTGGTGAAATTTCACATTCTGGGATTGTGCCTTCCATCAAAGTTTGCATTGCTCGTGGTGGAGAGAGTTTGAAATAAGATATGATTTGCCAGCAGGAAGGAAAAACATATAAGAAAGCAAGCGTTCCTAGGCTGCTAGCTATACACATAACAATTTGTCAGTGGTCTGAGTTAAGAAGGTCTAAGACTGAGTTCACTAGATAGATGCTGTTGATGGCTAGGGGGTTCGCAAGGGCACAGCATAGAACCTGGCTTATAGGAAGCTCTTGATGGATGTTTAGTGAACGGAACTGATACAGAAACTCTTAAGTCCAGAAATTTACTTTTGCTCATTTACCGCCCGCAGCTCTTTGTCTTAATTTCTGAAGTTGCCTCTCACATTCCTCCTTTTCTTCCCAATTACATTCGCACAAAAAGCCCTCACACTTGACTCCCATGTCTTTGGGATTTACAGGTATTTTCTGCCTGTGAGTGTGTAAGCTTGTGATCGTCTAAAAGGAGGAGGAAGGGGCAGTGTCTCAGGGCATGGGCCCCCCCGCCCCCCTCAGCAGCCTGGACACCTGCTTTGAGGTGCTGCTGCTGATTTTACTCTAGTGAGACTTACGTTGGGGGAATGGGAGAAGGATGCTATAGTGTTCTTACGTAGCCTGATTCATTTTTCTCCTTCTCTTGACGTTGTCATCATTTGCTCAGTTTTCCAGATATGGGTTATCTCTGGGCTTGACACTGAGGTCAGTTATCAGATGAGAAAAGTAGGTGGTCAGACAGAATATCTTTTTCGTGGCGTTATGACTCAACAAGATAGTAGTACACCTGCTATATTATAAAGTACTTGAAGCCAAATACTTAAAATGCACAGGCATTTAAAGGAACCTGTGAACATTTTCCTACAGTAATGCAGGGATCTACAGACACATGTCCTTTTGGAATGTGTAAGCAAAGTCTGATATCTTTAACACTGTGACTAACCTAATGCCTTTTCATACGCTGTTCATTACAAAGTAAAATTTGACTTTTCTCAGATCTGACTCTACTCAAAATTTAGTAACGACTGTGGCATATCACCAATAAGGCTGTGATAGTGGCCAAAATTTCACGGTATCATGAAGCTAATACCAGTTCTATTAGTGAGGCTCCTTTGTATTCCTGTCTGTTCTCGAATGAATGAATGATGCTTTAAATATGAGGTTCATAATGTTAGTACTCATTACAAAGTGCTTTTTCAGAGAGTAGCGTGGAGATTTGGGCACAGGTTGTGAAGTTGAACAGCTTACGTTTGAATTTCAGGTACAGCCTTCACAGCTGTGTGACTGTGGGTGTGTGGCTAAGCCCCCCTAGCCTCAGTTTCCTTATCTGAAAAATGGGGGTAATAGCAACCAATCTCAAAGTTGAGAATTAAACCAGAAAATATATGTAAACCTCCTAGTGTAGTGCCTAGAATACTGTAAGTACTTTACATATGATTGAAGTTAGTAAGGCCAGTTAGCAGGGATTACTGTTACACCCATGTGTCAGATGAGGAAACAAAGTCCCAGAGAGTTTACACTACTTGCCAAAGGTTACACAGCAATTTAGAGAGTGAAAGTGGGCCTCCGACTAGGTTTTCTGACTCAAATTTCCAATTTTAAGATATATCAAGATTGATTTTATCCACATTTTTCAATTACAGATGGATTTTTGAGACAGGAAAGAAGTCAAGTTTGGTTTTCTAATCTCATTGGAAAGAAATTCTACCCATTTTCCTCCTTCAGCTTCATCTGATCTCTCACTGCCCTGTCTCTGGGGCTGCCAGCTGGCCCTCTTTTCTTCTGCTCCTAATCAGCAGCGTCCCCTCCAGGACTGCAAGGGGTGGGGAGGTGACTGTGTGTGCTGAATAGAGAAGCCCCTCCTGCCTGGGTCTTTACTAGGGATAGTCTCTCCCCTGGAATCCCAAGCTTCATCCACTTGAAATCCAAGTGAAGAGAGGGCATTGGAATGGATGAAGACAAGAATATAGGATTTCCTTAGGCTGCTGATGAGTGGCATCTACCTTGGGGAAGATGGGGCATCTGAGAGCGTGGGACTCAGAGCCATAAGTTTTGGGTTCTAGCTTCTATCTTCTGTCTAATTGCGCAGGTCATTGCTCCAGTTTGTGCTCAGTGGCTTCCTTCATAAAATTAAGGAGTTGGTCTGGCTCTTGGGTCTCAAGCTCAGAAATCCACAGGCAGGCAGGTCATTTGTGTGGACACAGTGGGCCAAGGCAAAGTGCTTGTGCAGACATGGTGTGAGTGGTGGGGTCCGTGGGGAATTGGGGGGCTGCATCTGCTTAGCTCCAGGCACTGATGCTCTGGAAGAGAGGGCAATGATCTGTCCAAAAGCAGAGCCTAAGGTTAGAATTTGGGTAATGGCAATTTATTTATTTGGGAATGGGTCCCTGGAAGCGTGGTGAGGAAAAGGGGAAGTGAGACTGGGCAGGAATGAAAGCTAATAAACGATGCATTAACACAGAAGATTTTTAGAGCAGTAAGACTACTCTGTATGGTCCTCTAATGATACAGAGTACGTGGGTACATATATGCTTGTCCAAACCCATAGAATGCCCACCAAGGAGAGTGAACCCTAGTGTAAGCTATGGACTTTGGGTGATAATAATGTTCAGTGTAAGTTCACCGATTGTAACAAATGTACCACTCAGAAGGGGGATGTTGGTAGTGGAGGAGGCTATGCACGTTTGGGGGCAGTTATAAGGGAACTTGCTGCAGTTTCTGCTCAATTTTGCTGTGAACCTAAAACCGCTGTAAAAAAGAGTCTGTTTTCTTTAGGTGTATTAATGCATGTGGGCAACAGAGGTTTAATCACTCTTGAGAACCTCCTGAGAGACTGGTTACAGCACACCCCATAATCATGCTTCTGAGGGTCTGGGAGGCTGGCGATGATAACTGTAGGCAGGGAGACTGATTGAGGTTACCTTCTAAGCCATAGGGGATGCAGTGGGTTATGGGTGGTCACCAACTAACAGTATCTGCTACCTGACCTTTTGCTTTTTCAAGGAGCCAGAAATCTCACTTTTTATGGGAACTTTCTTGATTTTTAAATTGGCCACTAAGCCTGTTTTATAAATCTGAAAACATCAAATAAAAGATGTTTGTGGGCCATATTTGCCCACTGATCATCTGGGTGGGATATGATGCCAAGTGTTTTCCAAGCATTATATTATTTAGTTATTATTTAGTTCTCAAAGGAATGAAAAGGAGATGGCTGCCATCATGATCCACATTTTAGATATGAGAAAACTGAGTCACGCAGAGTTTGTGGCTTATCTGAGGCCCAGTAGCTGTTAATTGTTGGACCCAGGATATAAATCAAGTTGGCTGAGCCACTGCAGCTCATTGCCCTGGGGTTCACTGATTGCACCCAGACCTAAAGTTTATGGGGAGGGACAAAACCAAATCCCACCAGCAGCTGACTTTGTCCTACTTAAAACTGAACTGAAGCTTTTAGATCACTTAAATTTCTAATCCTGTGATGAAATGGTTTCCAAAATGAAAGTTTAGACACTGAAAAACACATTTTATCTGACACCAATTTTACTTTCAAGGTATTTCATTCATATGACAGCAACTGGGACCTAGAAGAAAAGCCATTTATTAAACTAAGTCTGGAGACTTGAATGTATTTTCCTAAGTAAGCTTTGGAAAAATCCAGGGAAAGATGTATTCTCAGAAATTCCAATAATTATTACACACATATTTTTTTTTCAGCTGAACACAGGAAGACAAGAAGCTTTGCCCAGAAATGTTCTATTTTAGTTACTGAAACTCTACTGTTTTGCTATCCCATCAATTCAGACTGATGGGTAGTTCTGTTGTAAACACGTCAAGGTGGGCTGTGGCTATTTTTCTTCTATTGTTCTTATCTTTACTGACTTTAGGTACAGAGAATTTATAACATCTTCTCCAATTCAAAAGGGAATTATGTTTGTAGACATAAAATCTGTGCATTCGTCTCACAAATTTGGTGCTCTCTGTATTGGCTTTGAGCCCTTGAGGGATGGCTGCAATTACTAAGTGTGTCTAGGATATTAGGTTTTATTTGAAGCATTTGAGCCATTTTTGGTAGATATGAACTTTTTGTAGTTGGCTTTTTACATCTTAGGTGAAAAATAAAGTTGGCTGACAAACTTCATAAAGCATTTCTTCAAAGAATGAGCTGTGTCTCTCTGAAAGCAAATGTTTCTTTTTTTCCTGGACTTTATTAGCAAATACACATGGTGTCTTCCACTGTGGCATCCATCTTTGCAATGATGCAAGCTTACCTATTTCAGCAGCCTTATCTGTGGGTAATTCTAAAAATCAAGATTTACAACCAGCACTGGAAAAAATAGCAATAAACAAGATGGAACCTGTTTTCAAGGAATTCACTATGTATTGGGGGGATAAAGACAAAAAAACAGAGGAAAACAAAAAAACTGACAATTGTATTACAGTGCAACAGTGCAGTGATAGAAGTCCAGAGGCACTAAGGGCCTTACAGAGGAGGGTAGCTAACCTTGACAGTGAGAGGAAGGCACAAGACCAGAGAAGAATTCTTTTTTTTTTTTTGGTAACTGTAATAGTTAATATTTATTGCCATTTAATATATGTCAGGCACTGTTTTAGGGTCTTTATGTAATGAATGTTGATCTTTAACATTGAATGATCTCAACCTCAAAGAATTAAAATTGTAAGTTTAGTGTTTTGCCATTATAAGACCTGTCAACTAGTGTGTCATTGGAGTTCTTCCTTCCTAGAAATTTCTCTTATATAGAAACTATTATATGACGCGGTTGACAAACATAGGGAAGGGAGTGTGGGTACGAAAACTCTATGATCATCTCCTAGACCATTAAAGGTTGAATCATTATTTTATAACATAAGCCAAAATTGTGTTTGTTTCTGCTGTGTTTGATTAGTGTTTTGTTTAGACACAGAGGGTAGGGCAACAACTCATCCTCCTCCTCCTACAAAAGCTCCAGGCTTTACCTTCTATCACCTTATCATTTCTTTTTTCTTATTAGTTATCTATTTTATACACGTTAGTGTATATATGTCAATCCCAATCTCCCAATTCATCCCATTACCACCACCCCCCGCCACTTTCCCCCCTTGGTGTCCATACGTTTGTTCTCTACATCTGTGTCTCAATTTCTGCCCTGCAAACAGGTTCATCTGTACCATTTTTCTAGATTCCACATATATGCGTTAGCATACGGTATTTGTTTTTCTCTTTCTGACTTACTTCACTCTGTATGACAGTCTCTAGATCCATCCACGTCTCTACAAATGACCCGATTAAGACCAGCGAAGAATTCTTGACGCTAAGGAAGAACAGAAATTACCCAGGCAAAGGAAGAAAGGAGAGAAAGAGTGTTTTAGTCAGAGGGAGCAATGCATTTAAAGGACTGGAGAAAAGGAAGCATAAGGCTTGAGGAACTGAAAGAAATTCCCTGTTGAACCCTAGATGGACCAGGGGCTCGGGGAACAGAAGCTGAAGAAGAAGGTGGGGCCAGACCAGGCCAGGTGTTACTGTGGACCATGTTTCTGGAGCTTGGCCTTCATCCTAAGAAGACTGAATAGGCATTAAAGTGAGGATTCTGTAGGCAGAGTATGATTTTTTGTCATTTCCTGTTGATCTTGGCTGGAGAGACATGGAAAGAGAACAATGAATAGGGAGCTCCTGGCAGCTGGAGAGTAAAGAACACATCTTGAGCTGATGAAAACTTTGTGAAATGGGTATCCCTCAGCATAAAACTAACTTTAAAGATGAGTACATTGACATCTAGAAGAGTTTTCCCTTCTACTATCAAATAAAGTTATAGAAAAATATGTACATGTTTCCTTAAAAGACTTATGTTAAGAATTTGTGCAATCTGGGTTAAAAATGTACTCTAAGTTTCCTAGTTGTCTGGTTTGTCGACTTCTTAATATTTATAAAGCATTGCCTCTTTAAGAACTGTACCCATTTAATTATCATTATACATCTGTTTCTCTTAGAAACATATTATTTAATTTTCCAAAAAAGAAGCTTCAAGTATGTTTCCTTTTGTTTCTCTATTTAATATGCCTTGAGTCTTACCAAGGACCCATTGTGGAACCAGCCCTGTTGACAGCTTTGCTCAGTACCTCACTGAATAACTGAGTAATTTTTCTAATTATACATTGTATTGAGTGTGATGCTTGTGTGTGTTTTAAAAAGAAAGATAAATAAGAGAATTTTCCAACTGTTGTAGTTAGAAGGAAAATTAATTAATAATAAGTACAAATTTGTCATTTACCAATCATACAGCTATTACTGTGCAAGTCTGGAAGGGGGCATTACAAAAATACAAAATACGTTATACTTAGTCCCTTGCAATTCACCGTACTGGTGAGGAACTAGATTACATATGAAAAAAATGAGGAATAATATACAGCAAATATTATTAAGAGCTCAGAGTTATGGTTGAAACAACAGAGTTCAAAAGGGATGTAAAGAAGGCGGATCTCAGTAAGAGGTAGAATAATCCAGTAAGTGTACAGGAGGGATGCTGGAGCCTGGCTTGCAAGCTGATTTTGGGATGTTAATGGCTTGTCTTGCCGGGGAAGGTTTTATGTGTGAAAATAATCTTGATGCTTATCACGGTGCCAAGGAGAACAGAGTGGAGATGATCAGGAACTATGTGGTCTCAGTACACTTCTTGTACAGGACCAAGCCCTAACGTTTTGCTTTGCCATGATTTGGTTGCAAACTGCCTTCCTAGTCTTATCAAGATCCCATCACTCCTAGGCTTGTCTCCAGTCTGTCATACTTCGTAACTCCAGGAGATCAATCCTGCTTCCTCTCATTTCACAGCATCTCCTTAGGCTCTTTGTCTAGTAGAGAATGCCCTCCCTAATCTAGATACGTTGGTTAGAAAGACAACTCGCAACTACCTTCCTCTATCCATCACCATTTGGTAAATATTAAAGCCATTTGGTAATAAACACTACCTGTAAACCACCCGTTGCACAGAAGGCAACTTTATCTCCCCCAGATGCTGTTCACACACAATCTCAAACTATTAAGATAATTAAAACAGAATTAAAAATTGAAAAGAATAAAACTAGAATTTAACTTAAAAGAATCAAAGTCTCCAAGTCTGGACTTTTACTACCCCTAAGACTCTACCTCACTTTCTGCTGTATTAATAAATTCAATACCTAGTTACTATTGCACAGGAATGCTCCAAGACAAAGCAAGTTATAGATGGGAAGTACTTGAGGAGCAAATTTAAAAGAAGCCTTAAAAATATGTTTCCAAATAAGTGAAAACCAGTAGAGAATTTAATGTGAGTTATTAGCTAGCATTATCAGATAATATCCCCTTTTCAAATCATTTTCATATCTGACTAGTAAGAAAAGCAAAAATAAAGTTTAAGGACAAAGTTTGTTATCAATTAAATATATTAATTCCTATATATTATTACTATACATTTTGTTTCTTATTTAAGAGAAAAACTATTTAGGTGTGAAAAAAACCCAAGGATTTAAATATTAGTGTTATTTTTGTTATATGAGGCAGGCACAAGAATTAGAATTGTATAAGTTAATAGTTAATCCTGGGTTATCACAGAATATCAGTTAACATCTTTTTCAGAAAATGTAGAAATTCCTTTCCTATTATATATTTGCAATGAGGAGAACTTTTAAATGAGGTAGTCTTTTCCATAATCTCTCAGTTATGTTCAAAGAATGTTTGTCCTTTTCTCAAAACACCTTGTCTAAATCAACGGTGCATAAAAATAATTACCATCAGAGAGAGGGTTCAGATGGCAGCGTAGGAAGATGCTGCACTCTCCTGTTCCCATACACAAGTCTACAACCACACATGGAATAATTCTCCCTGAAAACTAGATAAACATAGCCTGCACAATAAAGCCTAAAAGGACAGCATCAAGACAGGTAGGAGAGGCAGAAATACGGCCTCGCCGAGGGACAAGGGATTTGAGTTGCACATCAGGCATCCCAACACCTAGATCCTGAACAGGAAAGACGAGCCCCCAAAACACCTGCCTTTGAAATAGGACATACGAGCAGGAAAACTATAGAACTTCGGAGAACAGAAAACCCATTCTTGAAGGACTCACGCACAGACTAACTCAAGCCCCAAACCAGTGCAAAAACACCAGATTGAGAAGTGTGCAGACCATAGGTGAAGGGGGGCCCACGTACTAATCTTGAAGCGTCTGCCAGAGACGCAGGAACCAGTTGAGATGCTCCCTGGGGGCTGAGACACCGGCAAGAGCCAGTCATGTCGTCTCAGGCTACCTTGCTAATACAGGTGCTGGTGGGCACCAGTTTGGAATTCTCCATCTAACCTGTTAGGGCGAGCGGGCACAGCCTGCTGAGAGCCTCACCTGTCCCTGTGCCTCGGCTGGGCCTCACAGCCAGTCAGGCTAAGCACTGCCCACCAGTACCCCATGGCAGCTGCCTCTGGGCCTGCAGCCATTCCAGGGGCCAGCTTTGCCCACCAGTGCGCCACGGCAGCTGCAGTCCTGCCACAAGAGCAGGGTGCACACAGCCCACAGAAGGGACAGCCTTTGGCTCTGGTGGCCAGGCAGGACTGTGCTTTTAGAGCCCCATGGGACATCTCCTAAATAAGGCCATTTCTTCAAGACCGGGAGAGAGAGCTGATATAGCTACTACATAGAAATAAACAGAAAATTAGGCAAATTGAGGAGACGGAGGAATATGTTCCAGTCGAGATAAAAACCTCAGAAAAGGAACAAAATGGAGAGAAGCAATCTTCCTGATAAAGAGTTCAAAGTAATGGTC
This sequence comes from Orcinus orca, assembly GCF_937001465.1. Lineage (NCBI taxonomy): Eukaryota > Metazoa > Chordata > Mammalia > Artiodactyla > Delphinidae > Orcinus > Orcinus orca. Next base: position 42,050,839 of record NC_064570.1, on the reverse strand, counting down.
ATAAAAGCTCACTGAACTCAAGAGAAGAATGGATAAATGTGTAATAAATATCTTCATGCATGTATTATTTTTATGCCTGAGAGTTTTTTTTAAGATAAGTTCTCTAATTACTGCGTCAAAGTGTAAGGACCCTTTCATGATTCTGGATATACAATACCATATAACATTCCAGCATAGTAAAATCTAGTAATACATCATTATTTTCACAGCAGTATATTTCTGTGTTATGCCACATTGATAGCACTGAGAATTTTCCTTTTTTTTCTAATTTAACGTATGCTGAATGGTACTCTATTGTTATTTTGATGTCCATTTCTTTGATAATTAGTAAGACAGAAAATTACTCCATGTGTTTGTTGAACATTTCTCCTTCCTTATCTTTGGAGACTTGGCTTCTAGTCATTGATTTCTCTTTTGGAGTCTTGATTTCTTTCTTGTGGTCATCATAAGTTTTTGCAATTGGTTAGTAATAAGCAAGGTTTTGGGGGCAGAAAAAGCACTTTCTAGACAATGTGGCATTCAGAAAGAGGGAGCCCTGGGAACAGAATTTATTTGGCTGGGGTAAGACAGCCTGGTAACAGAGTTCTCTCCAATAAATGTCTGTCCATTGTGTGAAAGGAAATAAAAAGGATACTGCTTTAGTCACATATACTACAGTTTCAGAATCCTTTAAAGAATGTTTTTGACTATGTGATTGAAATGTTTTATTTAGGGATAACATATAAAGGTTGTTTTCCATCTTGGAATATACTGGCGCAATAAAAACCTGAGATTAGAGAGAGGAGGTCATTTTTCAGTCTTGCATCTCTACATGGCATTTTGGCATCAAAGATGATGTGGATCTTTGTGGGAATTGTTTACCCATGTACCTCTGTTTCGCATTACCTGTCACCTCATTCCCTCTCTGACACTGATTCATCTTAATCTGTTAGAACTGGATGAATAGCAGGTTTGACATGCTGGCATGCTCCATTTTCCTAACTGTACAAGAGAAGCCCGCTGCTGGGTTAACTGCGTGAGTTAATCTTCCATTCTTTTCAACCAATTGATGAATATGTCTGGGTATTTAAAGAGTGTTTGGATATTAACACCTAGTTTGGAATATTAGTAGATGTTACTTTATCAGTGTTAGAAGATTTATTTGTTATTAGATTCTACTTTAAAGTTTGAATGGGTAGGAGTGTTCTTGAGGATGTTGTGTTTAAACAATGAGTCATGAAGCATCTTAATGTAGTTCTGGTTGGTTTATCAATGGTGTCATTGATTAAATATTTATACTATAGGCATTGTTTTTTATTCTTGGTAACTTTTTTTTTATTTAGCCAGATTTTGATTTAAGGAAGCTGGCTTTGATAGTATAGTGAACATTTGGAAGAAAAGCCTCCTTGATATTGGATGTCTCTGAAAGTCGTTGTTGGCCTCTCATGTGTACTCTAAGAAAGAGGAACTTTCATTTTAGGAAGAGACCTATTTCTAAAGTTACTAAGCATTTTGATTTTTTTCAAATAGATTTGGCAATAACAGCATGAATCATAAAAATGCTTAGTTATCTTGTAAAAATGCTGGGAGACATCTTCAATCCAATAAGTTATTCTTGGAAATGTTGCCTTTAGTCTGGGTGATAAAGCATCAGATCGTCAGATGCCTGAGCCAGGGCTACAGATTGTGAGGCAAAGTTAGTGGCAAGTCATGGACAAGGCTTGAGCAAAAAAATGTGTTTGGACAAGAAGGCCTCTGGAGGGAGCAGTTCCTTGGTCATTGACCAACACCCATGACCAAACCAGGTGGGCTGAGGGATGATCCCAAGCAAAGGTCAAGTGTCAAGTTTGCCTTTGCATCCATGACAGGCTGGACTTTGGTTCATAGTCAGAAGTCAGGGCCAGAGACACACCGATTAGGAACCACTTCTGTGGCTTCCAGGAAAGGAAGAATCCTTGTGGCTTTTTCTCTGGAATGACTTAGCTCCTCCTCATCAGGCTTGTCCTTGGGTTGATAAAATCCCAAGATCTTTGATACTAAAGATCTCAAAATGTGCCCTGAGCTTCTGAGTGTGTCCCTACTTATTCAAGGCCTTTTCATTTCTGTCTGGAGTCTCTTCCAAATGCGAAGGAGCTTAGGGGCAAGGCATAGGTTGCCTTTTTTTCATGAAATCTGCAAAGTAAGGAGGCAGGGGAGATCAGGAAACTAGTCCAGGGTAAAGCCCACCAAAAACCTAGCAGGCAGAACTGAAGTGTCGCTCTGAAGAATGGAAGCTGGGTGGGAAGGTGGCATTGAGGAGAAATCTCAGATGTGTGATTTTCACCAGAACAGGACAAGATTACCTGGAACATCCAATGCAGGTGGAGTCTGGAGGAATTCCTAAGGTGCTGACTTAAGGACGCTTTCAAGAGGGTGCCTGGGGTTGACCTCTTGTTGGGCAGCAAGATATTAAGGCTTTTCAGTCAATTCAGACAATGTTAGGTAGTACTGATGTTATACCTTTTATCTCTAACATATAAAATTATTTTTGTTATTAAAATGCCTTTTGCTTAAAATACAGTTTAAATATATGATTTTACTTTTTGTGGCATTGTTAAAAAATATTTTGTTCATTTTATATCCTTTTAACTATAACATCCTTCTACTTTCATTAAAAATTAGTACTGTTTCTTTTAAGAAATAAATCCTGACTCAGTATGGATAGATTGATATACATCTGAAAAACAATGCTAGTCTCATAGCATCTATTTAATATTTTGGATTAAGGAAACATAAAAGAAGTCATTTTGATATTTAGCTCAGTTGATCACAAATTCCCAGAGGAAGGCGGTCCTCTTTCACATTCGGGATAGCGCTTTGCGTCTATGAATATTCAGCCAACACTAAATCAATCTATAAAGGCTTGTTAGAGGGCAGTTTTGCAACTCAAATCTGGTTGCACTCTCAGGCAGACAGAATAACCACAGGCAACTCTATCATAATAAATGGTGAAGTTGATACCTTGTATTCTAGTTCAGTGAACCTAAGAAGAGTGTGTGTGTTCAAGTGTGGACGAGAAAAATGGTTTGTATTTATACAGAGACTTTTATGGGAATTTCCGTGAGCTTGATGATCACTGTCTTGATAATTAATGCCCCAGGGTAGTAGAGAATTGCTCTTTATATTGTACCAGTTTTGCATTTGGGAAAACTGAAAACAAAAATAATAGGAGTGCTTGTCCTTGTTTTGTTTACTAGACCTTGTTGTTTGGCAGCACTGACAAGCAGGAAAGCGTTAATCTTTTTACTTTGTCAGTAATAGCTGTTTAAAAAGAATAAGCAAATAAGGACAGCAAGAAATTAAAGATGGAAAGTGTGCTGGTCCTAGGTGATAATGAGATAATTGCGTTTGGGAGTGATTACTTCTGCCCCGTGTAAATTTCGACTTCTGGTACACTTTACTCCCCGTGTAAAGTGTATGAGAAGGCCGCCTTTAAGGTTGCCATATCATATGAACCATTTAGCAGGAGCAAATAAAATTAGGCACTGAATTAGTTTGATTAGTGTTTACAGTACTGTTGTACCAGTGTCATGCTAGAGATGTTTATAAGTTGCAATTCAAATGCTTTAATACAGGCTCTGATAGTAATATTAGACGGAGGTGGTACTGCACAGGCATGAGATCCTACCTGGATAGAGTAACACTTGTGCCAATCCTAGAGGATCCTTCTGATGGCAGTAGTGACCTTGATGGCCCTGAGCAGGAGGAGGGGATGCTGTGGAATTTCAGGAGAATGTTGAACACTATGGGATTCTTGCAGATGAGTTGTAAGGCAGAAAGATGAAGATGTAATTTTGTAATGTAAATTAACCATCTAAGAAAATATAGTGAAAAGAAGAAATTCCTCTTCCTAATTTGAAATGCGATTAACCTGCCAAAAAGCTATTGCCTTAATCTCTATGTTTTGTTAAATGAGGTTTCAAAAAGCAGTGAGAAGTTGCCGTGGTAGAAGTAAAATACTGGAAAAATTTCGATTCCAAAGGTTCTGGGAAAAATCCAGTGGAAGAGTTCTGGTGGTCGTGTCCAGTATATTGTATGGGTAAAACAAGTTAATGATTCTTCGTAGGAAAGTCTGAGCAGTGGAGACAGCTGTGTACCACAGGAAGAAGAGACATTTGAGGTGTGAATTTCTGCTGTTTAGAAGCAGGTGGCTCATTTTATTACATATGAAGAGTGACTTATTATTATTATTTTTAACATCTTTATTGGAGTATAATTGCTTTACAATGGTGTGTTAGTTTCTGCTTTATAACAAAGTGAATCAGTTATACATATACATATGAGGAGTGACTTATTACATAGGGCATGTGCAGCTTGTAAATTACTGTTTTACCTTATGGACTAGTCTGATCCCTGTCTTATTTCCAGACATTTGTGTTTCATAGACCCCATTTCCTCATTTCTTCTTTTAATCCCATTGCTCTGTATGCATTCCTGCAGACCACCTTGAGATTTTTATGAAACAAGGTGGGGCATATATAAATAAAGTTGAAAGTACTTAGAGAATACATTATTCATCAAGCTATTAGGACTTTCCAAAGCATCTTCACAGTTGTTAAGTGAATATTTCTATTGTGAGATCTTTAAGTAGCTCGAAATAGCCAACTTATAAAAAGTGCTATTTGTCTTGATAATCATATTTTTCTTTCTAATAAATCTTTACTTTGCTGTTTTTCTGTTGGCCTCTGATATTACAATAAATTGGAATTACGAGAATAGTTCTTAAAATAGAACGCAATTATTTTTCTATAATAAGATCAGCTTTCATTTAGTTTCAGCGCAATGAAAATATAATGAACATTTCAACTTCAGAACATAGAATCTGGAGAATTTTGCTGTCAGTACCAAAAGCTATTCATAACCTTTTCAAGATATAACAAAATATTTCATTTCTCACTGAAATTTGTGGGGATTTAAAAATATTCTTCTGATAATGAAAGATGTCACAAAGTTAAACTCAGTGAGATAATTTATTGCAATTCATAGTTATAAGAATAATTTAATTAGTTATTCAGGATGTGAGAAGGCATACAGCACAATATTTAATCCCTGAGTCCAGTAAAAATGTATTCCACACGTTTGAGGTACCTCTTATATTCACTGCGACAGAACACAGAATGTACCTTAGCTGGGACTTCTGTCAACCTTGTATTCACTTACAACAAAAAATAAATATCAGTTCATGTTGTTTAGTACACTGAGTTACTTAGGAGAATGACTTCTGTATAATGTCAACAGCGTCTTCCCAATCTCACTCTCATAGTCATACCTCAGTAGCACAAAGGGGAAAAAGGCTAAAGAATACAACTTAAGGAAGATGAAGGCTAATTCTGTGGACTGTCACCTTGTAAATTGTTATAAAAGGCTATAGTAAACTTTCTTTCCTTTATTCTCTTCTATGTTAAATTGGAATCTTAAGGTAAATGCCTTATTGATCAGATTCTAAGATGCTGTATCAGTGCAAACCAGGTTATGCTGTGTTAAGAACCAACTCCAAACTCTCAGTGGCTCACAGTAACCATGTTTGGATCTTGCTCACTCAATATGTTCATTGCAAGTCGGCACCATAGTTACTCAGAAACCCAGGTGCGGGAAGGTGCCATCTCCACCCATGATTTCACAAGTGCTGAGGCAGGGAAAAAAGAACATGGAGTCATGTGCTGGTTCTAAAATCATCATTTCTACTTACGGACATACCACTTTCCAGCAAGCAGAGGATTACAAAATTCTACCCCCGTACCAGAGCAAGAGACCTGGCATATGTAAACATCCCTAATGGTAATCAAAGGGGCCACTGATTGAAAGATGTTCTACCAGTCTAAAGATACCAAGTTTAGAGAGATGGGAGAAGAAAACATTGTATTGTGTACCCGTAAGTCTTATAAACTACGCATTAGGGCTGCATATTAAAAACATTGTTTATATCCTCAAACACCTTACATTTTGAAAGGGGAGGTAAGGATATAATTATATGAGACTAGATAATGATATCTGGTTAGAGAGAAATATCTTAAATTATAAGGATAAAAGCCACATAACATAACAAACAGGGAAAAACCTGTACTTCAGAGTTGAGCTCGCACATGTTCCCTCCTTCTTAGTAACTGTATGATTTAACCTCTCTGTTTCTGTAAACAGGGAATAATATCTGTACCACTGTGTTATCGTGAGGATTAATAAAATGGCAGATATAAAGCGCCTGCCACATAGTAGGCACTTGATCAATGGTTATTATTAGAACACTTTAACATACAAAGTATTTTGCTTCAACACAGCATACATGTAGATAGGCTCTTAATAGATGAGTTTAATCAAATGTGATGTTTTCTATTCCTGGTGAATATAAATCCAAGTCTACATCTGATGTCATTATTTCCTTTTAAAAGATAAATGTATTTCAATGATAATGTATTTTTAAGTGATTTTTAAAATTGTCCTTCTACCACAACACAAAAGATACCCATATTCCTATTGTGCTGGTTATTTTGCAATGGCTAGTGTTATTTATCATCTAGATTTACCCTAAAACATTTAGAAACCTCAAGCATTTGGCCCACTTGATAAGATTTTGTCACTTTCATAAGCAAAAGAGGCCTAAATGAGACAAAATGAAACAGATGAATGAACGAATGAATGAATCACAAAAACTAAACTTTTGTGAAATAGGACATAATTCTGTTTAATTCTGCCAGCTTGAATTGAGGATTTTTATTAAAACAGAGAAAACAGCTAACATGCATTAACTCATTTAATCCGCGCAACAAGAAGACATGTGCTACTCTCTTCCACATTTTACAGACATGGACACTAAATTAAGTAGCTTGTCCATGGTTGAACAGAGAATAAGAGGTTGAGCCAGGGTTGAAATCATGCAGTGTAGTCCTCAAGCCAAAGCTCAGGCACCATAGTTCTGCCACTCCTTCATTCATTCATTTTTCTTCTCTCTCTCTCTCTCTCTCTCTCTCTCTCTTTCTCTCTTCTCTCTCTCTCTCTCTCTCTCTCTCTCTCTCTCTCTCTCTCTCTCTCTCTCGTAAAATCATTTGCATTTCAGAATTCCAAATGTACTGCAAATCCTCTTGATAAACTTATTGACAAGTTCAGGCCAAGTGAGGGTCACAGAATGGACAGGCATTAGTAAGCTCAACTGCCTTCCCATGCTAAGAAGAACATTAAAAGGAGCTGAATGGACTATCTACTCCCCAGAGAGGCTGGAGGCCACCATCATAGAGCCCTTGAACTCTTAAGGAATATCTTTTTAATTTTTCTAATAGGAAAATCAGAAAGATTTTTGAAAATGAAAAATAGTCTGAAAATATGTGTATATATTTTAAACATGAAAATATCTGATTTTTTAAACAAAACACCGTAGTTCTAAGTGAAAATATGACACTAAAAGAAAAACCTCATTTCATAAAAAAGATCACATAAAAGATGTGATTTTAATTAACGGAGAGGTTGATTGCTCATGGTGTCAAATAATTAACAAGTGAAAAAGAAAAACCACCAACTCCTGAAGTTTCACTACATCAATATTATTTGATACTTTCATTAATTAAAAAAAATTAGAGCAAGATATAATTATTTTTAGGGGATGTACCGTATTTTATTAAAGACATTTTATTTATCTCCTAATGCATGGACTTTGGGGGTATGATATGTCATATAATTCTTCTGTTTCTCATGCTTATATTAGAGAAAAAAGCTGCTAACTTTTAATGTCATGTTGTGTAGTCACCAAAAGATTGGAGAGCTACAGTCTATAATCAGAAGAGGAGGAAACAGAATCTACTTTGGGTGAAACTTTCCATAAATTTCCTTATTTATCTTATACTTCCCCATACATTTTCATATTTAATTTGTCATCGGATGTGCACAGAAATATTCTAAATTTTTTCCACTATAAGTTTTCAATGGAGTAAGGTTTATTACTCCATTATAGAAAAATTTGAAAACAGAGGAGAGAACATTTTAATTACCAAAAAACTTCATCTCTTTCCCTTCTCTGTATGCTACTGTCCTCAGCCCGGTTCGCTGCCTCTCAAGGCTCCTCTCTGGGGCTGCTCTAAAGTTAAGGACCCAGAGCCAGACAAATAGGCAGAATGTCCCGAAAGGAGATTGTGTAAAATGTATGCATTTTCTCTGTATTTTTATTGACATACTTTTCAGTTATTCACTGTATAAAAGACTGATTGTTCCAAAATTCCTTCACCACACCCACACCCACCCCTACCTCCCATATCCAAGCTTTGTAGACTGCTGGCTGCAGCATTCTCACTCGGCGAAGTCACTCTTCCTTCTCCTCAAAATAATCACTGAGAATTGACTATTGTAAGGAACTGCTGCGCATAACATTCATCTTTTAATATTTCATCCAGGAGAGGGAACGGTGGTCTGGTGCTTCCAGGATTTTTGATAACACTCTGAAATCAGATGATGTTTTTAACAAAGACCTGAAGAGAAACTTGGGATGATTTTGGAATAATTTTCTTGGAAACTTAGTATCAACTTCTTTTTCTAAAAATTGAACTGAAGGTGTAATAACACACAGGAGTGACATGATTAAATCATGTAAAGAAAATGTCTGGCAAGACTGGAGAAAGCAAACTCATTAGCTCCTTGACAGCTTTTGATCATTTTAATTTAATGGCTTTTGCAGAATTGGGGATTAGTTTTGCATCATAGCCTGACATAGATAGTAGCTGATAAGTTCAAAGCCACAGTACACCTACCATGGCCATCGCACCTCGAAATACTCCTTAGAGTTGTCCAGGGCCCCCATATATTTGGCAGCTGGCTGTCGAACAGCACTAGTCTATTGTGCAGGTGACAGGAGGACAAGTGAGAGGCAAATGTGAGTGACCCAAGCTGGGCGTCGGTTGTCCCAGTGAGTGCATAGTGGATGCTTCTGTTAGCAAGTCTCAGGTCTCAGTGGATTCTGTCAGACACCTAGGGTACTAGAAATTTCAGATCTAGGCACCCTAGGTCTGAATAATAAATAATGAAGCCAAATTCTGAACTTGTGTGCTGAACTTTGTAACAGCTCTGAGGAATTTACCACTTTTTACATTATACCACATGCATATTGGTTATCTGTTGTCATGCCTTTTTTCTCTTCCTGGCTACTAAGGGCTGCTGTCTTGTATATATTTTCATCCCCCTCAGTGTCTAGTACTTACTGGCTACTTGATCTAGATGTGCTGAATTGAATTACCCAAAGCACAGGAAACCAAATGAAAGGTTCCACCAGAGATTGGTATATTAGGGAACAGTCACACAGCTAATTTAGATAATTTGGGATGCAAGTGGTGAGGAAAGTTACCATATTGCCTGAATTAGTTGGATTTACTGTGGGGAAGAATCCTAAATTACTGCATGATCGTTCACTAGAGACTGATAATGGAATACAAAGAGATGATAGAAGCTGCGCCTCTAGCTTGTAGGTTAGTGCTGTATTCACTAAATGTATCACAGAGAAATTCCCAGGTAGGCAGAGCAGAAAAAAAATCCTGCTTTTGGATATTTTAGTGCAGGATAGTAAACTAAACGTGAATTTATTTTCCAATAATCCATAATCTGTCTTCTACAAAAACTAAGAGATATTCAAAGATAAAAAGGGCTGGATTAATTTAAAACATGATTTTATAGGCTTTTTTTCCCTCTGCTGTTTGGTGATTGATAGATTTATACTGCATTGTGTTGCTTCAGTTAGGCCCTGCTCACAACAAAAAGGTGTTCTGAATAATAAGTAGAAAGCTGTAAAAATAAAAGTATTGTTATTGAGCAAAGAAAAGATTGAGCTGATTCCTTATTGGGAGATTTACATAAAACTGGTGGAAATTTTTTCAGCTAATTAAATTTAGTGGAATTTTATTGTTACAATTCAGATTAATTTAATAAATATTAGGTAGTGATTTATCACCATAGAATATCTTAGATTTGTTAAATTATGTTGTTGATTTGAGCTATTCATTTTTGCATAATTTTGGAAGTAGATAAATCATGACTAGTGTAACCGAAGGATTTTTTTCTCCTGCATGTAATTTTATAACTCTGTTAGAAGATTTTGTTTGTCATCAAAAATAAGACATGGGGCTTCCCTGGTGGCGCAGTGGTTGAGAGTCCGCCCGCCGATGCAGGGGACACGGGTTCGTGCCCCGGTCCAGGAAGATCCCACATGCCGCGGAGCGGCAGGGTCCGTGAGCCACGGCCGCTGAGCCTGAGCGTCCAGAGCCTGTGCTCTGCAGTGGGAGAGGCCACAACAGTGAGAGGCCCGCGAACCGCAAAAAAACCCCCCAAAAAACAAAAAACATCTAAACCTACGTGTGTTTTTTTTCATTATGTTTTATAGAGTAGTGGTTACCAAAGGATGATCCTTAGATCATCTGAATTGGATTGTGCTGGTGTGCTTGTTAAAAATGACTTACTGAATAAGAAATCTAGGGGGGTGGAGTGGAGTGGAGTTCCAGAAAGTGCGCTTTTAACAAACACCCCTGGAGAGTCTTATACAAAGTGTTACAGACTTTGAAAGTAATTTTTTTTTTGCGGTTTGCGGGCCTCTCACTGTTGTGGCCTCTCCCGCTGTGGAGCACAGGCTCCGGACGCGCAGGCTCAGCGGCCATGGCTCACGGGCCCAGCCGCTCCACAGCATGTGGGATCTTCCCGGACCGGGGCACGAACCCGTGTCCCCTGCATCGGCAGGCGGACTCTTAACCACTGCGCCACCAGGGAAGCCCTGAAAGTAATATTTTTATAATATTGGGATTTGGCTTATTTCTAATATTTAAATCATTTAACGACTAGGCAACTCAGTTGAAATATAGAGTCACAGCATCTTCAAAAAGAAAATCTCCATTATTTGATGTCAACAGAACATCTAAGTGAGAAAGACAAAATTTCCTCTTTTATTACTGCTTGAACTGCAAGTGGCAGGGAACTGCAGGTGGCTTCTAGAACCTGAAGGCAAGCTGCAGCTGGTAGTTAGTAAGAAGCCAGTGTCCTCAGTCATACATCTCAAGAAAATGAATTCTACTCACAACCTAAATGAGCTTGGAAGTAGTTTCTTCCTAGTTTAGCCTCCAGATGAGAATGCAGCTCAGCCAATACCTTAACTGCAGTCTGGTGAGACCCTGAGTAGAGAATCGGCTAAGCCGCGTCTGGGCTCTTGCACCACAGAAACCGTGAGATAATATATGTGTGTGTGTTTAAGCCACTAAAGTGGTGGTAATTTGTTTTGCAGGAAGAGAAAGATGAATGAATACAAAGCCCAAGGAACAGAGTTCAGGTCAGCAGTTTAAAGCTGATCTAAGGCAGTGGCTCTTAAAATTTGGTAGCATAAAAAACAATTTGGTTATTTACTAAAATGCAGATTTCCAGGCCCATGGTCCCCTGAAGGTCTGATTCAGGTGAGTCTAGGTTGGATTCTAGGAATTTTTTTTTTGGTACCCTGGCCTCTCACTGTTGTGGCCTCTCCCGTTGCGGAGCACAGGCTCCGGACGCACAGGCTCAGTGGCCATTGCTCACGGGCCCAGCCGCTCCGCGGCATGTGGGATCTTCCTGAACCGGGGCACGAACCCGTGTCCCCTGCATCTGCAGGCGGACTTTCAACCACTGCGCCACCAGGGAAGCCCTGGATTCTAGGAATTTTGACAAGTTCCGTATGTGATTCTGGTGCACCGTTTGAAATTGCTCTTTGAGAAACACTGAAGTAGGGCTGTTGCCCAGTGACACAGAGGAGAAGGGATAAGGTTCAAAGATATTAAAAAAAATAGAATTGAAATGATTTTTGAACAATTGTTGTGAAAGGTAAGGGTAAAAGAGAGTCATGGATGATCGGACAATGGAATGGCTGATATCGGCATAATACGAGAGGTGCAAGAGAAGGAGCAGGTTTGTGGGAGTAAAGTTGGGTGGGGAAGGAGGATATATTGCATTTGAAGCCCCTACAGGCATACAGGTAGAGATGTAGAAGGCAATTTGAAATTCAGGATTGGAGCACGGGAGAGACTGGTGCTGGAGTTGGGGACTGGTGTCATTAGGGCTTGGTTGAAGGATCCCCTGAGAGTGGCTGAGATTGCCCAGGGAGAGGGAACCAGAGGGAAAAGAGAAGAGGATGAAGATACAGTGCAAGCAAAGCCCATACACAAGGGGTGGGTAAAGGAAGAGCCATAGAAAAGAAGTGAAGGTGAAGAAGTCACATGCAATGAAAGGAGACATGTAGGAGTGATGTCTTGGAAGCCGGGAGACAGTGAATTCAGAAAGGGGATGGCAACTAGTCTCAATGACGATTAAAGGTCAGATGAAACAAAGACTAAAGACAAATGATTCCTGTAGGCAACTAGGTGATTCAAGACCAGGTACAGTGGGTGGGGGTTAAATCAGATTTCAGTGGGATGACAGATGGGAGGTGAGGAAGTGGAGGCAGGAAGGTGTTGTCCAAGCTTCATGATCATCTGGAGGCCTTGTTAAGACACAGACTGCTGGGCCCCCTCCTAGAGTTTCTGATTCAGTACGTCTAGGGTAGGGCCCAAGAATTTTCATTTCTAACAAGTTCCCAGGTATATGTGCTTTCTATTGACGGTGCAACAAATGATTACAAACTTAGTGTTTTCGAACAACACAAAGTTAGTACCTAACAGTTCTGGAGACCTTGTGGGTGAATCTATTTCCTTGTCTTTTCCAGCTCCTAGAGGCCTTTCACATTCCTTGCCACATGGCCCTCCTTCCTCCATCTCTAAAGCCAGCATTGTTGCGTCTCTTTGATCATTCTTTCATTGTCACATCTCCCCTCTTCCCACTCTGGGAAAGGTCCTCTGATTTTAAGGATTCGTATGATTAGTGTGTGCCCACCTGGATAATCCAGATAATCTCCCCAATCTCAAGGTCCTTAACCTTAATTATGTTTGCAAAGACCCTTTTGCTATGTAATGTAACATAGTCACAGAGTCCCGGAATTAGGACGTGGACATCTTTGAAGGTTGTTATTCTGTCTGCCAAACTAGTTGATGCTGCTGCTGCTGGTGTGGGCCCATGCTTTGCCTGCCACCGAGATAGATATTTCTTCCCAGTTTAGCAGTGAGGGGGTATTCAGAGTATAGTAACTCGAGAGAGAACTCGGCGAGGGAACATTTAAGGGGGATGGGAAGACTTGGATGTTCGTGGGAGGGAGGGGGAGTTGCTGGTAAAAAGGAGAAAAGGCTAGGGGCAGAAGAAACCCAGACAAAAATATGTGCACAGGTGGAGAGCTGGGCATCTTCAAGCAAGGGTGCTTGTTCTTGTGAGATATGGGAAAGATACTTAAAGAAGGGCCGATTTCTTCCACCTGTCTAGACGGTCTTCCAATTTCTCGGGGAGAATTTGCAAAAGCAAAACAAAGAGACCGAAAACAAAACAAAACAGCAAGGGAAATACCAACTTTACTTGAACAGCATGTACCCTACTTGCCGCTGAATGTTACTTCAGTTGCTACTTCAAAGCTACTGTTGGTAGCTTTGGGTTTGAGCAACCACATTTCACGGGGTGTGTTTACATTTCAGAAAATCAATCATTAAAGTGTAATGACACAAAATGGCAAAATAGGTGCCCGAAGTCCTGTAAGTAGGCTTTGCATGAGATTCAAGACCTGAAGAGCACAGTAACTGATTTTTCATTTTCTAAGATTATTTTAGAATTATAGAATTCTGGAAAATTCTAGAAAATATAGGCTTGTAGATTAACCTAATAGCACTGGTTTTTCACCACTAACATATAACATTATTTTATACTTACTCTTTAAAAAAAGTTACTGAAATGTGACTATTAGAATGTTTTTCAATGCAAAGAGAAGCTTCATTTCCAATGTGTTCTTTTTAAAACTCTTGCATTTTGGAATCCTGGGAATATTGCTGATCACCTTTTTATTCATCTGAAACACAAAATTAAACACAATGCATTATTAGGTCCAGATCAGTTAGTGTACCTGTCAGGATGCTTTTATCCACAAATATGCCCAGCTAAAATGGTGTAAGCTATAAGAACAATTTACATCACAAAAGAAAGGTTGAGGGAATCAGTTTCAGGGTTGGATTCAGTAGGTCATGACAGAAGGGCCCTGGTTCTGACTTTCCCCTGAGTTGCAAGCATTAGCCAAGAACAGAAGGAGGAATTCACTATCTTAAGATCCTTTTCAAGATGAAGGAATTTTTTTCAGCAGAATCCCTCTGGAACCTCCTACATCCCCCTGCCCTGCCACATCTCCTTATATCTTGGCCAGGGTTACATCCCAAGTCCATGCTGAAACCCTTCCCTAGCAAGGATGGAATCAGCATGTGTTGGGTTAGACCAGTGATTCTCACCCTTGGCTTTGCTTTTTTAAAAAAATCAGTGCCTAGGCACCATCCCAGAACAATTAAATCAGAATTTGGGGGAGGGGTCCTTAAGCATTGGCTTTTTTTTTTTTTTTTTTTTTTTTTTTTTGCGGTACGCGGGCCTCGCACTGTTGGGGCCCCTCCCGTTGCGGAACACAGGCTCCGGACCCCCGCTCTGCGCGGCATGTGGGATCTTCCCGGACCGGGGCACGAACCCGTGTCCCCTGCATCGGCAGGCGGACTCTCAACCACTGCGCCAGCAGGGAAGCCCCAGCATTGGCATTTTTTAAAGCTCTTCAGGTGATTCTAATGTACAGCCAGGATTGAGAATTATTGGATTACTAGGGTTGTCAAGCCATGTTAAAGCACAGATTTCTGAAGCCTACCCTCAGAGTTCCTGATTCACTAGGTGGGAGGGGGCAATGATTTGCATTTCTCACAAGTTCCCTGGTGCTGCTGTTGAGGAGACCACATTTTGAGACCACTGGGGTTGGAGAGGGGCCAGAAGCACATGGCTGCCCAGTGTTTGAAGAAAAACAGGTTTCTCTTAGCAAGAAGGGTCAGTGGGAGGCTGGAAGGGCAGCTAGCAGCATCTGTCTCAGTTCACTTACTTTCTCTAATGTGGTACCTACCAGTGAGGACATGGTTTCAGTTTTATACCCTTAAAGGAAGTTAGAGATTCCCTGAAGGAAAATCTAGTCCATTGTCATAGACTCCAACTTTGATCCAAATACTTAGGTCCCAGCATATATCACAGGAGAGACCAAGAAAGGGATGAACTGACCAGTGCCAACCATCACTGCTGGCATAATCAACAAGTGGATGCCAGACCGTGGAAGAATTAGAAGCAGCCCATCTTTGTTATAAAAGACCACACATCCATATGCATACACATATAAGGATACTTTAGAATGGTAGAACCCAATGTGGAACTTAAGGATTGGATGCTCCAAAGTTCAGAAGTGGAAGATGGCTTTGAGCGACACTGTGAGCTTTAGAGTACATCAGCTTGAGACAGAGGGAGAGAGGGGAGAACATGAAAACGAGGATTGAAGAATTAAACTGGGAAGAAGATGGTTATTGTGATTTTCTTTTTTAAAAATAATTTTAGATTTGGGGGTTCTGGCTTTTTAATTTTTATTTAGGGAAATAGAAATAGGGCAGCAGCACAGGCCAGTGTCTATTAAGGTTATACAAGTTTAAAAGGAATCCAATTCCTCCTCCTCCTTCTCAGGGAAAGTGGAAGAGAAATTAAGAGGAATAAGAGGAAGAGGCTAAGAGGCATGTGGGTGGGGATGGGGGTCTGAATCGGTCCTGCTTGCCCTACCCACCCCAGCTGGAGGAAGGCACATGCCTCTTCATTTTAGTCCTTTCCCAGCTTGGCAAAAAGAGTCTGATCTTTGCCTCTGGAAAAGCTGCTGCTGGCAGTGCACTTGTCACTTCTCAGAAAAAGGAAAGGTGAGGGAGATGGGATTTATTCAGGGAAACTTTTCTTTTTGTTATCTCCTTCACGATGATTGGCAAAAGCCATCTCCAAAGGGAAAGTACACCATTGAAAATGGTCTTTAGTTACTAAACACCTGTCATATCTTAGGTGTTCTCCATATATCAATATTATCTTATTCAGACCTTGTAACCATGTTGGGAGGAAAACATCTCTATTCTTTCTGTACATGTCATGAAACTGAGGCTCAGAGAGATTAACTTGAGTTATGTTAACTTGTTGGTAAGTTTCAGGTCTGGAGTTTAAACTCAGGTTGGTTTGGCCTTAATTGGGAAGGTTATTCTTTCGCATTACTGTAGCTTTTACAAAGGAATGATACAAATATACTAAATAGAAAACCAATTCCATTATTTTGCTCTTGGAACAAAGCCTCAAGTTTAAAAGTAAATCAATTAAAAGAAAAATATTCAGTTAACAATAGACCTATATTATGTGGCAAAAGTCAGAAATTACTGGAATGACTAAAGTTTGATAAGTATTCAAGAAACAATTTTGTCTCCCTGTGTTAAACTGAGATAGTTAAGAGGGTAAAAGATGATATAAAAAGGTTTCCCTTTAACAAGGTTGTTAGTCAAGATTTCAAGTACATGAACGTAAAGCACTTATATTTACTCTTTGTCATTTATCTTATATACTTGAGGCCATTTAATACTTGTGGATATTAATTAGCCATCTCACTTGCATCATATACAACTCTTCCTTTGATCCCACTCATTTTATTTTTGATAATTTCCCCATTATGTCAAGGTGACGTTAAAATCGCATTGTAGGACAGATCAAACACAGTCTTCACATCATCCTCAGAGTCCGTCTTGAGGATGACCAAGGACATCAGAGAAGTTTTTATCTTTCTTCATCTGAAGACCAGTATTTCCTTGGAGAAGGTGAGAGAGAGAGAGAGAAAAAGAGAGAGAGAGAGAGAGAGAGAGAGAGAGAGAGAGAGAGGTGAGTGGGGATCAAATGTCTTATGTACTATCTTTTACCAGCCTCCTTCCCCTTGGAATATATCTAGTATCAGGTCCAAAGAGATAAGATGTTTTCTATTAACATTCCCTTTCTACTAAAATCTCCTGGGCTAGTAAAAGTTACTTTCTCAAAGCTCCAGCTTGTCACTCAACTTTGACAGTTTTATAAGACACATAAAAATAAAGCAGAAGATTGTCATAGCAGTGATTAGCCAGTCTCACTGTAGGCTTCTCTAGCTAATATCTAGCTATTAAACTGTTCTTTGCATCAGGAATAGTTATACTTATTTACCAGTTCTGAACTATTGAGAAAGTACAGTTTACTCAATGTAAAGCACTTAAAAATGAACTCTGTGCCTGAAAGAACAGAGATTCCCCAGATTCAGCTGCTTACTCAAAATGAGATCATTTGTGCAAGGACGTTCATTTAATTTAGGATAACTTAATTGATGCATTATAAATTACGCAGTGAAAGCTAAGGAAATCTAAGCAAACTACTTCTGTCTTCTCTCTTCAGAGAGAGGTAAGGACTTGTATTTCAGAGAAACAGCAACCTACACTAAATCTTGTCAAGTGAGTTTTATTTCTAGCTTGCACTTATGTTTCTTCCGTGGCACAATAGGTATGAGAACATAAATCTTGCATCAAGAAGCTGGAGTCTACTTTAAACAATGACAGTCAGTTCTACACTCTTGCACAGGAGTTAAACACAGCAACTATTCAAGTCCCATGAGAAGAAGGAGGCACATGCACTTACCTATCTACACACACGCATGTACATATTTTAAAAACTGGCTAGTATCAAATTTTAATAGTTCTGTCCTATCGCATCATATTCCACTCCACCACCATCCGTCCTGCTTCCCAAGTAATTTCTTTTAAACAGTTATAGCTACTTCAATTTCTCTAAATAATATGGCTTTCTTGTTTTCTATTTCCTTTTAAGAAGATTTTAAACATCATCTACTAACTTCTTGTTATGGTAGATGAAGACTAGATTTTTTTTTTTTTTTTTTTTTTTGTGGTACGCGGGCCTCTCACTGTTGTGGCCTCTCCCCTTGCAGAACACAGGCTCCGGACACGCAGGCCCTGCAGCCATGGCTCACGGGCCCAGCCGCTCCGCGGCATGTGGGATCTTCCTGGACCGGGGCATGAACCCGTGTCCCCTGCATCGGCAGGCGGACTCTCAACCACTGCGCCACCAGGGAAGCCCTAGATTTTTTTATGCTAACCCATCTTTCATCTCCCAACCTCCTGCTATAGTGATGTTACTCTCTTTAAAAAATTGATTATTACTGCTTACACTATGGCTATTGGTCACAATAGCAGTATTTGTAAATATTGCCCACACAGTAGTAACTATGATAACATTTCCTTCCTGTATAGCCTTTTGCTTTCCTGGAGTTTCTAATTACTCTTCTTTATTTCTTGCCCTGTTTTTCCATTATGGCATCTTTATTTTTTTCACAAAGGCTTCATCGTATTAGACATTCTATAAGGAGTCCTTTTTCCTTTTCTGGGTCCCACCATCTTCCAGCCGCAATCAGGGCTGCTTCTCTCTGGTCTCTGCTGCACTTGGTCAAGCTTTCATATTTAACGCCAAGTCTTGGGCTCTGATTTTAATAAGGTTCTCAGGAGGATTTTTGCACACTAACATCTGTGAACCATTGACCTAAGGTGAGGAGAGCACATTGATAGACACTGGCTCAGAGAAGAGGGAGACACAAAATAGAAGCACTTAACTGCACCTTGAGTTTTTATTCTCTATGGAAAAGACTAAAATGTACCCTAGAGTTTAAGAATTCTGGCTTTGGAGTCAGACAGCTTAGATTTGAGTTCTGGTTGTGATGTTACTGACTGAATGACCCTCAGAAGTTGTTGAAACTCACCAAAGTTCAGTTGCTCATCTTTAAACTGGGTGTACGTATAACAACCACCTCATAGGATGGTAATCGTGACTAAATAAGATAATGCTTGCAAAGAACTGAGTGTTGTGCTTGGCACATAGTAAGCACTTAATAATTATTCGCTGTTATTAGTTATTATTAAAGTAGCTATTCCCCTTACCATGGAAGTGGAAGGAACAAAGAACAAATAAATGCTATCCATAAGTTTTAGATATAACATGAGTAAATCAGTTATAAAATCCAATATATTTAGTTATATAACCTAAAATCAAAATGAGGTTTATGCATGAAACTAAATTTATGTCACATAATTGAACAGACATGTGTTAGTATTACTTGCAATGTCAATATTAGAAAAGAATTCCCTGCCATTATTATTTAAATAATGAGCAAGGTATATTTTTACTTGCAGGCTTATGTTGTATTTTAAGAACACTATTTACAGCCTAAAGATTTATCTAACAAAAGACAGATTAGTCTTGTTGTTAAATTGGCCCACACATTTTAAATTGATTTACAATATAAATGACACAAAAATCATTTATCATATTAAAATTTAAGGAAAGAAATATGGCCCATTATTTTATTGTTCTGATGTCAGCAAATCCAGGAAAGAGCTGCTTGTCAAAACTGAAAAATGTTTCCTGCTGATCGTATAAATCCATTTACTTTAGCTTTTCCCCATAGACTATGGTTTTTTTTTTCATTTATTGTGGCATGTTTTTATAATTATGCCCTACAGTAAGAAGGAGCATTGTACCATAAATTGGGAAACTTGGGTCTAGTGCTACTTCTACTGCAGACTATAAGTATATCCTTTCTGTTCCCTGAAATGTGTACAGCCTTAATGTAAATGCAAGACGGTCATGCTTCTTTCAAATTCACTACAATTGTCTTAAGCTTGGGCAGATACCATTCCTACCTGTAGGAAAGAATTGGGGTAATGTGGGTTGTGTAATTCAATACGGCCATGTTCCCAGCATGGAGAGTTGACTGAATTTCTCTTGTTCAGCCTGACTGTCGTATCTGCTCTGTAAAAGCCTCTGTGCCTGTGCATGACCTCCTCAAAAGTGTATCATCAGCTTGACTTACCTGATACCATTTGTTGTCCAGCATTCTGTTTTTCTCAGTTCAGATCTTCTTCAGGATTGAAACCAAGTTTGAGGTTCTGGTGGTTCAACAGTACAGAGGAGTGACTTGTTAATTATCCAGTTACTTTGAGACTTAAGAAGTAGATATCTAGGGGCGGGGGGAGGGGGCTGGGCTTCAACCTTGCTACCTAAGTGCCAAAGCTTTACTTTCCACTGCAGAGTTCATGCAGCCCTTTCTCTCTGTGTGCCTTCTGAATGAATGATGATGAAGCATGTTCTGTTTCACAACATGGTACTTGTTTAGTGAGAATGTTGGGTCTTCAAAAGAGTTTGGTTAAATGAGTCAATTGAATTCTTGAACCTACAGTCAGGATCTTATTTATGTTGGTCAGAATATAAATGGTCAGAAAATAAAACCCTGGGACTCGGAACATTTCTCACTTATAATTATCCTTCAGTGGATTTTTAGTTTCTTCAGTGGTTTTGCATTAATTGTCACAGTATATTAATAGCAATCCAGTAACAGCTTAAATCTACATGATAAATGGAAACGAGTGTTATTTCCAAAAGAAAACCTGTAATTAATTTTATATTGGCATCTTTTTAGCATTACAAAATAGTTCATCAGATTTTGTGGTCACAAGTACACTTTTTTTCTAGAAACATTTCAAAACTGCAAACCAAGATGCACTGGGAGCCTAATGCAAAGATTAAAATGACAAATATTATAATTAGATGCACAAACATCTAAAGCCCTGGCTAATATAATATTTAAAACTGCATTTGTATTTTTGTTTGCACATTAGTCTTTGAGTTATACAAATGCAATATTTTTGATCTGTTATCACTTTACTTTTGGAAACAACCTGGTTGCTATTTGGAGTTGATTGTGGTTCTTAAATGTATATAGACTTAAAAATATATATTTATACATGTGTGCTTATGACTTTTATGTGCAAGAGAATATAAAATTTAAAAAAACAGAATTATTTTATCTAGTCTGATAATTGCCCATTTATGTTATCTGTTTGGCTCCTGTACTTATTTGAGTTTATGATTTCTGCTTTATAGATTTGGCTTTTTGTGTTATGCTTAGAAAACTTTTCCCACCCCCAAATTATGTAAGTGGTTTTCTGTATTTCCTTGTGGTATTGTTACGCTTTGCTTTTACATTGAAATATTTAATGCATTAAGAACTTACCTTTAATCTAAGGTGTGAGGTGAGAACTTCATTTAGCCAATTGTTTCCAGCGTTGTTTGCTAAATAATTCATATTCTCACCATGAATTTAAAATAATATCTTATTATGTACTGTTATTGTGTACAATTATATATACGTAATGTACAATGGATTCTATATATTGATTGATTATATAGAATTGATTGTTCTTTCACCCCCATTAAACTGTTTTAGTTATTATAGGCTTACAAGCTTTACCATATTTATTATATATAGGACCAGCTTTTCTTTTCTCTTTCTTGAAATCTTCTTGCCTATTTTCGTGCAATTATTTTTTGTTTACTTTAGAATGATTTTTCAAGCCCCCTTTCCCGCCTCCACCTACATTACGGTTTCCAAATTCTCTATGTTTTTTAATTAAAATTGAAATTTTATTGAGCTAATGGATTAATCTTTGGAGGACTGACATCTTACAGTTTGGAATGTTTGTAAATAAAGCGTTAACATGTTCCTCATTGCAAGCAGACAACGGAACCAACAATGTAAACACTCAAAAGCATTCAGTGCAATGTGTGCAGAGCCAGGAGAGCCCAGTCAGGGATGCCCCGGGAAGGCTGTACAGGGAGACTATGTGTGGGTCAAGGTTTACGGGTGGATGGGAACACACACGAGCAGTAGAGGATCTGTGTGGAACTCTTTTTTTAAGATGTTGTAGGTAGGAGTTTATTAATTAATTAATTTATTTTTTGCTGCGTTGGGTCTTCGTTTCTGTGCGAGGACTTTCTCTAGTTGTGGCAAGCGGGGGCCACTCTTCATCGCGGTGCGCGGGCCTCTCACTATCATGGCCTCTCTTGTTGCGGAGCACAGGCTCCAGATGCACAGGCTCAGTAGTTGTGACTCACTGGCCTAGTTGCTCTGCGGCATGTGGGATCCTCCCAGACCAGGGCTCGAACCCATGTCCCCTGCATTAGCAGGCAGATTCTCAACCACTGCGCCACCAGGGAAGCCCTGTGTGGAACTCTTGAACTCTGTTTTCATGTCACAGTTTTCCAATATATCACTTTGCCAAGTACAAAAATAGACATAACTGTTTGACTAGTCTATAAGAGAGACTGGGAAACGCCTTTTGAGAATTTAAGTCAGTAGTTTATAGAGTCACTGCTGGAAATGAAATGGGTAGAACTCTATCAAGTTTTTTTTTTTTTAAGACACATTTTTGTCTAATTGATAAGACTTTTGGGAATCTTAGTTCACTCACAATAAATGTGGAACGTGGTAACAAGCGTTCAACTTCAACAAAGCAATGTATAATCTAAATGCTGGACAACAGATTGAGGATTTAACATAGTTTTATTTTGAACCTTTGTCAGCATATCGAAGGCAATGTAGAGCATACAGCTGCCCCTGGAGATTCCTGTGACAGGCAGAATCAGCAGACGGGGAAATACATTAACTACATTCAGTAGTAGAGGGAGAGAATTCCCAGAAAACTCTGAAACAGCAAGAAATTACAGTCTAAAGATCTTCACGTTCAACCATAAATGTGTTACTTACACCATTTTTCACCTAGTCTGGCTGTGTTTTAATTTTCTAGCTCACTAACTTTTTCTCAGTAGAGGGTTAAGCTTGCCAATGGTAGTCAATTTAAGTTCTGCGTCTTGGGATTTAAAAAAAGAAAATGTCAGAAGGCAAGTGTCTCTCTTTAATTGATGTCCCGCAAAGACTAAAGCAATGGAACCTGTTTTTCTTTTCTTCTTCTTTTTTAAATGGCTTCTCATTTCAGTGATGTCACCTCAAAGGCCTGGCATATTTGGTGGAGTATTTTAAAAATTATTTTTAAAATTCATGAATGAGAGAAATACCCAATGCTTATTCTTTCTGTATTTCTATCCAAAGTTAATAGAAAGAGTGTAAGGCAAAAAATGACAGCTCAAGTTAAACACTGTGAAAGAACAAAGAGGTGGAACACCTTGGAGACCACTAATAAAAAGAGGAATGGGTAGAATTTGGGGGCAGCAATTCATGAGACAGGAGCAAATTCACAAATTTTGTTTTTGTTGTTTAATATTGTGAAAAATCTTTAAAAGAATGCATTGGAAACTATGAGGAAAAGAATAGCAATATATACTCTATTGATATGTCAGGCTGAGGACCAAAGGCCTCATGCAGCAGGTTCTGTAGGAGACTGGAGCTCACATAGATAGATAGATAGATAGATGATAGATAGATAGGTAGATAAATTTATACAACTGATCTTATCCTGCCCCTTGAAGCTTTATTCCTGTGGTGATGAATTATACTTTGATTTTTGCAGTTAATACAATCTCAGTTAAAACTTTGTCACTTGGTGATAATTAATCAATTCAGAGTTTAGTATCGCTGTCAGGACTCTTTTTTCCCTTTTCTCTATCACTTTTTTCTTTCCTCTAACCACTACTCCAACACAGGGTGGCATAAAGGTGTAGGAGGAAGCCTGTGTATCCTTTCAGTGTTGGTGCAGCTGGATGGGGAGACGTCTGATGGCCCTTTGACCCTGGTGCTGTCTTTTGAGTCTTCACTGCCCTCTGTGGAAACGCCTCTCAGCCAGCCTGAGCACTGAGCAACCCGAGCCACAGTTGTGTGGGGCTGGTTTTCTGGCGTGGCGTATGGGCATTCACCACTGAAGTCCATTGTCCCTGCCGTGGACATGAACACTGTGTAGCCTCCTAGTCTTTTGGCCAAGCCACTAAGGGTCCACTTAAAAATTTTTTTTATTGTGGTGAAATATACGTAACGTAAAATTTACCATTTTAACCATTTTTAAGTATACAATTCAGTGGCCTTAAGTACACTTGCAGTGTTGTGTAACCATCACCACTATTCATTTCCAGAATTTTTTCATCATCCCAAACATAAATTCTGTACCTATTAAACAATTAATCCCCATTTTCTCCTCCCCACCAGATCCTAGTAACTTCTATTCTACTTTCTGTCTCTATGCATTTGCTTATTCCAGGTACCTCATATAAGTGAGCTCAGAATTTCATCCCTTTTTATGACTAAATATTATTCCATTGCTTATATATAACACATTTATTTATTCATACATCTCTTTTTTTAATATTAAAAACAGCTTTTTATTTGTTAATGTCACATAAGAAATTTAAGCAAGTTACACTATCTTAAAAAACACTACTAATGCGTTTTAGGAGAAACCCTTCCCTCCCCCCTCCCCCTTCCCCCCATTCCCCTTGTGAATTAAGAATCTAAGAGAAGATATTCATACATCTCTTGATAGACATTTGGATTGTTTCTGCCTTTTAGCTATTGTGAATAATGCTGCTATGAACAGGGGTGTAGAAGTATCTGTTTAAGTCCCTGCTTTCAATTATTTTAGATATACCTAGGAGTGGAACTGCTGGAGGGGGTCCACTTTTTATCTTAGCAATGTTTTGGTACCCCCAAATTTTGGAGATCTGAGAACTTTTGGCTGCTTCCTCCGAACTTCACTGAGGTAGGCAGGACATTGTGAGGCTGTCCTCAAGTCTGTTGGCCTGGCTGTTTTCCTCTGGTGCTGCCCTGGTGCTGGCTGAATTTGGGACTTAAATGTTGCTGAGCTATTCCCTGGACAAAGGAACAGCTTCCATGTTCTGTGATTCCTTCCAACCTCTCTCATTTGAGGTTTTGGCCCTGAGAGAGGGTGAGCCTGGGCACTCACACTCATCGCTTGATCTTCACCTTCTCTCTTCTTTGTCTTGTGCATAAGTGCCAGAGGACTTTCTATTTTTCCTTCTTGTTGTCAAGAATTTTCCCTGCACCACATCCTCTGGCCTTCTTTGTTAAGACATAGTAAAGCAAGTGCATCTCCAAACTTTGCTTTTAATATGTAAAGCAACTCCTTTGGAATTTAGAAAGGCTCTTATTTTCAACAAAGCCAGGCTTTCAAATCTGCTATGTCACTCTGAACATTTAAAACATTTAGCTTGAAACTTAAAGCTGAGCTCTAACATCTTTCCTCCTAGATGGTATCCACCAAATTCTGAAGTAGTAAGTGCCGTCAATTCAATAAATGGGGGGAATGGCAGGGTAGGAAAAAAAAAAAATCAGTGAAATCTATCAAACCTACCATCACCATTACATTAGCAACACCATTTACTTGGCCAATTTCTGGTCAGCTTCTCTTCTTTGCTGTGTTCCTGTGTCCTACAACCTCAC
Organism: Orcinus orca; assembly: GCF_937001465.1. Lineage (NCBI taxonomy): Eukaryota > Metazoa > Chordata > Mammalia > Artiodactyla > Delphinidae > Orcinus > Orcinus orca. The sequence continues at coordinate 42,025,638 of NC_064570.1, read as the reverse complement.
TTCTGACTTGGTGAAGCCACATGGCTGTGTGGGGCCAGTGGGATCACTTTTGGCTTATTAAGTTCTGGAGGGAGGCTTTAAATGTCTAATTAGCACATGCGTGTAGGGTCTGTGTTTAGATATGGTGAGTACTCTCAGATCAGAACACAGCCTTGCTAAAGCTTTAATACATATATCTTAAAACAATATGACAGCGGTAAAGAAAAATAAATTGGCTACATAGTAAAAATAACTGCAGAAGTTCAGACTACTGTTCTGTGTGATTATTGATTTCTAATGGCTTTGCTGTGAGTTAATTGAGCTATTAGAGGCTAAGCCAGGTTTGAAATAAAGTGAAAGTGCTTGTAGCATATGCAGGAACTCTTCTAGATTGATTGAAATAGTGATTGGGAAGACGGTGGGAGTCTTTACTGATGTGCTTGGGTTCCTAGTGGTTGCAGAGCTAATATGCATCACCTCACAAGGAAACAGTGAGCTGTCCCGGGCAGCATTTCCACTGTCTTCAACCTGGAGAGTAAGGCAGAAAAAGCTGTTAACAGTCAGTGAGGAGAGACAAAGCTAATGAAGAAATCAGCAGTGTTCTTAATAGCACATCAGTGCCATTCTACTTATTGTGCCAGTGTCTGCCTGGGAATAGAAATTTCCAGCCCCTTTTACCCGTTCATTGTATACGAGAAGCTGGTAAGCCGAGGCCTTCTGCTCCACGGTTTCATCATGGCTAATTTCACAAGTCAGAGATTCAGGTAGAATCTCCTCTTTATCCTCTCTTTTACTCTCATTTACTTCCATTTGGTCCAGGAAGTACCCTCTGAAGTTTTCAGTTATAGAAAGTCAAATTTCTCACTTAAGTAGCATTTTATATTTAGGACACACCTTGGAGAGATGTTACAGTGACACTTGTGACCACACAAGAATGCATATAGAGAAAAGACCAGAATGATGAAACCTGCAGTTGTGAACTTCTACTGGCTTTCAGCTTATGCTTCCTTTAAGACACCAGATCTGTTTTTGTTTTGAGGATGGTATGACCAGGCCCGATCTTTCAGCCTGGCTTGTCCATGCTCAACACCCGTCATTGTACAGATAAACGCTGGTCAGTCCCAAGCCTTCCAAATCTCAGGAAGTCTCAGCCTGTGTTTTTCCCTTTAAAGTCTCTTTGCTCTGTGTCTGCAAAATGACCGTGAACATAGATTCATGAAGGTTGAACCAGTAGTTCTATCATTTAATCCAGTAGTTCTTACACCTGAATGGTCATCAGAATCACCGAGGGAGCCGTTAAAGTTTCTAAAAGATCCATTAGATCGAAAGCTCCATGAATTTGCCTTAAGAATTTATTTTTTTAAAGAGTACATGATTCTGATGATTAACTGGATTTAGGACCCATTAACTTAGTGCATTTTTCTTCTTTAAGGAAGATACCTGCCTAAAATAGTTACAGGTGATTCTTAAACCAGGGATACATATATGAAACACAAAGCTTTTAAAAATACATTTCAGGGCCTCAACCTCTGAGCTTTAGAGACAGCTTATCCCAGGCAATTGTAATTTTCTTAAAAACAGAATAGGTGATTCTGGTTCATGTGCCAATCCTAGGTGAGACTCACTGATTTAAACCATTCTGTACCGATAAGAACAAAGCCTAGTTTTAAAGATGCCTAAAGGAGATGTCTTGATTTAACTATACGTATGTCTTTATTATAAGGTGCCAGTAACTAGTGATAGAAGTTACTGAAATCTGAAGGGCTTGGGGAATAATTTTAGAAAGCAATAGGTACAATCAGGGCGTGGAGTTTATCCCTGATAGAAGAGAAGAATTTAGCAAATCAAAGAAGCTCTGAATATTAAGATAAAACTCTAAAGTCTGTCTTTTCCTTAAACAATTATGATCAGGTCTCTTTTAGTTGCAAGTAACAGAAACTCAACTCAAAGAAGCAAAAAAGAGGTGTTTTGTTTGTTTGTTTGTTTTTACATATAGGGGAGACCAAAAATTAGGACTTCACATACAGCTGAGTCCAGAAACACAAAAAATAGTGGAGCTGTATTTGTGCTTCAGCTCTGTTTTCCTCTCTGTGTTAGCTTCATTCTCAAGCAAGCACTTTCCAAATGGCAAGGAAAAAAGATGACCTCTGACAGTCTCAAACTTATTCCATTAAGTAATCCAAAAGAAAAGAGTGTCTCTCTCTCTTGCGTTATCCATAGTCCAGATCTCAGGGAGGGCACTGACTGGCCTTGCCTGAATCATCTGCCCATCCCTGAATTTGTCCCAATGGCCTGGGGAAGGAGGACTCCAAATGGCAGCCTGGGTGACACATCCCCCTTTGGAGTTGGGGATACCAGCATATACCCCAGGACCACTGAAGGTAGAGTAGAGTGACTCCCCAAAGAGGGCAAGGGGAAAGAATTACTGCACAGGAAAAAGCAACAGCTGTCCTCTAAAAAACAAATTGAATGACTTTGCTTTGTCTGCCCCAAATTCTAGTATTCATTAAACTTTGTAATCTGTGGGGAGTCACACATCAGACACTTCTGGGGCGAGGAGAATAAGTTTCTTTTCTGGCTACGTGTATTTAACGGTCCATTGGGAAGGATGTGTGACTGAAATGGAAACCAAATTTTTCTACATTTAATATTATCAAACTGAATTGATGAGGTAAACAAATGTGTAGACAGATACCCAAAAAGGCATTTTATAAACCTTTCCAAGATAAATGGGCTGACCTAAGTGGTAAAGCAGTAAAGATTTTGCTATTGCAATATATTTGTATGCAAATGTGTTCCTGTATTGAGAATATGACCTTGAACTTGAGCCACCCACAACTTTCCAAAACCTGTTTAGTGATGCTTATAAGAAAAGAAATGAGGAAATGTTAAGGTAAAAAATATGCAATTCAAAAATCATTAAAATCATCCCTGAAGTACTCCCCTCCCGATATTAAAAGCAAATTAAGGGAATCCTTTTTACAAAATCCAGTGATGCTTTCATGTCACTGTTAAGAAGTCAAGGTCAAAAAAATAATTTAGTATTTGGTTCTCTGTTGTATGATGTGCCCTTTAAAAATGTTCTGCGGTTGATCTTGATTGGTTCTTGGTGATATATGTTTGGCTTCTGGCTAGAAACAATAATTTGCAATTTAGCTATCATTAATTAGCATCATTTAAGGGCAGTTATTACTAACACTTCAAGTTACGAAAGGCACCTTTCTCAGCTTCACAAATGCAAACCTCTTCGCTGTTTTTAAGATTTCACCAATTACACTGAGGCTATTTGTATGGAATTTTGAGCCCTGGCCATTTGCTGTCTCTTCACACATGGCCGCATAATGATAACATTTTTGAGCACTAGCTGTGTTATAGGTGCCTTTTATATATGTATTTTATTTAATTCTCAAAATAGCCAGATTCTTATAACAGTAGATGCTTTGATTTTCCCATTTTGTGTCTGAAGAAGCTGAGTCGTAAAGAATTTAAGTAACATGCCCAGGGTCACACAGCTAATAAATTCTGGCACCAGGATTCCAGCCCAGTTCTGTCTCGCTTCAAAGCCCAAATTCTTGATGCCAGGCCCTTTCCTCTCCTCCTCTATCCCTCACCCCTGACTTTATGAAAGGAAAGAAAAGAGAAGAAATTTAAAGTTCTTAAATTAAGTGAAGGACTCCAGCAATACAAATCATGTATAGTCCCCCAATCTAATTGTTTTCCATATTTAGCTATAATAAATACTTTAAAAGACGTAATAGATGTTGGTTCTTCTTTTAGCTGCAGTTTTACACATACAGATTCACAGACATTTCTAAAAGGTTCTAAACAGTACAAGGCTGTTCTCTGAATTTCTCGCATCCCTACTTTGTTTGCTAATGTGTCAAAAGAGATACAGAATAATTTAAACACAATATTTGCTTGCGAGTGCTTTACATTCGGTGTTGGTCAGCTTGGGCTGCCGTAACAAAATACCATCAACTGGGTGGCTTAAACAACAGAAATGTATCTTCTCATATTTCTCAAGCCTAGAAAGTCCAAGATCATGGTGCCAGCGTGGTTGAGTTCTGGTGAAAGCCCTCTTCTTGGCTTGCAGACAGCTGCCTTCTTGCTCTATCCTCACATGGTGGAGGGAGAGCTCGCCTCTTCTTACAAGGCAGTTCATTCCACCTTGGAAGCTCCACCCTCATGACTTCATCTAAATCAATTACCTCCCAAAGGCCCCACCTCCTAACACCATCTCATTGACATCAGAGCTTCAACATAAGAATTTTGGAGGAATGCAATCAATCCATAACAACTTCTATTGGGGGAGATGAGGTGGGTACAAACATAACTACTAAAAAGTACAGTGTGTGTCATGCTTCAAGTGACACTAAAGTAGTAGTGCCCATGCAAAAATAAGGGCTTCTAGGGTAGGTGACCCTGCTTCTGGTTTGGGTGGTGAGGAAGCCCAAATGAAGAATTCATTTAAAGGATTGTCAGGGACTTCCCTGGCGGTCCAGTGGTTAAGACTCTGCACTTCCACTGCAGGGGGCACGGGTTCGAACCCTGGATGGAGAACTAAGATCCCGCATGCCGCGAAGGGCGGCCAAAAAATTAAAAAAAAAAAAAAAAAAGATTGGTAGATTGTTAAAAACAGATTTAGGGCAGGAGTCAGAGGTGGACAGCATGTTGCGGGTAAATGGGGTGACTTGCTCCTTCCCCCAGATGCCACTGTTTACGTTGAGATGATTCCACCGACCCAGGGAACTTAGCAGCCTGTCTTTTGGGGGCTTCAATGTCTCATCACCTTAGTCTCTGATTTTATGGTGTCTTTGCCTAATTTTTCCATCCTGTGTCTCTTTTCTCATAGCATTTCGTGGAGCACCACCACCACCCCAACCTGGTGGTATGTGAAGCAGAGGTAATAAGAATAGTCATAAAAATATATCTGTAAGTCAGAATTGCAGTACCAGGAAAACAACGAACAGCCTTGAGAGGTTTATGCCTTTCTCTGCCCTCAGCCAATATCATGTAAATGGGGAGCCACTGACTAAGCATCTTTATTCTTTGACTGGTTTAATTAGCCCTTCTTCCAATTGTAGACAGCCCAAGAGATGGGCTCCATGTATGAGAGACTGGGCAAGCAGTCAAAACGTGGGGACCGAGATCCTCACTGCCATTGATACCTCCACACCCCGAATTTCCTACTCAGGAGCCACCAGACTTCCCTGGAGTTCGGGTCCACATCCAAGAGGTCCCATAGAATGTGTTCCCCTTAGAGGAGGCCTCCTCTGATCTGGGAGCTTCTTCAATAAGGCTGTTGCTAACGTGGTTCACTTTCAGGGCTGCCATTTGGTTCTGACGGATTTAAGGCCTGCCTGTTCCAGTTTGGACCAAATTCCTTAGGCTCTTCCTGATGCAAATTAAAATATAAACATCCTTCTCACAAATCCATGAGTTAATGTTCTTTGTGTAAAGACTATTTCAGCTAGTTGCAAATTTAGCTAAGTAAGCAGTCCTCCAGCCTATAGTTTTCCATTTCATCTTCAAAATATGTCATGCTGAATACTAATACACTGATCTAACAACTTCCCTGGATGAATTTGTATGATTATGTCCAATATGATTGTGTGAATGAGCTGCCTTGAAAGGTAATGAGTTTCTAATCACTGGAGGTGTTCAAATGTGAGCTGGGTCACAAACTTGTGGAAATTTAAGCATTTGATAGCCTTGGGGGCTAAGTCACCCTGAGGAACCTTTCCAATCCTGAAATTCTACAATTCATAATTTTTTCTATGCTATCCTAATAATCAAATTTCCCCTTCTTAAATGCTCATAATTCACCCAGTTGAGAAATTTTTCCTGAGATTGGTGTTAAACTGTCCATTTTATGGTTTGTAGACTGCTCTTTCTTCTGTTTTGGGGAAAATCAGGCCAGCGTATGCCCATCTTCTGTCTTGTTTACCTCTTCCATTTTCTGTGCTTTCTCAGAAGTCAGTGTCAGCAGTTCATTTGCAAGTTCTGCAGTCACCTCGAGATCTGATTTATACTTGAACTCTCTTAGAGCAGCCATGTGCTCTTTCATCATCTTTAACCTCCCTTGCATGTCAATTTCCTCTTACCAAGGATCATTCCAGTGTCTTCGTTGGAATCTCCTTCTCGCTGACAAAGACCAAAGCAGAAGAGAAATGGAAAATTCTACTTACAGCTATTGTTTGGACACATTAGAACATCTGCCCAGCCCAGGCTCCAGCCTCCCTTGGTTTTGGGGCATCAGCTCTAATTTAGGAAGCTCTTGTTGTTGACCTGCTCTATTTTTAGATGCCTCGGTTCCCCATGGTCTTTCATCTTTCTGAGGTTTCTAGTTTGTGTCTGTCAGATACTTCTCCTTGATTTATGTCCTTCTCTCCATATCTTGTACATGTCTTTTAAAATACAAGCTCATGGGGGAGCTTGCCCATGGAACTTCTTTGCTGTCTCCTTCCTTTCTTCCTCATCAGGCTCACAGAATTGTATAGTCTTGGAAAGAGTATCACGCCTGCCTCTACTCTGAACTTTCTGCTATATGTAAAAGCCTCTTTGTAACACCTGGTCTGCATGTCTGACAACGTTCTCCCTTCTTCCCACGCCTCAGGGTCTCTGAGATGCTGGGACCCTGTATTAGTTTACTAGAGCTGCTATAACAAGGTACCACAGACCAAAAGGTGCTTAAACAACGGAAGTTGATTTTCTCACAGTTCTGGAGGCTAGAAGTTTGAAAGCAAGGTGTTTGTAGGGTTGGTTTCTTCTGAGGCCTCTCTCCTTGGCTTGTAGAGGGCCATCTTCTCTCTGTGTCTCCACATGGCTTTCCCTCTGTCACCGTCTCCGTCCAGATTTTCTCTTCTTATATGAGCATCATGTAAGTGTTAGATTGGATTTGCCCTCACCCTAATGACCTCATTTTAATTTAATTACCTCTTTAAAGACCCTGTCTCCAAATTCGGTCACATCCTGAGGTATTAGGGATTAGCAACTTAAACATATTAATTTAGGGGGAGACACAATTCGGCCCATAACAAGCCCCTTTTCACTTTAGCAGCTGGTACCAACAGATCAGAATTAGGTCCACAGTACTAGTCTGTGGGTTGTTGCTGTGCTTTTGCCTTTCTCTTTACGTTTTAGAGATGCAATGTCAGAAAAATGTCAAGTTCATCTTTGCTGATCTGCTCTTGGCTAGGTTCAGTATTCCAGAACTGAATTCATTTAACTCTCCTCTTGCTACCTTTCTAGAAAGCAGCCTGAATACATGCCTTCTGTGCCTTTGTCCTAATTCCTTCTATCAAAATCCTCCCATCTATCAAGCTCAACTCAGATACCACCCACTGTTTTCCTGGGCTCTACTGCCATAGTCTTCTGTCTGTACGGTTACATTTATAGTTACTTATTCTTTCTATTGTATTAGTGTTATTTGCAGCTAGCTCTTCTTGTCCATGTAGGATGATGAGCATCTTGTGGAAACATTATGATGTCATGTTCATCTTTATTCACCCCAAAGCACCAAGCACATGGTTTGTACCCAGCAACCACCCAACAAATATTACATTGGTTTGAATCTTGTCATAGATTTAGAGTGGCATTCAAAACAATAAACATTAAAATTGCATTTTATAGTTACTCATATTCTTTTTTTAATTAATTAATTTATTTTTGGCTGCGTTGGATCTTCGTTGCTGTGCGTGGGCTTTCTCTAGTTGAGGCGAGCGGGGGCTACTCTTCATTGTAGTGCGCAGGCTTCTCTTGTGGCGGAGCATGGACTCTAGGCGCGCGGGCCTCAATGGTTGTGGCTCGCGGGCTCTAGAGTGCAGGCTCAGTAATTGTGGCGCACGCACGGGCTTAGATGCTCTGTGGCATGTGGGATCTTCCCTGACCAGGGCTCGAACCCATGTCCCCTGCATTGGCAGGCAGATTCTTAACCACCATGATGAGAGGGAAGCCCAGTTTCTGATATTCTTAACAGAACTATATGACAAATCATTGATAGGGAGAAAATAATCATTGGATTATTTTAATAGTTACTTTTAATGGCTACTTTAATGAAGTATCAATATTTAGCCTAATTAAAATATATGTCTCTTCATAAGTTTTTTATGGTGATCTTGCCTTCTGAACTCCCAAAGCACTGTTTGTTCCTAGCACAAACTTCACATTTATTATTTATGGTGGAGTACCCTTTTATCCATTTTTTCCAGTCCCTTATATTAAAATGTAGTCCATTGATGAACAGGAGCAATGGCTTGTAAATGTTTCCATCCCTGACACCTGTGTAATAAACAATAGATAATGCAAGGCAGGCCACAGAGGGTTAGTCTCATCAGCTGTGCCAGTTGCCATCTGACTATGGCCACAAAAGTACTGTCTCGGAAAGAACCCATTTGAAAGAACTGTTGAGTCCAGCAACTGGGCAGCTTTCCTTTTAGTTTATCCCTCAGCCTCTTTTCCCCACTGTTTCATCCGTTCACTTTTTCATATTGAAATATTTAATGAGCACCATTTGTAATAAGTTTTATCCTGTAAATAAATAGAATGTCATGAAAGGGAAATAGTGTTGTTGGTGGTGGTGGGGACAAAGCTACTATGTTTGGTTGTGCAGGTTGTACACTGAGCAAGGGCATCCAGCCAAAGGGAAGATGGAGCTGAAACCAGTCTGATTAAGCCTCATCAAGTCATGCACCCTGGCATACAGATGTGTTAACCCAGAGAAAGGATGGCTTTTTTTCCTAATTAGCATAAAGGTACTGTGCATTTATCAGACTCTGCATCTGTAGGGTTTGCATCTACCCAGAGGGGGCACCTTTTTTGGTAACTTATACAGATACCTTATGGACTAGTAGCATCTCTGGGGATTAGAGAGAGCTGGATCTACCAGATATTGCATAGTTGGGGGGCCAGAGTGGAAGCAGAGAAATCAGTTGACAAGCTCTTGCAGAAACCCAGGAAAGAAATGATGGTGCTTAGGACAAGGAGATAGAACTGATGGACCTGCTGAAGGATTAGATACGGGGCATGGGAAAGAAAGGGTAGAATGAGGGGACCCTGGAACACTGGCCTGAGAATTCAGTGATCATGGTTGCCATTTACTAAGATGGGGAAAACTGGAGGTAAAAGCCAGAATGACAGAGAAATTTAATAGTTCTGTTGTAAGGAGTCTCACTGTAGGTGCTGCTTGAGGATTTTCTACTTTATACATCTTTGGAGTCCCAAAGAAAACAGCCGTGAGAAGGCTCGTTCTTCTGTGTGTCCAAAGCCTAAAAGAAACAAAAGAGCTTGGGCTGAGAGTTTAGACAAGTTATCCAATATCTCGGGGCCCATTTGCCGAAGGAATTAGGTACTCAATACTTCCAAGGTCCTTTCTTGCTGAAAAACACTACCATTAATTTCTATATCCTTTTGCTCAATTTTGTGATATTCTCTGTGCAGGATGCACACTCAGGAAAAGAGGGTGGCATTAACAACTAATAGTAAACTGATTCTCCAAGCTAAAAGACAAAATCAACAACACGCAGAAGAGGTCACAAGCTGCTCCCTGACATATTTTTGCAACAGTACTGGCTCAAAGATAGACACTTGGAAGACTCGTGGACCTGTTTTCATGCCTGTGTTGCCAGTGAAAGACCACTCTCCTACCATGGGTTTAGATCCTGGGGGCATCTGTAGATTACAGAGTGTTCTGTTAACAGCTCTCTCCAAGGTAATCATCAGCCTGCAATTTGACTTTGCAAAATTGGAAGGCAAGTTCTTCTTCCATAAGCCAATTCCACAAAGCAAAAAACAATGCCTCAATTCTTGACTTGAAGCCGAAAAGCTGTAATGGTCCCATAAATGATTAAAACAGCAGTTGGTAATGTCTTAGAAACAGATTGATCAGTTGGAACACTTTAAAATCTGTTTAAATTCTGCATGCCTTTGAGCAGTATGAACTAACTCTGATGTGGAACTGAGAGTGGGTGTTTAGAAGTCAAAGATATCAAGATAATTATTAAAATCCTGGCAGGGATTGCATCTCTCTAGGACAACTCCTAGCATCTTTTAACCCCAAAGTGGTGTATAAATTATGGAAACATTTGGCATTATGAAAACTCATGGTGACCCTTGTTTAATTGGCCAGAATGCTCCAAGTCAAATCTCCTAGTACAGTATTGTCATTTGCTCATAGCAAATGGGTTTTGAGTGCCTACAATGTATCCATCATGGGGATGCAGTGGTAATGAGACAGAGTTTCGGCCCTTGTTGAGCTTATGTCATGGTGGAAAGAAACAGACAATAACTTATTAAATAAAGAATATATATAAATTCACATAGCAATAAGAGCTGTGCTGGAAATAAAGCTGAAGTGGTGAGATGCTACTTTAAATTGAAATATCAGGAAAAGCCTCTCCAAAGAGGTGACAATTTAGCAGAGGCTTCAGTGATGAGAAGGAAAGAGCCAACAATGTAAATAAATACCGGGGGGAGAATTCTGCATGGCCAACAGGGAAGAGCATATGTGAAGCCTTGAGGTGAGAATGAGCTTGGCATAGTTGAAGAACAGTGAGAAGGCAGGTGGGGCTGGAGTCCGGAGAGTGAGGAGAAAAGTAGTGGGAAATAAGAAAGGTTGGCAGAATCCAGGTCAAGTGTTGCCTTCTAGATCATAAGGAATTGGGTTTAATTTTATGGAAAAACAGTGAAGGGTTTGAAACAGAGTTTTAAATAAGAATAGGATTGATCGAATTCGTTTCTAAAAACATCTCTTAACTGCTGTGTGGATGAAAGAAATGGGTCTTTAACTGAAATGAGTGACGGGTTTAGATGGAGGTGAAGGAGGAATTCAGAATTTAATCTCGAACTGGTTAATGTGAGGTGCCTATTAGACATCTAAGTGGCGATGTCTAGTGGGTCATTAAGGCTCACTGCATGAGTTACCAAGGGAGTGAAATAGACACAGGAGAAGTCTAAAAAACAAATCCTAAGGCCCATTAACCTTTAGTGAGTGCACAAGAAGAGCATCCAGTAAAGTAGGAGAAAACCAGGAGAATGTGGCATCCTGGAAGCCTGGGGAAAGAAGTACTGAGAAGATGAGTCAGAAGAGGACTGGTAACTGTTATATTTGACAAGACAAAGGCCATGGCTGTACTTGACAATAGCACTTTCAGTGGAGAGGTAGGGACAAATGCCTGCAGTGGATGCATATAGAGTAGATGAGTCTTTGAAGTTTTCCTCTAGAGGACTTGAGGGAAGTCAGGTGATAGCTTGGAAGGGATGGTCTTTTGTCACAGTCGTTTTTAAGGTGGTAATTATAGCATGATTCTGCGCTGTTGAGAATGATCAAGAGAGAAAATCAAGATGCAAGAAAAGAAAGTAGGGATATTTTCAAGAGCAAAATCCTTTAGTAAGCGAGAGAAGATGGTGTCCAGGGCACATATGAAAGTTGGCCACTGCTTAGAGCAGGGAATGTCCTTCCATTGAAACATTAGGGAAGACTGAGTATCTAGGACCAGATAAAATAGATGTGTAAAGTAGGTGATAAGTAAATAATGTAGATCTCACAAAATTGCTTTCATTTTTTCAGTGAAATGTGAAGCAAAGATCACCAACTGGGAGTGAGGAAGGTAGAGGAAGTGATGTTGAAAGTTTAAGGAGAGAGAGAAAGCAAATTTTTCAGGGAAATAGGGTAAGGTTACTTGGTAACACTTAATGCTCTCAAGAGATCTGTCATTAATCTGAGTGTATGCTCTTTGTTCTGTTCACTGAATATCTTAGTGAAAAGAGTGTGGTGTTGGGCAAAGGACGAGGAGGGCAGGGAGTTAGAGGTGAGTGGCGTAAACTGGGGCACATCATAACATTTGCAAAGTCTCATGTTCTTTATCTGTAAAATGGAGGTGGTAGTTTCTGCCCAACGGGGTAATTGTACATATCAAAGTAGACAACATATTTGATGAGTGTTTTGCTTTAAAAAACTTGCCGTTAGTCTTCTTCAGCCCCTTTGTTATTGGGTAAACAGCTATGGGGATTGGTGATTAATAAGTTTTGTGCAGGTTTCGTATGTGGCCTAGAGTGAGCCCTAAAACTCTGAGGCATGTGGGAAAGGAACATCATGGGGCGGGGGGGCGGTCTCTGACCAAACTGGACATGACCAATAAGGTTCCCAGGGGCTCAAGAAGAAGCCGAGCTGATAGAGGGCTGAGATGGGGTGCAGGTGGCGTTAGAGTTAGAAAGAAGCAACCAGGAAGGAAAGGAGAAAGTGGAAGCAGGGAAGAGGTAGAACGGCCAGAAGTGTGGGATGGAGTTGTGGACCAGATGAAGGTCACAGATATACAGTTCAGTGTTTCTGTTTAGGACTGAGATGGTTCCGTAGCTGATCTTCATTATTACCAATTCAGTGCCAAACCCTAGAACTGGATCTCTAGTTTACTGATTTTACTTTGACAGAAGAAGTAATGTGAGAATATGGGCCATGGGAGAGGCATGGTCGACTGTACTGTCTCAGGAGTGGGGAAAGGAAGGAATTGAATCAATGAAATTGGAACATTGCTGCTAAAACCTATTTCTCTGAACTTTCTCTGTCCCAATCTCAACCTCTTTCTTCAGTCAAGCAAGCTGCTGATTCAGGACTGAATTTGCAGTTGGCAAATACTGAATAAATAAAAAGAATGAAATGCTAATACATGTGAAGACTATGAACATAGATATTTTTAGGTCAGCCTAAAATTTTGCCCTAAAAATTTGCACCCTATAGCTGAATCTATGAGGTTTCTTTAGTTAAGACATAGCAGAATGCAGTGAATATAAGTCGTAAGTGATAAAACCACTCGTGAAACAAATCTCTGTAGATATACTGCCTCTTTTAACTACCACAGGTCTTTTTTGGAAAAGGCTAGGCTATAAATAAATAATCATAGTTATCTCGGCTGAGTTTCCAAAGTGATTGGACATTCAGCTTTGACTGGCTGTACTCTGGGCAGCCCCTGATCACTCAGGCATTGTTGTAAATCTCCTTCGAATGCACAATAGACGTGCCTTCACTGTTTTTCAAAATCCCAAGGGTTGACTGTCAGGGATCACGCTTCATCTCTAGTTCTCTTCATTCTAGGACTTGCCTACTGAGAAACTTTCAAGGAACTAAGGAAGATACATCACTCATCACTTTTTGACCGTTTATTCATTCAGGGTCTAACTGTAGACATGTGGTAACATTACTGGAAAATGCAGAACCGTGATGGGAACCATATTCTGTTGTTCATGGTATCATTCTCTCCTACCCCTAATCTGCTTCTTTTTCTACTATGTCTGTATTCCCTGGCTTGGCTCAAGCAGAATATTCCTCTCTCTTTTATTCTACACAGAATTGGTCATGAAATCCTATCAGTTCTACCTCTTTTGCAGTTGCTGGATGTCTTCATCTTCTCTCAGTTCAGGATCTCAGAAATCACTCACTTGGTTCTTAACTGGCCTCTTTTCCTCTCTTTACTCTTCTTTCAGTGTTCTTCATTGTAGCCCAGATGCTCTTTCTAAAAGTCAAAGCTATCACTTCTCTTAAAATTCATACAACTGCTTCCAGTTGCCCCAGGATAAGGCCACACTCTGAAGCTGACTCGTACTGTCCTCCCTCATTGGACCCCACATCCCTTTCTGTCCTCATACCTCCCACTTTCCTTTAATCCTATGCCCAGACCACACTGTACTACATTCAGCACAGCTTCATACATGTTGTGGAAGGAAGGAGGGCAGGCAGGAAGGTGGAAGGAAGGAAGGAAAGAAGGAAGAAAAGAAGGAACAGAGGGAGGGAAGGAGGGAAGAAGGAAGGAAGGAAGGGAGGGAGGAAAGAAGAAAAGAAGGAAGGGAGGGAGGGAAGGAGGGAGGGAGGAAGGAAGGAAAGGAAGGAAGAAAGAGGGAGGGAGGGAAGGAAAGAAGGAAGGGAGGGAAGGAGGGAGGGAGGAAGGAAGGAAAGGAAGGAAGAAAGAGGGAGGGAGGGAAGGAAGGAAGGAAGGAAGGAAAGCAGGATGGCAAAATGAAGGAGGAGAAGGAGGGAGAGAGGAAGGAAGGTGGGCTTCTAAGGGGAGAAAGGAGGTCCCAGGCAGGTAGAGTTTTCCCTTCCTTTTAAAACATCTCATTCCCATTTTCAGTTGTCCTGAGCCAGAGCATTGAAGACCTTGTTTTTTTCGTCATTTTTAAGAGGTTTCCACTCAGTTATGTCTTGGGGGTGTGCATTTATCTCTGTCTCTTTTCCTGTTGGACCTGGAGGGCGGTGGAAGCTGTTTTGTTCTAAATGTCAGCCATCACGAGTGGGGCAGTTGAGTGCACAATCAGAGCTGAGTCTGACAGAGCAATATTTTTCTGCGAAGATCTCTTTATACAGGAGAGTGTATTCAAATCACAAATCTCATTTAGAGAATTATCTTGTTGCCAACACCAGTCGCAACAGCTGATAATGTCCCAGTGGTCATTCTTTGTACGGATTAAACAAAGAACACTAATCCATTATAAACAGCATTGAGCTTAAATCCGTAATAATCATCCAACAATTACCAGTTACCTAGTAATTATTCCAGAGTGAAACTTTCAGTCTTGCTAAGTGAGTAGGTGTGGTTTAGGTAGTCCTTGGTGTTCTCACATCTATTTATAAATAGGTTTATTTCCAAGTACCATGTGTCTCCTTTCTAAAAATAAGATTACTATGGCTATATGTCCCCTGTGAGCTGTGCTCTGACACAGTGTGAATGGAAAATTCACACCGACACCAATACCCTTAATTAATACCAAGAATACTTCAGTTCATTCCATAAATATTGATTATCTGTTACGTGCCAACACAGTTCTAGGTGCTGAGGATACAACAAACGAATCAGTCAAAAATCTCCCTGCTCCTGGGGCTTATGTTATTACTTCACAATTGTATAGAAGTTGCCAAGCATTTTCATATACATGTCTACTTTTGATCTTCACAATAACCTTATGAGGTAGATAAGGCTATAACCTTCCTCCTAAATTAAGAAAACCTAAGCTCCGATTGTCTTGATGATTTAAACAGGAACACTACCCAGTAAGCAGTAGATCTAGGATCAGAATCAAGGTCTCCTGATGCTAGAGCCAGTGCATTTTTCATTATCCTATTTTTCCAGTGACAATCCAGTTCCTGCAGCCGGTAAGCCTCACGCACTGTGCACTGGGAGTGAAGATAGCTAAAGCACCCCACCAAAAGGAGACCTACTGTTTTTATTTTATCAGCTTCCCTTTCTTTCTACCTCTGATGGCTTTTTGCTTCTTTCTGACTCCCATGTTGTGTGTTTTTCCCTCTTTGTATTTAGATAGCATCTTTGAAGGGCTTTCCATTCAAGGACGGAAGTCCCCATTGCCTGTATTTGATGACTAAACCAGTGTATCTAATAATATGTCCTTACGTAAAATGACGACTAGAGGTGGAATTTAATTTTACTAATCAGGGGAAAGGAGAAATAAAATAAGACTTAATATATTCTTATATTTTATTAATACACATATGAAGAGTAGAAGGAGGGGGCAGTTCTTCGTCCCCTTTCAATGTGTCCCCCACAGTTCCCTTTATTTTCTCACCACGGGCTTTGGCTTCTTCTCTAGGGTTCCTGCTTTGTGCAGCCTCTAGGACTATCTGTGAATGATGAATGATGGCGTGACATGGGCCGTGGAGAAAACAGCATCAGGAAATGTACCGCTGCTAGAGAAGTTAGACGATGGAGAGGTCAGAGGGAATTATGCTCATGGTGTGAAGGGCAGAACTGTATCCCCTAGAGGTTAGAGAAGAGATTTCAGCAAGATGTTGATGAAGGTGGCAGTGCCACAAAGACAGGCCAAGATTTTCTGATCTGAGGGCAAAATCATTTAGAGCAGTTCTGACAAAATCATTTAGAGCAGTGATACTTAAACTTGAGCAGCAGAATAACTTGGAAGCCTTGTTAAAAGAGGTTTTGGTCTCCACTCCCTGGGTTTCTGATACAGGAGGTCTGATGCTGCTAGTTGGGGGACTCTGCTTTGAGAACTACTGAGTTAAATGCTACAGCTGTCAAATAGGCAGGATGTATAACCAAGAAGATGGCATACCCCTTTCTCTCTCTCTTTCTCTCTCTCTTCTTCACTCCCCACCAGAATCCCTTTACTCAGTGCTGAGTACTGACTCTCGGAGCCTGCAATGCTGCAATGCAATCTCCCATATAGATGGAGTTGATTGCCAAGGGAGCTGAAGGGAATGACCCAAGGCTGAAATGGCCTAGTGGCCAAGGGCACATCTGAGGTCAGCCGTGAACTTAGACTGTCAGTGCCACCTGCACCTGCGGATTCCCATCTTGTACAGCCCACATTGGGGGTGGCTAGGGTTCCCAGTCATACCTGGGTGGATTAGAGAGGTATTCATCCTTATTCCTCTGGTGCTCTAAAAACGGCAATGGAAACAGCCTTTGGTTAAATGTCTAAAAACTATGATTTGATACTATAGTAAATAAGAGAAAAAAGACATTGGTATATTTTTGCTTCTTTGTTATTTTTAATAGAAAAAACAATGCATTAGTTTGACTTGATGAATAACATTGTGCACTTTGCATGCATAACACATTTATCCTCACGACTATCCAATAAGGTAGGGGTTGTTATTATTATACTCTTTTTATAAATGAAGAATCTGAGCACAGAGGGTTGAGATAACTCACCCAAGGTCACACAAGCTATATGTAACAGAGGCAGGATTTGTGCCAAAGCAGCCAGGTGCCAAAGCCTGGACTTTTTAAAAACTATTATATCAGACTGTTTTGTGCTTATCACCTGAGCAGGGGCTTTTCATGCACCTTAACAAAACGGTTCCTAAGTTTTGAACCAAATAGACCACTGAGAAAGCTCTCCAGAATTAGTCAAACTCAAGGTCAAGGGCACAGCATTCCACAAGACTGCTCTCACTTCAGACACCAGTCTGGACCAGTTAGGGGGGGTCCCCATAGCCACCTTCACTTCAGACTGACTCCAAATTTGGGGGTCCCTATGAACTCCCTCAGGTTTGATAATTTGCTGGAATGAATCACAGAACTCAAGAAAGTGCTCTACTTAATGATTACAGTTGTTTTTTTTTTTTTCTTTTTCCAGTATGTGGGCCTCTCACTGTTGTGGCCTCTCCCGTTGTGGAGCACAGGCTCCAGACACACAGGCTCAGCGGCCATGGCTCACGGGCCCAGCCGCTCCGCGGCACGTGGGATCTTCCCGGACCAGGGCACGAACCCGTGTCCCCTGCAGCGGCAGGCGGACTCCCAACCACTGCGCCACCAGGGAAGCCCATGATTACAGTTTTATTATGGCAAATGCATACCCATTAGAACGAGTCAGAAGAAGAGGCACGTAGGTAGAAGCCTAGGAGGGTTTCAGACGCAAAGCTTCCATCGTCTTCAGGGATGTGTTTCCCTCCCCATATCAAAGTGTAAAAGTACTGAGTTCTACCAACCGTGATAGCTGACCGAATTTTTAATTGATATTTCTTGATGTAGGCATGACAGATTGAATCACAGACCGCGTGGTTGAACCCAGTCTCCAGCCCCTCTCCCCTCCCTGGAGTTAGGGCTGATATCAGTGGCTCAAAGCCTGGACCCTCTATCACATGATTGGTCTTTCTGGTGTGGCCAGCCTCCAAGCTTGAATCACATCATCAGCATAAACTCTCAGGTGGGGTCCAGGGACCCACCATGAATAACAAAGACAGTCCATTTACTTGGGAAATTCCTAGGGTTTAGAGGTTGCCTCCCAGGACTGGGGACAGAGGCCAGCTAGATTCTTTATTACACAGAAGCAGGGCACAGCAAGGTGGTGGAACAGGGATGCCTGCTCAGATGTGACTTTTAGGATATCTTTTAGGTCAGCAGCACTATTCTGGGCCAGGCGGTAGTCCCACTGCCATAGAAAGGGGAAGAATTTTCTCCTGCAATTTCTGCAAATAAGCACTAAGTCAGAAAAAGTAACACTGGAGAGAGCATCTAAATTAGGAGGAAGCCAGAGAGCTGTAAGTGGCAGCAGCTGCTGGTGCCACGGTGCAGCAGCAATTTGCAATGAACTCACTTGCAGACAAACCAAACGAACTCCTTAGCGAGGGAGTGAGTATATGTACTGTGTGAATTGAGGGCCTCAGAACTCTGCAGTTGTAAAGCTTTTATACACCCCACATGTAAATTACAGTGCTTGTGAATTGGGTTGGTTCACATGTAAATGAGAAAATGCCGGAGTTAAGCAAGTCCGCCTTTGAAAAGAATGGATATCTAGGAACTAAAGACTGTACTGAGGTACTTGCAAATAATAGGGGGAGAGAGAGAGAGAGCTGTTCTAATTCCAAGGGACATCTAGAATGAAAAATAATGAGGGAGGGATGGGGGGAGGGGAGGGCAAAACATCAGAAGAAGCAATCTTCCATGAAAGTCTGCCTCTCCAAGTAAGAGCGAGCAAATGAGAAAATAGCAAGGAGGTATAAATAAGGGCTGGGGTGAGCTCTGAAGGGAAGCGTGTTATGCATGGATGAAGCCTTTTATTTTAAAGGGCTGGCTGTTAAAACAAATATGCACATTACACACTTGTGTTTATAGCTCACTCAAAATATGGGATTTCCTATTATGTTCAAGCCCTCTTTTCTCTTTTCTTGGAAACTGAAGCCCCTCAAATCTGATGAGTAAACTCAGGATTTCCAGTAGGATGGAGGAAGAGGTAAAGGAATGCTTAATTTGGCCTGACTGTGTGCCTCTGAATATCCTGGACATTTGCAAGATTGATTGGTTTTGCCTTCTCACTGGCACGTTGTCTTTATTCTTCACTCACTAACTAGATGCCTGAGACAGATGGGGTTTTGTGATCACTATGGCAGCTTTTAAACTGTGAAACCCCTCCCTTTAGGTCCAGTGCTGCTGGTTTAAGCAACGTAAACTGGTACCCAATAACAATGGGTAGCAAGGATTTTTTCCTTTTTCCATTTTTTTAAAGAAAAAAAGAATGGGTTAATATTCAGTTGCAACAAGCAGCTTATGCTTGTAATGTGACAACCCTGGGTGATGAGGAATTAAAAATGTCCGTGGATGCTGAGTGACACTTTTATGGTCATGGCACAAGCAGCCTTTGCTCTGAAATCAGTTGCTTCACATCTAGAGAAAGCAACCACTACTGTGCCTCAAGAACTCATGAATGGGCTTTGAGGCTTAATGCCTTCTGTCCTCTTTGAATTCTCCTTTCCTAGGTCTGTCCGCAACAGCCAGAGGTAAGACCAGTGCTTGGCAGGAAAGGAGGTGTTTCCCTGAAAGGAACAGGTTTCAACCCTGTTGAAAAAGGAAAGCTGTAAAGGAAGCTCCCAGTTAACACAGCTGGATATGATGCCAGGGAACTGAAAAGAAAATGGACTTTTGTATCTGCCTAGACCTAGATTTGTATCCCTGCTCAATAGTCTGGGGCACTTTATTCCACCCATCTGAGCCTCCATTTGCCCATCTGTAAAACTGAGGTGATCTTTAGGTCTATCTCCCAAGGTTGTTTTCAGGATTTTTTAAATAAAAATAATTTTATTTATCTATTTATTTTTGGCTGTGTTGGGTCTTCGCTGCTGCGGGCAGGTTTTCTCTAGTTGCAGCTAGCGGGAGCTACTCTTCGTTGTGATGTGCGGGCTTCTCATTGTCATGGCTTCTCTTGTTGCAGAGCATGGGCTCTAGAGCGCAGGCTCAGTAGTTGTGGTGCACGGGCTTAGTGGCTCTGTGGTATGTGGGATCTTCCCGGGCCAGGGATTGAACCTGTGTCCCCTGCATTGGCAGGCAGATTCTTAACCACTGCGCCACCAGGGAAGTCCCGTTTTTAGAATTAAATAAGTGAACATCTGTCTGGTTCCTGAAACACAGTAGATGCCCCCCTCCCAAGAAGAATATGTTGAATATCAAGTAAAGGAATTTCTAATGCAGAATTGAAGCAAGCAAATAATTATCATTGACTTTAAAAGTTGATGCCTGTCTTGGAAAAGCACTCCTGTATTTTCCTTTACTCAAACACTGCTACCACACTCTGGCACCTGATGTCTGACAAGGTTTTCCACTGGCAACTTAGAAAATTATTCACAACCTAAAAGTTGAGAGTTATGTTTTATTCGGAGTTATGCTTATTTTTAGGACTTCAAGCACGGGAGGCAGCATCTCAAGTAACCCTGAGAAACTGCTCCAAGGCGAGGCGGGGAGCCAGGTTATATAGAAGTTTTACAACAAAGGGTGGGTAGTTGGAACATCAAAGGATTATTGTTATTATTAAAGAAAACCAGATATCTCAAGTTAAGGAATTGAGTGCTTTTCTATGGATGGGAAGATGCAAGAGTCTGGGCTCACTGAACTCATTCCTTTGATATGACCTCAGCTATCTGGGGCCAGTATCCTGTATTGTCACACCCTGAGTTTCCTCAGGGCTCACTGTAGGGAGTGGCTGTAGTCTGATGGCTTCTAGATGGAAGGTATTCTTTCCTTGCTGAGTTCCCTCAGGGCTCAGCAGCTCACACTGGAGGGCTGCAAGCTCCGATGACTGTGACATCCTTTGTTTACTGATATGGCAGGAAATAATCCATTTCTCACGGTTCAACTCAGTTCTGACACTATCTGCCTGGAGTTCCCATCAGATCCGTAAGTTAATGTTATCGAACTGAACTCGGGTCTGCTTGCCTGTCACACAGTAGAGCCAATTTACTGACACCTGGTTGTGGTAAAGGAAAGTACAGGATTTATGTGCAGGGCTCCAAGCAAGGAGAATAGTCACCTTGTGCTCAAAAGACCTGAACTCCCAGATGGCTTTCAGGGGAGGGTTTTTAAAGGCATTTAGGGTGAGGGTTGCAGATCGTAGACTTTCTTCTGATTGGCTGGTGGTGAGGTAACAGGGTAGTGTTTCAGGAATCTTAGTCATTAACCTTCTGGTTTCAACCAGTCTGGGGCCGGAGTGCGTGTGGTCAGCATGCAGTCACCATCCTGACTGGGCAGAGGTCTTAGTTTCTGCAAAAGAACTCAAAGATATGCACCACATTGTTACGTATATTCCTTGAGGAGGAACTAGGACTCTATTTTATCGCTGACTATTGTTTAATCTAGAATTACTTTTCTTGCTTAACTGCATTTCCTTTGTTTCTGCATTCCCTCACTTCTCTAATTAGTAACTGTTCAATGGAACTCATGGAAGGCCTAGGAGACTAAAGCTTTTTTCTACAAACAAGAAATGGGGGACTCGGAGGGGTTTTTGTAAGTGGGAGGGCCCCACAGGGTCCTGCTTGGTTTCCATCCCCTCTTTTCTTTGATACTCCTCAATTCTGAGGGAAACAGGGGCAGGACAAGAAAGGGAATGAAGTTTTGGATAGAAAGGTTAATCATAAACTTGGCAAAGGAATTCGGTTTTAGGGGGACTCGATTTCATTAAGACCTCTGTCCTACAGCAGGGCCCCCACTTCAGATGCCAATTGCAAGTTCCAGGTTGTCCCCTATACTTCTTACCAATCAGCTGTAAATCTGGATTCCCACAACCCTCTTTTTGGGTTTGATAATTTGCTAGAAAGGCTTACAGAACTCAGGGAAACACTTACCTTTACCAGTTTACTACAAAAGGATATGATAAAGGAAACAGATGAACATCAGGTGGAAGAGATGTATAGGTCAAGGTGTGAGGGACTCGGAGCGACCCTGCCTTCTTTGTGTGTGCACCGTCCTCCCAGTACTTCCATGTGTTCAGCAACCCTGAAGCTCTGCAAACCCCATTCTTTAGGCCTTTATATTATAGAGGCTTTGTTACATTGGCGTGATCAATTGAGTCATTGCCAATTGGTGATTGAACTCAATCTCCAGCCTTTCTACCCTCCCCAGAGGTCAGGGGTGGGACTGAAAGTTCCAACCCTCTAGTCACGTGGTTAGCTCCCCTGGCAACCTGGCAGCCAGCCCCCATCCTTAGGGGCTTTCCAAAAGTTGCCTCATTAACATAAACTCAGATGTGGTTGAAAGGGGCTAGTTATGAATAACAAAAATCCCTCATTTCACCTTTATTGCTCTGGAGCTATTTCAGAAGCCAGGAACAAAAGATGCCCCTGTAGTTCTTACGACTCAGGGAATTACAAAGGATTTAGGAGCTGTGCTGAGAACCAAGGTTGGAGACCAAAGATATATTTCTTATTATAAATCACATTATCACAATGCCTAATTTATGAGCAGTCACCTTAGTGACCTACTGTTTCAGGGGTTCTAAGGTCCATCTGAGAACATTCATCTCTTAGTACGCACAGTGCCACTTGGCTCTCCTGTCCTGCTGTCTGCCTAAGCAGAAGGCCGACTCTGTCTGCACGTGGAGTGGGTAGAGCAGCCACACCCCGAGATTGTGCTCACCCAAATCACTGTCCCCCGACCCGTGCCCAGGCCTGGGAAGCCTGAGGGAGCACATTCAACCCACTTGCCAAACATGCTGCCCCAGAAATGGCAGGGGAGTCGCCACATGGTGCTGAATGAGCCTGTGTGTGTGTGTGTGTGTGTGTGTGTGTGTGTTGGCTGATCTATGGAAACTCCCGCTGTCTCTGGCAGCAGAGGCAGCTTATCTGGAGCTGTGAGTGGTGCCTCTCTACCCTTTCCTGTCCCTTTGCCGGAGAGAGTGGATCTTTGAGGAGATGGGTCATGTCCCAAACGGGTCTCGGCTTGCTTTGTTTACTAGTGCAACTTGTCCAAACTCAGATGATTGTTCAGCAGCCTTGAAATGGATTTTACACTGAACATTTTCGTTTTCCATCATTTACTTCTGCCAGAGTTATTTTTAGCCAATAACGCCACCTAAAAAAGCCTCAGGGTTTGAAGTAGATGACTACATTTTGTCAGCAGATGCCTCCTAGTGAACTTACGTTAAAAATGTAAACACACCGAAGTACTGCATATTCCATCCTAGCCAGGTAGCGTTTTAAACACCACGTATGCCAGTTCAGAATCATGTCAGGCTTTTCTCCTTTCTTCCTTCTTTGAGTACCAGTCAAGCAAAGGTGGTAAGAGTCTTTTCCTTTCCAAATTCAAATTAACAGGAGAAAAGCATCACATTTATTTAATATAAGTTCCACCTGACATGGGAGCCCTCATAAGGAAATGAAGAAACAGACCTGAGTTTTCTTATGCTAGGATTGATGAAGAGTGTACAGTATGATATGTCAAAGGGTACGAGGTAAGTGGAGTAAACTGGGGAAACTTAGCAAGGCCTGTTAGGATTCTTCCTGGGGTCGCTTTGTCTTCAGAGACAAGGCTGTGCCTTTCCTTTGGTTACAAGGAGGATACCTCTCACAGGAGGGTCTTATGACCTGTTTCAGGGGAGAAGGGAAAGGGGGAGATTAGTGACCTTCTTGCCTCTGCTGTTTCCTCAAACTTCTTCGGCTTAAAACATTAAATATGTAAAGGGGCCATATTTTGAAGTAGTGGGTCCTGAACCCCATCACTTCTTTTCTTCCATTTCTTTTTCTTTCTTTTCTTCCTTCCTTCCTCCCTTCCTCCCTCCCTCCTTCCCTTTCTTCTTTCTTTTTCTTTTTTTTTACCCACATTTTTAAAGTACTTGTATTTAAATACTCCAGTGGTATATATTTAGAGATCAGATTGTGTGTCTAGAATGGTTCAGAGGCTGTATAGCATAGTGCTCTAGAATAAGACTGACCGGGGTCAAATCTTGGCTTCACCATTTATTGGCTCTAAGATCTTGGGCAAATTAGTGAATCTCCCTGATTCTTAGTTACAGCATCCATGAAATGTAAATAATAATGTTGGGCGCATAGGATTCTCATGAGTTTCAGGTAACACATGAAGCACGGTGTCAGACACATGATAAAGGCTCAGTACACGTTAGCTACTTTCTTCCTTTACTTATGGAGAATTTTGTAAGTTTTAGTAATATTATTTTTGTCATTTGTGATTCATTTCTCAAGTTCAGTCACTACAGATGTACCAGTAGAAAGGGAGAAATCATGTAGCCCTAATGTGATTTTTTTCAATGATTAAAGAAAGAACTGAAGATAAAGAGAATATATCATTCTGAAAATTCTCAGTATAGCTCCTGAAAGCATATATTTGGACCAATGTAACCCAAAGCCCAGTGATCTTCGGCCATTTGCCTAGTTCCCTTTCAAGGTGAAAAGATCCTTGAGACTGAATCTACCTGTTCTGTCTTCTCTGTATTAAGCCCATAGAATGACTCCTCCCCTCTGGACCCAGCCTTTTTAGTGTCTACATGACCATGGTGTTTTAAGTATCCTTGTCCTAGCCATGGACCTCCTTGCTCCTCCCCTTCTTGACTCCTTCTGTTGTGCCCTCCAGAGCTGCTCCTTCACTGTCTTATTTCCGCAGCTTGTTCTCAAAGCCTTCCCTCCACTCTACCTGGCTTTCTCTTAAGGACACCACTTTTCTTACAGTCTTCTCCAAGAGTAGCTGAGTATTATTTTGCATCTGTGATTCCTCAGGGTAAGGCGGCAGATCTGCTGCTCTGTTTGCTTTGTTGCATCCAACTATAAGCCAACCCCTTCTCTTGTGAACAAGCCATTCACTGATCCCTCTCCCCCTCCCTCTTGCTGTTGTCTACTCCCCAATCCCGCTCATTCATGGAAGACTTGGATAATTGCTTCACAGTCTCCATCTCCATTTCCAGTAAGGCCTCAGTGGGCAATTTCAGCATCCACACGAGTGACCCATTTAGCAACATGGACCTCAGATTTTTCTCCTCTTTATCTCCTCTTCCTTGACCTTCTATACTCCATCTTAGAAACCCACCCCATGTCTACCCCTGGACCTTGCATCACCATCCTGAAAATAAATAGCTCTGGCATTCTACATTCTGTCTGAAACCTTCTCCTGTTCTACTTTGCTTGCTCCACTACTCCCACTATGACCATTCTCTGACATTCTTTCCACTTCGTCATTCCTTCTAATGCATTGACCTCTTTACTCATTGCCCAGGCATCTTTTAATAGCATCCTTAACTATATTATTAGATTCAAAGTTCTATTTTCTAATAGGGCTCTAGCTGATACCCTTAACTTCCTTCCTTCTCTGTATTTTCATTACACCCATTAGATAAAACATTGAACTCTAGAGGAACACACTTTAATGCTTAGTTTAAGCCCATGCCTGACCAGTGGAGTGCTGATAAAGAAAAGTCACACATCAAAGTAGATAATATGACTACCTATTCATGGTCACTAACCTCAAAAAGACCCTCAACACCACCTGGCAAACCTCCTCCATTTTTCTATTCAGATCTTTCTCCCAAATGCCACAGTAAATATTTCAAATTGTCTCCAATCTTCTCAAATCTCAGTCGCCCTTCTGTTTCTGCCTGTTTGTACTTTATGGACAAATTAGTAGCCATCAGCCTGCAACTAAGTGTTGATAATACTAATGTTATTATGTTATTAAGTCTGGAAAACTATGGCTCAGTACCCATCCTCTCTTCCTCACCTCCTGTAGGATAGGAGAGCAGACCCTTTGTAAAACTAATAATGACCCCTCCACCCAAGCTTTATAAGCTATCCCTCTGCTTTCTCTAGAACCTTAAACTATCAATTCTCACTCTCTCATTAAAGTCAGTGTGTTTCTTTCAACAGGAAATTAAACCTCAACAGAAATCTTGATTCTTCTTCCCACATCAACCCAATGATGCATTCTCATTTTTCTCATTTTCCTAATGGCACCGCCATCTACCCAGTTGCTCATGGCAAAGTCCTTATACATCCTTGTTCCCTTTCTCAGCCATGCCATCCATCAGCAAGTCTTGTTGGCTTTATATCCACTGTTAAGCTAAGTCTGATCACTGCTCACCATTTCGCTGCTACAGCTCTCTTCCATGTACTAGAGTAGTAGCTATCTAATTGGTCTCACTGTTTGTTTCTTTTGATCTCTTATAATGCACCTCCACACAACAGGGAGACTAATTGTTTTCAAGTTTAAAGAAGATCATTTCACTTCCCCTGTTGAAGACTCTGGAATACATTCCTATTGCGATTAGAATAAAACTCAAAGTCCTTTCTATGGCTGAGGGACTATACCTCCCTCTCAGATTTTATTTTCTACCACTTCCCCTCATTTTCTACACTCACTGGCTACCTTTCAGCCCTTTGGACACACCAGACTGTGTGTTCCCTCTGCTGCACAAAGTCCTTCTCTTCATTTCAGCCTCCGCTGAAATGTCACCTCCTCCCAGAGGCCTTTTCTAACCACTCTACATAAATAACACTCCACCCCCAATATCACTTTACAGCATTTTCTTCATGGCATTCATCGCTAACTAAAATTAATGTTATTTGCTTATTGTTTATTCTTGTTTGCCCCTAATAGATGGCAAGCTCAGTTAGGATGAGATCTAGCCTGTCTTGTTTGTTGCTATTGTCTAGTGCTTAGAACAATGTCTGATACATAGTAGATGGTTAAGAAATGTTTGTTAAATGAAGGAATGGATGAACAAAAATCCCTGGATCCTTTCTATAAATATTTAAATCTGTTTAAGTCTGTGTCTTCTCAAAGGAAAAACAAAACAAAAGCAAACAAGCAAAAACCCCTCACAGCTCTCTTTCCAGCCATTCCTATCAGTTTCTGCTCTAATTTCTCTTCCCCTTCTTACATCCTGACATTCAACCCCCAAACCCTCTTCTCCTATTACCATTTGGGCTGCATATATATATAATATGTGTGTGTGTGTGTGTGTGTGTGTACATATATATTATATATATACTCAATATCATCGTGGGAGAGAATTGGGGAGCACATGTAAATATTTTTTTCCTCACCCATTTGCCCCTCAAATGGAATGCTGACAGATTTTATAATACCCCATATATCAGAAAAGATTCTCTTCATTGCCTAACAAAGATAGAAAAGTGAACACACAGCCTGTCAGTGTTGGATTCTGCCTTTTTCCCTGAGGCAGTATTTTAGATGCATCCTAGATCTAAGAGGAATGGAATAGACATTAGACCTAATTTTTATGCATGTAATAAAAAGCTTTCAAAATAATCTTTGCCACTTTAGGATCCTTGTGTAAGTTAGACATACATACCTACACACATGGGCAAGGATTGTGTGTGTGTGTGTGTCTGTGTGTGTGTGTGTGTCTGTGTGTGTGTGTGTCTGTGTGTGATCAAAATTGTCAATATCGGCCAATGGGATGAGGGAAAGATGAGACATTTTCAGGATCAAACAAATCTCTAAACATTCCTTCAAATTACAGCAAATTTTACCTTGCCTGGAGTTTTATCAAGAGGAGACCTTTATTAGCTCCAGTTCCCACATGCCTCTGGCACAAGAGAACTTTAGATCCTACCCGGAGGTGCTGCAATGGCTTGAACTGCTTTAGTGCTTCCTGAATCATCCCAGAAAGAATGAGCCATGCAAAATTCTCCTGTATGACACACATAATTAGTTGGAGATTGGTAGTCTGTGTCTGGTGTGCGATGTAATTCTATATAGGGTAAATATTTGATTCACAAAAAGACTCTGCTGCTCCCAAATAACAAAGAATTCATTCTTTTTCCGGATTGGTCCAGTACCTCTTTGGAACCTGATGTTTAACATACCAGTTTACTACTTTCAGAGTTCTTCTGTAATTAAAGTGTGAAGGGAGCTTTCATCATGGTCAAGACTTGTTTGTCACAGTCATCATACTAATGCCAGTGCCTAAGCTACTTCCAGGTAAATTTTATTAAGAATCTTAAGGAATTACTGTGGATTTTTAAATGGTGATTTATCACTGTCTTAGGCCCTGAGATAATCTGCCTGAGTATCCGTAGTCTCTTCTCTTGTGGGAGAAGCCAGAAAGCTCATTAAGAAGTGTAAGAACCTCAAAAATGCTAAACGTGCTAGGAGTCTTTGCTTGCAGATACTTTTTAAAAAATACCTTGGGTGTATGATTAAAGCAAAGGGAATTACTTGAAAATCTTTTCTCAAGAGCAGTTGTCTCCCTAAAATACCTTGTCTGTTTTCGCACCATGTTATTACGAGAGCGTGGGTTGGGGAATTGTTTTGGAACTGATTCTTGCTGTGTTTTCCCCATGCTGAAAGCTATCAATCAGCTACTATCTATTAAATTTTTTTTATCAAGCTGTAGATGGAGAAATGAGTTTAGCTTCTTATGTTACGGTGACATTTTATGAGTATATCATTTTCTCACACTGGGAAAATTAAACTTCTCATAAGATTAAACTGCAATACTTATTACTTTTCTTTGTCTTGAATCATTCTCAACTCCTTTATGCCTGTGCTTCTTTGAACACATTTCTGCTGGGTATATTATAAGAGTTTCAAGTCAAAGAAACTGAGAAGACATAGTGAAAGTTAGTGAAGAAGAATGTCAAAGGAACAGATTAATTTAAAATGGAACTTCACATGTAGGAACAACTTCCTCATTATTAGAGAATCATAGTAGAGAAAAGATGAGGCTCAGAGATTCCAGAGGAAAGATGAGAATCAGATAAGAAAAAGTAAGACAAAGCCTTATGGTAAAATCTGAATATTTGAAGTAATTGGATTTTAGAGGGTCACCTACACAGATTAGAAATGGGTGATATAAACAGATGTGGAGCATATGGACAAATTTGGATGGCCAAAAGTTGGTGATTGTGCCAGGCCATTGGCCACAATCCAGGTGGCCAGGAGTGAGTGATTGTGGGAACACGAGCTCCTAGAATTCCAAAAGCATCGACTCATACATCTAGGAATCTTTCCTTAACAACCCTTGTCTTTATTCTTTCCAATGCCAGTGGTATGACAGCATTGTGTTCAAGGCTCATGCATGAACTTTCTCTACTCACTTCCTAAGAAAGAAAGTACCGTGTTCTAAGTAAACAGTGCTCAGGATCAAGCTTCAGTTGGATATGAAATTCTTACTAGGGTTTCAACATCTAGCATTTAGAAAGTAAGAACTTGGAGAACATACAAACCTTTCCTTGGGAGAAAAGCCAAAAACTAAAGTTGACCTAAATATTTTGAGAGGAGTGTGTGTTAGAAAGAGGAATTATTCTAAGTTACCTTGTCTTATAGTAGGAATAAATCATACAAGGTAGAAAGAGCAATAGCATATTAGCAAACAGAATACTTCAATAATCCACACATAGGAGATATTCAGCAAATTACTTATTGAATGACTGAAGACAGTAATTCTGAGGCATAAAAAACTAACCCTCTGTTGAGACATAACAGTATAAACCTTTCTTAATCCATATGATGAAATGCACTGATAGTCAGGATGTCCTTAAGGAGACAAATGCACAAAAAACAGGAAAAGAACCTGTGAGGAACATTGAGAGACTGTTAGATCCATCCTCTCACTTTCTGACAGGAGAGAACTCAGAAACCATGCCAGACACACCAGAGGTGGGCTAGTTTTAAAGATATATGGGAAGGGAGATTTCACAACCTGGCTTAGTGACCCAGTCCAGGTTATTAACAGCCTTAAGAAAACCCTTCTTTATATCTAACATTTACCTTTCTTCAGCCCTTCATTCAGCACATAACTATCAAGGGCCTTCTGTCTGTTAGGGACTATGTTAGGCATTGGGGATGTACTGGAGAGTAGATTACTAGGGCTCCTGCATAATAACAGGGGACTAAAGCTAAAATAACTGCAAGCCTCAGATCCTATTTACAGAGTCTCTAGGGACACCCCAAGGACAACAAAGGGGCATAAAAACAAGGACGCTGAAGGAAATTTTAGCCTCTGACATGACAGCTGCTGCAAACAGTAAACCCAGCCTAACTCCTAGCCAGATAAAAATAAAACCTCATACTAAAGGCTTCTCTACCTCTGTTCCTTTTATCTGATACATACTGTTCAGCTTTCAACAAAAATTACGGGACATGCAAAAAGGCAAAAAACTCAGTGTTTGAAGAAACAAAGCAAGCATCATGAGCAGATTCAGATAAGGCAGAGATATTGGAATGATCAGACTAGGAATTTTAAATAACTATGAATAATATACTAAGGGCTCTAATGGAAAAAGTGGACCACATGCAAAAAAGATGGGTAATATAAACAGAGAAGTGGAAACTCTAAGAAAGGATCACAAGGAAGTACTAGAAATCAAAAGTCCTATAGTAGACATGAAAAATGCCATTGATGGGCTCATCAGTAGTCTGGACATGGCCAAGGAGAGAATTAGTGAGCTTGAAGATGTGTCATTAGAAACTTCCAAAACTGAAATGTAAAAAGGAAAAAGAGTGAAAAAGATGGAAAAGAATATCAAGAACTGCAGGACAATTACAAAATGTATAACATATCAATACATGTAATGGGACTACCACGAGGAGAAGAAATAGGAAGAGAAACAGAATAAATATTTGAAGTAATAATGGCTAATAATTTTCCACAGTTAATGACAGACACTACACCACAGATCAAGGAAGTTCAAAGAACACCAAGCAGTGAAATTAACAACAAAAAACATCTATACCTAGGCATATTCAAGCTGTAGAAAATCAAAAACAAAGAGAAAATCTAGAGGACCCAGTGGAGGAGGGAAGACACCTGACCTGTAGAGGAGAAATGATAAGAATCACATTGGATTTCTCTTCAGAAACTATGCTAGCAAGGAGAGTGGAGTGAAATATTTTCAAGTGTCGAAAGAATAAACAAACTCTGCCAAACTAGAATTTATATTCAGTAAAATTGTCCTTCAAAGGTGGAGGGAAAATAAAGACTTTCTCAAGCAAAAACAGAGGGAATTTGTTGCCAGTAGACCTGCCTTACATGAACAGTTAAAAGAAGTCTTCAAAGAGAAGGAAAATGATATAGCTCAGAAACTTGGATACACATAAAGAAAGGAAGCGCATTAGAGAAGGAATACATGAAAGTAAAATAACATCTTTTATTTTTCTTATTCTTAATTGATCTAATATAATAGTTTGCTCAAAATAATAATAGCAGCAATGTATTTGGTGCTTAGAGCTTATGAATAAGTGAAATGAATAACAACAGTGTTATTAGGTAGAGGAGGGAGGAATTGAGAATACTGTTATAAGGTACCTGAACTACCTATGAAACAGTACAGTGCTATTTGACAGTGAACTTGAATTAGCTATACATGTGTATTGCAAACCATAGAAGAACCATTAAAAAATGTGTTAAAGAAATATAACCAATATCCTAAAACAAGAAAGAAAATAGAATGATATAAAATGCCCAATTAGAGCCAGAGAAGGGAAAAAAAGAGAGGAAGACAAAAAGGAAACAAAGAACAAAACAACAAATGGAAAACAGTTACAACTATGATAATATTAATCCACCTATATCAGTAATCACCTTAAATGTGAATGTTCTAAATACACCAATTAAAAGACAGAGACTGTCAGAGTGAATTAAAAAAATAAGATACAACTGTATCTTTTCTACAAGAAACCCACTTTAAATATAAAGACACAGATAGATTAAAAGTAAAGTAATGGAGAAAGATACACCAAGCTAATACTAATCCAAAGAAAGCTGGAGTAGCTGCATTAATTTCAGACAGAGCTGACTTCAGAGCAAGGAAAGTTATAGTTAGCACCTCAATATCTTTTCTAGCTATGATGTCAATATGATGTTATTTAACTTTTCTTCCTAGGTTCAGTTTAAGTCTGCTAGTGTAGACCAGAGTACCATGTACAATTTATCAGTCCCAAGGGAGTAGAGTAGTATGCCCTGGTTACCAATTTCAGGAGAGGACTCTCAACATTTCCCATTGCATCTTGGTATCAGAGTCACCAAGGAAAATAACACAGTCAGGTATTGGATGGAACAATGCTTTACTTTCATAGAGAAGGTACAGAGCAAGATCAGCTTCAGCAGTGGGTACCAGGCCCCCATGGCTAGCAGGTCTCTCCCTGTGGCCAATGCAGAGCAGTTGAACTACACACGCTCGTCTTGTGCCATGGTGGAAGATACCCTGTACCCTCCCCTTGGAGGACAGATATAACAGTAGGGTTAGCAAGGTGCCATATGAAGCGCAAACTTTAAGCAGTGACAAAAGGATATTCATTGAGCATGAAATAAGTAAAAATATTCCCGGGCTTCCCTGGTGGCGCAGTGGTTGAGAGTCCGCCTGCCGATGCAGGGGACACGGGTTTGTGCCCTGGTCCGGGAAGATCCCACATGCCGTGGAGCGTCTGGGCCCATGAGCCATGGCCACTGAGCCTGCGCGTCCGGAGCCTGTGCTCCGCAACGGGAGAGGCCACTACAGTGAGAGGCCTGCGTACCGCAAAAAAAAAAAAAAAAAATTCCCACACGAGGTGCTAAGTCCTGCACAGGTTCTGTGGGTTCTTTATCTCTTGGTAAGGAAGTGTTCTAGGCCCAAGGCTCATTCTTATGTGGCCCAGTGGAGGTTGGTTAAAGGAGTGTGCTTTTTAGATTGCCTTTACCAACAATTAACTATTTTTCTGATTTTCCTCCCCAAATTCTCTGTATTTTAGAGTCCAGAATTAAATTAGTTGCCCAATACTTACAGTGTTTAATAATACTGTGTAATTTTACTTATTTAAAGATGGATCCTATCCATCTAGGATATCATTGCATCCATAGTTGTCTATGCTATAGCTGTAAATATTTTGTAGTTTTAGTGTTATCTGTTAAGTGATGTGTTTGCCAGTGTTCAATGACTTGTTTACTTGTCTTTACTCAGTATAGTGTAGTACCTAATACTACAAATAACGAAGCAAAAATACTGTTAGCTAACTTAAATCAAGCTGCTTTATATAGCTTTTATCATTTAGTTTTCATAAGAAGTAGGTACTAGTTTCATCCCTGTTATACTGATGGGAAAACCAAATCTCAGAGAGGCTGCCCCAGAGCTTAGCCAGGCCTGCTAAGTGGCACAGTTGGGGCTTGAACTTGGCTGTGTTGGACTCCAGAGCCTAATACTTAACCACTACACCTTGCCTTCTCTCTTTATAAGTGCTAAATTATCATCGCAATAATGTTTCAGTTTTGCTTCCTGCATTTAGTCCATGTTCCTGGAGTATTTTAGCCCACAAGTGAATTGTGTTGATTTTCCCCTGGTTTCTCATAGTTCTTATATTTTAACTGTAGTTGTGTTCTTCAGCTTTACCACAAAGATGTTTGGCCTCCTAATTTTCTTCCAGTGATTCAAGCTTCTACCACACCAACAGTTGAAGTCTTTCCCTCATAGCTTTTCATTACAATTCCGCATCTCACATGATTCAGGTTTTGAAAAGGGCCATCCTGTTATATCATTGCACATGGAATCATGTGCAGTGGGGTGGAGGGGACAGTTTATTTAAAATATCCAGTGTCTTCATTAAATATAAAAAATAATTAAATATTTTAAAAAGTAGAGTAGCTTAAGAGACACATAATTTGCTGCATTTAATAGCCATGCAAATCTAATACCAGGTGTATGTAAAAGCCACTTGGCACAGAAAGTGCTTATTTTAGATACTTCTAATTTGGTAGCCAGATATTCTTCCCGAGTAGACGCACTGAGTTATGAGCAGACTTTTAAATTCACGGTTCCCTTTGAGGAACTCTCTCAGGCTCTTGCCTCAGATAACGCTGAGCATCAATCAGCTCATTTTATTGCCAGCACAGTTCTGCACTGACATAAAACAGGAACTAATAGTATTTACAATGTGCTACTCTTTCCGGCAGGTGCTTTGCCGTCTTCTAATCAAGGGATGGGTCATAACGAGAAATGCATTTCCATATAATTGCAGCACACGGTTGGTGCCATTGTAAGGAATTACATTTTTAACCACAAAAGAGTAAAATGGCTGTTCAGAGAAGCACCATCTAGGATATCATTGCTTTTGTGAAATAAGATTACAGTTTATGTGCAATTAAAGAGGCTAGCCTTGACCTTAAGCATCTTCATCAAGGTCATTATTTAGTGTGTTCAGAGACACAGCTTTGTTTCAGACCTTGTGGCCCATCCAGCTGATCCTCTCAGGTGCAACTATATCCATTATTCCACATTGTTGAGTTTGTCACAGTGCTCCAGGAAGAATGATTTATGCTTGGGGTGTCAAAGCTAGCCATCACCTACCTGCAGGACGGGAGATAAAGAGAAAATTTGTAGAAGAGGAGAAGGTCCTAAAGCTGCTAGAGAGGAAGAAGGTGCATTGACCAGATAGCAGGTGTACAATTGGCACATGTTGGTTGACAAATGGAAGTGGAAGGAAAATTAATAGTACCAATAAGGAAAAAAGGTGAGGTGATAGAGGAACCAAGGACAAAGCAGTGGCTTTAATGATTACATCCAATTCTCTTCTGTTTATTCTAGAATGTAAATACTTGTATTCATAATATTGTACAGTCCACACAACATTTAACACCAGTTGTTTCTTTGGGGCTTCACCACCAGTCCTTAAGGTGGATGGTGCATTCTACAGATGCTGAAACTGGCCAGTAAGGTGCACTGTTTGCACCATGCTAGGTGTCTGAACCTGAGACAGTCCAGGTAGTTCTTTATTTTACCTCTGAAATTTTCTTCTCACATTTTCCGTCAACCACAGTATAACTCTGTTAGCTTAATATAAATAATAAGAAGGAATAAATGATCAGAGAATTGGTTGACAAAATGACAGCAAGCTGACTTGTACCCAAGTATAAAGTTAATCTGGATTTATCATATCCAGGGAATAGTTGGCTGAGGCTAATAAAAGTGTTAACATGAAAAATGCTGAAAGGTAAAAGGTTTCTTATTCAAGTCTGAGTAAAAAACAAATATAAAGCATCAACTTACCTTCCATATGTTTTTTTATTTGAAAATTTAATGTTGAACTATTGAAGGCAAACATGGAAATTTTCTCTTCCTCCGGGAAATAATTCAAATATGCAGCTGAGAGAGAGACCTGGTGCCTTGATGAAAGAAGACTAGGCAGACACCACGTTTCAAACTGTCCCTTTGTGTAGTCTCCCCAGGTTCTCTTTATACCTCAAGTCTCCCTTGGCCATACTGAAATACAGGATGGGTGAGAGGTATTCATTTCTTTTGTAAACTGGGAGAAAGGAGATTACCAAAGAAATGAGAAAGGAGCTCTGGCTTGACATTCAACCTTGGGTCTCAGGCAGATCCACTGAGGAAACATGCACAGGGAAGCTGATGCTCTACAAATTGATTGCCTTAAAACCAGCCATACTTGCAAAGCTTTGTAAAGTTTCTGTGGGGACACATTGCCCAGTTTGATGACCATTGGATTATAAAATGAACACAAGTGTGGTCAACATTTTGCAACTTTGCAGTTAATGAAAATCTTGAAGACATTTATAGAAATAAAATCTTTCTTCCGGAGGCATTATATATGTATTGATTGAATATAATGGCTATAACTGTAATACGATTTGAGCCATGTTTACTACCATCTAAGATGCATAGAATAAACAATACACACCCAAATGAAAGTGACTTGACAATTTATAGTATTTAAATAGTGTTTTAGCATCTAACTCATGCTAAATGAAAAAGATAAATATATTATTATATTAATCCTTTCTAAATTGTTACTTTAATAGTTCTGAAGACTAATTATTTTTAAAACAAAAAGAGAAATTTTAAGGTGTGTTGAGCAGTGCAACTAAAAAATGCAACACATAAAAAGAATGCAGAACGTGGAGGTAAAAAACCTGAGTGTGACGGTTTACGTGTTATAAGGGAACAGCGACTTGAGGTGGTTAATTCATTTATATTTCTGTGGTTTTCAAGATGCTTTACAGAACAGTTTTCCTTGTAAAGGATTCAGTTCACTTATATTCATTGAGTCCCTGCTGTGTGCTGGTTAATACTGCTGGGTGCTGAGGACGTGGCGAGGAACATGACAATCTGTCACGGGATGCTTGCAGCTTTTCTCTCCCACTCTGTTCCTTACACTGCGCTCTGCACACAGAAAGGACAGTAGAGTTCAAAGAAAGAAAAGGATTGTTTGGTTTAGAAGACCTGGTTCACAACCCTCTCACCATATGAGCCTCGGGACCTAGGGGGCCTAGGTAGAATGAGGGTCTGTAATCCTAATTAGGAGCCTAATGAAGAGCCTCAGTTTCCTAATCTAAAAATTAAAAGATAATGCCTGGCAGAGTTGTTGCAGCAATTAAATAAAATCATGTCTATAAAAACCATTGGTAAAACACCATCAAGTGTTGGTTATTGCTGAGATTTTTCCCATTCTCCTTCTTTATCAAACCCTCTAAGCATCTGCTTTACCCACATCATTAAACCTTTCTAGCTTCACTGGGTCTTCAGCATGTACTACATTAATGCTGCTCTTTTCCACAGCTGGAATTCTCTTTTCTCCCTTGATCTTTAGCTGAGACTGGACTAAACCTTACTCTCAACCCTAGATCACCTGCTGTTTGCTTTCTTTGTATGGGAGCTGCCAGGGGAGACACAGAACATGTGAATAACCCTTCCATGATGTTTAATTTTATGTTGACACTTGTGTCTGTTCAAACATCCTGTCATTCATCTGTTCTCCACACTATGTTTCCTTTAACTCTCAGTCACATCTTCTTCCCCTCCTTTTCAAAAGACTTTGCCTCCCATTTTACTGAAACGATAGAAACCATCCAGGGACTTTATTTCATGTACAGGGACCTACGCTATATCCTCTTATTTTCTTTCTCTCTGTCACTTCAGTTTTCTCTTTTCAACTTACTTCTTCCTGTTGTCTTGGCAAATAATGTTCTTTAAGGGATGGAGGGGACTCATTTGACCCTGTGGAGACACTGTGACATATACCACGGTTTTCTTACTTTCTTTCTGCTCTTTGTGGCCAACTTCTCAAACGTGCTCAAGCAAGTGGTCTGTGACCACTAGCTCATTTCCTGTGCAATCTAGATTTTTGACCCATGATTTTGGGGAAAATGCAGATGAGAAGGTCATTGATGATTTAATCAAATAATAGAAGCACAGCGTTGAATGACACCTTAGCGATCACGCAGTCTCACCTCTTAGCTGATGTGGGGATAACATCTGTGACATCTGCACAAATGTTTATTCAACCTCTGCTTCATTAGCTCTGCCTCGGAAGGCTATTTCACCAGCAGCCCATTTTAGTTCCAAATGGTTGTAGGTTTGAGAAGGTTTATCTTTGCATAAATACAAACCCTGTAACTTCCACAAATGACCCTCGTCCTGTTATCTGAGGCCTCACATAGGTCTCCCTTTTCCTTTTAACTGAAAAGAGATGATCATTCTCAGACCTGCAGCAGATAAGTGAGAGATTAGTAGTTTATACCTTGCTGTACCAACAACCCTATTTGCATATATTTAATTCTAAATATCATAGCCTCTATCAATACAAACATTTTCAAAACAGTCTTATAAAGAATTCTTACTACATTTTCCTGAGTTAGGGGATACACATTTTTGTGGAATACCTTACTTGTCCAAGGACACTGTGCTTGTTGCTTATGACATAGAACAAAGAGAGAAAAATCGGACACATGGACATTTGCAGCAACTGCATTCTGAAAACAGAAGTAGAAAGAAAGGGAAGGGCACATGTCAACGGAACAGGCCTGAAATGAGATGGCTTCTGAGATTATCAGAGTTGATTTTCTTGGTAACAAGGATCAGTAACTTGGAGTCCGTTTTATCACTTTATAATAAATAGAATGAGTCAAAAACTGCAGTCCAGAAAAAACTTTTAATTCAATTATTTTTCACATACAATAAATTCCTCAGTATTAATGTACATTTTGATAATTGTTGGTAATTGTATATAATCATGAAAATATTGCCAGAATCAAGATACAGAATGTTTCCATCACCCTAAAGATTCTTTGTGCCCTTTGCAGAAAATCCCCTCTTCAAATCCCCCAAACTGAAGCAGCCATTGATCTGCCCTCTGTCACTATAGTTTTGCCTTTTCTAGAATTTCATATAAATGGAGTCACGCAGTAAATTCTTAACTTGTGTCTCATTTTTTCCCCCAGCATATTGTTTTTGACATTCATCCATGTTGTTGCACGTACTAATACCTCATACTTCTTTATTGCTGAGTACTGTTTTGTGGTATAGATATAGAACAACTTGTTTATTTACTTACCACTTGAGGGAGATTAAAGTTGTTTTCTTTCTTCTGTTATTATAAATAATGCTTCTATGAACATTCTCATATATATGTATATATATTTTTTCTCAGTGAAACAGCTTTTAATCAGTTCTAGGACACTCTAACCTCAGGGGGTTCTGGGAAAGCGACGTCTATATTTTAATTTTAAAAAATTTTTAAATTGAATTTTATTTATTTTTTTATACAGCAGGTTCTTATTAGTCATCAGTTTTATACACATCAGTGTATACATGTAAATCCCAATTGCCCAATTCATCACACCACCAACCCCACCCCCCCGCAGCTTTCCCCGCTTGGTGTCCATACGTTTGTTCTCTACATTTGTGTCTCAACTTCTGTCCTGCAAACCTGTTCATCTGTACCATTTTTCTAGGTTCCACATCCATGTGTTAATATACAAAATTTGTTTTTCTCTTTCTGACTTACTTCACTGTGTATGACAGTCTCTAGATCCATCCACGTCTCAACAAATGACCCAATTTCTTTCCTTTATATGGCTGAGTAATATTCCATTGTATATATGTACCACATCTTCTTTACCCACCCATCTGTAAATGGGCATTTAGGTTGCTTCCGTGACCTGGCTATTGTAAATAGTGCTGCAATGAACATTGTGGTGCATGTGTCTTTTTGAATTATGGTTTTCTCTGGGTATATGTCCAGTAGTGGAGTTATGAGTCATATGGTAATTCTATTTTTAGTTTTTTTTTTTTACATCTTTATTGGAGTATAATTGCTTTACAGTGGTGTGTTAGTTTCTGCTTTATAACAAAGTGAATCAGTTATACATATACGTATATTCCCATATCTCTTCCCTCTTGCATCTCCCTCCCTATCCCACCCCTCCAGGCAGTCACAAAGCACTGAGCTGATCTCCCTGTGCTATGTGGCTGCTTCCCACTAGCTATCTACCTTACGTTTGGTGGTGTATATATGTCCATGCCTCTCTCTCGTTTTGTCACAGCTTACCCTTCCCCCTCCCCATATCCTCAAGTCCATTCTCTAGTAGGTCTGTGTCTTTATTCCTGTCTTACCCCTAGGTTCTTCATGACATTTTTTTTTCTTAAATTCCATATATATGTGTCAGCATATGGTATTTGTCTTTCTCTTTCTGACTTACTTCATTCTGTATGACAGACTCTAGGTCTATCCACCTCATTACAAATAGCTCAATTTCGTTTCTTTTTATGGCTGAGTAGTATTCCATTGTATATATGTGCCACATCTTCTTTATCCATTTATCCGACGATGGACACTTAGGTTGTTTCCATCTCCTGGCTATTGTAAATAGAGCTGCAATGAACTTTTTGGTACATGACTCTTTCTGAATTATGGTTTTCTCAGGGTATATGCCCAGTAGTGGGATTGCTGGGTCATATGGTAGTTCTATTTGTAGTTTTTTAAGGAACCTCCATACTGTTCTCCATAGTGGCTGTATCAATTTACATTCCCACCAACAGTGCAAGAGGGTTCCCTTTTCTCCACACCCTCTCCAGCATTTGTTGTTTGTAGATTTTCTGATGATACCCATTTTAACTGGTGTGAGGTGATACCTCATTGTAGTTTTGATTTGCATTTCTCTAATAATTAGTGATGTTGAACAGCTTTTCATGTGCTTCTTGGCCATCTGTATGTCTTCTTTGGAGAAATGTCTATTTAGGTTTTCTGCCCATTTTTGGATTGGGTTGTTTGTTTTTTTAATATTGAGCTGCATGAGCTGTTTATATATTTTGACGATTAATCCTTTGTGCGTTGATTCGTTTGCAAATATTTTCTCCCATTCTGAGGGTTGTCTTTTTGTCCTCTTTATGGTTCCCTTTGCTGTGCAAAAGCTTTGAAGTTTCGTTAGGTCCCATTTGTTTATTTTTGTTTCCATTACTCTAGGAGGTGGGTCAAAAAGGATCTTGCTGTGATTTATGTCAAAGAATGTTCTTCCTATGTTTTCCTCTAAGAGTTTTATAGTGTCCAGTCTTACATTTAGTTCTCTAATCCATTTTGAGTTTATTTTTGTGTATGGTGTTAGGGAGTGTTCGAATTTCATTCTTTTACATGTAGCTGCCCAGTTTTCCCAGAACCATGTATTGAAGAGACTGTCTTTTCTCCATTGTATATCCTTGCCTCCTTTGTCATAGATTAGTTGACCATAGGTGCGTGGGTTTATCTCTGGGCTTTCTATCTTGTTCCATTGATCTACATTTCTGTTTTTGTGCCAGTACCATACTGTCTTGATTACTGTAGCTTTGTAGTATGGTCTGAAGTCAGGGAGTCTGATTCCTCCAGCTCCGTTTTTTTTCCCGGAGGACTGCTTTGGCTATTCGGGGTCTTTCGTGTCTCCATACAAATTTTAAGATTTTTTTGTTCTGGTTCCATAAAAAATGCCATTGGTAATTTGATAGGGATCGCATTGAATCTGTAGATTGCTTTGGGTAGTATAGTCATTTTCACAATAGTGATTCTTCCAATCCAAGAACATGGTATATCTCTACATCTGTTGGTATCATCTTTAATTTCTTTCATCAGTGTCTTACAGTTTTCTGCATACAGGTCTTTTGTCTCTTTAGGTAGCTTTATTCCTAGGTATTTTACTCTTTTTCTTGCAATGGTAAGTGGGAGTGTTTCCTTATTTTCTCTTTCAGAATTTTCATCATTAGTATATAGGAATGCAAGGGATTTCTGTACATTAATTTTGTATCCTGTAACTTTACCAAATTCATTGATTAGCTCTAGTAGTTTTCTGGTGGCATCTTTAGGATTCTCTATGTATAGTATCATGTCATCTGCAAACAGTGACAGTTTTTTACTCCTTCTTTTCCAGTTTGTATTCCTTTTATTTCTTTTTCTTCTCTGACTGCTCTGGCTAGGACTTCCAAAAGTATGTTGAATAATAATGGTGAAAGTGGACATCCTTGTCTTGTTTCTGATCTTAGAGGGAATGCTTTCAGTTTTTCGCCATTGAGAATGATGTTTGCTGTGGGTTTGTCGTATATGGCCTTTATTATGCTGAGGTAGGTTCTCTCTGTACCCACTTTCTGGAGAGTTTTTATCATAAATGGGTGTTGAATTCTCTCAAAAGCTTTTTCTGCATCTATTGAGATGATCATGTGGTTTTTCTTCTTCAGTTTGTTAATATGGTGTATCACATTGATTGATTTGCATATATTGAAGAATTCTTGCATCCCTTAGATAAATCCCACTTGATCATCGTGTATGATCCTTTTAATGTGTTGTGGGATTCTGTTTGCTAGTATTTTGTTGAGGATTTTTGCATCTATATTCATCAGTGACATTGGTCTGTAATTTTCTTTTTTTGTATCTTTGTCTGGTTTTGATATCAGGGTGATGGTGGCCTCGTAGAATGTGTTTGGGAGTTCCTTTCTCTGCAGTTTTTTGGAAGACTTTGAGAAGGATGGGTGTTAGCTCTTCTCTAAATGTTTGATAGAATTCACCTGTGAATCCATCTGGTCCTGGACTTCTGTTTGTTGGAAGATTTTTAATCAGTTCCAATTTCATTACTTGTGATTGTTCTGTTCATATTTTCTATTTCTTCCTGGTTCAGTCTCGGAAGGCTATACCTTTCTAAGAATTTGTCCATTTCTTCCAGGTTGTCTGTTTTGTTGGCATAGAGTTGCTTGTAGTAGTCTCTTAGGAGGCTTTGTATTTCTGTGGTGTCTGTTGGAACTTCTCCTTTTTCATTCTAATTTTATTGATTTGAGCCCTATCCCTCTTTTTCTTGATGAGTCTGGCTAATGGTTTATCAGTTTTGTTTATCTTCTCAAAGAACCAGCTTTTAGTTTTATTGATCTTTGCTATTGTTTTCTTTGTTTCAATTTCATTTATTTCTGCTCTGATCTTTATGATTTCTTTCCTTTGGCTAACTTTGGGTTTTGTTTGTTCTTCTTTCTCTGGTTCCTTTATGTGTAAGCTTAGATTGTTTATTTGATATTTTTCTTGTTTCTTGAGGTAGGCTTGTATAGCTATAAACTTCCCTCTTAGAATTGCTTTTGCTGTACCCTATAGGTTTTTGATCATCATGTTTCCATTGTCATTTGTCTCTAGGTATTTTTTGATTTCCTCTTTGATTTCTTCAGTGATCTCTTGGTTACTTAGTAACGTATTGTTTAGCCTCAACGTGTTTTTTTTTTTTTTTTACGTTTTTTTCCCTGTAATTATTTCTAATCTCATAACGCTGTGGTCAGAAAAGATGCTTGATATGATTTCAATTTTCTTAAACTTACTGAGGCTTGATTTGTGACCCACGATGTGATCTATCCTGGAGAATGTTCCATGCGCACTTGAGAAGAAAGTGTAATCTGCTGTTTTTGGATGGAATGTCCTATAAATATCAATTAAATCTGTCTGGTGTATTGTGTCATTTAAAGCTTCTGTTTCCTTATTTATTTTCATTTTGGATGATTTGTCCATTGGTGTAAGTGAGGTGTTAAAGTCTCTCACTATTATTGTGTTACTCTCGATTTCCTCTTTTATAGCTGTTAGTAGTTGCCTTATGTATTGAGGTGCTCCTATGTTGGGTGCATATGTATTTATAATTGTTATATCGTCTTCTTGGATTGATCCCTTGATCATTACGTAGTGTCCTTCCTTGTCT
This sequence comes from Orcinus orca, assembly GCF_937001465.1. Taxonomy (NCBI): domain Eukaryota; kingdom Metazoa; phylum Chordata; class Mammalia; order Artiodactyla; family Delphinidae; genus Orcinus; species Orcinus orca. The sequence continues at coordinate 41,983,011 of NC_064570.1, read as the reverse complement.
CCTGTAACGTTCTTTATTTTAAAGTCTATATTACCTGAAAGGAGTATTGCTGCTCCAGCTTTCTTTTGATTTCCTTTTGCATGGAATATCTTTTTCCATCCCCTCACTTTCAGTCTGTATGTGTCCCTAGGTCTGAAGTTGTTCTCTTATAGACAACATATACATGGGTCTTGTTTTTTATCCATTCAGCAAGCCTGTGTCTTTTGGTTGGAGCATTTAATCCATTCATGTTTAAGGTAATTATCGATATGTATGTTCCTATGACCATTTTCTTAATTGTTTTGGTTTGTTTTTGTAGGTCCTTTTCTTCTCTTGTGTCTCCCACTTTGAGAAGTTCCTTTAGCATTTGTTGTAGAGCTGGTTTGGTGGTGCTGAATTCTCTTCGTTTTGCTTGTCTCTCAAGGTTTTGATTTCTCCATCGAATCTGAATGAGATCCTTGCAGGGTAGAGTAATCTTGGTTGTAGGTTCTTCCCTTTCATCACTTTAAGTATATCATGCCAGTGCCTTCTGGCTTGTAGAGTTTCTGCTGAGAAATCAGCTGTTAACCCTATGGGAGTTCCCTTATATGTTATTTGTCGTTTTTCCCTTGCTGCTTTCAGTAATTTTTCTTTGTCTTTAATTTTTGCCAATTTGATTACTATGTGTCTCAGCATGTTCTCCTTGGGTTTATCCTGTATGGGACTCACTGCGCTTCCTGGACTTGGGTGGCTATTTCCTTTCCCATGTTAGGGAAGTTTTCGACTATAATCTCTTCAAATATTTTCTCTGGTGCTTTCTGTCTCTCTTCTCCTTCTGGGACCCCTGTAATGCGAATGTTGTTGCGTTTAATGTCGTCCCAGAGGTCTCTTAGGCTGTCTTCATTTCTTTTCATTCTTTTTTCTTTATTCTGTTCCGCAGCAGTGAATTCCACCATTCTGTCTTCCAGGTCACTTATCCGTTCTTCTGCCTCAGTTATTCTGCTATTGATTCTTCTAGTGTAGTTTTCATTTCCGTTATTGTATTGTTCATCTCTGTTTGTTTGCTCTGTAATTCTTCTAGGTCTTTGTTAAACATTTCTTGCATCTTCTCGATCTTTGCCTCCATTGTTTTTCCGAGGTCCTGGATCATCTTCACTGTCATTACTCTGAGTTCTTTTTCTGGAAGGTTGCCTATGTCCACTTCATTTAGTTGTGTTTTTTGGGTTTTATCTTGTTCCTTCATCTGGTACATAGCACTCTGCCTTTTCCTATTACCTGTCTTTCTGTGAATGTGGTTTTTGTTCCACAGGCTGCAGGATTGTAGTTCTTCTTGCTTCTGCTGCCTGCCCTCTGGTGGATGAGGCTATCTAAGAGGCTTGTTCAAGTGTCCTGATGGGAGGAACTGGTGGTGGGTAGAGCTGCCTGTTGCTCTGGTGGGCAGAGCTCAGTAAAACTTTAATCCGCTTGACTGCTGATGGGTGGGGCTGGGTTCCTTCCCTGTTGGTTTTTTGGCCTGAGGCAGCCCAACACTGGAGTCTACCTGGGCTCTTTTGTGGGTCTAATGGCACACTCTGGGAGGGCTCACGCCAAGGAGCACTTCCCAGCACTTCTGCTGCCAGTGTCCTTGTCCCCATAGTGAGCCATAGCCACTCACCACCTCTGCAGGAGACCCTCCAGTACTAGCAGGCAGGTCTAGTTCAATCTCCCCTAGGGTCACTGCTCCTTCACCTGTGTCCCGATGCACACACTGCTTTGTGTGTGCCCTCCAAGAGTGGAGTCTCTGTTTCCCCCACTCCTGTCGAAGTCCTGCAATCAAATCCCACTAGCCTTCAAAGTCTGATTCTCTAGGAATTCCTCCTCCCGTTACCAGACCCCCAGGTTGGGAAGCCTGACGTCAGGCTCAGAACCTTCACTCCAGTGGGTGGACTTCTGTGGTATAAGTGTTCTCCAGTCTGTGAGTCACCCACCCAGCAGTTGTGGGATTTGATTTTACTGTGATTGCACCCCTCCTACCGTCTCATTTTGGCTTCTCCTTTGTCTTTGGATGTGGGGTATCTTTTTTGGTGAGTTCCAGTGTCTTCCTGTCGATGATTGTCCAGCAGCTAGTTGTGATTCTGGTGTTCTCACAAGAGGGAGTAAGAGCACATCCTTCTACTCTGCCATCTTGGTTCAGGCCCCGGCAGGCAGATTGAAAGCGATGTCTTTATTGTGCTTTTATGAGATCACTGAGCTTCCCAGTTGTCTCTCATATACATTTTTGTGCAACATGTTTTCATTTCTATTGGATAAATATCTAGAAATGCAAATTGCTGCTTCACTCAGGGAGATGTATGTTTAACTTGATGAGATTTTCCAAGGTGGCTCTACTATCTGTTTTGCATTCGCATCAGCAACCTATGAGAATTTCAGTTGCTGTGAATCCTCACCAACACTTGGTGTCATCTGCCATTATAACTTTAGCCACTCTAGTGGAGGTGTAGTGGGATTTCATTGTGGTTTTAATTTGCATTTCTCTGATGAGTAGTGTTGTAGAGCATCTTTTTATATGCTTCTTAGCCATTCCTATATCTTGTGACATGTCTGTTCAAATTTTTACCCATTTTTAAATTGAGTTATTTGTCTTCAAACAGATTTTTAAAAAATAATTCAGGAGTCTCTGAGTTCTCATGAATGCCTTCTTATGTGTAGGAAGTAACAAATCTGGTAAGTAACCAGAGCAGAATTCATTTCAGGAAAGAACAGAGCTGGGAGCTAATGAGCCTCCTTTCCCAGGATGGCTGAACTGAGTGGTATGTACTGCACTGAATGGTGTGTACTGCACACCAGTGAGTTATTGATACCCATAGGAAGGTGTGAATGAAAGACCCTGTGATGAATATGGCAGCTTCAAGGGATAGATATGCTTTGGTTTTTTTGTTTGTTTGTTTGTTTGTTTTTGCTACATGGTCCAGATATGGATTCTTCTTGAGCTAAGAGATAATAAACTATTCTTTTTCTGACAGAAGCTCCTCCAAAATAACAAATAACATAAGGTAATTTTCAGACATATTAGCGTGAGAGATATTGACAAAGCTATGTGGTGATAGATCTCAAAGCACAGAGAGTTTAAAATGGCCATTAAATCTTATGTTTGTAAAAAGGAATGTAGCACAAATATTCTTTTTTAAAGATTTAGAATAGGATGATTATATACAAGGTGATGTAAAATAATTTAGCGAGAACAGTATTTTCTTATTTTAGAGATTATTTAAAGATTTATACTTAATTGGCTAAAATACAATAATGCTATCTAATACACGATAATTTTGTACTAAGGAGTCATTACCACATAATATTTATTCAGCACCATTGTGTATATTGTGATGTACCCATGAGAATTACCCAACATAATCTCAATAGTCCTGGCAGTTTACCAAAAATGTGCAGGAAACATACAATATTGTGCTCATTTTTTTCAGGATAAAATAGTAGGCACACATTCCTTGAGGGACATTCAGGTCACTGTAGCTTATCTTTTGTAGGTATCCAATTCAAATTACATAAATAACTTAAGATTTTGCACTACTGAGCATAATAAATTGAGTATATAACAGATGGAGAAAGAAGAGATAAAACAAATTAGGGGGTCAAACATGATGGTAGTCTTTGAGAAAATACTAAGGTTACATATTGAAAAAGATAATCTTTGAAATGGAAACCAGAAAACACAAGTGGCATAAAAAACAGTAGCAGCTTTTGGCCACAGCACAAAGGACTACTCAAGCCTCTAGGTTCAGGTTGGATCAAATGAGCACTGAATTTCAGAGCATCTCCTCTTTTCTTCTGGGCTAACTTGACACCAGTGATAAACATACAGATGGTTTCCCACAGTGCACAGTGCCTGGCGTGGAATAGGCCGTTGGTACAATTTGATGAGCTACTTGGAAATTCTCAAGAATCCAAAGAATTGTTTCCAGAGCAAAAAAATTTTTAAAAATCTTTCCTGTCTGGTGACAAGCATTGATGCTACAAAGAGAGTTAGCTGAGACCAGACTTATGAAGCCTGAACTATCTGGATCGTTCCTGAAAATCTGCTCACTTTTGTACAAATACCACCTCTTTAAGCGTCACTTTACCCAACTACCTCCTCATCATGCAGAATCAAATTTAATTGAGAACTTACTTTGTATTCAAAGTGGCTCCACAGTTTCCTCACAGATACATGCTGATGGTTAAAATACTCTCAGAAGTAGGGAACATTAAAATTCTCTCAGAAGTAGGGAACTCCCTTTATATCTATAGATGTAAATGTAGGAGGGGAAGATTTGGCCATATTATCCTTACGGTTTACCAACCCTTTTTCTACATAGTCCAGACCTTATGGAGATGAGTTTGTTGGGTTGGGTTTTCTGCTTAAAAGTAATTTTCATCTTTTCTCAAGATAATTCAAAATAATGAACAAACCCAAACCCTTGATTCATTGTACTTTAAGAGTGAAGACCTGAATGGAGAAAAGTTGATGATGGACAGTGATGTGTGATTTGAAGCCTCATGAAAGGAGCAGCAACCCCTCACAAGATTCCACGCTGAAGTGACATAGACAGAATTAATTCCATTAAGGTTCTAAGAATTTAATAATGAAAGGAGCCCTTTGCTTTGGCTGCAAGACTCTCAATATTTTTTTTTTTTTTTTTGCGGTACGCAGGCCTCTCACTGCCGCGGCCTCTCCCGTTGCGGAGCACAGGCTCCGGATGCGCAGGCTCAGCGGCCATGGCTCACGGGCCCAGCCGCTCCGCGGCATGTAGGATTTTCCCGGACCGGGGCACGAACTCGCGTCCCCTGCATCGGCGGACGGACTCTCAACCACTGCGCCACCAGGGAAGCCCAAAAACTCTCAATCTTAAACTCAAGTCTTAGCTGTAGTAACTCAATGATTCTCTCTAGTTCCTAGCATAATGATCTTTTTTTTCCTTTTCTTTTAAACTGCTGTCCTTTAAAGCCTCTGTTTAAAGGACAGCAGTTTAAAAAAAATGTAACAGTTACATCAGAAATATAATATATATATTGATTTTAAGTGATCTCAAAGCTTTTTTGAAAGTAGACAGGGCACCAATTAAAAATAGATAAAAATAATAACAATGAAAAGAGGTTTAATGTTACGAGCTATGAAAAAGCAAGAATTGGGCAAAAATTGATTTGCTTTAGCATCTGTTTCTTGTGTCTATCCCTGATTTACAGTGGTAAGCATTAGTATGGAGATGTTCACTACTTTATTTTATTATGCATTTGGAGAAGTGATTCAGAGGTATAAATTAGGATCTGTGGCATCACTCTATTTTTAGAAAGTTGAAAGGGACCTTAATAAAATTAACTATTACCTCCCGAAAATACATGATGACATAGACACCATGGCAAGGAATTATTATACTGATCTGATTTAATATTCACAAAACCATTGTGATTCTCATTTTATAGTTGAGAGAATTGAAGCCCATGAGTGTTATGTGTGTTGCTCAAGCTGACATCACTAGTAAGTTGCAGAATAAGGGTTTGAACCCAGCACTGTCTGGCCAGATTCTTCTCCACTGTATAGGTACCACCTCCTTAAGGACCATTTCATCCAGCCACTCTCTCATCACACAGAATCACATTTAATTTATCCATGTAAATGAGAAATTATTTTATCTTCAAAGACAGGCCTACCATTCCCTTAGAGATGCATTTTATGCTTAACAGTCCCCTCAAAGGTATGAATCTCTCTTTGTACCTAGATTTATCTTTTATATGATCTCCCACGTTCTTTCCCTTTTGTCTTTTCCTCATCAGTCAAGGGGAAGGCTCTCAGACACATTGACACACTGTGGGAGACATAAGGGAAAATACAATTCTCGGATCTTTAGATATCAATAAAATAAAAATTACTAGGTGATTTACTAACAGCACAGTTGGGGATTTCAGAATAAGTTCCTCTTACACCCTGTGTTTGAATAGCTCTTCTAGTCTTTCAGAATCCAATGTTGCCCTTTAAACCTTCAAAAAAAGTTTTCTCCATTTCAAAGTTATATTTTCTTTAAAATTGAAGTTGCCCTTAGAAAATAGGAAACTGATAAAAATGAACTCTACCTTTATTTTTAGAATGTAATTCATGGCCCAGTGAAATTTTATTTTTGTATCTCAAATGAGGCAAAATAATGATATAATGATTTATTCTAACTGAAGAATTTAATATGACATTTTTACATGTCCAATATAAGAGCATCTTTACTCCAGTTCCTTCATCTCCCTTTTTCTTTTCTTTTCTTAATTCAGAAAAAAAAATGAAATACAATAACATAAACCCCATTGTCAGCTAGTACCATTGCAGCTCAGCTGTGGGGAGCTTGTGACAATGTGCATGGTAGCTTGGCTTCCAGTGGCTGATTGCCCTGTGCTTGCTAATCTGCAAGGATTCAGTACCAAGTAAAGCTGCTCATTAAACAAGCTTTTGCCAAGTCCGAAAAACTTTATTTTCGCTGCCATAATATAAGGTACCAATTGCAGTTCTGCCAGCTTACAATTTAACCCCAGCACTGGGAATCTGGGAGAGCCTGGGTAAATGAGATGTACATGATAAAGTTTACTTTCATTGTGTGCTTCTAATACATTACCTTGCCAAACTTTTAACCAGAGCTGCCAACAAATAACAAAATGAGCTTATTTGAATCTCCAGGCTTTTATCCCTACCCCACTCCTGCCCCTTATTCCCTCATGAGGGAACTAACAAGCCGTGCTGTGGCCAAAAGGCAGGCAGCAGAAAAGAAATGGAGAAGGAGCAGAGTCAAGTTAATTCAGACCCTGGCTAATTGGTGTCCAAATAATTAAGAGCTGGCTTCAAAAAAATACCCAGCACTTAATAGAGGCTCAGCAATGAATAGAGCGCAGGGAAGAGCATTGAAAATTTTGGAACATTTATTAACTACTGGGGAGTCCAAGACTATGGGCTAAAAGCAGGAAGTTAAATGGAAACAGAGACCCCAATAGGAGAGAGGAAATTAGACAGCTAGCTGGCATCAGCAAACTCATCTACTAGCTGGAAAAAAGATCAGCTTTCAGTTTCAGTGATGAGATGGTGGGTAATTGTTAGTTTGAATAGGATTTATTCTCAATAGGCCTTTTCTTTTGCTTGTTTTATGTTCCATTTATGCTGTGTAATAAATACCTATCTACAAACTAAAGATAGAACCCTGAGAGAAACATTTTCTGGCTATGTCTCCAGGTTCAATTAAAATGAAGGGTTAAGGCAATTACTCAGAAGATTTAAAGGAAAACAATCTCATTTTTGCCTGAATTAACAGGCAAATTCAAAGCAAAGCTTAGACTTTAACTTCAGTGCTTAACTATTGTTGGGTAGGATTGGCGATCAAAGGTAAAATATTTAGCAGGTGTTATAAGACCATTCTTAGAAATTCAACACCAAATGACAGATTTTTTTTTTACAGTTACCATGGAGATGGGTTCTACACAAACAGATAAGATATTTAATAAATGGCAAGGAAAGAAATTGCCTGTGTGCACTATGAATAAGAGACTCCCTTCTGTGCCTTGCTGTTCTGCATGCTAAAGCTTTAGAAAATGCCAATTTTGGAATCAGGGGATCTCTGCAACCCTTGGTCTTCCATGAATAGAATGACAGACTCCCAGGCTTAAAATGGAAAACATTTCTGAATTGACATCTTGCAGCCTGCAGTGAGCTCCTATCATTGTCAAAACATCCCGCCATTCTCTGGAACAACTGGCTTGAACTGAAAGTACACTTTTGTCCCCTTGTTGAGAGTTTCTAGAAACTCTGGGTCAAAATGATGATTCTGGAAGCATTCACTTTTCGATGGACTAAGGAACCCTTTGTAATCTGACCTTTGGGGGCCTGTTTAGTAAGCTCAGGTTAAGCATTGTTGGCCAGACCTGCTGCCGGCTTTTGGGAGGTGGCGTAGTTGTAAGTGATCAGTCCTATATACAGCAAATTGGCCTCTGTATATGCATCTTGAGCAGAAATCCAAATTACAGACCTGAAGAGAGCTGCATTTTGAGTGGGATTTGTCTCTTGAGGGATTTGTAGTCTTAGGGTATTTCTGGTTTTCTCAAGGACCAAGAACTCTGGGAAACATAAAAGAATGACATCTGAGTTAAGAATCAGGGGATCTGGGCTCCAGGATTGGCTTTGCCACTAGCAAGTTGTGACCTTGAATTATTCACTTAGCCTCTGAGTTTTATTTTCCTCAACTCTAAAATGAAAGAGGTGCACTATATAATTCTGAAGCTCACCCAATCTCTTGAAATCTCACTATCTTAAATTAGTGTATAATTACTCTTTGGTCTCAAAGGCAGGGAGTGGTTAAATCTGTTGGATTTGGTTTAAAAGATAAAATCATGGAAGTTCTGGGGTAATCATTCTCTTTCTCTGAACTGTGCTCTCCAGTCCAAGAGTCCCCTCTATGGTATTAGACCTACATATCCCTATCTCTCCTTAGAGAGGAGAAAAATAAAATACTAATAGCTATACCCACACTGGAAGGAAGGAGAAAATCCTCCACTGTCTTCCCCTTGTCTGAGGGCTCAGGTCTCTGTGTTGTGACTGAGCCCAAGTCCAGGCTAACTTGATCTGCTTCAGGTGACATCCCAAGGACACCTGTCAGACCACTTGATGATTCTAAACCTAATGAAAGACCCAAATCCCTATTTACAAGCCTTTTCCTCACTTTCTGTTGGGTAGCACCCAAGTGCATTTGTTCAAATCTAGTCTCAGGAACACAGAAAGAAATTCCACATATTCTCAAGGTGTCACTAAAAACCTAAACTATAAAAATGACTGACAGTTACAATTATAAATGCTATTCTGTATGGTACCTGGCCTCTTTCTTTCTGCAACTCAATATTCTTCACAATGTGCAAAATAGACGGCAACAGAATGAATGAACAGTAAATTATAATGAAGCAAAACTTGATCAACCAGGAACCATGGACAAAAGAAATGCTGGAAGGGTATCTTGCAGCTCAACTTCTCATATTTATTCCCACAATACAGAATCTTGACAGCATAAGCAAGTATTTGCACAATTTCTGTGTCTTCAGATATACAGATATGTAAGTAGATGCTTGCAGGCGTGTGTGTGTGTGCGCGTGTGCGTGCATGTGTGTGTGTGTTAAAAGTAAAATCAAGAGCACATTTATTTATAGAAAAAAAGAAGAAAATGGTATTTTCAGAATTAAGCACTCAGGTTTTGTTTCTGGTTACTGATATAAAGCTACTAGCTAAAATCTCTTGTAGGGAATGTGTCACTTTTCCCTCCATGCTATCTGAACTTTACACAATTATTTGGGAAAAGATATTGTGCGTGCGTGTGTGTATATGTATATACACATATACATTTACATATATATAATTTGAATACTTTAAAAAACTCATTTATGTTTGTCATATACTATAGATGTTAGTATATTTACATATGATATAGAGTTATTCATTGGCATTTTTCTAAAAGGTGAAGATGAGCAAATGATTTTGTCCTTGAGAAAGTTTTGTGTTGAGCAAGAACTAGACTCTGATTGACCCTGTTTATATGTGAGCACATCCTGAGAGTTCATGGACTTCCTTGGGCAACATGAGTTAAGCCTCATAGGCTTGTTCCTCCAGAGTTCTTCCCTTTAGTTAGCTTTCATAAAATATGAGAACTCCCCTCAATACAGAATACAGAACTCCCCTGAGTACAGAGCTCCCCTGAATACAGAACTCCTCTCCTCAAGCAGCCTCATAACTAGAACCCCAAGCTGGTTCTACTTTTCCATGTTTCTAAGACGAGGGGTTTGCCAATGCGCCAGAGATGGAGCAAACCAAGCCAGATGACATCTGTAATTTTGATGAGATTTTGGAGAAAAGGCATATTGAATACTCGACCTTGTTAATATCATTACATCTACTCTCAGCGAGTTGCCCCAGTGAAGGAAGTAGGCTGGCAGTTCCATGGCCTGGAGCGGCTTTTGGGCTACTGCCCATGGATAATCTCTGTTCTTTTTTTCCAGCATGTTTGGCTTAGTTCCTAGGGCAAGAGGCATTTTTTGCTAGCATTTGGCCATGGAAACACTGCCTGAGTTAGAAATAATATGGGATCAGGACATTTTACGAAAATGAATTCAGAACGTATACAGTTGGAGTTTTACCTTGAGAGGTAGAATAGTTAGTCCTTGAGCCTTTAAAATTGATAGCCCCCTTGTTCCCCTTACTAACTAATGAGCAACTGTTGTCTTTTCTGGGCCTGGTGTCTCATCTGGGAAAGAAAGATACAAATAGCACTCTCCTTAGAGGCCTGTCGTTACGATTAGATGAATTAATCCATATAAAACACTTAGACAAGAGCCTGCCACATAATAATTGCTGCATTAGGTTACTTTTTTTTAAATCTTTGAATGTCATTGTTTTAACTTTAGGTATTTCATGAAAATAAATGATGGAGCAATACCTGCTCAACACACTCACTGCTCCCTTTCTAATATTTCACCAGATTGTTATTGATCCATTCATCGACAATTTATTAAGGGTCTCCCATGTGAAGAGCAAGGTGCTGGGCAAAATACAATGTGCATAACGGATGCCCAGTCTCTTTCCTCATGGAGCCGAGGGTCTAGTTGGGAAGACACATGATAAATAAGTAAGCAAACGGATAAGTCAAATAATTATGGATTTTGATTAGTGCTGTAGAGGAAAGCAATGAGAGTGGTGGTAAAGTATAATAAGATCAGGGTCTCAAGTTGGATGGAAGAGATGAGAAGTGGTTTCTCTGAGGAGGTACTACTTGGGATGGTTTATGAAGGCTGGAAAGAGCTGGGGAGAGAGTGTTCTGAGCAGTGGGAACAGGAGGAAGTCATAAAGGTCTAGGTGCAGAGGCATTATCGGGGACAAGTGTGGCTGGAGCAGAGTGAGAAAGACGGAGGAGTCAGAGCATCCAAGGCTTTTTAAGCGTAGGAGTTAACATACATGATTTGCATTTTCTAAAGATTCCTTTAGCTGTATTATGGAGAATGGATTGAAGGGGATTGGGTGAGAATGGTTGGGAGCAGGGAGACCAGGGCATTCCCAGAAGTCTAGGTGAGAAAGGATGGTGGCTTGGACCCGGGTGTTGGCAGTTGTGATGGGGATAAGGGGTGGACTTGAGAGATGTTTTGGAAATCAACAGAATTTGCTGCAGATGGATTGGGCCTGGGATATTAGAGATAGGGAAGAATTAAGGACATAAAATAGAAGTCCCTACCTTAATTTTGATGATAAATATGATGAATATTAAGTCAATGCTGCCAAAGGAACAATCTTTACATATTTAAGAGACAATTTACATATAATACAGGTAAATATAGAATCCTATACTTCATGATATGGAACACAATCTAATCGCTAGAAGAGCTGTATGATGTTTTGGAAATTTCTTTACTGAGTATAAGGACATTGGGTAAGTTTCATACATATTTCTCCTTGTCAGGTTGCCTGTTGCCTCTGATGTATCACCATTAATTTTCCAAACTCTCCATCCCCTTACATATACTGTAGGTTATGGTATCTAAACTACATGATATTTACAAAACACTTTATGATCCTCGAACTTTTTAAGTGTTATGTTATGAACAATTTGAGCTATTTATCTTCCTGCCTTGAACCTGGGGCAAATATTAACCTCTCTTTAGTGGCTTCTTCATCTGCAAACTGAACTTTAACAGTACTACCTTCCTCAGTGGGTTACTGTGAAGATTAAACGACTCAGTACCTGTGAAGTGCTGTGCAGTGCCTGTCACACAGTATGATTTCAATAAATTTTAGCTCTTATTATTAGTCTAGACAGGCTTCTTAGTATATGTGTGCTTCAGTTTCTTCATCTGCAAAATGGTCTATTATAGAATGCTGTGTCTTCCTAAGGAAGCTGTAATTTAAGAACAAGGTATTAGTACTAGTTTTTTGGGTAGATCACACCAAATGCACAACATTTGGCCAATCACATTACATGATACCAAATGTTCAGAAGTGTGGAAAAACCTACCCATAAGGCAGTAACTTTTTTTTTTAATTTTATGTGCAGTTTTATATGCAGAGAATGGCCACTACTTTGTATGCGTGAAGCACTATTATTATTTCTTACCTATTTATACTGTGTTACATTCAGAAAGGATTAGAGGTGGATTACAATAAGGGGCTCAGAGATCATAAATCATTTAAATAAAAATAACAGAACCAAAGCCAATAAAGGAAGGGGAAAAGTATATAGAGATTCTATAAATATTTTATGTTTTCTATAACTAGGAATTATTTTTCATGCAATTAATTCAGATGACGATCCTCTTTTTAACCTTCCTAAAATGTTGTCATGGAAAGGTAGCAAACATTGCCCTCACACCAAGAGTGTGAAATGTCACTGTCTTGCTGAAGTCAAAGGTTAGGCATAGTCGGCCTATGTGCTGATTGTTCCAATATGATGCTCTCCCCAAACACACACAATTTTTTTTTTAACAATACTATTTGTTTCTGCAATTCCAAGTTACTTTGCAATTGACTTAATAGAGGAGAATAGATTCAAAAGTAAGACTTTTTAAATTCATCTATCAAAGTTATAACATACAAGGAAAGCGAAAAAGAGATAAATATCTCTATCAATATAGATAAAATAATTTTATGCAGTTTTAAACAATTTTTATTACAGTGTTTTTCACTCAGCACTATTTTTAAAGCATTTTTATATCTCTACAATCTTTTGGCAATGATATGAAATTGCGGCCTACTAGTCAATCAGGTTGATGCACTGTAACTTTTTTTTTTTAACATCTTTATTAGAGTATAATTGCTTTACATTGTTGTGTTAGTTGCTGCTGCATAACAAAGTGAGTCAGATATATGTATACATATATCCCCATATCCCCTCCCTCTTGTGTCTCCCTCCCACCCTCCCTATCCCATCCCTCTAGGTGGTCACAAAGCACCGAGTTGATCTCCCTGTGCTATGCAGCTGTTTCCCACTAGCTAACTATTTCACATTTGGTAGTGTATATATGTCAATGCCACTCTCTCGCTTCGTCTCAGCTTACCCTTCCCCCTACCCGTGTCCTCAAGTCCATTCGCTATATCTGCATCTTTATTCCTGTCCTGCCCCTAGGTTCATAAGAACCTTTTTTTTTTTTTAGATTCCATATATATGTGTTAGCATACGGTATTTGTTCTTCTTTCTGACTTACTTCACTCTGTATGACAGACTCTATGTCCATCCATCCACTACAAATAACTCAATTTCATTTCTTTTTATGGCTGAGTAATATTCCATTGTATATATGTGCCACATCTTCTTTATCTATTCATCTGTCGATGGACACTTAGGTTGCTTCCATGTCCTGGCTATTGTAAGTAGTGCTGCAATGAACATCGTGGTACATGACTCTTTTTGAATTATGGTTTTCTCACGGTATATGCCCAGGAGTGGGATTGCTGGGTCATATGGTAATTCAATTTTTAGTTTTTTAAGGAACCTCCATAATGTTCTCCATAGTGGCTGTATCAATTTACATTCCCACCAACAGCCCAAGAGGGTTCCCTTTTCTCCACACCCTCTCCAGCATTTATTGTTTCTAGATTTTTTGATGATGGCCATTCTGACCACTGTGAGGTGATACCTCATTGTAGTTTTATTTTGCATTTCGCTAATGATCAGTGATGTTGAGCATCCTTTCATGTGTTTGTTGGCAATCTGTATATCTTCTTTGGAGAAATGTCTATTTAGGTCCTCTGCCAGTTTTTGGGTTGCATTGTTTGTTTTTTTGATATTGAGCTCCATGAGCTACTTGTATATTTTGGAGATTGATGCTTTGTCAGTTGCTTCATTTGCAAATATTTTCTCCCATTCTGAGGGTTGTCTTTTCATCTTGTTTATGGTTTCCACTGCTGTGCAAAAGCTTTTAAGTTTCATTAGGTCCTGTTTGTTCATTTTTGTTTTTATTTCTCTTTTTCTAGGAGGTGGGTCAAAAAGGATCTTGCTGTGATTGTCATAGAGTGTTCTGCCTATGTTTTCCTCTAAGAGTTTTATAGTGTCTGGCCTTACATTTAGGGCTTTAATCCATTTTGAGTTTATTTTTGTATATGGTATTAGGGAGTGTTCTAATTTCATTCTTTTACAGGTAGCTGTCCAGTTTTCCCAGCACCACTTACTGAAGAGGCTGTCTTTTCTCCATTGTATATTTTTGCCTCCTTTATCAAAGATAAGATGACCATATGTGTGTGGGTTTATCTCTGGGCTTTCTATCTTGTTCCAATAATCTATACTTCTGTTTTTGTGCCCATACCACACTGTCTTGATTTCTGTAGCTGTGTAGTGTAGTCTAAAGTCAGGGAGCCTAATTCCTCCAGCTCCGTTTTTCTTTCTCAAGATTGCTTTGGCTATTTGGGGTCTTTTGTATTTCCATACAAATTGTGAAATTTTTTGTTCTAGTTCTGTGATAAATGCCATTGGTAGTTTGATAGGGATTGCATTGAATCTGTAGATTGCTTTGGGTAGTATAGTCATTTTCACAATGTTGATTCTTCCAATCCAAGAACATGGTATATCTCTCCATATGCTTGTATCGTCTTTAATTTCTTTCATTAGTGTCTTATATTTTTCTACATCCAGGTCTTTTGTCTCCTTCGGTGGGTTTATTCCTAGGTATTTTATTCTTCTTGTTGCAGTGGTAAATGGGAGTGTTTCCTTAATTTCTCCTTCAGATTTTTCATCAATAGTGTATAGGAATGCAAGAGATTTCTGTGCATTAATTTTGTATCCTGCTACTTTACCAAATTCATTGATTAGCTCTAGTAGTTTTCTGGTAGCATATTTAGGATCCTCTCTGTGTAGTATCATGTCATCTGCAAAGAGTGACAGTTTTACTTCTTTTCTGATTTGGATTCCTTTTATTTCTTTTTCATCTCTGATTGCTGTGGCTAAAACTTCCAAAACTATGTTGAATAGTAGTGGTGAGAGTGGGCAACCTTATCTTGTTCCTGATCTTAGTGGAAACGGTTTCAGCTTTTCACCATTGAGAACGATGTTGGCTGTGGGTTTGTCATATATGGCCTTTATTATGTTGAGGTAACTTCCCTCTATGCCTACTTTCTGGAGAGTTTTTATCATAAATGGGTGTTGAATTTTGCCAAAAGATTTTTCTGCATCTATTGAGATTATCATATGGTATTTATCCTTCAGTTTGTTAATATGGTGTATCACGTTGATTGATTTGCATATATTGAAGAATCCTTGCATTCCTGTGATAAATCCCACTTGATCATGGTGTATGATCCTTTTAATGTGCTGCTGGATTCTGTTTGCTAGTAGCTTGTATAGGATTTTTGTGTCTATGTTCATTAGTGATATTGGCCTGTAGTTTTCTTTTTTTGTGACATCTTTGTCTGGTTTTGGTATCAGGATGATGGTAGCCTTGTAGAATGAGTTTGGGAGTGTTCCTCCCTCTGCTATATTTTGGAAGAGTGAGAAGTATAGGTGTTAGCTCTTTTCTACCTGTTTGATAGAATTCTCTTGTGAATCCATCTGGTCCTGGGCTTTTGTTTGTTGTAAGATTTTTAATCACAGCTTCAATTTCAGTGCTTGTGATTGGTCTGTTTATATTTTCTATTTCTACCTGGTTCAGTCTCATAAGGTTGTGCTTTTCTAAGAATTTGTCCATTTCTTCCAGGTTGCCCATTTTATTGGCTTATAGTTGCTTGTAGTAATCTCTCATGATCCTTTGTATTTCTACAGTGTCAGTTGTTACTTCTCTTTTTTCAGTTCTATTTCTGTTGATTTGAGTCTTCTCCCTTTTTTTCTTGATGAGTCTGGCTAATGGTTGATCAATTTTGTTTATCTTCTCAAAGAACCAGCTTTTAGTTTTATTGATCTTTGCTGTTGTTTCCTTCATTTCTTTTTCATTTATTTCTAATCTGATTTTTATGATTTCTTTCCTTCTGCTAACTTTGGGTTTTGTTTGTTCTTCCTCTAATTGCTTTAGGTGTGACGTTAGGTTGTTTATTTGAGAATTTTCTTGTTTCTTGAGGTAGGATTGTGTTGCTATAAACTTCCCGCTTAGAACTGCTTTTGCTGCATCCCATAGGTTTTGGGCCATAGTGTTTTCATTGTCATTTGTTTCTAGGTATTTTCTGATTTCCTCTTTGATTTCTTCAGTGACCTCTTGGTTATTTAGTAGCATATTGTTTAGCCTCCATGTGTTTGTATTTTTTACAGTTTTTTTCCTGTAATTGATATCTAGTCTCATAGCATAGTTGTTGGAAAAGATACTTGATATGATTTCAATTTTTGTAGATTTAACAGGGCCTGATTTGTGACCCAAGATATGATGTATCCTGTAGAATGATCCATGAGCACTTGCGAAGAAAGTGTATTCTGTTGTTTTTGGGTGGAATGTCCTATAAGTATCAATTAAGTCCATCTTGTTTAATGTATCATTTAAAGCTTGTGTTTCCTTGTTTATTTTCATTTTGGATGATCTGTCCTTTAGTGAAAGTGGGGTGTTAAAGTCCCCTACTATGATTGTGTTACTGTCGATTTCCCCTTTTATGGCTGTTAGCATTTGCCTTATGTATTGAGATGCTCCTCTGTTGGGTGCATAAATATTTACAATCAGTTTATCTTTTTCTTGGATTGATCCCTTGATCATTATGTAGTGTCCTTCTTTGTCTCTTATAATAGTCTTTATTTTAAAGTCTCTTTTGTATGATATGAGAATTGCTACTCCAGCGCTCTTTTGATTTCCATTTGTATGGAATATCTTTTTCCATCCCCTCACTTTCAGTCTGTGTGTGTCCCTAGGTCTGATGTGGGTCTCTTGTAGACACATATATATGAGTGTTGTTTTCTAACCATTCAGCCAGTCTGTGTCATTTGGTTGGAACATTTAATCCATTTACATTTAAGGTAATTTTCGATATGTATGTTCCTATTACCATTTTCTTAATTGTTTTGGGTTTGTTATTGTAGGTCTTTTCCTTCTCTTGTATTTCCTGCCTAGAGAAGTTCCTTTAGCATTTGTTGTAAAGCTGTTTTGGTGGTGCTGAATTCTGTTAGCTTTTGCTTGTCTGTAAAGGTTTTAATTTCTCTGAATCTGAATGAGAGATTCAGATTCTGAATGAGATCCTTGCTGGGTAATGTTCTTTGTAGGTTATTTTTCCTTTCATCACTTTAAATATGTCCTGCCACTCCCTACTGGCTTCCAGAGTCTGCTGAAAGATCAGCTGTTAACCTTATGGGAATTCCCTTGTGTATTATTTGTTGCTTTTCCCTTGCTGCTTTTAATATTTTTTCTTTGTATTTAATTTTGGATAGTTTGACTAATATGTGTCTTGGCATATTTCTCCTTGGATTTATCCTTTATGGGACTCTGTGCACTTCCTGGACTTGATTGACTGTTTCCTTTCCCATATTAGGGTATTTTTCAACTATAATCTTTTCAAATATTTTCTCAGTCTCTTTCTTTTCTGTTCTTTTTCTGGGACTGCTATAATTCAAATGTTGGTACATTTAATGTTGTCCCAAGGGTCTCTGCGACTGTCCTCAATTCTTTTCATTCTTTTTTCTTTATTCTGCTCTGTGGTAGTTATTTCCACTATTTTATCTTCCAGGTCACTTATCCGTTCTTCTGCCTCAGTTATTCTGCTATTGATCCCTTCTAAAGAATTTTAAATTTCATTTATTGTGTTGTTCATCATTGTTTGTTTGCTCTTTAGTTCTTCTAGTCCTTGGTAAACATTTCTTATATTTTCTCTATTTTGTTTCCAAGATTTTGGATCATCTTTACTATCATTACTCTGAAATCTTTTTCAGGTAGACTGCCTATTTCCTCTTCATTTGTTTGGTCTGGTGGGTTTTTACTTTGCTCCTTCATCTGCTGGGTATTTCTCTGTCTTCTCATTTTGCTTACCTTACTGTGTTTGGGGTCTCCTTTTCGCAGGCTGCAGGTTCGTAGTTCCCATTGTTTTTGGTGTCTGCCACTAGTGTGTAAGGTTGGTTCAGTGTGTTGTGCAGGCTTCCTGGCGGAGGGGACTGGTGCCTGTGTTCTGGTAGATGAGGCTGGATCTCATCTTTCTGGTGGGCAGGTCCACATCTGGTGGTGTGTTTTAGGGTGTCTGTGATCTTATTAGGATTTTAGGCAGCCTCTCTGCTAATGGGTGGCGTTGTGTTCCTGTCTTGCTAGTTGTTTGGCATGGGGTGTCCAGCACTGGAGCTTGCTGCTTGTTGAGTGGAGCTGGGTTTCAGCATTGAGACAGAGATCTCTGGGAGAGCTCTCGCCGATTGATATAACATCGGTCCAGGAGGTCTCTGGTGGTCCAATGTCCTGAACTTGGCTCTCCCACCTCAGAGGCTCAGGCCTGACACCTGGCCGGAGCACCAAGACCCTATCAATCAGCCACATGGCTCAGAAGTAAGGGAGAAAAAGCAGAAAGAAAGAGAAAAATAAAATAAAATAAAATAAAGTTATTTAAAAACGTAATAGCAAAATAAAAGAATAGAACTAAACCAGTAAACAAATCCACCAATGATAACAAGCACTAAAAACTAAATTAAGATAAATACATAAATCAGAAACTAGTCAGTCGAATACAGCAAACCCCAAGTCTACTGTTGCTCCGAAAGTCCACTGCCTTAATTTTGGGAATTCATTGTCTATTCAGGTATTCCACAGATGCAAGGTACATCAAGTTGATTGTGTAGATTTAATCCGCTGCTCCTGAGGCTGCCTGTAGAAATTTCCCTTTCTCTTTTTTGTTCACACAGCTCCTGGGGTTCAGCTTTGGATTTGGCCCTGGCTCTGCATGTAGGTCGCCCTCTGGCATCTGTTCTTCGCCCAGACAGGAGCGGATTAACAGAGTGGCTGATTAGGGGGCTCTGGCTCACTCAGGCCAGGGGGAGGACAGGGCACGGAATGCGGGGCGAGCCTGCGGTGGCAGAGGCCAGTGTGACGTTGCAACAGCCTGAAGCCTGCCATGTGTTCTCCCAGGGAAGTTGTCCCTGCATCCCGGGACCCTGGCCGTGGCAGGGTGCACAGGCTCCCGGGAGGGGCGGTGTGGATAGTGAGTTGTGCTCGCACACAGGTTTCTTGGTGGCGGCAGCAGCAGTCTTAGTGTTTCATGCCCGTCTGTGGTGTCTGCGCTGATAACTGCGGCTCATGCCCGTCTCTGAAGCTTGTTTAGGCGGTGGTCTGAATCCCCTCTCCTCATGCACCCCGAAACAATGGTCTCTTGACTCTTAGGCAGTTCCAGAGTTTTTCCTGGACTCCCTCCTGGCTAGCTGTGGCGCACTAGCACCCTTCAGGCTGTGTTCACGCAGCCAACCCCAGTCCTCTCCCTGGAATCTGACCTCTGAAGCCCGAGCTTCAGCTCCCAGCCCCCATCCACCCCAGCGGGTGAGCAGACAAGCTGCTCTCAGGCTGGTGAGTGCTGGTCAGCATGGATCCTCTGTGCAGAAATCTCTTCACTTTGCCCTCTGCATCCCTGTTGCTGCGCTGTCCTCCGTGGCTGTGAATCTTCCCCCCCCCACCACCCCCCATCTCCGCCAGTGAAGGGGCTTCCTAGTGTGTGGAAACTTTTCCTCCTTCACCTCTCCCTCCCTGAGATGCAGGTCCTGTCCCTATTCTTTTGTCTCTGTTTATTTTTTTCTTTTGCCCTACCGAGGTACGTGGGGACTTTCTTGCCTTTTGGGCATCTGAGGTCTTCTGCCAGCATTCAGTAGGTGTTCTGTAGGAGTTGTTCCACATGTAGATGTATTTCTGATGTATTTGTGGGGAGGAAGGTGATCTGCACATCTTACTCCTCCGCCATCTTGAAGGTCCTCCGTGATGCAGTGTAACTTAATGAACCATTATTATAATAACATTTAGGTCATTTCCAATTTTTTGTCATTATGAATAATAATCGTGATGCAAGTCTAGTTTTTCCAAATTCTGGATGACTTCCTTATAATACATTCTCAGATAGGAGATTACTGGAAGCAGCAAAGGATATGAACATGGTTTTATCTCAGTATATACCACTGTCAGTAATGCAGGAGATGTTTTGCCCCATTTTTGTTGTTGTTGTTGTTGTTGTTGTTTTTTGTGGTACGTGGGCCTCTCACTGTTGTGGCCGCTCCCGTTGCGGAGCACAGGCTCCGGATGCACAGGCTCAGTGGCCATGGCTCATGGGCCCAGCCGCTCCGCGGCATGTGGGATCTTCCCAGACCGGGGCACGAACCCATGTCCCCTGCATTGGCAGGCAGACTCTCAACCACTGCGCCACCAGGGAAGCCCTTGCCCCATTTTTTAAACACGGGAGCTCTCACCTTTTCTACTTAATAGGTTTGCATATTGATGCAATAACTCTAACTTTTGCATTCTGGCAATCAACAACAGCTGAATATATGCCATATTATATTATACTATATTAATATTCTATACATATTATAATATTCACACACTACATACATATAAATATATAAATATATACTGATATAAATAATGTGTATCACCGTACTGATGAATTATTTCATCTTCATGCTAAGACCAGTGATCTTCTTTTCTTACACAGGCTTTTCTAGAAATAAGTAACACCACATAAATATGGTTAAGTCTTTTGTCACAAAAACTCTATAAACTCTCTAAGTGTCAGATACATAATCCTTTATATAATACTATATATAGTAATGCTATTATAATAGTAATAGTATTTTTAGGTTCTTAAAAAATGTCATTTCTTTGCAGTAAAACTAGCTTTTAGATGCATAAATGGCAACATATCTGGCTAGGAAAAAAATGAATTTCCACCTAGAACAAGTTTATAAAAAGGTTAATCATATTGATAGAATAAAATAGGCCAATTTTTACTGCAAAGAAACATTTCAGTGTGCAGAATTACCAGAGAGAAGAATGTTTTCTCTTGATTTCCATTTTGGAGTTAAATTTACAGAAAATAGCCTTCAACTCTCAAGGAAAAAGAGTTTTGATTTATTTTTCTCTTTTCCTTCTTGTAACACAGAGCTCCAGGACACTATTTTGTTATTGTTGTTGTTGTTGTTGCTTACAGACTTTTTTAAATGTCAAAAGTAATGGATTCTTTGATTGACTGATAGACCACTAAACTCCTAGAGGTGATCACACACGTCTGCTCTGACCTTCCTTATCACAGTCTCTGTAACTAGGACCATGTCACTGTTGTGCTCACTGGTTGCCCAGGGGCTGCATGGCATTGTCCAGTTGAATGATCTAGTGCTCTGTGTCTTGGAAGCATTGACCTTTCTGTCCATGGAGAGCCTTCTTGGTTAACATCTGTCCATCCCTTCCCCATGTCTTGATAATCTCTCTTTCCTAAGTGTCTCTGAGACCATCAAGGCAGCCTTAATGTGTCATGTGTTTGAGGATGTCCATCTATCTATCTCCTTTCTATAGAAGATGGAACACAACCCACTTCTGAAAGTTCAAATCTTTATAAAATCTGAAGTTAATAAAGATATATCAGTAAGAGGAACAGATTACCACATCACAGAAAAAGAAGAGAGTGCCTGTGCAGGACAGCCCTTGGTACCATGTCCAAAGGTGAACTGCTTAAGGTGGGTGTTGGGCCTTAAAGAAGAATACATTGGTGGACAAGATTAAGGTCTTCTTCATAGAGAAAAGTAGTTTGGCTGCATTTTATATTCTTTTATCTCATTACTTACTATGAAATTCTCCTCCCGGCCTTTGGGACACTTGCTTTATCATCTGTCCAGTTGGAGACAGAGAATTAGAAACGTTGGCTGTTTCCAGCTCTGATTCAGCACTCTGGGGTCATGAGAGCCAGGAGAAATGTGTTGGCCCACAAATGAGCTGCTCACAGCAGCACGTTGTTGATGAAGGCTGTGAGTAAATAGTGCTGAGCCCCAGAATGAGGACACATGATGCTGAGTTTAATAAATACAATCCCAAGGTGAATTTGAAGCAGTGGCCTAGACCAAGGTGACTTGATGTAGGCAGCAACGTTCTGTTTGTCTCTGCTTTCTGAGTATGACCGTATGAGGCAGGCCTCTCCTGGGATGTGCAGCCAGGGACTAGAAAAATCTAATGACATATGAAAGAAAAGCCCTTCAAGGTGTACACACCTGGAGAGTGGCTCAGAACTGCAGTTTTAGAGACCTGCCATTGCTTCCCTCCATAAAGCAGCAGAAGTAAACATCAGAATCTACTACTTTCTCCTCTTCCTTCCTCTTCCTCCACTTCCTCCCCCTGTTCCTCCTCCTGCTCTTCCTTCTCTTCCTCCTTGTCTTCCTTTCTCTTTAAGTTTTGCCTCTCATTTTGTCAAACCAGGGATTAAAATTTGAATCTTGACTTCCTGTTCTGTTACTCAAAGTGAGGGATGAATTTGGAAAGCTTACTTGTTAACAGAGGTTATATATACAAAGGCTAAATCAGTAGATGGAGAAGGTCAAGTAGGTCACCCCTCTGTGAGCTTCTGAATAAACAATGCCCCTTTACTATGATGTATATTTCTAAAGTAGCTCTGGACCATGGTAGGCACTTTTAGAGGCATCCTGCCCCATACCCCACCTTTAGTGTATAAGCGTGCTCAGGATACAAGTTTACCAGAGAGCCATTAAAACTCAAGATAGCCACATTTCAAGTATGGCTCTTAATTAGTAGCATGCGAATAAACTGAGAAGTTAATAACCCTTCTGTCCTTCAGAATGATTCTCCAGGTTATAAACTCTTTGTCAATCGTAGCATTCTCTCAAAAATGCTATTCAAGAGATGTCAAAGCTACTCGAACTGTTATGTTTCTACAGCAGAAATAGTGTTTATGTTTTTTAACAAAAAAGATGCATATGAAATAAAGGGGAGGATTGAGGATTATGAAATCTCCACCTTTGGAAGTATTTGGGTGTTCGGTACCAGCCATCTGTGCTGGTTGTTGTGTAGGACCTGCCCGGGCCCTTCGTTTGGCGTGGCTGCCCTGCAGGCCAGCTGAACTTCCCACTTGCTTCACGGTCCAGTTGAATTTCAGCATCTGTCCCTGCACGCACAGATTAAACACCTGCTGGCTTCTAAACCCTCTGAAGACCTTTGCTGCTCATGGAGTGAAAGGAAGTTGGAGCTTGGACAGCACATTTGGGCAATTTCTGACACTACAACTAAATACACTGTACAAAATTCACATTCTCTCCAGCAATTCCCTCACCAATTCTCTTCCAAATATTTCTGTAGAGGGGAAATAGCATCAGGTGTAGACCACCTGTCTCACATAGTTGGGAGATGGGGGATCTTGAATTAGATCTTCCTCGTAGGTCCGGAAGCCAGATACTCACTTCTGCCAGCGATCCTGTGAAAGACTGGGCTTCCTGGGTTCCCACTCCATGCACTGGGCTTTAGGGAAGACCAGGACACAGAGGATCAGAAACCCTTAAGTCATTGCCATTGTGTCGATTGCAGGAATTGACGTTCCCCATGATGCCCTACTGTAAGCATGTAGTATCTCCTCCCCACTGCCTGCCCTTACCTGGCCATGCTGTACTATAAGTTAGCATTATTTTTTTTTTTATAATTCTCCTGGTGTTAGCAATGGTCTACATTTACCTCAGAATACTTGTGAAGAATTCAGATGTCTCCCTCCCCTTGTCTTGTGTGTAATCTATAGTTACTAACCCATCAAACACACTGTTCTATGTCTGTATTTGTTTCATCTTTGAAGAGAAGTAGATATAGAATTGTCCCCATGGTGCTGGAACATTTAACAAAGCTCATTAAAAAATACCCTCTGGTCTATTTGAGTGTCTCTATTTGAGGCTTTTAGGTCTCTATGCTAACATGTTTGCCTTGATGGGAATAAAACATTTTTTTCTTCCAGTTTCTAAGTTTATTATAGTTGAATCACAGTATTTATATCTTGAAGGAATTTTTGTGCTAGTCGAGGACGGAGCCTTGTTTCTCTCATTAATCCTTCTACTTTCATCCCTCCCCTTTTTGTTCTTAGAGACTCCCAAAGTAGTTCAGTAGTTTTGCTCTATTTCCACTCATATAGTTTCAATAAATATTTCCATAAATACCAAACGGGAAAATGTTTGCAGATGTGTTCTGGGATTGTCAACTGAACCAAAAGTTTGTGTGCCAAACATGAAAGGGTAAGTTTAGTGAGAAAACTGGCGCCTTTCATCTCTCTCACTGATCCAGCTCAGACAGCATTGGGAATGCACTGAAGAGAACACTCTGTAAGAAAACATTTTATGAAATATGCATCACAGCAGCTATCATGTTCTGTTCTTCAAAGGGCCTCATTTCTCACCTGAATGTAAATTAGCAATGTCCATTCATTCATGGCTATGTAATGTTTGCAGGTTCTTAAGCCATTCTCCTTTGATTTTATATGTCATAGTTTTAAAAAATGAATAATTGTCATATGAATAGCTCTATTTTTCTAGGTATTATTACACATCATCCTGTCTACACTTCATTCATCCTTTAGCACATAATTTAAGTGTCTTTTAGTTTTGTGAACCTTTCTTTTCTGCCCCTTCCCCCTCCTCTCAGACTTAACTTGTCACTCTCTCCCAAAGTCAAAGAAACTATAGTCCGTCCCCATAGTAAAATTCCAGACATTTCCAAAGGAAAAGGAAAAGAGGGTATTTTAGGGAAGCAAGATGCTTTACTCATGAATGACTTCTTAGCTAACCAAAATGGAAGTAAGGTTTTCCAAGAATAGAAGAAATTGAGACCTTCTGTTCCTCAGATTTCCACAAAACAAATTAAATCTGACTCCAAGTTTCTTGGCTTTGGACTCAGAGGAAATTCTGTCTCAGCCATTTGGGGGAAGGGTACCCTTTCTTCCCAATTCACCCCAAATCCTGGCATCCCACTGTTGCTAATCCCATCCATTCCCTTAGGGCCACACAGATGACTCAGCCTGTCATGCGTATCAAAACACACTGGACTACCAGTATGCATGTTTTCTGAGACTGCACTGTCCATTGGAATCCAGGGGCTCTGTGAGTTTTATGCCACCCATGGGCACAGAAATCTATTCAGGCTAGGAGCCCTGGTTCCTGGGATATAGCTTCCCTAAATGGTTTGCCAAGCCAATGCAAGATGTCTGTGCCTTTCCCCTCCCTAGAGTGGCATGAGGAGGTGGTTCTGGGTCCATTTCACTTGTAGAACCTGCCCTAGTCTTGACGCTTCCTCCAGCTTGATACTTCTGTGCCCTCCTCTCTTTAGCTCTCTGCCTTCCTTACACCTAACACAATCTGCTCCATGGGATTCAAGACACAAATTTAGCCCTCTGTTTTTAGTCCTCTGTTTTCCTTCCCAATAGCAAGTGTTCTTATGCCAGGGAACTCGAAGCCTGAGAGGAAACAAATATAGGGGGAAACCCACATAACTAAATGTCTCAATAAGTTATTTCACTATCAACATAAAGTAAATCCTAGTATCTTTTTAGCCACTCTTTCTGAAGTTAATGTAATATCCGTCTCACCCAAGGAAGAAATGACCCAAGGTCAATCTGACCTCTTATTCCCTCTTAGGGAATATATCAGTAACTGAGTCATTAAACAAAGCCCATTCTGCCTGTCTTACTCATAGAACTTCATTAGGTTTATCTAAAATGTGCTTGAAAAATAATCTAATTTATCTTGCTCTAAGTAATTTAATGAGAATTCAATTAAATTCAGTAGAATGCATACATCATTTTAGATGTTGCACCTTGATTCATTTTATTTGCTATTTTTACTTTAAAGATGTAGTGAAGTTATTTAGCCCTGCAGTAGTCTATCTAAAGTAATCCATTTCATACATAAACCAACTAGTCCTCAGGAGCACTAAGGGAAACAAAATGTGTCCATCATTATGCATGCCACACACAACTCATTTGAATTTAATCTCTTTGGCAGACTGTGTGCCAGGGAGACAGGTACTTCAGGTATCAGTTCACTTACACTTCCAAAACCGACACCTTTTTAGCCCCTCCCTTGTTTTCCATCTGACACACACACACGTAAATAGATCCAATAGGAGAAAAGAAATGATATTCAGACTCTATTCAAATCACCTTCACAGTCACTATTAAAACTTTAAGGTGTCAATCCAAAAGCACAAGCAACAAAAGCAAAAATAAACAAGCGGGACTACATCACACTAAAAAGCTTTTGCAAAGCGAAGGAAACAGTCAACAAAATGAGGGCAATCTACAGAACAGGAGAAAACATTTGCAAATCGTATATCGATATCCCAAATATCGATATATAAGGAACTCATACAACTCAGCAGTAAAAAAAACAAAAAAACCCCAATTTTTAAAAAATGAGCAAAGAACCTGAATAGATATTTTTTCAAAGAAGACAGACAAATGGTCAAGAGGTATATGAAAAGGTGCTCAACATTATTAATCGTGGAGGAAATGCCAATCCAAGCACAGTGAGATATCACCTCACACCTGTTTGGATGTCTGTTACCAACAAGATAAGAGATCACAAGTTTTGGCAAGGATGTAGAGAAAAGGGAACCCTTGTACACTGTTGATAGGAATGTAATTTGGTACCTTCATTGTGGAAAACAATATGACAATATTGAGGTTCCTTAAGAAATTAAAAACAGAACTCCCATATGACTCAGTAATCCCACTTTTGGGTATATAGCCAAAGGAAATGAAATTAGTATCAAAGATATCAAAGATATATCTGCACTCCCATGTTCATTGCAGCATTATTCACAATAGCCACATATATATTATATATATATTTTATATTTATATATAATGGGATGTTGTTGAGCCATAGAAAAAGAAGGAAATCTTGCCATTTGTGACAACACAGATGAACGTGGAGGACATTACGCTAAGTGAAAAGAGCCAGACAGAGAAAGACAGATACTGTACGACTTCACTGATATGTGAAATTTTAAAAAGCTGAAGTCATAAAACCAGAGAGTAGAATAGTGGTTGCCAGGGACTGGAGGGTGGGGGAAATGGGGAGATGTTGGGCAAAGGGTAGAAACTCGCAGTTATAAGATGCGTAAGTTCTGGGGATCTAATGCACAGCATGGTGATTATAGTTAATACTGTACTTATGCTTGAAACTTGCTAAGAGAGTAGATCTTAAGTGTTCTCATTACACACACAAAAAGGGTAACTGTGGGATGGTGGATATGTTTAATTAACTTGATAGTGGTAATCATTTCACAGTGTATACTGTGGTTAAATCATCAAGTTATACACCTTTAAAAAATCACGTCGTACAACCAAAATATATACAATTTTTATTTGTCAATCATACATCAGTAAAACTGGGGGGAAAAGCAAAAACAAAATGTTAGATTTTCAGGAGAACCAGGGATGGCGTCTGAAACTCTCTTGTTTAGGGGTGCTGTGGTTCAAAATACTAAAGTGTCGGGAAATTGTTTTTCTGTTGAGTAGACATGCCATACTGAGTTACTAACACAATGTTAAAGGGCCTGGGCCCACGTGGGTCCCATATAAGCAACACTGGAAGGATGCCGACTTAACTCATTTTCCAGGAAGAGAGCCATAGTGCTGTATGTTGGGTTTTTTGGGGCCAGGATAATATAGCAGAAATCCTCCAAGGCCATAAGCTTCTGTAATTTAAAAACAAAGGGGGATAACAAGTGTCCTTTTCCTATATTTCCTTGATCCCAAATTGCTTGTAGGTGAGGCATCTCAAGCAGGCGGTGAGCCCTCTTGGTTTACCAGTGCGCTGGAGCTGTGGTAATGCCTCAGCATTGCTCCCAGCCACCAGGCTGCATCACTGCAGCTGTTTCATCTAAGGATAGGTGGTTTCAAGAAGTTAGGCTGGAGGAGAGGTGGAGAGATAGGAAATATGCCTTTAGCAAAAAAAAAAAAAAAAAAAAATTTGTTAGAATTAAAATTAGTGTTTGTTTTTAGCTCTTGAAGTTTTACCTAATTTCCCTGTTAGTCGAACTTTAAAAAATTGAATGAGGCCATTCTCTCTTTTTTTTTAATCTTAAAGACAAAACCTTAACATCAAAATATTAACATTGTCTTCTTTCATATTTTGCCACATACTCATTGGATGACCTCTGTGCCTTGGACAATTTGGAAACATTGCTGCAGCCTTTACTAAGTGACACAGGTGAGCTAGGTGAAATGTGTCAAAGATCTGAAACTGCTTGGATTTCCCCAGATCTTGAAAAGGAAGGAAAGGTGGTTTGTAAATGGTTTCTGTTGGAGACAGTAAGTGACTGCTTTCCCCAGCAGTGTCTGCTGTAAGAGGGCCAACCCGACTGAAGCCGTGTTGAAGGTTAGGAAGGCACCTCGCCTTGTCCCTTCCCACCCTGGGGACTGGATTTCACCAAAGCCAGTGTCTCAGAGCACAGCTGGTACCTTCAACAGCATTTCACAATGAGCTCAAGGAGGAGAACGTGAGTGTGCGATTTGTGTTTACATAAGTGACCCTTCATTTGTCTTTTCTTCCTTGTTCTTAAAGAACACGACTTGAGCGCCTGAGGCTGGTTTCCAGTCATAGCCTCGGCAGCTACTTTACTTATAAGAATGGGCTAATCTCTTTTTTATAGAGCATGAATTTAATGAGAAGGCTCATTTTCAGAAAAAAAATCACTGTGGCACCGTTGGTTTGTAATCTGCCTGATATTTCTGGGGGGCCTGCTGTGTTTACCATAATGCTTAGTCTTAGCACCTTTTAAAAAGTTGGAACATTGTGTACCTTATGAACCAACCTGAGTTGTCTTTGAACAAATTCTTCGATTTAATATTGTTATTTTTTCTTTTGCCACCAGCCCGCACTCCTGCCTCAAGTCTTAAACATTTAAAAATCCTCCTTCGATTGCCTGGCCTCAGGAGGTCCTCCCACTACCCCTCACCCCCAATTCTGTCCTCTTCCATCTTAAAGGCAGCTGAGAACCTTTTGGTATTTCCCATTTAAGGACATCCCTTCCTTCTGATCTTCTAATTGCCTTTTCCTCTTTTAACCCTGAAGCAGGAGTGGCAATAATAGGTTTTTTTATATTAGAATCATCCCTACAATAGAAATTTCAACAGGTCAAATCTCTGAAATATATAACATTTAATTATGGTAAATAGCCAATGTTCACTCTTTCAGAAGACCTTTTCCTCTAGAATAAGTGTTTTCTAGCCCATCTTGCAAAAATTGGATTTTGATGAAGTTTTGAGTTGTTTTTCAAGGCAGTGTGTCAGAAGTACTGAGATAAAAATACTCCTTTACTCTCAGATCCTTGTGATGGGGCAGTTGGAATCATCTTTTGATGCAAAGAATGAGGTGGAAAATGTCAGCTAGTCTCCACTCAGAGAATCTTCTTATGACTTGAAAGCAAAGGCAGATATATTTGTCTTCTAAAATGAGGCATGGCTTCCCTATTTATTTATCCTGAGTTCCCTGTTAAGTTCTTCCAAGTAAAAGGCATAATTGATGATCTCAGTTGATTATACATTTTTCAAGCAGGTTTTAATTGTGTGTGGAGAAGTTCAGTACTTAGTGGAATCTAATTTTCCCAATTTGCTCTCCTTCAAATACACTACACTTCATGCATACAAATTTGGTAAATATGTGATAAAATAATGGAATTTGACATGGGTCTTTATTTTTAAAGAAAGTGAGTCACCAGTCCACTTGTACTTTCTTTGTTTTTATTTATTCAATAGATTTGAAAGTTAAATGTTTGCCATTTGGCCTTAGGGTTCACTAACATAATTCAAAATGCAAAGTTAAAAACATTTTGTAATGAAAAATGTCAAAGTCATTTAAAAATGCATCAAGAAAGAAAACAGCAACACAGCTGGCCTAAAATGTAGTCATCTCTTTCCTAATCTCCAAGAAGATATTAGCAAGTGTGAGAATTCAAGTCAGAAATTCCTATTTAAAACTAAGATCTGTTAGTTTCATAATAGTCATGTCAGGTAAGACGCCTTAAAAATTCCTCATTTGCTTTTTTTTTTTTTTTTTTTTTTTGCTTTCCTTCCCCAACTTATGAGGAGCAGGAATCCTTTAAAGTTTCCATATTTAGGAATAAATTAATTAGTCAGAACTTGAGGAAGTAAATCTGGGTTGCATGTTAGCAATATTTTCTCAACGTACCAATGCAATCATACAGATATATTTAAGTAATCAATAAGGGTATTTGGTACTTATGAAGTGTGCTAAAATGTAATAAGAGCTATTATTCTGAGTATTTATCATGAACCAGATACTGTAGTCGGAAGTTTATATCAACTGTCTCATTTAGTCCTCATGACAGCCCTGAGAGATATGTATTTTTATCCCTATTTTATAGTTGAAGAAAATAGATGAGTCTCAGCTACTTACTGGCAGAGTCAAGATCCAAACCCAGATCTATCCATTTCAAAACATATTCTTTCTCTTTCTGACTGACTTCACTCTGTATGACAGACTCTAGGTCTATCCACCTCATTACAAATAGCTCAATTTCATTTCTTTCTATGGCTGAGTAGTATTCCATTGTATATATGTGTCACATCTTCTTTATCCATTCATCCGATGATGGACACTTAGGTTGTTTCCATCTCCGGGCTATTGTAAATAGAGCTGAAATGAACATTTTGGTACATGACTGTTTTTGAATTCTGGTTTTCTCAGGGTATATGCCCAGTAGTGGGATTGCTGGGTCATATGGTAGTTCTCTTTGTAGTTTTGTAAGGAACCTCCATACTGTTCTCCACAGTGGCTGTATCAATTTACATTCCCACCAACAGTGCAAGAGGGTTCCCTTTTCTCCACACCCTCTCCAGCATTTATTGTTTCTAGATTTCTTGATGATGGCCATTCTGACTGGTGTGAGATGATATCTCACTGTAGTTTTGATTTGCATTTCTCTAATGATTAGTGATGTTGAGCATTCTTTCATGTGTTTGTTGGCAGTCTGTATATCTTCTTTGGAGAAATGTCTTTTTAGGTCTTCTGCCAATTTTTGGATTGGGTTGTTTGTTTTCTTGTTATTGAGCTGCATGAGCTGCTTATAAATTTTGGAGATTAATCCTTTGTCAGTTGCTTCATTTGCAAATATTTTCTCCCATTCTGAGGGTTGTCTTTTGGTCTTGTTTATTATGGTTTCCTTTGCTGTGCAAAAGCTTTGAAGTTTCATTAGGTCCTATTTGTTTATTCTTGTTTTTATTTCCATTTCTCTAGGAGGTGGGTCAAATGCTAACACATATATATGGAATTTAAGAAAAAAAATGTCATGAAGAACCTAGGGGTAAGACAGGAATAAAGACACAGACCTACTAGAGAATGAACTTGAGGATATGGGGAGGGGGAAGGGTAAGCTGTGACAAAGCGAGAGAGTGGCATGGACATATATACACTACCAAATGTAAGATAGATAGCTAGTGGGAAGCAGCCGCATAGCACAGGGATATCGGCTCGGTGCTTTGTGACCGCCTGGAGGGGTGGGATGGGGAGGGTGGGAGGGAGGGAGACACAAGAGGGAAGAGATATGGGAAGATATGTATATGTATAACTGATTCACTTTGTTATAAAGCAGAAACTAACACACCATTGTAAAGCAATTATACTCCAATAAAGATGTAAAAAAAAACAACAACACACAAAAACCATATTCTTATTTTATGACACCATGGTGGATCTCTGGAGGAAGATGACAAAAGTTTTAACCTTACAAGCTAAGAATTAAAAACATACCTTTTAGGGGCTTCCCTGGTGGCGCAGTGGTTGAGAGTCCGCCTGCCGATGCAGGGGACACGGGTTCGTGCCCCGGTCCGGGAAGATCCCACATGCCGCGGAGCGGCTGGGCCCGTGAGCCATGGCGACTGAGTCTGCGCGTCCGGAGCCTGTGCTCCGCAACAGGAGAGGCCACAACAGTGAGAGGCCCGCGTACCGCAAAAAAACCCCAACCCCCCCCCCACCCAAAAAAAACCCATACCTTTTAAGTCAGTTGTCTCCAAAGTGAGAGTACACATCTCAGGGGAAAATACAAGTTGATCCCCTGGGATCCAGGAAGAAAATATTATCATTAGTTTATATGTGGGGAAAAAATGAAAACAATTAAGCTTGACTAATTTTTAACATATAAATTGACCCTGGTGCAATTTCTTAATTTGTAGATCAGATGGTTGTAACTTTATTTTTTAACTGCTGTGTAATTTTTTCTTTTCTTTATCTTTTTTCCTTACCTGTTTTATTCCTACCTCCCTTCTTTCTCTTTCTTTCTTTTTGGTAACAGCTTTACTGAGATATTATGTAATTCACATACCATACAATTCATCTATTTAAAGTGTAACATTCAATGCTTTTTAGAATATTAGTATTTAGTATTACAGATATGTGCAACTAACACCACAGTCATTTTAGAACATTTCATCACCTCGAAAAGAAACCCCCTACCCTTTAATTATCACCACCTGATCCCATCCCCTTAGCCCTCAGCAACAAGCTATCTACTTTCTGTCTCTGTAGATTTGCCAGTTCTGGACATGTCATATAAATGGAATCATGTAAACTGTGGTCTTTTGTCAGTGGTTTCTTTGGATGATTGACTCCTTTAAGGTGTATGAGATTCTTTGACAGAGGAGTGGCTGTCCTGCTGCCAGAGGGGGTTCATAGTAGCCAGTTTATGTGAGTGTCTGGTTAAAGGATTTAGCAATTGTATCATCTCAGTAACTAAGCTTCACAAAGAGGATTGTTGCCTTAAAAATGATTTCTACACAAAAGCTGAGTCAGAGGTAATACCACAATGTACCATAAATAAATAACCAAAAAAAGTGCTCAGCTGAAACTTCTCTTATTCTTAATCTGACCTTTCTCCATCAGCCATGTGGCAAAGTAAAACAAACACAGTGAAATCTAATCACATGTGACAAAAATATTAGCTACAATTTGTAATTGTCAATAAGACAATTTATAAGACAAAATATGCATTTACTTCTACTTTTATTAAGGGTGGACTTTGCTCTAAGTATACAGTGTGCCTTAAGATATTACCTGACGTATTGTTAGCAAGCAGTTAAAAAACTAAGCAACCATAACATAAAAATAACTTATGCAATTTGTGGGGGGAGGGAAGGGAGTTATGTTTAATGTCATACAACCCATCACTTTTTTAAAAATTCCGTTAAATATAATAATCATTGTTTTGCCTCAACTGGTATTTCTTATTTATTAAGAAATGATCAAAATCCTTATATCAATACTACTGGAGAAATTCCTCTTCTTATCACTGTAAACACAGCTATATTACACAAGAAAAACAAGATGGCAACATTCTGCAAATAATATTGAAAGATGCATAAAAAGCTATGCTGAAGATTTGAAGAAGCAAGTATTAAAAGCCTGCAGCTTTGCAATGCTGAGATGAAAGTACAGATGTATCTAGCATGCCTCCGTCAGAGGTGGATTTACCATGAAGCTAGTGGAGTTTCAGGGATGCCAGACTTGCACAGAGACATCTGGTTCTTCCCTCTTCCTCCTTATTGAAACTTTTCCCCCATAATACAAGCAGGATTTGGATCTGACTAATGGAATGAGCAGAGAAATTTGGGGATGTTGTGGCAGAAGCTTACTTTATTTCCCTTGCTCAGAAATTCCAAAGAACAGTTCTTACTGAATTAAAACACTACCCTACACTTTAGGGTCTTCTGCTTCTTACCTCTCTTTACCCATCTCTGCTATTATTATGATTCTCACTGGCCAGCCCAGTGATTCTGCGTGTCAGTCTCTGCTTCTGAGACAGCACAGCATTCTTTTTTCCTGGAATAATATGCCACCTTCAAAATACCAAATTAACTCTCTTCCATTATTTAAAACAAGCAAAACTGACTCAAAACTCTGTTCTCCGTGAAACCTTTCCATATTTGCTTTGCCCAATTTAAAAAATAAATTTATTGAGTATAGTTGATTTACAGCGTTGTGTTAGTTTCTGCTGTACAGCAAAACGAATCAATTATACATATACATGTATCCACTCTTTTTTTAGATTCTGTTCCCATATCAGTCATTACAGAGTATTGAGTAGAGTTCCTTGTGCTGTACAGTAGGTCCTTATTAGTTATCTATTTTATACATAGTAGTGTGTATATGTCAGATTGGGACTGACATATTCTTTGCCTAGTTTTAAAGACTGAAATTATCTCTGATAACTTCTAGCAATTTTATATAGACTTACTGGAGTACATGGGTATTTTTATGTTCTCTATGCAGGTACAGTAGCTTCACTTATTTAAGTTCCATGCCCCTCCACGCTTCTTGGAGGCAGGGACCAAGCATCCCTTCCTCATAACCTGTACCCAGCAGGCCTTGGCAAATGCTACTGAGTGATCTCTTTCTCTGCAGCTAATCCCCAAACCTGCAGAGTGTGTGCATAATAAATGAGTAAACATTGCTGCTAACTCAGCTACCAAACAGTTTAATCAAATACACAGAAGGAATAGACTTTAAGATCGAAGACACCAATCTCAAGAGTTAATGATTACACATCAGTGTCTTCTAAAAGTAAGTGAGAATTACAGAGTAGAAGGAAATTATCTTAGCTTGAGTTCCCCAGAAAGCACAGGCTTAAGTGCCGCTACTTTAGTTAGGACTGTAATCCCAGGGAGTAGGAGTGAGGAAGGGAAGGAGGGAGGGACAGTTCTGGGGCACTGAGTACCCAACAGAGAACCTTGTGAGGCAGGACCATCTTTAGAGAACCTGCAGAGGTGACTGCTTCTCGGGACAGTCTGTCAGGGGGAGGGCCAGGGGGAGAGGAAGAAGAAGAATCTATCTGTCTGCTTTAGTTTTCTATTGCTCAAGTGCAATAATTCCCCGGCACCTCCCAGTTGCTGATGAGTGGGCACCAACTGGGTCCCCACAAGGTCTGGCCTTCAGCATCAACCTGGAATCTCCAGGGTAGAAGGCACAAGGCGCACAGAATGGGCAGGGGGCCCAGGGCCACTGGGCGGGGCCCACACAGTTTTGATTGCAGTCTATTCACAGTCTGTCATGGCAGCCACCACTGGAGCTAGGATACCTTGGAGACAGTGAGACCAAGAAGATTTGAAGGGGAGCATAAGTATCTTACACACTCGTCAATTAAACTATCCTTACTTTACACGAAGGAATCCGAGCCCAAAGTTGGAGATGTGCAGGATCATGGAGCTTAATCAACGGAACTCAAGAGCCAGGGGCTTCTAACTCCCTATTGGTGCTTTCCATTGTTCTGTCCCACTTCTCTAGACAAACAACATCTAATATACATGCACATCTGTGACTCATCCTCTCACACTAGAGTTTCAAATGTCTCCTACACTTACTACCTCATGGACTCAGTGGAATATTGTTTACGAGGGCTTCCTTGTGACTTGCTTGGTTTCCTCTAAAAAACAAAAAGAAAAGAAACTGATACCACAGAACCAGAGAACAGGTTAAATTCCATGAATACAGAATCTGAGTCAAAGAAACTCCAATTAATGTAAAACCTCTGGAGGTGTGTATTTGCTTCTTGCCTAATAATCTCCTTACATAGAAGTCTAATTAATACTTAAGTGGAATAAAGCCTTTCAGCAAAGATCTTCAAGAAGCCAGTGTCCTAACTTCTGAAAACAGCAATCTCGTCAAAGAACATAGTAGAACACATTCTTCCCATATTCAAGTGGTACTGTGTTTAGTCAAGGCAGTATACGTGTTATTTATGTACGTACATCTGAATTCAGATGCTGATTCAGATCTGACATGATTTGCCTGAGAATAGTTAACAGAATGAAGATGTTTCTGCAGAAAGTTTGATGTGCTCTCCTTCAAGATGATGATGTAATTGTTTCGCTCTCATACCAAAGAATTACAAAGCAATATGATTATGTAACTCTATGCTGAAATTTTTCATACCTCTTTAAAAGAATGTATTCTTATAACTAAGGGAAGAAAATGAGATTCAACTTATGTTTTATATTAAATCTTATTATTTTGAATATCTACTTTGTAAAACACAAGTTTATTTACAAGATTCTAACGTCTATTTCTTTAACAGAACGGAGCTTTTGTGGTAATGGTTTATGTCGGTCTTTATGAATGCAAGCTCTATTATAACAGGTATTCAGCTTCCAGCAGCACTTTTTCCTGAGACTCATACATTTTTCATTGTCTAGTCATTCTGAATTTAAAGTGGATAGGATGTCCTTTTAAACACATAAACAAAGATGAAAATGTGTATCATAGTCTCTTCTCCATTTCTGCTGCTAAAATTATAGGAACTCTGTATCCTATGTTAGAATGCATCTGGTGTGCTATTCTGTAAACTACATGAATAGCCAACAGCTCCCAGTATAAAATTCCACCCGGCACCGTATTTAGCATCATTTTTGCAAGATAGCACCTTACCAGGCTTGTTCAGAAATGCACCAGAAAACAGTTTATTAATCTCAGTGTCTAACTGGCAGAAGGAATACAGTGAAAATGAGATTTTTTTGTCTTTCAGAGCTAGTAGTTTTTCAAGATAAGCTAAGCAGCTGTCTTTCAAACCTTCTGATCTTTTTCATTTGTAGATATTTTTTCACTTGTAAATTTGTTCATTCATTCATCCTGTATTTATTGAGCATTTATTTCCTTCCCATTCAGGAGTCCTCAAGGCACCAGGAATATAGAAATGACTAGAATACCTTCCCTTCTTTTCAGGAACTCATGAGTCATACAGTATGGTGAGCACAAGTAGAGATAGGAACATACAGAGAAGGACACTTAACTCAGCCTTAGCGAGCAAGGGGCGGCCAAGGGGAGGCTTCCTGGAGAAGATGGTACCTTAAGTTCATGAAGAATTAAGTGAAGGGACCACAGATCTGCTGTAGTGGTTAGTGTGGGAAAAAATTGTTAGGAGGGGTAAGGTGACAGTAAATGAACTGAAAAGCTCCATAGGCAGAGACAGTGGTAGGAAGACATTCTGAGGCACAGATCACCAAAAGGATTTGCTCTGTGCTAAAAAAGAACAAAGGAGAATCTGATGAGAGGAAGATGGTGGGGCAGTGGAGAGGAGTGGGAGGTGGAATCAGCCGAGTGTCAACATCTAGGTTTATTTATATTTTTATTTATTTTGCTTTGGTGATTCTAGTAACTTAGCTCAGATGTGCAGACTTGCAACAGCTCCAGTACTAGCTCCCTTCACTTGGAAAAGGACTGGTGAGCTAATCTGATAAAAGGTCCCTTCCATTCCTTCCTGTTTTACAAGTCATGTTTATTAGCGTGATGGACAAAACCATAATGTGCGTTTTCTATCAGATCATACCAGCAGCAGCTGAATGACACGGCCACTAATTAAAAGCAGAAATTGAATACAGCAGATTTGCTGTTTTGTTTGGATGAAGAAACAAGAATAAGCTTGTGTTGACCTCTGTTGAAAGGCACACATTACAGATGTCTTGGTGGAAGAGTTTTCATCAGTCAGTTGGGACGAATTGTTTTGTCTTCACCTTCCCCAGAATATTTCTGGAAACCAGCGACTTAGGTTTAGCACTGTGTTCTGTGCCCTCTGTGAGGGAAAAGAGTATTTTTTTGGCAGCATAATGATGGTGTAGCATAGTAATTAGGAAGTTGGGATTTGGAATCATATGACTTAGTTTCTATCCAAATCTTCCCCCTGCTGGCTCTGTGACCTTGGGCGGGCTGCTTACCTCTCTAAGCATCAGTTTACTTATCTAGCAAATGGAACCATAACAATATCTGCCTTGTAAAGTTATTATGAGGATTAAATAAGACAGAATGTATAAATCTAAGCCTAGGACTCGGCACATAGAAAGAACTTAATAAATATGAATTATTATTGCTGTTTCACCTTACCTGGGTCCATTCTGTAGTAAGTTACTTGGGAACTAAGCTCCAAAATCTTGGTTTAGTAGTTCCCCAGTGACAAAGACTATGTCTTATTCATCTTTGCATACATAGCGCCTGGCATGTGAAGGCTGTTTTATAGTATTCAACATATCGGCACATATACATCAGAAGTACTACAATTTTTTTTCTCTTATGTAAGCACTCTTGTCATTTTTTTGTGGCTTGATTTTGTTCAGGATATCGCCAAGGTTTCAAATACCATGGCTGTAACTTAAGCAGTTGTAGGAATTACCATGTCCTAGCAGTAGTCGTCGACCTTCCTTTCCCAAGGAGACACACTCCATACACAGCATCTCCAGTGGACATACTCAGCACCAGGACCCACTCTCTGGTATATGAGCTGTAACTCTCCCCGCTTCTCTTCCACTTAAGGATGTAAGTTATTATGCAAGTAAGAGTGACCCAATGAGAGGATAATCATGAATCCACTCTAAATTATTTTTAATCATTTTAAACATTATTATTTTAACTATTTTTATGTTATGTATGACTAGATCAAACTTCTTCAAAGGATTCTTGGAATTCTTTAAAATTCTTCAAAGTCAGCACCTTTATTTCTCACCACTTCTGTCCAATTAGTCACCACTAACTATCCCTTCTGTGAAATTCTCTGTTGCCTTTGTTTCCATGATACCAAGTGTTGCTCTGGTACTGACCACCAGAAGTGGTCTTTCAAAGGCTGGCAGTGACTACAAATCATCTTTTGTCAGTCCTCATTCTTCATGCCCTCTAAGCAACATTCAATATTACAACTGTTCCCTCCACGAAAGTCTCTGTTCCCTTGGTTTCCTTGACATAAAGAACTATCTTGGTCTTCCCCTTAGCCTTCAAACCACTTCTGACTCCAATGATGTGCCTCTTCTTTCATCCCTAACCCCAGTCTGGGGATTCTCCAAAGACTTCCTAGGCCTTCTTATTTTATTTCCTCTTCTTCCTTCCATGTTGTTAGCATCCGTTTCCAGTACTTTAGCCGCCACTCTTATATGTAAAAGTTCCACATATTTTTCTCCTGGTTGACCTCCCTATCCAACTCTGATCCCATGATTCTAATACTGTTGGATCATTTGGAAGTTCATTTGGCAGCTCAAATTCAATATACCAAAAATGTTTGTTATCTTTACACTAAAACCAACTCCTTATCGTGGTTTTTGTTAGTGGATATCACATTTCTCTTAGGCTGGCTTAAAAACCTTTGAGTTAAATCTGGTACTTCTCTTTACTTCTGCTTTTCTTTCTTCTTTTTTTGAAATCATCCTTTCATTTCAACAAAACTGTTCAGTGTTGCCTAGGTCTACCTCTGCACTGTCTTGAAGCTCTCCATTTTCTACTTCCTCTGAATGGTACTGCCCAGCTGTAAATATAGTGAAGAACATTATACCAGCATCACAGTAAAAACAATAATTATAGTATAATGATATAGAAGTAAAGGAGATATATCCCAGGGAAGAGAGGGCAGAGAAGACTTTTTAAAGGGGGTAACATAACGTGTGAGCCAAATCTTGAAAGATGAATAAGAGTCAGACTGACACGTCAGGATGAACATTCTGGAAAAAATAACATGTGAAAAGGAATGCCAACAAAGAAGACCACGACTCATTGTTGAAGTGCAAGTAGCTCTGTAGGTCTGGAGCTCTGGCTTCATGGGGGCATAAAGTGGGGAAGCAGGAGGCAGAGCTTTGCGGTAGTAGGAGTGGAGGGAGGGTATTGAGGGCCTTGTTTCAGTATCTGCTACTGCATAACAAACTACCCCAAACTTCATGCCCTAAAACAACACAACCAATGATTATTTCTCACAGTTCTCCAACTGGGCAGCAATCACTGGGGATGGCTCATCTCTGCTCCACATGACTCAGGTTGGCGCTGCTCCACTGGGGCGAGAGGATCCACAATCCTCACTCACATGTCTGGTACTTCAGCTGAGGTGGCAGTGGTTGGCTGGGTCTCCCTTCTTCTTTTCACACAGCCTCTCAGTATTCGGTAGTCTAGCTCTGGTTCTTTACATGGAAGCTGTGTCCTAAGAGGGCAGAAAATGGAAGCCGCAGAGCTTCTTAAGGTTTAGGACCAGAAGTCACATGACATCTCCCCCTACCTTCTGTTGGTCAAAGCAAGTCACAAGACCAGCTCAGCTTCTGGAAAAGGAAAATAGACCCCACCTCCCTTTGGGAGAAGCAGCATGAATATAGAGGGATGTGAGGAAATGTTGGCAGACATCTTTGTAGATGGTGTAACATAGGCCTTATAGATCACTGCATTCTGTAGGGTACCATCTATAGGGTATCATCTATAGGGTAGGATTTTAAGCAACAGACTGACATTTTAAACTTACATGTTTAAAAATATCGCTTTGACTCCTTTGACACCTTTATGAAGATTGAATTGAAGGGTCAGGGCCAGTGCCTGGAAACAGAGCAATCTACCCATCTACCAAGGCAGCCTCTGCCAATATGTTACAGGCTAACCTCTGCAGAGTCTTTTTCATAGGTCCACATGCATTGCCACAATTTGTCCTCCTCGTGGAAGCAAATGGAATGAGTGATGGATGCCTTTTTTAAAAAGAAGGATACCACCAAGGTGTCCACCCAGAACCCTGCCCAGGGGTCCAGTGCCCCTTCCAGAAAGATGGATTCACATCTGCCATGGGGGAGGGAATATGCAGTGCTGCAGATGCTCTGCCTAATGCTCTTCTGTTTAGAAATACTACTCTTTGCTTATTTTATGTTCATTTTTCTTTAAATAAATAAATCAGGAAAGTCAGATGAGACTCCTGGGGAGAGCAGAAGTCTGCTTTCCAGAAGCCAGGGGCTTGTCCTGTGTCAGAGCATACAGGTGGATGTGACCATAAAGCCCACATGGGCGTTTTATTTCTATGCAAAGTGAACCGTTTGACTCTTGCCTGTAATCTCCACTACAGTGGTCTGTAGGGTCAGTGCCTATAAAAAAAGCCATAGAAAATATTCACAGAATTTGAAATGTCTTATTGTACCCCCTCAGTCACTAAATTTCCTTCGTGAATGAGAGTTTTAATGTGTCAGCAACTGCGACTTGAGCAGAGGAGAGCAGAGACTAGTGCTTATTAGTGCTTGTTAGAGCAAACTGTTCAATATCTGGGAATGGAGAGGAGATAGTCCTTTTAGATTATCAGGGGTTTGTATGGCCCCTTTACCTAAGTTTTCCTAAGGCCAAGATTTTGGTCTATGAAGAAAAAAGTCTCTGTTTTTTGGTACAAGAACCTGAGGACAAGGTTGGAATATGGTCCTGCTTCGTCAGTGTTCAGGTTCTCTCTCAGGTTTCTGAACATTTGTTCATGCCGTGGTGGCATCAGGATGATGTTAATTCCCCCCCAGAGCTCCGGGGCTCAGTAGGTAGAAGCCAGGATCACTTGGAGAGATTTGGTCTCAAATCTCAGCTTTGCCACTTCCTAGTTATGCGACTGTAAGAAAATTCCTTAACCCCTCTAAACTTTGGTTTCTTCCTCTGCAAAACCCCAGTGAGGTAGCATTGCTATGATGGATTAAAAGAAATACTGATTATTGCACTTAGCCTAGTGAATGGCACAAGTGCTCAGTAAATTTTAAGTGATTGTTCTAATGGACTTAATGCTGATCTTTGCTATGTTTCTCTTTATTTCTCAGGGAGATGTTAATCTCTGTGGCTCTAGGCCAGGTGTTATCCCTCCTTATTTGTGGAATTAGCTTGACCAGCAAGTACCTGTCAGAAGATTTCCATGCCAATACACCAGTCTTCCAGAGTTTCCTCAATTACATCCTCCTCTTCTTGGTCTATACCACCACACTAGCTGTCAGACAAGGTAAGCATGCAAAATCCCGAGAATATAGCTTCGTTTCTCTTTCAGCAACATCTACAAGAGTGATGAGCGATGATCAGATTAACTTTTTTCACTTACAGCGTCATAAGACAATTCAAAACCCCAAATCTCACTTTTCTATTTTGCAATAATACAGCAAACAAAATGAGTGAGTAAATCACAAAGAAGCATAAATTGTGTGAATTCAGCAGGAAGTAGGAAATGCATGTATAGGCAGAAATGTACAATTGCTTATATTTGAATTCCTGTTAGCATTCCTTGTACCCCTCAGTAAATCTAAATAGACTGCTTCGCTGGAACCTGGAACAGGCCTGATGAAGCTGTCTTAATAAATGCTAGCCCTTAGAAATTCAAGGGGATTACAGACAAATATATGTTCTTGGGAAAGTGTCACGAGAAAGATAAAAATAGTAAACACAAACAACTCTAGTAATAACAAAGGGGAAAAGAAAGAAAAGAAAGCTACCACAAATGGCCATGTGAGATGTTCTGTCTAAACTTAAAAGAGCCAAAAAAATGAAACAAGTCCTCCAAGAGTCAGTGCAAGAAAAACTTATTCAAGGGCAATTGCAGTTGAAATCCTTGGGGTATATCTCTGGAGGATATACTTCAGAGACTTATGATTATACCTATGGCCCAGAAATAGCCAATAATAATCCCCCAGTATCAGCTGTCGACTGTAAAATATGCACTGAAAAGTAGCCATTAATAGGTTTGAAGACAATTATATACCATAATAATGAATAAAGATATGTGTATAGCCGTATACATCAATCCTAAGAGTCATACTCTTTAGAAACTTTGCTAATAAGCGTATATCAGCATTGAATTTGTATATTTCCTTATTTGGATTGTCCTTCAGAGTCATATTGCTTAATTAAAATGATTTGGCCAGGACTAGATTTCATCTTAGAGGGAGAGTAAAAATGAACAAGTTAGGACTGAATTCTAGTTTAACTTGGGATTTGTTTAAAGTATTGGAAAAGCTAATTTCATTTACTTCTCAAATATTGGTGTTATTGGTGTTTGTTTTTAAAATTTAACATCGGTAGGCATAATTAATTTAAGAGTAACATTTCAAATAAAACCTCAGGCTACAGAAGTTATAGACATTGAGTCTCAGCTATATTTCCTCAGTAGGATTTGGAAGCTAATGATTTTGAATGCTACAAATGCATTATCTAAACAGTTATACCCACAATTTCACCATTGGTGCCTCAATCCAGGAAAGAACTCCAGAAAATGAGGAAATTGGGGAGGCATATAATTAGAAATTTACTTATGAGAGACTGTTAACATGAGGAATGTATAGTTTGGTCGTTCAAGAAGAGAGAGCTATGCAGTTTGACTTAAAAATCACTTGATGAAAGCTTGAATAATAGTTTAGAATTATTAAAGAATAGAATGATTTTAGCCCAGAACAAGGATTATAATTAAGGATAGTAAGATTAAATGAAGAGCAATTTTGCAACACTCTAATATAACCAAAAACATCACACGAAAGTGGTGAATTTACGTTCTGTAGAGATTTTTAGAACCAAACAGTCTAGACTACAAGATGGTGAACTACAACTAGTCTTTGGGTTCTTGTCAGTCTTACTTTCCAGGAGCCCAGAGATTCAGCAAAAACTCTCATCAGGGAAAAAAATAAAATCAAGCCATTCTAAGAAACAGAGAATAATTTCACAGTTACAGGTAGAGACAGAAAAGCTTAAAAAACTAAATGTAGAAAAAGACCCAAAGTTAATAATAATACCTTCTGTTGAGGCTTTATAATGTGCCAGCTACTACATATGTGAATTACCTCTTTTATTCCTTCAATCCAAGGAAATAAGAATTATTATCCAAAATTTTATAAATAGGAGATCGGAGACTCCCCCAGCATCAGGAACCTGCTCCAGGCTACAGAACTAGGGAGAGTAGGGGCCCCTCCCAGGCTAGGGCTGGGTGCCTTCATGGCCCACTGTGCCCACCCATGTGCGGTCCCGGGAGGAAGGAAGAGGGAAGGGAGACAGGTTGGAGCAAAAGGAGGATTTTTCCCTTTGAATTTCAAAACCCTGGATAAGAAACCAGCCCTGGGGGCAAAGTCTAGTGAGGCACAGCACTGATGTCAGGAGGATGTGACTGTAAACGGTGCTGGGAGAGGATGGCGAGGGTGGGCAGGGCAGAGGCATGACTGGAAAGAGGCCAAGGACCAGAAGCAGCAAGGAATTCAGAGGCTCTTTGGAAGCAAAAGACTGAAGAGGACCTCAGAAAATTCCGACTGTCATTGCAGTTGGTGCTGGAGAGAACCAGTTTCTAAAATGCCCTATCCAGAGATTTCTGCATTGCCTCAGATTATCACTAAATATGCTGGCGTGTGTTTATTTGGGTGTTTACTCAGAATGTTTGTTTGTTTTAAGCTTCATCTTTAGAAGTTTTAATAGGCTGGCATTAAGCTAACATCTGGAAATCAACATAGTAATTACATTAATTTTGTATAGGCTGATTCTGTGCCGTGTTCTAGAGACATAATAATCTCCTTCCTCATGCACCTCAAGATTTGAGAGGGAATGAACAGAGCAAAGAGGAGAGGATGGAAAGTGTGATGTGTGTGAGGAAAGTGCTGTCATGGCCACATTTTCTCCTCCCTTCCAGGTACTTCCTAAGTACTCTGCTAAGTACTCTGCCGGGAGTGCTGCAGGTCAGGATTGAGCAAGATGCCAGCCTTCCCAATTCTTCCAGCACAGATGTCACTGGCCCCACAAGGCCACCATATTCATTTGATACCACCTTAGGCCACACAACAGCAATAAGTTAGACTCAGGAATTAACAATCTTTCTTTATCGTTTTAATTATAAAATGTATGATTGTCACATGTAAACATATTGTGATAAATGCAAGAAGCCTTTCAAGAGCATTAAGGGTGATGTTATTACAAAAGCCTTGTGGAAATTTGACTTCAGAGTTGAAGTGAATTCTCCTCACCAAATTTGCACTGAACCAATGATCAAAGACTCTGAAGCAACAGAATGCAGTATAAGTTTCAGTGTAACGCCAGTTCAAACTGGAGTTTTGAATTTGTCCCTGATTATTAATTGGTTCCTACAAAAATTTGTAGAAAACCAAAAATTGATTCCTACAAAGACCATCCTCCTTAAAAAAAAAAGTATACTGTAGAACGAGTTTTAAGGCTAGCCCTTCATGATTGGAGCTAGGTTTTTTTATTCCAGATGGTTCTAAAATTTTTAAAAATCTTGCTGTTTCTCCTAAAGA
Source organism: Orcinus orca (assembly GCF_937001465.1). NCBI lineage: Eukaryota > Metazoa > Chordata > Mammalia > Artiodactyla > Delphinidae > Orcinus > Orcinus orca. The sequence goes on along the minus strand of NC_064570.1, from coordinate 41,938,124 downwards.
GCTTCTTTAATACAACTCTGTAGAAAAAAATATACTTCAAAAAAGTAGTTCCAGTGACAATGTATCACATTTGAGAATTCAGATAAAATTTAGATAGCTGTTACTTGGTTAGTTGTAACCACTTTGGGGAAATTACTCAGACAATGTGGTGAAGTGGTTAAGAATCCGCCTGCCAATGCAGGAGACACGGATTTGAACCTTGGTCCAGGAATATCCCACATGCCGTGGAGCAACTAAGCCCGTGTGCCACAAATACTGAGCCTGCGCTCTAGAGCCTGTGCACCACAACTACTGAGCCCGCGTGCCACAACTACTGAAGCCTGCGTGCCTAGAACCCATGCTCTGCAACAAGAGAAGCCATCGCAAGGAGAAGCCGACACACCACAACGAAGAGTAGCCCCCGCTTGCTGCAACTAGAGAAAGCCCGCGTGCAGCAACGAAGACCCAACACAGCCAGGGGGGGAAAAATACACACACACACACACACACACACACACACACGCGCGCACACACACACACACACACACACACACACACACACACACACACCCATTGAAATAATGCCTGAAATCCAAACTCACGCTATATGTACAAAGTAGGGTTTCAGGAATTGTAAAGAAAAACGTAGTCCTCCCCTTGTGTTTCTCCTTTACTCTTACTCTACCACCACACCACAGTACTTCTGACACCAGATGTGTGGGGCTTTTCCCACACCATGCAATTCTGTGACACCAGCTGGGTGTCTTACAGTATAACTCAGTTCTGACAGTTCTATCTGGAGATGGATAGAAGTTATTACCTGTGCTTCTGACCTACCTGCTATAGATCAGAGGTTCCCACAAACCCTCCTTGGGTTTGGTTAATTTTTTTGAGCGTCTCACAGGACTCAGGAAAGCAGTTTACTTACTGTTTACCAGTTTATTACAAAAGGATGTGATAAAGGATATAGATGTATGCTCAGATGGAAGAGGTGAGTAGGGCAAGCTGTGTGGAAAGGGTCGTGGAGCCCCCAGGCCCTCTCTGGGCACAGTACTCTTAGCATCTCCATGTCACGTGTTCACCAACCCTAGAGCTCTCCAAACCTCATGCTTTTGGAATTTTTACGGAGGCTTCATTAGGTAGGCGTGATCATTAGCTTCATTTCCAGCCCCTCTCCTCTCTCTGGAAAATGGGAAGGCGGGGCTGAAAGTTCCAGGCTTCTAATCATAGCTTGGTGTTTCTGGTGACCAGCCCCATCCAGGAGCGCACCAAGAGTCACCTCATTAGAAACAAAAGAAATTCCTATCTCTCTGGAAATTGTAAGGGATTTAGGAGCTCTGTGTCAGGAACTAGGGTCAAAGACCGAATATTAGAACCAAATATGCTCCTAGCGTTCTTCTCACTTAGGAAATTACAAGTGTTTTAGGAGCTCTGAGCCAGGAACTGGGGACAGAGAACGATACATATATATTTCTATTATCTCACAGGTATATGACTAAGAAAGTATAGTGAAGCTTCCCAAAACTTACAGATTTGCCTGGGAAGCCTCTTCCTCATGCCTACTTTTTTCTTAAAATTCCATGTAATACTAGCTGAAATCAGGAAGCAGAGAAGCACAAAAAGCAAAGACTGTGAACAACTAAAGACCACTCAGTTCTTGCATTTGGATGTAGAAGCAAGAAATGTGACAGGCTTTTAAAACAAAGGTGAAATAGGATATATTTCTTATCAAGAAAAATGATGTCATCAAACTTTTTGCCCATAAGCTTCTTTTATCAATTATTACAAGAATCCTGCTGCTTCCCAGAACTACTTTCAGCAGTTCTTAAATAATAGATGTCCGTGGTTCTTTTTATGGCAGTTTTTAACTTCTGAATATATATAAACCACACAATTTTTAAATAATAATTTCTTCTTCCTTTTCTCCTGCCAGTTTTTCTCAGTTCTTGCCTCTCCAATTTCTTTTTGTTTTCCTTATCAACAAGTTGCTCAGCGATGGGGAAGGTAAAGATTGTGGAGCAAAACCAGGATGCTGAGAGTGAAAAGAAAACACTTTCGTTCCTTGTTTTCTTCCTCAAGTCATGATGGCGGGGAAAGAATGGGTATCAGTAATGAACGCATGGATAGAATCAGAAGTGCCTGCTTCTTTTTGTATACAGACCCTAGAAAGAGAAGCAAAGGTTGCCACTGTTGAGCATCATTAGAGATATTCCTGATGACTAGTTCTACAAGTTTTGCTTTTTCACTGAAAGATATTTTTATAAGCTCTTCCAATTTTGAATAAAAGACAAGCTTGCAGCTAAAAATTTGATGAGTATTGCATGAATTCCAGCAAATTCTTACATACACTTTAAAATATTTGTTGAATCTTTTATATATTTCTTTGGGTGAGTGTGAAAATGAAACAAGTTACTAATAGTACTAACAGAACACTCAAAAATATCATCATGTGTAATCCCTTTGATTTTTTCCAAAGAGAATACCGAAAAGTAAATTCATGCCTTACTGCTCAAGAGAAATATTCTCGGTTTGAACATTAAATTCCAGAAGACAGAAATCCTAGAGGTCTAGGTTCAAATTTCAGTTCTCAGTGGAGAGGCTGAAGGCATTAAGTCAGCTCAGGAATATCAAGCACTCACCCTCTCCTGATCCCTTTTACCCACTATCTTCTTTTTTCACCCAGAGCACTCAAATAGGGCAGGATTGGTGAGAGAAATATATAAAGATGACAGCCTTGTCTACACACAATAGCTGGATGCAACTCATGGCCCAGTAGTCTAGTCCCCACAAAAATGTTCTTCTCAGAATTTGTACCAAAAAAGTATTGCTCCTTTTGGTGGTGGCTGGGGAGACATTAATCAGAAGATAATCGTTGCCTCTTCCAATGTAAGGCAGGCTTCATATTTGTTCTCTGCAGAAACACGATACTTCTTACACTTCTTACAATGACATAGGCTAAATTCTCAATTACCAATGCTGCAAGATTTAAAATATCTGTGTAATTAGAAGAAACGTAGGACTTCATATGAAATAATATAGACCTCTCAGAAAACCACAAGGTCTGGGAAACTTAGGTATCTGGCATTTCACAGTACGTCAGACCCTAGAATCCCCTGAAGATCTCACCTCCCCAGTTCTGTTTGTATGGCTTTGCCTCTGTGAATCTTTGCCCCTTGCCTTTGTTGGAATTTTCTTTGGTGCTTGCCATAGGAAGTCAAAAACACAGGCCAGAGCAGTAAAAAGAGTTCAAGCAGGATCCAGGATTTTCTCAGAGCAGAAGCCTCAGTTTTGTTTTGTTTTTTAATTTTATTTTATATTAGAGTACAGTTGATTTACAATTTTGTGTTAGTTTCAGGTGTACAGCAAAGTGATTCATTTATACATATACATATATCCATTCTTTTTCAGAATCTTTTTGCATATAGGTTATTACAGAATATTGAGTATAGTTTCCTGTGCTACACAGTAGGTCCTTGTTGATTATCTATTTCCTATATAGTAGTGTGTGTTTGTTAATCCCAAACTCCTAATTTATCCCTCCCCCCAGTGTTTCCATTTTGGTAACCATAAGTTTGTTTTCAAAGTCTGTGAGTCTGTTTCTGTTTTGTAAATAAGTTCATTTGTATCATTCTTTTTTAGATTCCACATGTAAGTGATATCATATGATATTTGTCTTTGTCTGACTTACTTCACTTCATATGATCATCTCTAAGTTCATCCATGTTGCTGCAAATGGCATGATTTCATTCTTTTTTATGGTTGAGTAATATTCCATATTCCATTATTCCAGTGATGTTGTATATACGTACAACGTTGTCTTTATCCATTCATCTGTCGATGGGCACTTTGGTTGCTTCTGTGTCTTGGCTATTGTAAATAGTGCTGCAACGAACGTTAAGGTGCATGTATCTTTTCGAATTACGGTTTTCTGCAGGTATACGCCCAGGAGTGGGATTGCCAGATGATATGGTAGATCTATTTTTCGTTTTTTAAAGAACCTGCATACTATTCTCCATAGTGGCTGTACCAATTTACATTCCCACCAACAGTGTAGGAGGGTTCCCTTTTCTCCACACCCTCTCCAGCATTTATTGTTTGTATGTTTTTTGATCATGGCCATTCTGACCGGTGTGCGGTGATACCTCATTGTAGTTTTGATTTGCACTTCTCTAATAATTAGTGATGTTGAGCATCTTTTCATGTGCTTTTTGGCCATCTTGTATGTTGAAGCCTGAGTTCTGCTCATACACAGCTAGTTCAGTTTCCAGTTCTCTGGATAACCTTGACTAAATGAGAAGGGATTCTTAGATGGTTGGATAAGGAAGGACTTGACAAATGTAAATACTGAATTGTAACTCCCTTGAGAGTCGTGGGGGAGATATTACTGTCACTTACCTACGTCTGGTGAGGTAATAGTCACTGGAGCCTATTAAAACATCTCCCTTATGGGAAATTACTTGGCAAACCTCCATTCCTATTCCTTGTCATGTTGCATTTATTTTTACTTCATATGTATGATTGGAGAGTTTTATCCCCCATAGTGTAGAAAGGCTGTACCTCAGTGATTTCTGAAATGAACCTTGGTGGACACTCCATGGGAATTATGCTTATGTTGGGGAAGGGAGAAGAGAAGGTGGGGCAGCGGGTGGGGGTGAAGGGATTTTTACACAGACCATGCTGGGAAATTGTTAGAGAAGATCAAAGGGGAAAATTAAAATCCATTTCTAGCAAAACCGCCTGCCAGTATGTGGCTCAACTGGAACGCTCATATACTGCTGCTGGGAATGCAAAGCGATGCGGACACTTTGGAAGACGGCTTGGCAGTTTCTTATAAAGTTAAACATCCACTTACCGTGTAACCCATCAATCCCGTTCTTCGAAGAGAAATGAAAACATCATATCCACGCAAAGAACTATACGCAAATGTCCATTGCAGTTTTATTCACATTCATAAGCCCAAACTGTAACCAACCCAAAAGCTCATCAGTTTGTGAAAGGAGAAAAACAGTTGTGGTAAATGCACACGATGGAGTATGACTCAGCCATAGAAGGAAAACGCTACTGATACATGCAATGATATGGATTAATCTCGAAAGCATTATGCTATGTGCAAGAAGCCAGACACGAAAGCTTATACACTGTGTACTTACATAATGCATAGTAATGCGATGTTCTGGAAAAGACAAAGCTATAAGGTCAGGAAATAGATCAGTGGTTGCTAGAGTGGGGAGTGGGGTGTTGACTGCAAAGGGACACAAGGGAACTTCTGGGGTAATGGAAATGTTCTGTATACCTTGATTGCCGTAGACGTTACATGACTATATACATTTGTCAAAATTCTTCAAACTGTACACTGAAAAGGGGTGCCTTTTATTAGATGTAAATTATACTTTAATACACTTGACCAAAGGAAAAAAAAAGAAAGAGAACTGTCTACCCTCACTCCATGGCTGCCATGATGAAATAACGTTATCACTGGGCTCAGAGTTTCCAATGTATAGCTATTCCCTCAGTCACTTATGGGTATTAGGAAATGCCATTAAAACTTCCTACTTCATTGTGGCATGCTTTCAGGCTGCAAGAATGAGTATAGTTTCCTCCAACCCCAGAAAATGTACCTACTCTAAAGAACTTGCTCCTGGGACATGAATTATTATTTATCAAGCTCACAATCTATTAAATAATGTAAAAGTACATAAATTTCATACATATGCAGTGCTTACAGGGTGAATCTGCCCCAAGTCAAGTCTCCCACAGTCTTAACCAAATTTACAGTACCTAATAGTGCATATACTGTTTGTGCTAAAGTGACTGAATCTCAAATAGAGTGATTCCTTAGGCAGAACTTTCAATATCACTTAGCACAATAAATGACTTTTAGACTGAAGGAAAATGACGTGAATATGCAACACCATTTTCTTTTAATGAATCCTTACATAAACTTACACACACACACACACACACACACACACACACACACACACACACACACACACACACACACACACACACACACACACACACACACACACTATACATCAGGCCCTCCCTCATTCCCCATGCCAAATACTTGATTAATGGATGCCCTTCTGATTCTTCTATTCCAAACAGCATATAAGCATGGAGGGAGGGATTGTCTTCCTGTTTTATCTGGAGTCTATGTTGACTGTTAATTCTGGAAATCTTTAAGCATTCATCTATCCATGCTGAGAGCTGGCATAGAGCAATACTCATTCTTGGCACGAAGCTCCAGCATTCTTGTGGGAGATTGAAGGGTGGTTACAAGATGATAACTATATTGCCTGAAGGAGATAAGTCCCCTTCTGCCAAAATAGTGCTTTGTATGTAATTAGTGTAAAAATTCAGAGGAATAGAGTTTATCCTTACAGTCATCTTTCTCATTAAAAAAGAATCATAATGGAAGAACAAAGCAGTCCCTGCAGTGAATTGAATTGCTTTCCCTAAGTTTTCATTAAATCAAAGACTCAGCAGTTAGCCATCTTGCAGACACTATTGCAGTCTGCTGCATGAGATTTGCAGGGCGGGGGGGGGGGGAATAAAACAATGAAGCAAAGTTATTTTTTCTTCACAGGATTAGAATTGCATTGTGATTATCTTTAGATCAGAGTTCCCTGTCCATGCATTTTTTTGACTGTCTGGTTTCATTCGTTTCCATTTCTGAGTTCTTGAGGACCAGGAAGAAGAATGTGTAACTCACCAAATTTAAATGTGATTCCTGCAAACGGTGGGTTCTGACTACAAGTTGGAGTGACTGGGCCCCTTCAGTGACCTATATAAGGAAACAATATGAAAGAAATTACTTCCAGATAAAAGAAAATATGATCAAAATTTGTTTGTGACAATTTTTTACTATTTGATATATCTTTGTATGAAAGAACAGGAATATTACTTTATTTTACCTTTAACTACCTAATTAGTCATGTCTAAGAAAATGTCTACCCTTAAAACTCATATTTGGGAATTATTACTTACGTTCACTAAATTAAACAATTAGGATCTAGACATTTTCTGTTTCTCAGTTCAATAGAAATTCGAGAGCCATTGAGTCATCCTGGGTTAACTTGCCTGTGTTGTATTTCTTCATTTCACAAGTCAGAGTAATAATAGTAACTGCCTTACAGCTTTCACGTGGACCAAGTGAGGTAATATATGTGGAAAACTCCTAGCCCAGTGTCAGACATATAAAAAGCATTCAATGAATATAATCTGCCGTCATTGGAATTAGATTTGCTTCATAAATGATTGATTTTCCTCCCCAGAAAGTTGGATTTTACACATGTACCCCTTAATTTGAATCAATTCTATCATGCGGACCCTGAAATTCGTTAGCCATATCCCAGCACTTATGTTCTCCTTAACTTGTCACTGGATGTCAGAGTAGGCACTGGTCTGATTTACAGAGGGAGCAAAAAGGAGAGACATTTTAGATGCTTTCTTACCTACGGTGTCCATTGTGAATGAGGGAATTCATTGATATAATTATTATACTAGAGCAGGACTAATTCTGAAATGCCTGAGCCCAAGTCCTTCCCCCGCAGCATGTAGAGTGGGGCTCCCTCCTGCCTGAGGAAGCTACGTGGTGGGAGACCATGGGCACCCAGAATCTGTTCAGAAGGAGCCAGAGCCCCCCCTTCAACTTTCAAGCATAACTTCACTCAAATGGTCCAAACTACAAGAAATCAGAAGGGGAAGGAGGGAATCTCGCTCCCATTTTTTGACAGGGTAAGAATATTATGTCTATTTTAAAGTTGAAAAATAAAATCAGGGTGACAATAGGAAAAAATAAAACTGGTCCAAGATGAAAAAGAGCTGCGAAATACCCAGAGAGAGCACAAAGCACTGGGGGCTACACAGCCAGGGAAGTGTAGGCAGCCAGTGCGTCATTCTCTAGCTAAGAAGGGGAGAGGCTGTCACAGATCGCGGAGCCATCGTTCAGCCATCTTTCAGCAAGAAGAACACGCTGCAGACAAACTCAATGGACTACTAGGGCCTCACCAAGTTCAAAGCAGCTGGTTCTATACCTACAAGCACAATTCAACTTTTGGCTTAGTGAATGTCATTCGCGGAGGTCGAAATTTCCAGCTGTGCTGTGTTAAACTCAGGACCATTATAGCACAGCTTTAAGCAAGCTATTGATTTTACACTTTTGTCAGACCAAAAGAAACTAAGATCACTCAGGAGCAAGCAAAGAACTCAACTTCTATAAATAAAGTTAAGGAACTTGGTAACTTCTTTTTCACAGAGCAATGTGTGGGCAGAGCTTATGTAAGTGGCATAAATGTAGAAGTCTCTGCCCTGTTAAAAATTGTAAGTTGTTTACTATATGGAAACGTAATAGATCGCAATCCGTGATTTCTCTTGTTTTGGCATCAGTTACGTTGACTAATTTAGATATCTGACAGGAAAGTCATTGATAAGTGTGTTCCTATACTCCGTGTCTCTTAACTGAAGGAATCAACCTGGTGTACAAGCCAAGGGTTCAAATTCTCCATAGCCTACAGAGGTTTATAGTTTTAGGTCTGCCCATGATTACTTCATACAGAACCTTCTAGAACACTCTGACCTGATTACACCTATTCAGCTTTCTCTTATCTAAATTTATCTTACTTTCCTCAGTTGCTCATTCCTCCTTTATGTGTTCTTTCATACATAATTTCATTCATTAAGTCGGCAGACACTTCTTGAGGGCCTTGTTCTGTTAGGCAGTGTACTACCAGGTGTGAAGGATACCTGAGTGAAGATCATCTCCCTTCTTACACCCTTTCTCACAGACAAGAGGAGGAGAGTAAACAGTCCCTGTCATTTCAAGAGTACAGATCTGAGCCCCGCCCCCACCAGCTTTCCCTTATCTCCACCAAATCTCCATTGCAAAAGAATTTACTTCTCTGCTATCCATTTTAACAGTCTTTGCTCCATTCAGCCACCCTTTCCCAATTATTCACAACAGAAGGATTCAGTCCAAGCAGTTAGAATCAATCCATTGCTGTTTCACAGACTTCCTCTTGGCCTTTCTTTGACGGTGCACACCCCTTGCTCCAGGACCCTGACTTTGCATTCAGAAGAGTGGCAGCTGTTCCCCCAGTCCCTGCACCACCACCCCCCATTGCTGTCTCCTGGGAGAACACAGCACTGACATCACCCACCTCCTTTATTTAGACTTGACTGTGGCAACTTCTTGGCTGCTAGGCGTCTATGAGCTAGAGCAGTTGGTATTTTCATGATTATTAGTGGCTCCCAAGACCCTCAAAAGTCTCTTCTCCTCTTACAAGCAGTTTATATATGGATCACAGATTTAGGTCTTTTTGCCTGACTTAAGTGACCCCTTTACGTAGTGGAAAATAGCCTTTACTTTTCTGGCTTTATCCTTTTAAGAAGTCTTTACCTTTCTGGTGATTTAGCAATGTACCTTTAGCACTTACTGTTACATGAATTTAAGCTCTTCCCAAGTTTCTAACAACGATAAAATAGAAACCACAATAATTTAATGTTATAAAATGAAAAGTAATAATACAGTGGAGGATATCAGAGTTCACAGCCTTTATTCTAGTACCTGACAAAGGGAAAAGGCTGCCAACCACTCAGTGGGACCTTTAGCGTATGTGGAGGGATGGGAAGGAAGGACAAAATATCAACCGCTTGCTTTCAACCAACTAGCTCATCTTATTTTCTTAGCGTGCAGCATGTTCCATTCAGCACGTATTCATCACATCTCTTTCAAGGTGTTAGGTTTCCATCTCATGGTATTCTAGAGGAGTAAACTAGGGTTACAATAGGTACAATTTCCAGTAGTTCCAATTCATTTCTAGAAAGTAGCACAGATAAATATCCAACTAAGTACAGCAATGACTATAATTCCCTTGAAGAAACCATTATTGCACCCTCTTAATCTTGTACCAAAATCCCTGATCTAAATCTATTTATTCATGGCTTCACCTGAAAACCAGAAAAGAGTATCTCCCCTTAGCAAGCGTATCTCTAGCCACAGGTATCCCCTGTGTATCGATGCAGCTCCCAAGGTTAAAGTTTAAACACAGCCAGCAACTAACTTAGAAAAGTCCCATCATCTCTGGGGTTGAAGTTTCATTTGATTGTGGAATATATTGATGGTACAAAGTTGTCTTCAGTTAAATTTCACAAATATTTATTGAGCCCACTGGGTACCAGCACCTGATGAGACCCCTTCAGGTGCCCTCTCTCCATCCCCATCAACCCTAGCACTGCCTAGCATTCCTTCTCACCTGGACCGCTGCTACCACCCCTGAACAGCTCTCTGTCTCTGACATCTGCCACATCTTCATCACTGTAATCCCTCTTTTAAAACTTTATTTATGCTAAGCTGAAGTGCAGCAGTCAACCAGGCTTTGGATGATCATGTAAATCCTTGTTTATTTGTGACTTTTATTGAAACCAGGATTTTTAAAAACAGTTGGGAGAGGAATTGGTTAATAAAAGGTGACTATTTTCCATGTCAATTAAAATCAACATCTACTTTCCAGCTTCATTTTGTAAACCGAAATACGGTCTTTTAACAAGGATTCAAAGAGACTCAAAATCAAGATACTAGAATGTTGCTATTTCTGCTTTCTAATGTGCCCATCTACTTGAGGAAAGGAGACCAGAGATATAATAACTAATTTTTGTTTTCTGAGTAGGGTGTCTTCTGAAGTGCAAGCCAAGTTGCCTTGGGTTTTAGAGCAGGAGACGTTGATCCTAATGTAAAAAAATAAACTTAATATTTTAGGTACTAGTTTCAGAAGATGTAACTTTGGTTCATACTGTGCTCTGTACACAGCATTATCGCTAAACTCAAAGAATTCAGTTCTGGAATTCCCTGGTGGTCCAGTGGTTAGGACTTGGCACTTTCACTGCTGTGGACCGGGTTCTATCCCTGGCTGGGAACTAAGATCCCAGATCCCGCAAGCCATGTGGCGCAGAAAAAAAAAAAAATCAGTTCATCTCTTAATATAGAACTTCCAATTAAAATCAATTCACTTTGGGGCTTCCCTGGTGGCGCAGTGGTTGAGAGTCTGCCTGCCGATGCAGGGGACACGGGTTCGTGCCTCGGTCCGGGAAGATCCCACATGCCGCGGAGCGGCTGGGCCCGTGAGCCATGGCCGCTGAGCCTGCGCGTCCGGAGCCTGTGCTCCGCAATGGGAGAGACCGCAACAGTGAGAGGCCCGCGTACCGCAAAAAAAAAAAGAGATAGTGCTTCTCACCTACGGCATAAATGTCGGCAGGCAGGCAGACTCTCAACCACTGTGCCACCAGGGAAGCCCAGGAAACTATTTTTAAAATAGTCAAGTAGGAATTCTAGAGATAAAAAACACAATATCAGAAATGAAGAATGTAGGATTCAGCAGAGGAAAGAATCTGTACACTTGAAGATAGGTGAGTACAAAATATCCAGTTGGAACAGGAAAAAAATGAGTGAAGCAAAAAGAAAAACAATAGACTACCTGGGACAAAATGAAATGATCCATTATGCATGTGATTGGACTCCAGAAGAAGAGTCCATAAACTCTCTTCTTCAAAGGAAATCTTTGTTAAAATTTTGTTATTCACCATTCACAGAATTTTTTTATGCGTATGCATCATGTACATGGTTATAATGTGTTTTTCATGTAAATGCTAGGAACTATACATATTGTTCTGAAACTTGCTTTTTCCACTTAATATATACTGGAAATTTTTCCATCTCAGTACATGTATATTTACCTAATCATTTTTAATTGCTACGATAGTATTGATAAACTCACAATTACTGGTCATACAGATTGTTGCCATTTTGCATTTCCATCCATTTACGAGAAACAACCTTGTAGATATATCCTTAAATACATGAGAGTATCTCATAGTTTAGATTTCTAAAAATTTAAATGCTGAGTCAAGAGGCATTTTAAATATTGATAAATATCACCGAATCTGTCCTTTCCAAAGGTATTACCAGTTCAAAAGCATACTAACAATATTTGAGAGTATCTGTTTTCCCACTTACTTATTGACATTTGATATTATCAGTAACTTTTTTTCAATCTGAAAGGTGAAAAATACTTGTTTTAAATTTCATTTCCTTAATTACCAGTGAAATGAGCATCCTTTCACATGTTTATGGGCAAGATGAAATAACTTTTAAACCCTAAAATAAAAACATGAAATGATAATGATCCCTCTGCAGTGTAAGAATAAGTCCCAGCGGACGCCTTTCCTTCTTTCTTTAACTCAGTCTCTTGTTTTCATCTCCTCATGAATTAGTGCAAAGAAGGGAAAACAAATGGGCCCTGTGATACCTTCCTCTGGAAGAACGCCACCGCCAAAACATTGGAGTAATAATGTGGAAATTTATATCATCCATAAACCTTTTATAGTAGTGTAATTAGTAGGGCTATTAATACTACCCAAGCCTAGCTTTCTTTATGGCTGTAAACACAGCTTGTGATCACATAAATGACATCAGTAATAATCCTTTAGGGCATCGTGTAAACTAAAGTACTTGAGTCAGTTTAGCTGTGGTATAACCAGAATTATCTATTAAAAAAAAAAAGATTATTTTTGCTTAGAAAGCAGAATATGAGGGGGAACCCAGGGGCATTTTCCAGCATTTGGATTTTGGATTCCAGGGGAGGTTTACCGGTGTTAATATGTCTGAGAAGAATGGATTGGAGAGAGAAATAGAGATCATTTTAGCCAATATCAGTGCAGGAATATGCCCATCAGCCAAATAGATCCTGTCTTTTTCAATAGCTCAGTGTCATTTACATATGGTTTTCTTCACTCTTGTGGCATTTTTATTAACGTTTAATACAAAAAGAATGAAGTCAGTTTAGTATATATGTTTTTTTATCTCTTCTGTAAAAAATAATGAAAGTGGCATGGAAGTAGGTTCCAGGAATCCCAAATCGGTCTAAATTAGCAGCATGGTTTAGATGACTGCTGTGGGATTCAGAACAGTCAAATTACATTCAAGGATGGTTTCTACCATGGTTACGTTCCTTCCTTAAGCAGGTCAACTTAATATCTCTGTGACTCAGATTTCCTCCCTAAAAAAATGAGGATGACTATTAAATAAAAGTTGTTTACTAATATATATTGATCATTTTATGTGCTCCAAGGTGGTTTCACTAAAATGCCAATCTAGTTGATATTTGAGAGACAGTATTCAATTGTATGTGACTTTTCTAGGGTTGGCCTTTAATTTACTTCTGGCTCTGAATAAAAGTAGTATATTCCAGGATGAGTAAGATTTTTCTGAAGCAACAGGTGAAAAGCCAGTCCATTCAACTTGGATAATTATTGACAGAGAAGAACACACTTAAATAAGGGAGAAAGAAAGAAATAGTGCATAGTGAGTTTGTTTGATTTTATGACCACGCTATGCACCATTTCAAGTACTCCCCAAAGGAGAAAGGGAAAGGAAATGAGAATGTACAACACAACTACATCATCTATAAGCCTTATAACCGTCATTTAGGTCATTTTATGGATATGGAAACTGAAGCTTTGAGATACTGACTTATCAAAAAGTGTAGAGCCGCTTCTATTTAGCATATGGTAAATCACAGAAGACCATCAGTCTCACTCTACCAACAAAAAACATATAAAATCATTGTTTTTATGAACCTACCAAAAAGCTAAGGAAGGAAAGAGACCTAAATGTATAAAACTACAGAAAATTCCCTTTGTGAGACAGAAAAGATTCACAGCTTCTCTCATTCATGGCAGAGTGACAAGAGAAGGAATCTACAGAGAGCTTAAAAAAAAAAAATAAAGGCAGCCAGAACTTTAGGTTTTACTGGCCACACGTGAGCTGATATGGCAGATTTTAATTCTAAAGGACCCCAGCCACAGAGCAGGTCTACGTATACCTGCAGACTATATTTCATGGATCTGTGTCTAGTGCTGGGCGTGTAGTATACCAAAGCCTGAGGTGTGGAGCAGGAGAGCTAAAAGAGGTTCCACCTGAGTTGTGTGGAGCCTCCCCAGGTACATGACAGTCTTCCTTTGAAGGTGGAGGGAACAGTGCAGGAGATCTGAGAGAAATGAACTTGAGGCACAATAGACTTTCACCTTCCAAGGGTTGGAGGCATGGCAGGATTGCTGAGGGAAATCTTTCAGAGACATTCCAGACAGAGAGAGATTTCTATGATGCAGAAAGCCTGTCATATGACTGGAGAGCAAAGAGAATTCCCCAGCAACCCAAACAGTAGTGAGCTGAGCTGTAATGCAAAGATATATTTTTTAGTGGTTCAGACAGTTGGTTGCTTTGTTGCAAAGTGCAAAGAGAGCTCTAAAACCTCAACAGTGCTCAAACCTCAAGTCTTGAAAAAAGGTAGTGCGGATCCTACTTGCAAATATTTGAAGTCAGCAGTGAACTAAGTCAAACTAAAGGTACAAGAAAGTGCAGCCCCACTGATCAGATTGACTCAGTCCCAAAAACCAAGCAGACGGACACAAAAAGGGCATCCTCTTTTGGAAAGTAAATATTATTTAGTTCAGCCTCTACTGTTATTTTATACAAAATGTCCAGATACAATAAAAAATTACTAGACGTGAAGAAGCAAGAAAAATGTGACACATGGTCAAGAGAGAAAATAATCAATAGAAACAGACCCAGTGATGTCAGAGATATTGGAATTATCAGACAAGAACTTAATAATAACTACGATAAAAATCATAAGTTCTAGTGGAAGAGGTTGAAGATATGGGGAGTTTCATCAGAGACCAGGAAACTTTTTTTTTTTTTTTTTTTTCTGTACATGGCCCTCTCACTGTTGTGGCCTCTCCCATTGTGGAGCACAGGCTCCGGATGTGCAGGCTCAGCGGCCATGGCTCATGGACCTAGCCGCTCCGTGGCACGTGGGGTCTTCCTGGACCGGGGAACGAACCCGTGTCCCCTGCGTCGGCAGGCAGACTCTCAACCACTGTGCCACCAGGGAAGCCCAGGAACCTATTTTTAAAATAGTCAAGTAGGAGTTCTAGAGATAAAAAACACAATATCAGAAATGAAGAATGTAGGATTCAGCAGAGGAAAGAATCTGTACACTTGAAGATAGGTGAGTACAAAATATCCAGTTGGAACAGGAAAAAAATGAGTGAAAAACAAAAAGAAAAACAATAGACTACCTGGGACAAAATGAAATGATCCATTATGCATGTGATTGGACTCCAGAAGAAGAGAGAGACAATGGGGAAGAATAAATATTTGAAGAAATCTTAGCTAAGAACTTTTCAGATTTGTTGAAGGACATCAAATGGATCCAAGAAGCTCAGGAAATCCCAAGCAGTATAAATGCAAAGAAGGCTACACCCGGTTATATCATAGTCAAACTGCTAAAGACTAAAGACAAAGAGAAAATCTTGAAAGCAGCAAAAGAAAGAAGATACACTACAAAGAGGGAAAAACACCACTTGCTAGAAACAATAGGGCCAGGAAGGCTATGGAACAACTTTTTTAAGGTGCTGGAAAAAACAACAACCTGTCATCCTACAAGTCTATGTATAATGAAAGTATCTTTTTAAGGGAAGGCAAATAAAAGGCATATACCTAATAAGAAGCAGAGCCCAGACTTGAACCAGAACCCTATAAATGGGACTTCTGCTTCCCATCACAGTCAGCTCTGCCCTTACCTCATTGTGTTTGTTGTGTTTTGGGATATGATATGGGCAATGCCAGCTTTAAGTGTTTAATTTTTACAGTTTGTTTTTATTATAAAAATAATGACTGTTGAGAATTCCCTGGAGGTCCAGTGGTTAGGACTCAGCGCTTTCACTGCTGGGGCCTGGGTTCAATCCTTCAATCCCCTGGTGGGGGCACTAAGAACATGCATGCTGTGTGGCATGGCCAGAAAAAAAGTTCTCATTTTTTACTTCCTATAGACTCAAATTGACAAATTAGAAATGAGAGACAAGCTCCACTGAGTAGCTCAACATGGCCCACTTTCCTTGATCTCTTTCTTAGACTTGAGATGTGAAAAGTCATAACAAGAATCCTTGTCAATCCTTCTCTGTTAAGGCGAATCCTCATTGGCAATAAATATAAGAAATTCAATACTTTAAATATGCAAATTTGGAATAATCTATTTCTTTCTAACTTGAAGAAAACCGTCAGAAAGAGCAAAATTTTCCAATCAGTTAACACAGTGACATTAAGCTAATTATTTGGGTTATAAAAGAAAGCAAAAAGTTTTATGTGGTTTCCTCCTGCCGAGGATACTCTGGTAACTCCACATGTCATCACTCAGATGTTTTGCAGTTTCGTGACATGAAGCAGCCTCACCTTCACAAACATCACCATTGTCTTTGTCATACACATGTATATTACCAACTAATACGGCCAGCAGTTTTAAAAATTACCATTTTTCAGAATGTATTCACGCCTGCATTTGGGGGCAGAAAGTGAGAAGTCATACCTGAAGGGTAGGAGAAAAGGCTTGTTTTGTAACAAACTTGAGAAATTATCTGTAGTCGCTACATTGTTCATAGTTGGCTAATCTGATTTTAGACAGAGTCAAATAAGGAAAATAATTTTTTGTTGTTTATAGTGAGACTGTTTAAAGAACAAAAAAGTACTGATGGAGACTTTAAGAGTCACCTACTCCAACTGTATAATCTCTACCTCTACAATATCCAAACCAGGGACTCAGAGTATACTTATTTTGAACTCATTATATTCCAGGGAAATGCATCCCATCTTTGGTCAACTCTGACCATTAAATTTCTTCCTCACAATGACTCAAAACCTGTTTCCTTTTTCACTGATAGCCAGTATCCTAAATCTATTTTGGGAGGCCCCGTGGAATATTAAATTCTTCTCACTGAAATATTTGAAACACACCTCATGTACATTTTTCTCCTCTAGGCAAACCTCTGCAGACCCTCTCCATACTGATTTCTTAGCACCTTCCGTTTATTCCTTTTCCCTTTGCGAGAGAAAAACCCACTGCTCTGCTGTTCAGAGTGGAAAGAGAGTGATCACTTCCCTCTTTCTAAGTATCACATTTTTTATAAAATTTAATCTGCAGTTGATCTTTTTTTTTTTCACTCAAAGTTCACAGCACCTACATAATGCCAAATGAAAAAGTGATTTATTTTCTTACATATTCCTATATCCTCATTGTAGGAAAGAATTTTCCCAAGCAGCTACTTCCATAACTTTTAACTTGTTAAAAAGTTATTTTTTCTGATACCTGACCAGAATTTCTGCCACTGTCTTATAAACCCACTTCTTTCTAATTACCTTTTGTATCCCTCAAAGTCACCTTAAGTCATATTAAATCACCAAACCTTTCCATCTTTGATTAAGGACTACTGCACACTTTTTAGAGCTGTCTTCATAGGTCCTTTTTTCTATGCTTATCATAGCTTTCAGTGCACACCTTCAAACTCTCTTTGATCTCTCCATGGTCCCTAAAAATGGGAAGCTATACATCAGATACTGTTAAATATAACTGACAGAAGTTTCTCTTTTCTAAGTAAGCCTCCCTATCCTTGTACTATCTTAGACAAATTTTATTTCATTGTATTTCTTCCATTAAATCAAAACTTACTGGAATGGTTAAGAAAGTAAAGGAGGTAAGCCTTCCCGTGTCCCTTATAGATGGAGCATGGGATAGTTGTATGGTTCATTGTGAAAACTCAGAATGAAAAGGATGGATTGAAATTCTTTAAGAATTTTCCTCTTGAGTTTAAAAGGGAAAATGCCAGAACCTTGGTCAGGGAATGATCTCTGTTCTGATCCCGTCCAGTCTCTGCTTTTTATTGTCCTCTAAGCTCCTCACTGATCTATGACAAATTGGTTACAAATTGCAGATACTTCTTAGTCTTTTTTTAATAATCAGTATTCATACTTTAAGTAGTTTCTTCATTTATAGTTCCATTGTTCTACAGAATGATCTCTTTAATTTGGTACTATAGTTTCCAAGTCCCTTTGGCATCTACCATGAACCCTGAAAAAAATGGTCTCTGCCTGCGTAGGAATGGTTTTACATTGCATGAGTGTGAAGGGGCAGTGGGTACGTAGACCACACTGGCCTTTGGCAGGAAGAAAATTTCTTGGTTAAGAGCTGCCTATCAAGCCATTCCCTATTCCTCTTTACTTGTTTGACCTCTTCCTGAGGTCACACTGTTAAACCTCCTTTTGTTGCAGTCCTGGGTTGGGTGGATGTTGACTTCTCTCATGCTCACTTTTGTAAGGTGTGGATACTACTATTCCTACGACAGTAACTTTCCCAATGTTGCAACTCAAGTAACCCCCTAAACCTGAAAACCACAGCAAATCAGATCCCCATCACTCTTACCTGTCGATTCTGTTCAGACCCCTAGGATATCTTCACCACTGAATATCAACAACACCTCCTAGGACTTGGTGATTTGGATTTTTGACCCTTCTCTGGAGGATGCCAGCTCTTCTGTCCTCATACCTTCCCTCATTCTCCACCTAGAATGTTCTGCCTCACGTCCTTCTCCACACCTCTCTTGTCAGAGCATCCTGTTTTAGGGCTCAGCCGCTCACCTGTGTGTGGAAGGATATCTTTGGACCCTGTGTTTCTACAGCTACTTTTAAAAAAAGTTTTCATGTCCTTTTGTTTGTATTCAATTCAGCTGACCATCTTATTTATAAGAATTTATTTTTAGTATATTTTTTAACATTAAAAGTGAATTTTGGCATATGTTTTCTCATGATACCTATTACCTAACATTTGCTTATAAAAGAAGGATCACAAGTAGTTTAAGGAGAATCATATGAAGTAAAACCAGATGCCTTTTTTAGTCCACTATGCCCGGAAATGGAGAAAATTCCCTGCACTGAGCCTCATTGAGGACTCTATCCTAACCACGGTCAACTAGAAGAGACTGACAGGACTCATAAAGAAACCCAGAAAATCACAAGACAGATGTAAGATTTATCCCAAAGATAACTCTCTTGTCTTGTTCCTAGGATTTTTCAGTACCTCTGTGAGTAGATTTGTGCTCTAAAAACCCAGATCTGTGACTGACACAGAATCAGATTTGCCCGTGGTAGTTCTGCAACTCAGTGTCTTAAAACTAAGCTCAGGTAAATAGCAAACTAGTTTTGAACATAACCCTTAAGAATATTTTTATGAGGAGCCATAAATAAACAATGTCCACATTACTAGAAATTTTAATGAAGACTTTTTAGTGCAGAATATATGTGACTCAATGGATTCATCTCTTTCCTAGACAGAGATTAACCTAATTTTTTGTTGTTGTTAAATTCATGTATACCCTTCCATACCTGGGGACTAAGGAAAAACAGACAGGAGCCAGGCTTATCTCAGAGCTTTTCAGGACAAGGGCACCTCTCTACTTCCCCTCTAAATAGATACCTAGCATTCAGAACCCTAACCAGAGCCTCTCCTTCTAGCCTTTTTGGGGGTTGAGGAGGTAGTTTTACTACTGATATAGCTGAATGTGGGTTAACCTCAAGAATTCTATATCCTATAAATAAACTAGTCTTCTATCTTCTATTTTTTATTTAGCATATTTTGCCAAGGTGGGCCTCCAGTATATTTTATGTTATTAGAATTCAGACAATGAGTACTTTTTAGAATGACCATATTAGGATTTCTATTTTTTTTTTTTTTTTTTTGGTTTGGAAACTTGACATAGGATATATATTCTGAGAAACCTTTCCCAGTACAGCACCCCTAAGATTATGGGATAAAATTTTTTTTAAGTTTTTTTTTTTTTAAAGTATAATTGATCTTACAGGAAACTTATGGGAATTTGTAGAAGCCAGACACAGCTGTCAGCCAGAAGGTCATCTGGATGGACATACACTGGTGCTGGGTTACCTCCACGTACCCTCAATCCGGCTGGTTCAGAGGCTGATTTCAGAGTACTGGTTTTAATGGGTCACCTGTATGGCATTCAAAAGTAAAAGCCTAGAACCCAATAAATATGGACTGTAGGACCAGAGACCTAGAATAAATTCAGGACCAGCAAAGGGAAAGCCTCTCAGTGGATGAACTCTGTCTCATAAAAAGAAGAAGTAGGGATATGTGTCTCTCTGAGCTTTGATCTGGTTAGAGCAGAATCAATAGAAATAAATTCTCCCCTGCAGAATAAAGACACAGACCTACTAGAGAATGGACTTGAGGATATGGGGAGGGGGAAGGGTAAGCTGTGACAAAGTGAGAGAGTGGCATGTACATATATACACTACCAAACATAAAATAGATAGCTAGTGGGAAGCAGCTGCATAGCACAGGGAGATCATCTCAGTGCTTTGTAGCTGCCTAGAGGGGTGGGATAGGGCGGGTGGGAGGGAGGGAGATGCAAGAGGGAAGAGATACGGGAACATATGTGTATGTATAACTGATTCATTTTGTTGTAAGGCAGAAACTAACACACCATTGTAAAGCAATTATACCCCAATAAAGATGTTAAAATAAATAAATAAATAAATAAATAAATAAATAAATAAATAAATAAAAAAGAAAAGAAAACACAGGGCAGAAAACAAATATTACCAGCTCTCAGCTGAGTTTTTGCATTATATTAATACTTCATTTCTCTGAAAGCTCCCAGAACTAAAGAATGTGCAAAGCCACAAATCAAGCAATACCATATAGGAAATAATTTTTAAGCAGTAAATGTTAAATACAGTTTAAAAAAAAAAAAGAAGAAGAAGGGCTTTTATGATTAGAGAGGAACAATTCCTACCACTTGTATGGAAATGAATGCAGCCTTTATTAAACACAACACAATTTTAATAAACCACATTTAGAGAACAAGTTTTCATAAATATTTGAACTCTGATTACAGACTTAATTCAATAAATTTCCTCAACAATTTAAACTAAAAAAAAAAAAAAAATTCTCCCCTGCAAATTTCTGACCACAAGGCCACATGCATGCATACCTGAAATCATATTATCTTTATGTATTAAAAAACACTGAGGCTAAAATTTAAGTAGTCTCAGATTAGTAGTTGCTCTAGGTGCCAGACATAAACAATTACAGATCCTCTGGAGGAATGAACTTTAAAATATGATCTCAAAAATCTCCATAGATAAAGTTCTAAGGAATATGAGCTAATCATTTTTTTAATGTTAAACAAATTAAGAAAACAAACCATCATGAATAAGAACCAGCATAACAATACAGAAATAGACCTGCCCCATTACAACTATTGGAATTACCAGATTAAAAATTTAAAGTAAATATGCTTAAAGAAATAGAGGAAGACTTTATTATATGACAAAGAAAGAGACTATCAGAAATTGATCAGGTAGATCTAAAAAATAGAACCAAATAGGATTTCTAGAAATGAAAAACATAATAATTGAAATTAGAAACTCAATGTAGAGGTTAAACAGAATCAGTTCCAATTAAGAGATAATTAGTGCACTGAAAGTTCTTAAAAATTTATTCAGGATGCAGCACAAATAGATAAAAATAAGACATGAAACATATTAATTGACATGGAGAGTGCTGAGAAGATGCAACGTGAACTCGGACTCTGGAAGGAGATTATGGTAAGAAAAAGAGAGCGGCACTAAAGAGATAATGGTAACAACTTTTCCAGAATTAACTAAAAACCCGAGTCCCCTAAATTCTGAAAATTTAGTGAATATCAAGCAAAGTAATTAAAATAAAACCACATCTAGAGACACCATAATTAAACTACAGAACACCAAAGAAAAGAGATCTTAAACACAACAAAAGAGGAGTATGTATATCTGATTCACTTTGTTATACAGCAGAAATTAGCACACCACTGTAAAGCAATTATACTCCAATAAAGATGTTAAAAAATTTTTTTTTCAAAAAAAAGAGTAACAATTAGATGAACAAT
This sequence comes from Orcinus orca, assembly GCF_937001465.1. Taxonomy (NCBI): domain Eukaryota; kingdom Metazoa; phylum Chordata; class Mammalia; order Artiodactyla; family Delphinidae; genus Orcinus; species Orcinus orca. The sequence goes on along the minus strand of NC_064570.1, from coordinate 41,916,308 downwards.
GACATCTAGAAAATAGTAATGATGCCTTTCAACTGTGCAGAGAAAAAAACCTACATATAATAAAAGTATCCTTTAAAAAAGAGGGTGTGCTAAAGATTATTTTCTCACAAGTGAAAATAGGTTTACTACTAACAAACCTTCAGTAAGGGAAAGATGTTCTTCAGGAAAATAAATAAGATTGTAGTAAGGTGTAAGGTGAAAGAAGAAATGGTAAATAAAGAAAATAATAGATATTAAGGCACATCTATACAAACCTTAACTGTGTAAAACATGACGGTAATGTTTATTTGAACCATGAACAACAATAACATTTAAGTCAGGAAGTAATGGTTGGGATTAAAACGTTCCAAGTTCCTGTATTGATTTGGAGGAGGGTGAAGTTAACTTTAAACATTGGAATATTACATTTTTAAGTAATCACTACAAGAATAGAATTAGGACACAAAACTTAAAATCTAACAGAGGAAGACAATGAAATGAGGGAGCAAAATTCAGTAAATCCAAGAGAAGGGAAGAAGTGCAGCAGGGAGAAGAAACAATACTTGAGACAAATAAAAAGTCCAAAAATTTGGCAAAAATGAGTAGAAATATATGAGAAATTACAATCAATGTAAATGCCCAAAACTTCCCACTTAAAAAAAAAATCAGGATAATTTTTAAAAAATTCTAGCTGTATGATTACAAAAAATACACCTAAAACTGGAATGATTAAAAAAAAAAAGATTGAAAGTAAAAGAATGGGAAAAAATAACTGGAAAAACACTGAGAGTTACTATAGATATATTTGATAAAATCTTTAAGACAAAAATATTATTTAGTGATGAGAAGGCTCACTACCTATTGATTAAAGGTTTAGTTAATCAATATGTTAAACAATCTTAAGCTTGTAAGTACCTAGTAATACACTGGGTTGGCCAAAATGTCCGTTTGGGTTTTTCCGTAACATCTTACGGAATAGATTCAAAATAGATAAAGTAAAAACTGATTCATCAATGTGGGAGATTTTTAAGGTGACCTTCAATAACTGATAGATCAAGAAATATTGTAAAGTATGTTTGCTAATTTTTTTAGAAACAACTTTTGACTTGGATGATACTTTCTATGTCTTTGTTTTCTATTTCATTATTTTCTCCACTTACACTTTACTATCTCCTTTCTTATTTTTTCTTTGAGATTAAGGAACTCAATAGAGTACAGAATAAACACAAGGCATTAATAAACCCTAGCATAAAAAAGCAATTTGAAGACAATTAAGAGGTAAATGGATGTAGGTGTTCTATATTATTCATCGTTATGAAATGACATTGTTGTTTTCATATATATGTATATATATATATATATACATGCACAAAAACATTTGTAACAAAATTATACTTTTATAGACTTATCAAAGCCCTATAATATGAAATAACCTGATTGGTGCTTTTTCATGACCAAATTTAATCCTTAAAGACCATTTACCCTAAAACTTAGGTGATCCTTGTGATTATTCTGTTCAAATGAATGACCTAAAGCATATTATTGCTTTTTGGAAACACTTTCCCTGGAAGGATTTCTCTTTGGTCTGACTCTAAAACTTTAAACACCTCTCTCAAAATCTGTTTCAAAGTAAGAGAAATTATATGGCCCAGGCTGCTACAATTAATCATGATAACCAGATGTCTTGAAATACCTCCAGCAGTGAAGACTTTTATTTTCTGAAGCTTATTAGGTGGCTTTAAAGCCCATGACAGATAGTGACAGATAGCAAATGATAGGATGGCATGTGTTTGTGTATTTTGTGTTCACAATTTAAGTTAAAATTTCACTCTCTGAAGTTAAGGTTAGAGGTGAATTCCACCTGGATTGTTGAGAGCCATTATTGATGACAGAGGTTGAAGGTGTCAGAGCAAAATTTTTCCTAGTGCTAAGACAGGCATGGAAGAGGAAATTGCTTTTCAGAGAAAAATTGGATGGATCCTGTGAACTGACAACACTAAGAGTAGAGATCAGTACTCAACTGTGGCCATCAAAAAACACCCATTTCAACGTATGTCCCTAGAAATCAAAGCATGTGCTTCCCAATAAGTTCTTGTTACCTAAATCCCAATGTAGTTAATTCAAGAAGAGCCAAACTTTCTAGAGATGCCTTCCTGGAATAGGGCTCAGTAGGCCTAAGGTCTACAACTTACTCTGCAATTAATTGAAAATTAATAGAAGCATTTTGCAAATTACTGTGAATCCATCTTTCTTCCTACCATGATCTTTTACTGTTTCTTTTCTCTTGTGTGATTTTTTAAATCATTTATTTGAATTTTTCTTATAAGCAAGAGGTAAAAATATTCTCTATGCTTCTGGCTTTCATTCCTTTCCCTAATCTTTCAGTATCAGGAAGCAGAGAAACGTTTGCTTCTCTCTCCACCTATCTTGGAACAGTGGATCTCCTAGCAAAGACCTTTGTGGAATTGCTAGTGGACCAGCACACAGTTCACCTTCATTATTGGTTCAAATTCCACTGGGTGATTTAGAAAAGACAAACTGCTTGTAATTTTTGAGGATGTGATGTGTTCCTGACAAAGAACAAATCACAACACACCATACACCATATACCATGAAAGTGTCTCCACGCATGAGGGTAAGATGACTGCATCCTGGTTCGCCTATGGCAGTACCTTTGTGCCCGTGCGCTGGAATACTTATTAAGAGCACAACTCTCAAAAGGGTTTCTAGATGATGGGGTACCTGGCCCCACCACACATGGATCAGGTTTTCTGGAAATGCAATCCGAAGGGTTTCCAAGCTTCACCGCAGCATGGAATCACTCTCAACTACTATGTTAAAGGTGAATAATATACAATGTGAAACCTTCTCTCACCAGCACCCAAAGACTATGCTCTGAGTAGACAACACATACCCCAACTCCACTCTTCCTGCCTATTAGTCCCTCCAGGGACAAGAGTACCCGGCACCTGAATTTCTAGGGAGGGAGCAGCAGGAACTGTCTTTGCAGTCTTTCAAGGTCAGGACATAGAATTAGTGGCTAAAAAGAAAAATTTGTGCCATATCTGTATTTTAAAAAAAGGAGGATTCCAAAGGACTTAATATGAAAACATGCACACTTTAGTGTGTGATGCCTATAACTAAAAATTATAGTGGGTTTGAATTTCAAGCCACATCCCCAAATGTGGAGGACATAAAGCATCTTCATATTTTCTGTGACTCACTCTAGTTTTACCTTAGCTACCACTGATGAGGAGGAAGAAAACCTCACCTCTGTTGCACTTGGGGCTCTCCCCTCCCATTAGGGCTGCGCCATGGTTACAAGATCTTTTCCACGGTCAGGGATGGTGCAGAGGTTTTGTGGTCATGGTCATGGGTAACCAGGAGATGTAGTCTCCACTGAATTACCTGTCGTCCTGTCTGCATGGCCCCTTCTTGCCCAGAAGCTCCTGATGCCATGCTTGGGATACAGCTATATGCTTTAAGCTGCTTACAGACCCCTCTGTCTAGACGCACCAGCGGTGGCATTAGTAAGAGGCCAGGCTGGGATCCTTGTTGCTCTGAAGCCCATTATTGTTTCTTCTTTCCTTCCTCTACCTCTTCCCAGTCTGGGAGGAGTTTCTTGCTTGCTTGGGGAAGGAAATAAGTAGTATTTTGTCCTTTGGATATCCAAGACTCTGCATATACTGGAAAATCTTTTCTTCTTTTACCTCATCTGCAAATTACTCCTAAGGTATTAAGCTTTGGGAAAATAAAAGCCAGAAAGGTTTGCAAGCTAATCCTACATTGGCCCTGCCACATTTTCTCTGAGGCAATGAAACAGAAACTCGACTATCAGTTTGAATAAGTGGAAAGAATAGACTATCAGTTTGAATAAGTGGAAGGAATAGCGGGGAGGAAGGGAGAAAACAAAACGGATTCTAGCCACAAAAGTCAATATGAAAAGAAAATCAAGTAATGTAAGCAGTTCTTTCCTCATATGGTAACTTCGATGTAGATGCTTCAGGGAAGCATTCTCTGACTAGTGTAGGGACCCCCTTTAGGGTTTCAGGTGGTACCCTGATTATTCTTTTTGTCATAATGATTTACTAAAATTGTCTAACACAGAAGTAACAAACTGGCAACAGTTGTTCTGCATGGCTGACAGCAGCAATCCCAGGAAGTGAGCTGTGGCTCACCTGCTGCACCTGACAAGACGGGCACCCTCCAGGTGGCCACGAGCTCATCCTTTACTTAGCCGGCAGGGACTCGAGTTTGTGAGCCCTGGTCTAAGTTTGTACATTTTAAGTTCTGTGATGTCAAGGAGGGTCTCTTGTTCATTACAACAGACACAGTGTCTGGTGTATATTAGGATTCGACATATATCAATATGTCTAAAATATATAGATTCAAATCCCTCTCCCAGCTGAAAAAAATTTTTTAATTTTTATTCAACTCTGCTTTGTTCCCTTTCCCCCAAAAAAGATTTGATGTGTTTACATGACAATTTTATTCTGCCATTTATCTGCCATGTACAAAATCAAGAGCGTGAGTTTTATTCTCAGTGGTCTCATTCGAGGGGACTGTAACAGAGGACGTAGTCACATGGCCTCCTTGGCCTCTCCGAGCCACCCTGTCCAGAGCTAGAGTTCCCTTCTCTAACACGCATACACATCACACACACCACCATCACCACCTTATATCCTGGCTATATATGGAGTTACCTCTGATGCGTGTTTCTTGTCAGTCATCCCATCCAGAATGTGAGCACCAGGAGAAGAGAAAGAAGAGTTCTTTTCCCACTGTAGCCCCAAGCCCAACACAGAAAAGGGCACCCCATACCTGTGAATGGAAATAAAAGGCCAACAGCTCCTCTTATTTAAATCCAGGATGGTTCCCGGGAGCACAATTCCAGGGCATCCAAATATACCTTTCTTCAGCCTTCTTTATCTTACCCAGTGCACAAAAACTACTTTGCAAACACATTTATTCCTAGCATACCATCTAAGTCACTGTGCCTTTTTTCCCTCTTCCCCGTCTCCAGTTTTCTCTTTTTGTAACTATTCCTAACTCTTCCTATTGACTAAATTTACTGTGAAAGAGTTTGCCCAATTTTCAAATGAGAGATGAGGATTTCATTGAACTGTTCTTGGCACTAATTCGGTAAGCATTTATTGAGCTACTCTTATTTGCTAGGTGCCCAGCTAGGTGCTAGGGCTAGAAAGGTGAATGAGGCAGGCAGCCCACATTCTCTAAATGAGGCCACAGGGATCCTTCCCCAGAGAAATGGTGAGCTCAAGGAGTTCTCCCCACACCCCAAATAAAGGTACAACTTTTCCTGTCTGGTGAACCGCTAAGGACTTACGATGAGTTTCCTAGACGACTTGAACCAAAGCCAGGTTCCCGGGTCTTTGGGCTACCTTCTAAAGTTGGGCATGGCGTGGGAGATATTTTCTCCAGACTCCCATATCCCTCCCGACATTCCCCCCTTTTTCTCATATCAGTCCCATTATTTGTGCCCGGCTGTCTCTCTCTTTCTATCTCAACCAGCTGCCTTTTGGAAAGATCTCATTTTCCCCTGATGTGCACAAGGTGGGATTTTTCACTGCCCCTGCTCTCTGTCACTGAGTCACATCTCTTAAGTGAGATAATTTATGTGCCAACACCCTGCACAAGGCAGACACGTGAATGTTACCTCTCTTCTCGCTTCATCCCTGAAGAGCCAAGGCTGAAATTGCTTTTCTGTCAGATGGAGCACTCACATTCTGAGAGCCTGTTTTTGTTTCCACGTCTTTCTCTCTTTACCACCTTTGCTGAGACTGACGAGTGTTCCAATTAATACCAAAATGTAAGGAAATGTAAGGGAAAAAAAAGAGGCCTAAGACCTGTAACCAACTCATGAAAGCAGTTCTCTGAGCATGTAAAGTGGAAAAGAGACAACAACAAAAAGAAATTGAATTTTTTCTGCGCTATTTCACCTTTTGGTCATGAAAGCCTTTCTTTAATCGTAAAGGAGTTTACACTTTGCTCTGTTTGGGGTTTTCTCCCTGACAGCCCCTTAATCAGGTTTCCCCTGGTCGTCTGTGTGTAGGTGGCTGGAGGGACTTCTCCAGAGGCTGTGAGATGAAACAGCTCTTTCGGAGAGAGATGTGCAAACCAAGCTTGCAGCCCATTCCAAGCACAGATCCTAATGAGTCATTGCAATTTTAGGAAGCGTTATTAATCTAAAGGTGCCTGAGCCAGAAAACAGAATTTTCTCAAATGAGAGAGTTAAAAATAGTCTTTGTTAAAGGCAAGGGAGAAACTCTTCTCCCTCATGGCATATAAATCATTCGCTAGCTCCACATTGGGGGGAAGACGCTGACACAGGCCACTGTCTCTGGCCTCTGCTGGAGACAGAGTTGTTTCAAGAATAATGGTGTAAATTCCTATTGTCCAGCGCCTCTGAGACCACAACATAGTGTATTTAACTCATATTGTCAAGTCTCTGAGCGGTCAGCTCTTACCAAAGAATTTAATACTGTAGCGGGTTGCTTCATTATGTGTAACTGTCCTTAACTTAAGCCATGATGCTACAGTATCACTTAGAACTTGACCCAGGCTCACAGATTCAGGGGAGATAGATCTGCTGCTGTGGACACCAGCTGGGCTGTCCACAAAATGATTAAATCTCTCCTGGAGATAGCACTTCTTTTTTTTTTTTTAATTCTTTATTGGAGTATAATTGCTTTACAATGGTGTGTTAGTTTCTGCTTTATAACAAAGTGAATCAGTTATACATATACATATGTTCCCATATCTCTTTCCTCTTGCGTCTCCCTCCCTCCCATCCTCCCTATCCCACCCCTCTAGGTGATCACAAAGTACCGAGCTGATCTCCCTGTGCTATGCGGCTGCTTCCCACTAGCTATCTATTTTACGTTTGGTAGCGTATATATGTCCATTACATTCTCTCGCTTTGTCACAGCTTACCCTTCCCCCTCCCCGTATCCTCAAGTTCATTCTCTAGTAGGTCTGTGTCTTTATTCCTGTCTTACCCCTAGGTTCTTCATGACATTTTTATTTTTCTTAAATTCCATATATATGTGTTAGCATCCAGTATTTGTCTTTCTCTTTCTGACTTACTTCACTCTGTATGACAGACTCTAGGTCCATCCACCTCATTGCAAATAGCCCAATTTCATTTCTTTTTATGGCTGAGTAAAATTCCATTGTATATATGTGCCACATCTTCTTTATCCATTCATCCGATGATGGACACTTAGGTTGTTTCCATCTCCGAGCTATTGTAAATAGAGCTGCAATGAACATTTTGGTACATGACTCTTTTTGAATTATGGTTTTCTCAGGGTATATGCCCAGTAGTGGAATTGCTGGGTCATATGGTAGTTCTATTTGTAGTTTTGTAAGGAATCTCCGTACTGTTCGCCATAGTGGCTGTATCAATTTACATTCCCATCAACAGTGCAAGAGTGTTCCCTTTTCTCCACACCCTCTCCAGCATTTATTGTTTCTAGATTTTTTGATGATGGCCATTCTGACTGGTGTGAGATGGTATCTCATTGTAGTTTTGATTTGCATTTCTCTAATGATTAATGATGTTGAGCATTCTTTCATGTGTTTGTTGGCAGTCTGTATATCTTCTTTGGAGAAATGTCTATTTAGGTCTTCTGCCCATTTTTGGATTGGGTGTTTGTGTTTTTGTTATTGAGCTGCATGAGCAGCTTATAAATTTTGGAGATTAATCCTTTGTCAGTTGCTTCATTTGCAAATATTTTCTCCCATTCTGAGGGTTGTCTTTTGGTCTTGTTTATGGTTTCCTTTGCTGTGCAAAAGCTTTGAAGTTTCATTAGGTCCCATTTGTTTATTTTTGTTTTTATTTCCATTTCTCTAGGAGGTGGGTCAAAAAGGATCTTGCTGTGATTTATGTCATAGAGTGTTCTGCCTTTATTTTCCTCTAAGAGTTTGATAGTTTCTCGCCTTACATTTAGGTCTTTAATCCATTTTGAGTTTAGTTTTGTGTATGGTGTTAGGGAGTGATCTAATCTCATACTTTTACATGTACCTGTCCAGTTTTCCCAGCACCACTTATTGAAGAGGCTGTCCTTTCTCCACTGTTTATTCCTGCCTCCTTTATCAAAGATAAGGTGACCATATGTGCATGGGTTTATCTATGGGCTTTCTATCCTGTTCCATTGATCTATCTTTCTGTTTTTGTGCCAGTGCCATACTGTCTTGATTACTGTAGCTTTGTAGTATAGTCTAAAGTTAGGGAGCCTGATTCCTCCAGCTCCATTTCTCGTTCTCAAAATTGCTTTGGCTATTCGGGGTCTTTTGTGTTTCCATACAAATAGTGAAATGTTTTGTTCTAGTTCTGTGAAAAATGCCAGTGGTAGTGATAGGGATTGCAATGAATCTGTAGATTGCTTTGGGTAGTAGAGTCATTTTCACAATGTTGATTCTTCCAATCCAAGAACATGGTATATCTCTCCATCTATTTGTATTATCTTTAATATCTTTCATCAGTGTCTTATAATTTTCTGCATACAGGTCTTTTGTCTCCTTAGGTAGGTTTATTCCTAGATATTTTATTCTTTCTGTTGCCGTGGTAAATGGGAGTGTTTTCTTGATTTCATTTTCAGATTTTTCATCATTAGTGTATAGGAATGCCAGAGATTTATGTGCATTAATTTTGTATCCTGCTACTCTACCAAATTCATTGATTAGCTCTAGTAGTTTTCTAGTAGCATCACTAGGATGCTCTATGTATAGTATCATGTCATCTGCAAACAGTGACAGCTTTACTTCTTCTTTTCCGATTTGGATTCCTTTTATTTGGAGATGGCACTTCTGATTTGCAGAAAATTCCTTTTATATTGGTTATGCTTCCACTGTTTTTTGAGCTGTCTTCATTCACTAAAGTCCAGCCAAAGAAAATCACAGTGCAAGAAAAACTATACTTCTGGTTGAAATCCCTTAAGCTTATTGGAGCATCGGTAACTCAGTGACGTGTAAACAAAAGTTCTCAGCGTGCCTTAGTTATTTGGCTTAGTAATTGAATCAGCTATTTGCCCCTTTCTTGTTTTCTTTTATCTTTTCCTTTTTAAACCTTTTTTTCCCTTCCCTCTTTGCTTTCCTTCCTTCCTTCCTTTTTTTTTTCGTTAGATAACCTAAGATGTATCTTTGAGTCTCCAAGTGTCTAGAAACTGAATGACATGAAAAATTAGTAATGTTAGAATATTTCTCCTTTTAAAAATTCGGTGAATCTTTGTGCTGCCTTTATAGCAAAATACATGAATAAAAAGAGGTTTTACTTTATTATGAAGTTATTTTCCCACATCTAGCTTAGAAAGTACAGAGGATCAGACTAACTCCACTACCTCTAGGATTAGTATAAGTTTCCCTATCTAATTCCAGTATAATATTAATATGCTGAAAGAGGATTCAGGAAAATATAGAACTCTGAGCTTATAGAAATTGATCTCCTGCCTCATGGGGCTTTGGCCAGAATGAAGACCATAGCCTAAGGCACAAACTGTACTCCGCCCTTACAAATGCCCTTGGAACAATTCGGGGTTGAATTTTTAAGACTTTTAAGTTGTCTGCTTTCAGAGGGAAGAAGGCAGGAGAAAAAAAACCTACTTTACATTTGAAAAGCTCACTTTCTGAAACGGCTGGTTCCCCGCTGGGAGAGCCTTGGATGGGGCTGGTGGTGGATTTGTAAAGGCATCGCTCTAATCAGCCTGCAGACAAGATAAGTGCTGCTTTACAGCTGAAGACTTTTCTCTGTCCTAAAATCTGTAAGTTGTTTGCAGTTATGTAAAACTTACAGAGGAAAAAATTTTTCTTTTATTAAGAGCAGTTCTTATATCATAGATACTTTCCTTCTGGAACACTTTTCTCACTAAAATATTCAACTGACTTGAGGACTCAGCTTCAGTGTAAATGTTAGGAAATGTAAATGGCAGGAAATGCTGTGATCATTTCCCCCATTTATTCAGACAATTAAATCAGCTTGGAATTCAATTGTGCAATCTGTGAAGGCAAGCATCCTATGTTTTTGCAAGAATATTTTTCTGGATTAGATAAAATTCAGATTTTGAACTGGTAAATTATGAAATTGCTCACAGATATTCCAGTTTCTCTTTATACTGCTTACTTCATGCAGTCAGGCATGACATGTTTCAAATCTTGTGATCTTATATCACAGAAGTAAAATGACCATAATTTTTTTTCTTTCAAACTGGGACGGTTTAAAGAATGAAAGAGAGACTTATTATTCATGTGGGGACATCAGGCAGAAACCAGGACTGTCCTGAGCAAATTTATGCATGAGGGATTGAGTTTTTAAATCTGAAAATAAATCACTGCAAGATAAAAATGTTCTTGCCCATCCCACTGCATTTTTTAAACGCACGTTTTTAGTGTAAGTGTAATTTATTTTAGAAAAGCAAGAAAATACATTTAAGCATATAGAAGAATTAAATACTTATACTTTCATCTCCAGAGATAATCCTTATTATTACCTTGCTGTATATTATCCCAGAACTGAAATATATGCATATATATCACATTTATGTTTACACAGACACACACACAGGCACACACACACACACAGACACACACACACACACATATTTAGTAAGAGAGGAAAACTTCCTCAGTCCTCTTAGGGTCCCTGGTTGGGTCTGGAAATTAAATTGACAAAGACAGATTAACAGAAGAAAAGCATACAAATTTATTTAATTATGAGTTTTACATGAGCCTTCATAAAGAAATGAAGAAAGACCTGAAGAAACAGCTAAACTGAGTGGTTTTATGCTAGGTTTGTTGAAGAGTGGAAGGTCATGCAGAAATATAATAGGGCAAAAATAGGAGCTAAGTGTAGTGAAGTAGGGGAGATTTAGCAAGGTCTGTTTATTCATAGTCTTCTCAGTGTCCTTCCATCTTTGAACTAAGGATGCTCCTTTTCTCTGGGTAGTGTTAGGGCACCTCTCACAGGAGGGTCTTGTGACCTCCTTCTGGGGAGAAGGGCAGGGGAAGCTGAGAAAGATCTTTCGCTTCTGCTGTTTTCTCAGCTCCGTCAGCTTAAAGTACATAATATGCCAAGGTGCCATATTTTGGGATAGAGTGTCCTGAGCCACACACACACACACACACACACACACACATATTTATATTTACATTTTTATACAAGAGGAACTCATACTGTGCGTACCGTTCTGCAGCTTGCCTTGTTCTATGTCAAATGTTCTTCTGCAGCAACGACTTTTTTTTTTGCGGTACACGGGCCTCTCACTGTTGTGGCCTCTCCCGTTGCGGAGCACAGGCTCCGGACGCACAGGCTCAGCGGCCATGGCTCACGGGCCCAGCAGCTCCGCGGCATGTGGGATCTTCCCGGACCGGGGCACGAACCCGTGTCCCCTGCATCGGCAGGCGGACTCTCAACAACTGCGCCACCAGGGAAGCCCTGCAGCAACAACTTTTAAGGCATTCATCCTGTTATATGAATGTACCATAATTTATTTAACCAATCTCCATATTAAAGGGTAAATTTTAAAGAGGATAAAATCATAACTCCCATACAAATTTAAAATAAACATATAACGTAGATTTTATCTCATTAATTAATGAGGAGCTAGTAAGATATTACGACCAGCTTTAAAAGACCTCTAATTATCTCAGATGTTTAGAGTCAAATAGAGAACGCTGAAATAGGGACTTCCTTGGTGGCGCAGTGGATAAGACTCCAAGTTCCCAATGCAGGGGGCCCAGGTTCGGTCCCTTGTCAGGGAACTAGATCCCACGTGCATGCTGCAACTAAGAGTTCGCGTGCCACAGCTAAGGAGCCGGCCTGCCGCAACTCAGTCCTGGTGCGACCAAATTAATTAATTAAAAAAAAAGAATACTGAAATAAGTTTACAAATAGATGCAAAACTGATTGAAAACGTGTCAATATCCACAGGGACATAATCAATTGCTTTCTACCAGACACAATTTTTATTCTTACAGACAGGAATTATTTGCATTACTGTTCGTTTTCTACAAGTGAACTTCTCTACAGAGTTGTAAAATAGCACACAAACACAAATAATGATGGAGGCAGCTAGACAGGACACCTAGTAAATTTCAAAATCTTTCAAAAATTTTCCAAATTTTTCCTTACAATCGCATCGCCGTGTCAAATTTTCCAAATAATAAATTGTACTGTGAAAAATCCTGACAATGGACACCTTGTTTCCTTTGATTTTTAAACTTAGGATAAGTTGCTAGAAATGCAATAACTCCATCAAAGAGCACATAGTTTGTGACTGGAGGGATGGAGAATTAATTAACAGTATTTTAAGACTTTTGGTACACAGTGCCAAATTGCCCTCTAGAAAGATTGTTGTACCATTAGTACTTCCACCAGCAGTGTAGTTGAGAGTGCTAGGTCCCTGAAATCACACCAAAACTTATTACATGTTTATAAACTGCTTCAATTTGTGATGGCAACTATGGCTTTTGAAAACCTCATAAAACACGTCCCTTCAAATTCCTTTTTCTTTCTCATCTAATGTCTCTTTCAGAGCACTCTGGAACTGTACCTTTGACAGCCTTCTGTTTTGAAAGTCCCTCAGACAGTAAGAACTATAGAGTGGCAGCAAAGCCCTTGAGCGTGTTAGATATGATCCTCTCTATTTTCTGCACCAATTTTAATTTCTCCCCATGGTTTTCTGGGCATCTTCTTTGGTGTTAGTTTAAAGCAGTCCCTGGCTGCTCCTTTTAATCTTTAGCTATTTGGGGGACGTCTCAAGCACAAGGACTCTGGTCACTCTGTCCATAGCTAGAAGCTTGGTGCCAGTTGCCTTGGAAATATTTTTCTCTCCCAGGTTCTTCCTCCTCTTCCCTTCGCCCCTGATGGTTAGGACACAGAGCTAAACACCTGGTGGCCTGTGGAAGGGTAACAGAATTTCCCTTCTTTACTTAAGTTTACAATCTCTTATTTCTGTGCAGGTGGAAGAATTTGGGGCTTGGCAGTAAGTGCAAGAATTATGATAGGAAGTGATACTTAATTTTTCCCACAAATGAATAGACAGCAGGACAGTTGTTTTTGTTTGTTCATTTCCTTGTTTGCTTATTTTCTCAAAAGTTTGATGATATCTTCATGGCAACTTGGCCTTCCTAAAGTGGGCTTATTTGAACAAATATCTAAGTTTGTTTGCAATCCCTGAGTTAGAATCCATCCCAAAGAGTGTCCTTCACCATCTAATGTGATAAAATGAATGGAATCGGGTTTAAATTACTATCAAGGTTAGTCAGAAAGCAGTTCAAAATGAAAGGCATAATAGGAAGATAAATCAAGAAGGGAAACGGAGGAGGCTAGATGGGGCAACACTTCTGCTAGGGGATCATCCCAATATTTTCTTGATAATTTACATGTGAACACCATGGTGTTTTGTTTGTTTTTACATTTTAGCATCACCTGCCTGGACCACTGTATTTAACCACAACTACTCTTTCCCCTGCCAGTATCACTCCAGGTACCCGGTTGCTGCAGTAGCAGCAGTTTCAAGGAATAGAAGAAACCAAACCAGGTTTAAGTAATAAAGGCAATAACACATGTCTAATCAAAGCTTGATAAAATTACCACTTTGTATGGAAAGGAAAACAGCACCTATAAGCCTAGATTTTTAAGGGATTGAAAGGGGCATCTCAGCCAACAATATTTCTGTCTTTTTATTGTACCCCAGTGTGTTTGTTAGGGTAACACTAAGTTTTGCTTTAGTATTAGTGGGGTATTTCTTCCTAGTATAACAGTGCAATTAGGGGTCAACTTGGGAAGTTTGCCTCCACAGTGTCATTCAGGGACTCAAGTTGATGAAAACTTTGCCATTTTCAACACGTGGCTTCCAAGATCAGCGTGCTTATTTTCATTCCATTGGAGGAAGGGAGGAAATGCAAGGAGGAGCAAGTGAAAGATTTTATGTGCCAGACTTGGAAGATATATTACTTCCCCTCACAAACTGTTAGCTAACACTCAGTTACAAGGCCACCCAACTGCAAGTGAGGCTAGGAGATGTAATCTAGTTGTGTGCTTGAGAAGACTAAGAGGATGAGGATTTTACTCAACAAACAGCAGTCTCCACCACACGTCATTTCTTGTCATCAGATTTTTCCTGCAGGATGAGAAATAAGGCGAGGAGTTGGCGCAGAGACTACAAACATTTCAGTAGATTATTTGTTCTTCAAGGTAGAGACTGTCGTTGTTGATCTGTGTATCCCCCTCATTTAGCAATGAGCCTGTTGCAAAGCAGCTGATGAATACATGTTGAAAGACTGAATGAATGAATAATTTCAGGTATCACGCATCGTTGAATGATTTTGTGATAGTTTTTTATTATTAAATATTTTGTTCTTAAACAGACTTCTAATACTAGCTTTTTTGAGATAAAAATTGATATATCATCTAATTCACTCACTTAAAGTATACAATTCAGTGGTTTTTAGTATATACTCAGAGTTGTACCACCATCACCATAATCAATTTTAGAACATTTTCATCACCCCCAAAAGAAGTCCTGTACCCATTGGCAGTAGCTCCCCATTTCCAGCCAACTTTTCCAGGCCTAGGCACATGCTAATTTAGTGTCTGTCTCTATAGACATGCTTATTCTGGACACTTTATAGAAATGGAGCCATGTAATATGTGTTCTTTGTGAATGACTTCTTCATTTATCATAATATTTTAAAGTTTCATCCATTTTGTAGTATGTATCAGTATGTATGTATTCCTTTTTATTGCCAAATGATATTCCACTGTATGGCTATATCATATTTTATTTCTCTATCTATTATTTATCTATTCATCAGATGATAAAAGCTTGGATTGTTTCTACTTTCTGTATATTATGAATAATTACACTAAAAACGTTTATATACAAGTTTTTCCTTTCTCTTTGGTATATACCTAGGAGTGGAATTTCTGGGTCATATGGTAGCTCTGTGTGTAATCTTTTAAAGAACTGTCAGACTTTTCCAAAGTGACTGCACCATTCTACATTATTGAATGACTTTTAAAATCTCCAGTACTTCAGTAAATTAATGTATCAAGAACTTAGGATATTCTGAATACTGAAGTTATGATGGTGCCAAAGTTCCTGCTCTCGTGGAACTTACAACCTGGTGGAGGGGGGACAAACAACCACATAAACAAATCAGATAGATGGATTTCATGTAGTAACAAATGTTACGAAGGCCATGATATAGGCTTGTGTGACAGAGAGGCTTACGTGAGACTAAAAACGCTCCTTTAGGTTGGGTCATCAGGGAAGTCCTCAGTGAGGAGGGGACATTTGAGCTGAGACCTGAATGATAAATTTTAGCCATGAAAAAAGCATAGGTGAGGAGTGTTCTAAGCAGAGAAAATACTAGTGGAGAGGCACCAACAATTTACATTTTTATTACAAACTGAGCATGACAACCCAACACACCAGCTTCCTTGAAGAAAGAGAGGAAGCCATCGTTGCTACCTGTGGCTAATTGATTTCTGGCAAACTGCGTTCAACACAAGTCAGCCCAGCTGCTCTCACACAGTGGCCAAGATTTCATGGCAGCGTTGGGAGATTTCATGTTCACTCCTGCTGTTCACTCCTAAGCTGGGCCATGTCTCCATGCACTCTTCCACCCTATTTACGTAGAATCTCAACCCTCACCCGAGATTCACAGGACTCTGAGGACAGCGGTTCCCTTAAGTGAAGCACAGCCCCTTTGAGCAGCAGTGTCCTCCTGTGACAGCACTCTGCTATCAAAGGTCATCTGTATGAATGAACGCCAAATGCAAGAGAGATGCCGGTGCTCAGGGCTGCCTCTCCAGAAGCCAAGGCAGGAGCTTACAGACTGAGGATTCTCACAGCCTCTTCTATAAGTGCCTTGCCCTATAGTCTCTTTTCTTTATCCCATTTTCCCACCTTTCAGGAGGGCCCCTCTATACATCTCCCTCTGCGGGCTCTGTGTGTATTAGACAAGCATCCAAGGCCATTGGAGGGAACCCTTGCTCTGTGAAGGGGAGGGAACCATGCCTTTGGGAGGGATATGTCTGTTTCCTGCCAAGACTTGTAGGCAAGCCTGTCCACAGAGAGACGTTAGAGGAGAAATAACTGCAAACTCTCTTACTCCTAGCTGAGTACCCATCTAATCTGAACTGTCCTTTGGAAACCATACCACAGGAGAACATGATGTTTGCTGTGTTCCACTTTGACCTGGTTTCTTTCTAATTAATTTAGAACCATTCATGGCTTCATTTACTTATGTAGCAAATAGGCATTTCTGCAAGACTACATGCTTTGAACTGTGCGAGCATTCAGGAAATATAGCAGCAAGCGAGATTGACAAAGTCTCTACCTTCATGGAGGATAATATGCTAGTGAGGAAGACCAGTCAGCAAGAAAATTGCTAATAATATATGCCATAAAAGAAATAAAGTAGGAGATGATATAGAAAGTAATACAATAATGATGGAGGGCCTATTTTATACAAGACGGTTTAAAAAGATGTTGAGGAGGTACGGCTTGAGATGGGACCCAACGTGGGGGGGGGGGGTGGAGAGAGAGACAGAGAGAGAGAGAGAGAGAGAGAGAGAGAGAGAGAGAGAGAGAGAGAGAGAGAGAAGCAAGTCATGTGGACAGGCAGGGAAGAACAGCCCAGCAGAGGGAGCAGTGGACACAAACGTGAGGAGGGAGAGGGGCAGGTGGACTTGAGGAACAGGGGAGACCTGTGTTACTGCATTATCGAAAGTCAGGGAACCAGCAGGACAAGATGCAGATGTGGAGGCAGGCAGGTGCCAGATCCCGTGAGGCCTCCTGGGTGAGGGTAAAGAGTGCAGTCTCTGCTGTCACTGCGCTGGGACATCACGGAAGCTTTTTACACTAGAAACAGATGATCAAATTTGCCTTTTAAAAATGTTACTCTGCCTTATAATAATGGTTGGACAAATAAAGCATCTTCTCTTGATTCTTGACCACTAGGAAATTCCTATTTTCATTTTCTAAACTATTAAGAGCTTTTAGGTTTGAGTCTAGGTGTGCTCTCAGAGGTGACTTACTTACTAAATAGACATATCACAAAGCTACTGAACCTGTTGAGTGGGCAGTTTTTTTTCCTCTCTCTTTTTTTCTCTTCTGAGCCTTCGTTGAAGTATAACATATATAGAGAATAGTCAGTAAATTATAAGAAGTTTCCAGAGTGAATTACCTCTGTAGCCAGAGTCCAGATGAAGAAACAGAGTATTATTACCCACTCCCCAGAGCAGAAGTCCCCCCGTCATAACTGCTTTTAGTCTCCATCCTTTTCCCAAAGTTAACCACAGTCCTAACTTCTAACAACATAAATTAGCCTTAACCTGTTTTTTAACTTTGTGTAAATGGAATCCTTAACATTTGTATACTCTTTTGTCTGACTGCTTTTAGTCAACATTATGTTTATAAAATACATCCATATTTATTGCATATAGTTAGTTGTAGTTCATTCATTCTTAATGCTAAATGGTGTGCCAATGTGTGGGTTCACTACGATTTATTCCACTGTCTACAGGCATTTGGGTACTTTCCAGTCTGGGGCTATTATGCATAGTGCTGCTATGGGCATTGTTGTACCTATCGCTTGGTGTGTATATACATTTCTGTTGAGTATATACACTGTATGCCGGAACGAGCTTGTACCAACTCACAAAGCCAATTGTTTACATTCGTTCCCGCTTTGTGCTCAGTGATATCAGGTTGTAGCTTAAAGTCACATAGTGGGAGTATTTATACCACAGAAATCAACAAATGCTACAAATCAGGGCTTTTATTTCTTGTGGGGTTTTTTTTGTTGTTCGCAGCAGGATAGTTGCTAAACATATATTAGTATACCTCTGGGTACTCAGGAGAAATTCCAGAGCCTTAGCTATGTATACATTCATCTTTAGTGGATACAGACAGACAGTTTTCCCAAGTGATTGTACCAACTTACACTCCCACAGGAGACCAGCAATCTAAGAGAATTCCTATAGCTCCATATCTTCACCAACACTTAATAACTTCTGTCTTTTTAACTTTAGCCATTCTGCTGAAGATCTCCGTATCATTTTATTTTTTATTTTTTTATATTTTTTGCGGTACGCGGGCCTCTCACTGTTGTGGCCTCTCCCGTTGCGGAGCACAGGCTCCAGACGTGCAGGCTCAACGGCCATGGCTCACGGGCCCAGCCGCTCCGCGGCATGTGGGATCTTCCCGGACTGGGGCATGAACCTGTGTCCCCTGCATTGGCAGGTGGACTCTCAACCACTGCGCCACCAGGGAAGCCCCCTCTCCCTATCACTTTAATTTGCATTTCCCTGATGCATATGAAGATGAGCACGTTTTCATATGTTTATTGGTTGTTTGTATATTTATGTTTATCTTCTTTTGTGAAATGCCTGTTCAAGCCTTTTGTCCATTTTTCTGTTGGGTTTTGTCCTTTCCTTATTGATTTGTAGTGCTTTAAATATAGTGGGTGCAAGACTGTGTCAGGTACATATTCCTGAATAAGAAACTACCTCAAAACTTAGTGGCTTAAAACAGTGATTCTGCTGTTGCTTGTGATTCTGTGGGTTTGTGACTTGGGCTGGGCTCACCTGTGCTCGATCACGTGTCCGCATATACCTGAAGGCTCCACAAGAGCTGGACCATCTAAGCTGGTCCCACTCACATGTCTGAGAGTTGGCTAGAGCTCCTGCATGGTTTCTCCAGTAGGCCGACTCAGGCTTGCTCACAGGGCAAATTCACGGTTCCAACCACAGCCCCAAAAGAGCAAACCCTAATGCACAAGCGCTGTTCAAGCTTCTGCTTGTGTCTTGTTTGCTAGTGACCCAAGGCAGATCCCCTGGCTGGTCCAGAGCTAATGTGGAAGGGACTGTGCAAGGATGTGCTCCTAGGAAGGCATGATTCTGGGGGCCACCACTGTAACACTCTACCAGATCTACCACAGAGCCCTTTGTCTATTTTCAAAATGCAGAGTTAGAAGGAACTTTTCATTACATCATCCACTGACCAGCTGATTAGGTACATTAAGACATAAAGCTCCTTGAGAACCAAGGAAAAAAGGCCAGAAGACCCAAAAAGCAATGGATCCCATGAGTAGTGTGAGGTGACCCCGGCTGCAAGAAAACCACAGTGGAGATTCTCAGTAGAGCAGAAAAGGGGCTTACCTCTCACCTCTACTTCTTTTGTCAGAGTTTCTTTGGCTCCTGCAACATCCAGGGGGCCCCCAGAAGATGTTCCCTTTCTTTCCTGTTGCAGCTGCACCTGCACTCCCCATCTTCCATAGAGGCAGGACAATGCTGGGAAGGAAGGTCATAGGACATTGCAAACCTGTGTGCAGTTCTAAAATAGGGTATAAGATAGTGGGCGGCTTCTGGTAGAGGAGGGTGCCTGTGCTGTTGGTTGGAAGTAAAGCAACACTTTAAAAAGCAGCCACTCACAACAACAACAACAAAATCCAATTCAAAAATGAGCAAAGAACCTGAATAGATATTTCTCTAAAGAAAATAAATAGCCAGTAAGTACATGAAAAAAATCAATGTCCTGTGTCATTAGGGAAATGCAAGTCCAAACCTCAATTAGTTATCACATTATACCCACTAGGATGACTATAATAAAATAAGCAGAAAATAAGTGTTGTCAAGGATGTGGGTAAATTGGAACCCTCATACATTGCTAATGGGAATGTAAAATAGTACAGCCACTGTGGAAAACAATTGAGCCCTTCCTGCAGAAGTTAAACATAGAACTACCATATGACTCAGTAGTTCCACTTCCGAGGTAAATATCCAAGAGAATTGAAAGCGGGGATTCAAGCAGACATTTGTATGCCAATGTTCATAGCAGCATTATTCACAAGAACCAAAAGCAGAAACAAGTCAAGTGTCCGTCAACAAATGAATGGGTAAACAAAAGTAGAATATTATTCAGTCATAAAAAGAAAGGAAATTCTGATATATCTTAAAACATGGATGGACCTTGAAAACATTATGCTAAGTGAAACAAACCAGACACAAAAGGCCACATATTGTATGATTCCACTTACGTGAGGTACCTAGAATAGACGAATTCACAGAGGCAGAAAGCAGAATAGAAGTTGCCAGGGGCTCGAGGGAGGGGAGAATTGGGAGTTACTGTTTAATGGATATAGAGTTTATGCTGGGGACAATGACAAAGTTTGGAGTATAGAGCATGGTGATGGCGATACAACACTGTAAATATATTTAATGCAATGAATTGTGCAATTACAAATGGTTAAAATTGTTAATATTATATATATATATATATATATATATATTTTTTTTTTTACCACAATAAAAAAGAAGAAAGAAAGCTACTACTCTTTGATTCCTTTCTCTACCTATCTGATGGCTTGGCTTTCACACTATATCCTCTAACTGTTTTTGTCATCTTCTTAGCCATCGTGTTAACATGCTATCTTTAGAAAACTTTTTGTTAAGGGGCCAGTTTTGGAGAAAGTACTTAGGGACCATACCCATCCCTCTCTAAGCTCACTTCCACGCCCTGTGGCTTATCCCAGTGGGAGGGCAGCACCTCAGCACATGGGTTAATGTAGAGCCACCCGCAGACATAACTTGTTACATGAAATCAAATTTTGAATTTATGAATTCTCTTTATTCTAAGCAAAGCTATAGGAAACATTTCTGGATTCTTATATCACAAGAAAGAATGATGTGACTACTCTAACCTTGTATTTCTATATGTTTTTAAAACAGAAAAAAATTCCAGCAAGGTTTGAGGATCTTGTGATCAATCATGCAGTTGGGTCACTTGAGAGGTGGGACATTCCTGCCTTTTGTGTCACGGAGGCTGTCTGGTGAACAAACCAGACATCCTCCATCCTTCTCAGGGGACCAAGAAGCAAATTGAATTAGCTGTACCGTGTCTGGCAGGATCTCAGCACTTGTGCACAAATGTTTATTTTCCCTATCAAAGCTCTTAACATTTAGAAGATTCAGGATTTAATCACTTGTTGCAGCTGAGAAGCTGATATTCTGAACAATTTGTCTTATTTTCTTTAAAAAGTTAAAAATACTTTTAAGTGATTAATATAACAAATTCTGACATGTGCAATTGGTCAAAGGCTTACCTTCACTTATAAATAAGAATCTCTTAATTGAGAAATGAAGAGAGAGGCGTAAGAGAGAGTATCCTTTGGGTAAAATAAATGGTCAAGGTAAGAAAAATACTTGGGTCTATGTTTATATTAACGATAAGCCTAGGCAAAAACATGTTGTAAAAGGAAGGAAGAATATATGACCAAGGACTATAAGCACAGACCTCAGAGGGGACCTTAGGAAACATTTGCTTCCTTTTGTAGGAAAAAAATGATTGGGTCAATTACTCAGAATTAAAATTCCTAAGTTGTATGTTAGAATAAAAAGGCATATTTAAAATAAATCAGTAAATGAGTCAAAGTTTTATTGATTGGTTAGTTGATTGATTTTAAGAAGTAATTTCTTTTAAAATATTCATATGTAATAAATTATAAGACCTAGGAGGTATTTTCTGTTGACTATGATTTATAGAACTTTCCTGGAGTTCTAAGCACCTAAGATACATGTATAACAAACCACAAACAAAGGCTGTGTTTTCCTACACACATGAAATTTACTGTTCTACTCAAAGGCAACTTAGGACAAAGTGGTGGCCATCAATATGGGTAGAAACTTGGGTTGGGATGATGGCCTATACGTGGGGAGGGACAGGTGAAGTTCAAAATAAGAGGGAGGAAGTTGAAAGACAACGTCAGCATACCTTCCTAGGTACCTAATGAAGACTGAAGCTGTTCTTTCTTTTTCCAAATTGGAGACCTAGTCTGATTTCAGGGACAAGAAAGAAACTATTTCTCCTGACAGCCTCCCTCACCCCCTGCGTCTAAACTACCAGCTCACCATCACCTCGAATTCCCTTAATTGAAAATAAAGACTTTTTCCCATTGTTAGACATAAATACCATTGGCATTTAAATATTTAATAGAGTTACCCACCTGGCATGAATGGAATCCATTAAGTTTAAAGGATAATAGCAAATCTCTACTTTTTTGAATCAGGGTGATGATTTCTGCCCTGAGTAGAAGGTCCAGGGCCCCTAGAGAAGGGCAATGGATTCCTTAGAAGAAAATGGAAGCATCAAGAGAGGAATACGCACCGTGCACACATGCATGCCCATGCGCGCGTTAAAGCACGTCCTATATGACCTGCTTGTGCCCTCCACTTAGCCAGGCTGTGATGAGATCTCCAGTTCTTTATGTTCCACTCATATGTGACCCTGGGAAGTAATTTTCTCTCTCTAATCCAGAAGCACCTGGTAATGAAATGAAAACCTACCACAGAGTGTGAACGATGCTCATAAAAAAATGACAAATGACTTTGCAATTTCCTTTGAGCAAGACATTTATGGTTTGGTGGATTAAATCATTCTTGGATTTCTTTATAAATCTTTTTAAAATTATCAGAGTTCAAACTTGTAAAGAGGAATTTATTTTAAAATAACCTTTTTATTATTTGGAGTGCACAGATTTTTTTATGAACAATAAGTGCTTTTTAATTATGAAAGCAATTCATGCTTATTAAAGAAAAATTGGAGAATACATGTAACCAGATAGAAAAAACACATACTGTGCCAACACCCAATCACAAACACCTCTGTTAGTGTTTTGATGTCATTTTTAGAGCCTTTCCGTACTTAAGTATTTGTGTTTTTATTTTACATAATTGAAGTCATACTGGGTTTACAGTTTTCACACCAGATTATTGTACATTTAATATTTCATCATTGTATATTGTTTTACAAAGGCTTTCTAAAAGTGTTTTTTAAAATAACTGTTAAATATTCTAACAAGTAGATGTAGTGAATCTTACCTTTATAGTTGGATTATTAAGTGTTTAGATGCCCAGAATTACCATATCCTTAGGACATTGCTGGGCTCTCATAGGACCAGGGACACTATGAGTTTAAGAGTTTATAAATTTATTACAGGTAATTTTATTACTCTGCTGAAAAGGGGTCAGTATTTTTTGAAAATTATCAAGACTTCTGAAATGTCTTGGTTACCCCAAAAAGGAAAAAAATGTATTCTGGCTCCATATGACAAAAAGGAACAAAAGTGATTTTTGATTCTACTTTTTCCAAAGGTTTTATCTGCACTTTTGCTTTTCTAAATAAACCAAGTAATGGCAATGATCATTTCAGTGGCCTGTAAAAAGTATGTTACCTCTATTCTATATAGCTGTGGAAACAATAGCAGTGGTATTCTAGACACTTAGTTGGAGCAAATAAAAGAACAAAAGGAACCAATTATGCAAATATGTGCTTTTCCACCTTGAGGAGATTGGCTGAAAATGGGAGAAACTGGCAGGTATATAGTTTTCTGCCTGAGTTATTAACGCTTCTTATAATTAAAATCAGACCGACTTATGATTACTACTATTAGTCTCCTAACAATTTTCAACAATTAAAAATTATCCACCTGATATACTAAAATGTTTCATGTCCCTCATTTTCTAATTCCTTCTAAAGACATTTTTCCCTGTTAAGATTTTACCAGCTGATCTAGGAAAAGTCTTGTTTGGAATGCCTACCAGTTGGGAGCCTTGTGGTAACTAGTGACCAAAAAAAAATCAAATTCTAATTTGCTTGAATACAAACAAAACAAAACAAAACAACACCAGCAAAAAGACTGGAGAAACTGAAGGGTAGTGCTGGCTTCATGCAGCTTGACCGGGCTCGGATTATGCATTAGGACCTAATTGTCCATTTTTACATGTCTTCACTCTGGCTTTCCCTGGGTACAGTCCATTCTCAAATGAGCTTTTTCTCTCCTTGTGATTATAAGAAATCTACCTCAGTTCTAGCCTCCAAACTTTCAGGTTCAGACATTTAGAGGAAGAGCAAAGCTTTCTCCTGGTCACTCTGTGGTAACCTATTATGTTTTTTTAGCTCTGTTTAGATTATGTGTCCAATCTTAACTCAACCATCTTAGCTAAGGTAAAGTTACACGCTGATTATTCCATAACTGAGTCAGAGGGGAGTCCCCACCCAAGTGCTGCCTCCCTCCCTCACGAATCCACTCTTAACCACTTGTTATGGGCTGAATTGTATACCCCTCCCAAGATTCATATTTTGAAGGCCTAACCCCCAGTACTTCAGAATGTGACTGTATTTGAAGTAGAATCTTTAAAGAGGTAATTAAGGGAAAATGAGGTCATCTGGGTGGGTCCGAATCCAATTTGACTGGTGCCCTTGGAAGAAGAGGAGATTAGGACCCAGAGGAAAACACCATGTAAGAACACAGGGACAGGACAACATCTACCAGCCAAGGAGACAGGCCTCAGAAGAAAACAACCCTGCCAGACACCTTGAACTCAGACCCTAGCCTCTAGAATTGCGCAACAGTAAATTTCTGTTGTTTAAGCCACGCAGTTTGTTATGGTAGCCCTAGCAAACGACTGCACCACCCTAGTCAGAGGTAAGCCCTTTTTCTTCTGAATTTCTGGTCCTTCTTTCTACCTGTCTTACAACTGTGCATGTGCTGGTGTTGCATATCTCTCTTTGCAGACTGTGAGATCTTTTGCAAGACCTAAGTCTGATTCATTTCACACTGCCTGCATTGCAGTCATTAATTCATCAAATAGTCATTGTGTGCCTAGGATAAACCATGAGTGTAGCACAGTCTTACTAGGCACTCAATAAATATTTGCTGAATGAAATGTCATAGGCAGGTGACTGGCATAAATCATTATGAAA
Source organism: Orcinus orca (assembly GCF_937001465.1). Taxonomy (NCBI): domain Eukaryota; kingdom Metazoa; phylum Chordata; class Mammalia; order Artiodactyla; family Delphinidae; genus Orcinus; species Orcinus orca. The sequence goes on along the minus strand of NC_064570.1, from coordinate 41,891,541 downwards.
TGTCAGTTCTTAAAGTATGATCAACAGCAACCTGGAACATGTGGACCCTCGAGGAGAAGTGGTGTCAAGATCCGGTAATGCTGACTACAGCATTTTAAGTTTCCTGTTGCTTATCCCCGCAGGGCTAGGAGCTTACATGGTATTAACAGGTCATTATTATAATAAATTTCCTTGTCTGACCTTAGCCAGAACTGTGCACAGCTAAGTGGAAAGGAGTTTGAGAACTTAATTGATACATTACCTAAATAATTGGATTTCTCAGGTGAGGATATTAACTGTTGATTTTCCCACAATAAATGTAATACAGAGGCATCCACAGATTGTAAAAAAGGAATCAGAGCTATATACAGTAAAACCTTCTGGGGTGGATATTGTTGTTTTTACCCAGCCAGCAACCATTCAGTCTCGAAGAAGCCCAACTTTTGTCAGGGGATCTACCCCCATCCCCTATCCAGGCCACGTGGCTCTCGGGAAGCCCCAGTTCTTACTCGAGGGGTGGATGCATGACCAAACTGAAGCCAGTGGGACATTGTCTCCTGGGACCTTGGGCCTTGAGCTGTGTCATGAGAAGACACAACCCAGAACAGAACAGGAAGAGGTGGAGGTGCCACGTTCCATTTGCAGCCCTGACGACAAGAGCAAGTGTTTCATGCTGCCCCGGTTCTTGACAGTCTGATTCTCCAGCCACCCACCAGTCCCAGGAAGTGGGTTATTCACAATGCACAGACCACAGAAGGATCCTCCCCAGTGTGTCCATCCCGCATGTGGCCACGGAGCAAAATAGACAAGAACATTCTCCCCAAGAGAAGAACCTAGGACCATGGACGGCAAGAGACAAGAGACCCCTCCCAGGGCAGAAGTGCAGTCAACTACATTGGCTGAACAAAAGTATTTCTATACAAAGGCAGAAAGTTCTCCACTTTCTCAAATGAGAGCACTAGTGTGGTTTTCCTCTTCTCTCCCTCCCTCGTTGCACAAGTCAGTGCGTTAGGGGTGGAAGCTTTCATTAGGAGGAAAGTTACCAGATCTTTAAGAGCTCACTGAGAGATTGCTTGTTACTCTGGGATTTTTGGCTTGGATCTAAATGTGTATTCTGAGTTTAATACTGGCAACAGTGATTTCAGCACTTGAAAGAAGACCTTAACCTAATAACTGGATGAGACATTAGTAGTTTCCCTAATGAGAGGAGAGTGAGTGAATTTTATTTGGACGCTGACATTTCTGTAAGTGTAAGGAAGCCAAGAGGATATGTAAGGATGTATGGATGTTGAGCAGCTAAAAAGATAAATGACAGTAGACACGTGACGTTTTCTGTCCCAACATCAAACCACCCTCTCACCTGGATTTGTCCTTCTCCTTTCTCAACGTATCCAGGAAAAGTAATCTAGCGCTAGTATATAGTGGAGCCAGTTGGTTCGGAATGAGAGCTAAGGAGATCTGCCAGGAGACTAGTACAATAGTTTAGGTGAGAAGCAGTAAAAGACTTAACTTGAATCAAAACAGGACAGTTAAGAGGTGGTGATTGCAGAAAACAGGAAGAGAATGAGCAAGTATTCAAAATTCTTTTAACTTTTTATTTTATATTGGAGTATAGTTGATTAACAATGTTGTGATAGTTTCAGGTGTACAGCAGAGTGATTCAGTTATACATATACATGTATCTATTCTTTTCCCATTTAGGTTGTTACATAATATTGAGCAGAGTTCCCTGTTGGTTATCCATTTTCAATATAGCAGTGCGTACATGTCAAGAGGGAAACGTCAAAGATGCTTCTGAGGTTTGAGACTTGATTGGCACCATTAGCAAGAATTGGGAGTATAATGGTAGGAAAGCATTGCAGAGCAAGGCATAATTGAGTTCAGTTTTGAAGAAATAGATTCACTTGTTTACAACACATCCTTTTGGATACTTGGGGGGCAGCTGGCTGCGTTGGGAGGTATTGCAGTTGGTGGAATCACACAGACCTACTCAAGCTATGGTCTGCAGGCTCAGAGGCTTTGTGGGAGTCTCCTGGAGCATGGTGACCCTGTCTGTGTTGGTCATTCTTGGCATATGGTAGACATTAAACATGTATATTTGTTCAACCCACCGCGTGGGGCAGCTATTTGCTATTTTGTGCCAATCTCCTCTGTTTTAGCTAGATTGTCCCTTATTTTCTTCAGAGAAATAGGCTCTTTTTCCTATGTATGCATTCTTTGTGTAACTTTACGTAAGGTAAACTTACCTTTTCCTCTAACCAAGAGCCAATGTTTCTTTTTCTCCCAGGTCTTTAAATCTTGAGTGGAGCGTGGCAAACTGTAAAAACAATTGGTCTTAATTTGTTGCAGCCATTGAATCCTAAAAAGACTATCTGTCTTTACTTTATAGATGTCCCAGAAGTCCTGGTTCCTGACTTTTTCAAACTCAGTTCCCCAGCCTTCCAACAATTTTCTTTTCTGCTTATCATCCATCACAGCTGATGTCTGTTGCTTTCAACTGTAAAAATCTTTATACAGAAATAATCATATAGCTTGCCGTCATCCAAATTCTTTTATCAGCAGTATTCTAAGCCATTTAGAGCAATAATTAACCTAGTTTTCTTATAAAAACAGATACTGTAACTGACTTTGGGAAATCTCCTAATGTTCAAACACCATTTATATTAAGAAGTAATTCATATCTAAACTAGATCTCACCTGTAAAAAGTTAAAACCATACTATTGAAGAAAAGACTTAAGAGGTGGGGTACCCCACCACCTGGGCATCTTTTTAAAATTCAGCCATGCATAAAGATGCACTCCAGTTCTGCTCAAGTTATCAGCTCTCAGTACTTTCTCTCACTTACCTCTCAATTAGAACCCACTGTTTTTTAAAAAAATAGAAGACCCAGTGTATTAAAATCAGTAAGTCAATAGCATGTTATAATTATGCGAACTGTACTAGCCATCATTTAAGGACTGTTGAATTTGTCTTGATCACAAAACATAAATTTGATGAGAGCTTATCCTCCTTGTCACTTGAGAGATAAGCATGCAGGATGTGTGCAGTTTTTATCAGCAAGGATGGGGAGAGAGGGAATGCTCATACACTGCTGGTGGAGTGTAAACTGGTGCAAACAATTTGGGGAGTTATTTTGTTGTAGCTAGGTATGTAAAAAATACACATATTCCACAAACCAGTAAGTTTGGGGACCGGAGAGTTTGACACAGGCAGAGAAACATGCTTATTGCAGCATTGTTTATAATAGCAAAAATTGGAAATAACCTGTGAGTCCAGGAATGAGGGGAATGAATAAATAAAATATAGCATGCACATTTTTTTAAATGGCCAGGTTTGTTTGTATGTAACATGGCTAATTCACAAACACAATGTTGAGTAGAAAAAGAGCAAGTTGCAAAATGATATATAGAGTAACTAGAGCATGATACCAGTATTCTAAATTTTATAAAACTCTTACAAAACCATGATATTTATGGATATGCATACATATGCATGTACATGTGTATAAAAACAAAAATAGTTTGGGAGACAATTCATAAATTCCCTATTGTTCCTTCTGAGGATGGGAGAAATAGAATTGGGTGTGAAGGAAAGGGAAGACTTCGACTTTACATGGAATTCTTTTTTATTTGACTTTGTTCTTAAAAATGGTTTTGAAGGTATTTTGGAAAATATTAAAAATTACCATTTCTTTATTATAGATACGTTGGTGTCACCAGCTATTTTTCTCTATTTTTATTTGTCAAAATTAAAGGTCTTCTCAAGTCCACTACTATCTATGACACAAGATGCTTGATTCATTCTTTCATTTTCCAACAAATATATGTTACTTGCCTGCTACGTATAAGACACTATGTTTGGTACAACAGGAAATAACAAAGGCATATAAGACATAGTCCTATTCGAAAGGATCTTGAAGCCTTAGAACTTAAAAGTCCTTATTGGAAAAAGTACATGTGGGCTTAGGCATGCCTCAATGTGGAAATATTTTCAATAGGCTTGTGATATGAAATTATTCCAGTTGTCATGAAATTACATGTGGGTGGGCTTCACTCTATGAAAACATAACAAGAAAATCACCACTTACAAAAGATTAAATTAGGGTGTGATTGACACTTTAAAAAGGAATTTTTCCTTTTTTAAAAAGATTCACTGTAAGTCTCTTTCTTGAACATACAAAATATGATGGTGTTTACCAAAAAAATCCCTTTATATTGACTTTTTTGGGCAGCACATCTATTATGTACAGTAAGGAATACCAGTATAGGACAGAGACTTTTCACCTGGAGAGTGTTTCACTGCTACACAGTAAGTCAGTCAAGCTTGCAGGAGACATGTAGGTGGGGACCTTCGTAGTAGCTCCATGTCCGGCTCTGCACTATATTCTGGAAAAGGCCAACCAGAAATTACTCATTATACTCAGAATGTCTTCTATCCATTTCTGCATGACCATACAGCATCTGTTTTTTTTATGCTTTCCCAGTATCTCTCTATAATATCAATATTCCAAGCGGATATCCAGTGGACAATCATCGTCTGGGGTGTCTCTCCATTGCAGCTGCCACAGGAGCTTTAGGCTGAAATCACAGGTGTCAACCAAGAAACACAAGGCTGAAAATAGGGAACGAGTTAATTTGGGAAAAATTGTATTTCAGGAGACATAGATCGGGGTAAAACTGAAAGAGTGTTCTGGGGAAGAGAAAGAATCAGGGGCTTAAAAAGGCAAAAGGTGTGAGACTGTACTCTGACATAAGAAAGGAAATATTTGCCTGTAATGCCTGGAGGTCATAATTGTTTTAAGATAAGGGTCTGATGAGTAGATAGACTGTCATGAGTTATTTTAGGTTAAGGACCCGATGGATATATAGGCTGTCACAAGTTATTTTAGGGTAAGGGTCTGATAAGTATCGTTAGTTTCTGGCAGATGTTTTGGATGCCTTCGTTAGGACAGTAAGTGACCAAAAGGTCAGATTCCATCCAGGATGAGATGTGCATAAGTCACACTTCCTCTGTGGCCTCTCAGCTCTATTTTGTAGAGCTCTCTTGGCAAAACCAACTCCATTTTGATTTTCATTCCACACCAGGACAATGGAATTATTGCTGATGCCAGCAGTGGGGGAAGGAAGGTGAAGAATGGTAAGCTGAGATCTGTCTATCAGAAGTCGAAGAATCACACCTCTGCCCTGACTAGAAAGGGGATGGTGGATGAGTTTTGGAAGAAGGGGCAGAATCCAAAAAACAGTGTGTGTTTTTCACAGAGCTAATTAGAAAGGGAAAAATCATCAGTGAAAGCAAAAGGAATTGATATGGGCTCTAGGTGAGATTAGAGGAATTTGAAGAGTACTGATAAGGCAGACCATCCAGCGAGGTCTGTACCTTCAATAGAAACTCAATGTGTGTTCATTGAGGTCTTGAATTGAATTTTGAATACATCGTAGGTTCATGGATCCTCTTGGGCATCATAAGGAATTTGAATCCACAGCATATACAGCTTAGTAACTCTGAGGGTAAAGGTAGAAGCACAGGGCTCACAAGGGCCCTGCTCTTAAAGGATGGTTCTGGATTTATTCCCTCAGCTAATACAATGGCTTTCCACGTGCTCTTGCACATTGTCTGTGCTCCCTTTTCCCTGAGCGACCAGGTTCAATGTGGTGGAAAAACCCCTAAGCAATTGCAAAGAGACAAAAAATGGCAGGCTGCGTGTGTGTGTGTGTGTGTGTGTGTGTGTGTGTGTGTGTGTGTGAAAGAGAGAGAAAGAAAGAGAAAGGGGACAGAAGTATAAAGGGGGAAGGGAGCAGAAACACAGAGAAGCAATAACATCCTTATTCCTTTTTATGAATGTGTGATTTTTGTTCTTTAGTTTTTGTTCCTTCTCTCTCGCTTTTCTTGAAACTGGTAAGTGAAAGGTGCTTCCTCAGTATTTTGGTGAACAAAATGTGTCCAAAGATCTTTCCCCAGGGAGCTTGGTTATACTATTTTCCCTGGTATCAGGAGGCAAAGGAGAACCCTAACCTTCCTCCAGGGTCTGGTCACTGGTGTCCTTTACTCAAGCAAAGTGGACTTTGAGGTAGGAGTCACTGCAAAGCTGGGGGAAAAAGCTGTTGACCACAGTGTGCGTTGGCATTCAGATGTGTTCTGTTCCTTGGGGATTTCTGTATTGGGCCAGACTGCAAGGTATTGAGGTAGATGAAACAGAAGAGATCAGAAAACTGCACAGTGAATTTTCCCTTGCTGCCTTATATGTCCAAAAAAAAAAAAAGATGTAATTTAAAATGCATGTGAGAAAAGGGTATTTTTGAAAGTTTACAAAAATAAAGGAAAGGCCAAGAAGTGCTTTCAACTAATATGTATTAAAGGTTATTTGCTTGCATAGATAAGATGGTCTTGCTGCTAGGCAACAGAGATACCAAGACAATGGTGGGCCAGGAGAGTAGAGGAACTCATGAGGATTTTAGTGAGTTCTTGTCACAATAGAAACCAGGCTGACGAGTTTCTCCCATAATGGGAGATGGCAGCAATGAAGATGTGGTAGACTGAGAGAGGTCAGGTGTCTTAATTTATTTGCCTAATATACCAAATTTTTGTGTGATGCAGTTAACATTTGTAATGCAGAATGGCCTGTTTATTCTAGTAGAAGATTTTTCTAACTTTCTAGCTTCTGATGACTCTGTTAGTGGAAGGGGCTGCAGGATTTCAGAGTATATTAGACAGCTGTTAGGGGCAGCAGCAAAGCTTGATTATCTTAGCAGTGTGAATATGGGGTATTCTGAATTGGAAACAAGGACTTTTGATTCATCATTCACCTAACAAAGGAATTTGGTTGTCACTTAAAAGTGAAATGTGTTTGATAGATGATGACAGAGGTTAAAAGGTGTTTCATATCATAGTTCTTTCTTTTCCATAAGAGTATGAACACTGTTCATTTCAAGAATCTAAAGATTTTGGATACTTGGTATGCGTGTTCTAGATCCCATAGTCTTTCGAATTCTTAGTTTGTCATTCTTACTACTAAAAAGTTGTATGGTAGGTAAAGAAGGTAAGTACCCCCAAAAAATGTTGAAGAAAGGGAACAGAGGACTTTTTAATTATTTTAAGTTGAAGGAATAAAAACAATCAGGAAATGGTTGAAATTAATTGAGTCAGAGGCTTCTATAGTAATTTATTTATAAGAAAGTCCATATCATAAGAATTGATGAAGATTATTCATTATCAATAATATACTTACTGTGTACGAATTATTTCCTTATTGTCTTTATTTGAAGAGAGCTCAAAATAATAACACAGAGTATCACTTTATTACAGTCATGAGTTCACAGTCACAAGACTGTGAAATTTCAAATTCTATGAAGAGTGAAATGGTTTTATATATGAACTTTGGTTTGATCCAAAAATAGCAGCTACCCAGGTTTCCCATAGAACTTGAACGTAATAATGTGTAAGTCCCATTCTCATACTCATCCTCATTCACATAGACTGCTCTTAAATTGAGTTTGATTCCAAAGTGATTAAAATTGAGAAACCGTCTAACTGGCCTGAAGATCTAGTGATTTGGAAGAGCCATTGTGGATGAGTACAAAGAGGGGCCAAAACAATCAGAAAAAAAGAGTTCCCTGTAGTAGCTTCATTCATTACATAACTTTATTAATGAGCCCCAGAATTTATAAAAGATCATTATCACAATTCCACTTCTATGTATATAGCAAAAAGAATTGAAAGCAGGGACTTGAACATATACTTGTAACCAATGTTCACAGCAGCATTATTCACAGTAGCCAAAAGGTGGAGACAACCCAAGTGTCCATTGATAGATGAATGGATAAACAAAGTGTGGAATATACATATGATGAAATATTACTCAGCCTTAAAAATGAATGGAATTCAGATACATGCTACAACATGGATGAACCTTAAAAATGTTATGCTAAATGAAATAAGCTAGACACACAAGAACAAATAATGTATGATTCTACTTATATGATGTACCTAGAGTAGTCAAATTCATAGAGACGGGAAATAGAACAATGATTACCGTCGGCTGGGGAAGAGGGGGATGGGGAATCACTGTTTAATGGGGTTAGAGTTTCAGAACGGGATGATGAAAAAGTTCTGGAGGTGGATAGTGGTGATGGCCGCACAGCAATGTGAATGTACTTAATGCCACTGAACTTTGCTCTTAAAGGAGTTAAAATGGTAAACTTTATGTTATGTATATTTTACCACACAGAGAAAAAAATAACAATCACTGAAAAAGAAATTATCTCTTCCTAACTCAACAATTGAATTATTCCTTGCTGAAACTGTGCCCTTCTGCTTTTTCCTCTCCAGGTTCAAAAATACAACAGTGGCATAACGATGTGCCTTAATTTAAACTCCAGTAGGATACAGCAAGGTCAATTTAATCATTTCCTCTCCTGGAAATTTCTCTTTCTCTTGCTTTCTTTAAGCATTATTTATTTATCTGCTTAGTTGCTAAGGCCAGCTTCATGCTTGGGGCAGCACTGAGACAACAAGGGAAAAGCCTAGCTTTTCCTGCCCTGGCTGGACCTTGTAGGACAGATGGTAGGGTATGGATGGCAGCAGGTTCACAGACTGGACAGATGGCCCAATTTTTATTCTGAAGTAGAATGCTAGTCTTGGGATTTGTGTTCAATTATATCAGACTATTGGTGGGTCTAAGTTTCTCTTATTAAGAAAGAAATGAGAGTGACAGAGGCCTCTCAGGAAAATGGTTAAGCAAAGAGAATGGAGGAAGCGTGCTTACTGGCATGGTGCCCCCAGAAGACCAGTGGGAAGAAACACTCTAAATATCCTTTGACACTATGCCTATAGTGTCACTATAGTGACACTATAACTTCAAGGTCAAGTTACCTCCTAAGGGGTTAGCTGTGATAGCATCTTCATTTCTCAGCCAGGTGAATATCCACAACTTTCAGGCACCCTTCAGATTTCATCCATAACCTTTATAAAGGAGCTCTCTGCTTCAGTTGACGTCAGATCTAAAAATAAACCGGATTTGGTGGATGTGGGCAATGATTACGCCAAGTTTGGTCTTTGAATTAGATCCAAGTGAAGAGAGCAAAAACGGTTGATGGGGCTACTTGGGCGAATAACTTGAATTGTCTTCCAGGTTGACATTAGGAATGCTAATTTTAGCCTATGCCTCCTTACCTCTGATCTTGACTTCTAATTGGAAATCTGAAGAGTTTTCTTTTATTCACTTTTAAGCTCCTACTATTTCTCTGTGTCCTAAGAAATCCACAGGCAAATGGAACACCCTATTAAACGCTGTTATATAGCCCGTGATTTCTGGGACACATTCTGATCAATTTTCTTTCCTAAGAGTTCACTTCCCATCAGTAACTAACCCCAAGTTCTGGAAATGTATTGGTGGACTGTTAGTCAATAGTACTCGTGTCGTTATCTTACAGGCCATCTGCTGTGTCTCATAGAGAGACACCCTTCAGAGACACTATCCTTTTAATTCTCAGAGATTTACATTTAGTGGATGGACACAGATCCAAGAACAGAAACACTTTTCAAGCAAGACAATTAGTATGGGTCATTAGGGTTTGTATTTGTTGTGGATTTTAAAAAGTTATTATATGGTAAAATTGACCTTTTCCTCAGGGGTATACATGTCTATGAATTTTAACTTGGATTATTAGGTTTTGTCAACATCGGCAGTGCACACAAGCTGACTCACTAGTGCCATAGTTGACACACAATAAATAAAGGAATAACTTTTGGGGAAAGTTAAAATCACCCTAAAATGTAATATGTAAATGTAGTAGAAGATAATAAAAATAGAGGTCTTAGGTCCTATGGAATAACTCTCTCTACATATGTTTCAGGATTGGTTTGTAAAAGAAAGTCAATAAATATTTGTCAAGCAGCCAATAATGTACATAACAGAAAAAGAGTATAAAACAGAGACTTTGCTTTTCCTAAGTTTACTACTATTTCAGGACAGAAAAAAATACACACTTGCAACATTTTAAAAATATGAGGAAAAATATAAGTTCCCAAATCAATAGAACTATGCATAAGGACTATAAGAATTCAGAGGAGAAGTCAATGTGGGTCAAACTGGGGCTGTTTCTTTGAGAAGATAGGATTTGGGACAAGGCTCCATTTGTCCATAAGTAGCCCCTCCCCTCCCTTGGGCTCTGACAGAGTTAGAATAGATATCAGATTTATTCCTACAACAGGGGCGACCTTGTCAGTTGGTTCTAGTCACCAGCCAAGCAGGTAGCTGGCCCTGGAGCATAAATGCCTCGGAAAGATAAGCCAATTTATTTATTAGTTTAGATCAAGATTGCCAAAATGTAATGGAATCCGTGACATGCAGCACTGAAGTCTCTGGGAAGCTTTTTAAAATGCAGATTCCTGGGCCCCTGCCCAGACCTGCTGAGTGAGGAGAATGTCTGAGGTAGAGCCCCAAAATTAGCAATTTTAAAAGCTCCCTAAGTAATTCTACTGTGCACTCAAGGTTAAGAAGAGCCAGACTAGACAAAGCTGGGGGGAAAATGGCAAAAATCTGATTTCATCAAGAAGTAGACATTTGTATAATCTTATAAAAAACTGAATCACTGGCTCAGTGATTGTTTTCTTGCTTCCCAAGTAGTTTAGCCTTGTTGAATGACTTATTCTAGGCTTATGTCTATGACTAAGGCTGGTGACATACTCTGGAACCTCCCTTGCTCTGTGACCTGCCATACCTGATCGATATCTGTGGCTCCAAATATGTTTGCCACACGACACAGGAGGCTTTGCTTGGGATGGACATTAGATTATCTTTCCCCATCTTCTCCTTTCCTGGTTCTTGTTAGTCACGATTCATATCACACCATCTCCTACAATTGGTCGGGTATTACTGCGCTCAGCTGGCTCTACCTTTATATATCTACCTACATGAATACAGTGCCACCAACACTGAGAGGCGTGATTTCTCCATCAGCAGCTTTACGAAGCCTCAGTAGTTGGTACAGATGCTACACTGCACCAACAAAAGATTCCCTAAGAGGGCTTTTGGGGTTCAAACCTAGACAGACTTTGTCTGTAAAGGAAGCAGCAAGGGGAGGGAACATCTTGGCTGTTAGTACAAGGGCAAGGCACTGCCACAACCACAGAACACAGGGAAATGAACAAGAGAAGTTCTTAGCTATTAAGCGCTTGTCAAGACCTCTGCTTGGAAGAGTTCCCAAGTGCTCTTCCTGACCTCCAAGACTGAAGTGAGCACATGGAAGAAATAGAATTCAAACTTCTGCATTCTCTGGCTGCTAAAGAAGATAATACCATCTGCGACTCAAGGACACTGTAAGGGGAATGTGACTGCACCAGTAACATGCTTTAAAGGGCTACAGACACATAGACACCACTGACAATCAGATGTTCCGGCCAGTGCTACTCCACCAGCTAAACTTTCTCTACACAATGGAACCTCTTCTCTTTATAACTTTCTTATTATGAAACATTTCAATTTAGGAAAGTAGACAGAATAGCATAATGAACACCTATAAGACAATGTATCAGCTTCAACAAATTTCAACTCATGGTCAGGCTTATTTAATCCTTAACCCTTACTACTTCCCCAAGCTTGTATTATTTTAAATTAAATCTCAGCTATTATATCAGTTCATCTCTAAGAATTGCAGTGTGTATTTCTAAAAGATAAGAGCTTAAAAATAGCATAACCATGAATCCATAATCACATTTAAAATTAACAATAATTCCAAATATCCTGTCAGTGTTCAAATTTCCAGTGGTATCATAGATATGTATTTTTTGCAGGTTGTTTCAGTCAGGATGCAAATAAGATCTTCAAATTACAAGTGGTTCATATTTTTCTTAAGTTCTTTTAACCCACAGATTTCTCCTTTCATTTTTTTTTACAACTTTATTGGAGTATAATTGCTTTACAATGGTGTGTTAGTTTCTGCTTTATAACAAAGTGAATCAGTTATACATATACATATGTTCCCATATCTCCTCCCTTTTGTGTCTCCCTCCCTCCTACCCTCCCTATCCCACCCCTCTAGGTGGTCACAAACCACCTAGCTGATCTCCCTGTGCTATGGGGCTGCTTCCCGCTAACTATCTATTTTACCTTTGGTAGTGTATATATGTCCATGCCACTCTCTCACTTTGTCACAGCTTACCCTTCCCCCTCCCCATATCCTCAAGTCCATGCTCTAGTAGGTCTGTGTCTTTATTCCCGTCCTACCCCTAGGTTCTTCATGACTTTTTTTTTTCCCTTAGATTCCATATATATGTATTAGCATACGGTATTTGTTTTTCTCCTTCTGACTTACTTCACCCTGTATGACAGACTCTAGGTCTATCCACCTCACTACAAATAACTCAGTTTCATTTCTTTTTATGGCTGAGTAATATTCCATTGTATATATGTGCCACATCTTCTTTATCCATTCATTTGTTGATGGACACTTAGGTTGCTTCCATGTCCTGGCTATTGTAAATAGAGCTGCAATGAACATTATCGTACATGACTCTTTTTTTTTAACATCTTTATTGGGGTATAATTGCTTTACAATGGTGTGTTAGCTTCTGCTCTATAACAAAGTGAATCAGTCATACATAAACACATGCTCCCATATGTCTTCCCTCTTGCGTCTCCCTCCCTCCCACCCTCCCTATCCCACCCCTCCAGGCTGTCACAAAGCACCGAGCCAATATCCCTGTGCCATGTGGCTGCTTCCCACTAGCTATCTACCTTGCTACGTTTGTTAGTGTGTATATGTCCATGATTCTCTCTCGCCCTGTCACGGCTCACCCTTCCCCCTCCCCATAACATCAAGTCCGTTCTCTAGGAGGTCTGCATCTTTATTCCTGCCTTACCCCCTAGGTTCTTCATGACATTTTTTTTTTCTTAAATTCCATATATATGTGTTAGCATACGGTATTTGTCTTTTTCTTTCTGACTTACTTCACTCTGTATGACAGACTCTAGGTCTATCCACCTTATTACAAATAGCTCAATTTCGTTTCTTTTTATGGCTGAGTATTATTCCATTGTATATATGTGCCACATCTTCTTTATCCATTCATCCGATAATGGGCACTTAGGTTGTTTCCATCTCCGGGCTATTGTAAATAGAGCTGCAATGAACATTTTGGTACATGACTCTTTTTGAATTTTGGTTTTCTCAGGGTATATGCCCAGTAGTGGGATTGCTGGGTAATATGGTAGTTCTATTTGTAGTTTTTTAAGGAACCTCCATACTGTTCTCCATAGTGGCTGTATCAATTTACATTCCCACCAGCAGTGCAAGAGTGTTCCCTTTTCTCCACACCCTCTCCACAATTTATTGTTTCTAGATTTTTTGATGATGGCCTTTCTGACCCGTGTGAGATGATATCTCATTGTAGTTTTGATTTGCATTTCTCCAGTGATTAACGATGTTGAGCATTCTTTCATGTGTTTGTTGGCAATCTGCATATCTTCTTTGGAGAAAAGTCTATTTAGGTCTTCTGCCCATTTTTGGATTGGGTGTTTGTTTTTTTGTTATTGACCTTCATGAGCTGCTTGTAAATTTTGGAGACAAATCCTTTGTCAGTTGCTTCATTTGCAAATATTTTCTCCCATTCTGAGGGTTGTCTTTTGGTCTTGTTTATGGTTTCCTTCGCTGTGCAAAAGCTTTGAAGTTTCATTAGGTCCCATTTGTTTATTTTTGGTTTTATTTCCATTTCTCTAGGAGGTGGGTCAAAAAGGACCTTGCTGTGATTTATGTCATAGAGTGTTCTGCCTATGTTTACTTCTAAGAGTTTGATAGTGTCTGGCCTTACATTTAGGTCTTTAATCCATTTTGAGCTTATTTTTGTGTATGGTGTTAGGGAGTGTTCTAATTTCATACTTTTACATGTAGCTGTCCAGTTTTCCCAGCACCACTTATTGAAGAGGCTGTCTTTTCTCCATTGTATATTCTTGCCTCCTTTATCAAAGATAAGGTGACCATATGTGCGTGGGTTTATCTCCAGACTTTCTATCCTGTTGCATTGATCTATATTTCTGTTTTTGTGCCAGTACCATACTGTCTTGATTACTGTAGGTTTGTAGTATAATCTAAAATCAGGGAGCCTGATTCCTCCAGCTCCATTTTTCGTTCTCAAGATTGCTTTGGCTATTCGGGGTCTTTTGTGTTTCCATACAAATTGTGAAATTTTTAGTTCTAGTTCTGTGGAAAATGCCAGTGGTAGTTTGATAGGGATTGCATTAAATCTGTAGATTGCTTTGGGTAGTAGAGTCATTTACACAATGTTGATTCTTCCAATCCAAGAACATGGTATATCTCTCCATCTATTTGTATCATCTTTAATTTCTCTCATCAGTGTCTTATAATTTTCTGAATACAGGTCTTTTGTCTCCTTAGGTAGGTTTATTCCTAGATATTTTATTCTTTTTGTTGCATTGGTAAATGGGAGTGTTTTCTTAATTTCACTTTTGTATTTTTCATCATTAGTGTATAGGAATGCCAGAGATTTCTGTGCAGTAATTTTGTATCCTGCTACTTTACCAAATTTATTGATTAGCTCTAGTAGTAGTTCTGGTAGCATCTTTAGGATTCTCTATGTATAGTATCATGTCATCTGCAAACAGTGACAGTTTAACTTCTTCTTTTCCGATTTGGATTCCTTTTATTTCTTTTTCTTCTTTGATTGCTGTGGCTAAAATTTCCAAAACTAAGTTGAATAATAGTGGTGAGAGTGGGCAACCTTGTCTTGTTCCTGATGTTCGTGGAAATGGTTTCAGTTTTTCACCATTGAGGACGATGTTGGCTGTGGGTTTGTCATATATAGTCTTTATTATGTTGAGGAAAGTTCCCTCTATGCCTACTTTCTGCAGGGTTTTTATCATAAATGGGTGTTGAATTTTGTCAAAAGCTTTCTCTGCATCTATTGAGATGATCATATGGTTTTTCTCCTTCAGTTTGTTAATATTGTGTATCACATTGATTGATTTGCATTTATTAAAGAATCCTTGCATTCCTGGAATAAGCCCCGCTTGATCATGGTGTATGATACTTTTAATGTGCTATTGGATTCTGTTTGCTAGTATTTTGTTGAGGATTTTTGCATCTATGTTCATCAGTGATATTGGCCTGTAGTTTCCTTTCTTTGTGACGTCTTTGTCTGGTTTTGGTATCAGGGTGATGGTGGCCTTGTAGAATGAGCTTGGGGGTGTTCCTCCCTCTGCTACATTTTGGAAGAGTTTGAGAAGGATAGGTGTTAGCTCTTCCCTAAATGTTTGATAGAATTCGCCTGTGAAGCCATCTGGTCCTGGGCTTTTGTTTGTTGGAAGGATTTTAATCACAGTTTCAACTTCAGTGCTTGTGTTTGGTCTGTTCATATTTTTTATTTCTTCCTGGTTCAGTCTCAGGAGGTTGTGCATTTCTAAGAATTTGTCCACTTCTTCCAGGTTGTCCATTGTATTGGCATAGAGTTGCTTGTAGTAATCTCTCATGATCTTTTGTATTTCTGCATTGTCAGTTGTTACTTCTCCTTTTTCATTTCTAATTCTATTGATTTGAGTCTTCTCCCTTTTTTTCTTGATGAGTCGGGCTAATGGTTTATCAATGTTGTTTATCTTCCCAAAGAACCAGCTTTTAGTTTTATTGATCTTTGCTCTCGGTTCCTTCATTTCTTTTTCATTTATTTCTGATCTGATCTTTATGATTTCTTTCCTTCTGCTAACTTTGGAGTTTTTTTGTTCTTCTTTCTCTAATTGCTTTAGTTGCAAGGTTAGGTTTTTTATTTGAGATGTTTCCTGTTTCTTAAGGTAGGATTGTATTGCTGTAAACTTCCCTCTTAGAACTGCTTTTGCTGCATCCCATAGGTTTTGGGTCATCGTGTCTCCATTGTCATTTGTTTCTAGGTATTTTTTGATTTCCTCTTTGATCTCTTCAGTAATCACTTCGTTATTAAGTAGTGTATTGTTTAGCCTCTATGTGTTTGTATTTTTTACAGATCTTTTCCTGTAATTGATATGTAGACTCATACCATTGTGGTCAGAAAAGATACTTGATATGATATCAATTTTCTTAAATTTACCAAGGCTTGATTTGTGACCCAAGATATGATCTATCCTGGAGAATGTTCCATGATCACTTGAGAAGAATGTGTGTTCTGTTGTTTTTGGATGGAATGTCCTATAAATATCAATTAAGTCCATGTTGTTTAATGTATCATTTAATGCTTGTGTTTCCTTATTTATTTTCATTTTGGATGATCTGTCCATTGGTGAAAGTGGGGCATTAAAGTCCCCTACTATGATTGTGTTACTGTTGATTTCCCCTTTTATGGCTGTTAGTATTTGCCTTATGTACTGAGGTGCTCCTGTGTTGGGTGCATAAATATTTACAATTGTTATATCTTCCTCTTGGATTGATCCCTTGATCATTATGTAGTGTCCTTCTTTGTCTCTTGTAATAGTCTTTATTTTAAAGTCTATTTTTTCTGATATGAGAATTGCTAGTCCAGTTTTCTTTTGACTTCCATTTGCATGGAATATCTTTTTCCATCCCCTCACTTTCAGTCTGTATGTGTCCCTAGGTCTGAAGTGGGTCTCTTGTAGACAGCATATATTACAGGTCTTGTTTTTGTATCCATTCAGCCAGTCTGTGTCTTTTGGTGGGAGCATTTAATCCATTTACATTTAAGTTAGTTATCGATATGTATCTTCCTATTACCATTTTCTTAATTGTTTTGGGTTTGTTATTGTAGGTCTTTTCCTTCTCTTGTATTTCCTGCCTGGAGAAGTTCCTTTAGCATTTGCTGTAAAGCTGGGTTGGTGGTGCTGAATTCTCTTAGCTTTTGCTTGTCAGTAAAGGTTTTAATTTCTCTGTCACATCTCAATGAGATCCTTGCTGGGTAGAGTACTCTTGGCGGTACTTTCTTCCCTTTCATCACTTTGAATATGTCCTGCCACTTCCTTCTGTCTTGCAGTGTTTCTGCTGAAAGATCAGCTGTTAACCTTATGGGGATTCCCTTGTATGTTATTTGTTGTTTTTCCCTTACTGCTTTTAATATTTTTTCTTTGTATATAATTTTGATAGTTTGATTAATATGTGTCTTGGTGTGTTTCTCCTTGGATTTATCCTGTATGGGACTCTCTGTGCTTCCTGGACTTGATTATTTCCTTTCCCATATTAGGGAAGTTTTCAACTATAATCTCTTCAAATATTTTCTCAGTCCCTTTCTTTTTCTCCTCTTCTTCTGGACCCCTATAATTCGAATGTTGGTGCATTTAATGTTGTCCCAGAGGTCTCTGAGACTGTCCTCAGTTCTTTTCATTCTTTTTTCTTTATTCTGCTCTGCAGTAGTTATTGCCACTATTTCACATTCCAGGTCACTTATCCGTTCTTCTGCCTCAGTTATTCTGCTATTTATCCCTTCTAGAGAATTTTTAATTTCATTTCTTGTGTTGTTCATCATTGTTTGTTTGCTCTTTAGACCTTCTAGGTCCTTGTTAAACGTTTCTTGTATTTTGTCTATTCGATTTCCAAGATTTTGGATCATCTTTACTATCATTATTCTGAATTCTTTTTCAGGTAGACTGCCTATTTCCTCTTCATTTGTTAGGTCTGGTGGGAGTTTACCTTGCTCCTTCATCTTCTGTGTGTTTTTCTGTCTTCTCATTTTGCTTAACTTACTGTGTTTGGGGTCTGCTCTTCACAGGCTTCAGGTTTGCAGTTTCCGTTGTTTTTGCTGTCTGTCCCCAGTGGCTAAGGTTGGTTCAGTGGGTTGTGTAGGCTTCCTGGTGGAGGGGACTTGTGCCTGTGTTCTGGTGGATGAGGCTGGATCTTGTCTTTCTGGTGGGCAGGTCCACGTCTGGTGGTGTGTTTTGGGGTGTCTGTGGCCTTATTATGATTTTAGGCAGCCTCTCTGCTAATGGATGGGGCTGTGTTCCTGTCTTGCTAGTTGTTTGGCATAGGGTGTCTAGCACTGTAGCTTGCTGGTCATTGAGTGAAGCTGGGACTTGGCGTTGAGATGGAGATCTCTGGGAGATTTTTGCCATTTGATATTATGTGGAGCTGGTAGGTCTCTTGTGGACCAGTGTCCAGAAGCTGGCTCTCCCACCTCAGAGGCACAGCACTGACTCCTGGCTGCAGCACCAAGAGCCTTTCATCCACATGGCTCAGAATAAAAGGGAGAGAAAACTAGAAAGAAAGGAAGAAAGGAAGGAAGGAAGGGAGGGAGGGAGGGAGGAAGAAAGAAAGAAAGAAAAAGAAAGAAAGAAAGAAAGAAAGAAAGAAAGAAAGAAAGAAAGGATAAAATAAATTAAAATAAAGTTATTAAAATAAAAATTATTAAGAAAAAAATTTTTAAGTAAAAATAAATAAATAAATAACAGATGGACAGACCCCTAGGAGAAATGGTGAAAGCAAAGCTATACAGACAAAATCACACACAGAAGAATACACATACACATTCACATAAGGAGAAATAGGGGGAAAAAATAATATATCTTTGTTCCCAAAGTCCTCCTCCTCAATTTGGGGTGATTCGTTGTCTATTCAGGTATTCCACAGATGCAGGGTACATCAAGCTGATTGTGGAGATTTAATCCGCTGCTCCTGAGGCTGCTGGGAGAGATTTCTCTTTCTCTTCTTTGATTGCACAGCTCCCGGGGTTCAGCTTTGGATTTGGCCCCACCTCTGCGTGTAGGTTGCCTGAGGGCGTCTGTTCTTCGCTCAGACAGGACGGGGTTAAAGGAGCCGCTGATTCGGGGGCTCTGGCTCACTCACGCCAGGGGGAGGGAGGGGTACGGATGCGGTTCGAGTCTGCGGCGGCAGAGGCAGCGTGACGTTGCACCAGCGTGAGGCACGCCGCGCATTCTCCCAGGGAAATTTTCCCTGGATCACGGGACCCTGGCAGTGGCGGGCTGCACAGGCTCCCGGGAGGGGAGGTGTGGATAGTGACCTGTGCTCGCACACAGGCTTCTTGGTTGTGGCAGCAGCAGCCTTAGCGTCTCATGCCCGTTTCTGGGGTCCGCGCTGATAGCCGCAGCTCACGCCCATCTCCGGAGCTCGTTTAAGCAGTACTCTGAATCCCCTCTCCTCACGCACCCCAAAACAATGGTCTCTTGCCTCTTCGGCAGCTCCAGACTTTTCGCAGACTCCCTCCCAGCTAGCTGTGTCACACTAGCCCCTTCAGGCTGTGTTCACGCAGCCAACCCCAGTCCTCTCCCTGGGATCCGACCTCCGAAGCCCGACACTCAGCTCCCAGCCCCCACCCACCCCGGCGGGTGAGCAGAGAAGCCTCTCAGGCTGGTGAGTGCCGGTCGACACCGATCCTCTGTGTGGGAATCTCTCCACTTTGCCCTCTGCACCCCTCTTGCTGCTCTCTCCTCCGCTGCACCGAAGCTCCCCCCTCCGCCACCCGCAGTCTGCACCAGCGAAGGGGCTTCCTAGTGTGTGGAAACCTTTCCTCCTTCACAGCTCCCTCCCACTGGTGCAGGTCCCGTCCCTATCCTTTTGTCTCTGTTTTTTCTTTTTTCTTTTGCCCTACCCAGGAACGTGGGGAGTTTCTTGCCTTTTGGGAGGTCTGAGGTCTTCCGCCAGCGTTCAGTAGGTGTTCTGTAGGAGTTGTTCCACGTGTAGATGTGTTTCTGATGTATCTGTGGGGAGGAAGGTAATCTCCGAGTCTTACTCTTCTGCCATCTTGAAGCTCCCTTCTTTCATTTTTATTGCAATTTCTTCGTTGAAGAATCTATCAGGTGGTCCATACAATCACTGCTTCTCAAACTGTAATGCATAGGAATAACCTGGGCACTTGATCAAATGCTGGTTTGGAATCAGTAGTCTGGGGTTTGCCTGAGATTCTGCATTTCTGACAAATTCTCAGTTGCTGCTGTCACTGCCATTCAACAGGCCAAACTGAGTAGCTGGACTACAGTATATCCCACAATCTGGATTTTTGCTGATTGAATATTTCTAGAGTAATTCAATATATACTTTTGTGACCTCTGTATTTCTTAAATTGGTGTAGTTAAGTCCTAAAACTTGATCAGATTTGGTGTCTTTCTTTTTTTTTTTCCATACGTAGTGTTTTGTTCATCCATCAGGAAGCACGTAAAACATAATGCTTGGTTGCCTCTTTCTTTGAAATGCTAGTGGCTTGACCTTCTAGGCCTATATTCATTAGGGGATGCAAAATGGGGATATTCTAATTCTCTCATTTCTTCTTTATTAACTAGAGTATTACCATAAAGATCAACATCCCCTCATCTACAATTTAGTTACCTAGTGGTATAGTTCATATGAGAATCCCAGGGGGGAAAATTTGATTCTTTTCCTTTTTTTACCAATTTTCAAAATATTGAGTTGGTTTACTAATATCCAGTAGTGACCAATTAGTTTTTTAAATTTGGTTGTGATTGTTTTTATTGCTGTTGCTTTTAGATTCTTTATGAACTCATGGATTTAAACATATCCGATGCATTTCAATCCATTTCAGTGGGGTTTTTTTTGTTTTTTGGGTTTTTTTTTTTTTTTGTGGTACGCGGGCCTCTCACTGCTGTGGCCTCTCCCGTTGCGGAGCACAGGCTCCGGACGCGCAGGCCCAGCAGCCATGGCTCACGGGCCCAGCCGCTCCGTGGCATGTGGGATCCTCCCGGACCAGGGCACGAACCTGTGTCCCCTGCATCAGCAGGCGGACTCTCAACCACTGCGCCACCAGGGAAGCCCCAGTGTTAGTTTTATACAAAAGACACTTTAAGTTGGCCTCTGAGTCCTTTTGACACAACCCAAGTAGTTTTTTTTTATTGTTTCCTTGCTCTTTTGTATAACAAAATGTTCCAGGTTTAACTTGTATTACATTTCCTGATCCAGAACTGCAGTCAACCATTTCTCCAAGATTATTATCTTTTTTTTGTGGAAAATTTTAAAATGATATTTTAACATAATAATCTGTGTGCTATGGTGCTCATTACCACTAGGTTAGTAAAGTGGAAACTTTTTAACTACATGAATATATTCTTCAATATTTTCAGATGGAAATATGTTTTAGAATATATGTGTGTGTATTCTAGAAGTACACATTGCATACTATTATTGCATTGCTCAGAAAATGCTGCCTTGTTTCTACTGAACTTAATTTCAGAAAGATTTGATAAAAAGATTAAAGTATTTCTGATTTGTTTTATTAAATGTACCGTGTAAACAAAAAGCATCATTCTTAGAGTAGTGAATGCTTTGCAGTAAAAAGTCAGGACAGACCTTGGACAGATTACTTAAAATTCTTCAAAACCTGATTTCATGATCTGAAAAATAGTTTCTTCATAAGGCTGTTAATAGCAAAGCTATCAAATATTTACTGGAAGCCAGAGATGTTACATACATTTTCTCATGTAACTGGTATAGCGACATTTTCAAGTAAGTAGTGTTTGCCCCCTTTTGTTGAGGAGTAAACTTTCCCAAGGTGACACAGCCAGTTAAGTGGCTGTGTCTCTCTGATGTCACGCTTTTAACCTAGAGTATAGGGTGGCAGTTAAATGTGAAAGTAAATATATGTTGCCTCTGGCCTTGTCCTGACAAATGGTGTTCAATGAAAAATAAATGTCAGGTAACAGAAGTGGCCTTGGTAGATCTGTACTTGACATTTGGTGTGGGAGATGGGAGCGTGAACAGGGGAGAGGAGGCCAGCCAGCTTTCTGCTTAGCCAGGCTTCTGGCCCATTGACGCTCCTCTTGCTAATTTCCCGTGTTGGGTCTAACCTATGTGTCCACCATGACAGATGCTCTCATGTCAAAGCTCAAGATCAGCCCTCAAAAGTTCAGGCTAGCATCTTCTGTCATGTTGTCTTTTGCATATGCTCAGCAGGTGGCAGGAGTCCGGAGGCAAGCCTGCTCTGGCCTCTTCCCCTTGCATCGTGTGTCATTAGCTACTACACAGCTCTTTGTTCAAAATAAAATTCACAAAACTGACAGATTCATCTGCTAACGTCGGGGGGCATCAGAGCCAATTACAGGAAGCCTTCAAAAGGCAAATACGGTCACTTTTCCCAAAATGGGATGAAGAAAAGGAAAATAGTCATGTCATTAAAAAGGACAAATACATTTTCCTCTCAGCAGGCTCGCCACAGGAAAGTAGAGAGATTTATAGGAGTCCATCATTTCATTATGACTGCTTTGAATAATTTCAGATCAAAGCATCCACCCCACACACAGCCAGCCTATCATTAACCATTTTGAGCTAGTGAACAGTATTTCCCACGGTAAGTGATATCTCTATAATGACGGAAAATTTAGGTTTAAAGTGCAAAGTTTTTATATTCTTTCAAGACCACAAATAATCACATACATTGTTTAAAATCACCTGGAAAGGACACCAGTTGTTTGTTTTAATTTGAATTCAGACCTCGAGGGTTCTGGGGTCTGGTTTTGCTGAGATGCACCAAACACGTACTTGAGTTCTTGAGCAGAAGAGGGACAAATTCAGTTGTGTTTGAGGAAAACCAGGTGAAAAAGTTTAGGGGCACAGTCCCAACACTACCCTTACCTCATAACACTATGAGAGTTTCAGCCAAATGGGAAAGTTCAGAGTCCACACAAGACCACCCTCTCTCCTGATGCCAATTGCAAGTTCAGTGTTGGGGGAGGATCCCCCAAACCACTGTCCGTTTCAGAAATCTACTAAGCCTCACAGAACTCACTGAAAGCTATTATATTCTTGGTTTGAGTTGTTACAGGGAAAAGATACAGATTAGAATCCACCAAGGGAATAAGCCCATAGGCAGAGTCCTAAAGAAGTACCAGGTCCAGGGCTTCCATTGTCCTTTCCCAAAGGAGACAAGACATGTTACTTTCCCAGCACCAGTGTGTGACAGTATGGACAAAATATTGCCAATCAGGGAAACTCGGTAGAGCCTCTGTGTTCAGGTTTTTACTGAAGCTCCATTATGTAAGCCTGATTGATTCTCTATAGTCTCTGGGCGTGACCCAAAGCCTTCACCCCAAATCACATTGTTGGTCTTCCTGACATGGCCATCCTCAGCCCGGAATCATAACGTTACCCCAGGACAAATTGCAGACCTCTGCAGACCTCTTTGGGGGCAAGGTTAAATTCTTTACGGCACGTATGTCGGAAGTTTGTCATGAGGAAAGACCAGCTGTGATAAAAGTCAAGATAATGATAAGAGCTCCTTTCGAGGCACCATGTTAAGCATTTTATAAATATCTCATTTAATCCTGACCAACACTCAGGGAGGCAGGTCCACCTGGTAATTCCGATGTATAGGTGACGAAAATTGAGGTTTAGAGAGACTTAAGTTGTGTAACAATATCATACACCCAGTGCCCGGAAGAGGCTGGGTTCGAGCTCGCTGCTGAATGGCTCCAGTGCCCTCCCTATGTTGCCCTGCCAAACGGAAGGCGTGGCTGCCACATCCACAGCTCCGCAGGGCACCATTCTCGTCTTCTCTGAGAAGGCTGTCTCCTGGAGCCAGAAAGGAAAGGCCAGCCTGGCTGGCTGACTCACTATCTAAATCAAAAGGGAAGAACTCTTGGTGAGACTTCTCAGGGCAAGAATCTGTGCATATAGATAACTGCAAAAGAGCTAACAAAGTTAAAATGGGCCCCAAGGGCTGGTTGCTCAACAAAAAGCATAAACTGGACAGGAGTTTGGAGTAGGAAGATGTGCTCCATTTTAATCGGTTAAGTTTTGGTTGTTGGATGACATATATCAGTACAAAGAAATATGTCTATCACAGCTGGAAATATGGGACAATAGTACTGGTTTGTGTTTGATCATGCAACAACATAACATCTTTAAGATTTTCAGTGATCAATAGTGACAGTGTTTAGCATGCAAGCGTGTGTATTCTTTTTTTTTTTTTTTTTTTTTTTTTCAGTACGTGGGCCTCTCACTGTTATGGCCTCTCCCATTGCGGAGCACAGGCTCCGGACGCTCAGGCTCAGCGGCCATGGCTCACGGGACTAGCCGCTCCGTGGTATGTGGGATCCTCCCAGACCAGGGCACGAACCCGTGTCCCTTGCATCGGCAGGCGGACTCTCAACCACTGCGCCACCAGGGAAGCCCTTTATAGGGTGTTCTTTCCAAGAATATGAAATGGGTGCTCTAAATGTATATCTAGTTTTTAAATTCTGAATGGACTTTGTTTAGGGGAGTTGTTTGGCTCTCATGCACTATTTTCATTAATAGGTAGAGGAACCTGTAACACATAGATTTTGGTCAACAGAGTTTAATAGTCTGTACACAGTTTTCATATATGGGGTTTTAGACATCCTGAACTTTCAGAAAATTTCTTTATTTGTTTATCTATTTGTTGTAATTGCCTTTATGGTAAAATCTAGTCAGACTTACTATCAATTTTTCTATTAATATGAAGAAAAAAATGTTAGCAATTGTGTCTCTCCTAAGATACATCAAGAACACAGGTTTTGGGGCTTCCCTGGTGGTGCAGTGGTTAAGAATCCGCCTGCCAATGCAGGGGACACGGGTTCGAGCCCTGGTCCGGGAAGATCCTGCATGCCGCAGAGCAACTAAGCCCATGCGCCACAACTACTGAGCCTGTGCTCTAGAGCCCTCGAGCCACAACTACTGAGCCCACGTGCTGCAGCTACTGAAGCCTGCACGCCTGGAGCCCATGCTCCGCAACGAAGAGTAGTCCCCACTTGCTGCAACTAGAGAAAATCTGTGCACAGCAACAAAGACCCAGTGCAGCCAAAAATAAATAAATAAAATAAATAAATTTTTTTAAAAGAGCAGTTTTGCATATTTCAAAGGTGTAGAGTATAAGCGTGCCACATAAAATCATGTATCTTAGCTTCATAAGATGACAGCTTAAAAAATCGAGAAAAAAAAGGTTTCTGAGGTTTAAGTGATCCGTTTCATGTTTAAAAAGGTAATATACATTGAAAGATTTTTCGAATCATAAGGTATATATATTTTTGTGTCAGAAAGGTAATAGATTGAGTTTGTCATTAGGGCTAGAATATTTTGTTTTACTTATCAATGCCAAAAAAGTAACTTTGAAAAAAATAAAATAAACTTACTGTTAAGAAACCTATCCTATATACAATCATTTTTACACATATGTGGATTTTCTCTTAAAGTCACAGCTACCAGAAACTTACGTGATTATGATTCATTTTTAGTTGCTTTTAGATATTAGGCATCTCTGGAAGACAGCCAGATGACCGAGTAGATTTTAACGGTGTTATTCAGCTATCTTACCTTGATAACAGGATCTCATTTACGTGAGTAACTATCTGTCTAAATCACTATGCTAGGCATAGTTCAGAATACGTAAAAAAGAGAAATAAGTGCTGAGGGGAAGCAGAGACTTTGGGAAATTTTCCCATGGGAGCTTCACATCCAGGTAACTGGATCTTGCAGTGTGAGTGGGAACTTGAGCGAGAGGGATGTGAAGGGTGTAAAGTGGGAACTGAGGCCGTGTCTCTTCTCCTCTTGGCTTTCTTTGAACCCTTTGTGTGGTTTCCTCTTTTACGTTTTGCCTGTCACATGCAGCCTATGTGGTAACCTTGGAAACACCTCCTCAAAGCCCCTACCCTGGAAAGGCCCAGTAGGACTAGAGTCCCAGAGAACGAAGCTATTTCTAGTTCAAGCCTTAGGGGGAAGGGGTGTGTTCACATGGCTTCCCCTCCCAGATCAAGTAGTGAGATCCGGAGAATCAAGACAAGGATCTGGCCCCGGGGAGAGGTGTCAAGGTCAAGGACACGGCCCTCAGGCTGCCTCCTGTCTGGACAAATGTCATATGCTGGCTGCAGTGTGATCCATCCACAATCTCAAGAGTTAGAGACAGAGGATGTGCAGCTAAAGCCCTAATGAGAAATTAAAAGAGTTCATTTTCCTGGGCTTCCTCCATGCAGGATCCATCACTTGCAGTGAGCCAGTCTGTGGTGGGTGGCTGGTCAGGATTCAAGGATTCCAGGACCCCACCACTTGCTGACATGTCTTGTGCATATACCTGGCATTAGATATTAGCTTAAATACGACATTCATACTGCCTTTAATCTACAACGCCCTATGAAATAGTTCCTCCAGTCCCCATTTTACAGTAGAGGGATCAAGGTTCAGAGCCGTTACCCAAGTTACTCAGGACCACTAAGGTACATCAGTGTCCAAACCCAGGTCTGTTGCCACTAAGCCAACACATTAAAGGACTGCCTTTTATGCTCTTCTTAATCTCACTGTCTGGCTCCAGTAGTGACAGTGAATGAAACCATACAAAACAAAATGTAATCTTCATTATTTGTCCTTTTTATATTTCATCCTTACCCTCAGATTCACATTATGAAGTGCAATTGATTGCAATTCTTTTTGTGAACCACTTACGTTTTCATTTCCTTATTATTAGCACATTTATTTTGTTCACTTTTCTGACAAAAGAATTGTTTTGAATTCTATATCCTAATACTAAATTTCACCTTTTAAAGGTGAGTAATTAAAACTTCCATCTTCAGTCATACCTTTTTTCAGATTCACTGATGCATATTTAACCTCTTCCCTTGGAGTTCTGGTAAAGGAAGATAGCATTATGGCTTCAAGTTGTGAGCCGAGGAGGCGTCCATTCAAGCAAGGGTCTTGCCCTCTTTGCAGGGGCTTCACTCTTGCTGCAGACCCTCTGTGCAAATGCATGCTGAGTTCTGTCCTTGCAGAAAAACACCATGAAGGATCACCCCACCCATGAGAGCCCTTAATGAAAATGCAGTCCCAAGAATAATGCAGCTTCTTGTTCCCTTTGCTGAATTCACCTCTGGTGCTGTCTCGCAATCCTTTTATTCTCTACTCAGACCACCACTGGGGGTGAACAAGAGTCCTATCCATGAATCAAGGCTCTTCAGGTTTCCAGTCGCTGCCGTGAATGTGGACCTGTCTTTGCACAGGTGTTTCCGCTTCCTTCATTCAACATTCATTGACCACTGCCACGCTCGCCCCACCCCATGTGTGACCATTGTTATGACGCCCAAGGCTTCAACTAGTAGTACAGCATATAACAGTAATTCTTATCATTAGGCTTTGTTAAGCCATAAATTTGATTGAAAGCCTTATTTTACATTTCACAAGGGAAACTCTGTCATGCACTTAGATCAGGCAGGGAGACATCAACTTTTGATACTGAAGTGAGGGTGATGGGACACATGCTCATCCCTAAGCTGATTCAGGAATGGACACACGACTGCGCAGCTGGGCACCGGCAACACTAGGGGACGCCGTGCACGTCGGCTTCAATGTACCAGGCGCCCCCTGGAGTCTGGCAGAGGGGGCACCCTGCATGTGAGTTGGGACAAGCAGGTCATGATAGCTCCTTTAATGAGAAATGAATGACTCCTGAGGACGGTGCCGTAATTACAAACCAATAAGGCAAAATAGTGCAGTACCAGTGAGTATGAAGCCTAGTGCCGGATTGTCATGAATTCAAATCCTGTCTCATCTTTGTGAACTTTTGGGCAAGTTACTTAACTCCTCCAGGCCCCGGTTTTGTCATCTGTAAATACGGTTAAAAGAAATACCTTCCGTACAGGGATATTATAAGGATTAAGTAAATTAATATTTGTAAAGCACATAGACACTGCCTGGTACATAGTATCATATAAGTATTTGTTACAAAAATGAAAAAGCACATTGATTGGTCGTTCTGTTGATGCTTAGTAAAATGAGATATGAGTCACATGATCAAGACTGTCAATAATTTCCCTCTCTATTCTCAATTATTGCCATAGTTATTGTTGCTGGAACGCTATGTTACTTTCAATTAGGGTTACTTTCTTTAATTATGTTTTTCACATTTGTGAATACTGGCATACTCCACAGTTCTTTAAAAAGAGAATGAAAACAGAATTAAACTCTAAACCAATTATAGAGATACATATGTACAAGGATGTTCTTTAAAGAAAAATTGGAAACAACTTAAATGTCTGTCAGTGGGAGATGAGATAAATTGTGGCATATTCATAAAATGTGATTATATATCATTTAAAGTATATTACATTTATTCTCTACATTAAAAAATAGGGATCTATTTCTAGAACAATGTTAAGTATAAAGAACCCTAGAAGAATGACAGGTACAGTATATACAATAAACTTTCATTTAAATACATACATATGTAGAAAACATATAACAAAGACATGAACATGAAGGATACATAACAATATCAAGATGGTGATTTGAGGAAGGAGGGAAGGGAATGGAATCTGGCAGAAAGGGGGCTTCAATTTCATCTGTAACATTTCCTTTCTCAGAAAAAAATCTGAAGCAAACGTGGCAAAATTTTAACATTAATTAAATCAGGTTGGAGATTACCTTATCACATTATTCTCTATGCTTTCTATTTGAACATGTTGATAGTAAGAATAATAACAGAACAAATTTAAATGCCAAATTATAATTCTAAAATTTGCACCCATAGATTTTATTACTCCTCTTAGTTAATTTTTTTTTAGATTCTTTTGCTTCAAAACGTTAACGTACCACCAGTTGTGCTGGTGCTTTTATGGATGGACCGGTTTCGTGAGGTTTAGAAAGCACTTTGGCACAAGGGCTCTAAAGAATACATCTTCACTATTCTAGAATTTTAATGGCCTGTTATACATCAGTGTTAATGAGAGTCATGTAGATAAATCCCTAAGCAGTCCTTTTAAAGGTTGCATTTTTTGCTCAGCCAGAAAAAAAAGAGAGCTTTCTTGCCTTCCTGGATAATTTTGCTAAGCAAGTGTGTTGTACGTTTTCAGGTGCTCAAGTGAAACAATATGGGAGCATTTGTTTAGAGTGTTTCGCTTGCAAACTTCTTCAGCAGAACAAACAGCAAGACAACAAATCATTCCTTTGAATCTGTGTAACTTTGAATATGTATTGATTGGCGGAACAAACAGCGCCATGATCCAGATTTTCAATGTCACATATTGAAATGTGGCTGGTGTGCTCCGAGTTTAGCAATTCTCTGTTCATCATGTAAATTAACTGGGACAATGACTTGTGACCTTAGAATTTCAGCTTTGCGGTTCAGTGTGCCATTGACCTTTTTACGTCCTATGTATAGAGTATTATGTGTAAAACGGTCACCAAATGAATTTATGTCAGATGTTCTAACTAGAAAACAATTTTCATTGTCTGGTGCATGAATGTTTATAGTAGATATATTTTAAATATTTCAATTTCAATGTTATTTAACATTGCTGAGGTTATTAAACACAAAATGTGTTCATAGATTCTGTATTACTTATTGACTACTCACCATGCACTGTTGGGCCCTAGAGATAAAGTGATGACCGAGACAGTGCCACTCTCTTCAAATTGTTAATAATCTAATGAGTAACAGAGTCAAGAAAACCGGCCATTATAATACAGGGAGATAAGTACTGTATCTGTGGAATAAGAAAGGGTGTTAAAGGAGCCCATAGCATGGAAACCCAACCGATTCTGAGAAGATCAAAGTGAGAGATCAAGGAAGGCTTCCTGGTGGTAGAGTCTATGCTGCTCCTTCATTTGAAGGCTGGGGGAAGAAGAGTCCATGCAGGGGAATCAGCACATTGAAGAGCAAGAGAAAACATACTTTGGGCCAAATGTTTGGATTGTTTCTTTGGTATCAAGAATCACCGTTCACTCAGAGTTTCTGCATGTTCCACATCCTCTAAGGATTCCTCACAGGTTGGCCCCAGAAAGCTGTTATTATTAATAATCATGTTCCCCCACTTTGAGAAAAGGTACATTTCAGGCCTGAAATATGTAAAAATAAGGATGAAGACCTAAGCAGTTCAGAGTCTGTTCTGAGGCTACCAGCGTAAGAGGCAAGATGGTGAAGTTTGCAGTCGTCGGCAGCATTAAGACCAAGGCCTGTGGCACTCTTCCCCATCGATGAGTGACCCCCAGCTTCCTCTCTCTTTCCATCACCCACACACCACCTGCGTGTAAGGTTCAGAGGCGAGCGAGCCCTCAGGGTGGCACCCTGCAGCCTTACTGCAGATCTGCAGCTAAGCACAGGCTTTTCTCCATTTGACTACACTCTTTTCATTTTTGTCTATTTTACCACAATCCTGAAGTTCAGGATGATTTGGATTTCACGTGTTTATACAGCCTTTCTGAACACCTTTCCTTTTATTTTTACTTGACAAAATTTTTTGTTCAAATGTTTGTGAGAAAATGTTTTGCATAGTGAACTAAAAACCTGTCCAGTCTTGTTCTGGGATAGGAACTAATTTGAAGGGCTGAAATCTACCATGAAGTCTAGTAAACTAAGCACAAGCATGTCATTCTTGGACATATTGATTCATTTGTTTAGTTAAACGTTTGATAAGGTACAGTAAAAAATATAGTACTGTAATATATATTTTAGAATCCTTCTAAATATACAGTTTCTCAACGTGTTCAGAGCTTAATCCATTTCTTCTTAACTTTGTAACGCAGGAGAAGAAAACCTCCTGGCAATTTTACGACGAAGATGGTGGAAGTATATGATCCTGGGACTGATAGACTTGGAAGCAAACTATCTGGTGGTCAAGGCTTACCAGTACACGACTCTGACCAGTATCCAGGTACCAAGGCTCTCTTCCCTTCACATCTTCCTCATTTTCCAGATGTAGTTTACTTTCAGTTTAGTCACTTGGGAGTTCTGATTACTAGTTTGTAAGTTTTGCAACAAGAGGGAAGTCGGTTATATAAAAATTAAGTGGAAGTTTATTTCTGTGTTCCTTTAATTTTTCTTAATTCACATGTAATTGTATATCTCTTCTTTGTTTTTAGTACACCACAAGAACCATTGACAATGTAGGAAAATAATTTGTAGCTAAGAATACTAATCTTACGTCAGCAGAAGAATTATTAATAAGCATAAAAATAAATCTATTTTAATCACAACTTATAAGATTTTAGAATATGCTAATGGACTTTGATTAAGTAATCAAAGTGCTTAATAATCTTTTCTTTTAGCTTTCTTTAATGTGTAGATTTTGTAAGCTGAAGAGACAGAATTTTTCCTAAAGGGACAAGATTTAAATTTCTACAGTGTGTTAGGTATGAAGATAGCCACTGCATCCTTCCTTCCTCCCTCCCTCTCTCTTTTTTCTTTTATGTAATTATGTGTACACGCGTGCACGCGCACACACACACCATTGCAAATTTAACTTAGATTTTCACGATTTTTACCAGGCACCACTTATATTCCTCATTAAACCATAAATAATAATCTTGACTATTTTTGTTTCACCCTTATTTCTCTTTTTATGACAATATTATGAATTTTATAGTCATTCCAAGCCTCCAGGATGAAAACAAAATATTGTTCATGTATCAGATTTTACTTAGATTTGATACCTCAACAACATTGCTGCCATTCCAATAATTTGCTTAGAAACAATAACAAAAATGAAGAAACAAACAAGCAAACAAACCACTTGAATAAATTCAGCTTATATAGATTGAATGGGAATCTATCTAAATCAGAATCAGGTAGGGTCTACATGCTTCCTCCTGCATACCCAATAAGGGACAGAAAGGATGCTTCCCTGCAACCACTGAAGAAAAGTCCAGAGGTCTATTTGATTGGACCACACTGATGGCAGGGGACCAGTGTGAGCTAACTGACCTAGACCTGGACTCTCTGAACCAATACAGGATGAGATTTCTCTGACTTGTTTAGACAAATGTTTCTCAGTAGGAGTACTACTGGCGTTTTGGGTAGGACAATTTTTCATGATGTGAGTCATTTTCCTACTTTATAGGTCATTTAAGATTTCTGGTCCCCACCCATCAAACGCCCATAGCATCTTTCAGCCTTTGTAACAACTAGAAGTGTCCTCATGGATTTCCAAATGCCCTCTAGCAGGTGCCATCTCTAGTTGAGAATCACTGGCTCACCAATCAGCACTCACTCCTGGAGTCAGGGCAGGATCAGTCTCACCCAATCTCATATCTGTCACCCATCAAGGAAGAGATGAGGTGGATGGATGCTGGGAGAAAAACCACAGTGCTCCAAACTCAGCCTAGCTCCTATTCACTTCCACAAGCCCCACAATGACAACAAATTTCTCTCTCTGTCTTTCTCTCTCTCACTCTCTCTCTCTCGCTCGCTCGCTCATGCTCTCTCTCTCCTGTGCTCCCAGGCACTTTGTTTTATAGCTCTGTCTTCACAGTCGGTCTTACCTAAGAATGGTGTTTGAATATTTCCACCTACTCCACCAAGCTGTAAGCTTTTCACAGCAAAGAGGATTTCTTGTTCACCTTTGAAGCGCTAGTACCTGGTAGGAAACCCAGCACATAATAGGCACTCAAAAATGTTTAAAGAGGTTAATTAAATTGCATTGATTTCCAGTATTTGGGGACACAGAAATTGCCAGCAGTTCTCTACCCACATGCAGAGGCCCCTGGAATGTCTATACCGGTATGTGGGAGAAGAAAGAGGAATGCTGGCTTCATGGCAGAACTGGGCCCATTAGTGCAGAGTCAAAAATTATAAATGGGCCTCCTGGGGAGCATGAAGAGGAAACGTACCCCTTTGGAAATCCATTTGACTTTTGTTTTCTTTTGTTAAGCATTGAAAAGTCACAACCAATTACTGGTTGCTTAAGTTCTACGGGATTTATAAAAAAATTTTTTCAGTTTTTCAGTTTCTTTTTGTAGACAGTGACAAGGTTTTTTTTCTTTTTTCTTTTTTTTTTTTTTTTGCGGTACCGGGCCTCTCACTGTTGTCGCCTCTCCCGTTGCGGAGCACAGGCTCAGGACGCGCAGGCTCAGCGGCCATGGCTCACAGGCCCAGCTGCTCTGCGGCATGTGGGATCCTCCCGGACCGGGGCACAAACCCGTGTCCCCTGCATCAGCAGGCGGACTCTCAACCACTACACCACCAGGGAAGCCCAGTGACAAGGTTTTAACAACTTTCCCCTTGTCCTCAGGTGTTTTGTTCAACCCATGTTATGTTTATGCACCACCATTAATCCATCCTGCCACCTCTCTCAAATTAGCTGTTTGACACTGCATTTAATGCTGCATTCTATGCAAAATTTATTTTAATTCTGTAGAAAGTCAAAAAGTAATTCTACCGAAATATCAGTTTGTCTTCATTATAACTTACTGAGCAAGGGATAGGGGGAAGTAAAAAAGCATGTTGAATCAAACAATTCTAGAACCATTTTGCTACCTACAAAAAATAAACTTCTTAAATAATAATAAATGGTCAGAATAGAAGGCATTTGCTCTGGGAACCATGTCTGTACTGCTGTTTTGTAATTCAGTTCTGTTTACTCATTGCAAATCAGTGGAACTAACAAGGACCTATAATGATTTTCCCTTGTTTTTATAAATATTAATTGAGAACATAATACGTGCTAAGTGTTTAGCTTTTATTCATATATTAATCAATAAGGAAAATACACTAATTCTACATCTAAGAAATGTACTAGTTATTGCAAGTGATGTAAATAGAAATGAATCAACCTTTGCTGTACACTTGAAACTAACACAACATTGTTAATCAACTGTACTCCAATATAAAATAAAAAAAATTTAATAAAATGAAATTAAAGAATAAAAGTGTTAACAGAAAAAAAAA
Source organism: Orcinus orca (assembly GCF_937001465.1). Classification (NCBI taxonomy): domain Eukaryota; kingdom Metazoa; phylum Chordata; class Mammalia; order Artiodactyla; family Delphinidae; genus Orcinus; species Orcinus orca. The sequence goes on along the minus strand of NC_064570.1, from coordinate 41,858,015 downwards.
AAGAATGATAAAGCTTCTACAGAGTTAAAAAAGAGAAAAGAACAAAGGAAATGAATCAACCTTACCCTCCAGGAGCTTCTGAACTTATAAAGGGGACAAGAGGCATAGTCTATTGATAGTAACATCATGTACGGCAAGGGAACGGATGCCAAAGTGCTATAGTTTTCACAGGAGCCAGAGATGATGTTTATTTGCAGAGGCAAGAAAGTACCCATTCAGAGGAGTCTATAAGATTGAATAAAATTTAGGTATAGCTTTGAACCCAGAAAGAAGATCATGGCAAAAGCTTAGGGGCAGAAAACCTGAGGAATATGATTGGAGAACAATTATTCCAGTTTGATTCATCCAGTCACTTCAAAAATAACTACTGAATACTTCTCTGTTCAAGTCAGTGTATTAGGTAGTGAACAGTGAGGAAATAGTAAAAAAAAAGATACTTTCTATGTTCTTTGGCACTTGCAGGCAAATGGGAAAGGCAGCCAAATAACCAAATGAATGGCTGTGTCATTATAGTCAGAGATGAGTGTTCTAAAAGAAAGCAACACAGTTCTACGAGAACATTTGTCAAAACAACTTGGCCTAAACTGGAAAGTTGGGGAAGATTTTCCTAAAAGACTAGTGGTAGAGCTGAGATCTATAAGAGAAGTGGAAGATTAGTTGAGAAGGAAAGAGGTCCAAGCAAAGAAGACAGCGTGCTCAAGGCTCTGTGGTGGGAAGGACCATGGCAAGAATGAGGTTGTGAGCAAGGGCTTGTGACTAGGCAAGGAGAGTGAAGAAAAGAGTGGTGCAAGATGGGCTGGGGAAGGAGGCAAGTGCTAGACTCAACAAGTCTTGACAGCCAGGTCAAGAGTTTGAGTCTTTAGGCTAAGTGCCGTGGGAAGCCACATTTGAGTTTTAAAGGCAGGCAGGCTGTGGTGCAGAGAACAGATTGAAGCAATGGGTGCTCATTATGGAATAAAGTAAGATAGAGCCAAAAAGTTAAGCTGGGGTCATGTCGTAGGAGGTCTTCAAGGTCAGGATGAAAAGTGTGGCTTAATTTTGTAAATAAAAGAGAGCTGTGAAGGTTTCTGAGGAAAGGAATGATAGGATGTAGCCCAACAGCCCTTTTGCAAAGGCACTTCTGTTTTAACAAGACAGTCCTCATTACTAGTTGGCAAAGGACCAAGTACTTTTGTCTTCTGATTCTCTTAAGAACAGTGATATAGAACAAAAAGACATGAAGAGGCTCTCTGTGCTTTATCCTCTTGCCCTTTCAGTTAATTCCTTAAACTCATGGTTAAATGTCACAAACAATTAATGCATGAAGCGTGAGAGGAAAATATATATTTCTGGAATGATTATAGACTCACAAGGAATTGCAAAACTATATAGGATTCTATGAACTGTCCACACAGCTTTTCCCCAATGGTGACATTTTATATGACTAGGATATTGACATTAGTACAATACTGTTAACTAAGCCACAGACCTGATTCAGTTTTCATCCCTTTTCCTTCACTCGTTTGTCGGTGTGTGTGTGTAGCTCTACACAATTTGATCCATGTATAGGTTTGTGTAACTACGACCACAGTCAGGATACAGAACTATACTATCACCACAAAGAAACTCCCTCATACAACCCCTATGAAGTCACACCCATTCCACCACCCTCATTCCTATCCCTAGCAACGACTACTCTATTCTCCATCTCTATGATTTTGTCAGCTGGAGAATGCTATATAAAATGGAATCACACAGTGTTTAACCTTTTGAGATTGGCTTTTTTCACTAAGCATAATACCCTTAAGTCCACCCAAATTGTTGCATGTATCAATAGTTTGGTCTTTTTATTGCTGAGTAGTATTCCATAGTATAAACATATCAGGGTTTGTTTAGCCATCACCTGCTGAAGGACATTTGGATTATTTCCAGCTTTGGTTTTTTACAAATAAAACTGCTATGAGGAGTTAGAGGGAGGTGTGACTACAGGAGAAAGTCATTGTCTTTGGGATGTAAGGACTCAACCCATCATTGCTATCTTTGAAGGAGGAAGAGGCCACAAGCCAAGGTATGTGTGTAGCCTGTAGAAGGTGGAAAAGGAGTCTATTCTTTTGATGTTCTGACCACAGAATTATATCAGCTCTAACATCCATGTAGATGAGACAGACTTGAAATCAATTTCGTTGATTGTCTGAGAGATCTTCTGAGACAAGAACCAAGAAGGCGGAGTAGAAGGATGTGCTCTCACTCCCTCTTGCAAGAACACCAGAATCACAACTAGCTGCTGGACAGTCATCCACAGGAAGACACTGGAACTCACCAAATATGATATGGCACATCTAAAGACAAAGGAGAAGCCACAATGAGACGGTGGGAGGGGCGCAATCACAGTAAAATCAAATCCCACAACTGCTGGGTGGGTGACTCACAGACTGGAGAACACTTATACCACAGAAGTCCACCCACTGGAGTGAAGGTTCTTAGCCCCATGTCAGCTTCCCAACCTGGGGGTCCAGCAACGGGAGGAGGAATTCCTAGAGAATCAGACATTGAGGGTGAGTGCGATTTGATTGCAGGACTTAGACAGGAGTAGGGGAAACAGAGACTCCACTCTTGGAAGGCACACACAAAGTAAGTGTGCACATCGGGACCCAGGGGAAGGAGCAGTGACCCCGGGGGAGACTGAACCAGACCTACCTGCTAGCGTTGGAGGGTGTCCTGCAGAGAGGGGGGGGTGGCAGTGGCTCACTGTGGAGACAAGGACACTGGCAGCAGAGGTTCTGGGAAGTACTCCTTGCTGTGAGCCCTCCCAGAGTCCCTATTTAGCCCCACCAAAGAGCCCAGGTAGGCTCCAGTGTTGGGTTGCCTCAGGCCAAACAACCAACAGGGAGGGAACCCAGCCCCACCCATCAGCAGTCAAGCGGATTAAAGTTTTACTGAGCTCTGCCCACCAGAGCAACAGTCAGCTTTACCCACCACCAGTCCCTCCCATCAGGAAACTTGCACAAGCCTCTTAGATAGCCTCATCCACCAGAGGGCAGACAGCAGAAGCAAGAAGAACTACAATCCTGCAGCGTGTGGAACAAAAACCACATTCACAGAAAGACAGACAAGAGGAAAAGGCAGAGGGCTATGTACCAGATGAAGGAACAAGATAAACCCCCACAAAAGAATTAAAGGAGTGGAGATAGGCAACGTTCCAGAAAAAGAATTCAGAATAATGATAGCAAAGATGATCCAGGACCTTGGCAAAAGAATGGAGGCAAAGATTGAGAAGATGCAAGAAATGTTTAACAAAGACCTAGAAGAATTAAAGAAGAAACAAACAGAGATGAACAATACAATAACTGAAATGAAAACTACACTAGAAGGAATCAATAGCAGAATAACTGAGGCAGAAGAACGGATAAGTGACCTGGAAGACAGATTGGTGGAATTCACTGCTGCAGAACAGAATAAAGAAAAAAGAATGAAAAGAAATGAAGACAGCCTGAGACCTCTGGGACAACATTACATGCAACAACATTTGCATTATAGGGGTCCCAGAAGGAGAAGAGAGAGAGAAAGGACCCGAGAAAATATTTGAAGAGATTATACTGAAAAACTTCCCTAACATGGGAAAGGAAATAGCCACCCAACTCCAGGAAGCTCAGAGAGTCCCATACAGAATAAACCCAAAGAGAAACATGCCGAGACACATAATCAAACTGGCAAAAATTAAAGACAAAGAAAAATTATTGAAAGCAGCAAGGGACAAATGACAAATAACATACAAGGAAACTCTCATAAGGTTAACAGCTAATTTCTCAGCAGAAACTCTACAAGCCAGAAGGCAGTGGCATGATATACTTAAAGTGATGAAAGGGAAGAACCTACAGCCAAGATTACTCTACCCGGCAAGGAACTCATTCAGATTTGTTGGAGAAATCAAAAGCTTTAGGGACAAGCAAAAGCTGAGAGAATTCAGCACCACCAAACCAGCTCTACAACAAATGCTAAAGGAACTTCTCTAAGTGGGAAACACAAGAGAAGAAAACGACCTACAAAAACAAACCCAAAGCAATTAAGAAAATGGTCATAGGAACATACATATCGAAAATTACCTTAAACATGAATGGATTAAATATTCCAACCAAAAGACACAGGCTTGCTGAATGGATACAAAAACAAGACCCATCTATATGCTGTCTACTTCAGACCTAGGGACACATACAGACTGAAAGTGAGGGGATGGAAAAATATATTCCAAGCAAATGGAAGTCAAAAGAAAGCTGGAGTAGGAATACTCATATTAGATAAAATAGACTTTAAAATAAAGAATGTTACAAGAGACAAGGAAGGACACTACATAATGATCAAGGAATCAATCCAAGAAGAAGACATAACAATTATAAATATATATGCACCCAACATAGGAGCACCTCAATACATAAGGCAACTGCTAACAGCTATAAAAGAGGAAATCGACAGTAACACAATAATAGTAGGGGACATTAACACCTCACTTACACCAATGGACAGATCATCCATAATGAAAATAAATAAGGAAGCAGAAGCTTTAAATGACACAATAGACCAGATAGACCTAATTGATATTTATAGGACATTCCATCCAAAAACAGCAGATTACACTTTCTTGTCAAGTGTGCACAGAACATTTTCCAGGATAGATCACATCTTGGGTCATAAATCAAGCCACAGTAAATATAAGAAAATTGAAATCATATCAAGCATCTTTTCTGACCACAATGCTATGAGATTAGAAATGAATTACAGGGAAAAAAACGTAAAAAACATAAACACCTGGAGGCTAAACAATACGTTACTAAATAACCAAGAGATCACTGAAGAAATCAAAGAGGAAATCAAAAAATACATAGAGACAAAAGACAATGAAATCACGATGATCCAAAACCTATGGGATGCAGCAAAAGCAGTTCTAAGAGGGAAGTTTATAGCTATACAAGCCTACCTCAAGAAACAAGAAGAATCTCAAATAAAAAATCTAACCTTACACTGAAAAGAACTAGAGAAAGAAGAACAAACAAAACCCAAAGTTAGCAGAAGGAAAGAAATCATAAAGATCAGAGAAGAAATAAATGAAATAGAAACAAAGAAAACAGTAGCAAAGATCAATAAAACTAAAAGCTGGTTCTTTGAGAAGATAAACAAAATTGATAAACCATTAGCCAGACTCATCAAGAAAAAGAGGGAGAGGACTCACATCAATAAAATTAGAAATGAAAAAGGAGAAGTTACAACAGACACCGCAGAAATACAAAGCATCCTAAGAGACTACTACAAGCAACTCTATGCCAATAAAATGGACAACCTGGAAGAAATGGACAAATTCTTAGAAAGGTATAACCTTCCAAGACTGAACCAGGAAGAAATAGAAAATATGAACAGACCAATCACAAGTAATGAAATTGAAACTGTGATTAAAAATCTTCCAACAAACAAAAGTCCAGGACCAGATGGCTTCACAGGTGAATTCTATCAAACATTATAGAAGAGCTAACACCCATCCTTCTCAAACTCTTCCCAAAAATTGCAGAGGAAGGAACACTCCCAAACTCATTCTATGAGGCCACCATCACCCCGATACCAAAACCAGACAAAGATACTACAAAAAAAGAAAATTACGGACCAATATCACTGATGAATATAGATGCAAAAATCCTCAACAAAATATTAGCAAACAGAATCCAACAACACATTAAAAGGGTCATACACCATGATCAAGTGGGATTTATCTAAGGGATGCAAGGATTCTTCAATATACACAAGTCAATCAATGTGATAAACCATATTAACAAATTGAAGAATAAAAACCATATGATCATCTCAATAGATGCAGAAAAAGCTTTTGAAAAAGTTCAACACCAATTTATGTTAAAAACTCTCTGGAAAGTGGGCATAGAGGGAGCCTACCTCAACATAATAAAGGCCATATACGACAAACCCACAGCAAACATCATTCTCAATGGTGAAAAACAAAAAGCATTTCCTCTAAGATCAGGAACAAGATAGGGATGTCCACACTCACCACTATTATTCAACATAGTTTTGGAAGTCCTAGCCACAGCAATCAGAGAAGAAAAAGAAATAAAAGGAATACAAATTGGAAAAGAAGAAGTAAAACTGTCACTGTTTGCAGATGACATGATACTATACATAGAGCATCCTAAAGATGCCAGCAGAAAACTACTAGAGCTAATCAATGAATTTGGTAAAGTTGAAGGATACAAAATTAATGCACAGAAATCTCTGGCATTCCTATACACTAATGATGAAAAATCTGAAAATGAAATCAAGAAAACACTCCCATTTACCATTGCAAGAAAAAGAATAAAATACCTAGGAATAAACCTACCTAGGGAGACAAAAGACCTGTATGCAGAAAACTATAAGATACTGATGAAAGAAATTAAAGATGATACCAACAGATGGAGAGATATACCATGTTCTTGGATTGGAAGAATTAATACTGTGGAAATGACTATACTACCCAAAGCAATCTACAGATTCAACGCAATTCCTATCAAGTTTCCAATGGAATTTTTTCGAAACTAGAGCAAAAAGTCTTAAAATTTGTATGGAGACACAAAAGACCCCGAATAGCCAAAGCAGTCTTGAGGGAAAAAAACAGAGCTGGAGGAATCAGACTCCCTGACTTCAGACTATACTACAAAGCTACAGTAATCAAGACAGTATGTTACTGGCACAGAAACAGAAACACAGATCAATGGAACAAGATAGAAAGCCCAGAGATAAACCCATGCAACTATGGTCAACTAATCTATGACAAAGGAGGCAAGGATATACAATGGAGAAAAGACAGTCCCTTCAATAAGTGGTGCTGGGAAAACTGGACAGCCGCATGTAAAAGAATGAAATTAGAACGCTCCCTAACACCATACACAAAAATAAACTCAAAATGAATTTAAGACCTAAATGTAAGACCGGACACTATAAAACTCTTAGAGGAAAACATAGGAAGAACACTCTTTGACATAAATTACAGCAAGATCCTTTTTGATCCACCTCCTATAGAAATGGAAATAAAAACAAAAATAAACAAATGGGACCTAATGAAACTTCAAAACTTTTGCATAGCAAAGGAAACCATAAACGAGACGAAACGACAACCCTCAGAATGGGAGAAAATATTTGCAAACAAATCAACGGACAAAGGATTAAACTCCAAAATATATAAACAGCTCATGCAGCTCAATATTAAAAAAACAAACAACCCAATCCAAAAATGGGCAGAAGACCTAAATAGACATTTCTCCAAAGAAGATATACAGATTGACAACAAACACATGCAAGGATGCTCAACATCACTAATTATTAGAGAAATGCAAATCAAAACTACAATGAGGTATCACCTCACACCAGTTAGAATGGGCATCATCAGAAAATCTACAAACAACAAATGCTGGAGAGGGTGTGGAGAAGAGGGAACCCTCTTGCTGTGTTGGTGGGAATGTAAATTGATATAGCCACTATGGAGAACAGTAGGGAGTTTCCTTAAAATACTAAAAATAGAATTACCACATGATCCAGCAATCCCACTACTGGGCATATACCCAGAGAAAACCATAATTCAAAAAGACACATTCACCACAATGTTCATTGCAGCACTGTTCACAATAGCCAGGTTATGGAAGCAACCTAAATGCCTATCAACAGACAGATGGATAAAGAAGATGTGGTACATATATACAATGGAATATTACTCAGCCATAAAAAGGAACGAAATTGGGTCATTTGTAGAGATGTGGATGGATCTAGAGACTGTCATACAGAGTGAAGTAAGTCAGAAAGAGAAAGACAAATATCGTATATTAACGCATATATGTGGAACCTAGAAAAATGGTACAGATGAACTGGTTTGCAGGGCAGAAATTGAGACACAGATGTAGACAACAAATGTATGGACCCCAATTGGGGAAAGCCATGGGGGGATGGGGGTGGTGGTGTGATGAACTGGGCAATTGGGATTTACATGTATACACTGATGTGTATAAAATTGATGACTAATAAGAACCTGCTGTATAAAAAAATAAATTAAATAAAATTCAAAAATTTAAAAAAAACAAAACTGCTATGACATTCATGTGGAGGTTTTATATTAACGTAAGACCTCATCTCTCTGAGATAAATGCTCAAAACTACAGTTTCTGGATCATGTGGAAAATGACTATTTGATTTCATAAACAGTCAAACAACTGTCCAGAGTGGTTGTACAACTTTACATTCCCACCAGCAATGTATGAGAGGTCCCGTTCTCCCTGCCCTCACCAGCATTTGGTGTTATCACTATTTTTTATGTTAGCCATTCTAAAAGGTGTGCAGTGATAATTCATTGTGGGTTTAATTTGCAATTGCTTAATGGCTAACAATGTCAAACATCTTTTGGAAAAAAAATTTTAACTTTGCCTTTATAGTAGGGAGCTAAAGAAAGTTAACAAAGGCAAAAGATAACATTTATTCAGGAAAAAGATGATGAAAGACAGACATGGAAGTGAAAAAACCCAGCTGTTTTTTTTATTAGAAAGTCAAAGGAGAGATTGTAACACCATCATGTCGGATTTATAAGGATTTTATTTTATAGGCACATTTGTGGGTTTGTATCTCTTGACTTGTAGAGAATGAATAGATTGTGTCTGTGACTTTGAGACAGATTAGCAATGACATTTGGATAAATTCTAAAAGTTGTGCTATTTTTATAACTGCTATATGAACCATATCAGTAGAAATACCAGCTTCACAACTTCTCCCCCAAAGTTTATTCATCTTTCTTCAGCCATGTAGTACTAAGATGCAAACAGGCGAAACTAGTACATCTGTGAAATAAGAAAAAAGCAGATCTCTTCAAACAGTGTAGTTTGGTAACTAAAATGAACTCACATGGGAAACAATTTCCAGTTCTCTTGCTAACCATACTGAGGAGACTGTACCTTTAACACATCCCCTCCTTCACACAGTGCATGTGTCCGAGCTCTTCCCATTTTCTAAGCAGTTTCCCAGGAGCAAAGAACGAGAAAGAAAACCCCCTAGCCCTGATTGTTTTCCTTCAGCCCACTCCTCTCCTTGGGTATGTTAGCAGAGGTTAATACAGAATGAAAGCCAGCCTCCCTAATATGCAGTGTGATATCTGACCCTGAGACTAATTCTACAAGGTATACACATGCGACATACAGACTAATTCTACAAGGTACACACATGCGACATACATGTGTAACATACACATGCAACAGTTTTTTACCAAAGTGATGGCTTTTTGTAACTCTCAGTACTTTCTACGTCCACTCTTTCTGAATTTTCAGTAGGCTAGGAATTAAGTTGTATAAGATACAGAGAAAGGCTGGGTAATTTGTACCTTCTTATGTCTCTCTGGAGTCTAAAGTTTAAGTCATATGAATAGACTTGGCATCCAGATTCCTTTATTGATTAAAAAATGCCAACATTGTGGCTAGATCATGGAGACACAGCTACTGATCAGACCAGAGCCATACCATGGGATGATAGACAGCTACCCTAACAATTAGAATACAGTGTGGCAGTGTGGGAAAAATATGCATTCAGCTCAGTGGAGACATGGGAAGAGGTACTTCTCACCCTGAAGATTTATGTAACAGAGGTCCTATAGTCAAGCAGTTGTGACACACGAGAGAAAGTCACTAAGCAGACTTTTTATTTGTAGCCAACCTGAATTTCTACCTCCATGGATGAGCAGAGAAAAGGACACCTGTGCACATTAGAAACGTGTCCCGTGGGCTTGAGTTTACGATTATGAGCTCAGCTTTTAAGACTGTATTTCCTTCTTTATCCTCACTGTTTTTACCTGTCCCTGGTATAGGACTGTGGCAGTTTAATGACTATTCAAGAGCTATTTTAAAGTGCATTTAAAGGCAAAGTATTCAAAAGCAATGTTCTTACCCCTAAAGGGAACATGATATTCTGACTCTCAGATTTCTCAAACCTGGACTTCCTATTCTCATGATTGTGAAAATAACTTAAATGTGTAGCAGTCTAAATCCAAATATTTGATTGGATGCAGCACAGTTTTTGCTCAGCCTTTTGTCCTGATGTAGGGGAGAGACCCTTGCATATCATCGAAGGACACACTAAAACTATCTTCAGTCTTTCTTTAGTTCCAGATGATGCCCATCCCTAAACCTGTTTTTAAATGTGTTCTGTCAAACTGCCTTCTACAAAAGGGAGCTTTCATACTCTACCTCCATTGACTCTGGTCCTGCGGGCTGGTGCCCTGATGCCATCAGGTAATTCCATTGGAAAGTAAGAGGAGTGTCTCTCTCCATTCCTCCCACTACACTCCACAGCAGCCAGGAAAACATGCATTTGATCGTGTCTTGACTCTGTTTCTTCCTCTTCACCTTCCTTGCTGTAACTGTCACTTTCTACTTTATATGATAGCTGTTTACATATTTCCTCTCTCCTTTAAGTCTGTAAGGTCTTTGAGGTGAGACCTGTGTACCTGATACACAATAAGCACTGAAAAAATGTCTGTTGTTTGAATAAATGTGGAAACAATTCATCTTTGTCTCCTTCACAAGATCAGGTACATATAGATGTCAAACATATATGAAATATTTGAATAAAAAAGTTAATGAATGAAAGGATGAATTTCTAAGGGCCAGTTATTGGGCAAGGCAACACAAATGATCTTTAATAGTTTTATCATCAGTAAGTGCATTTATTCCTGCAGGACCCAAGTATGGAACTCTAAACACCTTTAAGTAGTCTGCTATGCTCTGGGGATATAAAGATGATGAAAAAATTGTCCTAGCTCTCAAGTGTTGCAGGCAAAGCCTGGATGCAGATTTACTCATGCTATGCTTAGATGTCCAAAGCGATTGTACCTTCTTTATATCCTACAATTGATCTAATCTTCATAGTGAACCTCCTCCAAATATCCCCAAGGTAGCTAAATAGCAGTGGCTGGAGGGAAAAGTCTGGTTAGATGTAAAACTTACCAATTTCTTCTGGTTTAAAAACTTTCTTTGGATCGTTCAGTTGCTTTTGGACAAAGGCCCAGCCTCTCTGAATTCCTCTCTCCCATACGCGTTTCTGAGAAGGCACATGGGTCTCTAGCATGACCTTTGGCCTCACGTTGGTCCTTTGGCTGCTGTCCACCATTGGGCAGTCGGCCAGCTGTTGAGCGTGCACTCACTGGGTTGGGTGTGGATCTGTGGCTCAGTTCTGTGCCTGGCACTCTGCTGGCCTCTGCTGCTCCTCCCCCCTTGCTGAGCCCCCCGATCCTCCTTGATGATGTGGACCTCCAGGTATCTGGCTGTGGCACATAGAACCCCCTGTCCTGCCCCAGGTCAGCCAGCCTGCACCCCTTTGCAGAGCACCCTGACTTCTGGCAAAACAGGAGCTAAGAAGGATGCTGGGGAATGAGAGTGTTCTAACTAACAACACTTCACCTCTGCTTGTTGTCTGATGTGACCTCCTCGGGTTGGTGTGGTGCTGTCCAAAAGGAAAGATGCTTTGCTTTCAGTTTCCTTTCAAACTGTCTAGCTTTCTTTCTCCCCTTGGGACTTCAGTTCGGAGAGGGCCCCTCTGGGCACATATGATTCAACAGCTGGTTTTCTCCTCTGTCAATTTCCTTCCCTCTGGCCATGTCCACGGTGGGGGGAAAAGTGCTCCCTCCCTCATCCTCTCTAGCATGGACTTCCTCATCTCAGATCCTCCTTTTGGGACACCAGTCCTCCTGGCTTGGCCCTAAGGGAGGAAAAGGCAATCTTCCACATTCTGGAGGAAATTCTGCTGGAGTTGGCAATATCGATTCTTGATATGTTGGAGGGAGATTACAGAACTTTGAATCTCTTCTCTTTCCACAAACATGACCCTCTAGACCCTTCCTTAAAAAGAAGTCAGGAAACTCAGCTTTATGTTTGAAAGCTCATCAATGACCTCTCTGTTCTATAAAGAACCTGCTCTTGTTTTCCTCATGGCTCAGTTTTATGGGTAGAAGGCTGGATGGCATGTGATTTAAGGGGGAAAATTAAATTTCCAAGAATTTTATCCTATTTTCCTGGAAGGAAGATCTGTAAACAAATTACAGTGCAGCATGAAAGGCAGTGAAATGTATCCATACACAAAATACTATGGGATTATAGAAGTGGAGTGACCGGATCCACCCATGACAGGGAAGATTCTCGAGGACACTGACAACATGAATCTGACAGTAAAACTAGCCAGCTTGGTTCCCTGGTGATCATCAGCTCCACTGGCTCATGTAGACAAGTTCTGAAAAAGTGAGATGGCTTTATGTGTTTGTTTTCTCTCTCTGTGAGCATCAGTTTCCCCTCTTATAAGTAAGAATATAAAAACCTGCCTCCTGCTGTGGTTGTGGATATGCAAATATAACACTGCATCCAATGGTCCATGTTCCTCCACCAGGTCTAAGGCAAAAATAATGCAGCAAACAATAACACCTTATGTTGTTCTGATCCTGCCACCATCTCCTATTGCAGACTTTAGCACCTTCCTCAGTGAAGTTCCTCTGTTCTTCCTACAAACAGACCTGTCTCTGGTCTTCTGACATTCTCAGAATTGTCTGAGATCCACGTGGCAACCAGTCAGCCAACCTGTGATGCACACTGCTTTAGCAACGTCTCCTTAATGTAGTAGCTGCTCATTAAATGCCAGCTCCTTTTACTCACATATTTTCCACTTCACATATTCTTTCCATTGATCCAATTTAAGGGGAAGAAAACCTAAAAATAGACATGTTGCCTAAACCACTTCATCCTCTCATACACTCTCACTCTTGGAGAGCAAATTTAAGAAGAGTGATGAAAAAATTCACAATTGCATGCAAAGCGATCTAGGTGAAAGAATCTGCTTGAGACACAAGGAGAAGGTTATGGGAACCCACATTCCAATTAGCTTTGCCACTGATGGATTACTGTGTTACCTCAGGTAGGACCATTTGCCAGTCAATAGAGGTGAAATCTCATAAAAATTAATGAGATTACTGCTAGGTATGAACAAAATTCTCCTACCCACTCTGTTTGAGAGTGAAAATATCAAGGGAAATTGTACAAGAAAATATGGTAATATCCTATTTGGAATATTTTCACAGTACCAGAGGCTAAACAAACCTTAAAGCCCTGGAATGCTGTTGCTTGACATGTAAAATCAAGAAAAATTTCTCCTATGGTACAACTGTACCACCTTTTTTGCAGTGAACATGTTCCTGAAATAATACTTCCAAACAAATTTTTGTAAATAATTTATATTTTTAAAATACTGGGAAATGCGCAGAGTATTTCTTGTAAATTGAAAAATCATTTTGTACTATGAATAATAACTCACATTTGTTTCCTTAGGTATTCTTTCCATATACAGAGTTTGTGAAAAGTGAAACACTCCTATAGTCCAATATTACACCACACACAAAGATTCATATTTTTCAGAGTTAGTGGCCAAATTGCCTCGCCTGGCATCTTTGGTGGATAAGGGTGAATAGGGCAGATGGGAACACACAGGAAGCCCAGCCTTGGCTATCCCCAAGACTGCTTTATGCTCACTCAGATTAATCTGTTAACCATTGACTGTGTTAGACCTTCTGAACATGAACAGTCTCTACAGCATACAATTAGTGGATTTGTGGGCAGATGATTGTACAAATGGACAGTTTTAGTCAATGGTAAGGAATATCTGTGTGTGTGTGTGTGTGTGTGTAAGAGAGAGAGAGACAAAGAGAAACCAAGACAGAGACAGAAGGAAAGAAAGCACAGCATTGAAAACAAAAGTTTTCTAATGGCAAAGTAAATAAAATTTTAAAACTCAAATTTTTCTTCAGAAACTTATGACATAAGCCTTGATACAAACTAATTTTAAATTTTCTAAAGTCAGAGTGTTCCAATTAGTCATGCTTTACGATCTTGCCAATAAGGGTATGCTCATTGGCTGAAAGTGTTCATTTGGCCTTTTAAGTGATTTTTATAGATAAGAACTTTTTTCATAGAAATTTAGAATCATGTTTTTATTTCAAGTCATCCTTCCTGACTTTCTTGAAGCAAAATTCTATAAATAGCATCACTGAAAATTTCTCATAGTTTTCTCCAGATAATTACTACTTGGTTCCTGAAACTTTAAAGATCATTAATAAGATGAAAGAGAAAGTCAATGATTTCCTGGGTTGGATACAGGACTTGAGGATTTTTTTTAAACCAATGATCTAGTTTCGGCTCATTTTAAAAAACAATACTACATCTTATAAAGGATTTAGTTAGAGGACACAATATGAAAGATAATGGACTTGAAAAAAAGAGCTAGTTTGTAACAAATCGCTTCCATAATTAGGCAACATAACATGAGAATTAAGAGTAAGCAAATGTCAAATAGTTTCATTAGAAACATCTTTTTATATAAGAATTCTCTTTACAAATAAAAATATCCTTGAAGTAATAATGTTTTACTATATATGATGTAAACAAAGTAGCTTAGTAAAATAAATAGCAAACTTTATACATTCAAATCAATATTCAAAGTGCTTATCTTTTATTATTATACACTTATTCTGACGTGACTATCATTGTTCAAATCTGTTAGAATTTCTCTTTTAAAATCTTCAGAGCCAATTTTAAGTCATGAAAGTTTCTTTATAATTTATCCTTCTTTTGGATCCAGAAAGTATTATCTAGCTTAATCCAGCATTTTGCTTCTTTCCAAAAAATAAATCTTACTCTCAAAGAATGAGCATTTGCTTCCATTAAGGATATTCTAATGAGTGCTCCGAAGACAATTTCAGAGTTCAAACTGTTCTTGAGCAATGAGAGCGTCATTAAAGTACGCCCATGACCTTCAGAGTGACTACACTGAAAGACAACCATGTTCAGATGAATGAATTCCAGTTTGTTAAAGAAGACTAGGTATGTAAACACCTGCCCACCCTGCTCAATAAGCAACAATTTTTTTCCCCTTAAAAAAAATTTTCAAGGCACACTTTTCATTATGCATGAACATAGCTGCTACAGTGGCAGAATAATGGCCCCACAAAGATGTCAACGTTCTAATCCCTGTAGTACATAAATTTGTTACTTTATTTTACAATATGTCATTATTGTTTTTGTTGTTGTTGTTGGGATTCTTTTGTTGTTCTTATGGTCTTTTTAACATCTTTATTAGAGTATAATTGCTTTACAATCGTCTGTCAGTTTCTGCTTTATAACAAAGTGAATCAGTTATACATATACATATGTCCCGATATCTCTTCCTTCTTGCATCTCCCTCACTCCCAACCTCCCTATCCCACCCCTCTAGGTGGTCACAAAGCACAGAGCTGATCTCCCTGTGCTATGCGGCTGCTTCCCACTAGCTATCTATTTTACGTTTGGTAGTGTATATATGTCCATTGCCACTCTCTCACTTTGTCCCAGCTTACCCTTCCCCTTCCCTGTATCCTCAACTCCATTCTCTAGTAGGTCTGCATCTTTATTCCCATCTTGCCCCTAGGTTCTTCTGACCATTTCCTATTTTTTTTCTTTTTTTTAGATTCCATATATATGTGTTAGCATGCAGTATTTATTTATCTCTTTCTACTTACTTCACTCTGTATGACAGTCTCTAAGTCCATCCACCTCACTACAAATAACTCAGGTTCGTTCCTTTTTATGGCTGAGTAATATTCCATTGTGTATATGTGCCACACCTTCTTTATCCATTCATCTCTTGATGGACACTTAGCTTGCTTCCATGTCCTGGCTACTGTAAATAGAGCTGCAGTGAACATTTCGGTACATGACTCCTTTTGAATTATGGTTTTCTCAGGGTATATGCCCAGCAGTGGGATTGCTGGGTGGTATGGTAGTTCTATTTGTAGTTTATTAAGGGACCTCCATACTGTTCTCCATAGTGGCTGTATCAATTTACATTCCCACCACCAGTGCAAGAGGGTTCCCTTTCCTCCACACCCTCTCCAGCATTTATTGTTTCTAGATTTTTTGATGATGGCCATTCTGACCAGTGTGAGATGATATCTCATTGTAGTTTCAATTTGCATTTCTCTAATCATTAATGATGTTGAGCATTCTTTCTGTATATCTGTATATCTTGTGTTTGTTGGAAATCTGTATATGTGTTTGTTGGAAATCTGTATATCTTCTTTGGAGAAATGTCTATTTAGGTCTTCTGCCCATTTTTATTTTTTTTCTGTTTTGTTTTGTTTCCTTTTGTTCCCTTTTATTTTATTTTATTTTTTATTTTATTTTATTTTATTTTTATGCGGTACGCGGGCCTCTCACTGTAGTGGCCTCTCCCGTTGCGCAGCACAGGCTCCGGATGCACAGGCTCAGCGGCCATGGCTCACGGGCCTAGCCGCTCCGAGGCATGTGGGATCTTCCCGGACCGGGGCATGAACCCATGTCCCCTGCATCGGCAGGTGGACTCTCAACCACTGCGCCACCAGGGAAGCCCCCCTTTTATTTTCTTACTTTATTTTTTTTAACATCTTTATTGGAGTATAATTGCTTTACAGTGGCGTGTTAGCTTCTGCTTTATAACAAAGTGAATCAATTATACATATACATATGTTCCCATATCTCTTCTCTCTTGCGTCTTCCTCGCTCCCACGCTCCCTATCCCACCCCTCTAGGTGGTCACAAAGCAACAAGCTAATCTCCCTGCGCTATGCGGCTGCTTCCCACTAGCTATGTATTTTACGTTTGGTAGTGTATATATATCCATGCCACTCTCTCACTTTCTCACAGCTTACCCTTCCCCCTACCCCTATCCTCAAGTCCATTCTCTAGTAGGTCTGTGTCTTTATTCCCATCTTGCCCCTAGGTTCTTCATGACCTTTGTTTTTCTTTTTCTTAGATTCCATATATATGTGTTAGCATACGATATTTGTTTTTCTCTGACTTCACCCTGTATGACAGACTCTAGGTCGATCCACCTCACTACAAATAACTCAATTTAGTTTCTTTTTATGGCTGAGTAATATTCTATTGTATATATGAGCCACATCTTCTTTATCCATTCTTCTGTTGATGGACACTTAGGTTGCTTCCATGTCCTGGCTATTGTAAATAGTGCTGCAATGAACATTTTGGTACATGACTCTTTTTGAATTATGGTTTTCTCAGGGTATATGCCCAGTAGTGGGATTGCTGGGTCCTATGGTAGTTCTGTTTTTAGTTTTTTAAGGAACCTCCATACTGTTCTCCATAGTGGCTGTATCAATTTACATTCTCACCAACAGTACAAGAGTGTTCCCTTTTCTCCACAACCTCTCCAGCATTTATTGTTTGTAGATTTTTTTTAATGATAGCCATTCTAACAGGTGTGAAATGGTATCTCATTGTAGTTTTGATTTGCATTTCTCTAATGATTAATGATGATGAGCATTCTTTCATGAGTTTGTTGGCAACCTGTATATCTTCTTTGGAGAAATGTCTATTTAGGTCTTCTGCCCATTTTTGGATTGGGTTGTTTGTTTTTTTGATATTGAGCTGCATGAGCTGCTTGTAAATTTTGGAGATTAATCCTTTGTCAGTTGCTTCATTTGCAAATATTTTCTCCCATCCTGAGGGTTGTCTTTTGGTCTTGTTTATGGTTTCCTTTGCTGTGCAAAAACTTTTAAGTTTCATTAGGTCCCATTTGTTTATTTTTGTTTTTATTTCCATTTCTCTAGGAGGTGGGTCAAAAAGGATCTTGCTGTGATTTATATCATAAGTGTTCTGCCTATGTTTTCCACTAAGAGTTTGATAGTGTCTGGACTTACATTTAGGTCTTTAATCCATTTTGAGTTTATTTTTGTGTATGGTGTTAGGGAATGTTCTAATTTCATACTTTTACATGTACCCATCCAGTTTTCCCAGCACCACTTATTGAAGAGGCTGTCTTTTCTCCACTGTATATTCTTTTTTTTTTCCTTTACCTGAACATTGGTATGCATTTTTTAAACATCTTTATTGGAGTATAATTGCTTTACAATGCTGTGTTAGTTTCTGCTTTATAACAAAGTGAATCAGTTATACATATACACATGTTCCCATTCCTCTTCCCTCCTGCGTCTCCCTCCCTCCCACCCTCCCTATCCCACACATCCAGGTGGTCACAAACCACCAAGCTGATCTCCCTGTGCTACGCGGCTGCTTCCTACTAGCTATCCACTTTTCGTCTGGTAGTGTATATATGTCCATGCCACTCTCTCACCTCATCACAAACTACCCCTCCCCCTCCCCATATCCTCAAGTCCATGCTCTAGTAGATCTGTGTCTTTATGCCCATCTTACCCATAGGCTCTTCATGACATTTTTTTCTCTTAAAATCCATATATATGTGTTAGCATATGGTATTTGTCTTTCTCTTTCTGATTTACTTCACTCTGTATGACAGACTCCAAGTCCATCCACCTCACCACAAATAACTCAATTTAGTTTCTTTTTATGGCTGAGTAATATTCCATTGTATATATGTGCCGCATCTTCTTTATCCATTCATCTGATGATGGACACTTAGGTTGCTTCCATATCCTGGCTATTGTAAATAGAGCTGCAGTGAACATTTTGGTACATGACTCTTTTTGAACCATAGTTTTCTCAGGGTATATGCCCAGTAGTGGGATTGCTGGGTTGTATGGTAGTTCTATTTATATTTTTTTAAGGAACCTCCATACTGTTCTCCATAGTGGCTGTATCAATTTACATTCCTACCAACAGTGCAAGAGGGTTCCCTTTTCTCCACACCCTCTCCAGCATTTATTGTTTCTACATTTTTTGATGATGGCCATTCTGACCGGTGTGAGATGGTATCTCATTGTAGTTTTGATTTGCATTTCTCTAATGATTAATGATGATGAGCATTCTTTCATGTGTTTGTTGGCAACCTATATATCTTCTTTGGAGAAATGTCTATTTAGGTCTTCTGCCCATTTTTGGATTGGGTTGTTTGTTTTTTTGATATTGAGCTGCATGAGCTGCTTGTAAATTTTGGAGATTAATCCTTTGTCAGTTGCTTCATTTGCAAATATTTTCTCCCATTCTGAGGGTTGTCTTTTCATCTTGTTTATGGTTTCCTTCGCTGTGCAAAAGCTTTGAAGTTTCATTAGGTCCCATTTGTTTATTTTTGTTTTTATTTCCATTTCTCTAGGAGGTGGGTCAAAAAGGATCTTGCTGTGATTTATGTCATAGAGTCTTCTGCCTATGTTTTCCTCTAAGAGTTTGATAGTGTCTGGCCTTACATTTAGGTCTTTAATCCATTTTGAGTTTATTTTTGTGTATGGTGTTAGGGAGTGTTCTAATTTCATACTTTTACACGTACCCGTCCAGTTTTCCCAGCACCACTTACTGAAGAGGCTGTCTTTTCTCCATTGTATATTCTTGCCTCCTTTATCAAAGATAAGGTGACCATATGTGCGTGGGTTTATCTCTGGGCTTTCTATAATGTTCCATTGATCTATCTTTCTGTTTTTGTGCCAGTACCATATTGTCTGGATTTCTGTAGCTTTGTAGTATAGTCTGAAGTCAGGGAGCCTGATTCCTCCAGCTCCGTTTTTCTTTCTCAAGATTGCTTTGGCTATTCAGGGTCTTTTGTATTTCCATAGAAATTGGGAAATCTTTTGCTTTAGCTCTGTGAAAAATGCCAGTGGTAGTTTGATAGGTATTGCATTGAATCTGTAGATTGTTTTGGGTAGTAATTTTCACAATGTTGATTTTTCCACTCCAAGAGCTTGGTATATCTCTCCATCTATTTGTATCATCTTTAATTTCTTTCATCAGTGTCTTATGATTTTCTGCATACAGGTCTTTTGTCTCCTTAGGTAGGTTTATTCCTAGATATTTTATTCTTTTTGTTGCAATGGTAAATGGGAGTGTTTTCTTAATTTCACTTTCAGATTTTTCATCATTAGTGTATAGGAATGCAAGATTTCTGTGCATTAATTTTGTATCCTGCTACTTCACCATATCCATTGATTAGCTCTAGTAGTTTTCTGGTAGCATCTTTAGGATTCTCTATGTATAGTACCATGTCATCTGCAAACAGTGACAGCTTTACTTCTTCTTTTCCAATTTGGATTCCTTTTATATCTTTTTCTTCTCTGATTGCTGTGGCAAAAACTTCCAAAACTATGTTGAATAATAGTGGTGAGAGTGGGCAACCTTGTCTTCTTCCTGATCTTAGTGGAAATGGTTTCAGTTTTTCACCATTGAGGACTATGTTGGCTGTGGGTGTGTCATATATGGCCTTTACTATATTGAGGAAAGTTGCCTCTGTGCCTACTTTCCGGAATGGTTTTTATTATAAATCGGTGTTGAATTTTGTTGAAAGCTTTCTCTGCATCTATTGAGATGATCATATGGTTTTTCTCCTTTAATTTGTTAATATAGTGTATCACATTGATTTATTTGCGTATATTGAAGAATCTTCGCATTCCTGGGATAATCCCCACTTGGTCGTAATGTATGATCCTTTTAATGTGCTGTTTGATTGTTTTTGCTAGTATTTTGTTGAGGATTTTTGCATCTATGTTCATCAGTGATATTGGCCTGTAGTTTTCTTTCTTTGTAACATCTTTGTCTGGTTTTGGTATCAGAGTGATGGTGGCCTTGTAGAATGAGCTTGGGAGTGTTCCTCCCTCTGCTGTATTTTGGAAGAGTTTGAGAATGATAGGTGTTAGCTCTTCTCTAAATGTTTGATAGAATTCACCTGTGAAGCCATCTGGTCCTGGGCTTTTGTTTTTTGGAAGATTTTTAATCACAATTTCAATTTCAGTGCTTGTGATTGGTCTGTTTATATTTTCTCTTTCTTCCTGGTTCAATCTCAAGAGGTTGTGCATTTCTAAAAATTTGTCCATTTCTTCCAGATTGTCCATTTTATTGGCATAGAGTTGCTTGTAGTAATCTCTCATGATCCTTTGTATTTCTGCATTGTCAGTTGTTACTTCTCCTTTTCATTTCTAATTCTGTTGATTTGAGTCTTTTCTCTTTTTTTCTTGATGAGTCTGGCTAATGTTTTATCAATTTTGTTTATCTTCTCAAAGAACCAGCTTTTAGTTTTATTGATCTTTGCTGTCATTTCCTTCATTTCTTTTTCATTTATTTCTGATCTTTATGATTTCTTTCCTTCTGCTAACTGAGGTTTTTTTTGTTTTTCTTTCTAATTGCTTTAGGTGTAAGGTTAGGTTTTTTATTTGAGATGTTTCTTAAGGTAGGCTTGTATAGCTATAAACTTCCCTCTTAGAACTGCTTTTGCTGCATCCCATACATTTTGGGTCATTGTGTTTTCATTGTCATTTGTCTCTAGGTATTTCTTGATTTCCTCTTTGATTTATTCAGTGATCTCTTGGTTATTAAGTAGTGTGTTGTTTAGCCTCCATGTGTTTGTATTTCTTACAGATTTTTTCCTGTAATTGATATCTAGTCTCATAGCATTGTGAAAGATAACGGAAAAGATACTTTATATGATTTCAGTTTTCTTAAATTTACCAGTGCTTGATTTGTGACCCAAGATATGATCTATCCTGGAGAATGTTCCATGAGCACTTGAGAAGAATGTGTTTTCTGTTGGTTTTGGATGGTATGTCCTATAAATATCAATTAAGTCCATCTTGTTTAATGTATCTTTTAAAGCTTGTGTTTCCTTATTTATTTTCCTTTTGGATTATCTGTCCATTGGTGAAAGTGGGGTGTTTAAAGTCCCCTACTATGATTGTGTTACTGTCGATTTCCCCTTTTATGGCTGTTAGTATTTGTCTTATGTATTGAGGTGCTCCTATGTTGGGTGCATAAATATTTACAACTGTTATATCTTCTTCCTGGATTGATCCCTTGAGCACTATGTAGTGTCCTTCTTTGTCTCTGGTAATAGTCTTTGTTTTAACGTGTGTTTTGTCTGATATGAGAATTGCTACTTCAGCTTTCTTTTGGTTTCCATTTGCATGGAATATCTTTTTCCATCCCCTCCCTTTCAGTCTGTATGTGTCCCTAGGTCTTAAGTGGGTCTCTTGTAGACAGTGTATATACAGGTCTTGTTTTTGTATCCCTTCAGCCAGTCTGTGTCTTTTGGTTGGAGCATTTAATCCATTTACATTTAAGGTAATTATCGATATGTATGTTCCTATTACTATTTTCGTAATTGTTTTGGGTTTATTATTGTAGGTCTTTTCCTTCTCTTGTGTTTCCTACCTGGAGAAGTTCCTTTAGCATTTGTTATAAAGTTGTTTTGGTGGTGCTGAATTCTCTTAGCTTATGCTTGTCTGTAAAACTTTTAATTTCTCTGTCACATCTGAGTGAGGTCCTTGCTGGGTAGAATAATCTTGGTTGTAGGTTTTTCTCCTTTATCACTTTAAATATGTCCTGCCACTCCCTTTTGGCTTGCAGAGTTTCTGCTGAAAGATCAGCTGTTAACCTTATGGGGAATCCCTTATGTGTTACTTGTTGTTTTTCCCTTGCTGCTTTTTTTTTTTTTTTTTTTTTGCGGTACACGGGCCTCTCACTGTTTTGGCCTCTCCTGTTGTGGAGCACAGGCTCCGGATGCACAGGCTCAGCGGCCATGGCTCACGGGCCCAGCCACTCCACGGCATGTGGGATCTTCCCTGACCGGGGCACGAACCCATGTGCCCTGCATCGGCAGGCGGACTCTCAACCACTGCACCACCAGGGAAATCCCCTTGCTGCTTTTAATATTTGTTCTTTGTATTTAATTTTTGATAGTTTGATTAATATGTGTCTTTGCCTGTTTCTCCTTGGATTTATCCTATATGGGACTCTGTGTGCTTCCTGGACTTGACTACCTATTTCCTTTCCCATATTAGGGAAGTTTTCAACTATAATGTCTTCAAATATTTTCTCAGTCCCTTTCTTTTTCTGTTTTTCTTCTGGGACCCCTATAATTCGGATGTTGGTGCGTTTAGTGTTGTCCCAGAGGTCTCTGAGACTGTCCTCAGTTCTTTTCATTCTTTTTTCTTTATTCTCCTCTGCAGTAGTTATTTCCACTGTTTTATCTTCCAGGTCACTTATCCGTTCTTCTGCCTCTGTCATATTGTTTTAAGGCAAAAGGGACTCTACAGATGTGATTAAATTATGAAATTGAATTGGTGTGATTATTACAGGTTATCTGGGTGCCCCAGTGTAATCACAAAATTCCTTTGAAAAGCACGGTAAGGGTCAGAGGTGGAGGAAGGAGCCAGAAACCACGGAATGCAGGCAGCTCCTAGAAGCCGAATAAAGGCAAGGAGAGGAATTCTTCCCTTCCCTCCAGAGGGAACACAGGGCAGGCATTACCTTCATTTTAAGATTTTTGACCTCCAAAACTGTAAGATAATGAATTTGTATTGTTTTAAGCCACTAAGTTTGTGGTCATTTGTTCCAGCAACAATAAGAAACAAATACAGTTGGAGACAATATTTAATTCTCCCCCCCACTCCCACTCCCAAGCGGATTTGAAGGTACTGACCTTTGGAGGGCTTTCTCCCAAAAGAACCAGAAGCTTGGATGCCAGAGCAGGTTTTTTTTTCCCAGCTGTGTTGGTGTTTTCATTCTTTGAGAAAAGAATCCTCTCAATGCCAACTAGATGGGCTCCTTGGAAGAGCACTTTGGTGCTGTCTGCCATGGATAGATGCACGTGAAAGCATTTCCATGTCGTGACTGGTTGCTTTTAGAGAAGTGCTCATTTTGACTCAATCAGTGTACAAAATTTACCTGTAATAATGGTTAAAGTGAGAGGGTGACCTTGCACTTAAAGAAAAAGCATGCACAGCCTGCTTCCCTTGGCAATGCATTTGAAGAGATGTGTTTGTTTGTAAATCATTAGTCAGTAAAAGCGTGTGAGCTGCTTTCAGACTGAAGAGTACAGTCTTAAAGCTGTGAGACGTTTGAAGACTCAGATAATGAGAGTTCATTAAAAAAAAAACCAACATATGCGAAAAAAGCAGGAGTTATTTTTGTCCCTCTTCTTTATGTCCTCCCTCTTGTTTGTATCTTCTGGGTTGGGGCCATTTCCAATTCAAAAGCCCTTGTACCGGGAGACAGAGTGTGCCTGTGCATTTTCTGGGGCCATCAAGTTAGAGGCTCCGTGATGAGATTAGGAGTTGTGACACCATCTGAGCCAGAGAATGATGACAGGAACTAGCAACTGCACAGGACGCTCAGCTTCAGCTCCTCTTGACTGAAATCATCTCGAATCGCAGCTTTAGACAGTACCAGTTACCTCAGAGACAACAAATCTCCCCCAAATGGCTCAGAGAACTCAAAATTATTCATTCAACTTATTCATTCATTCAACCTTTGCTGTCTCCAAGTGAGATAAGCACCTCTGGACTTTGCTCAGGTGTCAGTGAGTTCTTCCCCGACCACTCAGTTTAAAATCACAATCTCCTACCCCATTCAACACTCCCTACACTCTCCCCTGCTTTCTTTTTCTACATAGTCCTTATTATCATTGGCATACTATATATATTCGTTGTCTGTCTCTTCTTACACATGATTACAAACCCCCATAAGGGGGGATTTTTTTTATTACCTAGATTTTTTATTTCCTAGGATAGTAGCTGGCATCTGGTAGATGCCCCATAAATATTTTGGAAGGAATTAACAAAATACTTAAGGGTCCCTAGTGTGTACCAAGCAGCATCCCAGTTGCAGGAGGTAACACTGAGTGCAAGAGAGGAAAGGTCCTCTCCTTATGGAAGGTATTGTGTTTTAGCATGGTAAGTACAGTTCGATAATACAGAGACCAGTGGGAGACCCTGAGGAGGGCACCTAATCCCTACTTAGGAAATCAGAGAGGGCTTCCTGGAGGAAGTATTGTCCAAAACTGAGCTCTGAAAGATAAGACTGAGTGGGCTAAGGAGAGATGGACATGAGAACTCCAGGCAGGGGAACAGCATGCATAAAGAAAGCCAAGAAAGACCATAGCACATTAAGGAACTAAAAATGCTTCAGCATGGAGTTTGAAGAAGGACATGGTCAAAGAAGAGAATGAAGGGGTAGCTGGTGACAGATCACCAAGGGACTTATAAGCCGCGTTAGTGAATTTGGGTTTAATCCTGAGAGTCGCTAGTGTAGGACTGCCATGATGAGATTTGCAGTTTAGAAAGAGTCACGTGATCTAATGAAGACGGGACAGACAGGATGGGGCAAGTGAAGAGATTCTAAAGATATTTAGGGGGCTGGACAGACAGGACTTGGTGACTTATTTGATGGACGGGTGAAGAAGAAGGATCAATCTGTGTTTTAGTCACTCACGTGCTCTGCAAATGTTTATTGAGCCTATATTTTATATACTTTTCCATGGTGTTAGACATATAGCATGAAGAAGATAGCGCTCTTGCCCTCATGAAGCCTCCCTTCCAAGTGACACTTGGTTTTTATTCTCTGTCTCTCCCACTAGGGCACAAGGGAGTGAGAGATGCAAAGATATGGGGAAGAGAGTTCTAAGCAAAGGGAACAGTGCAAGGGGGACAGCCCTGAGCATGCATGTTTAAGAAATGGAAAGAGTGAATGCAGTCACTAGTAGAGATGACATTGAGAAGGAGGGAGGGGCCAGATGCTAGAAGACTATGTAAGTCAAGGAAAGGAGTTTGACTTTGTTCTGAGGAAAATCATTAGAATGTTCAGAGCAGGGGATTGATGCGACCTAGTTTGTATTTTGAGATCACTGTGGCTATGGCCGCTCATGGAGGATTGATTACATAGGAGGAAGAGTGGACATGCTTAGACAGTCAGGAGGCCACAGCTGAAAGCTGACGGGGGGACTTCCCTGGTGGTCCAGTGGTTAGGACTCCGAGCTTCCACTGCAGGAAGCATGGGTTCAATCCCTGGTTGGGGAACTAAGATCCCACATGTCACGTGGTGTGGCCAAAAGAAAAAAAAGGGTGATGGGGACTTGAAGCCAAGTGCCAACTGTGGAGGTGTTTAGGGGTGGTTGGGTACATTTATAGGATAAAACCAACAGGATTTTCTGAGTGTTTGAATGGGGGTGGTTGAGGAAGTTTGAGAGAAAAAGAAGAGTCGAGAATGATTCCTTAGTTATTGGCCTTAGCCGCTGGATTGTGTCATGTGGTGAGATGAGGAGAACTGGAGAAGAGCAGATGTGAAGCAGAAAATCAAGCGTTCTGTCTGGCTGTGTAGGTCTGAGCTTCCTGTGAGCCATCCAGGCAGAGCTCAGTCAAGGCGGCTGGGTATATGTCTCTGGTTCAGGAGAGTGGTGGGATTAGAATTATGAATCTGAAGTCATTTCCTATAGAAGGTGCTGAAAGTCATGGTCAAATGAAATCACCAGTGGAGAGTATAAATGGAGGAAAGTAGGCTGAGAAGGGGCCAATGTGGTAAGAGGAGAATCTGGAAGCAAGTCAAGAAATTGTTTCAAGAGAGAAGGAGTGACCCCTAGATGCCAGACACACAGGGTTCAGACATGAGCAACTAAGTTACTAGTGGTCCCATTCACTGAGGGAAGAATCTCATGAGGGAGCACAACTGCGGACATGGTTGATCCATGCTGAACTGTAGACATTTTTGGTACCTCCACGCCAGATCAGAAGGGGGCTGATCTGCGTGGCTCTGGAGTGCAGAGCTGAATCCAGATTGGAGATGCAGATCTGGGAGTCACCAGTACAGAGATGACTTTTCAAGCCAGAACAGTAGGTGAAATCTTCCAGAGTAAATGAGGAGAGTTGAGAAGAGACACTGTGGCAGAGTCCTGAGAGCGCAGCGTTTGGGAGATGAGAGTAGATCTAGGGGCCCTCAGACCAGGAACCCAGAAAGGAGTCTGTGAAGGAGGCATGAGAGATGAAATGCGGGGCAGAGGCAGGCCTGGCAGGAAAGAGCCAATGGGAGGAGAGAATGTCAGATGCTGTGCTAAGGAAAGGACTGCAGTGGCTCTGCTCGGTTCAGAAGTGGGATGTGTTTTTGAGCAATTTTGATGGTGTTTGGAGAACAGAACCCAGATTGCACTGAGTTGAGGGGTGAACAGATGTTGAAGAGATGGAGAGCGGGGCTGAATGCAACTCTTCCCAAGAAGTTTGGCAGGAAAGGAAGTAAGAGTTGGGTGAGAACCAAAGGGTGCATATGTCGAGTGTGGAAATGGGAGAGCTAAGGACTGAACCTCAAACACACCAACTGTGAGGGACAGAAAGAACAAAATGAGTCCATGAAAAGACAGAAGGGAGTGCCAGAGAGGTATGAGGAAAAAGAGACAGACAAGAAAGGGAATGTAAGGACACAGTGGTTAATCATGCCAAATGCTGCAGAAAGCTTTAGTCAAAAGTGGCCGTGCAATGTAGCGTTGGTCATCATGGCAAAGGGAGCTGTCAGTATCAATGCAGCTTGAGGGGTGAATGGGGCCAAGATACGAGAAGCAGACTGTAGATGAATTTTTCAGGAAGCCTGGCTGTGAAGAGGGAAAGATAAATAGCTACAGAGCAATTGGGCATCAAGGGTGAGATCAGGGCATGTCTACATGATGAAGGAAAACAGCCAGCAAAGAGGGAGGGGCGAAGATCCGGGAGGGACACAGGATGGCTGCTGGAGCAAGGTCCCTCGGGGAGCAGGAGGAGAGGGTCCCAAAGAACAGAGGGCAGAATCTCCTTCAGTGCCAGGCAGGTCCTTAGGAGAAGACACTGGCTGTGAACTGGAGGAAAGACGTGTGTTCATTGACAAGTGTCCACTTGAACCTAGATGTAGAGTGTTTGGGTCATGTTCAGCGCCTGTAGCAATGCTGAGCATGCAGTAGGCATTCAGTAAATATCTGCTGACTGAAGAAATAAACGACGAGTATAAGGTGACGAAAATCCGACTTTACCTTTTTTAATAAAACCTGGATAGTTGAATTAGACCTAGAGATAGACCCCAAAAGGTACATGATGTTTTCCTCTAGCTTTTGAAATTGTTTCTCCTTGCAGTTTTAATGTTGGGAGGAATCACGAGTAATGCAAAATTAATGTAAAATTAATATTTTATCAGAAAATGTTCATTTCCTTCAATATGTGCTTTGAAACATGTACTTTCTTTAATGTTATTGTTAATGTTCTTATTATGTTCATGAATTCCATAAATAAGAAATACAAGTTTGTAGTGCTTGGGATGACTTAAGGCAAGTACTTCTCCAAAAGCATTCAAGATATCTACACAGTATCAGAGACCCATCACTAAAAAGAAACAATTGTAATTCTCACACACTGTTTTTATACCTTCACCTTCTTTCATATGAAAAATGCAGACAACCAGTAATTATTTTTTCAATTCTCTCAGAGTCTGCCTCTCTCTAAGAGTGCTCTCGATGTAAAAGAGAGTGCACAATCCCGCTAGATTGAGTTAAGGCTGACCCTGCCTAGACCACTGTTATTATAACTGGATTCTTACACTTTCTACTGCACCTGGACCTTGACTGTTTAAGCTCACCTTATGTGAGGAGAATGGCAGGCCTGGGACCACATCCTGGCTCTGACTCTACTATGTGACTTCAAGTAAATTCCCTGTTATCTTTAGCACTCATCTGTAAAATGGGAAAAATAAGAACCAGGCATTGCACCTGGTGTATGGTAGACACTCAGTAAATGTTAATTCCTTGCTTTCTACTTTTTGAATCTAGTTTGCTGACAATCAGAGCCTGTTTTTAAATGTGATTAGAGCTCCACTGATGCTCACCCAGTAGGAATTTGTCCCCTGGGACAGCTCTGCTCTCACCCAAAGCAGATTTCCCTGCAGCAGAGCTAGACAGTGTGTGTCTTCCTAATTACCTGTATCTTCCGGTGGTCACCTAGATTTCTAGGTGCTTGTCCCAGATTTTTAGTGCATGGTAGTGTCTTTGTTTCTTTCTTTCTGTCTTTAAGAGTTGAAGCCAAAAAAGTAAGAGAAGATACTTTAACAACTAGGAAGTTCTGATGAACTGGCACAAGGGAACATATAAAATTCACACATTTAAATCCTTATCAGTAGAAACAAGAAAGATAGTCTGGTGAAAATCTTTTTCTAAATTCTGAAAATAGGACATTTTCTGGAAAATGGCTGTCATATAGTCATCATAATGACACATTTTAGAGTTCGGATCTCCTGGGCAACATGATGGAAACATGGCTTCATCCAATATGAACATTTTAAGAAAGTAAAACCTAAACATTAAGTCCTAAGATATGGGGTTAGTGGGGGTCTAGGTGTTATGAATACAATAGCCCTGAGAAGAAAAAATCTGGAGGGGTGGAGGGGGTCAGGGTGTCTACCAGAAAAGTCTGTTCCAAATGAAAGACACTGCTCCTGAAATTATCCTCCTGGTTGGGTTTTCAAATGCCTCTGGGATGGCTGCTTGTCGAGGCCACTCCATTAAATGGTTCATGATTGCATGTGAAGGTACCTTTCCTAAATTATATGTCACTCTCTTCAGCTGGACTGTCAGCTAAAAGAGGACTTTTGTTGTCTCTGTGTTAGTGAAGTTTGTCTTTTTTAAGATCCTTCCCTGTTAACGATTCAGTTTTACTCACGGGAGATGAATTTATAATATATATCACTTTTAGAAACACGGGAGAATTGCCAATTAGAAGCAGAGGAAGGATGGAGGGGGAAATGTTCTCTTTCCTGGAATCACCTACCAGTTGCCTCAGGTTTAGCCTCTGACAGCTGGGCTGCGTGAGGGGAGCGGAGCCCTGTGAATAGCCGGAGGGGAGCGTTAATGAGGAGCTGAAGGCTGGCGGAGGAGTCTCTTTTGGGCAGAGAATTAGAAAGAGGGATGAGGTCACCTCCTCATTATGCTCTCCTGGAATGGAAGCAGTTGGGTAGCAGGTTTTTTGTTGTGTTTTACTTTTTTTTTTACAAACTGTTCGCTTCCCTAGAGAAAGACTGATCTGACTCTTGTAGATTTTTTACACTCTCATAACAGGTGTTGTTTTATATATTTTGAAAGTAGTATATGCTCAAGAGAGGAAATTTGGAAACCACAGAGAATTTGGGGAGTGGGGTTGTGAAGACTCAGTGAACCCGTTCAAAGATAACCATTATTAACATTTTATTTTTATAAATTCTGATTTTCTCCTTCCGGAGATATTTATGCCTAATACTATGATATGTAGATTCTCAATGAAGAAATGAACCTTCACGTGAAGATACGTGTCATCCAAACCAGTTATGGTAGGGAAGGAATGTCAAGGGACTTTTCTGTTCTCCCCATGATACCACCCAGGCCAGGGGAGACATCCATTCCCTTCTGACACTGGGAGAGTGGAAGAAAACTCTTCCTCTCTCTCCATTCCTTCTTGTTCCAACCCAAAGGGGAAATATCTAATTAAGTATCCAGTAGGGGACTTTACCACTCAGTGGGGTTGTTACGCCTTAAAAGTAAACGAAAAGGAGGAAACAAGATGTCTTCAGAGTGTTTCATTTCTCTCTGCTTTATGGACTGGTAAGAACTGTTCCTTGCTGGAAGGATCCCTGAGACAAGATCCAAGGTTTGAGGACCATTTACCCCAGTATATCTGCCTAAGAAAGTTTAGGCTAAGTTAAAATTGGAGTGGGAGTTAGGAGGCAACACTGCTTCTGGAATCCAAGTCTAGATAGGAGGCAACACTGCTTCTGGAATCCAAGTCTAAAGTTAATACAGTGGGGGTCGGATCTCCATTTGGTTCCCTGGGTCTGTTAGGTGAACTATGTGAAATTGTCAACATTGAAATTGTCATAATTGACCTACAAAAATGGCCATTCCAAACGGCTCAAGCTATTATTTTCTGCCAGATAGAATCCAGAGGAGAGGAGACGTAACCACAAGCATCCAACATTAAAGAAGAAAACAGTACATGTAGCAATTTAGACCCAAAGGACAGCCTCTAAATCTAGACATTTTATCAGAGTGAAAACATAATGCTATTTTCAGCTTTTCTGAAGGTATTTAAGGGTCATAATTTGAAGATAAAGGACAAGACATGTTGGGTTTTTAAGTCTATAAGTACAAAATGGGAATACCATGGACATTTCCTGAAATACCTATTGTTATTTTTATTTCTTTTAATTTTAATTTTTTTAACATCTTTATTGGAGTATAACTGCTTTACATTGTTGTGTTAATTGCTGCTGTATAACAAAGTGAATCAGCTATACATATACATATATCCCCATATCCCCTCCCTCTTGCGTCTCCCTCCCTCCCACACTCCCTATCCCACCCCTCTAGGTGGTCACGAAGCACTGAGCTGATCTCCCTGTGCTATGCAGCTGCTTCCCACTAGCTATCTATTTTACATTTGGTAGTGTATATATGTCCATGCCACTCTCTCACTTCATCCCAGCTCACACTTCCCCCTCCGCATGTCCTCAAGTCCATTCTCTACGTCTGCGTCTTTATTCCTGTCCTACCCCTAGGTTCTTCAGAACCTTTTTTTCCCTTTTTTTTAGATTGCATATATATGTGCTTGCTTACGGTATTTGTTTTTCTCTTTCTGACTTACTTCACTGTGTATGACAGACACCAAGTACCTCCACCTCACTACAAATAACTCAATTTCGTTTCTTTTTATGGCTGAGTAATATTTCATTGTATATATGTGCCATATCTTCTTTATCCATTCATCTGTCGATGGACACTTAGGTTGCTTCCATGTCCTGGCTATTGTAAATAGTGCTGCAATGACCATGGTGGTACATGACTCTTTTTGAATTATGGTTTTCTCATGGTATATGCCCAGGAGTGGGACTGCTGGGTCATATGGTAATTCAATTTTTAGTTTTTTAAGGAACCTCCATACTGTTCTCCATAGTGGCTGTATCAATTTACATTCCCACCAATGGTGCAAGAGGATTCCCTTTTCTCCACATCCTCTCCAGCATTTATTGTTCGTAGATTGTTTTGATGATGGCCATTCTGACTGGTGTGAGGTGATACCTCATTGTAGTTTTGATTTGCATTTCTCTAATGATTAGTGATGTTGAGCATTCTTTCATGTATTTGTTGGCAAACTGTATATCTTCTTTGGAGAAATGTCTGTTTACGTCTTCTGCCCATTTTTGGATTGGGTTGTTTGTTTTTCTGACATTGAGCTGCATGTCCTGTTTGTAAATTTTGGAGATTAATCCTTTGTCAGTTGCTTTATTTGCAAATATTTTCTCCCATTCTGAGGGTTGTCTTTTGGTCTTGTTTATGGTTTCCTTTGCTGTGCAAAAGCTTTGTTTCATTAGGTCACATTTGTTTATTTTTGTTTTTATTTCTATTTCTCTATGGGGTGGGTCCAAAAGGATCTTGCTGTGATTGATGTCATAGAGTGTTCTGCCTATGTTTCCCTAAGAGTTTTATAATGTCTGGCCTTACATTTAGGTCTTTAATTCATATTGAATTTATTTTTGTGTATGGTATTAGGGAGTGTTCTGATTTCATTCTTTTACATGTAGCTGTCCAGTTTTCACAGTACCACTTATTGAAGAGGCTGTCTTTTCTCCATTGTATATTCTTGCCTTCTTTATCAAAGATAAGGTGACCGTATGTGTGTGGGTTTGTCTCTGGGCTTTCTATCCTATTCCATTGATCTGTATTTCTGTTTTTGTGCCAGTACCATACTGCCTTGATTACCATAGCTTTGTAGTATAGTCTGAAGTCAGGGAACCTGATTCCTCCAGCTCCCTTTTTTTTCTCAAGATTGCTTTGGCTATTCGGGATCTTTTTTGGGGGGGGGCAGGGGGATATTGTGTAGTGGGTGACATGAGGGAGCCTTCTGGAGTACTGGAAACGCTTCGGGATCTTTTGTGTTTCCATAAAAATTGTGAAATTTTTAGTTCTAGTTCTGTGAAAAATGTCAGTGGTAGTTTGATAGGTATTGCGTTGAATCTGTAGATTGCTTTGGGTAGTATAATCATTTTCACAATGTTGAGTCTTCCAATCCAAGAATATGGTATATCTCTCCATCTGTTTGTATCATCTTTAATTTCTTTCATCAGTGGCTTATAGTTTTCTGCATACAGGTCTTTTGTCTCTGTAGGCAGGTTTATTCCTAGTTATTTTATTCTTTTTTGCTGCAGTGGTAAATGGGAGTGTTTCCTTAATTTCCCTTTCAGATTTTTCATCATTAGTGTATAGGAATGCCAGAGATTTCTGTGCATTAATTTTGTATCCTGCTACTTTACCAAATTCAGTGATTAGCTCTAGTAGTTTTCTGAGAGCATCTTTAGGATTCTCTATGTATAGTATCATGTCATCTGCAAACAGTGACAGTTTTACTTCTCCTTTTGTGATTTGGATTCCTTTTATTTCTTTTTCTTCTCTGATTGCTGTGGCTAAAACTTCCAAAACTATATTGAATAATAGTGGTGAGAGTGGGCAACCTTATCTTGTTCCTGATCTTAGTGGAAATGGTTTCAGTTTTTCACCATTGAGAATGATGTTGGCTGTGGGTTTGTCATATATGGCCTTTATTATGTTGAGGTAAGTTCCCTCTATGCCTACTTTCTGGAGGGTTTTTATCATAAATGGGTGTTGAATTCTCTTGAAAGATTTTTCTGCAGCTATTGAGTTGATCATATGGTTTTTCTCCTTCAATTTTTTAATATGGTGTATCACATTGATTGATTTGCGTATATTGAAGAAACCTTGCATTCCTGGGATAAACCCCACTTGATTATGGTGTATGATCCTTTTAATGTGGTGCTGGATTCTGTTTGCTAGTATTTTGTTGAGGATTTTTGCATCTACGTTCATCAGTGATATTGGCCTATAGTTTTCTTTTTTTGTGACATCTTTGTCTGGTTTTGGTATCAAGGTGTTGATGGCCTCGTAGAATGAGTTTGGGAATGTTCCTCCCTCTGCTATATTTTGGAAGAGTTTGAGAAGGATAGGTGTTAGCTCTTCTCTAAATGTTTGATAGAATTCATCTGTGACTCCATCTGGTCCTGGGCTTTTGTTTTTTGGAAGATTTTTAATCACAGTTTCAATTTCAGTGCTTATGATTAGTCTGTTTATATTTTCTATTTTCCTTGTTCAGTCTCGGAAGGTTTTGCTTTTCTAAGAATTTTTCCATTTCTTCCAGAGTGTCCATTTTATTGGCATATAGTTGCTTGTAATAATCTCTCATGATCCTTTGTATTTCTGAGTGTCAGTTGTTACTTCTCCTTTTTCATTTCTAATTCTGTTGTTTCGAGTCTTCTCCCTTTTTTTCTTGATGAGTCTGGCTAGTGGTTGATCAATTTTGCTTATCTTGTCAAAGAACCAGCTTTTAGTTTTATTGATCTTTGCTATCATTTCCTTCTTCTTTTTCATTTATTTCTGATCTGATCTTTATGATTTCTTTCCTTCTGCTAATTTTGGGGGTTTTTGGTTCTTTTTTCTCTAATTGCTTTAGGTTTAAGGTTAGGTTGTTTATTTGAGAATTTTCTTGTTTCTTGAGGTAGGATTGTATTGCTGTAAACTTCCCTCTTAGAACTGCTTTTGCTGCATCCCATAGGTATTGGGCCATCATGTTTTCGTTGTCATTAGTTTCTAGGTATCTTTTGATTTCCTCTTTGATTTCTTCAGTGATCTCTTGGTTAGTTCGTAATGTAGTGTTTAGCCTCCATGTGTTAGTATTTTTTACAGGTTTTTTTTCCTGTAATTGATATCTAGTCTCATAGCGTTGTGGTCAGAAAAGATACCTGATATGATTTCAATTTTCTTAAATTTACCAAGGCTTGATTATGTAACCCAAGATATGATCTATCCTGGAGAATGTTCCATGAGCACTTGAGAAGAATGTGTATTCTGTTGTTTTTGGATGGAATGTTCTATAAATATCAGTTAAGTCTATCTTGTTTAATGTGTCATTTAAAGCTTGTGTTTCCTTATTTATTTGCATTGTGGTTGATCTGTTCATTGGTGAAAGTGGGGTGTTAAAGTCCCCTACTATTATTATGTTACTGTTGATTTTCCCTTTTATGGCTGTTAGCATTTGCCTTATGTATTGAGGTGCTCCTATGTTGGGTGCATAAATATTTACAATTGTTATATCTTCTTCTTGGATTGAACCCTTGATCATTATAGTGTTCTTCTTTGTCTCTTGCAATACTCTTTATCTTAAAGTCTATCTTGTCTGATACGAGAATTGGTACTCCAGCTTTCTTTTGATTTGCATTTGCATGGAATATCTTTTTCCATCCCCTCACTTTCAGTCCGTAGGTGTCCCTAGATCTGAAGTGGGTGTCTTGTAGACAGCATATATACGGATCTTGTTTTTGTATCCATTCAGCCAGTCTATGTTTTTTGGTTGGAGCGTTTAATCCATTTACATTTAAGGTAATTATCATTATGTATGTTCCTATTATCATTTTCTTAATTGATTTGGGTATGTTATTGTAGGTCTTTTCCTTCTCTTATGTTTCCTGCCTAGAGAAGTTCCTTTAGCATTTGTTGTAAAGCTGGTTTGGTGGAGCTGAAATCTCTTAGCTTTTGCTTGTCAGTAAAGGTGTTAATTTCTCCATCAAATCTGAATGAGATCCTTGCTGAGTAGAGTAATCTTGGTTGTAGATTTTTCCCTTTCATCACTTTAAATATGTTCTGCCACTCTGTACTGCCTTCCAGAGTTTCTGCTGAAAGATCAGCTGTTAACCTTATGGGGATTCCCTTGTATGTTATTTGTTGTTTTTCCCTTGCTGCTTTTAATATTTTTTCTTTGTATTTAATTTTTGATAGTTTGATTAATATGTATCTTGGCCTGTTTCTCCTTGGATTTATCCTGTTGGGTACTTTCTGTGCTTCGTGGACTTGATTGACTATTTCCTTTCCCATATTAGGGAAGTTTTCGACTGTAATCTCTTCAGATATTTTCTCAGACCCTTTCTTTTTCTATTCGTCTTCTGGGACCCCTATAATTTGAATGTTGGTGCGTTTAATGTTGTCCCAGAGGTCTCTGAGACTGTGTTCAATTCTTTTCATTCTTTTTTCATTATTCTGCTCTAGAGAATTTTTAATTTCATTTATTGTGTTGTTCATCATTGTTGGTTTGCTGTTTAGTTCTTCTAGATCCTTGTTAAATGTTACTTATATTTTCTCCATTCTATTTCCAAGATTTTGGATCATCTTTACTATCATTACTCTGAATTCTTTTTCAGGTGGACTGCCTATTTCCTCTTCATTTGTTTGGTCTGGTGGATTTTTACCTTGCTCCTTCATCAGCTGGGTATTTCTCTGTCTTCTCATTTTGCTTACCTTACTGTGTTTGGGGTCTCCTTTTCGCAGGCTGTAGTTCCCATTATTTTTGGTGTCTTCCCCCAGTGGGTAAGGTTGGTTCAATGGGTTTTGTAGGCTTCCTGGTGGAGGAGACGGTGCCTGTGTTCTGGTGGATGGAGCTGGATGTTTTCTTTCTGGTGTGCAGGACCATGTCTGGTGGTGTGTTTTGGGGTCTCTGTGAACTTAGTATGATTTTAGGCAGCCTCTCTGCTAAAGGGTGGGTTTGTTTTCCTGTCTTGCTAGCGGTTTGTCATGGGGTGTCCAGCACTGGATCTTGCTGGTCATTTAGTGGAGTTGGGTCTTAGTGTTGAGACGGAGGTCTCTGGGAGAGCTCTCGCCAATTGATATTATGTGGGGCCAAGAGGTCTCTTCTGGTCCAGTGCCCTGAACTTGGCTCTCCCACCTCAGAGGCACAGGCCTGACACCCAGCCGGAGCACCAGGACCCTGTCAGCCACACAGCTCAGAAGAAAAGGGAGAAAAGAAAGAATGAAAAATAAATAAAGTTATTAATTTTTTTTAATTTAATATATTATTTTTCAAAAAACTAATAAAAGAAAAGAAGAGAGCAATCAAAGCAATAAACCAATCCACCAATGATAACAAGCGCTGAAAACTAAACTAAGATAAACATATAAATCAGAAACTAGTCAGTCACAGACAACCACAAGTCTACAATTGCCCCCAAAATGTACTTCCTCAATTTTGGGATGATTCATTGTCTATTCAGGTATTCCTCAGATGCAGGGTACATCAAGTTCATTGTGGAGATTTAATCCACTGCTCCTGAGGCTGCTGGGAGAGATTTCCCTTTCTCTTCTGTGTTCACACAGCTCCCGGGGTTCAGCTGTGGATTTGGCCCCGCCTCTGCGTGTAGGTCGCCCTCTGGCGTCTGTTCTTTGCCCAGACAGGACGGAGTTAAAGCAGCGGCTGATTAGGGGGCTCTGCGTCACTCAGGCCAGTGGGAGGGAGGGGTACGGAATGCGGGGCGAGCCTGCGGTGGCAGAGGCCAGCATGACATGCAACAGCCTGAGGTGCGCCATGTGTTCTCCCAGGGAAGTTGTTCCTGGATCACAGGATCCTGGCAGTGGTGGGCTGCACAGCCTCCTGGGAGGGGAGGTGTGGACAATGTCCTGTGCTTGCACACAGGCTTCTTGGTGGCTGCAGCAGCAGCCTTAGCGTCTCATGCCCGTTTCTGGTGTCCGCACTGACAGCCATGACTCACGCCCGTCTCTGGAGCTCATTTAGGCAGTGCTCTGAATTCCCTCCCCTCATGCACCCCAAAACAATGGTCTCTTGCCTCTTAGGCAGTTCAAGACTTTTTCCCGGACTCCCTCCCGGCTAGCTGTGGTGCACTAGTCCCCTTCAGGCTGTGTTCACACAGCCAACCCCAGTCCTCTCCCTGGGATCAGACCTCCGAAGCCCAAGCCTCAGCTCCCAGCCCCCACCCGTCCCGGCGGGTGAGCAGACAAGCCTCTCAGGCTGGTGAGTGCTGGTCGACACCGATCCTCTGTGCGGGAATCTCTCTGCTTTGCCCTCCGCACCCCTGTTGCTGCGCTGTCCTCCGTGGCTCTGAAGCTTCCTCCCTGCCACCCCCCGCCCGTCTACGCCAGTTAAGGGGCTTCCTAGTGTGTGGAAACCTTTCCTCCTTCCCAGCTCCCTCCCACTGGTGCAGGTACCGTCCCTATTCTTTTGTCTATGTTTTTTCTTTTTTCTTTTGCCCTACCCAGGTACGTGGGGAGTTTCTTGCCTTTTGGGAGGTCTGAGGACTTCTGCCAGCTTTCAGTAGGTGTTCTGTAGGAGTTGTTCCAAATGTAGATTTTTTTTTTTTAACATCTTTATTGGAGTATAATTGCTTTACAATGGTGTGTTAGTTTCTGCTTTATAACAAAGTGAATCAATTATGCATATACATATGTTCCCATATCTCTTCCCTCTTGCATCTCCCTCCCTCCCACCCTCCTTATCCCACCCCTCCAGGCGGTCACAAAGCACGGAGCTTATCTCCCTGTGCTATGCGGCTGCTTCCCACTAGCTATCTACCTTACATTTGGTAGTGTATATATGTCCATGCCTCTCTCTCGCCCTGTCACAGCTCACCCTTCCCCCTCCCCATATCCTCAAGTCCATTCTCTAGTAGGTCTGTGTCTTTATTCCTGTCTTACCCCTAGGTTCTTCATGACATTTTTATTTTTCTTAAGTTCCATATATATGTGTTAGCATACGGTATTTGTCTTTCTCTTTCTGACTTACTTCACTCTGTATGACAGACTCTAGGTCTATCCACCTCATTACAAATAGCTCAATTTCATTTCTTTTTATGGTTGAGTAATATTCCATTGTATATATGTGGCACATGTATTTCTGATGTATTTCTGGGGCGGAGGTTGATCTCCACATCTTACTCCTCCACTGTCTTGGAAGGTTCCTTACCTGAAATACCTATTTTTAATTTGCAAAGCAATTCTCTCATCTTAGTTCATATTTGCCCGCTAATGGTGGACCAGTAAATAACCATTAACTTCCTGGGAAAAATGGCAATATGCCTCAAGAGTTTAACTCTGTAATTTCAGGCCAAGAATCTATCCTGAGGAAATACTTAAAACTACCAAGTTCAGGTCATTATCCTGGTGTTATCATGATGACTTCAGAGGCGTTGCCCCCAGTCTTTGAGCACGGTGTGCCTCAGCACCTCCATCAATCACATCAGATAACCTGGGTCGTAGACCTCACTGGCAGGTGTTACTTCAGGATGAATGATATAGAAGACTAAAATTAGCTTATATCTTTAGAGGGGAATAATGCCAGGTAAATCTAAGAGGTAATGAACTTTACTTACTGATGTTCTTCATGTTCTTGGAGATTTTTCAGAGTATAAGATGATTATGAAATAATATTCATTTGTTTAGTTTTTGGGTATTGATACTTTATAATTTCCTTTTGGATATAGAAATGTATACAAAGAAAGGTAAATATATCTTAAAAGTTAATGACAGAACCCGAAGGTTTTTCAGTTCATTTTCTGTTTTCACAGCCCCAGTCGTGGGCATCTATTATAATGCTGCTCTCTTTTATTACTCTAACAACCTCTTTGCTAAGGGGTTAAGCTACCAGAAAATTATTGGAAAATTATTTTGTCAGTATGTTTTATACTATATGACCGCAGGGGAAAAGCTGGGGCCAAAAATCGCTAAAAAATAATAGCCTGTTTACTAACAGCAACTCCCAAATGTTTTTTGTTTTTTGAGTTTTTTTGTCTCTAATTACAAAAATCGTGGTGAGACCTTCACCTGTAGCAATTCCTGTTACTGATCTTCATTAAAATATGATTTTTAAAAAATCAGGGGGCTTCCCTGGTGGCGCAGTGGTTGAGAGTCCGCCTGCCAATGCAGGGGACACGGGTTCGTGCCCTGGAGCGGGAGGATACCGCATGCCGCGGAGCAGCTGGGCCCGTGAGCCATGGCCGCTGAGCCTGCGCGTCCGGAGCCTGTGCTCCGCAACGGGAGAGGCCACAACAGTGAGAGGCCCGCGTACCGCAAAAAAAAAAAAAAAATCAGGACGGGACTGTGGCTGATAGCAACAGTTTGAGTGACGGGGAGCACATCACTTCACCTCTTGAAACTTCTGAATCCTCAGTTTTTAAATAAAGGGCTCTGTGATTCTAAATTGGGGAGATACTGCCCCCGAGGGGCACTTGTAAATGTGTAGGAGCATTTTTTTTTTAGTGGTCAGGGCCCAGTGGTGCTAAGTGCCCTGCAGAGAGCCTGGGGCAGTCCTGCAAAATGAAGAATCATCCCAGACCGAATGCCGGAAGCAGCCTAGATTACCTCTAATTTCCCTTCCGACAGTCAGTGATACCAAGCGCCCCTCCATTCTTTGATTCATTTAGTCACCCATCGTTGATTCCCTACTGTATGCTGGGTGCCACGCTTCCCAGCTGAAATGTCCCAGAAACCCTGGTTTGTACTGTAGCCTTCTTTCTCCTTCTTTTCTTTCTAAATTCCTCCCTACCCAAAGGGCCAACTGGCACTCACAAATAAGAATTTTTCAGCTCAATCTATTAAGAGAACAGATCCCAGGACTCATCAAGTGCTGGGGTTTCTAATGACACTGAGAACCACAAAAGCTCACTTGAGCCCTCCTCAAAGATTGGATGAAGGCCTGGTTTGCCTTCAGTAATTCAGGCATAGAGGCCTTCAGCTTCGCTGACCGAGGGCTTCCAGCCAGATAATGAAATCCCAGTTGTGGAGCATGTAGGTAAATATTCTAAGTGTTGATTCAATCATTTCTAATTTTTAAAGCAAAACACCAACTGTCTTATGCCCAGTGAAGAGTTTTCACTGGAAACACAAATTTCCTAATATACTTAAATGGCATTTGAGGCCAGCTGTAAAACCTGCTTTAGAGCGTTTTACCACATCAAGTAGGATCATTAACTTGCTAATTAACTGTGCAGTGAGTGGACATATGCTGTAGTGCAGTCCTACCAGCCGTCACCCCTGAACTCAGCCCCTCCCGGAGCGCGGTGACACGTGGGCTTAGCCCCCAGCCCATCACCGTGTTAGGGTTAACGGTGTTATCAGCGTTATCCTTTCCCAGTAACCTCGGGGACAGCTTACTCTTCTGATTGCTTGCTCCATTCTGCAAAAGGGAAGACCGAGGCACGGAGAAGCATGAGGGTCTGTCCAGGTCACCAACAGCTTTTGGGATGGTGAGGATCCTAAGTGCTGTTTACAGTACCAAAAGCCATTCTGATGGTCAGGACGCTTTGCAAATATACGAACATTTTTCAGCCTTTAGTGAATGTTGGTGACTCTATTTTGCTGTTACTGATTATTAAAAATCCTTGTATGTATTTGTTCAATAACTATTCTTGGATACTTCTCATAAGCCCAGCAGGACTCTGGGTGCTGGGAATATAGTCCTGCTCTCATGGAACTCCAGACAAGTGGGAAGTCAGACATTATGCCAATAATTCCATATTAATTGAGAATTATTATAATTGACACTATAAAGGAGAGGTATAGGATACAAGGAAATCATCGAAGAGGACCTGACCTAGCCTAGGGACCCTAGAGGCTTTCTTAAGGAGGCAGAATATAGGTGCGAGCCTGAAGAAGGAGGCAGGACTTCAAGAATTAGATGGAGCATTCCAGAAGGAGGGGGATGCATGAAGACCCGAGGCAGGAAGGAAGGGCTTGCTCCAGGTAGGAGATGATGCCAGTTCTGTCTAGGTGGCGGAAGTGGCGTGAGTAGATTTAAGAAGTGTTTAGAAGGTGAACTGGCAGGATTTAGTGACCCATAGGATATAGACAGTAAGAGTGAAGGAGTGTTAGGGATCACTGCCCTGCATCTGGCTACTGGCTGGTAGGGCCACCTGTTTAGGATTCTAGCAGAGGAGCTGTACTGTGCAGTGGGACCAGATCACCAGTTTCTCATTTGGTACATGGAGTCTGGAGTCCTGGGGGCCACCCGTGTGTCTAGTGGAGACGCTGCTTCACATGGAGTAACCACAAGTCACTGCATCTTACCGAGGTGTGGTAGAAACAACCAGTTCTGTGGAGTCCAGAGCATGTGTTTGGAAGCAGTGTCTAGACTGGCATTGAGGTCCTCGTAATTTACAAAATGCTTCCACATGTGTTATCTTCGAGCTTCACAATGATCTTTAGAGAAAGTCAGTAGGAATTATTATCTTCATTATACTAACAGGAAATTGAGGCTTCCTGAGTTTGTGGGTTGCCCAAGGTCACACTGCTCTAAGTAAGGATCTAGTACTCACATTCAGATCTCCTGGCTCCTCACACAAGGTCTTCCCATTTCATTATGTTGTCTCGCTGCATGACCGGGACAAACTTTCCACCATCTCTTGGGGCTTCCATTTCAGGTGGAATCTCACTATTTGCACAAAATATATAGGAAATGAAGTCAAAGATTTTTTAAATACTCTGTTCATTCTTTTTTCTCCCTCCTTTTTTTTTAAACTTTTTTTATACAGTATTTTTAAAGTATTTGTAAACTTTTGAGATTAATATTTGCATTTACATTTAGAGCAGTTTTTTTCCTATAAAGAGTGAAATTTCAAAGAGAGATTAAAGTAACTTTTATTGGTAGGGGAGAGAAAGTTCTGGGAGAAATTAAGTGCAACTTTTGCCTAGATTCTAATAATTTATAAACTATTAGAAGACCTCTGCCCCCTCACCTCCCATTCCCAGATCTACTCCCAGAGTGCTGGGACCATCTAAAACGGCTCCGTCTAGTCTCCCCACATCTGAGTGTCCCTGTGGAGTCGGCCAGGGTGCTGAGGAAGGTGGATGCCAAGCTGCCCTGACACCACAGGGGCAGGAGAAGCTTCACCACCAGCCTGTCTTATTGATTCGCCTTCTCCCCTTTTCTTCACAGCTGGGGGATGTTTAAGTAAAGTTCATGTGCATTTGTTTCAGAGTCGTTTTAATTGCATCAATTTTGGGTCAACCCAAAAACACAGACCCAGGGGAAATGCCCTTTCTACAGAGCAAACTTATTTTTCTGACAGTTTCCATTATATAGAAAGTTTCCCTCTGAACTCCCTATTGTTGCTTCCCTCCTTCCCTCCCTGTAGCTCCTGGACTGTTTTGTGATCCCGGTTGTGATTTTGCTCTCCTGGTTCTTCCTGCTGATCCGGTACAAGGCTGTGCATTTCCTCGGCATCATCGTCTGCATCCTGGGAATGGGATGCATGGCGGGCGCAGATGTGCTTGTGGGAAGGCATCAGGGAGCAGGTGAGTCTCCGTGTTCACCGGGTTCCTTGTCTCTGTGGGTGAGACCAAGGCAAGACGTGGAATGTTCACGGTTCATGGTGGAAACAAGGAACCTGGGCTTCCTACTGTCTGTGTCTTAACTCGTGTTTGTTCCCCTGCACCTAGGACAGTGGCACATAGGAGGTGTTCATACATATTTCTTTAGTGAACAA
The DNA here is from genome assembly GCF_937001465.1 of Orcinus orca. Classification (NCBI taxonomy): domain Eukaryota; kingdom Metazoa; phylum Chordata; class Mammalia; order Artiodactyla; family Delphinidae; genus Orcinus; species Orcinus orca. Next base: position 41,814,933 of record NC_064570.1, on the reverse strand, counting down.
AGGAAGCAAAATACAGCTTTCATGCCCATTCTACAGGAACTCAGAAACATTCAGATGGTGTTTAAAGCTGAGAGTCAGGACCCACTTGGAGGATGTGTTGGGGGTCAAAGCTGCCTGATCCAGACCAGCTGGTTAGAGACGGTGTCAGTGGGTCAGGCCACTCCCGAGCCACAGGGACCTTCCCCACACCCCACCCGCCAACGCCTTCTCTCCCGCGTCAGAGAAAGACTGAGCTTTCAGACTACTGGGTGAAGGTGGGTATACAGGCTTAAGAGTGGATATTTAAACTTTGGAGCCTGGATTAGGAATTCTCGATAATTTTATGAGGGAGAGCTAAGTGCAGTCTCCTCATGCATGTTTTTTGTTGGTGTATTTGTGGGGAAGTTTTAGGTAACAGTCACAGGTCATTATCTTGTAGACCTACAAATCTTCAAGGTTTACTCATCAAATTGCTATGAATCTTCTGAGGAGCCCTAATCCAGAATGCTTTCCAGAGGACCACATTTAAAGCATTGTAATTCTTTAAAATGTACCAAAAATCCTTGAGTTACAGAGGTTTCGGGGCAAGAAAAAAATGACGTTCTTTGTTAACATCAGGAATAGGATAGAAAGTACCCACTCTTCTGTAGTTTTGGAATTGCCTTTTCTTCTAGGGAATTAGAGATAAAAAGTTAAAATTGGGGCATTTCTCTTTGAGACTAGGTCATAAGAAATACCTGAAATGAAAGTTATTTATATTTTTAAGTTGCACCACAGAACTTTATGACTGAAAGGGACCTTGTTCGGCTCCTTTGTATTTGACACACAGAAACTCTAAGACACAGGGAAGCCAAGTGAGCTGCCCAAAGTCACAGAGCTGAGACTAGAACCCAAGTCTCCTGACCTCCTGGGCAGGCTTCCTTCCCTCTCCCACATTGCTGGGAGCTGAAGATACAACACAGCAAAAGAGAGACAGCCTCTGTCCTCTCCATGTGCTGCCTACACAACGTAGTCAGTCCCCACCACAACAGATGGACTAAAAATACCTATGCCAGCTTTTCCCAAATCCTGTTCTATGAAATAGTGGTTCCATGGGATGTTGATATATATTACATGAAAAGGCTAGTTTTTGCTCTATACCCATCATGATCCCAATATAGATCATCTCTTTGGACCAATCAGACAATATTTTTGTCTGATACAACATGCCCAGTTGTTATAAAGTCATAATTTAATTACACTTTCTCAGCTTTGCTTGTGTAAATACAGACTAAGCGACATGTACGCTTATTTATGAAAATTGTGCTTTGCTGAACTCTAGCCATTCACCCTGGCCATCATTTTGTATCCATAGTCAAGGAAGACAATTGTCATTATAAATCTAAATATTTACACCCAAAATGTTAAACAAATTTGAATTTATTTCACTAGGTTGTATTCACTAATCCTGTAAAAAATGTTTTCTTGATTTCAATTGAAATGTTAGGAAAGGGGTACTAGTACTATTTAAGAAAAAGAAGGTAAGTCCATTTGGGAGTCTTTCAAAAGTGGTCATTTTTAAAAAGAGTGCAGGGCAGCTGAAACAAGCTGGAGTGGTGTTTTATCTGTCCGTGTGAATCTGTTTAAGGCCCGCAGCATCTTTCCTGTTGTAACATATGAAGTACCAGTGTTAACAGAATTCAGTTTTATCACTGTTGAGTACCTTCCATGCTCATCTGATGGTGCCTAACTACATGGCATAATGTTCTGACAGCAGCCCAAATTTAGGATCCAAGGGCTCATTTTACAAAATAATGACTGGGCATGCTTTACATCTACAAAAATATTAAATTAGGCAGCAATATAAGCTATCTTATAAAATGTCCTGAAAAAAGAAAATAACACACTGATTTTGAGGACAATATAATCTTTGTGTGCATCCCTATCAAAAATGTTCCGTTTGTTACCACTCTTACCGTAGAGTTGGTTCAATTGCATTAATTCGCCAGGGACGGAACTTTTCTAAAATCCTTCAGGCACTCACCAGAACTTTAATCAGGCATTCAGCCCGATTTAAATCATCATCACTGTAACAGGAAAAGATGACCGACTTAGTCCCTTTTATATTGCTTAGTCCACAGTTCTCCTTAGCTTAGGATTTTGAAAATTCTGTCCTCAAGCACTTTTGATATCAGCCGTGGAGACTCTGCCTTGGAGCCTGTGGAATGGTCTACAAAGTGGGACAGACACAAAAACAGTTACATTCCAATTCTATGCTTGTCTCAGGAACAACGAATCATCCACTATAGGTGCTCCCATGCCTTTGAGCTCAGCTGAAAGGAGATGTCTTTTTCCAAGTTTGTCAGTGAAAATTGGTGGGACTAATATGTGCATTCCCTCTTTGCCACCTTCCTCCAGCATTATAAGTTTCCTCTGAGAGACCAGCTCTGCATTTATTGATGCATGGGGGAAAGGCGTGCAATAAAGTGGCTCCTGAGAATATGATAGAGGTTGGAGGGTGTAAAAATGACTTAATAAGACCAAAGAGATTTCTCCATGACATTTCTACTTTCCTTGGAAAACTTATAGATGTAAAAGGGGAGGTAAGAAAATAATAAGATTAAGATAAAACTCAATTAAAATAGATCCTTATCATAAAATGTATTTCTTGCTCTTCAAAGTATCTTCTTTCTACCATAATACATTTATTGCATCTTATAGTTCACTTATCAAAGATATTAGATAACCATAATGACATTTTCTTTACTACCAGACATAATTTTATATTTATTTCAAAAGAGAGAAAACATTTTCACAGAATTAGATAATTAAACATAATTTTTAAAAGTGACAATTTTATTGGTGCCAGGCACATTCCTGTACATCATCTCATTTAATCCTCCTAATTATGCAAAGAAAGTATTTTCTCATTGTTACAGCTGAAGAAATCAAGGCTCAGGGAAGATAAGAAACATGTGCAAGTACACACCAGTACTAAATGGTGTGGCTTAGATGTGAAATCTTTCTGCTACACCACTTAATACTTATTCTTCCATAATTGTGACTCATGTAAGAAAGGTACCATTGTTCAATTGCAGTAAATTAGGATGAATGACTGTCCCAGATAGGCCAGAATGGAAGGGTTTCCCCAGAAGTGGGACTTTCTGTGCTAAAACCAAGAGAGTCCCCGGAAAACAAAGCAGTTGGTCGTATTTAAAACTCAAAAATATTCAGTGAGTTGGGTTCATTTTCATAAATTGCATTAGCAGTCTTTCAACACTCTAGAATACTATAATTCACCATTTATTCTTGAAATAGTGGTAAGTAATGATTTGAAATAATATTCCCTCTTCTCCTCCCACAACCACACAGACAGAAGTATCCCTCCAAACATGGTGTTTCTAGCACTTCCTCAAAAATCTAATAAGGAAAACCAATTCTTGCAAAGCAGTCATGACTGGGTTGTTTAGAACTAAGAAGCAATCCAAAATGAGAAATGGCCAACCCAAACAGACAGGTGGTGATTCAAAGGGAACGATTGATTCACTCTTTTTTAACCACCATTTCCTGAACACTTAATAAGTGCCAGACGCTATGTTAAGCATTTTACATTATTTTGCATTTTTAAATCCTATTAACACTATTTTACGGTATCCTCGCCATAACCTCATTTTAAATTAAGAAAACACAAGTCAGAAAGACTCTATAGCTTGCCCAGTGTTTAACAACTAATAAGTGACAGAGATGTGATTAGAACCCATATCTACCTAAATTGAAAGATGTCACCGTTCAAAATCTTTACCATGAGATGTATTAAGACCTGTTCCATTGGCTCAACTCATTTAAACGCTTATTGAGAACTTATAATGTGCCAGGATCTGTGCTAGGGACCGCAGAGAATATAAAGCGAAGTAAGTCACAGTAGGCCCTTCAACCCTACTGTATAAGAAAACAGGAAGGGGAAGACAGGCAAGTTAACAAATAATAGACGTGGAGCAAAGTGCAGTGGGGGCCATACGCAGTGACAATGGTGTGAAATTCAGAGGAGAGAAAGAAGGCACTGGGTTGAACGAACTTCTTATAACTTCAAATGTGTACATTTGCCCCAAATTTGCAAATCATTATCACTCACTGTGGTTTCAATCATATGTAAATGACACACTTGCTAGATATAATTTTCCCCGTGAACTTTCAGAGAAATTGACTCTACCATGTCAGATATCTATAGCATTAATAGGGCACGAAACATAGAGTAATATGTTGTAATTTCCAGTCAACTAGATACAAATTGTAGGTACAAAATATTATATGAAACACTGCATTATACAATATGGTTGGATAAAATCATGTCCTAGTTAATTTAACTATATTTAATCATCTAAGATTTCATACATGCTATATGTATAGGTACCCACTTTCAAATGATTTAAAAACTGATAAGTACACTTACTAGTAAAATTTTAATAAGTAATATTTAATCACTTTGTTACCGATAACTTAGGAAATACTTCTAAACTTGCAGTTACACAAAATTGTATCATTATTAACAATAATTATCACTGCATTGGTGAAAATTCAAAGTACTCGGGAATAGATTCCATATAGTCAAAGGCTTAACAGAATAGACCATAATGATATGAATGTGGAGTTTGAAAAGTGTTGTTGAGACTATTCATTGAAGCAGTGTGGCCTCTTTTTAGGACTTTTAAAAGATGGACTGATGTTTCCCTAAGTTCTGTTAAAATAGTTTATTGTAATTTAACTTTCCTGAATCCATTCATATAAAATTAATTTCATGTAACCAAGAATTCTATTGAGCAGCACTTCCACACTTCACTAATACAACAATAATTGATATTCATAATAATGACCCCATGTCATCACAAGATTCTGAAATGGGTCCTTATTGAAAAGTGACTGAATCATGTTCATTATAATTTTATAGTCTTAGTAATGGATACTTTTTACTTTATGGGTTATTCCACAAATGAACTCCTTAAAATTAGAAGCTTTGTCATGATTTTCTAGCTGACACATAAAAAAAGATTCATCAGGTTGCTCTGTAACAGCAACCTTCATTTCCCTGGAAGACACACCCAGGGACACAGCCATGAGGTCTGGTTCCTTATCAGAGCCTCCTCATGTTCTTGGGCCACCCACTCCGCATGAGCCCCGGGAGGGTTCCCAGACCTCACAGTTCCAGACTCTCAGCTCCATTCCCTTGAACTCCAGCAAGGTCTCCTGCCTTTCAGGGTATCTTTTCTCTTTCTGATTCTTACCAGCAGTGGGAAGCTGTCTTAGAAAAAGTGACACTAATTAGAGTAAATGTGTCTCCAGGGGCGACCACAAAGACGTGAGTGAAGAGGTCTCTCCCCAAGCCCAGCCCAGATTCTTTTATGTGAAACCTCTTCCTAGAGAATGTGCAGTGCTCCCAACTGTACAGTGAACATCTGGCTCTGCAGTTTTAGGTTGTTCCAGCTAATCTGGAAATCCAAGGCTACTCTAAAGTGGGTCTCCTCCTTAGAATCACGCTGGAGAGAGAGCCCTCCCAATCCCGCCTTCTTCTGCCCCAGAGCTGCATGTCTGCTGAGTTCCCATGAGCCAACTACACAGGACACAGCTGGAGGCTCCTTGGGTACAAGCCCACCGTGAGGCCACCGGCTGCTGATTCCCACTGTCCTTCCCTAGCTTCACACTTCCTGGAGTGGAAAGAGTTGGCCTAAGTATAGGAAATAGCTAGGTACAGAATTTATGAGATTGGACAGAAACCAAAATTGAATTTAGAACAAATAGATATTTTTATGAAAGAAGAAAAATACTAATGTGTTAATGAATTACATATATTTTCACCCTTATGTTACTTACTTTAGGGGAGTTGAAATTTTCAACCCATAATCCCTTTCACTCAGACAGAAGACATGGGGCTTCATGGAGAAGTTACAATCTAGAAGAAACTGGTCCCTTTCTTAGCTAGGGAAGACTTCTTGTTGCGGACGTAGGCAACCTTTTTATATCACAACGTAACTGGAACACACACAAATGGACTTTACTAAATCTCAGTTGGCAAAATACAGAACGTCTATAAAAATGTCAGAAAAGAATAGGGATAGGAAGCTGATTTTGCCAATGCCAAATTCTTGTTAGGAAAATTTTAATAAAGCTTCCTCTTTTTTTTTTTGTTTTTTTGGTTCCTAGGGGAAAATAAGCTGGTAGGGGACCTTCTGGTCTTAGGGGGAGCCACACTCTACGGTATCTCTAACGTCTGGGAAGAATACATCATCCGAACCCTGAGCCGAGTGGAATTCCTGGGAATGATTGGACTCTTCGGGGCATTTTTCAGTGGAATTCAGTTGTGAGTAAAAATTAGAAATTCAGGCAGTCAATACTCTTAGAGCTTATTCTTACAATTATTTTTTCATTTGGGGTATGGTTGTTTGCTTTATTTTACAAAAATCAAAGGTAGAAACCTGTCACCAACCTCCCACATGAAATCTGAAACACTCAATATCTTTATGAGTAAATTTCTTCCAAACTAAATGAATTTTTAATGGATGTATTTAATGGACTTTGAAGATAATTTACAAGAATATGTTACTTATGATTCTCCCAAACCAGCCAAGGAGGTTTTACTTAGAGAAACAGACAAACTAAGTGTAAATGCCATGATTTGAGGCACTTCCAAAAAGGGGCATTCTGTTTACTACTGACAACCAGTAAACTAGTCTTACTAGTAACCACCACTAGAAAACTCATAGTTTAAATTTTCCTTTTATAAATCTTTTTCTTTTATTGCCCATGGATTTGCACAAGTGAACCATATTTCAAATTCATCTCTTAGGGAATTCCCTGGCATCCCAGTGGTTAGGACTCAGCACTTTCACTGCCATGGCTTGGGTTCAATCCCTGATAGGAGAACTAAGATCCCACAAGCAGTGCGCACGGCCAAAAAAAAAACCAAACAAAAACGAAAAACAAAAAACAAATTCATCTCTTAGAAATTTAGTGTTTCCATTTTCCTTAAATGAGTGAAGATATAACACAGGCATTCACTAAGCATCAAAAAGTCAGAAACAACAATTTTGCAATAATTCTGGCATTGGAACATATAAGTCATCACTGACTAGGCCTCAGAAGTTGTTGCAAGAATAAATGTCAAACAAAGCATAATTTTCCATCAATAAAGGCCGTGGATTTCAGTTTCACGTAAGAGATAAAGAAGGATAGTGTAACCTCCAGTCTAATTTCAGCAAATCCCTCTCTGCAAAGCAAGTAATTCTGATTTCACCAAATCACTTGCTACAAAGTAAGTTCTTTGTTCTGGGGCAGTGTCTGAAATTATTTATGGAAGCTATTTTGGTATCACTTTAAACTGGTTTTGCAAATAGGCTGTTTCCAAGAATCCTCCAAACTTCGGTATCCTGAGATACAGGTGAAAAACTCTGTAGCAAACAAGGCAAGGACATGGGAAGACTCTCTAAGAAAGATTTATTTTTGGTTCATTTTGAAAGCACGCTGGCATTTTAAAGTTCCTAAGTTTGGTGCGTCAGCTTGTAAGAGGAAAAGAAATAGCCTAGTTCAACTGTTCCTAACCAGCGTTTCGTAGATGGATGGCTCATTTTATGGATTATTATTCTTGGATCCAAAAAAATATCTTCAGAGATCTAGCACTCATCCGCTTCAGCTGTAGGCCATTAGAGCTGACAGAGCCCTTCAGAAACACTGCCGCCAAAATAGTGGAAGTGGCATATGAGTGTGTTTAGCCAACGGGATACATTGAGGGCACACTGAAACCAGAGGGACACCGGTGGAGCCGTGCCCCCTCCCCTCCTGGCCCTCTTCCAGAACAGTGGTTCGCAGAGTGTAGTTCTCTGACCAACAGCGCTGGCACCGCATGAAAACTTGTCAGAAACACACATCCATGAGCCCCACCCAGATCTACTGAATCAGACTTTCAAGGGATGGGGCCCAGGAAACTGTTTGTTTTTTGGGGGGTTTTTTTGTGGTACGCGAGCCTCTCACCGCTGTGGCCTGTCCTGTTGCGGAGCACAGGCTCCGGACGCGCAGGCTCAGCGGCCATGGCTCACGGGCCCAGCCGCTCCGCGGCATGTGGGATCTTCCCGGACCGGGGCACGAACCCGCGTCCCCTTCATCAGCAGGCGGACTCTCAACCACTGCGCCACCTGGGGAGACCAGGAAACTGTTTTAACGTGCTCTCCAGGTGGCGGTTTTATACATTTAAGTTTAAGAACCACTGCCCTGAAGAGTGCTCAATCAGAAAACTGATTAAACCTGCAACCTCGCCATATACTTTTGAGAAAGCACCTAAACAAGAAGCAGCAAAGGCTAGAGGCAGACTGGGTGAGAAGGACTGCGGAGGGTCTGTGCTCCACCATGCCCACTGGCTCACTCACCAAACAAGATCCTGCAGGGATAAACCTTGGGCTGGGCTGCCTAATGAGACTTGCCTCTGCATGATCCAGAGTAATTTTTGAAATTCAATTGATTGCTTCATGATTTGTATAAATCTGGTAAGTGAAAAAAGAAGTAGGACGCGTTGCTTATCAGGTGTGCTTTCTTCCAATTCGCAGAGCTATAATGGAGCACAAGGAGCTGTTGAAGGTGCCCTGGGATTGGCAAATAGGTAAGGGCTTTGCTCACCTAAGATGCTGTTTTTAGTAAACCTGAGAAATAACGTATGGAGAGTGACGTTGGTGGCGGTGAGGCACAAACAAGGGAAGGACTTAGACTGCAAGGGACAAAAGAAAAGGAAACCCCCTTGTCACTTTAGGGATTCGTACACACTAGAAGAGACTGAACTGTATGATTCATAATGTTTCTTAATTAAGCCTCTGCCCATTATCATCACCAAGATGCCATTAGGGTAGACACAGAAGTATGTTATTAGGTTAAAGACCAACTGGAAAGAAAAAATGCCCCGAGGCAGTGGTGGGACACAAATGACAGCAATTTGCTCCAGCTGAGAAACACCAAACTGACGTGATCATTAAAAAGTGGCACTTTAGTAAAGGAAAAAATCTGAACTTAACAAAAAGGCACAAAAGAAAACAAGGTAATGGGCATTCTGAACCCATAAAAACCTTTTCAGAAGGGAGCAGTTTGTACAAAAGACGTGGTTAATTGATCTGGACTTGGTGGAAAATACCAGACAGACTTTGAGCTACTTAATAGTCAGCCAGGGCATCTAGATGCCACCTGTTTCTAAAGTCACTTTTCTCTAAAAAAAAAATTTAGGACAAGGATTTAAGATCCCAGGTGATGCTCTAATAATGATCACTCAGCCGGCCCTAGACGTGACTGACCTACCCTCAGCCCTGAAATCCCCTCAGTGTCTATACCGAGACGCCTGGGTTCCCGCAGTGAGCACAGAGCCTGGCTTATGGGTATGCTTGGGAAGTGTGTGCCCGGGTGAAAGTACAGGTGATTCCCCACTCTGAAGCTGGCCGTTTGAGCCATCTCCAGCTCATATGAGCTTTCATGGAACTGACAGCTTCAGTCAAATTCTGCTTCTCCGAACAAGGACAACAGTGACATAAAGCTCCCTGCACCACTTTACCTACCCTTGACCCTGAAGCATCCAGGGTTGACTTGCTGCTGACAGAATTGCCCCTGAAGGCACACCGGGTGCTACAGAATTACGCACAACTGCCCCTGGGGTTACCTCTAGTGACTTCAAGGGCTCCCCAGCCCTTGTGTCTGTCACAGAGTCCTGCCGTTTAATTTCTCCCGAGTTGATACAATTAAATGGAAATCAGTAGAAAGAAGGGATTGTAGGGAGGAGAGGAAGGCGGCTGGGAAAGGAAGCCAGCTGCAGGTTACAACTGCATTGGCCTTTGTGATTCTCAGAGCCAGGATGTTACCTGTGCTTGGTAACACTTCACATGCAGTGGTCCATGAGTATAAATTAATTTTATATTAATACTAGTAGCACTAATAAAAAATAATTTGTCCTCTAATTATGTGGATGTCACGTGCATGTCCACCAAGGTTCTGTTATAATTCAGCGTTAGTTGAATATGTCATCAAAAGGTAGTTTTATTCTGAGCCCTCGTATTGCCATTAAAATGTCAATCTCCTGTGGTCCAAGATGATGAAGGGAACGCATCATAAACCATTCATTTAATTTCTGACTGGAAATGAGGCTCAGATGGTCTAGAAAAGGAACCAAATCTTCATCTTTTCTTTCTGAAGCACGGGTACGGGTTGAGTGTTTTTACACCATGGCCATCTTTGTCCTCCTACCTCATCCTGACCTACTACAATGTTCTACTGCTTGGTTCAGTTCTAGGCACATAAAATTCAGTGAATAAATGTTTATTAAGTGAGCAGATGAATGACAAGCAAAGGAGATGGGCTGTCCTGCCCTTTCTCATCTTACAGAAATATAGACAAAAGGGAAGCGGTGGAGACAGGGCAGGAGGCTTAGGCTTGGCATTGCCCTTTCTTTCTGGGAAACCAGGAGATGGTATAGCAGCTACTGGAACTCATGGACCCTAGAGGCAAGGAGACATCAAGGGGATCAGCCTCCCATCAAGCCCTCCCCATGCTCCATGGGAAATCACCCAAGCTCTGATCACTGTGTCCTGGTGGAGCGCTCCCAGCGTCTTAGTTAAGAGACCAAAATCCAAGACTATATCTCCCAGTATCTGTCAATGCGTTTCTCTCCCTTCCCTCTCTCCACATCAGTAATCCCCATCATACAGTCTCTTGGACAGCTCCTATGGTTGCCATTTTATCAAAGTAAAAAGATTTTTTTTCAATGGAGCAAGTGGGGTAATAAACGTGTTTCATATTTTCTGGATTTGGAAAGCATTTTTTAACAGATTCTGTTATTTTCTAATAATATTGGCCAATTGCAAGATGCAAAGAGTAGTTAAAAGCAAGAAGATAACATTCATTTATTGATGCTGTTTGTTTTTATATCTTTGTTTTACTCTACTGAACAGAACGACTGGGTCTGGTTATGTAATCATGAAACTCAAGTGAAATGTAGGACCTAACAGAGCTAAAATGTCCTCCTGTGGAGCAGGTGGACAGATTAGACAGAAATCTAATAACTAGCTTAAGCGTTCCCTATATCCAATTTTGCCGTATTGTGTTGAAGGACATGTGAACAAGTGTCAGCTGACGTGCAAGTCCAGTGTCAGAGGAAGAAAAAGTGTGCGTGGGGTCAGCCAACGCCAGTTCGTGGTGTGCTGGGCCTTCACTTTTCTTGCCGTGGGCGATGCTTTCCTTGGTTTTGATTTTGGTTTTGTCCTAGAGGCCAAAACAAGAGATTTGACCTTTCCCTGAAGATGCAGTAATGAGACCACAGAGCAGGAAAGACCTTAAAGATCATTACGAATACAGCCTTTCTTTTTACCGATGCCGAACTGGAGGCCTGGGGAACGGAGGCTGCTTCTCTGGGCTCACGGCTGCCTGTGGTGGGACTAATTTGCACTCTGAGTCATCCCCCCATCCTGGTGCCTTAGTGCATATGTCCTGAGAAACCATCTTACCTTGCCTTTATTTTTAAGAATTAAAAATAATATTTTAAAAATCTAGTCTAGTCAAAGGGAAGTAAAAGAACACCAGTGACACCAGTGGGATCCCAAAGAAAGTGATGAGATAAAATATATGCAGCATACACAGACACGTACTATATACATCCATCATATATAAGCATATATAGCACATATCACATGATGTATCATGTATATATGATGTGTTGTGTATATATCATATATAACATGAGATGCTCATTACCGTCAAATAGGATGCCTCATCCAAGCCCCATTTCTCTTCATAATAATTAGACAACATAGGTTAGTAGTATGTGCTCAGAATTTAAATTCAGGCAGCCTGAGTGACCTGAGGGCAAGCTACTCAACCTCTATAAGCTTGTCTTCTGCCTGTTTGCTCACAGATCTGTTTCTTACCGATACTCTGCTCTGCATTGCAGAGGCTGACAGCTGACTCATGCAAAATAAACAATGCTTCCCAGCTGCTTTGGTAACTGGCTTTCAGTTAGATTTGGCCAATGGGAAGCAGTAGAAAGGGACTGGAGGGTGGGAGGAAGAAAGAAACCACGGTGTGTCTCCTTCTTTTAGGTCAGGTCTCTAGAAATGACTGAGTGTCCTCTGATTATTCCTCTGCTGGGCTTCCCTGACTTCTGACCTCTGGTAACATGGCCTCCTCCCTGGATCCCTCTGGCTCCAGGGGTGTGAATAATTTACCGCTATTGCTAATGTCTGGGTTGCCTCACCATCCCTGTTTCCCCATCACCCGTTCAAACACCTTTTTAACTTGTGCCCCATATTCTATTTCCTCTTTTGAACATGGTATGGACTGTGTTTTTTGACTGATACACTCTATAAGCCTGTTTCCTCACGTGTGTAAAGAGGATAGCAACGGCAGCAATGGCATTACACTGTCATGGAGATTAATTCATGTACATAAAGTACATGACACGTAGCAAGTGCTCCATCAGTATTAGCTGGTAGGATTCTTTCCAATTTCTTTAGCTTAAATCTCTTTAGTACGTGAGGACAAGAGCTACCAAATTCTGTCTTTAGTGAGAGGGAAATCATTTCAAAGAAGAAATGGTTATACATATACTTTGCAAATGTAGTTATTGCACCCGTCATGTGGTTGTCAGTCAAAAAGTAATTCGGTCCGTTTGTTGGATCATGTCAGTCGATTGTTTGAAAACCCCACATGCACAGCAAGTTGGGCCTTCAGATGCATCACTTACGTCCATTAACTAGCTAATGTCCATCTAAGAACGACAAATCAGTAAATTGCAGCAATACTGCATTCCCACTCTCCACTTCATCATGTGTTCATTTGGCTGACCATGCTTTGCTCACAAAACAGGATATTCACACACAAAAACATTGGTTGACCCAGCAAAGTGATTAACTATGATGGTGCATATATTTCACTCCTATCCCTCTAAATTTAATTTCTGCAGTTTTTAAGAACAGGTCTAGAGTGGTTAAGCTTGGAGCATCTCAAGGTAGCCTGATGAGTAGAGTGAAACTCTGCTGCGTATCTATTTTCTTACACCCCTCGGCTCACCAATTTGCTTGTAAAGTCACACCTCTTCTCTGAGCTGCCAGTTGTATATCCACTCGCTACTGGACAGATTCTTTTGGATGATGCGTAAGCATCTAACACCTAACGTGTTCAAAATAGAGCTTTTCCGCATCCCCTGCATCAGCAGGCGGGCTCTCAGTCACTGCACCACCAGAGAAGCCCAGTAAATGGCATTGATTCACCCAGTTTCTAAATTAGCCAGAGCCCATGTGAACCCATAGGTGTCTTTGACGCTGTCCTTTTCCTCACTACCCACATCCAGTCTACCAGCAGGGCGTGTTGAGTCTTCACAGACCAGCCACTTCCCTTCATCTCCACTGCCACTCCCAGCAAAGCCACCGGCATCTCTTGCCTGGACTGAGACCCTGCACTCCTCACTGGTCTCCTCCGTGCTTTTCTCCTTCACTGTAACCAAAGTCATCTTTTAGAAATGTAGATCAGATGGTAGCCACCTGCTATAAACTCCTCAGTGGCTTCCCATTACAACTAGAATAAGATCGATTTCTTTCTAAGACCTACAAAGCCCCGTGTAATCCAGCCCCTGCCTAATTTTCCAACCTCCTCTCTTATCACTGCCTCACTCTGTTCATCCTGCTCAGATATTCTGGCCTCTGGCAGCTCCTGGAACCCATCAGGGTCTTTTCCTTTGTAGGTCCTCCTGCCTAAATTATTTTTCCCCTGGCAACCTCCTTTAGTCCTTCAGCATTCAAGATAAGTGCCACCTCCACCCCCCCTAAAGCAAGCCCCCCGTCATTCCTCATAGCAACCCTTTTCTTCCTTCATAGTACTAATACCAACTCTAAGCTTCCTGTCTGTCCTGTTTTCCATTGTATTGCTAACCCATAGCAGAGTCCCTAGAGCATAGTAGGTACTCAGTGAATACATGGGTGAATAATTGAGTGAATATAAAACATCAGCTCTCACATGTGAGAGTCCATAGTGTGCTAGGTAAGGTGATGGGAGGGTAGGATTGTGGAACTTCCTAGCCCAGTCACGTATAATTGAAAAAAAAAAAAAATTTAAGGCTCTGGTTCCCGGACTATGTTCTGGTCAAGTTTGATTACTTTTAGTGGATTAATTTAGGATATATTTTATCCCTAGTCTGTTCATCTCAGATTCCTTAAAGGAATACTGAATTAATTTTTATGTCTTTTCATGTATTAATCATAGGTTATTTAATATTGCATTTTTAGTAACTTGGTTAAAAGGAAAATGAATTATAAGTAGCATGAAACCCAAGTATAGGAAAATTGAACATTTTTAGAGAATTAAAACTTTGATGGAGAGCCAAAAGCCATCTGACATTACTATGATAGAATATCCACGAGAGGACTTGTATAATTTACTGAACGAGAAAAGTGATTATTCCAGTTCCCTCTTAGGGCATTTCCACCACACTAGAGGGGGCTGTTGTACTGAGTTTGCTTACTTAGTGTTGAAAATAAAATTCTTATATAGACTTGGCATGGCTTTCCTTAAACTTTCCTTAAATATCAGAAACATATAGAATAATGATTCATGCCCTGAAATGCTTTTCATATGGAAAAACCAAATTTCTCTGTGGAGGGATCCCTATTCTTCTCAGTCACAGGGACTGGATGTCTAGTACCTACCAAATCCTCCAAAATTCATAGGACTCAAGAGAAGTAATCTGCCCACAGCCTAAAGCAGACACATGTAATCAAGGTTCCTTTGGAAATGTTGGATATTTTATTATATAAAAATGCCCAGGGCTTCCCTGGTGGCGCAGTGGTTGAGAGTCCGCCTGCCGATGCAGGGGACACGGGTTCGTTCCCCGGTCCGGGAAGATCCCACATGCCGCGGAGGGGCTGGGCCCGTGAGCCATGGCCGCTGAGCCTCTGCGTCCGGAGCCTGTGCTCCGCAACGGGAGAGGCCACAACAGTGAGAGGCCCGCGTACCGCCAAAAAAAAAAAAAAAAAAAAAAAAAAAAAAAAAAATGCCCAGAGATCCACTGAATCGTGTTACTTATGCTTATTCTATGCCTTATTCTTTCAAGGTAGAGAAATGAGCATAATTTTTCTACATTTGTGTTGCATCAGCATCTAGGAAGTGATGAACCAAACTCTAGATTTAGCCATAATCTTCTGTTTGGGACTCAACAAAATTATGTACTTATGGAATTAGTATTAACAATTGTGTATCTCGTTATAATGAGAGAGAGGGAGAGAATTTCAGAGGATGAGGGACTGATCACATAGCATTTTAAGGGCATTTTTTTCTTCTTTTTTATCTTTCTGTTTTGCAAAACTTCGTTCTTTGATGGTCTACAAAGCATTTACCTATCTATTTCTAAAGCAGCAGAGCCTGCATGTGAGAGCCCACGGTATGCTAGGAAGAGTGATGGCGGAATAGGACTCTGGTGTTGGCGGTAGGGCTGAGCAGGATTCACAAATCTGGAAGAAACTGACAGATCATCTTGTGTCAAAGCAATGAAGTGATTTGCCCAAGGTCACACAGTTAGGACTTCAGTGCAGTACTTGGACTTAGTGCACATCTCTTTGTCATGTAAGCCCTTCCATTTTAAGGACTGTGTAGTTATTCACCGTTGTGAGCAATACATGACACCAAGTAGTTTTGTTCCTATGTTGCAAATAAAAAAGAAATGAAAAAAGTTTTAAAAGACATGGGTACTAGAAACTACTTACAGCACAACCAGAAATAGAATTTAGAAAACTTGACCCTATGTTCTGCCTGTAGCCACTAAGAGGTACTCCTTCCCGGAAGAAGCAAAACATCATATATATGTGAGAAGCACGTGGTTTTTGTTCCACGTGCAGATTTTCACTTTTTATTTTATGTTTTAGCTCTGTATTACCCAATGATAAACATCTGTTAATAGAGTGAAAGATAAGTCGGGGCACCATTCCCCTTCCTTCACCCACTGTGGATCCACAGAGGCCCTGGAGGAGGCTGTGACGTCGCCTCTCTTTCCTCTCCCCATCAGGACTGCTGTACGTTGGCTTTAGTGCCTGCATGTTTGGTCTCTACAGCTTCATGCCAGTGGTCATAAAGAAAACCAGCGCCACTTCGGTCAACCTCTCCCTGCTCACCGCAGATCTATACAGCTTGTTCTGTGGATTGTTTCTCTTCCACTACAAGGTAAGTGGAGTCAGTGCTCCTTTCTGAAGATGATACTTTGTAGGAAGGAATGCATATAGGTAGGAATACTCTGCTGTGGAATTGTCCCAATTTTGTGATTTTGCATTGAGAAGCAGGAATGTACCTCTGTGTGCTAACCCCCATGACCTGGGTATTCACATTCCAACTATAAGACTGAAGCAACATTTTGTCATAAGAGACTAGTCACTACAGACATTTGATAGTGAAAGATAAGAAACAGCTCTAGAGGGAAAGGCTTTCAAATAATGGGGGACAGTTTTTCTGACATCATTCACCCCAGAAGCTACTCTTTTTCCAGCCTAAAGCTAGGGAGACTTGTACAATTCTCAAGCTATAACTGCCGAATGGTTTCTGCCAAAGGCACCAGAAGAGTGTATTCTCATTGGAGAAAAGACACAGTTCCTGCAGTTTCTGTTTTGCATGGATTTTTATAGCAAATGTGAATGGAAAATGCTAATGTATTCAAAATAGTTTTTATTATATCAGCCCTAAAGAAGAAACTATTCAGTACAAAGATGGCAATCTCTTCAAGTGTAAGACTCTACCCACATCCTCACCCAAGGCAGGCATGACATTGGTTATGGCCCACTGAGGTGTGCTATGAGAGGCTGTTTTTTAAACACTGCACTCACTGATTCATTAACAATTGACTAGAGTTGGTATGTGAGAAGAGACCCGCTTGCCATGCCTTAACTAGTCCTATAAGATAAGGGTCAGTGGGGACTATGAAAAAGGTCAGTGTGAAAAAGGACAAGTAAGGGATACCCAAACAGATAAGACCGAATTAGGACAGGCCAAAGAAGAAGAGACAGAAGAACAGAGGCGCTGCTCTGGGCCACTTCTAGCCAAGTGCTTCACCAGCAGTATTACAGGTGATGTCATCGTCTCACGGATGTGGCCAGTTGATAGGGCATCTTGGTGGGTAGGGCATGTTCCACCAGGTCACACTGGGTTTGGAGGTTCCCGGAGAAGTGCTGAGCTGGAGGGAGTAAGTACTTGAGATGATGAGCAGAGGCCAAGCGGCAGAAGTGAATGGTCAGAAATATTACTGTGCTAAGCCAGAATCATAGCCAAGAAACAGACCGAGAAGAGCAGACACGGGCGGAAAAGAGGTCGCCAATGAGGTTGGCAGCTGGGAGGACCAGAAACAGACCTGGGAGATGAGAGGTGACGAAAGCAACCGTGGCAGCAGATAGGGGTAAAATGCTGAGTCCCTGTTTTACGTGGAAACTTCTGCCAAGCGTGGTGGCAAAAATGGCAGCTGAAAGAAATTGTCTATTGCTGGACAGCAGTTGTACATTGTTGGTAATTTGTTTTGTCTAGTTGGTACAATCTGTTTCCTGAGTGCACCCTGGTCCTCATAAGGGTGAAAAGTAAAGTCTCAGCGTGTTCCCCCCATTGCTCCCCACCAGTGTTAGGAGGACCACCTTCCCTCAGAATCCCCCTCCAAACACACCCGATTCTTTTCCAGAGCCCTGGGGACTGCTCAGCCGGGGCCTCATCCGTATAGCACAGTAGCTGCATTTTTCTGTCTCTCCTCTACAGCTAAGCATCCGCATCTGTTGTGGATGAGTTCTGTTCTCAGCACTTCCTCCTGTAATTGTCTTTGTAAGGTCCAACTAGAAGAATCCCTTTAATTGTCCTTGAGGAAAGATGACTGAAACCTATGGTTTTGATGAAGGACTACGGTCACTTCTTGGGCAGTCCTGATCCAGTTCGGCTCTCAGCATCCTCCATAGCAGTGTTCTGGAAAGTCTGCTTTCACCAGGGGTACTTGCTAAAAATGCAGATTCCCGGGCCACACCCCTGAGCCACAGAATCAGCATCTGGGGATGCACCTGGGGGAGTCTGCTCCTCCGTGAGGCTGATGTTCTCTGAATTTGAGAACAAATACCTGAAAAGGGGTCCCTGAGCAGCGCTTGTTCATATTTGAGTCTGTCACTCCTCGTACTTCCACTGACTTTTGGTTAGACCTGGGGCTCTCTACATAAACAAGAATCAGAAACTGGGAAGCTGATGAACCAGGTAAATTCTAATTCTCCCAAATTCATCTTCTTCTCTCATCATTTGTATGTTACTGCTAACTTAGGATAAGTAACTTTGGGGAGGAGGAAACCGTGTAGTACCCTGTCATCGTGCCATCAGAAGGGAACCTGTGTTATCCGAAAATTACATTCCTGTACTCACGTATTTGGAGGTGTCATAGATGTTTTTTAATTCTTAAAGCAATGCTTTTCACTATACATTTCACTGTTAAAGCAATGCTTTTCACTGTTACCATTTAACAGATAAATTTCCTTAAGGTAAGAAAACACAATAGGTGTTTTCTCTAGTTAAAATTGATTCCTATTGTCTTTCTTTAAATCAAACTTTCAAGATAATTGTAGATACATATGCAGTTTTAAGAAATATACAGAGTTCCCATTTACCCTTTACCTAGTTTCCCCCATTGGTGACGTCTTGCAAACCTGTGGTATAATATCAGGATATTAACATCGACACAGTTAACATGCAGAAGATTTCCATCCCTACAAGGGTTGTTCTTGTTGCCGTTTTATAGCCATGCTTACTTGTCTCTCACCCACCTCCTTAACCCCTTGAAACCACTAATTTATTCTCCATTTCTCTAAATTTGTCACTTCCATGTAAATGGAATTATACAGTATGTAGCCTTTTGGGATCGACATTTTTCACAGCATAGTTTCTCAGCATAATTCTCTGGAGATTCATCCATATTGTTTTATATATTAGTAGCTCCTTTTTTATTGCTGAGTACTATTCCACAGTATGGATGTACCACGATTTATTTAACCACGCACTCAGTGAAGGACTCTGGGTTGTTTCTGTTTGAGCCTATTACATGTAAAACTGTTACGAACATTCATGTACACGTTCTTGTGTGAACAGATTTTTCATTTCTCTGAAATAAACAACCAAGAGTACAATTGCTGGGCTTATGGTTGTAGCATGTTTAGTTTTATAAGAAACTTCCAAAATGTTTTCTTGAGTGACCTGTTATCTTTTGTTACAAAGAAATACATATCAGTTGTGAGAAAGTCCGAAAATACAGATAAGTATTGTTATACATTGGTACCATTTACAGGGCATATTACTTTTGTAGTACACATATTTGCAGTTCATATATATTTTAAAATTTAATTACACCATGCATACTGCTTTGTTACATGCTTTATTTAAACTTAGCGTGTAGGGACTTCCCTGGCTGTCCAGTGGTTAAGACTTCGCCTTCCAATGAAGGGGGTGTGGGTTCGATCCCTGGTCAGGAAGCTAAGATCCCACATGCCTCACAGCCGAAAAACCAAAACATAAAACAGAAGCAATATTGTAACAAATTCAATGGAGACTTTAAAAATGGTCCACATCAAAAAAAAAATCTTTAAAAAATTAATAAATAAATAAACTTAGCATGTATATATTTCCTTGTCCTTGCGGAGCACAGGCTCCGGACGCGCAGGCTCAGCAGCCATAGCTCACGGGCCCAGCCACTCCGCGGCATGTGGGATCTTCCCGGACCGGGGCACAAACCCGCGTCCCCTGCGTCGGCAGGTGGACTCTCAACCACTGCGCCACCAGGGAAGCCCTGGGCATTAGATTTTTAAAGACTCCCCAGTTGACCCTAGTGTGCAGCCAGAATTGAGTCATTGGTTCAGACAATTTATGTGGCTGCAAGCAGGTGGCACTAGGACCAAAGGGTGAAGGTTATAAGATTATAGTGAAATAGAAAGAAACCTTGTTAGCAATTAGTCATCCGAAAGTGGACTAGACTGTCTTGGGGGTTCCCCTCACTGGAGGAAGCTGGGCAAGAATGTGAGAGGGATAACGGGGAGGGGACTCACACTTCAGTACTGACGATTAACCCGTGACCTGATCTTATTTGGTTTTACTACAGTCTGCAGTCAGAGTTTACCTTTCACCTAATCATGATGTCTTTAAACAACCTTCTGGTCTGGTTATAAATATCTACAAGTTGAGAGAGAAGGGCTGTTTGCTCACAGATGTTGCTTACTCAGGCAGAACTAAATGATTAAATGAAGCTCTCCTGCCCAACATTGATTATTTGCTTTTTCTCACCTTCCGTCCTTGGAAAAAAATCCATTCCTTTCCCCACCCATCAGTCCACTGTCTGCAGCTTCTCTACCTCTTGTGCTGACTGAGCAATAAAGCCCCACATCCCACGGAAGCAAAAGACCTAATTCTGAAGTGGACTATCTACGTGGTATAGTGCTCTTGCAAACTCTAGTTTTACAAGACTTTTGAGAAGTGGTCATATGTTTCTGTTCTTTAGTACCTAACAACACTATTGAATCCAGAACAGTAAATCTATAGCAATCCATGGAAATTACAGGAGATGAGCTTTACTGGGCCTCAGAGACCCCTTAAAACCAAGCCCAGGAAGAGATTCACATAGGAAGTTTTCAAGTTGATGGTGTGTTGGCTTTTCAAGGTCAAAGCTTGACCAGTTATGAACTCTATCCCCTTGTTTATTGAACACAAGGACACTTTTGAAATTGAAAGGGTATGGATTTCCTGTGGCTACTGTAACAAATTACCATGTACTTAATAGTTAAAAACAACACAGATTTATTACCTTAGGGTATTGGAGATCGGAAGTCTCACTTGGTTAAAATCAAGTGTTAGCAGAGCTGGGTGGCTTCTGGAGGCTCTAGGGGAGAAACTGTTTCCTTGCCCTTTCCAGCTTCTGGAGGCTGCTTGCTTCCTTGGCTCGTGGCCCCTTCTTCTATCTTCAAAGCCAGCAGTAGAGCATCTTCAAATCTGACTGCCATTCCTGCTTCCCTTGTAAGGACTCATGTGATTACATTGGGCCCACCCAGATAACCCAGGATAATCTCACCATCTCAAAATGCGTAACTTAATCACATCTGCAGAGTTCCTTTTACCATGTAAGGTAACATATTCACAGCTTCCAGGGATTAGGGTGTGAACATTTTGAGGAGGCCATCATTCTGCCAACTACAGGAGACCCATTAATAATTTACACCAACACAAATAAGGGTACAATGTCTCCAAGCCGGACCAACTGGGACATGTGGATGTGCTCTTCAGAAGCCAAATCTGGGCAATGAAGGTACTCTCCACTTACACACACTGGGATCTGTTGAATTTCCCAACTGCTTTTTAAAGTAGTTATGTTACCTGCTAATCTGTCACTTTAACAAAGAAAACACTAAGTCAGGTGGTGAGAAGATGAATTGGGGTGAGAAGACTACTTCAGTGTCTGCTGTGTGAAGCATGAATTCAGCAGTTTGCTGTGGCAAAAAGAGCATGTTCTGCAAAGTCAAAGGAGCCTAGATTGAATTTGTGGCTTCTGTTTACTGTTTAAGGGCTTTGAACCAGCTATTTATTCTCGTCCAACTTCAAGGTGATTAGACTTGCCTTAGGGAGTTTTTGAAGGGATTATGTAATTTTTGAAAGGTGACCAATGGTGATGCATTTCTCTGATTGAATGTATGGTTCAGTAATCCCTATCTCATTCCATTTTTAAGATGTTACTCTTATTTTCAGATTTTTGTAACTGGATGTGTAGCTTTTAACAGTTTTGTTAGAGATTTCTCTTATTCCTTATTTGAAAAGGCAAAACGGGTTTCATGCATAAAAAATTTAGAAAATATTGTATCAGTCATTTTTAGCTGAATTCCTTGATTATTAGATTGCTTACAATAGAATTTTTAAGTGATAGCCATAAATTTTAAAATTTCAAGTGTTGTTAAAATAAAATATCAATCATTCTTTCAAGATATGCTGTCATGTGCTGAACATTCTTCAGGAAAAAAGCTGCCAGTGTTGAATATGCAGGGTATTCCCTTTTGCCTGACATTTAAAATAGAAAATGGCTTACTTCATATACTTTGCTATTACCTTTTCAAGGCTTAATATTGCCACAGAATTGCTGTAATAAAGTTGAGCGTAATTTCATAAGAAGTGATTATTTTTGTAGCCTTATCAAAATAAATAAAAAATTGATAGAGAAAGAAATGAACAACGTAAGTTCTCTCCAAGTCCCCTTTAAACACTCCACTTAGGCCATTGGCTTACCTGGCCCCCCATATCGAACAGCCTGAAACCACAGGTGATCCTAGTGAAAGAGTAATATTTCAGGAAGGTAAGGGCACCATAAAACTTACACACTTTACATCAGGAAGACGTTTTTACCATCCAAGTATTCACTACTAAAAAAAAAGGTAGAGAGAGATTTCAAAATCATTTGTGTAAGAATGCCACTTTATTCTGGGTAATGTGATTCACGTGAATTTTTGAGAACTTCATCTGTATGTTTTAGTCGCATTTTTATACCAGATAGATATTTATAATTGCTGCAAGTTATTTTCAACAAGTAATCAGAAAAGTTTCTTACCTCATCTACTGCCTATTCAGGCAATCCAGATAACATCCTATGATCCACCCTGACCCTCTCTGTCAGCCACTAAAAATTACCTCCGAACATGCGCCAGTTTCTCGTACTAGTTTTGTTGTTATTGTTGTTACAGGAGACTTGGCAAGAAAAGTTTAATAACTCTGGATGTGGGGCTAATTTAATAATATGTTGTTGTGTACTAAATTTAAAAGAACTTCATTCAGCAAATGTTTATGTATTCTGTGCCTGCTATGCTCCAAGCACTGTTTTGGTTCTTCACTATTTATAAATAAAGGTGACAAGAACAGCAAAAATCACCAGGCGGATTAATGCAAGGGATGAGCTTCCAAACCACTGAAACTTGAATAGGCCAGCAATCTCAAGCATCCTTAACATCTGAGTTTCAATGCCAGAGTTTGTAGAGATTGCATCAACAGCGGAATCTTTCATTAGCCACAGATATGAATCTGCAGCCAAGCAACCCTGTTGATCCTTGGCGACAGTGAGCAATTTCAGTAATGGAACTGCACTTGAAAAGCCAAGGCAGGCAGCTCCAGCCTGTGGCGGCTGATGACCAGAAAGCAATACTTCACATCTTATTTATAAAAACACCTGCATAAGTAACCAGTTATATTTCTTTTTGTAAGAACAGCATCTTAAAAGGCTGTGAATTTTAAGTATAATACTCCCTAATGCAATTATTAATGGGAGATTTTAAAACTGACACAGCTTTTATGACTCTTCATATTTTTTAAACTGTCACTGGTGAGTAGAGAATTGGAGAAACTGGCATCACTGAGGCCCCAAAGCATTTCACATGAAATACCCAGGTGTGAGGGCAATGAATGTTTAGACTTGCTTTCCCCCTGCCTGGAAACTCAGTACAGTGTCTTTTGAAGTTTCCATCTGGCAGAATTAGAGTAAGTGCTTTCGTGGGTGGAAGGGAGTGCTTCCCAGGCAGCCATTCAGGAACCCAGGCTCCTTCCATCTTGTGGCTCTGCCATCCTCTGGTGCAGGGATCAACAAACTATGAACTGTGAGCCAGCCTCCTGGTTTGGTAAATATAATTTTCTCAGAGTACAGCAACGTCCATTTCTTTGTATGTTATTCATGGCTGCTTTTGCCCTACAACAGCAGCACTGAGTAGTTGTGACAGAGACTGTGTGACCTACAAGCCAGAAATATTTACTATCTAGCCCCTTAAGAAAAAGTTTGCCTGCTCCTGGGCTAGGCTCTTGGAGTCCTCTTCAGGGCTCGCTGTAAGACAGCCTAGAGACTTCTATGGCTGTGTCTGGAGTGATGTATATAACCTCCTCCTCACTCTATTGGCCAGAACTCAGTCACATGGCCACATTCTATTGCGAGGGAGGCTGGGAAATGTAGTCAAGCTGTTTGTGCGGGAAGAAAAGAAAACAGGTTTGTTTAGTGAATGAGTAGCCAGTATCTGCCATATTAGCAATTTCCATTTACCAGAAATATTGAAAGGATTAGAGAAGTTGGGGATAAATTGTGCGGCAGGTCCAGAATTATAGCCAGACGTCAAAATTCCTTCTACATGAATCTATTCATAAATTCCACATCACAAACAGATATTTTGAACTCATATCATCAGGACAAGCTGTAAGGAAAAATGGAATGAGCTAGAAGTGTTGCAGAAGTTTCATATGGAAAGGCTTGTGGTTGGACTGGAACACAGCCAGGAAAAAACAGCTAGCTGTCTTCTAGGAGAATGCATGGGATGTGTTTGTCATCAGGGTGCATAGCCTGGCCCCCTCCTGCACAGTCAGACACCTAATTTTCTCAGCACACCTGTATGGATCCGTCTCCCATGGATGACCCAAGCACATGGAAATCAGAGCATCAGTTTGCTGAGATAAAGAACAAAGATCAGCTCAAACATTGTCTTGCCTAAAGCTGAGACATCACTCTATACATCTCCAGGGGCTACTATAGATGGAAGATTTCTTTTAAACTCTATACTTAAAGTTTTGAGAGTTTTTATCTATTTCCTTCCATGAGAGATGATTGATATTATCCCTTCTTCATTTCCTGACTTCTGTTGTACTGTTTTTATGTTGTCAATTATTTTAATAGTTAATTTCTATCAATATAATTCCTATGGTTTTAAAGCCTATATTTCCATACTTACTACATTTGCTATACCTCCAGTCTCTGAAATCCAGGCTCTTTTCTGAATTCCTTATCTTGATTTTTCTCTTATTTGGCTGGATTTCATCACTATTGGTATCGTCAGGAAGCAGGGCTGCCATGCATGGTTGTCCAGGCTGTCCACAGTGCAATTTGTCCATTTATAAGGAATATGTTCCAGCAGATGGTCAAGTGCCTTGAAGAGGGGAGACTTTATAGTCACTGCAAAAGTGCCACTGGGCTAGTGGTGGGTCTGTCAGGAAGTATTCTTTGCTTCCTTGAAAATATGTCTTATGTTTGTATTCAAAGGAGAACTTTTTTTAGGTAACACTTTCTTTTTCTCAGAGCTTTATAGCTATTGAGAGGTTTTTTGTTTTAAAAATTGAGCACTGCACCCAGTCCTTTCCAATCTTTTGAGTGACTGGATTTTGTCATTAAGGAATTTGGTTTTATTTTTTCCCCCAAGAGTTCACAAGTGTGGTATCTCTGGGTTTTCTTCTGTTTGAGAATGTCTCTGATGTCTTTACGCTTGTAAGTCAACTTGGTCTATGACCTGTCCCACTCCCAGGGGTACAGTTCCTTGGTGGCCTTGAAACTGCTCCCCCAATTCACCCCAGAGGCCCAGATAATGGCAAGCCCCAATTCCCCTGCCTCCTTGAGAATAAGAGGAAGAAGGGAAAGGTTTTTTTTCCTAAGAATGTTTCGTTGACTTTTCCCTGAGTTTGCCTAATCACCACTTAATCAATTCTCTCCAACTTGGAGAGGGAGCTGAAACTATCTTCACCAAAATGTGAACCCGCGTCCAAGGGCAGGCAGAATGACAGAGTTGTCACAAGCCTGAGCCCAAGCTCTGGAGTCAGAGCACCTGTGTGCATTTCAGCTCACTCCCTACCAAGGGGCCCCTACCTTTTTTGTGCCATGTGTCCCTTTGGCAGTCTGGTGAAGCCTGAAGACCCCTTTTTCAATGTTTCTAAATGTCTAAAATACGTAGCATTACAGAGCAGGCTGGTTGTATTAAAATAAAGTTATCAAAATATTTTTAAATGTGATGTTATAGTAATATACAAACCACAAGATCTGGAAGCACCTCTAATAACTATTATCATTTCAAAGCAGTGACGAGTGTAAGCAATATTTGGAGACATCTGTGCAGCAATTGTAGTGTGATATAAAAATACATGTGATTTCTATTGCGAAAGAGTCTATGGTACAACAATACTAATGTAGCTCATTGCTTACATTTATGACAAAGACATGTTAAACGTCAGCTAGAGGTCAATGAAATTAAAAATCCGGGTTTCTTGTCCAGGTTTGAAGACCCTCTGAATTCTATACAAGAACCCCTGATGCTACCAGGGGCAAAAGTTACTTAATTTCTCTCAACCTTAGTTTCCCCATCAGCAAAATGGGGGTCACAATAGTGGATACTGTATAACTGGTAGCATTAGGGGTCCTTATAGTAATGAAGTAGTGTGTGTAAATCACCTACTGTAGCTGGCACAGTGAACACTCAGTAAATAGCGCCATTATCAAGGATGGTAGAATTTTGAGTGCTTGTATTTCATGTTCTTCACTTAAAAGTATTGGCTAAATTATGTATTGCTGAAACACTATCTGAACATTTGTTATTTTTATAATCATAAAAAAAATTATTTTCAGTTCAGAAATACATAAGGCTAGCAATCCCCTCAAATAAAAAGGAAATCTAAATACGAATCTCTGCCATTGAAAAATGGGACAAAATTGCAATGAGACTCTGATTAGAAGTTTCTAAGTGGTTTATTCTTGGTTTTAATTGACAAACATGGACAAAAAATTAAAGGGTTTCTCTGTGTTTGTTTTCCTCATTCTTTTTACATAACTAAAACTCTTCACTCATTACATTGCTAAGCACCAACTTAGTCATATGCTTAGTTTCTTCCTCATTTAAATATATTTTGGGATGTGGTTCTATTTTTTAAATAAATACACTGTAAGCCATTCTGTGGGGCCTCACATTTAGCAATCTCACTCAATGCAACTTGAACGTAAATTTTGGCTACCAGTATTACATCTGGTTCCTTCTTGATGCTCCATTGAACCAGGCATTTTCGTGCAGGAGTGGAGCTATTTCCCGTTGCTCTGGAAGTCTCAGCAGTTAGGGATTATGTTGATGTTGCCTTTGTGCACTACCCAGTCACAGCTTTAAATGAAAGGACAGACCTTATGTAAGAAGTAAGTTCTAAGCTCAAGACGACAGGGGCTATGCATGTCTCCCTCTCTGCTGGATCCCTGATATCTGGTACAGGGCCTGGCATGGTAGTTGTTCATCAATTATTTATTCAATGAAAGGCTTATTTCTACAAGAAACATTAAAGGTTAAACTTCAGTTTTCTAAGCTGAATGTTATCTAGGAATTTTCACATAGGATGCAGAAAGCTTTTGATTGATACGGACTCTTTACATCTCAAGTTGACGAAACCTGCTGAAAAGTTCAAAATTTAGATCCCACAATAGCAAGTCACTGTTTTGATTCACTCTTTGCATTGATGGATTGCTTAGGGAACATCTCAAGGGAACATGGGTATTAGAAACCAGTTCAATGCCATAATAACTGTATACATTGTCGTGGGAGACAGGAAGCATGGAACCTACATCAAGGTTGAAAATTGGCTAAGACATTTATTCTATTTACAGAAAAAATCATATCTAATATTCAGATTTATTGTTCATAAGTCATCCCACAGTAAAATTGTGAAATGTCATTATCATATACGGTATTTCTGTATCTATATCTGTATTTGTTGATGTGTCTACATCCACGGGGGTCCACAGACAGTTCTGTAAAAGGTCAGACTAGAGATATTTCAGGCTTTGCAGGCCAGACAGTCTTTACAGCCACTCAACTCTGCCATGGACATGGCTGTCTTCCAATAAAACTTTATTTACAAAACCAGGCAGCTGCCAGATTTGTTAGTTTACTGACCCCTGATGTGGACTGTAATTGTCGTTGCAAACTTTTCCCTAATCTTCAGCACCAGGAAACAACCATTTCCTCTGCAGAGTGTATCATTAACAAAGCTGCTGGAATGCTACAGCCTTCCAGCATCAACAAAGCTCTACACAGAATGCTACAGATTTTTTTGCACTTCAAGTGTGTGGACTTGTTTTCAAAGCTAATTGTAATCGTTTCTACGCAGCTTTAGAATAAGTGGAGTATCCGCCTCCTATCTGAGTTCTTGGTGGCATCGAAGGCCGCATCTGTTAGTTTTGTTATAAGGATATCTGTGGCATGCGTACAATACAGTGAAACGTCTTCAGTTTATTGGTTAAATTGTTTTCATTTTACGTAAAGGAATGAGTAGGGTGCCAATGCAAAACAACAGTCCTGAGCTAAGATGGATATTAAAGCCATAGCTTACAGAGAAGGAGGAAGCAAAGCCATCTGGAGACAGGGAGCACATCCTAAACTGATTTTCTGCATACTGTGTGCCCCAGGAGAAACAACAATATCAGATAATAACAATAATATTATCCAATTAACTTTCCCAGAATCACGTGTCCGGAGAAAACCATTGTATATATGCACAGGTTAACTTGACAATAAAGAAGGTCGTTTCCAAGTGACATATGTCCTTACAGCTTAAGTGACTTCTCACCATCTCCCTCAAAACAATATACTGAGAGAGACATATAGAGACATATAGATGGGTACATCAATTCATGGATGTCAAATTTAGGGGAAACCTCTAGATTTTTATTTTAAAAAAATGTGTTTGTATAATAGTAACATAACCCAAAATTCACATTTTTTGCAACTCCTAAGACATTAGATAATTTAATTTTTAATAATAGGTACAAAGAAAAAGAAATGACCAGTGTTGAATGTCTGTCACATTTTTTATAGCACTTCATGGATTTCAAGTATTATACAATTCTGGGAAAAAGTAATAATAATGATGTAAGATTTTATGATGGAATAACCAAATATTCTGGGCCTACTGCCAATACTTCTCGGTGATATTCTGGAATTAAAAAGTGAGTGTCGAGGACTTTTCAAGAAGGTGGCAGCTACTTATCACGTTCTGTGGTTGAAGAGTGTCACTGGCCTTACCAGTAAACAAAGGATGTAGCAGCCATCAGGCCATCAGCCACTGCAGCCCAGACTGTGCACCCTGAGGGGATTCAGGATGGAGAAAAACAGGATACTGACCCTAGATAGTTAAGGTGCATATCAAAGGAATGGTTTCCATGAGTCCAGATTCTCGCATCTTCCCATACAGAGAAAAGCACTAAATTCATTAACTTGAGATGTTTGTTTTTCTTTAATTAGCAGAAATCTTTTGATGTTTAACTACCTAGTTTGGTTTTGCAAAACTCCTATATATCCTGGCTCCTCCCTTACCTCTTAGGAATACTCCCTTTTATAGCTGTCTGAGAACTTGTCTCCTGGGCTTAAGTCCTCAGGAAATTCTCCAAATAAAACATAATTCTTAACTTTTAGGTAGTGCATTTTTTTTCAGTCTATAGACCAGACTTCTTATTTAGAAAAAAAATTTATTAGCCATTGAAACCATAATATGATTTCTTCCTTGACAGCTGCCACATCAAGATATTCTTTACAATAAATTACTCATCCATTTATTTCATTTTTCTGTCTCTCTTGCCACCAGCAGGTGCATGTGAGAGAAGGAAATGAGGAATTCCAATATGGTTGCAGGAGAGTTCATTTTTCATTTTGTCAAGGGGTTTCCCCCTCCTGCAGCCGGGATAATATTTCTTGATGATTGTGCATTTCTATGAATTGAGAAAGAACAGCTTCCAAATTCATCAACAATCCATTAAAGTTGTTCCAAGATATATGGAATTAAATAAAGTTGAGCCCCACCCACCCCTGTACAATAAGAGATATGGATTGCCCTAGAAACTTGAATATAGGGAATGGAAGAAACAAAAAGAGTTACGCTGCAATGCAGTTAACCAAGCATTTAGGAGATGGGAAGAGAATTGGGTGGAACCTCTGGGTGCTGTGTCAGCTGTCACTACAGGACAAGCCCTAAGTTCTCTGTTAGACCTGCCCACACCTCCCATGTCCTCAGTTCCAAGTCGTTCATCGCGGCGCTTCGTGCTTCTCTGAGGGACTGGTTTTCTGAAAATGAAATGAGATGATACACATGAAAATACTTTGGAGGAAGTAGACCACAGCTTTGTTTGCTATCTAAGATTATCAATCTTAATTTAGAATTGTTATGAAATGTACCTTCCTAAATATGGTTCTCATCTTAGAACACTTCTCAGGTTGCGAGAAAGGAGACCAATTGGCAGGAATTACACCTACGACACCACGCAGTGTATGCTAGTGCTATAGAAGGTGTTAAGAGTAAATCCTCTCCATTGAAAAGATGATATGTGACAATAGGACAATAAACGCACCATGAGAAATGCTTAGGAGAGCATCACATACTCTCAGAACAGTCAGCTTCAGTAATTGAGATTCTTAATTTCTCTCTTCTAAACTCCCCACGTGTACTCCATCAGCAAATTCTATCCATCCTCCGACAAAATAGATCCCCTTCTGTTTCTACTGCCATCCTCTTGGTTCAGAATACAACCATCTCTCACTTAGACCATTTCAATAGTCTCTTGGTCTTTCTGCTTCCACTTATTCCTCTTGTCAATGAAACAATGTTGCCTGCCCTATCCGAAAACAAAGGATGTTGCATCACATCACAGTCATCACATTACAGCCACGGGACTCAGGAGAGAAACAGGATGCACCTAGAAGTCAGCCACTGCAGCCACCCCCCACGGTGCCCTCTGAGGAGACCCAGGGTGAGAAAGTACAGGACACTGGCCCCAGATAGCTGGGGTGCATATCAAAGGAATGATTTCAGTGAGCCCAGACTCTTGCATCTTTCCATGCACAGAAAAGTGCTAAATTCCTTAACTTGAGATGTCTGTTTTCTGTAATTAATAGTAATCTTTTGATGTTCCAACTACCTGGTCTTTGTTGCAAAAGCTCCTATATATCCTGGCTCTTCCCTTAGCTCTTCAGAGCAGTCCCTCAGAGCTGTCTGAGAGGCTGCATCCTGGGTTTAAGTGCTCAGTTTTGTCCGCCAAAGAAACATAATTCTCAACTTTTAGGTGGTGTGTTTTGTTTTTTTTTAGTTGACAGTCTCTACAGTTAATCACCCACCAGCAGCCGGGGTGATCCTTTTAAAACACCAATCAGATTATGTTCTCTTCTTCTGAATACCCTTTACTAACTTCTTTCTCACTGCATTTTGCGCAAAATTTAGATGCCCTGCTGACCCCTAAGGGCCTGACAACTTTCCTGAGTGCCTGTGTCCTATGGCTCATTGACTGAAAAAATGCACCACCTGAAAGTTGAGAGTTATATTTTATTCGACATTCTTAGGACTTAAAGCCTGGGAGACAGCATCTCAGATAAATGCTGAGAAAACTGTTCCAAAGAGGAAGGGGGGATATAGGAGATATAGGAGTTTTTGCAATCACGGCAGTCTTTCCCAAAGTCATATTACAGATTAAGTTCTTCAAGTTAGTTTTAGTCTGTCTCCCACGATAGACTGGAAACTGGGAACAGAGTTATATCCGTTTTATTTGTCACCGTACCCCCAGCACATGATGCATAATAGGAACTCGGTAAGCATTTCTTGAAGGGATGGATATGATATTTAGGGTGATATATAGGGTCTCAGATCATGGTTAAGCTCAGTTATTAAATGAATAATTACTGAGCTATTAGTTACTGCGTCTATTACTAATGGTTACTGAGTCTATTAGCTTCATACGGCTGCTGTAACAGATTACCACAAACGTTGGTGGCTTGAAACAGACAGACATTTGTTCTCTCACAGTTCTGGGGTCAGAAGTTCGAAATCAGTTTCACTGGGCCAAGGCTAAGGTTCAGCAGAGCCATGTTCCAACTCGAGGCTCTAGGCTCTAGAGAATCTGTTCTTTCTTCCAGCTTTTGTTGCTGCCAGCATTCCTTGGCCTGTGGCTCTATCGCTCCAGTCTTTAAGGCCAGCATCTTCAAATCTCTCTTCTCTGTCTTCACATCCTCTTCTTCTCTGTGAGTCTAAAACCTTCCTCTGCTCCCTCTAGTAAGATACATGTGACTGCATTTCAGGCCCACCTGAATAACCCAGATGTATTAGTCTGCTCTGGCCACCATAACAAAATACCATAAGCTGGGTGGCTTGGACAACAGAAACTTGTCACACATTTGAAGGCTGGAAGTCCCAGATCAGAGTCCAGCAGGGTTCAGTTTCTGGTGAGGGCTCTCTTCCTGGCTTGCAGACAACTGCCTTCTCACATCTTCGCACGGCCTTTCCTCCGTGTGTACACATGAGGGGGAGCGCAGGGCGGTGGGAGAGAGAGCTCTCTGATCTCTTTTCATAAGGACACTAGTCCACCTTTATGACCTCATTTAACTTTAATTACCTTAATGGAGGCCCCATCTCTAAATACAGATACATTGGGGGTCATGGCTTCAATATACAAATTTGTTGGGGAGGGGTACACAATTCAGTCCATAGCACCCAGGATAATCTGTCATCTCAAACTCCTTAATCACATCTGCAAAGACCCTTTTTCCAAATAGGGTAACCAACATTCACAGGTTCCAGGGATTAGGATGTGAATGTACTTTGGGGTCCACTTGAAAGCTTAGCACAATGAGGAAGCAAAATTAATTGCTAAACTTACATATACTCAGGGCTGCTCAAACGTGATTTGTGTCAATGGGGAGCAGTTGCTCAAAATTAATAAATAAGGTAAAGCAGAATAGGAATTTATGAGGACTTATATAATTATCATTGTAAGAAAACTCAAGATAAATATGTCCAGACACTGAGCCTATAAGCCAGGGGGTTATTATTTGCATTGCCAAAAAAGCCTTCCTCTCCAGATGGATTGATTGTCTCTTAAGTTGCCAATTCTATAAATGCATTTTCAGTTCAACTTGATTTATGCTGAAGTTTTCAGAGAGGGCTATTGAGGAAGGTTTTTTATATCTATCTTTGCTTTAGCATTTACTTCTTGTGATATAAAGATAACAATATAGCTGACATTTATTGAACATTTACTATGTGCCAAGAACTGCACCAAAAGTTTTATACATGCATTTCATTTAATGCTCACAAAAGTCCCATATGGCAGGTACTATTATTATCCTTTGTTAACTGATGCATGACCAGAGGTATAGAGAAGTAAGGAACTTGTCCAAGACCATAGCAAGGAGGTGGCAACCAGGTATGCAAACCCCAGCATTCTGACTCTAGAGCTTGTACGGTGAACCACCACTTGATATTGCCTGGAAAATATCATTAAACACTCCATTTCTAAAACTTGCCATGGAGAGAAATTGTTATGAAAGTTTATATCAGCATCTAGCCCTTTAATATAACAGATTTTTGTGTTGTTAATAGTCAGGGTTATCCAGAGAAATAGAACCAATAGGGGGTGTGTGTGTGTGTGTGTGTGTGTGTGTGTGTGTGTGTGTGTGTGTGTGTGTGTGTGTGTGTGTGTGTGTGTGTGTGTGTGTGTGTATATCTATCTTTATCACTACATAGTCCTATCTATCCATCTTCCAATCTAGAGCTAGGGAGATAGAGAGATGGATTTATTTTAAGGAAGTGTCACATGTGATTGTAGAGGCTGGCAAGCTTGAAATCTGGAGGGCAGCCTGGCAGGCTGGAGTCCCAGGGAAGAATTGGTGTTGCAGCTTGAGTCCAAAGGCAGAATTCCTTCTTCCTCGGGGACCTCAGTCTTTTTCTCTTAAGACCATCAACTGACTGAATGAAGCCCATCCACATTATGCAGGGTAATCTGCTTTACTCAGAGTCCACTGAGTTAAATGTTCATTTCGTCTAAAATATAGCTTCACAGCAACCTCCAGACTGATGTCTGACCAAATACCTAGGCACTATGACTTAGCCAAGCTGAGACATAAAATTAACTGTCCCAGGTCTACGTCTTCTCAACCCGGCACCCATATACACATCTCTTTAAATCATACTTAATCTCAAAATAAAGACAATAACAAGACGGTACTTTTGCCCAACATGATACAACTAGCCTGCACACAACTGAAAACACACTAACCTTTTCCCTAGAAAAGGATGCAAACATCTTGGGGGATGTTCACTCTTCTCCTTGATGTCCTGTAACTTAAATACTATGGTGTAAAATCAATACATCTTATCTGATAAGGGGATAAGAGAAGGGAGAAAACAAAGATATTTTATACACACACACTGACACCCATATTAATAACAAAATAAGGAGTAAATACTCGTGACAATTACAGTCCTCATTTCTGTAACTGGTCATGCTGCTGTAGCTGGTACTTATAACTACCTTCTTCCAGTACCCGTTCTCTACTCCACTTGTCGTCAGCGAGTACCTCAGCCAACCACGTGGTTCTTTACCTGGTGGGGTGACCCAGCCTTCATTCCTAAAGAGTCCGAGCCATTAGTAGTCCTGCCTGGATTGGGTTGTTGAAGGTTTCCATTGACTTCAATCACAGGCCATGGTAATACAAAGAGATGCCTAGGAGATCTGTAATCCAGACGTACTCTTACCTCCATCATGAAGTAGCAGCACAATTTCCCCTTGGTAACCGAGGCCGACCACCCCAGCACAGTGACAAGAACTCCCTTCTTTGTTCATTGAGAAGCACGAAGAGCCCAAAGTGGCTGGGTGCCAATCTTAACTTTCAGTTCAGTGGAATCATTGTGTGTCTCCTGGTGAAAATGTTCCTCCCTTTGGAACTAAGACTTTTAGATCAGCAGAGCCTAAGGTTGCAGTGACAGAAAGCAAAATTTTATCAATGGATCACTAGGAAAAAGTGAATGGTGCCACTCCCGTTTCCATCTCTTGATTCCACTGTAATGGAACAGATGTTCTTTGAGGGGTACTGAGCTGCAATACTATCACTTCCATAAATTAAGGTCCTTCACCTGCTTTAAAATTCAGTCCCTTGCAAAATCACTCCAGCCCAGTGTGTACCCCTGTGTTGTGTAGAGAGAAAATAGATCTCATGTGATGCAAGAGTCCAGACATGAGAGTGAAGGCCACTGCTCAGTGTACCTCACACACAAATGTTATCCTTCCTTGACTAGTGATAATAAGAACCAGTCGTGGGAAGGAGACATATATGAGCCATCGAATGGCCTTTGTTGTAAGTGAGCCTATAATTAAACGTTCCCACAGACTAGCCCCCTTTTATTCCACTTCCGGCTTGGCTATGAAGGTCTTTTGCTGGACGGCAGAGAATAGAAATCTGCATGAACGAGGATTTCTAACAATTCATCAAACCAAGTGAAAAGGTCTGTTTGTCATATAAAAGATAGTGGCAGGAATCCATTTTTAGCTCCTTGTTGCTGTACTCATGTGTGAAATTACCCACAGGGGAAGATACTTGCCTGTAAAAGAACCCTTATTGGCCTTAGATGTGATTGGCTGCACAGAATACACTGCCAGAGGAATTGGTTTTGCAAACCAAACAGAAGGCCTCATAAACTGAACTCAGAGGGCAAGGGGGACGTAGCCTTGCCCCGAGTGACAGTGTCAGGCCACGGAGAGGCAAAGGCCCTGGTTGCTGCTTCTCTCCTTAACAATATGATATTTGGAGGATAAGTTGTTTCCCAAGTTTTTAAATCTTAGTGATATCTTGGTTTTCTGATATGGATTGAGAGACCATTTGGCATTTGGACTAAGGTACTCATTGATTTATTTTCTGTCTCAATTAGATTAGCATGAATTTGGGATTATTTCCTCTCTCCTAATTGGAGAAAGAATGTGGAAGGAGGCGTGGAGGTCAGTATTCTTAGTCCCTAAAAACAACCAGTTTCAGTGTCTGTCGATAGATTGTGTGCCATGCCCACATTTGGTATTTTCCATGCTATGACTTAGAAAAAAAGAAATATTGCAATATTTAGCCAGAGAAATTTAGCCCCTTTTTATTTTCTTAAAAACAAAAAAGAATGAAGAAAAAAGAGGAGGAAGAGAAATAAGAGGAGATAAGACTAGGAGACAAAGCAATAATGAGGCAGGTCCAAAGAATTTGAAAAAGCTTGGGCCTCTGAGGGGAATTTATTTCCAGTTCAGTAAACTCAGAAGCAGAACTTTTGCATTTTTAATGCCCTTAATAATGATAAAAATGATCTTGTTAGGTTAGTGCAGAGCCAAAATTAGGAGGTCAAGTACCAACTTGTTTATGTTGATGTTTCTGTGGAGTCAGGTCTGTCTAGTTTCCTTGCCCTGAATAGCAATTGACTCAGATTCAGCAGCAATAGATCAGGACCAGGCAGAGCCTTTTGTCACAGGATCCCACCCAGGCCATAGCTTACAGCCTGCCCAGCAATGACCAGCTTCCTCTGGTCTTCTTCCTCTGGTCTTCTTCTCCCCACCATTCCATTCCCAGGTTCAAGGTGTGGTCCACAGCCCTCTTATACTCACACGGCTGCTGAGAGACATGTTTTCATTGGTGAGCTGTCCTCTCCCTCCTGGCCCAGGACACTCAGCAGACTGGCTGTGATCCACAGGGTCCACCTTTCAACCCACATATCAAGTGGGGACCCAAGAGACCTTGGGCTCCCCTTTTAGTTACAAAATCCAATTTTACCTACCCATAATATTTGGACTTAAAAACTCCACGATGGCAGCATTATCTTTAATTATGATTCATTCTTTTTTTTTGAAGAATTAATGGATTGATTCTTTTTTTTAATTAGTTTATTTATTTTTGGCTGTGTTGGGTCTTCATTGCTGCGCGTGGGCTTTCTCCAGTTGCAGTGAGCAGGGGATACTTTTCATTGCGGTGCTAGGGCTTCTCATTGCTGTGGCTTCTCTTGTTGCGGAGCATGGGCTGTAGGCATGTGGACTTCAGTAGTTGTGGCTCCTGGGCTCAGTACTTGTGGCATGCGGGCTCTAGAGCTCAGGCTCAGTAGTTGTGGCACCCGGGCTTAGCTGCTCCGCGGCATGTGGGATCTTCCTGGACCAGGGCTTGAACCCGTGTCGCCTGCATTGGCAGGTGGATTCTTAACCACTGCGCCACCAGGGACGTCCCATGATTCATTCTTTTAATTGGTATTTTGCTTAACTTTGTCACTGATGTGTCTTTAAATTACCCTGGTACCTAAGATCTCCAAACTGTGTAATCTGACTCTGTTTGAAACAGAATTGGGCTTATTTATTCCTTTTAGTCTAGGAATCTTGGTTAGATGTGCCAGTTGATTTGGCTTTATATGTGCATTTTATATCATGGAGTGTGGTAGTACAGGGGAGAAGACACTTTGTTTTACACTGCAGAGTATTCAGGACAGTTTCCCAAATTTAATTAAAAGTCTAATTTTTCCCAGGCATAACTTGCTGCTGAAATTGCCAGGCCAGTCTCTCTACATGGAAATTCTTCCCAGCAGCTCTTGAACCTCACCTTTACCAGCCTGTGCATATAACCTTGGGAATGACCAGTCACTGCTTTCATGGTTCTTCTTACCCATGATTGCATTGACTTCTGAAGCAACTGCTAAATTTGTAGACTCCCAGACTCTACCTTCTCAGATGTTTTCTGCTAAAGAGTTTAAAATGTGGAAAGGTTAGATTACATCTGTGTCTGTTTAAAAGAATAAACTTGAATAAGAACTAGAAAGGAAACCATTATTGTAGCCACATGTCCTTTGTATACGTGAACTCCTTCCACGTCAAAAGCCATGTCTAAGGCAAATTAGGAATATCCTTGAATTCATTTCTGAGAAGCTTCCTTATGCAGTTGAGAGACCAGTTTCAACTCCTTTGCTCACCTGCTATACATGAGAAGCCTTCAGGGGTGGTGTTCTTTCAGGCTACTCAGCTTCTCTCAAGAAAAGTTCAGAAGGCGGATCCTATCAGGTCAGCAGTAGTGGCTCATAGACGCGCGTGCGTGCGTGCGTGCGTGCGTGTGTGTATACACTAAAAGAGAGAGACAAAGACAGAAAAATACGTGCTGGGTAAATTTAGAAGAGAATTATATGGGAGAAGGGGGCTCTCCAAGTTTTTCAGTCCTGTTTCCTCCTAGCTATTGAGAAATTATCTTTGCCTGTATCTTCTTTCTGATTTGACCTTATTTTCTCCCTCCTTCCAATTGTATTTTCTCTGACCTTCCTCAGCTCTCCAAGTTAGACCTAAATTGGATTTAAATCTAAATCTCCCCTTCTTCTCAGATAACTTCAGGAGCTTTACCCAAGTCTCATTCCCCTGAACCCCACTTTCCTAGCAAACCCACCAACTGCTCTTTTCCATGTCTTTCTTCCACCTCTCACAAGCGACATTGTTTCTGATTCCAACGAACCTTTGTTTTTTTTGGTGACAGAACTGCCATACATCTCTCTTTAAGAACTAAGAGAATCTTTTAACTTTTCATTACCTATTAAATCAAAATTAGTTCTGGTCATTAATAGGCCCAAGTGGAGTCACTGAGCAGAAGCAGCCGGTCTAACAT
This sequence comes from Orcinus orca, assembly GCF_937001465.1. NCBI lineage: Eukaryota > Metazoa > Chordata > Mammalia > Artiodactyla > Delphinidae > Orcinus > Orcinus orca. Next base: position 41,776,714 of record NC_064570.1, on the reverse strand, counting down.
CAGGAACCTTGTAAAAGCCATGTCACACAGAGGCACACACCATAAAAGGCCTCTTTTAACGTGCACTGTCCGGGAAAGAAGGAAAAACCAGGCCCTCCATGTAGAGGCAGTTGGTACACACATTCAGTGAAAGTAGAGCTTTAACCCACAGTCACTTCATGCCCTACCTCACGCCTCTCTGCGGTTGCCCACGTTCTCCTCTGCTTACCCCTGCCATCTTTTAGTCAACCCAAAAAAGAATACCTCCCTTAAAAACTGCCCTCTTCCCCACATAGTATAGTTGATATATTTATAAATATACTTTGAAATGGCTTTCAAACCATGTGGTTTTCTACTTGTATAGATTTAGGCCCATTCAAGTCATTCGTTTATTAAAACTCGACTTAGATGTTTAATACCAAAACTAAAATGAAAATTTGGTCTGTCCCTAACTGATGTGCTGAATGTCCCATTAGCTAACTAGTATATATTGAGCTGCCAGCTGGCTAAGAGCTAGGTTTCATCCCTGGTTGGAGGTTAAAGAGCTTGGTGCAGATTTATCATCAGTCTTCCAAGCCACCCCATTCTGAATGATGGCTCGTGTCCCAGTCAGATTGCTTTAAGCAACACGCAGACATTCTCCTTATGTACAGCAACTGCTTTCTGATCCTTGCTAGCAGTGAGACCCGTCAAGATGGAAAAAGGCAGGAGAAAAGTCAGTAGTGTGTACAGTGGGGTAGTGAGAAAGGGTGCATCCTTTTTCAGCTTCTCAAAGTTACAAGTCAGATAAAATGCAGGCAAAAGTGCAGCACCAAACACACAGCATCTTCTGATGGGCTACAGTTGACTGCGGTGAGGACCACGGAGTACACTTCAGACAGCAGCCCGTATTCTTTTTTTTTTTTTTTTTTTTAACATCTTTATTGGGGTATAATTGCTTTACAATGGTGTGTTAGTTTCTGCTTTATAACAAAGTGAATCAGTCATACATAAACATATGTTCTCATATGTCTACCCTCTTGCATCTCCCTCCCTCCCACCCTCCCTATCCCACCCCTCCAGGCTGTCACAAAGCACCGAGCCAATATCCCTGTGCCATGCGGCTGCTTCCCACTAGCTATCTACCTTACTACGTTTGTTAGTGTGTATATGCCCATGACTCTCTCTCGCCCTGTCACAGCTCACCCTTCCCCCTCCCCATAACCTCAAGTCCGTTCTCTAGGAGGTCTGCGTCTTTATTCCTGCCTTACCCCTAGGTTCTTCATGACATTTTTTTTCTTAAATTCCATATATATGTGTTAGCATACGGTATCTGTCTTTTTCTTTCTGACTTACTTCACTCTGTATGACAGACTCTAGGTCTATCCACCTCATTACAAATAGCTCAATTTCGTTTCTTTTTATGGCTGAGTAATATTCCATTGTATATACGTGCCACATCTTCTTTATCCATTCATCCGATGATGGGCACTTAGGTTGTTTCCATCTCCGGGCTATTGTAAATAGAGCTGCAATGAACATTTTGGTACATGACTCTTTTTGAATTTTGGTTTTCTCAGGGTATATGCCCAGTAGTGGGATTGCTGGGTCATATGGTAGTTCTATTTGTAGTTTTTTAAGGAACCTCCATACTGTTCTCCATAGTGGCTGAACCAATTCACATTCCCACCAGCAGTGCAAGAGTGTTCCCTTTTCTCCACACCCTCTCCAGCATTTATTGTTTCTAGATTTTTTGATGATGGCCATTCTGACTGGTGTGAGATGATATCTCATTGTAGTTTTGATTTGCATTTCTCTAATGATTAATGATGTTGAGCATTCTTTCATGTGTTTTTTGCCAGTCTGTATATCTTCTTTGGAGAAATGTCTATTTAGGTCTTCTGCCCATTTTTGGATTGGGTTGTTTGTTTTCTTGTTATTGAGCTGCATGAGCTGCTCGTAAATTTTGGAGATTAATCCTTTGTCAGTTGCTTCATTTGCAAATATTTTCTCCCATTCTGAGGGTTGTCTTTTGGTCTTGTTTATGGTTTCCTTTGCTGTGCAAAAGCTTTGAAGTTTCATTAGGTCCCATTTGTTTATTTTTGTTTTTATTTCCATTACTCTAGGAGGTGGGTCAGAAAGGATCTTGCTGTGATTTATGTCATAGAGTGTTCTGCCTATGTTTTCCTGTAAGAGTTTGATAGTTTCTGGCCTTACATTTAGGTCTTTAATCCATTTTGAGCTTATTTTTGTGTATGGTGTTAGGGAGTGATCTAATCTCATACTTTTACATGTACCTGTCCAGTTTTCCCAGCACCACTTACTGAAGAGGCTGTCCTTTCTCCAGTGTACATTCCTGCCACCTTTATCAAAGATAAGGTGTCCATATGTGCATGGGTTTATCTCTGGGCTTTCTATCCTGTTCCATTGATCTATCTTTCTGTTTTTGTGCCAGTACCATACCGTCTTGATAACTGTAGCTTTGTAGTGTAGTCTGAAGTCAGGGAGCCTGATTCCTCCAGTTCCTTCTTTCGTTCTCAAGATTGCTTTGGCTATTCGGGGTCTTTTGTGTTTCCATACAAATTGCAAAATTTTTTGTTCTAGTTCTGTGAAAAATGCCAGTGGTAGTTTGATAGGGATTGCATTGAATCTATAGATTGCTTTGGGTAGTAGAGTCATTTTCACAATGTTGATTCTTCCAATCCAAGAACATGGTATATCTCTCCATCTATTTGTATCATCTTTAATTTCTTTCATCAGTGTCTTATGATTTTCTGAATACACGTCTTTTGTCTCCTTAGGTAGGTTTATTCCTAGATATTTTATTCTTTTTGTTGCAATGGTAAATGGGAGTGTTTTCTTGATTTCACTTTCAGATTTTTCATCATTAGTGTATAGGAATGCCAGAGATTTCTGTGCATTAATTTTGTATCCTGCCACTTTACCAAATTCATTGATTAGCTCTAGTAGTTTTCTGGTAGCATCTTTAGGATTCTCTATGTATAGTATCATGTCACCTGCAAACAGTGACAGCTTTACTTCTTCTTTTCCGATTTGGATTCCTTTTATTTCCTTTTCTTCTCTGATTGCTGTGGCTAAAACTTCCAAAACTATGTTGAATAAGAGTGGTGAGAGTGGGCAACCTTGTCTTGTTCCTGATCTTAGTGGAAATGCTTTCAGTTTTTCACCATTGAGGATGACGTTTGCTGTGGGCTTGTCATATATGGCCTTTATTATGTTGAGGAAAGTTCCCTCTATGCCTACTTTCTGCAGGGTTTTTATCATAAATGGGTGTTGAATTTTGTCAAAAGCTTTCTCTGCATCTATTGAGATGATCATATGGTTTTTCTCCTTCAATTTGTTAATATGGTTTATCACATTGATAGATTTGCATATATTGAAGAATCCTTGCATTCCTGGAATAAACCCCATTTGATCATGGTGTATGATCCTTTTAATGTGCTGTTGGATTCTGTTTGCTAGTATTTTGTTGAGGATTTTTGCATCTATGTTCATCAGTGATATTGGCCTGTAGTTTTCTTTCTTTGTGACATCCTTGTCTGGTTTTGGTATCAAGGTGATGGTGGCCTCGTAGAAGGAGTTTGGGAGTGTTCCTCCCTCTGCTATATTTTGGAAGAGTTTGAGAAGGATAGGTGTTAGCTCTTCTCTAAATGTTTGATAGAATTTGCCTGTGAAGCCATCTGGTCCTGGGCAGCCCGTATTCTTAAAGGGAGGCAGCAAACCTGTACCTGAGACTCACCTTATCTGTCACCGGGAGATGGCTTTCCAGGAACTAGGCATGAGTATTTCTTTGCAGTAAACAAATTAAGCAGCCTAGAATATACAGAATTTTTGTTTGATTGATTGGTGTTTTTAAATAATTGCCCTGTCAGGATAAGTGCAGCTTCCAGAGCTGAGGGTCATCCAATTAGTTACCCCTGTTAAATTTTCTTTTTTCTTGTCAATCTATAAAGAGGAGAAAAATGAAACTTTTTCTTACTTTTTAAAATACAAAGCCTTTCTGTAATTATTTTCAACATTCAGTATTTCTCCAGATTAATCTAATGCTTGCGTTACTGCTCCCATTTTAGGTTTGTGTGTTAAAGGAAAACTTTCTCTACCGACTATTAATAAAACCCCTTGGGTGACTTCCAAGATGCCTCTGTCATATAAAATTCCATTCGGTCTGTATTTTGAACAATTTTAGAGTGAATTCTGTATGATTAAATGGAAATGCACTGTAAGTAAGGTATGTGTTGTCATTCTAAAGCTGTGTCCCAGGAAAACAGTTTGTAGTGGTTTTATCACTCAACTTGATAGTTCCATGCCCCAAAAATGATTGATTCAGGTATTATTTTTTACACTGACAAAGGCATTAGCTTTACAAAAAAATGGCTATTAAAATCTTTGTCATATTGATCAAGTCAGAATATAGGAGCCAAAATTAGAAATTGAGAGGAATTCAAATCCTTCTCATACCCTGTATCCGATCCTTTCCTGTCTCTACATTATTTCAGTTGCCAAATCTGTCCACCCCAAGTTTATGAAACTTCCTCTGCCAGTCCTCTGGTCAGCAGCCTACACTCTTCTACCCAGACTCTTGCCTTCTACATTGCTCCTCCCAATTCATCATCACTCTCCTCTAACTGATCACAGGTTTGAAGATGACTTTTGGAGTCAATGATTAAGGATCAGTGCTATGACTTCCCTTTCAAGGAGTCTTTGTTTAGCATTTTATGTATGAGAGATGACGTTGGATTGAGTTGAAAGCTAAAACATTTGAAATACACTATTGGTACAGGCTGATGTTTTTATGGTTTCTTTCTTTAGTATGAAACTTTAATTTAATTCATTCAAAATGTAAACAAAGAGCAAATAACACTTAGTAGATGCCTACACTATGCCAGGCTCTGCACTTGACACTGGTCAAGAAAGACAGAGTCCCATAGTCAAGGGACTATAGGAGAAAGGCAATTTCATCAATGATCATCTAAGAGTATTGTAACAGTCTTATATGTAAGGTCATTGATGATAAGATAGTGCTGTAATAATAATAACAATGGAGCCAATGTAGGTTGAACACTCACTGCAAGGTAGGCGGTAGGATGAGTGCTTCACGTGCTTTACCTAATTTTATCTTTATAACAACTCTATAGAGTAGGTACAATTATTATCCCCACTGTACTGATGAGGAAACTTGGACCTTGAGAAAAGTTGTCCACAATGACAGCCAGAGAGGAGTGGGGCTAGATTTGGATCCTGTTTGTGGTTATAATGCAGTTCTAATCTCAGAGCCCCATTCTTAATCTCTCGACCTTCATCTGCTGCAACAGGGGCGGCCTCACACCCAAGACCTGAAAAGTTCTCACTGGAAACTGGAGGTGCATGAGGGGATTTTTGAAAATGAGAGTCATTAACAAGATATTTGAAATGTTGCTCATGTTAGGAACAAACTCATTTCATTTGCCAAAGTTTCAGGTAAAGGATGAAGCTCTTGAATGTAGAACTTCAGGAAGCAAATTTGGGGGTAAATAAGTTTTCTGAGATCATATACAGCAGTCCTGAGTTAGTGGTTTTCTTTTGCTACCATTTTGTTTGACAAACAAATTCATAAAGAAAAAAATTATTTTCACTGGGAAAAACTGAATTAATCAAGCTAATTAAGTGAAGCTCTTACAAGCTGAGTCTAGTATACAAATCCATCTGAGAAAGTATTATCATATGAGTGTGAAGGATAAAGGACTTATAGCACAGGGTGAGGAGTGCTGTAGAAAATCAGAAAGTGATCTTTAGTCTTAACTACCTTGCTGCTGCTAAAGAAAGAGACAGAGAGACAGAGAGGTAAAAAACAAAACAAAACAAAACATCATAGCAGGAACTTTTAACCACAGGAATATTTTTTCTAAGTGCCATTTTCAAAACCGCCTTTCCTATTATTGAGCATCATAGCCACCTTTTAACTCTTTAACATTGCAACTTAACTTTATAGACTCTCTGGATCCTTTTCCTGTTTTCCTTTCTTCCAGCTTCCAATTAATTTTTGTCTTTTTTTTTTTTTAACCAGTTTTTAGTTCTTTGACAGTATGAGCAAAAAAAATAAAATAGGAAAATCAAATTGATCCTTTTTTCCCAATGGATGCAAGATGTAGTCAAGACTGGGACAACAGCTGTCAACTACAATGGGAGTTGGTAGGCCATAAGTGCATTGCATTGTTTTAATCTATCTGTACCTCTCTTTCTCCACTGAGACTATTAAGTCCTTGATGGTAAGGACCATATGTTTTCATTTCTCTTTCCCCAGCACATAGTTCAAAGTTTAATACAGAGAAGACACAGAAGAAAACTATTGGTTGAATGAAGGAGTGAATGAATGTATGAAACAGAAATGGAAACACTCATACTGTTACCTCCCTCTCCCCCACTAACTACTCAAGTAATTCCAGAATAACTACTCAAGAAGGCCCAGAAGGTGTAGTATTTTCCAAAAACATATGTAAATTCTCGGGGAAGTTGTATACACCAATATTTTCTATTTTTTCACCACAAAACTCTATGAGTTGTCGAGCAGTAGTTTAGGAACAGACCACTGTATATCCATCCCTATTTGGTTTTGTTTTTAGATTAATGGAGCAAGAATGAAATGTTATACTATTTCTTTCTATCCAAGGATAATCTAATCTTGCAAAGACAGTTACCAAAGTCAGTAACAATTCCTACTCAGAAGACAAATAGTGTCTGAATTGGATTAAGGTGAAACAAAAGTGCCTGATGCAGCTGTGTCAGTGAGGGACTCAGTGTTTATGGCTTCATTACAACCTTAAGTGGAATATCTCTTATTTCTTCCGTGTTTAATGAAGTCACAAACAACCAACTCTTTGTTGAGTGATATTGGAGAGTATTTGCTTTTAACTTGTATTTTAATTCGTGATTAACTAACTCTCTCTCACATCAGGTACTCAGATGGGTGCTTTAGGGACAATTAGTTGAGTGTTCCTCTGTGTTAGCCACAGAGTCAAGAAAAAAGATAAGGAGAATCAGTAAGACCAAGACAGGGTAGAAGAGAACATTCACCTTCCATCAAGATCCTTGGCCGACTCATCAAGCTGCCTGTCACGGCTCCGCTCCCGTCTCTGTGCCTCATTCATGGGTAAGTGCCTCTGCTCTGGCTGCTAAGTGACTTGGCTGTTGTGTTGTTTAGTTTTCAGGACTTTATCTCCTGTCTTTCTTCACCATCCTCCTCGGCCTGGTGCTCTACTCCTCCACCTCCACATACATAGCCCAGGACCCCCGCGTTTACAAGCAGTTCCGCAACCCTTCGGGACCCGTCGTGGACTTACCAGCCACAGCTCAGGTGGAGCCTTCAGTCACCTATACCAGCCTGGGCCAGGAGACTGAAGACGAGCCCCACGTTCGTGTGGCCTAGGATGACACCCTCCCAGCCCACTGAGGACACCTCCGCGGCCGTGTGTCCGCCCGTCATCTCTGTTTTGTACATAGAGAAAGGTATTTATTAGGTGCGGTTTACACAGGTGGACTGCAAGGTAGTGAATCTGAAAGCCTGTAAAAGGCATAAGCTAAACATCCCTGGAGACACAGGCTCTGATCCACCTGACCTGGGGAGATGCCTAGCTAGTGTGTATCCGGGTCACAACCCCCCTGCATTAATTACTGTGAAAATGTTTGAATCAAAAGCAAGTATTATTGTTTGTATTATTACGGTTACTGTTACTACACCGACTTCCAGGAGGAGCTTTTGTACTCCTGATGGGAACTCTCACCAGACCCACTCACATGTAGTTAACATCAATCCCACTTTTCTATGGCAAGTCACTTTTTAAGAATCACACTTTATTTTTGTGCACAGTCTCTGAGTGCTGCATGCCACAGGAGCTCCACCCTATGACGCTTCCTTATCCTAGGGACCTGGGGGCTCGCAGTTTCCTCTGTTACCTGTTGGATTGCCTGCTCAATATGTATTTTGTGCTGTGACCCTTGTGGGGAGTGGCAACAGACCATATAATTCTCTATTCTAGGAATAGATATAAAACAAACATTTTAGCCTTTTTATATTTCAATCTCTGATTACTCCAGGCCATTGCCTTTCTGTTGTGCCACATGATTCTGCTAATCAAGTCCCTGTAATAACAGGATAAGGAAAGTTCCGTTTCTGCAGCTTATGGGAAACCCCAGAAATAATATTATTTGTGCTTAGGGCAATACATTTTTTTAAATCTTTCTGCTCCTCCCTATGTTCCCTCTTCAAAAACTATATTGGTTTTCCTTTTTCCCCCTAGATTCCTTTAGTGATAATATGGAAATCAATCAAGGCATTGGAAAAAGCCATGGTCCTCTGCCCTCTTGTGTGACACCCTTTTTGAAATACACCAGCATGGGAAATTACCTTTACTGTGGAGTGTCATTGGTTGTTTGGCCTCCCAACAAAGTCGGGGTGCTGGTGTGGAACAGTCTCTGACGATCGTTTGATTGAACTGGCCATTCTGTAGTGGTAAAAATGCCACCAATGAAAAAGTCTGGCACTGTGGTCATATTTGGCATCCATTCAATAGCGGAATATATCACACAACATTCTTACGGATACAGAGAATATTACAGGGTCCTGATAAGGCTTTGAGGGGTGTGTCACCAGTCTAATTTTGTTGCCCTTAAAATAGCCCTTTCTTCAAACACAGAAAATCAAGAAACACCACAAACCTCTATGATTTACAATAGATTCTACATGTCAGTATGTGCAATAGTCTTTACCTTTGGCTGGCTTCAATACAATTCGAAAAGATCCTCGATGGCGTTACAGGGTTTGTAAAGGGAAAATAAATGTTTGGGGCAATTCAAATCAATACATCTTAAGCAAGCAAAGCAAAACATCAGAGGGGTCTCTGTAAGGTAGAGAACAGATCGCAGCTTAGTCAGGATTTCCGTAGTAGCCTGAACAAGGCCTAAATACGGCTGGCAGAAGCATCCCATGCTGTCCGCCAGCACCCATGTGACACTTCTGCCTGCCCTCTACCCCAGGACAGGTAGTCCTGCCCTTGGAGTTGGAGCAGACAAACTATCTTTTCTGACATGCAGATTTTATGCTCATCTCTGTTCAATCCCCTTAGTAACACGTTTTATTTTCAGTGAAAAAAAAAAAAAATCACCATTAAAGCTATATCAAGTTAAAAGAGCTTTGCCAATGTTTGCTCTCTGCTACCTTTTAAACCAATTAAATACCTTTCTCTGATATTTTGTCCATTCAGATCTGAAGACCTTTAAAGACTGTGGTTTTATTTTTGTGTTTACATTCCTTTGGTTTGCATAATTTGCTTGATTTATTGCATTCTTAGTATTTATTTTAAGCCAAATGTTTTCGTCTTTTTTATTCATTTTTATGACCCTAATTTGTAGACGCTTAGTAAAGTCTTATGAGAAATAAGTGGATGAAAGTATTTCCAAGTCGACTCGGTGGACTGGGAATTTTTTTCAAATTTAAATTTCAAAAGGGTTTGCCAATCAGTGGATGGCTACAAGTTGCCATCTGAATTATTTTCTAGGATATTGTAATTGACTCCACTGTATGGAAACCAAGTGTGAATGTTAAGGTGAATTCACTGTATACCTTTTACCATTCAATGTCCTTGTACACAAGATTTTCATGTCACTGGGGTAGCTCACTGTGTTGGTTCTTCTCCATTTAGAAAGGCTGATGACGTACTGAATTGTCTGAGATCAGGAGTTCCAGATTGACCCTTCGGGGAAAAAAGAAAATAGCAAGAAACAAACTTTTTTTCCGTGTAAAAACATCGATCCTTTGGGAGTGGGGTGGGAAATGGGGGTAGGACATCATAAACTCTAGCTGTTTGAGTTTCTGAAATTTCATAACCTCAGTAGACACCAGCAAAAATTTCAGCTTTTCAATCCACCACCAACCACTCTCTCCTCCACACATGAGACTTTAGCAATTTGTCTAGAATTTGGTTGGGTAAGCAAACCTTAGCTCTCCTAAGTGGTGGTCCTCACTTACTCAATGACAACTTGCACTGGGGATACTGCTCGCCTTGGTCACACTTTCCCACAGCTCCGAACTCTGAAATACACAACCAGGTAGAACAAGCAATGGAAAAATTTACACCACTGTGTCCCATGAAAATGTTTCAATGTTTAGTTTAGGTATTGCTAACTTGTGCTATTAACCTTCTGACAAGCAGTGTAGTATTGTTTGTTTTGGGTTTGTTTTTGATTTGTAACCATTTAGTAGTCCCCAGCTAGCTACCAGTACAGATTTTACCCCATGGGTAGGATTCTACTGTCAAGCCACATAACAAAGCACACTAATCCAGACACTGCAAATGGAAAATATGAACCAAAAAGGAAATTGACACCGATAAGTTGAACAAACTCTCCATTTCTGATATTTGCATGCTCCCCTATGGACTGGCTGTGGCAATGTAATGCCTGTATAATGTTTTCAAATAAAAATAAATGCTTTATGAAAGCACAGAGTTCTTGGTTTTCTTGAGTGTTTGTCTGCACTATGACAACCAGGGAAGCAGCTCCTGTGGGATGCTAGAAATAGCAACGAAAGTAGATAGCAGGGTACATGTCAAAATAAAAACCAGAAAGAAAATATTTCCAAATTAGGAAGGGCACAGTTGGTCTCAGAGCTGTAGCTTCGAAAAGCCAAATTAAACACATTTGTAATTTGCAAAATTAATTATTTATCTAGGTACTTAAGAAGGCTCTGGGGCTACAACCTCCAAGCCCACATTTAAAACACATGTAGGACAATTATAAATTTACCCCCAAGAAACAATTTCTCATAAAGAAGAAAGTTTTGTGTAAGCTGCCCTCAGCACAATGCCAGACACAAAGAAAGAGCATTAACATTTACAAAGCAGGACTGTTTGCGTTTCTGCTCTGAACTTACACAGCATCTTGTCGTAGTCACTTCTCCACTAACTGCAGTCACCCAGTAATTTTAAGTACCGAGAAACGATTGTATATAAATTTACATGTTCTTGTCATTTATGTTCATAATCAGACCTCAAAAATTAAATGAGCTAAAAAGACTGTGTGTCCGAGTTATATATTTAAAATCTTAAAAGAAAAACAGTCATTTTTCAAGGGAAAAAAGGAGCAAGGAGCGGCACATAGCCTTTATACAGGGCTCTTAAGTAGAGATCCATTGTGATCTGCTTTTATAAGTAGAACAGTACTGCACGTCACATAAATAATTTGTTTAAACAGCGTGATTCAGTTTTAAAAAAGTTTTTCCTTGAGAAATGTAACTCTTTCTCTAAAGTATTATTTTTCTTTAGTAAACTCTTTGATCATAGATGAAATACAGTTGAACTTCAACTCAGTCTGTGTCTAAGTGTCCAACAATTCTAAATTATTGGGGTCCACATAGTATACCTAATCAACATATATGGCATGTTTAGCCTGCCTTCCCAGTGAATTATCATTTTCTTAAGAGAAAGAACTGGGTTTCCTAAATGCTTGGAAGTTCTTGCAAAGGGAAGCTAAGGCAGTACTTGAATGGTTTTTGTGATTATTAGCATGAAGAAAAAGAGAAACAAGTAAAATTCAGCAAGTGAGCTGTAAGTACTGTATTGTCTTGATGTTCCATAGGAAAACAAATTGAATATCTGCAGTAATAGGGACTGAAATCAAATCCAGCTGATCTATTTTCAGGCCCCACGAAACACCTTGCTCATGGAAGGCTCTCACATCTTTTTTTTTTTAATGGAATCTAACTTCTAAATCAGAAATACAAAGTACAAGGCTAAGATACTCTATTACAAAATATTCCCCTTTTCCTTCTACAGCTAAATACTTTTTTCTGTAAAATTCCTGTTCTTGGAAAGAAAGGCATCACGAGGTCCAATTAAACCACCCTTGAATTTTTTAACAAACCCTTAAAATGTTAGTCTACTCCTTCAGGTTGACCCTGGGATAAAAAACAACAAAGTGAAGTTCTTTTTTCACTTACAAATGGTGTTTTTGAATGCATAACATTGCTTCTTAATTAGGTACACTGATCTTTCTTTTCTCTTTCTTCTCTTCCTTTTTTCTTCGATTTTTTAAATTTCTTTTTCTTTTTTCTTTCTGTGAACATAAACAGAGGACTCATTCTGGGCCACCTACTCAGTCTCTGTCCTTTATTCTCTATGTGGTCAAAAATGTTTAATTCAAAAAAAATTATAATACAGCTGAAAAGCCCCACACCTACCAGATGGCCTTTCATTAGTGCCTGAAAGGACAAGGCATTGTGAGTCACTTTTTAGACAGCCAGGCAAGTCGCCTCCAAACGACACTGCAACCTGATTAACAGGGAAAACTAATGATCAGAGTGGGGAGGTCCCTGGGAATAGACTAAAATTAGGGGCTTCCATCTGGATAGACAAAGGCCTGGTGTAATATGACTAAATCTATAAAAGCATGCAAATGAGCTTGTTCACCAGGCCTCAGCGTTAGAGCTGGGAACCATCCCATAATGCTTGAAGGATAATTTCAGGATGGATAAAGATAAATATTACTTTTTACACAACAGGGAGTAATCTTCCTGAACTCATTACCCCACAGTGATCGCACTGGCTGAGAATGTGTTATGTCACCAAATAGATGAGAATGCTACAGTCAGGCAGTAAATAGGCTGTGTAATTCATTATCCAACCCGTCAAGCAGGCACTCAGTAATTATGCCTGGACAACAGGTCCATAGACTCAGTCTGTTGCAGGCGAACCTGGCTGTGTGGTCACACTGGCTTTAAGAGGCGTTACACCAGTACATCCCCGAGCCTGGGAACTTGGCAGCACTGTGGATAGCTATGTCTTTGGGCTGCTAGATGTCGCTGTCTGAGGTTAAAACATCAGGATGACCACCTGCCTGCAGTGGTGAGGCTGTTATTGGATTCTCCACTCCTGGGGGGCAGCCCCGGTCTAGGTTCTCATCTTACTGTTCAGGCTTCCTCCTCCCAAACGTCTGAGGTCAGGGGTGGTGAAGTGAGAGAAGTTCCAGAGGTAACATCTCGAATATCTTCACCACTGTGTCATTGCTAAATGTGTAAAAAAGTAAAAGCAAGAGAGAAATGTGAGGCTAAAGGAAGCAGTATTGCTGGAATTATTCAGAAGTAAATTACACTCGAGGGCAACACACCCATCCATTTCAAGAAATGCTGAGCAACAGATAAATGTGTGCATGCATGAATTCCTCATGGGAGGAAGAAGTAGATCCCCAGGTGCGGAAGAGCACATGCCTCATGGCGGTGGGTCAAAAGCCTTCTGCACCTGACATTTCCCCCAACAGTGTCCACAAATGCCATTTCTGGGATTTGGGGCTAAAAGGTTGAAACATGGGGTGATACCTACTTTTGTGCAATGTTGGGTCTTATTCCTGCCTTTCTTGCCCTTGTCTTTGTAGGTAGGTGAGGAGAATTACTTCCATAGTACCTGAAGAGGTTTGATAAATTTTAAGTAGTAGTAATAATTGAAGTTTCACAGATGGTTGGCCACTTGCCAATTTCACACTAAACTAGAAAAGCAGTTAAGAAAATCTGCTTGTTCTTAAAATGACTACTTTTCTAAATGAAATTATTAAAGAGGGAGGAAATGGGCTAATCACTGAAATAATCAAAACAGTTTCATTGAATGGACTTGAGGACACGGGAAAGGGGAAGGGTAAGCTGGGACAAAGTGAGAGAGTGACATGGACATATGTACACTACCAAATGTAAAACAGATAGTTAGTGGGAAGCAGCCGCATAGCACAGGGAGATCAGCTCGGTGCTTTGTGACCACCTAGAAGGGTGGGATAGGGAGGGTGGGAGGGAGGCTCAAAAGGAAGGGGATATGGGGATATATGTGTATGTATAGCTGATTCACTTTGTTATAAAGCAGAAACTAACACACCATTGTAAAGCACTTATACTCCAATAAAGATGTTAAAAAAAAAACAGTCTCATTATGGGACTCCCTGTGAGCTTTTGTTTGAATTCTCTAATACAGTTTTGGGCATTAAATAGGATTTTAAAAGCTAAATAGGTCACTCATGCATAAATGGTTCAGTGAATCACATAACTGCTTTATGGGCCCCATGATTCTGCCTATCAGGCTGCATTTTAATTAAAAGGAAAGTTGTCAGGGATAGAGGACAACTTAATATGAGGAGTTTGGTGTCGTAGTTGAAGACTGAGACTTCACTTGACATTCAGTTTTCAATTCATAATTATGACCTCCAAACAACTGTGAAGTTCATCTTCATTTCAGTCACAAGCTTAGACACAGAATTTGAGAGCTAGCGGGAACACTGGCGACCATTCCGTTCAAAATCTCAAGTCATGTCATGGCATCTAAGGGTGGAGATGGTTTAGTTGAAGAAAAGATGTTTAGCCTGGAGAAGCTATAGCCTTGTTCATCGCTGGCAAAATTTGGTAGATAACAATATAGTGTGTGGTACTTCTGTAAAAGAGCCTGCTCTGTGATCGCCAGAAACCAGTGTCAGAGAGCTAATGCAGATGCTTCCCGTTAAGGGGCGGGGCAGCTTGTTAGGCAGCTTGGATAAATGGTCCTTAGGAGGATCCCTATTTCCAACCAACTCCGGAAGTGGAATCCCAAAAAGAAAAGAAAGGAAAAGCACCCAGTACATGCCCAAGCTAGACTGCCTCTGCCCTTTGGATTGAATCCATCCAGCCGAATACAGAGACGGGAAATTCTCCCTCTGCTACTCCTATTCAACATACAAGGGTAAGAGGGGTCCTTGGGACTGGCTTTGCCTGTGATACTCCCAAAACCAGACGAACTACTTAGAGCTGCAATGGTCTATCTGCAACTGCTGTGCCAGAGTTGGGAGCTCACTGCTTCCCTGGGGGGATTTCCAGCTCCCAGACACCCGCTAGCCCTCACTCCTACATTCTCCAATGACCTGGCAGGCCAGCATCACTAGTGAGGCCACCACCCTTGGGAAACAAGTTACGTGCCATTGAATGAAGACCTGACTGCACTCAAAGGTGAAGAAGCTTCTATTTTCCTCCTTATTGGCACAACAGAAACCACTCAGTCCAGTGGCCCCTAGAATGCAAGGATGGGGGGAAATAAAAGTCATTGAACAAGAGATCACGGTAACTGAAGCTTTCAATTTTTTTAAGCAAAATTTGCCCCTGTCTGCCCAGAGGCACCAGAGTCTCTTTAGAGCCATCAGGGCTCTGTGGGATCACCACCCCCTACTCCTGGGTTAATGGGGTGAAAACACCCTTTTACTATTTCTCCTGTGGTTGGTCGAATGGATTGCTTCTGTTCATAATACAATCTCCTTTCCTTGATTCTTGACATTGTAAAGGAGTAGATTTTTATGTACTAATGTAATTTTGATTATTTACATTATCATGATAAACTAGAAAGTCTTCTTTAGGGTACAACGTAATTCCCATCTGTTTCTAATGTGATTGTACCAGCATCCGAGTTTTGGCATCACACTACTTCTGTCTACTCCTCCTGAAGTGACTGACCTAGCTTCACGGCAGCATCCACGTCTGCTGCCATCTTCTTAGCTTGGTCTTTCTACTTCTTTAATTCATTCTTGCTCACTGCTTCTTTGAGAATTTCAGGAAAATGGTTTTCTTTACTTTAGAACTCAACTGTATTTGATCTTTTGTCTTTAAAATCATTTAAGAAAAGGACAAAACTCTACAGAGCATGAATGATTGTATCTCAGATACTGTGCCTAGGCTATATGCACATTCGCTTCAAAAATTAGAATAGAATTAGATGTTTTAACATCACACTGCATGTTCATTAAATGAAAATAGTCTAGGTCCTAAATTACAATGATTTAAAAATTGCATCATATTTTTAATTTAAAACTATTATTTTTCTAATGTCCTTACCTGTCAACACCATACATCAATATTCCCATATTAGCAGAACACTGTGAAATGTTTTACTGCTGGTGGAGTTGGTTTATGCCATCCATCCTGCAGAATGAACTTATTTTCCTCAATTTCTCTTTCTCTTGCATTTTCACTTCCAACACTTAAAAAAATTTTTTTTACACTATTCTTTTATTCATCCAATGAAACGTTCTTGAGAGGAAGTTGTGACCAAGAAGATAATGTGGAGATAATAATATATAGCAAATAATTCAGTGTTATCCTTATGACAAAGAACTAAAAGGTTTTCTTGTCTTATACACTTTATCCTTAGAAGAGCAGAGTAATAAGTAAAAGTATTAATACTGGAGTTGAAAATCTAAAAAATAAAGCAATAAATGTAGGCCCCCCAAAATCAAACTAAATAAAAGTTTTGGTGAAAGTCAGATGTTTTGCTCCAATCCAGGTTCTGCCTTTAATTGGCCCATTTGCAGCAAATGGACAGATGTAAACAGGACTCCTGACAGACCTAGCTCATCTCACATGTTCAGCCAAGGTAGAAAAAACGGGTGCCGGCAAAACTTTGTGCCTACAAAGAGGCCAAGTCAAGACACAGTAAGATCAACGTAATAAAGGCCATATATGACAAACCCACAACGAACATTGTTCTCAATGGTGAAAAACTGAAACCATTTCCTCTAAGATCAGGAACAAGACAAGGTTGCCCACTCTCACCACTATTATTCAACATAGTTTTGGAAGTTTTAACCACAGCAATCAGAGATGAAAAAGAAATAAAAGGAAACCAGATAGGAAAAGAAGAAGTAAAGCTGTCACTGTTTGCAGGTGACATGATACTATATATAGAGAATCCTAAAAACGCTACCAGAAAACTACTAGAGCTAATCAGTGAATTTGGTAAAGTAGCAGGATACAAAATTAATGCACAGAAATCTCTTGCATTCCTATACCCCAAAGATGAAAAATCTGAAAGAGAAATTAAGTAAACACTCCCATTTACCATTGCAACAAAAAGAATAAAATATCTAGGAATAAACCTACCTAAGGAGACAAAAGACATATGCAGAAAACTATAAGCCACTGATGAAAGAAATTAAAGATGATACAAACAGATAGAGAGATATACCATGTTCTTGGATTGGAAGAATCAACATTGTGAAAGTGACTCTACTACCCAAAGCAATCTACAGATTCAAGGCAATCCCTATCAAACTACCAATGGCATTTTTGACAGAACTGGAACGAAAAATTTCACAATTTGTATGGAAACACAAAAGACCCAAAATAGCCAAAGCAATATTGAGAAAGAAAAACGGAGCTGGAGGAATCAGGCTCCCAAACTTCAGAGTATACTACAAAGCTATGGTAATCAAGGCAGTATGGTACTGGCTCAGAAACAGAAATATAGATCAATGGAAGAGGATAGAAAGCCCAGAGATAAACCCATGCACATATGCTCACCTTATTTTTGATAAAGGAGGCAAGAATATACAATGGAGAAAAGACAGCCTCTTCAATAAGCAGTGCTGGGAAAACTGGGCAGCTACATGTAAAAGAATGAAATTAGAACACTCCCTAATACCATACACAAAAATAAACTCAAAATGGATTAAAGACCTAAATGTAAGGCCAGACACTATAAAACCCTTAGAGGAAAATATAGGCAGAACACTCTATGACATAAATTAGAGCAAGATCCTTTTTGACCCACTTCCTAGAGAAATGGAAATAAAAACAAAAATAAACAAATGGGACCTAATGAAACTTCAAACCATTTGCACAGCAAAGGAAACCATAAACAAGACCAAAAGACAACCCTCACAATGGGAGAAAATATTTGCAAATGAAGCAACTGACAAAGGACTAATCTCCAATATTTACAAGCAGCTCATGCAACTCAATATCAAAAAAACAAACAACCCAATCCAAAAAATGGGCAGAAGACCTAAATAGACATTTCTCCAAAGAAGATATACAGACAGCCAACAAACACATGAAAGAATGCTCAACATCACTAATCATTAGAGAAATGCAAATCAAAACTACAATGAGATATCACCTCACACTAGTCAGAATGTGCATCATCAAAAAATCTACAAACAATAAATGCTGGAGAGGGTGTGGAGAAAAGGGAAACCTCTTGCACTGTTGGTGGGAATGTAAATTGATGCAGCCACTATGGAGAACAGTGTGGAGGTTCCTTAAAAAACTAAAAATAGAACTACCATACAACCCAGCAGTCCCACTACTGGGCATATACCCTGAGAAAACCATAATTCAAGAAGAGTCGAGTGGGTTTCTTCTAGAAAGAAATCTCTTTGCTAGCAGGCTCCAAGTCACGATGTGTTTTAAAAGGAAGTCACCAGCATTTTAATCCTCTGTTAGAGTCACAGACGCCTAGCAGCTGTTATGAGAAGAAAAGCCGTGTGGATGAAAGGCTCTTGGTGCTGCAGCCAGGAGTCAGTGCTGTGCCTCTGAGGTGGGAGAGCCAACTTCAGGACACTGGTCAACAAGAGACCTCCCAGCTCCACGTAATATCAAACGGTGAAAATCTCCCAGAGACCTCCATCTCAACACCAGCACCCAGTTTCACTCAACGACCAGCAAGCTACAGTGCTGGAAAACCTATGCCAAACAACTAGCAAAACAGGAACACAACCCCACCCATTAGCAGAGAGGCTGCTTAAAATCATAGTAAGTCCACAGAGACCCCAAAACACACCACCAGATGTGGACCTACCCACTAGAGAGACAAGATCCAGCCTCATCCACCAGAACAAAGGCATTAGGACCCTCCACCAGGAAGCCTACACAACCCACTGAACCAACCTTAGCCACTGGGGACAGACATCAGAAACAACGGGAAGTATGAACCTGCAGTCTGCAAAAAGGAGACGTAAAACACAGTAAGATAAGCAAAATGAGAAGACAGAAAAACACACAGATGAAGGAGCAAGATAAAAATGCACCAGAACTAACAAATGAAGAGGAAATAGGCAGTCTACCTGAAAAAGAATTCAGAATAATGATAGTAAAGATGATCCAAAATCTTGGAAATAGAATAGACAAAATGCAAGAAATATTTAACAAGGACCTAGAAGAACTAAAGATGAAACAAACAATGATGAACAACACAATAAATGAAATGAAAAAGACTCTAGATGAGATCAATAGCAGAATAGCTGAGGCAGAAGAACGGATAAGTGACCTGGAAGATAAAATAGTGGAAATAACTACTGCAGAGCAGAATAAAGAAAAAAGAATGAAAAGAACTGAGGACAGTCTCAGAGACCTCTGGGACAACATTACATGCACCAACATTCAAATTATAGGGGTTCCAGAAGAACAAGAGAAAAAGAAAGGGACTGAGAAAATATTTGAAGAGATTATAGTTGAAAACTTCCCTAATATGGGAAAGGAAATAGTTAATCAAGTCCAGGAAGCACAGAGAGTCCCATACAGGATAAATCCAAGGAGAAATACACCAAGACACATATTAATCAAACTGTCAAAAATTAAATACAAAGAAAGCATATTAAAAGCAGCAAGGGAAAAACAACAAATAACACACAAGGGAATCCCCATAAGGTTAACAGGTGATCTTTCAGCAGAAATTCTACAAGCCAGAAGGGAGTGGCAGGACATACTGAAAGTGATGAAGGAGAAAAACCTGCAACCAAGATTACTCTACCCAGCACGGATCTCATTCAGATTTGATGGAGAAATTAAAACCTTTACAGACAAGCAAAAGCTGAGAGAGTTCAGCACCACCAAACCAGCTCTACAACAACTGCTAAAGGAACTTCTCTAGGCAAGAAACACAAGAGAAGGAAAAGACCTATAATAACGAACGCAAGACAATTTAGAAAATGGGAATAGGAACATACATAATAATAATTACCTTAAATGTAAATAGATTAAATGCTCCCACCAAAAGAAACAGATTGGCTGAATGGATACAAAAACAAGACCCATATATATGCTGTCTACAAGAGACCCACTTCAGACCTAGAGACACATACAGACTGAAAGTAAGGGGATGGAGAAAGATATTCCATGCAAATGGAAACCAAAAGAAAGCTGGAGTAGCAATTCTCATATCACACAAAATAGACTTTAAAATAAAGACTATTAGAAGAGACAAAGAAGGACACTACATAATGATCAAAGGATCAATCCAAGAAGAAGATATAAAAATTGTAAATATTTATGCACCCAACATAGGAGCACCTCAATACATAAGGCAAATACTAACAGCCATAAAAGGGGAAATCGACAGTAACACAATCATAGCAGGGGACTTTAACACCCCACTTTCACCAATGGACAGATCATCCAAAACAAAAAAAATAAAGAAAAACAAGCTTTAAATGATACGTTAAACAAGATGGACTTAATTATATTTATAGGACACTCCAAAAACAACAGAATACACATTTTTCTCAAGTGCTCATGGAACATTCTCCAGGATAGATCATACTTTGGGTCACAAATCAAGCCTTGGTAAATTTAAGAAAATTGAAATTGTATCAAGTATCTTTTCCGACTACAACGCCATGAGACTAGATATCAATTACAGGAAAAGATCTGTAAAAAATACAAACACATGGAGGCTAAACAATACACTACTTAATAACGAAGTGATCACTAAAGAAATCAAAGAGGAAATAAAAAAAAACCTAGAAACAAATGACAATGGAGACACAAAGACCCAAAACCTATGGGAGGCAGCAATAGCAGTTCTAAGAGGGAAGTTTATAGCAACACAAGACCACCTGAAGAAGCAGGAAACATCTCGAATAAGCAACTTAACCTTACACCTAAAGCAGTTAGAGAAAGAAGAACAAAAACACCCCAAAGGTAGCAGAAGGAAAGAAATCATAAAAATCAGATCAGAAATAAATGAAAAAGAAATGAAGGAAACAATAGCAAAGATCAATAAAACTAAAAGCTGGTTCTTTGAGAAGATAAACAAAATAGATAAACCACTAGCCAGACTCATCAAGAAAAACAGGGAGAAGACTCAAATCAATAGAATTAGAAAGGAAAAAGGAGAAGTAACAACTGACACTGCAGAAATACAAAGGATCATGAGAGATTACGATAAGCAACTCTATGCCAACAAAATGGACAACCAGGAAGAAATGGACAAATTCTTAGAAATGCACAATCTGCCAAGACTGAATCAGGAAGAAATAGAAAATATGAACAGACCAATCACAAGCACTGAAATTGAAACTGTGATTAAAAATTTTCCAACAAACAAAAGTCCAGGACCAGATGGCTTCACAGGTGAATTCTATCAAACATTTAGAGAAGAGCTAACACACATCCTTCTCAAACTCTTCCAAAATATAGCAGAGGGAGGAACACTCCCAAATTCCTTCTACGAGGCCACCATCATCTTGATACCAAAACCAGACAAGGATGTCACAAAGAAAGAAAACTACAGGCCAATATCACTGATGAAAATAGATGCAAAAAAACTCAACAAAATACTAGCAAACAGAATCCAACAGCACATTAAAAGGATCATACACCATAATCAAGTGGGGTTTATTCCAGGAATGCAAGGATTCTTCAATATACGCAAATCTATCAATGTGATAAACCATATTAACAAATTGAAGGAGAAAAACCATATGATCATCTCAATAGATGCAGAGAAAGCTTTTGACAAAATTCAACACCCATTTATGATAAAAACCCTCCAGAAAGTAGGCATAGAGGGAACTTTCCTCAACATAATAAAGGCCATATATGACAAGCCCACAGCAAACATCATCCTCAATGGTGAAAAACTGAAAGCATTTCCACTAAGATCAGGAACAAGACAAGGTTGCCCACTCTCACCACTCTTATTCAACATAGTTTTGGAAGTTTTAGTCATAGCAATCAGAGAAGAAAAGGAAATAAAAGGAATCCAAATCGGAAAAGAAGAAGTAAAGCTGTCACTGTTTGCAGATGACATGATACTATACATAGAGAATCCTAAAGATGCTACCAGAAAACTACTAGAGCTAATCAATGAATTTGGTAAAGTAGCAGCATACAAAATTAATGCACAGAAATCTCTGGCATTCCTATACACTAATGATGAAAACTCTGAAAGTGAAATCAAGAAAACACTCCCATTTACCATTGCAACAAAAAGAATAAAATATCTAGGAATAAACCTACCTAAGGAGACAAAAGACGTGTATTCAGAAAATCATAAGACACTGATGAAAGAAATTAAAGATGATACAAATAGATGGAGAGATATACCATGTTTTTGGATTGGAAGAATCAACATTGTGAAAATGACTCTACTACCCAAAGCAATCTATAGATTCAGTGCAATCCCTATCAAACTACCACTGGCATTTTTCACAGAACTAGAACAAAAAATTTCACAACTTGTATAGAAACACAAAAGACCCTGAATAGCCAAAGCAATCTTGAGAACGAAAGACGGAGCTGGAGGAATCAGGCTCCCTGACTTCAGACTATACTACAAAGCTACAGTAATCAAGGCAGTATGGTACTGGCACAAAAACAGAAAGATAGATCAATGGAAGAGGATAGAAAGCCCAGAGATAAACCCACGCACATATGGTCACCTTATCTTTGATAAAGGAGGCAGGAATATACAGTGGAGAAAGGACAGCCTCTTCAATAAGTGGTGCTGGGAAAACTGGACAGGTACATGTAAAAGTATGAGATTAGATCACTCCCTAACACCATACACAAAAATAAGCTCAAAATGGATTAAAGACCTAAATATAAGGCCAGAAACTATCAAACTCTTAGAGGAAAACATAGGCAGAACACTGTATGACATAAATCACAGCAAGATCCTTTTTGACCCACCTCCTAGAGAAATGGAAATAAAAACAAAAATAAACAAATGGGACCTAATGAAACTTCAAAGGATACCATAAACAAGGCCAAAAGACAACTCTCAGAATGGGAGAAAATATTTGCAAATGAAGCAACTGACAATGATTAATTTCCAAAATTTACAAGCAGCTCATGCAGCTCAATAACAAAAAAACAAACAACCCAATCCAAAAGTGGGCAGAAGACCTAAATAGACATTTCTCCAAAGAAGATATTCAGACTGCCAACAAACACATGAAAGAATGCTCAACATCATTAATCATTAGAGAAATGCAAATCAAAACTACAATGAGATATCATTTCACACCAGTCAGAATGGCCATCATCAAAAAATCTGGAAACAATAAATGCTGGAGAGGGTGTGGAGAAAAGGGAACACTCTTGCACTGCTGGTGGGAATGTGAATTGGTTCAGCCACTATGGAGAACAGTATGGAGGTTCCTTAAAAAACTGCAAATAGAACTACCATATGACCCAGAAATCCCACTACTGGGCATATACCCTGAGAAAACCATAATTCAAAAAGAGTCATGTACCAAAATGTTCATTGCAGCTCTATTTACAATAGCCCAGAGATGGAAACAACCTAAGTGCCCATCATCGGATGAATGGATAAAGATGTGGCACATATATACAATGGAATATTACTCAGCCATAAAAAGAAACGAAATTGAGCTATTTGTAATGAGGTGGATAGGCCTAGAGTCTGTCATACAGAGTGAAGTAAGTCAGAAAGAGAAAGACAAATACCGTATGCTAACACATATATATGGAATTTAAGGGGAAAAAATGTCATGAAGAACCTAGAGGTAAGACAGGAATAAAGACACAGACGTACTGGAGAACGGACTTGAGGATATGGGGAGGGGGAAGGGTGAGCTGTGACAGGGCGAGAGAGAAGCATGGACATATATACACTAACAAACGTAAGGTAGATAGCTAGTGGGAAGCAGCCGCATAGCACAGGGATATCGGCTCGGTGCTTTGTGACCACCTAGAGGGGTGGGATACGGAGGGTGGGAGAGAGACGTTAGAGGGAGGAGATATGGGGATATATGTATAGGTATAGCTGATTCACTTTGTTATAAAGCAGAAACTAACACACCTTGTAAAGCAATTAGCCTCCAATAAAGATGTTTAAAAAAAAAAAAAAAAAGACATGGTAAGGGAATCCAAGTTAACTGAAATGATCTAGGTCTCCTTCTATTAGCCCAGAGTTGCTCCAGATAATGCTCTTATTTCGACCCACCAGAGGGGATTCCAAAACCTACCTCTACGTGGAACTTGAGACCACCTTTCAGCCACTTGCTTACAGATTATGTCCTATTATGAACACAAGATGATGGTTTTCTCCAGGAAAGGAAATTTGAAAATCCTTCCTCCTCTATTCCTTTGCAGCTCGACCTAGCAGCTGTGTCTACTTTTACCTTAATGGGATGTGTTCCTCATCTGAACATCTTATTCCAGCTGTCAATCTCCAGCAGAGCTGTGAACTCAGGCCTCCAAGATTTCTCTGAGAAGCCCAAGGGCAGCTAATAATAAGACCAAAGACATCAATTTTGCCGCATCCCATACCACATGTGGTTCAGAACAAGATAATGTTTGAGAACAAAGCAGTTAGACTACATTCCTCCTTCCTGGATGCAACTAGACCTGTGCTTAGGATATGATTGCAATGAATGCCTTTTTAAGTTAGAGAAATGAAAGCTCCCAAACAGGCCAAACCCAGCTTTTCCATTTGTGTCTATAATGGAAACAAGTTGCTCCCTTTATAAAATCAAGCCCTGGTCCTCTGATACTGACAATGGATAGAGACTCTCCCATTACTTGGGGGATAATGTGGAGCTACAGTAAGTAGTACCAGATCTTCAAGGGGAAGATGCAGCTCAGTGAAAAGTGTCAGATCTCAAGGGCTCTCCCTTTAAGGAGACCTTTGCCCGTTGCCAATCTTGGAGCATCCTGGCTCAAGATTTTAGGGGAGCCATTGCATTTTCTTTGAATCTGTTACAGATTTCTATGTAGCTGAAGCTACAACTGATATAATTTATTCTACTGTGTGCTAGACAATAGGCATTGTAGCGATTGTCCCATTGAGTCCTCAAAACAACCCTATGGGGTGGGTTGTAAAATGTATCCCAGTTTTTTTCTTTTTTTGATGAGTTAGTTAATAGAGGCATGGATGGGTGATATAATATCGCCAAGTTTACCCAATTAGCAAGTGATGAGGCCGGGCTGCAAACCCAGGTGTGCCTGACACCAAAGACGGAAGATGCACTATCGAACAAGATGTCTTATGATATCTCAGAAAACGGTTCAAATTCACTAAACCTTTGAGGAGGCACCTGCAAGAATCCAGTGAAAAGAAGCATGTGGGAGAGGAATGAAGTGACTCTGTATCCAAGTATAGAATGGGTTACACTGTAACGAGTAAGTCAGCTAGCTTAGGAAACCAACGCCAACCACATTCAAGGCTCTCCTTTGGTTCGGGAAATGCGTGACAGACAGATTCCCCCTGTGTAGTCCCAACAGTAACACTGGTCTGAGGAAAAGAAAAACAAAACAAAAACAGAAGAAGTACTAACTTGCTCTGGAGGTAGAAAGACGTAGTCGGGGAAATGTCCTTGACTCCTCCAAAGGCCCCATCCCGCCTGTCGAGGCAGCAGGTCCCTCCCACCCCCTCCCCCAGGGAGACATCTTATCTGTACCACCTCTCAGTAGCACTGGCGCAGCCTCCTTCCTGAAGCACTTCTTTCCGTTGAAGTTTGTGGACCATGCTCGCCTGGCGTCCCCGCACCTCACAGTCCACACAGGCCACTCCTTCCTGGTGTCCCTTACTGGACCCTCCTTCTCACGCACAACGCTGAACGTTGGGGCTTCCCACAGCTCCGCCTTCAGTTTGCTTCTCCTTTTTATCTGCACTCACTTGCACTGCTTTAAACACCAGCTTCATGCTGACGACTCACTTTTGCATCCCCAGCCCAGACTGTTCCCTGCCTGTTCCACGTGTCCACGTGGATGTCCGTTGGGCCTCTTGAGGAGTATGAACAACAACATGGGGTCACTTATGTCAAAGGCTCTAAAATGAAACCAGTAGGCCATTAAGGAAGTGGAAATTACATCCACACCAGATGCAGTAGAAACTTCTGACCTGGCCCTCCTGAGACCACCAGAACTTGTTTTCTTTATTTACCCTTTAGAAATCGCAGCTAAGCAACCAATTGCTGCCAAGTGACTGAATGCCTGCCCCAATCGTAGTTCTGTAAAAATAACCTACGTAACGTCTCTGGAACGTCTTTGTCAGTTGTCTTTATGAACCCGCCGTTTTCTACTTTCCTCAGAGCACATTTGAGTTGCTGCTCAAACCGGTGTCTCCTGCGTTGCAATTCTTAAGATGGCAAACAAGCTCTTTTTCTCATTTGCAGACCTCTGCATTTCTTGGGCGACACTCTCCAACCTAACCGGTCCAAAACAGAACTTGTGATTCTCCCCAGATCTGTTTCTCCTCCAGTTTTCCCCATCTAACTTAATAGCACCATCATCTACCTGGTCGCTAGAGCCAAGCACCTCAGATTCACCCTCGGTGTTGTTCCTTTCATCAGCATTCGCATCCAATCCATCAGGAAGTCTTGTTAAATCCTATTGCTCATGCCCTGAAGATGATTACTCAGCACAGCTGCTTCTGCCGCCCCAGTCCAAGCCTCCTCCCTCTCTATCCCGAGCTGTGGAAACTGCCAGCTAAGTGCCCTCGCCTCTCTACCCCTACAACTCTACTTAGAGAGATCTTTTTAAAATGTAAATTACATCCTGTTATTTCCCTGTATGAACCCCTCCAGTCTCTCCCAATAGCTGTTAGAATAATATTCAAACGCCTTGCCTGGTTCTCAGGGCCCACCAGACCCGGATCCTGCCTAGAAGCTTTACAAGTGCATGTGTTTCTACTCTCCCATCACTCACTCACCACACCTGTGTCTCTTTCTCCAACAGACCAAGCCCATTCTTACCGCGAGGCCCTCACGTCCTCTGCGTAGGATATGCTCCCCCTTCACTGCAGTTCTGGTGTTTCACGTTAAGGTTGCAGCTCATGTGCTGCCTCCCCAAAGGGCCTGCTTTGATCACCCTAACCCCAGTCTCACTCTTTTCCATTACCCTGGTTTAGTTTCTTCATAATACCTCCTGCTATTTAAAATAACATCTTGTTGTGTTTATTACTATATTCTCCACTAGAGTATAAACTCTGTAAGCCTAGAAAAAATATTAGGTACTTGTTTTGTTTGAAGCAACATAAACTGGCTCTGAGCAGATTAAGGAGGAAGAAATTCACTGGGAACATTCTGACTCTCTGAGGTAGGATTTTAATAGCATTTATGCTCCTGGTATGACCTTAGACATCTTTGGTAAACAAAACCTGGCTCACAATCAGTAGGAAGCATTTTTATTAAGCCAGAGATACAGCTGTTAAAAATATTCAACCCCTTCACAAATATTAATATATAGGGAAGTGAATGAGTGACTTTGGACTATAGATCCATGGCTATTTATCTAAGTCTGGGCAAAAAGAGAACTATCTTTAGGGAAGTGGTAAAAATTCCTGGATGAAAATATGAAGTTAGACAACTGTGATGATGAACACTGTCTCTTAAAGAAATGACTGAGCTAGAACATTAACTCCAAAAAAAGGAAAACCAGAAAATCATTTATCTTGGGCCTGGTGGCAATGGACTTGAACACTTGTTTAATAAAACATGAACTAACCTTTGATGTTGTAGGGGAGGAAAAAGTTTTCCTTGACTCTCTTAGGGTCACTGGCTGGGTCTGAAAGTTAACATGACAAAGGCATAGTAACAGGAGAAAAGAATACAAGTTTATTTAACATGTTTTACATGACACGGGAGCCTTCCTCAAGAAATGAAGAATTGAAGAAGTGGTTAAAACCTGAGTGTTTTCATGCTAGGTTAGATGAAGAGTGGATATCTGTGGAGAAATATGATGAGACAAAGGAGGCATGAGCTATACCAAGTGAAGCAAGCCAGACAGAGAAAGACAAATATCATACGATAGGGCTTATATGTGGAATCTAAAATTATGATACAAATGAACTTATCTACAAAACAGAAATAGACCCACAGACATAGAAAACAAACTTATGGTCACTAAAGGGAAAGTGGGGGGGGGATTGAGGGCTAATTTAGGAGTTTGGGATTAACATATACACACTACTATATGTACAATAGATAACCAACACAGTACTATATATAAAATAGATAACCAACAATGACCTACTCTATAGCACAGGGAACTCTACTCAATATTTTGTAATAACATATAAGGGAAGAGAATCTGAAAAAGAAATATATAGAATATGTATATGTATATATGTATATATACAGCAAAATGATTCAGTAATATATATACATATGTATACACTGAATCACTTTGCTGTGATTACTGAATCACTTTGCTATACTCCTGAAACTAACACATTATATATCAACTATACTTCAATAAAAAAATAAAATTTAAAGAAAAAAAATTTTTTTAAATATGTAACCATTGGGGAGAACTAGGTTAAGGGTATATGGGACTTCTCATCAACTTCTGGTGAATACATAATTATTTTAAAATAAGAAGTAAAAGAAAAAAAGTGTTTGTGACTTAAAAAGAAGAAGGTATGAGCTAATTGTAATAAACTGGGGAAACTTAGGCCTGTTGATTTGGACTCTTCTCTCTCTATCTTAGAGATGAGCATGTCCCTTTTCCCAGGGTGTGAGGAGGACACTTCTCAATGATGGAGAAGCACAGGGGAAGGTCACTCAGACCTTCCTGCTTCCTGACATTTTATCAAACTCTTTCAGCTTAAAATATGCAATATATCAACATGTCATGTTCTGGGGTAGCATGTTCTGACCCTAGTCAATAACAAACTTGCAACTTATTTTTGAATAAAAGGAATGTAAAAATTAACTGAAATAATTAGGGTTTTTCCTGACCACAATATGAAATGTGCTTATGGAATAGCTCTTTCCAGATTCTCTTGACACAGTACGGTGTACCTTCTGGAAACAATCATGTCTGAAACATGCATGTTCAGACCAATGATTACAGCCCTGCCATAGGCAGTCTGAGATCTAATAGGCTGGGATTGAATCTTTTCCCTAAGTGACAAAGTCTGGGGAAAAAGCTCAAAGAAGAAAGATTTTCTAGTTATATGAACTGAATTTGATTACCGTTTAGCAGTATTAAGGAAAAGCAGTTGAGAGCTGGACTGCTTGACTTTCATTATGAAATAAATGCACCCTCATATTGAAAAACAAGGTTCTGAAAAAATTCAATAAGAATTCTAAAATGTGAATTTTAAAAAAGCATTTTCATTACTTTTGTGATTCCTCGATGTTAGCCCCAGACACTCTGACATCATGCTAGGAGATAATCATCTTCCAGAAAGAAAAGTAACAAATCTCATGTGAACCAGAAATGAGTGGAAATAAATAATGGGCAAACGTTTCATAATTTCTAATGTCCTTCATAATGTCCTCACATTCTGACTTTAGAGTCTATTAGGAATTTTCAAAATTAGATTATCAAAATGATGCCTGACTTGCTGTCATCTGATGTATGGGTCTGAACGGTTCAGGAAGAGTGAAATTCATAGAACACACTACACACCTCATGTTACTCTATAACTCCAGGTTTTTTCTCCCAAGCTATTTTTCCAGAGAGCTTCACAAGTAGCAAAGTTGGCTGATGTGAGTTTTGATTCCTCTCCCTTCTTCAAGCTACCCCTGACAGTTTCTAGGGAACAGGAAAACGCAGACAGTCTGCAGTCGAGAGCTGACTATAATTTCCACATCCTCTTCTACCTCTTGAGAGAATAATTTAAGGAACGCTTGATATTGCATATTAAGACATCAGATATTGCAACTTCCTCTGAAAAAAAAGGAATGTGGGTGCAAATTACAGTCAATCTCATTTTTCAGGAGTTAGTTTCAAGATAAAAAACATATATATGACCCAGGCATGGAGGAGAAGGAGAGCCAGGTATCATCATCGTGCTTAAAAGTCAAAAAGAGATTGGGCTCATAAACAATGTGAAACAAAATAATAGTGGCAGGTTGGAATTAAATTCTAAAATGCCTGAGATACCAAATGAATTTCTTCCCATGCATAAACATGGAAAACCTCTAAAAGAAACAACCACAGAAATAAGAACTAATGAGAAATTTTCAAGGCTGTAAATAAAAGCAGGAATGAGTGTCTTTAGAAAATAGGGGCAAAACGAGTTTTCCTTTCTATTTTGCAGTGCGGGGAGTTGAGCATGAAAAACCTCTGTTGGGCATGAAGACAGGATGAGCTACGCTGCTCCCAAGCTTCACCTCACTGGTTCTTCCAGGAGGTGGGGACTGCGGGGAAAGGCAGCACAGCCCCTGGGAGCTGCCATTGAACCCAAACAGCCACACCAGCCCCAGTCAGCTCAGAGGTCAGCTTATGCACCAACAGACACTGCCTGGCATTTATGTGGAAGCCTAGGTCTGGGGGACGGAATGGTGCTGTAGTGGGTTAAATGGTGGTCCATCCAAAAGATACATCCACCCAGAACCTGTGAAAGTGACCTGATTTGGAAAACAGGTCTTTGCAGATGTAATTAAAGATCTTGAGAGGAAATCAACTCGGATTACCTGGGGAGGCCCTTAATTCAATGACAAATGTCCTTATAAGAGTCAGAAGAGAAGACAGAGAGACACACAAAGGAGAAGACCATAGGAAAAGGGAGCCATTGATTGGAGTTATGCAGCCACAGCCATACTTATAAATATGGTAGGAAAATTCCTAGAAGTTCAGACCTAAGTTCACATATGGGAGAATTGCTCTTCCAGTTTCCCAAATTACAGCCAATATCTGGATGTTATAATTTGTAGGGGCAGAAAAATATCTTTTTGCTCTACACTTCTAAGTTCTCTACAGGGACCCCTATTACAAGAAACAGATTAAAAATAGAAAAACAGACGAATTCATTTAATGTAAGTTTTACATGACACGGGAGACTTTGTAAGGAAATGAAGACCCCAAAAGAATGGCTCAACCTGAGTGTTTCTAAGCTGGGTTTGCTGAAGAGTGAAGGGCAGCTCTCACAGGAAGCTTTTATGACCCGCTTCAGGAGAAGATCAGAAAGACCTTCCTGCACCTGCCGTTTCTCAAATTCCTCCAACTTGAAACATTCAACACGCCAAGGTGCTGTATTTTGGGGGTAGCATGTCTTGAATGCCATCAGATTCTTAGGATGCTTGTTCTCCAGGCCAGGATTTTCCACTTGATTAGTAAGCTCAGGCTGACTGTAATCTTCTGAAGGATGAGTTTCAGCCCCCTAGAGGTGTTCAAAGACCACTGTCAATGTGGGACCCTGATTTTGATTATTGTTTTGCCTTTATCAACTCTATAGATGTGGGCCTCTCAAGTTAAATCCAGAGTAGAAGGTATCTCATTTTTTAAAGTCCATAAATTAAAAACCTATTGGGCTAACCAAATGTTCTATTTCCAATGTTTCCTGCCCTATCACAAGGTTAGGTTTCTCTGGCCTGTGTGTTATGGGTAGGTATGGCAGGCATGGGTCAGTTGGTACTAACTCCTGGATCATGGCTGACCTCTGTATCACTTTCTGGAGACACTGATCCAGACTAAAGTCACCTTTCCTTTAGCTTTTAGTTGCATGAGAAGGAATCAGTTGGCTATATCATCAAGAGTCTTTATTACAACCTGACTACCTTAAGCAATAAAGGAATTATTGGAAAAAATATTGGGCAACTCAGAAGCCCAATAAGAAGGCTGGAGAACTAGGCTCACAAAACAGGTAAACCCAAGGTAAAGACTTCGTCAGATAGGAACTACTGCTGTCACTGCTGAATACCTCTATGGCCACTTGACTCAGCCGCCACTGGACACTGTCACCAGTTGTAGACAGTGCTGCTAAACCACCACCACAACTACTGAAAAACAAATCTCACAGTCTCTTCATCTCTGTACCACTTAAGATTTAACGTTTGAATGTGTACTTGGCCAAGTCATGTTCAAGAAAGAGTTGGGGGTCCCCCAGCTCGTGGTTTCTCCAGTGGTTCCCATCATCACCAAGATTCTTCCAGTGAGGGACTTCCCCACGCTAGAAATGCTCAACAGCCCAAAATCATGACAACTGGGCTAATCTTCATGGGTTCTATGGAGAACCTGGGCATTTCTGTCTGACTAGAACTGAAACCACGATGGCACTTATATTGAGACTCAAGTTGAGAAGAAATAGATTAATCCTTTTAGCTAAAAAGCCCTGTGATCTGGTTCTCCTCCCTTTAGCTTATGTTTAATACCACTTTGGGAACAGCAGGTCACACCACCAGACCTTCCCACTTACATATTCAGAGCTCAGCAGTCTCTTAAGTGTAGGTGATGGGACTTCCTCATCACAAACTAGAGTAGCCCCAAATGATACTTCCCCACTCTTCTCATGTCAGACACACAGACAATGATAACATTTGCAAGGCACACTGAGGTAAATAGAGGAGGTTGTTGAAGTACAGGCATTCAACCTGGGGATGTGCCCAGGTGCCCCAGCTAAGACCACCTTAAAGACTGTGCGTACCTAGTCCACCATAGACCCTCTAAAATCCACCCCTGGATTAGGCCAGCCCAGTAAAGACCTGAGCACTGGAACAATTTTTACTGAACTGACCATTTGGGCAATGCCATTAGGCTGCATTGGAGGTTGTTAATAAGAGACAGTCCATAGTGATTCATTGCTGTGTAGAGTGACGGATGGATGTGGTTCATCATACCACACACATCCTCTCAAGTACAACCCACAGGAGAACTTTCCTCTGATCTCGGTATCAAGAAAAGCTGTGTGCTCTTGAGCACCTGTTTTTGTTTGCTGTCCCGGTCAGGATATGGTGAATCTTGTAATGGATCAAATTTCTCTGCTAAACTGGCTCTGGGAGGGATAGAATAAAATTTGAAGCCTGTATATAGTGTGTTTATAGGACTCCAAGTCATGTGTCTTCTGAACTCACCTCACACATGGCTCCATCTCACTTTCCCACCCTTATGTTCCCCGACAGATTTCCGTTTATTTCAGCCTGTTACATTGTATGTAGCTTTGTAATCCACTTTAGACCATTTTAGGAACAGAGTGGGAATGGAAGGAAGAGAGAGAGAGAAGAAAGGAAGGAAGGAGAGTAGGAAGGCAGGCAGACTGACAAAATTCTAGACCAGTTTATATCACATTTATTTGTTCAGCTAAGTCACACCTACAAGGTGTGAACTATAACTTACTCAGTTTTATACACTCAAACTTATGGCTCCCAATAAATAAATAAGTTATTGTGGATAAAACTATTATCACAACAACGTGACTGTACCTAGTGCTACTGAATTGTGCACTTAAAAATGGGTAAAACGATAAATTTTATGTTGTGAATATTATGTATATTTTTCCACAATAAAAAATTTGTAAAGCTATCCTTTAAGATAAAAAAAAAATTCTGTAGCTCTACAAAGGCTTAAGCTTCTTATAAGAAGGAACTGTCCTATTTACCTTAGTGATATACCTTTCACTGCACCAGACCTAGGACAATAAAATGTAAATATCTGGTGACTGATATATGGTCCTTGAATTGAATTTCCTGAAGATATAAGTAGACTTTACATGTAGGCAGTTGGCTGTGAGTGTGAGTTGGGACTCCCAAAGTTTCTGGGTGTAAGTATCTGCCCATCATTTGTGGTCACTGAAATTCCTACCATTCCTTTGGATTAAGTCCATATGGAAAGGCAGATATCTTCTGCTAAAAGAGGAATATTTTTTGGAATACATATATTTTTTAACATCTTTATTGGAGTATAATTGCTTTACATTGCTGTGTTAGTTTCTGCTGTATAACAAAGTGAATCAGCTATATGTATACATATATCCCCATATCCCCTTCCTCTTGAGCCTCCCTCCCACCCTCCCTATCCCACCCCTCTAGGTGGTCATAAAGCACAGAGCTGATTTCCCTGTGCTATGCGGCTGCTTCCCACTAGCTATCTATTTTACATTTGGTAGTGTATATATGTCCATGCCACTCTCTCACTTTGTCCTAGCTTACCTTTCCCCTTCCTGTGTCCTCAAGTCCATTTTCTACGTCTGTGTCTTTATTCCTGTCCTGCACTTTGGTTCTTCAGAACCATTTATTTTAGATGGAATACATAATTTTTTTAATTAATTTATTTATTTTTTTGGCTGTACGCAGGCCTCTCACTGTTGTGGCCTCTCCCGTTGCGGAGCACAGGCTCCGGACGCACAGGCTCAGCGGCCATGGCTCACGGGCCCAGCTGCTCCGCGGCACGTGGGATCTTCCCAGACTGGGGCACGAACCCATGTCCCCTGCATCGGCAGGCGGACTCTCAACCACTGCGCCATCAGGGAAGCCCGGAATACATAATTTTTTAAGCTATCTAGCTGAGAGTATGGCTCCGGGGAAGGAAGCTGCAAGACAGGTGAGCTTAGGTTGAGCTGAAGTTAAGAGAAATGGAGATAGTATGTCAAACAGGATACATTCCAGAGCATAGCAAGCCTGTGAAGTCCGTTGAGAGGGAGAATCCACACACTGTAGTAGAAAGCTGTGAGGCATGGTGAGGGCAATAACCGTGTGACTCGGGTGGAAAGGGACCCTCCAAAAGATAGGAGAGGAGGTGCAGAAATTCTGGAAGGTTTTTATCATAAATATAAAGACAGAGCTGCTTTCTGGCCAAAGTAGCCTAGAATCACACTTTACACTAGATTGTAGGATTCAGAGCAAGAAGTAACCTCAAGCATCATTTAATCCCACACCTTTCTCTTATAACTGTGAAAACAGAGATATACCGAGGGCAGTGGGTGGCAACACCAAGAGAAAATCCAAACCCACAAACCAGTGCCACCTCCACGGTAGCCTTCCACTGTTCATAGTAGGTGGTTTTTATTTACTATTTTCTGCCCAATTATTTGATTCTAGCAGCTGGGACACCAACGATTTCTCTGAGTCATGGATTGCTTCATGGTTGTAAACTTTATGATGATGGTGGGGAATTCGCATTGCAAACGACAGCAGGTGAAAAGCCTACAGTAACCCGGGAATACAGTGTTAAGCTTTCCCTGATGAAGGTGGACGATTTGTTTACATCTTCGAAAATACTTGGCAGCCCTTGCGGCCATTTTGCCAAGAAAAATCTCCTTCCAACACTATTTCCACTCGGGCATTCATCATTCCAACCCCACAGGCTAAAAATATAAAGGCATCGTGGGAGGGAGAAGAAGGGAAAGGGGGCAAGCGTACGCCTCGCTGTGTATGCAACCATCTCATTAGAGCAACTCCGTCTTGCCGCGTCAAAAAGAGGTTTAAGCCATTTTGCCCAACAACTCCTTCTCCCGGCTACAGTGACTACCTTCCCTCTCATTGAGCCTCTTCTGTGCTTTCTCCTTTTCTGCCCCCTGAAGGCACTCTATGCTTTTTATAACCATCTGGTTCATTTTCACTAGGCAGTGTCGTCCCTTCTCCCTTTTCTTTCTGTTTCCATGTTTGGGAAACACCTTAAATGTTTACCAGTGAACCATGTACACTCTGTGTGCTTGATTCACCACGTTTACAGAATCTGAAAACCACATCCCAGGTAATCAGAAACATGGTTGCATTGGTGAATGTTTCCACCCTAAATTCCATGCAAGAGCTGAGGCTGCAGATACATAATAGCATTGAACTCACGTGGAAGTGACAACTACTATAAACTTCTCCAGCTATAGATGTTTACATGGCACTTACTGTGTTCCAGGAAATACCTTCAATGTTTTTCAATTATTAACTCATTTAATCCTCATAACAACTGTACAAGGTAGATAGTATCATTATCCCCATTTTTTCAGAAGAGATGTTAAGCAACTCGCCGATGAACTCGGCTAATAGCTGGTGGTGCTGGATAGAAACCTACACACTTTGGTTCCAAACTCTGTTCTGTTACCCCCTACCCTCTGCCATCTCCACAACTACACAGGCTGGGTGAAAATGATGCCTCTTCTTGCCCAGCTACACCAGCTCTAACCACATTTTTGACATTAGACTCCATTGCCTTGAGGACTTAGAAAGTAAGAGTCTGCAGATGAGCTGCGCTCTGTGCAGGTTGAACGACTGGTACCAGGCCCATCCCGAGGCAGGACTGTGGTGCTTTCCTCCTTCTCTCCAAGGCCCCGACAGTCCCTCTCTGTTCCTTTCTCATGCAACTATTTGTGGCCATCTTCAGCACCAGTCCCCTGAGGCTCTGAGTTTGAGAGAAGAGTGCTAATAAAAGTAGTTAACGATGATTAAATGTTTAGTACGTGCTAGGCATTGGTCTAAGATCTTTGTGTATTATCTCCTTGGATTCGCAAAATAGCATTATGAGGCAGGTATTTTTCATCCCCACGGTACAGAGAGGAAAACAGAGACACACAAAGACCCTGTGACTTGTCAGAGCTCTTACAGCGAGTGAATGGAAGAGCTGCAGTCCATGGCCACCAGGCATTGCCACTGGTCTACTGGGGAGTCGCGCAACCCCCTGCCACATCAGACCTGTCCCGCGGTGTCTGCCCCTGTGTCCCAGGGCTGGAGAAGAATGTACCACTCCTCCCCTAGACTCACACATCCCTCTGATTGCCTTCTGCGAGCATCCACTGCATGGGTAACAGAACGTAAGGGGAGTCTGGACAATGGCCGCAGATATGATGTTGCAAATGCACTTCGTCCCTTCTCTGTATCATTCATGTCACTCAGCATGCCTTGAAGCACTGTGGCAAAAAGGTCCAGGAAATAGTCTCCTCAGAGGTCGTCCAAAATCCAACCCTTGTTTTAGGAGTTAAATGGTGTTGCCTCTCCCTCCCTCTATCTGTCTCTCTCTCTTCTTTTTCTGTCTTATGACTCTATTTTCCTTTCCTTAATAAATCCAAATACCCGAAACACATTTTCTTCTTTAGGGAATATTAACTACAGTAGTCATCTAAAAAACGTATTGTCTCACTCTGTCACTATGTAGGCAATAAAACTTATAAATAAATTTTATGGAGATAATCTCAGTTGCATGTTACACAGCCAATCCAATTAACCTAACATTGAATTTAGCAGGGGAAATGGGCCTTCGATGGGCTGGGGAGAGAGAGATTAGACAGAGCTTCGAGGAAGATTACTTAGAGTCATAGTCTCTGACAGCTAGCTCGCAGATCTTGATATGCCTCCGCCAGAAAATGAAAGTATCAGGCTGGTTTCACATTTGTTGATATTATTTTGCTCAGGCAAAATATCTAAATTGTACTCATTCCTTGACAGAGAAAGAGAGAGAGGAAATCTTATTAGTACCACTGAAACTTCCTTCGCTGAAATAGGACATTAAGAAGAGAACTGATAACGGGGAAAACAAAAACCTTCTGGGCCTGAAACTGTCTATTATCATCCCATTATCTTCCATCCGTTGAGGATGTTAGGACAATCTATGGTCCCAAATCTTCTAGGATAAAATGAACTCTTATAAGGCAAACAAAGCACTAGGTCAGAGATACTTCACTTACATGGTTCTTGTGCTTCCTGCTTCTTCATATAATGGTGAGGAGTTTTCTGACCATTGAAACGTAGAATTTCAACACTGTGACAAAAAGAGAAACACTAAATGGGTGGTCATCTTGAATCAAAGAGTGAGGGACTTCCCTGACTGTCCAGTGGTTAAGAAACCACGCTTCCACTACTGGGGGTACAGATTCAATCCCTGATCGGGGAACTAAGATCCTGTGTGCCTCGAGGCACAGCCAAAAAATAGAAAAAAAAAAAGTGAGTTGGTAAGAATGTCCGTGCGAAAGTCCAGTTGAGGCCAAGAGAGAAACAATTGCAGTAAATACACTGCCTGGTCGGAAGGCATTAAGCGCAGATGATTTTAGAAGGTCCTAAAAGCACTGCTTAAATGGAGAGAGAAAAGCAGCCCTGCCGAGAATGCTGCATATAGTGGTAGTAGATCCCATCCGACTATGTTAGGCTCTGCTGGGATGAAGGGGGGATCCCGCCGATTACAACGGCAGGTGCATAAGCCAGGGCAGCACCACAGCCCGATATCACTCAGGAAAAGCCCGAAGCGCACCTTCACATCCTTTTCCTCCCCAAACCAATTTCATCAATGAGAGCCGCTAAAGCGTTATTCGGTTTTTGCTTTTGGTCATTGTTTCATGGTAGCAAAATACCTAACATAAGATTTACTATTTTAACCATTTTTAAGTGTACAATTCAGTGGCGTGAAGTACATTCACAATGTCGTGCGAACCATCACCACTATCAATTTCCAGAATATTTTCCATCATCCCAAACAGAAACTCTGTACCTGATAGACAACAACGCCCCCTTCCCCCAGTCCCCCAGCCCCTGGTAACCTCCGTTTTACTTTGTCTCTATGGATTTGCCTAGCCTAAGTATCTCATACAGGTGGACTCATACAATATGTGTCATTTTGTGTCTGGCTTATTTCACGTACATCATGTGTTCCAAGTTTATCCAAGGTGCAGCTTGTATCAGAATTTCATTCCTTTTAAGGCTAAACAACATCCCGGTATGGATGGATATACCACATTTCGTTTATGCAGTTTGTCTGTCAATGGACCTTTGGGTTGTCTCTATCTTTTGGCTATTATGAATAGTGCCGATATGAACATTGGTGTAATCACTGAAGCATTTTAAGCAAAATGGAAATCAGATCAGATTTCTATTTTAGAAAAATCATCCCATGTATCAGTCAGGGTCCAGCCAGGAAAAAATCATACCAGTTATTTTAATAGAGTTTAATGTAAAGAGTTATTAGCCAGATAAATGAAAACAGTATCACAGGGTGGGAACTATAGAAAGCAGCTGCTATCCCTAGGGTTGGGGATACAGGGAGAAGAGGTTGCCAAGATGCAGAAGCCTGGAGAAAGAGCCCCTTGGAGCTGAAACTCAGGCCCTTGAGGAGAGAGTCCTATTCAGCTGGTATTGGTATCTCTGAGCTCTGGGTGGGGGGGGGGGGGGCAGGTTCTGAGCTTTGGGAGATCACCAAACATTGAGGAAGCATGCTGCTCAGGTGGTGTCGGTGTCTCCGCACACAGAGGAGAGGACCTGTGTGGCTCCCACACTCGGAGGGGGCATTGCTTGGCCGGTGCTGGTATCAGTAGGCATGATGAGAGTAATTCTGTGAGTATTGTAAAGAGTGCAAACTGGATTCAAATGCTGCTGCTGGAACGAACTGGCACAGCTGGGTGAAGAAGCAAGGTGGGTGAGTCACACCAACAAAAACAGGAAGCCGCCGGGAAGGAGCAAGCCCCTTCTCCCACCTCCAGCCTTGCAGGCTGCTTCTCATGCCCCCATTGCCGGAGCCTGGCAGGGATCCATCTAGCAGGGCAGAAATGTGGTTTGCAGAGACCCAGCCCCAGTGTCACTAAAGAGAGAGTAAAGAGAGTGGGTTTAAAGCTGAGAGAGAATAACTTAATACCAGAATAGTCCTACTGCAATGGGGGAAACCATTGGAGGCAGCAAGCCTGGCGTCAGGAATAAAGGGCATGTTGGGCATATTCCCAGTGGCAGACAATCCTTGGGAGTGACTGGTCCAGTTTAATGTGTTTACATTGGGAACGGTCTCCAATGGCCACATCGGTATTATGTAACTCCATCCACTGACCATAGCTGACTTATCCAGGGTGATCACCTAACACAAGCTGAATTCAGATTCTGTTTCTAATGTTTGAAATTTGGAAAAGATACACCTCAACCCTGCGAATCATCAAAGCTGAGTTAAGTAAATGGATCTGCGGACAGCCCCTGCTGAGGTTGTTGGAGATCACCTGGCCCTTCCCTTCCCATGTTCTTGGTTGTTCAACTCCAGCTCTGATTGCATGAGCTAACTCAGAAAACTTGCAATAAATTCTCCCTTTTCCTTAAGCTAGCCAGAGCCCTTTCTGCTGCTTCATATTTTCTCTAGCCTCCCAGAGCTTACATTCCAGGGGAGTTTAAGAAATGTAAACAACATCAACACTGAGGGTTGCCAAGTGTTCTAGGAGAGGGAAAGAGAGTAAGCGGAGGTGTGAGCACAGAGCAGGGGCACCTAAGCTCATGGATGGGGACAGAAGTGAGGGAAAAGCAGGAATGGGGTGAGTGGCGGGGTTGAATACTCCAGACACAGGAATCAGTTTGAAGGCCCAGAGGCAAAAGAAAGTGTGGCATGTTTGAGTGAGTAAAAGCAGCTCAGATTGGTTCACGTAGAGAAGTAGGTGGAGTGTTGTATGAAAGGAGAGAAGGTTAGCACTCCCGTTGACCCAGGGACAAGGATGGAAGAGGCCCTTGGACCTGACAACACGCATACGGTCAAAGCATTGCCACCTACTTCGTGGCATCTAACCATTATTTTTAAACCAAAACAGAAACACACATACAGAGAAGTCATTAGTGGTTACCACAGGGGAAGGGTAAAGGGAATCCACTGTATGGTAACAAATGGAAACTAAGTTTTTGGTGGTGAGCATGGTGTAGTGTATATAGAAGTAGAAATATAAAGTACACATGAATCTTACATAATGTTATAAACCAATGTTACCGCAATAAAAAATAAATTAAAAAGAAAAAAAGCAGGTGGAATAGAGAGACATGATAACAACAGCTTGATTATTGAAGGTTTATTATGCACCAGGCATGATTCTAAACAGCTCTAGGTGCTAACTGATTTAGTCCTTGTAATAATCCAAAGAGAAGGCAATATTGTAGGGAGACACTGCTCCCTGGGCAGATAGAGATTTTATCTCCTCCAGAGCAGAAGCAGGTTTGTTTACTATATTTGTCTATTATAATAAGGATAATGTTTCCTGCTGGAGCAAAGTTCAGGCAGATTTGCTCACAGCCATTTAAAAAGAGTTGGGATTCCTAAGCTCAGGGTTTTTAGCTGTGATGCGAACGCACTGCGTGTGCAGCATCGACCTGGCGTTGCATCGGATCGCACTGGGGATCTTGGAGGACAAGGGGAACCAATACAAACATGAAGTTCATGTCACCCACCGTGCTGTGAATGATAAAGCCCTTTTCCTCTGACCTAGGAGTCTCGTGTCTTCTGCCAGCATCCGTGAAAGCAAGGCAAGCTAGCTCTGGAGCAGGGTAAGTTCTCAGAGTTCTTGACAAATGTTATCTTCTACTGGAGGGGAAACAGAAAGAACTCAAGTACTTTATCCAAGGTCACAAAGCCGATGAGGGAGCTAAAACATGGACCCCGTGTGGACCAGCTCCAGAGCCTGAGGCCTCACCCACTGAGGCTGAAGAAGCAAGAAGGAGCTGCATCTGCAGGAGCTTGTGAGCCACACTACAGGGCTTAAATAGCTCATAAGAGTAACAAGCAGTCTATTAGTTTGGGTGGGTTAGCTGCTGTAACCGGTAGATGTCAATATGCATTTTGGCTCAAACTCAACAGAAAATGATTTCTTGCTCATGTAATAGTTTGAAGCAGAAGAGTCTGGTCAGTGGGCAGCTCTGTTCCACATGGTGATTCGGAAACTAAGACTCCTTCCATCTTGTGGCTCCCTAGGGTCTTATCTGCTTCCAGCCAGAAGAGATGAGAAGAGAACATGGCAAACCACGTTTATTTCTTAAAATCCGTGGCCTAGAGGGGACTGGCACCATGTTTGCTAACATTCCATTGGCAAGAGCTAATCACGTAGTCACACCAAGAAACAAAGGAGCCTGTCAAACGTACCCACCGTTTCCTAATTATAACTTCATCCTGAGGAAGGGAGCATAAACCTTGGAGCACAGCTAGCACTCTGTGCCACAGAGCCACTCAGAGATTTAAACAAGCAGGATAACAAGTTAGATTGACAGTGCAGATCACTGGATGTATTGGACACATTTGTCCATATCATCCAAACAGTATGGACATTTGTTTGGAGGGAATAAGACAGCAAACAGGAAATAAGCCAGGGATGTGCTGTAGTAATCTAGGTAAGTCTGGTGGAATAAAGCAGCCAAGAGAAAACAATGAAGAAGGCGGGAAGTAGACAAAATCAGGAACTTTTCAGAAGGTGAAATCTACAGGATGCTGTCTCTGCTAAAGTACATCCACGCTCTTACCCAACCACGTGTTTG
Source organism: Orcinus orca (assembly GCF_937001465.1). NCBI lineage: Eukaryota > Metazoa > Chordata > Mammalia > Artiodactyla > Delphinidae > Orcinus > Orcinus orca. Next base: position 41,734,840 of record NC_064570.1, on the reverse strand, counting down.
CTGGCCTTTTTTGACCCTGTCCCTACTGCTATTCCTGGTTTTATTTTCACAGTCTAATAATAAATGTTAGAGGGGGCAGGAGGGAAGAGATATAGCAAATATAAAAAAAGAAAACTCAAAATGAACACTTTTATGCAGATTCACACACTCTCACAGAGACGCACTGCAGACCCAGAATTGCCCTGTCCGTAGTCCCACTGCAGAGAGAGTGGTGAGCAGCAAATAATTTATTTGTGAATAATCTATGCTTATTTAAGGAACATATTTGTGTGTGGGGGTGTGTGAAAGGATCTGTGTTCTAGTCTTTATCATAAAGATTATATAGATTACGGAGACTGCACATGGCATAAAATGCAAATGAGGTTTCCCAAGAAGCCAACTCTGAGATGGAGACTGGCGCACAGCAAAGTTTATCTGGGGGGATTGCTCTGAGTCATCACCTGTCGAGGCATGTAGGCAGCATAGCTGGTCACAGGGAGAAGCTGATCTGCAGTGCAACAGCAACAGGGGCCTCAGCCAGTCCTACACGGAAGTCTGGAGCTTGCATTGTGTATAAGTCAGGGTTCTCCAAAGAGAAAGAACCAATTACATATATATATATATTGCAAATTCTCCCTTCCTCTGCCTTTTTGTTCTATTCAGATCTTCAGCAGATTGAATGATGCCCACCCACATTGGGGAGGGCCATCTGTTTTCCTCAGTCCACCAATTCAAATGTTAATCTTTTCCGGAAACACCCACAGGCAGACCCAAAAATAAAGTTTAACCAGCTATCTGGGCATCCTTTGGCCCAGTCAAGTTAACACAGAATTAACCATCACAGATGGTCTTCAGAGTTGTCCTAAACTGGGCGAAGGACACAGGGCATTTGTACTCTTGCATCAACTAGTCATATTGGGTATGGGCTACCCTCAGGAAGGGGGCAAGACCTTGAGCAAGCTGTCTCTCTCTAGCTGAGGAAAGTCCCAGAGAGGAGCTAAGCAAAGAGCTGTCAGCTGCCAACATTCCCAGAACCTGGGGGGACTAATACCTGAGTTCTTGGAAGGGGCGGTAGGGAGGAGTGTCAGGATATCACAACTCTGTGTCCCCTATATATATATACATGCTTGACTACATAAATGATATTTATGAAAAATATTTGCAGACTGATTCTGGCCTTGACCATACACACACGTTTTGATAATATGAGTGTGTTCCTAGAAATAAGATAATATATTGTAACACAGGACGTACCTAACGAGCATATTATTGGAGCGTGCATTTCTTATCTGTCCTTGCATCCCATCCTAGAGAAATATAATATCCTTGGAGCAGATTTTAGTTTATCCCCAAATTAACAACATAATCCCCTTAGGAGTCTCTCTAGTGCAGTACATGCAATCAGGCGTTGGAGTGAGGCAGGAAGCAGTTAAGTTCTCATTCCGCAGCATAGAGGTGTGTAGTGACGCGCCAGTCACTTAACGTCTATCAGCCTCAGTTTCTTTATCTATAATAGAGGGAAAATTAAAGTACCTAAGTGTTGTTGAGAGAACAAAATGAAATAATGTAAGTGAAGCATTTGGCAAGATTGCTGGCCTATAGAAAGCTTACAACAAAGGACGCTATGATTAATAGAGGATGGATTTAAATACCAATGGGTCAAATCACGTCTGCTAGAAGACAATGATCAAGCAAGGTTCTCCAAGAACAGAAGTAGCAGATGTATTCCTGAAAGCTGCATGTAGATGAAGGCCAGTGAAGGTCGTTCTGGTCTACCATCACAAATGAATCCTTGATAAACTACAAGTGGGTGAAAAGAGGTAAGATTTTGAAACAAGATTGTATTTCATCTTAATTATGAAAACCTCCACTCTAAACAAACCCTGGCTAAGGGCATGGTAGAAAATGCAGGAACTGGTCCCCATGTGTTGAGTAATCACCAACAAAGGCTTTATTCAACCATCCCCTCCTGATCTAGATTTTGGGTCCTTTTCCCAGCCCTCTGTGTCTATTTCTTCTTATAAGCCACTTTTTAGGCTCCTTGTTTCAGTGCTTATAGCTATTAGAAATACTCCCCAACTGTCTATGCAGAAATATTTATAAGACTGCTTCCTGGACACATGGGTGGACTACATTTCCAGCATCCTCTGCAGCCTATGGGATCTAAGTAGAGGTTAGTGTACCACTAACCTCTAGCTCTAGCCAATGGGATCTAAGTAGAGGTTAGTGTACCACTTCCACGGAGGGTGACCAGCTGTCCTTGCTGTCCTAGGACTGAGGGGTTTCCCTGGATATGAAGCTTTCTGTTTTAAAACCAGTACAGCTCAGGGAAAATCAGGTCAAGTTCATCACCTTACATCCTGACCTAGACCATAAAACCTCTTGCACACCTCTCCCGTGTTTCTTCTCCTTCCAGTTTCTCGGATAAAGGGATATCACAAACACAGCAAGCTTGGAAGCTATGATTTAAAGACAGCAGAGCCAAATGTCAGCCTGAATAATGACAAGGAGGGGGAGCCATCTGTCACCCCACTGATCTGAAACATCTACCGTGGACCTTACATGAGTGAAAAAGACGCTTCTATTGTGTTTCACGCATTACTTGTTGGGTCTATTTTCATAGCACTTCAGCTTATCCTGACTAATACACAGGGAGCCTACAAACTGAGTTAAAATAAAGACTTTACAAACTAGTGTAGCACTAAAGCAAGCACATTTAAAATACATATGCTAACTTTCTGGGAAAGTAATAGGGAGAATGGAATTTCAGGAGCAAGGAAAGGAAATGAAGGAGGACAAAGAGGCTGACCTCATATGTTGTAAAGCCGGCTCACGTCAACCACGGCAAATTCCCAAATCTTCTCTCGGAAGTTCATATTATTAGTATGAAACAGAACACACACGCCCATATCACAGGGTGTTCTAGGGCACAGAGCAGGGGACTGGAGTCAGAATATATGTAATTCACACCAGCTGCATTAGATAGCAGCTATGTGACGGTGGTGAGTCAGTAACCTCCCTGACCTTAGACTCTTCATGTTGGATGTGAAGATGTGTTTTACCTTCTGATCAAGCATCTTCTACAAGGCAGTCCCGGGCCAGATCCTGGAGATTCAAAGATAAGGACGGAAAAGTCTCCTAAATAGACAACAGGCTAGAAATGTCTGAAGAATGGAGTGTCACCAGGGACCAAAGCAAGGGGAAAGGAAAAGGCCTCGAGGGGGGAGATTTAAGTCCTCGCTTTATACTTGTCCGTGAGAGCAGGGAGTAAAGGCCTTTGCCAGGGTGCTGGATGTATGGACTGAAGAGCCGGGGAGCAGAGTCCAAGATGGGAGGAATCCTCGGAGCAAGAGGAGGTGCGAGACGCTTGGTCAGCAAGCATCCAAGCATGTATTCAATACCTGCTCTGCGCTAGGCCTTCGGCATCCTCTGGGATTCAAGGGTGAGTAAGACACTGCCCCCGGGTTCTTCATAGTCCGGCAAAGCAGTAGATGAGCGTGTGACGCCAAACCCAGTGACGGCGTCTGAGCGGAGCGGGGCACGTGTGAGGGGCACCGCGTGCAGAGCGATGCAGCTCGGGAAGGCTTCCCAAGCCTGATGCTGAAGCCTATGTGTTGGCCGGGTGGAGGGGAGGGAGGAGGGGCTGGAAACGAGAGGGAATTTGAGGACAGGGCTGGAGGGGGAGTCAGGGTGAGGAAGGTGCGAGGGATGGCGCTCGGATGAGGACACAGGCGCCAGAACAAGGAAAGAGCTTTTAAATTTTTTTCCGGGGGTGGGGGGGCATGGTAAGGAGTTTGCACCTCATCCTGAAAGTTATAAAAAGCGGTGAAAGGCATGTCAGCAGGGGTCTGGACTGAAGGAGCATCCTGGCAGCCGTGAGGAACAGCGGTGAGAGAGGAAGGAGGTAGACCATTTCAAGGCTCTGAGGTCATCCAGGTGGGAAGTGACAAAGGCCTGAACCAAGGTGGTGACAGAGGAGCAGAGGAGGTGACAGATGTGAAGGCAGAATTGACAGGAGCTGGGCCTGTTTGCGTCTGGGGGGTGTGCTGACTGAAACTTCTGAGACAAGGGGCGCAGGCTATCCAGGGAAGCAGACGGTAAACAGCAAAGCACAGACATCAAAGGGCAGAGTTAGATGGAAATGCAGTGGAAACGGCCTCTGTCTAAAGCTGTGAAGACTTAGAGTGACATCCTGTCGTCAGGGCTACAGACAGGTCCTGGGTGACCTCAGAGGGGGTGGCAGCCTCTCCTGAAATCTACTGGGGGTGAAAATCCTCGTGGAAGGAAAGGTTGCACAGCTCAACCCCTAACTCAAAAGCTTGTGGGAAAAAAAAGATAAAATGGCTCTGATTCACCCAGATACACAGACCCGTTCTGGTTAATAGCCATGTTCTCGTTAAGCTATGATTTGATGGAGTAATTTAAAAGGTAGTTGATTTAATTTGGAGTCCTTTAGCCTTCAGAGGCCAATGCGTTTGAAACTGTTTCTTGTCAAAATTTTACATCTCTGCCTGTTTATAACTGTGGAGGTTAAAATAAAAAACTGGAAAGAAGGGGAAAGAATGCATTTAACTAAAAAGGAAAAAAAGTTTGCTGTGTCTTTAGAGCTTGCCTTCCTTGATGCTGGAATTGCCACCTTTTCATTTCCCTAACGTTCAGAAAATTATGAGGGAGTGGTCTGCAGTAGAAATTTGAGAAAGAAGTTGAATTAGAGAATTTAATTTGTCATTTGTGGTTATTCAAAACCCGGAGGATGTATTTCTCTAAGAAGCTTGTCCTGGGAACGCCTCCATCCTACAGAAATCTGTTTCCTGGAAATTCAGAGAAAACCTTAAAGGTGTTAAGAGTCAAGTTCCTATTCAGCGGACAGAGAGCTGTATCTGCCCCCAGCCAGCATGCCACGGGTAGAATGAACAGACAATGGCCTTGCAAAGGCAGTGCCACGTCCAGGCCAGCACGAGGCAGAGACCTAGGGGTGGAGGTTTGGGGGGAGAGGTGGAGGGGGGAGAGAGGGTGCTCAAAAAAGAGCACAGGCTCTGCAGTCAGCCAGACTTAGGTTTGACACCTGCTTCTGCCACCTGCTAGGCTGTCAGCTTGGCCATATTCCTCAATCTCGCTAAGCTTCAATGGAACTACTCTTGATCTGGTCCAAACAGAGCCAATACTTGCATATTGGAAAAAGGCCTGATCCCTTTCCCCTACAAGCCCACCCCACCCGAGTGATATGCATGCTACCCTCTTTCAGGTTAGAGGCAGTTTGGTTAGTTGTATCTTCCACTTTACAGACAGCATTTTATGTAACAAATTCTACCACAGAGAAGATTTTTCTTTTCCAACAAAGTAGGAGGCCTTTAGGAATTCTAATCCTAGTTGATCTGCTCTCTGTTCTCATGTCAAAATGTCACTAAGTAAGTTGGAAAAGCCATGGGTGTATCCTGTTTAATGTAAGGAAGTAAAGGAAGAAGTCTAACCACAGGGAGATGCTGAGAGGGTTACATTTGGAAACTATACGCTGTATCAGAAATGTGGTCACGTGTTTCTCTCCAGTCACCATCCAAGATGAAGAAGCATAAAAGGCACATCCCAGACACTAAATTTCAAGAACCGGCAGACTAGCATATTTACTTGGCAAGTTATAAGTACATGAGTTTCGTTTATCTGCATTTATAAATTTATTCTGGCCCTGATTCAAAATGAATTAGGAATCTACAGTGTGCTCTAAGTTACAAGCTTATTGCCTGGGTACCAAACAAGGGCAGATTTAATGACCGTAAACAAATCAACTAAACTCAGACATCATACAAAATTATACATAGACCATGTTCTGACAAAGGTAGAGCTGGCCAACTTAGGTTTCCTTTTTTTAACTTGTTCAGACATGCTCCTAGAGTTTCTACCTAACGAGCAAAAATATTCAGGGTTTGAAATTCAGCTTCCCACTATGCTTTTTTATTTTTTTCTTGCATTATGCGGGCCTCTCACTGTTGTGGCCTCTCCCATTGCGGAGCACAGGCTCCGGACACGCAGGCTCAGCGGCCATGGCTCACGGGCCTAGCTGCTCCGCGGCATGTGGGATCTTACCAGACCGGGGCACGAACCCGTGTCCCCTGCATCGGCAGGCGGACTCTCAACCACTGCGCCACCAGGGAAGCCCCCCACTATGCTTTTGATGGACTGTAATCTCAGTGGTCTTTTCCCTTCTGGGCCAGCTGCTGCTGACAAGGGTTCTTGGCTACAAAGCACAGAGTCCACCTTAGCTAGCTTGAGCAGAGAAGCAATTTCTTAGAGGATATCAGGTAACATTCCAGAATTCCTAAAGAACTCCGGGAACTGTGGATGGATTGCAGCACAGTCCTGGGTGAAGGACCTCACTGTTAGAATCACTGCCACTGATGCCCCTAAAAGCTGCTGCTTATTCATCCCACTCAGCCAGCCTTGAGGGGAAGCAATTCCACACGTCAGCTGCTCTAACAGGAAGGCTTGTGTGGTAGGTTCGTTGGCAGAGGCTGGGTCACACACCACTGCCCTAGTTCAAGAAAGGCAGAGAAACAGCATTCTGATTCCTCTGTTACGGAAGCAGGACTCAAGTGGAATGTCTCCAAATATAGAAGGACTATTCAAAAGGCAATGGTCAGTTGAAATATGACATATGTATCCACAACACTCTAAAGTATACTTTCTGCTTTACGTTTCTTGAAGAACACTTGGTCCATAACAAGATCAAACTTCATTAGGATAAATATAGCAAGGTATCTGCTGGGTTTGAATTGATTTATGATTACAGCATGAATTCTGAATTCAAATAACACACGTGTCATTAACAATCATTTTCCTAATAGCCTGCCCCAAATGGATCAGTCGATGTGGTTTGTACACGGCTGTTAAATAAGCAGCTTAAAACAGAAGTTATTTAACTTCTCCATTAGCCTGAGTCATTATTCACCTGGCTACATTCGATGAGACATTCTTTACACCAGGTAAAACAAAAAGCTTCTTCCTCTGCCTCTGACTTTGTATTTCATGAACATCCGCTTCATTTATGTCCTTTTTTTTTCCTCTGAAAAACATGTTTTTCAAAATTGTGCTCAGAAATCAGGCAGGTCTATAAATCAAGGAAAAAGTCCTTGTATACATTTAAATTCATCAGGTTTCTGGATTAAACTAGCAGTGAATGAAGTATAACTGAGTCACCTCCCACCATCCCATGAAAATGCCCATGAATTAAAATATAGCTTCCTCAACCCACAAGCCCTCATTAAGCTAAATAGGAAAACACTAGAAGTATTTGCATTATCATCAAGAATGGGAAATTGGGCTTCCCTGGTGGCGCAGTGGTTGAGAGTCCGCCTGCCGATGCAGGGGACACGGGTTCGTGCCCCGGTCCGGGAAGATCCCACATGCCGCGGAGCGGCTGGGCCCGTGAGCCATGGTTGCTGAGCCTGCGTGTCCGGAGCCTGTGCTCCGCAACGGGAGAGGCTACAACAGTGAGAGGCCCGAGTACCGCAAAAAAAAAAAAAAAAAAAAAAGAATGAGGAAATTAACTCTACTGTCACCACTGCTACTTGACACTGTTTTGGAAGTTGAGGTCTAATGGAATTAGGTAAAAATATAGATGATAGATAGATAGATGGATAGGTAGATGGATGGATGGATAGATAGATGAAAGATAGATAGATATAAAAAGTGGAATCAGCATTTGCTGATGATGTGCTTATATCTCCAAAAAACCCAAGAGAAGTATCAACTTGCTATTAACAAGGGAATTCACTAATATGACCAGATAGAAGACTAATAAATCAACGGTTTTGACATACACAAGAAAACTGATTAGGAGCTATCACAGAGGAAAAAACCTTCATTTACAGTAGCAACAAAAGAGATAATGGGAATTTTTTTTAAAGATAAAAGGAATAAATTTAAAGGTTATGTATAAAATCTTTAAGAAGGAAAATTTAAAACACTCCTGAAAAACCCAAAGGAAGGCTTGGGCAAATGAAAATCATGCCCTGCTCTTGGCATCCACATATTTAAAGTGATATCAGTGAAAATACTACCAGGATTTTTTTTAACCAGAAAAGGAAATTTCACAGGCCAGAATATCCTAGGAAATTTCTAAAATGATGAGTTATGGCCTGGGGAGGGGGGAGGAGGTGGGACACTAATTCTGCTAGGGTAGAAAGATAAAGATAATAGCATATATCGATAAAGAGTAAAATCAGAAATAATATAGTTGATATATAAATATGACTTGAATTTTAAGTAACAAGATAGAGAGGTATACAGTGAACCCTTCGGCTTACAAAAGAGAAAGCACATGAACAAAATTAAGAAGGTTAATGACAGTGCAACAACAAGTGTGGGTATTTTGCAATTATAGGTGCACCCCATGCACGATCTAATGCTAAACGTTTTCATATTTTGTTGAAACAGAGTATTTCATGGAAAATATAAGTTACCCAATATTGATTCAGTAAATAGGAAACTTGAACTGGCCAATGACAAAGAAAGAGAGAAAAGGCACTCAAGGAATTTCTCCTCAAAGGCTCCGTGCTGTGGAGCACAGTTTACAGGCAACTTCTTTCAAACTTTCAGAGTCATCAACTCCCATGCTGTATCTGTAGAGGGTAAACAAAATGATGAAAACCTACCGAGAACATATTATAAAACTAGCATATCCTGAATATTAAAACCTGGGATTGATCTAGAGTTTTCTTTTTTAGTGTATGATCCTTCACATTTTTAAACTAGGTGTAAAAATTTTTTTAACAAACCACTAGGAAAACAAGTTCAAATATATATTCAAGGGATAACAATCTAAAATCAAGTAGTCTTTATCCCAGAAAGGATAAGTGTTTAAGAAATGTATTAATATATTATTTCAATAGGTGAAATATGATAAAACATAGTTGTTTTGATTAATTCATCTTAGGCTATTCAACTATTTCAACTAAGTAAAGAGTTCAGTAAAACAGCTAAATATAAAAAAATAGCTTTCCTTTATAATGGTAAAAATGAAATATTATATATATACATGGAAAAAAGACTCCATTCACAATAACTGTAACTAAAAAATACTAGAAATGCACCTTAATTATACATGTACAGGTCCTATATGAAAAGAACTATAAAACATTTCACTATAAAACAAATCTATTCCCTACATGAAAAAATTTAAAGACAAATATGACATTAAAAATTAGGGGGAAAAAGCTGAATTTTCCTTTATAAACAAAAACAAATAGCCATAAGGGAAAGGAGTAATACAGTTTACTATATAAATGTTTTTAAACACCCAAAATGCCATAAACAAATATTAAAGACAATAGCAAAAAAAGAAAACATTCGTAACTCATGTGATGGCTCATTGATATTTTCAGCAGAAATAGTTCTGATAAATCAAGCAATAACTGAAGAGAAAATTGGCAAAGGACAAGAAAAAATATATACATGTACAAAAATATACGAAAAAAGATTAACCTTACTAAAACATAAAGAACGGAAAATTAATATAGCAAAATGAATGCCATTTTCTTCTGTTAAATTGGCAAAATATTTGTTAATGAATGAAACAGAGATTTATATACCTTCAGTGAGTGAAAATTTGCAAAAACTTTGTTAAAGAAATTCAGCAATTTGATTTGAATCGTCAAATCAAATTCACTCCCTTTAACGAAATAATTTTAGTACTAATACTATTTACTCAGGAAATTTTTTTTTTTTTAAACAGACTCAACAATGATAAGCTGGACTCCAGCGTGAGAGAAGAAAAATCAAGCGTAATGTGAGGCAGCGGCTGGGGCAAAAGTGAGACACCTCCTGTGGAATTCAGGAACTATCTGTGTAAGAAGTGGAAGGGGAGGTGAATGCCTGCTGAGGCCCAGATGTGGCTGGTGAGCCCCACTTGTGCCAAAGGAATGGATGGCTGGTGCCCAGGGGCACTGTCTCTGGGTATTCCACACTCCATGTCTTTATAAGCATTGCAGGCAGCTTGCAAAGTAAAAGTTGTGAAAGTTTCTGCCTGGTGTATATCTGTGTAAATTTGAACAGTAGACGTAACAAAATCTGAACTTTGAATAGTTGCTTATTAACAACTGGGAATTATCTGCAACAAGAAAGAAAGGCCAGTTGTCAGAATAGCATTGGATATAGACAAAGCCCTAAAGCCTTGAAAGGTTTGTTGACTTAGTCTAATGGAACTTTAAAAGTGATCTTTATTGGGCAATCATCCTATAATCTCTCTGCCTATGTTCCACTGGAATATCCAAAAGCATCTATCTGAGCCATCAAACCCTTGCTGCCATTCCTGATGACAAGCTGAGATTTTTTAATTAAGCAAAAATAGAGTATAAGAAAAGAAACTAGCTATATGTGGAAACCCCAGCTTAGACAATCTCTCACCGAGCCAGATACAGAAATCTTAGATGAAAGTCAGTATACTATGTCACCCATTGCAAAAATTATTAATGTAAAATTCTTAAAACACTTGTGACAATTTTTTAACACACCTAAAGTTGATAATCTCATGTGTAACAAACATCCACTAAATGGCCTATAGATGCAGACCTCCAGCCTGGCTCTCGCTCAGCTTTATGCCTTTCTCATTTTTACTCATTATACGAGATCCACACTGGCCCCCGTTTGGTTCCTTGAATACATCAAGCTTATTCCTTCCTCAGGACTCATGTATATGCTGATCCTACCTCCAGGAATGCTGTTCTCTGGAGTCCTTAGATACTTGTTAATCCTTCAGGTCTCAGACTAAATGAGGGCTTTCTTGACCTCGAAGGGAGCAGTCCCCAACATTTTTGGCAGCGGGGACCGGTTTCGTGGAAGACAATTTTTCCACGGACCAGGGCGGGTGGAGGGATGGTTTGGGATAATTCCAACGCATTACATTTATTGTGCATTTTATTTCTATTATTATTACGTCAGTTCCACCTCAGGTCATTAGGCATTAGATCCTGGGGGCTGGGGACCACTGTTCAGAGGACAGAGTTCAGGGCAATCACTGCCACTAAAATGTGAAGGGAGATAATGATAGAAAGTAGAGACCCAGAGGGGAAGAGCCACAAATTCTGTGGACAAACTTTTGTCCAAATCTCCCTGAACCAGGATGCATGGGTAGGACAGCCTGCAAGCAAACCAGCTAAAGATAAAAGGACTGAATGGAGATTTGAGTGGCTGCCAACAGTCAGAGTTTGAAGTTTAAGGCCAATATACTTAATTAGCAGTTAAAACAAAATTGTTAACATTCTTTAGAAGACTATGATAGAATCCAGAGTCTGCACAATATGACATTCACAATACCCAGGACGGAATCCAAAGTTACTCAGGCACAAAAGGACAAAAATTGTATGATTCTACTTACATGAGGTACCTGGAATAGGCAAATTCATAGAGATAGAAAATTGGTTAGAGTTTACCAGGGCTGGGGAGGAGGGGGTATGAAGAATTATTATTTAATGGGTACAAAGTTTCCGTTGCAAAAATGAAAAATTCTGGAAATGTATAGTAGTGATGGTTGTACAACATTATGAATATACTAATGCCACTGTAATGCACACTTAAAAATGGTTAAAATGGTAAATTTTATGTTATATTTTGCCACAAGGAAAAAAAAAGAAACCTGATGTAACAAAAATGAAAAATGCCTTCTATGGGCTCATCAATAGAGTGGAAATAACTGAGCAAAGAATCAGTGAGCTTGAAGATAAGTCATAGAAACTGAAAAACAAAGGGAAAGAGAAAGCCAATTTTGAGCAATACCTGGGAGTAATATCCCTGTAATCTTTAAATCCACATTTTCTTTTTATTTATATAAATCTGAAATGCTATAAGATCTGAAACGCTCAGATCTTAAGTGTACCACTGAAACAGTTTTAACTAATCCATATGGACACAGAACATTTCTAGCACCCTAGAGAGTTCCTCTGTGCCCTTTCCCGGTCACCTCTCACTCCCACCACAAACAACTGCTGATCTGATTCTTATTATCATGAGTTCATTTTGCCTAGAATTTCATTTAAATGGACCTCTGCACTCTTGTGCATGCAGCATGCACAACACAACATAATATTTTCTCTTTTACTCAGCATGATACTGGGGGGGATTTGTCTAGGTTTTTGCCTGTAAGAGTAGTTCATCTCTTTTTATTGCTAAGCTGTATTCCATGGCATGAGTGCACCACTATTTGCTTATCCATTTTTCTCTGGGAGGACATCTGGGCTGTTTCCAGGTTTTGTCTATTATAAATAAAGCTGCTAAGAACATTCCTATACATGGATTTAAGTGGACATAAGTGTTCATTTTTCTTGGATAAATACCTAGGGGAAGAATTGATGGGTAATAGGATAGATGTGAACTTAACTTTTTTTTTTTTTTTTTTTTGCAGTACGCGGGCTTCTCACTGTTGTGGCCTCTCCCGTTGCGGAGCACAGGCTCCGGACGCGCAGGCTCAGCGGCCATGGCTCATGGGCCTAGCCGCTCCGCGGCATGTGGGATCTTCCCGGACCGGGGCACGAACCCGTGTCCCCTGCATCGGCAGGCGGACTCTCAACCACTGCGCCACCCAGGGAAGCCCAGTGAACTTAACTTTTTAAGAAACTTCCAAAGAGTGATTAAAGTGATTATACTTTTTAAAATCCACTTTTAATTCCCTCAGACCGCACTGAGAACCTAATAGGCAGTCAAATATCTAGAGGTCATTCATAAGTGTGTACATAAATAATTGCTTATAGTATAAAGTACAATAAGCCAGAGAGCTCCGAGGGAGGCTCCTATCCCCCAGGCCCCATAGAAGCCCTGCTCCATTGTCCCTTGGCACTTGGAGTAAGAGGGCTCTATGGTCCATACCACCAGGGCAGAGGGAAGCCACTGTGCCCTTGGGTCAGCTTAATCTTCTCCACCATGTGCTTCCTTAAAGAGTAGAAAACTAGAAGCCACTGTTCTGTTTTGTGTTGCGTTTCCTGGCCCAGGTCTTAAGCAAATAAAGAATGGCACATGCCCATGGCTATTTCAGGCTCTCAGAGAGATGTAGGAGGCTGTCCCTCAGAGAAAATGGGGCAACAACTCATGTATCATGCATATATTTGAGCTTCCAAGAGGAAGGTTTAATCTGAGGATGGATTTCCCCCTTATTAATAACCACATTTTTTAGACAGAGAGCTAAAGACAGTGTCATTTGTGTGGGTCGGGGGGTGGGGGCGCTCTTTAGGAACGTATTTCCCATCAAGATGGAATAGTTTCACCTGGTCAAGGCCTAAGAGGAAGTAAGCCTGATGCTCATAGACCTCTCCGGTCACCAACGTTCAGGCAGGGAACACTCTAATGTCTTCCAGAATCTACCCAGTTAGGCCTTTGGATGGCTTCAAGCATTCTTGAAAGTATTCACCTTCCTGTGTGCTGGGAAGGGTCCAAGCACTGTGGCCCTCAATAACTAAGGTACAGGTCCCCCCAAAGGGAACAGCCAGGGAGACAGCACCAGCATTACAGGCATCCCAGTCCCCCCAGACCCGTGGAGTCCAATTCCCTTCTGGTCTTTCCAGGCATCTCTCATCCCCCAGCAGCCCTAAAACACACCCCCTGAAGTCATTTTGGGGAAGAGACTGAGTTTCCCAAGAGCCAGAGGAGTCCTCAGAAACCAGAGAAGGCAGTGACCCCCTAGAACCTGCCCCATGCCAAAACAAGCCACCAGAATGATGGAAGGGCAGTCCCATTTCTCATAGCATCCTCCAGCTTGGACCTGGGCTTCTCAACCTTCTTGGAGCTGGAGAAGACCCCAGGACTTTCCAACTCTGTGTCCTCATTGCCAGGGCTAGTGCATGTTCAAGACAACCCAAAATAGGGATCCTATTTGCTGGGAATGAGGTTTTCCTGTACAGTTGTGGTGCAATTTCCTGTCAGCGATGAATCTGTGGTTGAAGCCACCTGAAACCTTCTGACTGACTAGGTCTCTGGCTTCAGGTGCCTGAAGTATCAATTCCTACAGCTCTGGCCAGGAGTCAACTTGGTCTCTGAGGTCAGACGTAAGGGAATAATTGTATATCCCGTTGCTCAGACCTAGGCCCAAGTACTCAATCAGGTTGTTCAACTGTTTTTACTCCCACCCTGGACTTTTCGTAACAAAGTTCACCTTAAAAACAGTGAACTGGGCTTCCCTGGTGGCGCAGTGGTTGAGAGTCCACCTGCCGATGCAGGGGACACGGGTTCGTGCCCTGGTCCGGGAAGATCCCACATGCCGCGGAGCGGCTGGGCCCGTGAGCCATGGCCGCTGAGCCTGCGCGTCCGGAGCCTGTGCTCCGCAACGGGAGAGGCCGCAACAGTGAGAGGCCCGCGTACCGCAAAAACAAAAACAAAAAAAACAGTGAACTACTGTATGTAAAACAGATAATCAACAAGGACCTACTGTATAGCACAAGGAACTCTATTCAACATCTTGTAATAACCTATATTGGGAGAGAATATGAAAAAAATATATATATATATATATAACTGATTCACTTTGCTGTGTACCTGAAACTAACACAACATTGTAAATCAGCCATACTCCAACATAAAAAACAAGAAACAGGTGAACCTGCTTTCTAAAGACACCTTTAAAAAGACTCTGAAAACAGGATAAATGTTATGTTTTCTTGATAAGGCATTTATTCCGTCCCCTGAGTACCCACACTTCATAGGTCAGGAAAATACCCAGGTACTGTTCTGGTTTGATATAAGTAGTTATCACATGCTATTTACAGAGTGTGTGGAAGGATTTCTTGGCTCCTACTGGGTCTTGGAATTCTGTTTCCAACAGGCTTTCAGCAGCCGTAGCTCGGAGTCATCCACCTGGTGACCAGAAGCTGGGATCCTGCACCACGTGCTCCCCAGATACTGAGGTCAGATGTGCCAGACCCACTGGGAGCCTGATAACTGACTTAGTAACGTCCCTAAGTGATAGCACTTTTGATTAAACCTCACCTCACTGCCTGTTCCCCCTCTTGTCCCATCTAAAATTAGAGCTGGTATTTTGATAACCATGCCCTTGCTTGAACTTTAGGATGGTTCAAGAATAGGGGAAAATCATGATGTCCCTAGACTATTACCTCCAAGAACAGGGTGTTTTCTGGGTCACAAAGCCTTAGACTTTAATTCAAGTCTTGCTGGCCTTTTTCCCCTATGGAGTAAACTTAGATATATTTTTAAGCCAACAAGGTATAAAAGGAAGCATAAGATTTAGATTTAAGAAACTTGTGCTTGGCTTTTGAAATGCCAAGCTTCTGCTCCTAAACCAGATATGTAAACAAAGTCACTTTACTTCACTGTGTTTCATTTTTCATTTATAAAAAGGAAAGAGTGCTACTTCCTGAACTGCTATAAGGATCACATAGGATAATAGACAGAGATCCCCTTGTGAATAATAAAGGCAATATATGACTATGAGGTTTTACTATCATAATTATTTTCATGTTCCTGGGTTGTCTACTTTGTGGCTTTGTTTGAAAGCTGTAATCGCCAAAGTCAATTTGTCCCATTTTAATGTCAGAGTTCAAGACGTCAAATATTATAAGAGAACTTGGAACTATCCTCTAAAGTACCCCTGAACCTAGGAAATGAAGATGTTCTAGAGACGACAGACAGCCCTAGATCTCCATGAAAGTGAGGAGAAGAAGGCCAAAGGCAGACTGATGTAAAACAGGACAATTGCAGCGAGACTGGATGGGGGGATGTCAGTACAATAGAGAGTGCCCTCCGTCACCTGGGAGAACAGGTAGATTTTCCTGCCATAGGACAGAGTGTTCAAGGCATCCCGGGGAATTAGGTTAAAGTGAACGTGCAAAGCAAAACCTAGAAGTGGGGAGGTCCTTTCAGAGATACTGAAACAGTTCAGGTGGAAGGCGGGTGGATTTCGGACAAGGATTGGAGCACAGATTAAGGGAGGATAGAAAGTAAAGAATAAATCTGAACAAAGACTCATTAGACTGAGAGATAAAGTGAGGATGAGGCCGAGGTTCCAGACTCGTGTGAGGATCTCGATGAGGCTGCAAAGCAGGTGAGCTGGGCTTGAGGGAGTGAGAGACCCGGGAGGAGAGTGAGATGTAGGAGCTGCAGATCTCGGAGGAGGGGGGATTCCTACCGATGGGAGTGGGTGTGCATGGCTGAGGGTGATGGAAATGGGGAGGGGGGGTGACGATCCCTGAAGTGGAGGAAGTCAAGCCTATAAGACCCTGTGTTCCCTGAGTCCCCACATTGTGAGTGGAGCCTCCCAGGATGAAGGTGGGACTTAAGGTTATGATGTGCACAGGAACCAAAACTTCCCGTCAATCTGGAGGACTGACCAAGACTTTAGAAGCTGAGAGTAACGAGGTCGAGAAGCAAATGGTTTAGCCCCATGATAGTGGCCCATACAGTGGAGAACACAAATAGTATTTGGAATGCCACCTCTCCTCTCACTTCTGATCTCTTCTTCCTCATTCCATTTTCAGACCCAAGCTCAGAAACGGGGAAGATGAAGATAGAGGAGCAGCCTCCATTGACCCTTGAAAAGACTACAGGTTTATGACTCTTGCTTCAGGTAGTCAGGCATCAGTATGAAGGAAGTGGGAGGAATTGCTCTGTGAGGAGATGGAGGGACTCCTGACCCCCATCATCAGAGGACTCTGATGCCCATTCATCCGGTGCAAGAGGAGCCATGGAAAGAGCTGAGTGTGGGGACAGCCATGCAAGGAGGGAATGAGAGACAGAGCATGAAGCCTGGGTGAGCAGAGGGCTTGCATTGGGGGTTGCGTCTGAGTGACAAGGATGAGAAGCCTGGGTGGAATGAACTGACCCCGAGGTTCTGACTGGACTCTAGGCAGGGGGAAACCTCAGGCCTTCTCAGAAACCCAATGGCATCAGTCTTTTATTATTATTATTATTATTACCGAGATACAGTTGATGTACATTTTATAAGTTACAGGTGTACAACATAGTGATTCACTATTTTTTTTTTTTTGCGGTACGCGGGCCTCTCACTGTTGTGGCCTCTCCCATTGTGGAGCACAGGCTCCGGACATGCAGGCTCAGCGGCCATGGCTCATGGGCCCAGCCGCTCCGCGGCATGTGGGATCTTCCCGGACCGGGGCACGAACCCGTGTCCCCTGCATCGGCAGGCGGACTCTCAACCACTGCACCACCAGGGAAGCCCCTGATTCACTATTTTTAAAGGTTATACTCCATTTATAGTTATTACAAAATATTGGCTATATTCCTTGTGTTGTACAATATATCCTTGTGGCTGATTTATTTTATACATAGTAGCTTATATCTCTTAATCCCCTTACCCTTCCTGCCCCTCCCCCCCTTCCCTCTCCCCACTGGTAACCACCAGTTTGCTCTCTATATCTGTCAGTCTGTTTGGCATCAGGATTTTTTTTTCTTTTTTTTTTTTTTTAAGATGTTGGGGGTAGGAGTTTGTTAATTTATTTTTTCTGTGTTGGGTCTTGAGGTCACAACAGTGAGAGGCCCGCGTACCGTAAAAAAAAATAAATAAATTTTAAAAAAAACCACATAAGCAGTCTATAAGCCATTCTCTCTAGGTCTGGTCTTTACAAGCTCAAGTGCACACTCAAGTATATTAACTTGGGGTTTGGGCGTGATAGAAGCAAGCGGTGAATGTTTACTCATTGAAGGCACATTGTTTGGAGGGACTTGGAGCAGGGGTGATGGCAGTAATTTGCAGAATTACTCAGCAGAAACTGGAGAGCGTCGTCAATGAGTTGGAAAATGGTTCTGAACAATTCGTGATGAGGGTTAGTGGCCGGGCTGAAGCTGAGAAACTTGAACTGCCTTGCTTTTGTATGCCATTTTCTATCTTCTGATTGCGAGTGAGAGCTGAGATTATTAAAGTTTAAAATTACATAAGCCGGCAATTTTCCCATTCTCAAATGATGAATTTGAGTCACACACAAGTAATTGCAGGTTATAAGGAGTTGCATCTGAAACCTACACAATAAATATTTTGAAAAGTGAATTCAATTTAATTTTAAAATACTGAAAGGTGAAGTTTTTAAATAAACTTCCAATTTGATTTGTTTTCAGAATTTTACACCCAAAGGCTGGGTGAACCACCTTTACACCCAATCACTTAAAAACCTGTTAGAGTCGACAGCAATGACTTCATCTTATATTAGTTTCCTGTCTAAATATACCACTGAACAAATTACTGCAGACAACTTGATGTTAAAACAGCTTTCGGTACAAACACAATCTCTCAAACAAGTGTGAATGAGCTGCACTTGAAATTTCATTGCTTGTCATTACTTTCCAAAGTCAAGGACACTTCACTAAGCCCCCTGTCCCAGATCTCAAGAGAGGAAAAGAGAACATAGTGGCAGGGACAAGGTTTGTCCTCAGAATCCGGCTCTCACACTCTCTCCTCTGCCCCATTTGGCCCAGGAAGTTGGTTCCATCTCATTTGGGTCCACTCTCCCGCCCCACCCACCAGGCCTGAATTCTTCTCCCAGCGTCTCTGAAGGTTTCTTCTGTGAAGTTAACTATAACATTTAAAAATTTTTTATTTTATATTGGAATATAGTTGATTAACAATGTTGTGTTAGTTTCAGGTGTACAGGAAAATGATTTAGTTATACATATACATGTATCTATTCTTTTTCAAATTCTTTTCCCATTTAGCTTATTACAGAGTATTGAGCAGAGTTCCCTGTGCTATACAGGAGGTCCTTGTTGGTTATCTATTTTAAATATAGCAGTGTGGACACGTCGATACCAAACTCCTGATCTGAAAGCCAGATCAAATAAAGAACTATCCAGGAAGAGCAAGTCTGTCCGTGTTTTGAGAAAGGGAAAGAGCTGAAGTTCACACAAAAATCATAGGCATTTTAAATTGCAAGAGATTATGAAAATCTTTGAATTCAGGGACTTTCCTGGAGGTCCAGTGGTTAAGACTCTAGGCTTCCACTGCAGGGGGCATGGGTTTGATCCCTGGTTGGGAACTAAGATCCCGCAGGCTGTGGAGCACGGCCAAAAAAAAAAAAATCTTTGAATTCAATTCCCTCCTTTAAAAGCTGAAGAAACCAACTCCCTGAGAGCTATGTGACTGACCAGAACCACATGGCTCTTTTGTAGGCAGGAAGAGATCATCTTCGGTACCCAGATATTTCTGGAACATTTTGGTGGTATTAAAAACATGACTAGGGCTTCCCTGGTGGCGCAGTGGTTGAGAGTCCGCCTGCCGATGCAGGGGACACGGGTTCGTGACCCGGTCCGGGAAGATCCCACATGCCGTGGAGCGGCTGCGCCCGTGAGCCATGGCCGCTGGGCCTGTGCGTCCGGAGCCTGTGCTCGCGACAGGAGAGGCCACAACAGTGAGAGGCCCGCGTACCGCAAAGAAAAAAACAAACAAAAAACAAACAAAAAAAACATGACTATATCCAAAATGTAGTAAATTCATATTATATACTTTACCAGGTGATCAGACAGTAATAAATTGCAGTGTCTTGGCATCTGTTTTTATACTAAGGCTTGAACATTAATTTATTCAATCGGCTAATAGTTATTACCTGCCTGTTCAGGTGCTGGGGGGAAAGCAGGGGACAAAAGGGCCATTGGAGAGTTTTGAGCAGACAAGGGATAGGATACAATTTTGAAGGACCACTCTAGTCACCATGTTGAAAATAGACCATGAGGCAGGGGTGGGATGTGGGCGACGGTGAAGCATGAAAACCAGTTAGGAGGCTGTTGCAATGAAGGTGAGCGAGCATGGTGGCTTGTACCAGCGTAGGAGTGGAATGAATGATGTTTTCAAGGAAGAGCCAACAGGATCAGCTAATGCAGTGATGTGAATGTAGAAGGAAGCAATGAGTCGGGGACAACTCCAGAATATTTGACTTCAGCAACTGAAAGAATGCAGTTGCCACTAACTAAAATGGGCAAAACCGGAAAGATGCAACTGAGGGATAAAATTTGTTTCGTTTGGGCATATTGTTTGAACACCCTAAAAGACAGTTAAGAGTGGTATTAATAAACACGATTGGACCTAGGAATGTGGAGTTTAGAGGAAATACTGGGTTGGGTAGTTTCCAACTTTAATTTTGAAGTAAAGAGCTTAATTATAGCTCGTTGTCACCCATAAAGGCTGTAACAAAGCATTTCTCACTAGAGTGTTAGTAACTATTATATTTTATGGATTCGACCCATATCTACTTATTAAGCACCGGGCACCATTATAGGTTCTGGGGGATATAAAAATCACTACGGTCCTTATTCTAGTAACTAAATCTAGAGAAGGAGACCAAAGAATAAGAACAAAAACCTATGGTACTAAAAATGTTGTTAAGAGTTTGTTCATGGTGCTAATGAAAACACAGAAGCAGACATAATCAACTACACCCAGGAAGGCCAGAGATAGTGTTTGAGCTGAGTCCTTAGGGTTGAGTTTGAGTTTTGCAGACAGACAAGGGCATTTTAGGCAAAGGAAACATGCACAAATGCACAGGGGCAGGGAGGGCAGGGCTCATCCTGGGACCCACGGAGTCCGGGCCATGTAGGGGAAGGCGACTGTTAACAGCAGGATGAAGAGGAAATCGCGGGCGGAGTGTGTGGAAGGTAGGATGTGCCAGTTGCTATGCTACCCCATAAAAGAAGAGGGAACAAACACAGGCAGCAGGAGTAAAGACACACACGTCCGTGCCCCGTGGCCGCTGGGCTCTGCTGAGTTGCAGTTAATCTCCTGGCAGCAGAGGAAGTGGCCCTGCTGGCAGGGAGGGACAGACAGGTGCCAGGAGCTGACCTGGGCTTGAAAGGGTGCCCTTCAGAGGGTTGTCTCCAGTTGCTGAGAACAGGACGAGCCGCTGCGGGAGCGGGCAGCAAAAGCCCAGGCACACCCGGCAAAGAACTCTGCCTCCATCTGAGAAGATGGAGAGCCACTAGCAAGCTTTCATTCAGAGAGGGGTCCATGATGAGCTTCCTAAGGGGTTACTCCCCGCCAGGAGACTTTGACCGGGAATGATGCTTCAACTCAGAGAAATTCATCTCATTTGGTGGAAATGCATCAGGATCACAAGCCTGTACAGAGCATTGGTCTGATCTCCCCCAGATCAGATCACGTGAAAGGCGAACCACTCCTTTTTCACTTAAGACCACCCTGAAAATGTGAGATTTCTGTCCAGGCTTAGCCTCCACGAGTCACAAAAGAAATGCTTTTACTTTGGATATTTTAGAGCATCTGCAAATGTTTATCAAATTTTGTCAAAGTGTTAAGATTTAGACAAACTGTATAAAGGATAATCTATTAAAACTTTGTTCATTGTGATGTGTGTGTGTGTGTGTGTGTGTGTGTGTGTGTGTGTGTGTGTGTTGAAACTGAAGGGAAAGGGAAACACCTAGGGTTATAAAAGAGGATAATCTCCGGGAGGAAACCTTCAAGATGGCAGAAGAGTAAGACGCGGAGATCACCTTCCTCCCCACAAATACATCAGAAATACATCTACATCTGGAACAACTCCTACAGAACACCTACTGAACGCTGGCAGAAGACCTCAGACCTCCCAAAAGGCAAGAAACACCCCGCGTACCTGGTTAGGGCAAAAGAAAAAACAGAGACAAAGAATAGGGACGGGACCTGCACCAGTGGGAGGGAGCTGTGAAGAAGGAAAGGTTTCCAAACACTAGGAAGCCCATTCGCGGGCGGAGACTGCGGGTGGCGGAGGGGGAAAGCTTCGGAGCCGCGGAGGATAGTGCAGCCACAGGGATGTGGAAGGGTAAAGCGGCGAGATTCCCGCACAGAGGAACAGGGCCGACCGGCACTCACCAGCCCGAGAGGCTTGTCTGCTCACCCGCCGGTGCGGGCGGGGCGCGGAGCTGAGGCTCGGGCTTCGGTCAGAGCGCAGGGAGAGGACTGGGGCTGGCGGCGTGAACACAGCCTGAAGGGGGCTAGTGCACCACGGCTAGCCAGGAGGGAGTCCGGGAAAAGTCTGGAGCTGCCGAGGAGGCAAGAGACTTTTTCTTCCCTCTTTGTTTCCTGGTGCGCGAGGAGAGGGGATTAAGAGCGCTGCTTAAAGGAGCTCCAGAGACGGGCGCGAGCCGCGGCTAAAAGCGCGGACCCCAGAGACGGGCATGAGATGCTAAGGCTGCTGCTGCCGCCACCAAGAAGCCTGTGTGCGAGCACAGGTCACTGTCCACACCACCCCTCCCGGGAGTCTGTGCAGCCCGCCACTGCCAGGGTCCCGTGATCCAGGGACAACTTACCTGGGAGAACGCACGGCGCGCCTCAGGCTGGTGCAACGTCCCGCCGGCCTCTGCCGCCGCAGGCCCGCCCCGCACGCCCGCCCCGCACGCCGTGCCCCTCCCTCCCCGCGGCCTGAGTGAGCCAGAGCCTCCGAATCAGCTGCGCCTTTAACCCCGTCCTGTATGAGCGAAGAACAGACGCCCTCAGGCGACCTACACGCAGAGGCGGGGCCAAATCCAAAGCTGAACTTCAGCAGCTGTGAGAACAAAGAAGAGAAAGGGAAATCTCTCCAGCAGCCTCAGGAGCAGCGGATTAAAGCTCCACAATCAACTTGATGTACCCTGCATCTGTGGAATACCTGAATAGACAACGAATCATCCCAAAATTGAGGTGGTGGATTTTGGGAGCAACTGTAGATTTGGGGTTTGCTGTATGCGACTGACTGGTTTCGGCTTTTATGTTTAACTTAGTTTAGTATTTAGAGCTTATTATAATTGGTAGATTTGTTTATTGATTTGGTTGCTCCCTTCCTTTTTTCTTTTTATATATAGATGTATATATATTTTTCCTTTTTTCTTTTTATATATAGATGTATATATATTTTTCCTTTTTCTCTTTTTGTGAGTGTGTATGTGTATGCTTCTTTGTGTGATATTCTCTGTATAGCTTTGCTTTTACCATTTGTCCTAGGGTTCTTTTTTTTTAGTATAGTTTTTAGCACTTGTTATCAATGGTGGATTTGTTTTTTGATTGGTTGCTCTCTTTTTTCTTTCTTTTTTTCTTTACTTTTTTATTTTTAATAATTTTTTTATTTTTTATTTTAATAACTTTCTTTTCATTCTTTCTTTCTTTCTTTCTTTCTTTTTTTGTCCCTTTTCTTCTAAGCCATGTGGCTGACAGGGTCTTGGTGCTCCAACTGGGTGTGAGGCCCGTGCCTCTGAGGTCGGAGAGCTGAGTTCAGGACATTGGACCACCAGAGACCTCCCAGCTCCACATAATATCAAACAGCAAAAGCTCCCTCAGAGATCACCATCTCAACACTAAGATCCAGCTCCACTCAACGACCAGCAAGCTACAGTGCTGGACCCCCTATGCCAAACAACTAGCAAGACAGGAATACAACCCCACTCATTAACAGAGAGGCTGCCTAAAATCATACTAAGATCACAGACACCCCAAAACACACCACTGGACATAGTCCTGCCCACCAGAAAGACAAGATCCAGCCTCATCAACCAGAACACAGGCACCAGTCCACTCCAGAAGGAAGCCTACACAACCCACTGAACCAACTTTACCCACTGGGGGCAGACACCAAAAACAACAGGAACTACGAACCTGTAGCCTGTAAAAAGGAGACCCCAAACACAGTAAGTTAAGCAAAATGAGAAGACAGAGAAACACACAGCAGATGAAGGAGCAAGGTAAAAACCCACCAGACCAAACAAATGAAGAGGAAATAGGCCGTCTACCTGGAAAGAATTCAGGGTAATCACAGTAAAGGTGATCCAAAATCTTGGAAATAGAATAGACAAAATGCAAGAAACATTTAACAAGGAACTAGAAGAACTAAAGAGCAAATAAACAATGATGAACAACACAATAAATGAAATTTAAAATTCTCTGAAAGGAATAAGTAGAAGAATAACTGAGGCAGAAGAACGGATAAGTGACCTGGAAGATAAAATAGTGGAAATAACTACTGCAGAGCAGAATAAAAAAAAAAAATAATCAAAAGAATTGAGGACAGTCTCAGAGACCTCTGGGACAATATTAAACGCACCAACATTCGAATTATAGGGGTCCCAGAAAAAGAAGAGAAAAAGAAAGGGACTGAGAAAATATTTGAAGAGATTATGGTTGAAAACTTCCCTAATATGGGAAAGGAAATAGTCAAGTCCAGGAAGCACAGACAATCCCATACAGGATAAATCCAAGGAGAAACATGCTAAGACACATATTAATCAAACTATCAAAAATTAAATACAAAAAAAACATTAAAAGCAGCAAGGGAAAAACAACAAATAACATACAAGGGAATCCCCATAAGGTTAACAGCAGATCTTTCAGCAGAAACTCTGCAAGACAGAAGGAAGTGGCAGGACATATTTAAAGTGATGAAAGGGAAGAAACTACAGCCAAGACTACTCTACCCAGCAAGGATCTCGTTCAGATTCGACAGAGAAATTAAAACCTTTACTGACAAGCAAAAGCTAAGAGAATTCAGCACCACCAGCCCAGCTTTACAGCAAATGTGAAAGGAACTTCTCTAGGCAGGAAACATAAGAGAAGGAAAAGACCTACAATAAGAAACCCCAAACAATTAAGAAAATGGTAATAGCAACATACATATCGATAACTACCTTAAAGGTAAATGGATTAAATGCTCCAACCAAAAGACATAGACTGGCTGAATGGATACAAAACAAAGACCCGTATATATGCTGTCTACAAGAGACCCACTTCACACCTAGGGACACCTACAGACTGAAAGTGAGGGGATGGAAAAAGATATTCCATGTAAATGGAAATCAAAAGAAAGCTGGAGTAGCAATTTTCATATCAGACAAAATAGATTTAAAAATAAAGACTATTACAAGAGACAAAGAAGGACCCTACATAATGATCAAGGGATCAATCCAAGAAGAATATATAACGATTCTAAATATTTATGCACCCAACCTAGGAGCAACTCAATACATAAGGCAAATGCTAACAGCCATAAAAGGGGAAATCGACAGTAACACAATCATAGTAGGGGACTTTAACACCCCACTTTCACCAATGGACAGATCATCCAAAATGAAAATAAATAAGGAAACACAAGCTTTAAATGATACATTAAACAAGATGGACTTAATTGATATTTATAGGACATTCCATCCAAAAACAACAAAATACACATTTTTCCCAAGTGCTCATGGAACATTCTCCAGGATAGATCATACCTTGGGTCACAAATCAAGCCTTGGTAAATTTAAGAAAATTGAAATTGTATCAAGTATCTTTTCCGACTACAACACCATGAGACTAGATATCAATTACAGGAGAAGATCTGTAAAAAATACAAACACATGGAGGGTAAACATTACACTAGCAAATAACCAAGAGATCACTGAAGACATCAAAGAGGAAATCAAAAAATACCTAGAAACAAATGACAATGAAAACATGATGACCCAAAGCCTATGGGATGCAGCAAAAGCAGTTCTAAGAAGGAAGTTTATAGCAATAAAATCCTACCTCAGGAAACAAGGAACATCTCAAATAAATAACCTAACCTTACACCTAAAGCAATTAGAGAAAGAAGAACAAAAAATCCCCAAAGATAGCAAAAGGAAAGAATCATAAAGATCAGATCAGAAATAAATGAAAAAGAAATGAAGGAAACAGTAGCAAAGATTAATAAAACTAAAAACTGGTTCTTTGAGAAGATAAACAAAATTGATAAACCATTAGCCAGATTCGTCAAGAAAAAAAAGAAGACTCAAATCAATAGAATTAGAAATGAAAAAGAAGTAACAACTGACACTGCAGAAATACATAGGATCATGAGAGATTACTATAAGCAACTATATGCCAATAAAATGGACAACCTGGAAGAAACGGACAAATTTTTATTAAAGCACAACCTTCCAAGCCTGAACCAGGAAGAAATAGAAAATATAAACAGACCAATCACAAGCACTGAAATTGAAACTGTGATTAAAAATCTTGTAACAAACAAAAGCCCAGGACCAGATGGCTTCACAGGCAAATTCTATGAAACATTTACAGAAGAGCTAACCTGTCCTTCTCAAACACTTCCAACATATAGCAGAAGGAGGAACACTCCCAAACTCATTCTATGAGACCACCATCACCCTGATACCAAAACCAGACAAAGATGTCTCAAAGAAAGAAAACTACAGGCCAATATCACTCATGAACATAGATGCAAAATTCTCAACAAAATACTAGCAAACAGAATCCAACAGCACATTAAAAGGATAGTACACCGTGATCAAGTGGGGTTTATCCCAGGAATGCAAGGATTCTTCAATATATGCAAATCAATCAATGTGATAAACCATATTAACAAATTGAAGGAGAAAAACCATGTGATCATCTCAATAGATGCCGAAAAAGCTTCTGTCAAAATTCAACACCCATTTATGATAAACCCCTCCAGAAAGTAGGCATAGGGGGAACTTACGTCAACATAATAAAGGCCATACATGACAAACTCACAGCCAACATTTTTCTCAATGGTGAAAAAGTGAAACCATTTCCTCTAAGATCAGGAACAAGACAAGGTTGTCCACTCTCACCACTATTATTCAACATACTTTTGGAAGTTTTAGCCATAGCAATCAGATGAGAAAAAGAAATAAAAGGAATCCAAATCAGAAAAGAAGTAAAGCTGTCACTGTTTGCAGATGACATGATACTATACATAGAGAATCCTAAAGATGCTACCGGAAAATTACTAGAGCTAGTCAATGAATTTGGTAAAGTAGCAGGATAAAAAAATTAACGCACAGAAATCTCTTGCATTCCTATACACTAATGATGAAAAATCTGAAAGAGAAATTAAGGAAACACTCCCATTTACCACTGCAACAGAAAGAATAAAATATCTAGGAATAAACCTACCTAAGGAGACAAAGGACCTGTATGCAGAAAATTATAAGACACTGATGAAAGAAATTAAAGATGGTACAAACAGATGGAGAGATATACCATGTTCTTGGATTGGAAGAATAAACATTGTGAAAATGACTCTACTACCCAAAGCAATCTACAGATTCATTGCAATCCCTATCAAACTACCAATGGCATTTTCCATAGAACTAGAACAAAAAAATTCACAATTTGTATGGAAACAAAAAAGACCCCGAATAGCCAAAGCAGTCTTGAGAAAGAAAAATGGAGCTAGAGGAATCAGGCTCCCAGACTTCAGACTATACTACAAAGCTACAGTAATCAAGGCAGTATGGTACTGGCACAAAAACAGAAATATAGATTAATGGAACAGGATAGAAAGCCCTGAGATAAACCCATGCACATATGGTCACCTTACTTTTGATAAAGGAGGCAAGGGTATACAATGGAGAAAAGACAGCCTCTTCAATAAGCAGTGCTGGGAAAACTGGACAGCTACCTGTAAAAGAATGAAATTAGAACACTCCATAACACCATATACAAAAATAAACTCAAAATGGATTAAAGACCTAAATGTAAGGCCAGACACTATCAATCTCTTAGAGGAAAACATTGGCAGAACACTCTATGACATAAATCACAGCAAGATCCTTTTTGACCCACCTCCTAGAGAAATGGAAATAAAAACAAAAATAAACAAATGGGACCTAATGAAACTTAAAAGCTTTTGCACATCAAAGGAAACCATAAACAAGATGAAAAGACAACCCTCAGAATGGGAGAAAATATTTGCAAATGAAGCAACTGACAAGGGATTAATCTCCAAAATTTACAATAGCTCATGCAGCTCAATATCAAAATACAAACAACCCAATCCAAAAATGGGCAGAAGACCTACATAGACATTTCTCCAAAGAAGATATACAGTTTGCCAACAAACACATGAAAGGATGGTCAACATCACTAATCATTAGAGAAATGCAAATCAAAACTACAGTGAGGTATCACCTCACACTGGTCAGAATGGCCATCATCAAAAAATCTACAAACAATAATTTCTAGAGAGGGTGTGGAGAAAAGGGAACACTCTTGCACTATTGATGGCAATGTAAACTGATGCAGCCACTATGGAGGACAGTATGGATGTTCCTTATAAAAGTAAAAATAGAACTACCATGCGACCCAGCAATCCCACTCCTGGGCATATACCCCGAGAAAAACATAATTCAAAAAGAGTCATGTACCACAATGTTCATTGCAGCTCTATTTACAATAACCAGGATATGGAAGCAACCTATGTGTCCATTGACAGATGAATGGATTAAAAAGATGTGGCACATATATACAATGAATATTACGCAGCCATAAACAGAAATGAAATTGAGTTATTTGTAGTGAGGCACATGGACCTAGAGTTTGTCATACAGAGTGAAGTAAGTCAGAAAGAGAAAAACAAATACCATATGCTAACACAAATATATGAAATCTAAAAAAAAAACGTTCTGAAGAATCTAGGGGCAGGAAAGAAATAAAGACGCAGACGTAGAGAATGGACTTGAGACATGGAGAGGGGGAAGGGTAAGCTGGGATGAAGTGAGAGAGTGGCATGGACATACATACACTACCAAATGTAAAATACTTAGCTAGTGGGAAGCAGCCGCATAGCACAGGGAAATCAGCTCGGTGCTTTGTGACCACGTAGAGGGATGGGATAGGGAGGTTGGGAGGGAGACGCAAGAGGGAGGGGATATGGGGATATATGTATATGTATAGCTGATTCACTTTGTTATAAAGCAGAAACTAACACACCATTGTAAAGCAATTATACTCCAATAAAGATGTTTAAAAAAAAAGAAAAAGAGGATAATCTCCTCCAGCTCCGATCCTCAGGAACCCTTTTCATTGATAGATCGAGGCACCTGTGCCTCTCCATGAAATGAGTTGAGTGCTGTGGCTTACACTGTATATGACAGATACATACAGTTGTAAGCATGGCAGGTCTTAAAAGAGTATATTGGCTGATAATGTTGTGGTGATTTTCCAGGTAGAGAAAAGTCTTTTCCAGGGTGGCTTTCTGCTCCTGGCTTTTAGGGTGCGGGGCTGAATAAGGTAGCCTGTCATCACTCTTTCCTGTCTTTTCATTCCCACATCCTGTCCTCAAGAAAACAGCCAAACAACGTGTATTGCTCTGGTACAAAGTTTCCAGAAGTAACCAGCCAGAATTTTCACTTAGTTGTTTCATTATTTGGGGGGTAGGGGATCAAGAAACTAGTCTACATAGAAAAAGCCTACATTACATACACATACGCACACACTCTGGGGATGTGCATGTATTTTTAAAAAAATATTTATTCTACATATGATGCTAGGATCTTCTTGTGTTTGATCTACCCCATCAAATATCCTGACTCCATAATTTATGGAAAGTCCAATGCCCTTGTCAAGAGTGATCTGAATTTCTGAAGGTATTAGGTAAATATGGCCGCTTCTTTATCTGATCTCCTGCTTCAGCTAGACTGTTTTGTTTACAGTCACTGCCCTGCATGTGAGGAATCTGGTCCATACCACGTGAAACCAGCCGTGGTTGCCTGCCACTTTCACAGAGTTGCCAAACAAACTACTCACCCAGTCTTTGGATGTGAAGGCAACTTTACTGAAGGTCTAGGGAAAATGATGGGAAGTTTATAGCACAGCAACTCATACAACTTTAAAGCTAAATAATCTTCATCTCTCTCCTTAGAAGTCCTTGGCTTCACCATTTTATTGCTAAGCCATCTTGTCTCTTTTCTTTCTCCTCTGTATCCTCCTTCCCGCCCCTTTTTTTCCTGATCAAAATAAGAGCCTTTATAGATGTCTCTGGAGAGATGGGGAGAGAAAAAAAGATAGGCTATAAATAACCATTATGTACAACTTCCAATGGAAAAATTTTCCCAGTCACCCCTTCTAGCTTGAACTCCAAACTCTCTGCAGCATTCACTCCATTTAATCATAGCTGCCTACCTTCCTTTTTACTTTTATTTTCTCAGGAAAGGAAAAATTGGAGATTGAAAGGCAAATGGGAATTCCCTCTGAGAGTGCAAATGGGAGAAGTCAGGAGGAAGTTTTCAAAGTGCATATTGGAGGCATATACTACTGAGGGACACCGCTGACAGCAAGAGTGGGTTTAACATGAGTTAAAAGGAATTTTCTACATAAGCCTGAAAATAGAAATTAAGTTGGAGCAGGAGAGGACTGGTTGTTGACAAGGGTGTGAAGGAGGGGGCAGATGTTAATTCAATCTGTTACCTGAGTGACCGAGAGGAGCAAAGCCCTGCAAAGAAAGAAACCTGCAGCCTCCGGGAGGTTTAATTCCCACATCTGGGAAGGCTTCCCTGCATCTATAGCTGTGATTTACAAGGAAGGAGATGGTACACCTGGGGACAAACTGATTTCCTGAAAGGGGATCAAATTCTGCATCCTTTTCTCACTGCCTGCTGACCTCTTGTTAGGACCCCGATGAAGACCAAGATATTATTGGAGATCTCACGAGGCAGGCAGGCGGAAGGAAGTCGATATCATCTTTGAAGATGACTTCAGACACAGCGGAGGCCAGTGACAACATTCTGCTTTCAGTTACTGACCTTTTGAATAAAAACACTGGCTTGTATCAGCCCCAGGTTTTTGTTGGGAAACATATTCTAGCATTTCTTTCACATTTGTGTGTGTGTGTGTGTGTGTGTGCACCCCATGTACTTTCCAGTCACAAAGGGCCCTTTTGTTGTCACTAATGAAAACAGGAGAGACCGTTACAGGACATGGACGGCACTGTGCCCAGGAAATTGCATCCTCATTTCAAGCCAGACAGTTCCAATGGACAGAGTGGCCTTAGCTACTCTCAACTGTTTGTGTGTCCTTTGGAGCATCCGGACAAGGAAGTAACTTGTCAGTCAGAAGGAAAGCAAGTCAAAGCAGGATGAACAAGGCGAGTTTATGGGGATGGAAGACTGATGGATTTCATCAGATTTGATCAGATTTCATCAGATTGATTTAAGCAAGAAGCAATCATTCTTCTCAGCCAGTGGAGTCATAAGCCCTGTCCAATATTTTCAACTTCAGACATTGAACTGATCGTTTGGGGTGAGGTCAGCCGGGCAGAGTCCAGCTCACTCTCTTCACTGTCTCACCTGTCCCCCCCACCATCCTTTTCCATAAGGAGTCTCAGAGGTGATTTGTGCTGACTACCCTCTACGTTAATATCCTATGTTTAAGTACCTCAGCCCCTCGTTGTACTTAACAATCCTTTCAGGATAGGAATCAAGCAAATGAGAACATCTCTGAACTGACTGGGCCAGTCCGGGGACACATTTAGATCAGATCACATGAAAGGTGTTTAAGTGAAGTGTTAAAAATTGGAAGACAACGAACAATTGGCTGAATATTGGGCTGCCATGTTTCGGTGGGTACACCCCAGCTGTGGAGACAGGGGGATGTCCTGGTGAGGGGCTGTGTTTGCAAATTGATAGGGGAAAGGTCACCTGGCAGGTAAACAGGGTCCTGCTGAGAGTGGTGGGCTCTCCCTTCTGGTATTAGGGAAACACGGAGCAGGGAAGGCATTGACTGCCTCCTTGGAAGGAGTGACTCTAGACCTTTCCAACCATTTGCTGCCTTTTCAACCCCTCACCACCTTCTCTCCTCACAGATCTCTGTGAAGCTTGCATTTCACACATGGACACGCGGGGTCATGTGCTCACCGTCCTTTACTCATTCTCTTTCTCTCTTCAAGGGATCACCTGTAATATAAAGTCAGCTTAGATCCTGTGATCCCCAAATACTCCCATTTCATCAGATTTTTCTGAGTCCGTTTAGACAGCAAGATTAAATCAGGGAGAGGACTGAACCAAAATTCTCTGAGGAGAATTTCTTGCATGGCTTTGCTCTCCCCGGCCTTAAAAAAGCAGCAGGAGAAAAAAGTGATACTGAATGCCATACAATATAGCACATTTTAGGAGAGAGGTAGCTTTTAGTTTTAGTGATTATTTTGTGTTTACAAAGCACAAACGCTTATATGCAAGCTCTGAATAAGAGACCACTTGGTTGCCTTTAAGCTGTAGTCAAATATTGCAGGCTTGTTCTGAAGAAATGTACTGAAATTCTGCTTACTTCAAAGGGAAAAACTAGAAGAAATAGGAAAAAAGATATTTTGACTCAACATAAAAAAAGAGTTAACCTTTACTGCCTTGAAAAGTAGTAAACCTGCCAGCACTGAAAATCTTCATTCAAAATGGTGATCTGGTTTGTATAAATTAGAGAAACCTAAGCTGAAACAACAAATACAACCAAAAGATTCAGTGACTTAAAGAACAAGGTTTGGGGAATTCCCTGGTGGCCCAGTGATTAGGACTCCACGCTTCCACTGCAGGGGGCACAGGTTCGATCCCTGGTTGGGGAACTAAGATCCTGCAAGCCACTCAGCACAGCCCAAAAGAAAAAAAAGAAAAGAAAAAAAAAAAGCTTTTTCAGTGTGTTTTTTCTTTCCTCGTGTAACAGTCCAGAGCAGGTATTCAGGGACTCAGGTAGATGACTATTCTAGTATTCCAGACTTGTCCTGAATGTCACCATCCAGTGTCCTGGAAAGAGGAAACAGCATGAAGAACCACCCAGGGGAAGTCACCACCCTGCCCCCACTGCACTGGCCATAACTAACTGCAACGGAGGCTGAGAAGTATGTTCACCCCAGATAGTGACAGGCTCGCTTGGCACTTCTAATACAGTGAGTGGCTAACAGGAGGAGTGGACTTGGGGTGAGTGCTGGGAAATCTCTGCTGTATGAATGGATGCGTTGCACTTGGGCTCAGGCCAACAAAGTTTGACTCACGCGCAGCAATTCAATAGCTCTGGTACACTTAGGTGAATCATTTAACCTCTCTAAAGTGGTGTTTCCTCATCTGCAAAACAGGAGGAACCTTAGCAACATCGATCTCACTGATGTGAGAATAAAGGGAAAAGAAACAAGATATCCAAGAGCACTGGGGTCATTAGGCCAACTTTCCGTTGTTTTCATCGCCATCTTCAGTGTATGAGTACACAGTGGAGAGCTTCCACAATGCACTCTACGTCTGGGAACAAATGACAAATGAAGCAGATTTCAAATGCAGAATGAGGATTTTACACTACAAGGGGAAACAGAACCACTTAAGCACGGCCATCAGAAATTAGACTTGAAGGAAGGATTGGGGAGAAATGAGCTATTGAAGAGGACGATAGAGCTTCTTTGTCTAGATAACCTTAAAAGAAGGTGTGATTCTTATTTCCTGGGGGAAGTGTTTTAGAGGACTGTACCAGGTGACTGTTTCTCCAAGTCCTTTCTAGAGCTGTTTTTCTTGCTCTGGCATTAGCCTGTACAGGCATCACCAAAAATAAGGCACAGTTGAGCATTTTTTCATAGAAAACTTAAGATTCCTCATTCTACTATAATAAATAGAGAAGGAAATAGATATTATAAGCTGGAAAGCTGGAGACATTTGTAGACCATGCAAAACATTCATCTGCAATAACGAACCTATTGCGTCAGTAGTACAGGAAAAGTACTTGAACAGAGCTGAAAGTTTGTGTTTGCTGCCTGCCCATTGCTATCTTTAGCATGGCTTTCCAAAAAAAAAAAAAAAAAATCAGAAGGCAGTAAATAAATGATTGACTTGAAAGTAGAAATTGAAGGAAATAGAAGCACAGAAATGTGTAGTTGCACACTCAATCATTTGTTTATTCATTAAACAAATATGTCCCAGGCGCTTGGAATACATCCATGAACTAAGTTTACACAAAGAACTTATATTCCAGTTGGTGAGAAATACAATAAGCAATAAATGTAATAAGTAAATTATATATGTTAGGAAATAGTAAGCGCTATGAAAACAAAACAGTGGCAGAGAGGAAGACTGGGGGGCAGGGGTGTGAGCAGTTTGTGCTTTTGAATAGGCTGGTCAGGTGGACCTTATGAGAAGACAATATTTGAGCAAAGAACACTGCGGGTTGGGGAGTTGGATCCAGAATGTCTGGAGAAAGCGTGTTCCAGGCAGAGGGATCAGCAGGCAAGGACTTGAGATGAGGAAGGGCCTGCGTCACACCCCGCGGGCTATTGGGAGGGGGGTCACTGGATGTGACACTCTTGGCAGTCCTCCAGTGGCCACCCTCCTCCCTTGGGGAAGAATGAGAACACGGTGGGAAAAGGAGCTAGCAGTTTTCCCCTGGAAACATAAAGAATGACGAATAAGATTTTTTTCCCTTAACAATCAAGATTATTAAACTGTACAAATAGGAATAGCTTTAATTTTAGACTAGAATAATTATTCATCACATATCTTTAAAAATCCCATTTTACAGTGCATTGTATAACAGGAACTAGGTCATTCTTATGCTCAGAATATTCTTCCTTGCTTAGCCAATGTATTTCTCTGAGAGGCAACATAACGTTATAAAACCAGCCTAGATTTGGGGGTCAGACTGAATTCAGTTCTAATCTTTTTTTTTTTTTTTTTTGTGGTACACGGGCCTCTCACTGTTGTGGCCACTCCCGTTGTGGAGCACAGGCTCCGGACGCGCAGGCTCAGCGGCCATGGCTTACGGGCCCAGCTGCTCCGCAGCATGTGGGATCCTCCCGGACCGGGGCACGAACACGCGTTCCCTGCATCGGCAGACGGACTCTCAACCACTGCAACACCAGGGAAGCCCTCAGTTCTCATCTTGACCCCTCCACCTACTAGCTGTGTATGTTACTTAACAGCCTTAGGCTTCAATTCCTGGCTGTAGGAGAGGAACAGTGATATTGGATGAATGAGACAGCGTATGGAGGATAAATAGTATAGTATCCATCCCACAGACTGTGCCTAAAAAGGTTAGCTTCTCCTTAAAGCAGGAGACTCAGTGGCGATGTGGAATGCCTGCTTTCTGCTATACATGAGAAAAAAAAAGTTCTTCTCCCTGAAACACCGGCTCTTCTATATGAAACACCGGCTCTTCTATATGAAACACAGTTTGTCAAAGTGGAAAGAGAAAATTTTGCTTTCCATTCAAACACCTTAGCTTCATTCTGGGGCTTCCTCTGATAGCATGGTGACCTCAAGCACCACACTTCTAATGAAGAACTGTCTGTGAGAATTCGGTACAATGATGAGAAGATCGTCTTATGAAAGAAACTATTCTTGTGATGCCTTCAGCCCTAGCTCAAAGTCCTGTGGTTTCCAGTAGATCAAATAAAGCCTGGGGTAAAAATAGAACCTCTATGGAGATTTGTTCGTAGAAGCCAACTTGCTAGAAGGCAGCATTTCTCAATGATTTCACAGTCTGGTATTTTCACTGATGATATTTCAGTTATATGCTGTCAATTGCAAATTTTTCTAACACCATAGTATTGGCTCAAAGCTCTTTCTAATTAAGAAAGATGCTGTGAAGAGTCATGATAAAGGGATTTCAAATGCCTTGATTAAAATGACATTCACAGCACTGACATTTAAATGACAAATTTGGTTCCTCTTCCATTCTATAAGTTCATCCATACTTTTGTATTGTATATGGAAGGAGATTTGGAGAATTTCAGGAGCAAAGCCACCACCTTTAGCAGCAGTCTCTTTATAAAACAAAATCTTTCCTGTTCAAAGAAAAAAATCCTGCTTCTATACAGACAGCTTTATTTTCAAAAGATATGAACATATAATTGGATTAAAGTACTTCATAACATTCTTTGATATTCTTCAGCATTTCCCCACAGAAATTTATACCTTTGTCTACTGTAGGATAGCACAGAGAAGTGGATTTTCGGGTTTAAAATTTCTTTGTTTTATCTCCAGATCCACTGGTTGTTTGATCTTGGGCAAGAGAGCCTCAGTTTTCTCAAATGTAATATAGGGATAGCTCGTAGGATTGTTCTGCAGATTTACCAAGAAAATTTTTTAGAAAACATCTAATATTGGGGTTGATGCCTACCAAGCAGTCAGTAAGTGATCGCTATTATTTTCATGAACAGCCATCATAGTACTTTTGTTCCGTTTTTGAAACCTGGGTCAAATGACATACCTTCTGGAGAGAGATATTTATAACTAGGGGAAAAATGAAGCAAAAGATAATAAAAGAGCATTTTTTAAAACTGCCTACCATTTTTGCATGGTTATTATGTGCCAGGCAATATACTGAGACATGTCTACAAGTTATCCCATTCGATACTCAAAATAACGTTTTTTCTTTTTTAAAATTCACACACCATAAACTCACCATTTAAAATTGTACAGTTCAGTTGTTTTTTGTATACTCACAAGGTTATGCAACCATTATTTAATTCCAGAATTGTATCACCACAAAAAGAAACTCCACACCCATTAGCAGTCCTTCCCCATCCCTCTCTCCCCAGTCCCTGGTAACCACTAATCTACTTTCTGTCTCTATGGATTTGCCTACAAATGGAATCATACAATATGTGGCCTTTTGTGTCCGGCTCCTCTCTTTTTGCATAATGTATTCAAGGTTCATCCATGTCATAGCAGGTGTCAGTACTCCAGTCATTTTTATGGCTGAATAATATTCCATTGTATGGAGGCACCACATTGCGTTTATCCATTCGTTAGCTGATGGGACAATAACATTTTACTGTTGAGGATACTGAGACTTAGAAAGTTTAAAGAAACTTGCCAGAGATTGTATAATTAATACGTGCCAGGGCAAGGATTTGAGCTCGGGCTTCTTTCTTTAAATCCAGAATTCATATTCTTAATCTTTTTACCTTACTGTATCCAAATGTAAAAATAAGTTAGTATATAATGAGAAATAAAAAAATATGCATCCACTTCTTTTGCTTATTTTTCTTTTTTTTCTGTCCTTCTTAAAGGTCTACAGATATTCTCAATATAAATATTATTTTGAGTCTAATCTTATATTGATGGTGTGTATTGTAAATATTTTCTTCCAGTTTCTAACTTGTCCTTTCACTGTCTTGAATGTGTCCTTCGATAAATAAAACTTCTCAACTTCAGTATGGTCAAATATATCAATATTCATAGAGCTGTAATTTTTATGTCTTGCTTAGGAAGCCTTCCCCTACACCAAGGTCTAAAACATAATCACTTATATATTCTAACAAGAGCACAAAGTTTCCTTTTTTATATTTAAGTCCTTAATCAATCTGAAGTTGATTTTGTATATGAAATGTTCTAATTTCACCTTTTTCCAAACATCATTTCATCCATGCATTTCATAGAAGAGGAAACATGCATGGCAAATAAATACTTGAAATGATATTCAGCTGTATTAGTGACAGAGGAAACACAAATTGAGAACAAGTTGTGATAGCATATTATATTCTTTCAAATAACAAAAAATGTTTAAAGTTTGACAATACCAAGTATTTTGGAGAATGTGATTCCACAGGATCTCTTATACATAGCTGAAGGGAATGAAAAGTGTTAAAACCATTCGGAAAACAGTTTCATATTATAAAGGTGAACACCGACGCCCCCTGTGAACAGCAGTTCTAAGAGGAGCGATACTTAACACCATCGTTCATAATAACAAAACTTATAAACAACCCAAGAGCTCATGTCAGGAGATCAATGAATAAACATTAGTATGTTCACATCAAAGAGTACAGCAGCCAAAATGAATTACAGTTACACAATATTATAAGTGACTCTTAGCAATATGACATTAGGCGAAAAAAGTTAAGTCCTAGAAGATAACATACAATATGAGACTCATTTTGGTAAAGTTAAAAATAATTCTAATGAAAAATAGAACAAGGGAGAAATGAACACTGATGCAGAATGGAGGTTACCTTATGTTGGGGGAGGCACAGGGGAGTGGTGGAGAAGGACCAATAAACATGCAGGTTATCATCTTAGTTCTAGGTTTCTTTGTTTTGTTTTGTTTACTGAGTGGTATATTCACGAGTGACATTATTTTCTCCCAATTTTTTTGAGATGTAATTGACATACCATTGTATAAGTTTAAGGTGTACAATGGAATGATTTGTTATATGTATATGTTGCAAAATAATCACCACTGTAAGTCTAGTTAACATCCATCACATTGCACAGTTACAATTTTTTCCTTGTGATGAGAACTTTTAAGATCTACTCTCTTAGCAACTTTCGAATATACAACATAGCATTGTTAACTACAGTCACCATGCTGCACCTTACTTCCCCAGGACTTATTTCTCTTATAACTAGAAGTTTGTATCTCTTGACCACCTTCACCCATTTCCCCCACCCCTACATCCTGCCCCTGGCAGCCACCAATTGGCTCCTGGTCACTATAAATTTGTTTTTTTTCTAAATTCCATATGTAAATGAAATTATACAGTTTTTGTCATTCTCTGTATGACTTATTTCACTTAGCATAATGCCCTCAAGGTCCTGCATGTTGTCGCAAATGGCAGATGCTCTTCTCATGGCTGAGTAATATTTCATTATATATATAGTGGCACATTTAATTATACATATTATGGAATATATATATATATATATGACATATTTTTTTATCCATTCATCCATTGATGGATGTTTAGGTTGCTTCCATGTCTCAGCTATCGTAAATAATGCTGCAGTGAATATGAAGGTGCAGATATCTTTTGAAGTTAGTGTTTTCATTTTCTTAAGATAAATTCCCAGCATTGGACTTGCTGAATCATGAGGTAGTTCTCTTTACTTTTCTGAGGAACCACCATGTTTTTTTTCCATAATGGCTGCACTGATTTACATTCCCCCCGACACTGCACAGCGTTGCCTTTTCTCCACATCCTCACTAACATTTGTTATCTATTGTCTTTTGGATAATAGCCGTTCTAACAGATGTGAGATGGTATCTCATTGTGGTTTTAATTTGTATTTCTCTGATTATTAGTGATGATAAGTACCTTTTCATATGCCTGTTGGCCATTTGAATGTCCTCTTTGGAAAAATGTCTATTTAGAAATTTGCCCGTATTTAAATTGGGTTTTTTGCTCTTGAGTTGTATGACATCTTTTTATAGTTTGGATATTAACCCCTTATCAGATATATGATTTACAAATATTTTCTTCCATTCAGTAGGTTGCCTCTTCATTTTGTTGATCATTTCTTTTGCTGTGCAGAAGCTTTTTAATGTGATGATTATTAAACGTCACTTGCTGATGACATTATTAAAGGAAACCAACCAGCAAAGAAGTAAATAAAAGAGACCATTCATGGAGCAATGTTAACAGTGTCATGAACCAGAAATGTGATTAATCCAATTCCGAGGAGCTATGGTCCAATACGAAAGTTTAAAAAAAGAAAAACAGCTAATAAATCCCCATTTTAAAAAGAAGTCCAGTAGCAGATCGATGAATTTTTATAATAAAGGAGAAGATGCAAGTGACATGAGAAAGGGTCAGCTTTAGCTTGCTTGTTTGTGGAGACACTGTTCTAACTGCCTCATATAGCACTTGGCACCTATACGAGCAAGGATTCGGAGAACAGGTGGTGAAAGCAAAAGTGCCCAGGACATGGGCCCCCCTGAACACGCCAGCAGGAGAATGGTCCGCAGGAACAGGATACTTATCATGGGCACCCAGGTCAGAGGTTGGACCATTGGACTATTCAGAGACATTTGTCTATTCCCAGCTCCTGCACACACAAATTGTCTAACTAGGAGCATTTTTTCAAATTATCAAAATCCTATCACAGTCCTTCTCTGGGCTGATCAGGTGTGAAGCACTGTACAGAACAGAAATGCTTCTGAGCTGGCCTCAACCTGAGAAAGCTTGAGAGTGACCTCCAGAAGGGTCTGTGGTCACTTCAGTTTACTACCAGGCCAGCTATTTTATGTTTAGTATTCTCTTGCTCTTCTCGGTGGTTTTACCACAGGTACACGTATCCCTGAACAAAAAAAGATTTTAATTGCTTACCTTTCAACTAGAATTATTTATTTTGTTTGTTGTCTCTCTCCCTCTGACAGATATAAGTTCTCAGAGGGCAGAGATTTTTGTCTGTTTTGTTTACTTCTGTATTTCTGGTGCCTGACACATAGCAGGTGTCACAAATATTTGTTAAATCTATGAATGAACTGATACAGGCGAGTGGAAGTGGTTCCTGATATCACCCTCATCCCTCACTGAGGCCCACCTGTAGATCTATATGAACTTTAACATCTGTGGAGAAAGGACTTCATTAGGTCATAGCCCTTTTTGCTGCCAGTAGTCAAGGATTCACTCCATTAACTCATGAAAAATTCTTGCTGTATCGTATGTATGCACTTTTGTTTCCCATTTATTGCTGTGTCATCAGGCCTATGGCAGGCATGACTAGAGTCAAAGCCCAATCCCATAGTGGTATCATACAGCACCCTTACTATGGTGATTTACAGTGTCTTAGCCCATCCATTCTAAAACCTCTACATATGGCCCCATCTTTGTGTCTTTTCTAAGACAGAGTCAAACCCTAATCTTGCACAAATGGCCTCCGATATGCAGGGTTTCATTGCCGGATTCACGGGACCTAGAGGTCCAGGGGCCTCTGATGAGAGACTTCCCTAGACTGGCATCCTTAGCAAACCTGAGGAAGAAATGAGAAGGAAGAAGGAAACCAGTCTACTTGACCACTGGTCTCTCTAACCTGGGGGAACAGAAAGCAAGATTGCAAAGCTGAATTCGGGGATCTATCTTGGGTCACCTCCAAGCACTAATGCCTCTTCCTCAGCTTGACATCTCCCTACTTCCTCTACTCGGCTTAGATTTTCTTCCTTGCCCTTGAATTCATAGAGTATGAAGCTCCTCTATCAAATGACAGCCCTGCCCCCTTTCCTCATATGGCCCCACTTCATTCTTTGCTTTGTCCAGCCTGTACTCTTTTGATGCCCAGAAACTGCAAAGGCCAGTTCTGAGCTCATCAGAAAGTAAAACCCCTACCTAAAGTTGGCAAGAGGCATCCTTTCGTCAGCCTTGCAGTGTTTCCAGAACTGACATCTCACAGACTTCAGTGGAGTTTTGTTCAACAATACCTCACCCAGAGCCGAGAAATAAAAAATACCCCCTATTCAGATACACTCTTCTGAATGAGGATGCACTGGGATATATAAAGCTGAATTTTGGTCTCAGAAAGTCTTTTTTTTTTTCCTTTTTATAGAATTTAAATTTTTTACAGCAAACCATGGGGATTTTTAATATATATCGAGGGAGTTTACAGAGATGAGGGGTATTTATAACATATCATCTTGAATCAAATTCATTTGAACAAGGTAATTGTCCCCTTGTGATAAGGGAGCAGCTTGTTTATGGGGTTGCCATTGTTACCCATTTCTAAAAGGGCTTCTGCCTTTAAAAAGGACTTTCTAACTCATGAGCCACCTATTCCTTTCCTCCTGTCTTGGGTGAAGTCACTGAGCTATCTTTATAATTTCATCATTATTTTCCGAGAGCAGCTATAAACGGAACATTAGGGAAATTCAAACCCATGCAACTGGTAGGGAAATTGGATTAAACAATGGTCTACCATCGTGGTCAAAAGTGACCACGGTGAAAATTAATTAAAGAGAAATATTTCTGTTGCCTTTGGCATCATTCTGCAGCTTAGAGAATAAATGTTCCAGATAATAGCAATGACTACCAAAGTGAGATGGTGATTTATATATTTTCTTCCTGAAGAAACTACTGGTTATGGACAGGGAGAAGTTCCCCACTTTCTAGTTGGCCTGTGAAAATGATTTGGTGTAACTTGCAATTTATGTGGATGCAACTGGAATGTCAGAGGTGAGAATTCTCTTCTAGGACAGAGTTCTCTTTCACCTGGTGTCAGTTTCCCTGCCCACCCTTCATCCCAACACATGTTAGTCATAAATAACTCGCTTGGCAATACAGTCTCTTCTCTGAGTTCTGTCAGTGGTTCTCTGAGTGCTTCCAGCCTGTCTATTTGGGCCACAGCACCCGCAAAGCAAGTTATCTCAGAGCTGGTTCAAAACAAGAAATGAAATCTTCCTGACCTCTTTCTGGCCTCCTCCTTGGAAAAAGAATAGGAGTTGCTTGTTAGCAAGTCTTTGAACTTTTGCGTCATCTTTCTTTGAATTTCGAAGAGGAGTTCTGCAGCAAGTGGCTTTGATTTTTGTTTAATTGACGTTCTGATATCGAGTTCTTGGTTTTAACTGTTTTTTTTTTCCTCTAAGACTGTATTTTAATCATTTAACGTGATGTAGTTTGTGTTTGATCTACTCTCTGTGGAAATAGGTTTTGCATGGATTTTTAAAGGTTCTTCTAAAAGAAGATAACTAAATGATGAACAAATTTCTCTCCTACTTCAGTGTAACTAAGCTTACTGGTAGCCAAACAAAATGAGTTGTTATGAGCTCAGAACACAGCTTTTACTTTGTATTTTAAAACAGAAAAGAGGGAAAAAGCACTTAGTTGTATCAAAAACAGAACTTGGAGAAGCAAGTTCTTGATGGGGGCCTTTTGAATCCAGACAGGTAAATACGTAAAATTTCCAAGGTAAGGTGTGACTGGTGAGTGTAGATTTGAAATCAGAAGAGTGAGGCAAAATGAGCGAGCAGATTAAAACCATTATAATATATATATAATATATATTATATATAAATATACTATATATCTATTACTGAATCACTTTGCTATACACCTGAAACGAACACAATATTGTAAATCAACTATACTTCAATAAAATAATTTTAAAACCTATAAGATATAAACCTGCAATTAAATATATCAAAACCAAATGTAATAAATACTCAAACCCCACCGCTTCCTACTTACATTACTACATTTGCTAGTATCTGTGGGCTTGAGGTAATTTACATGGATTGTATCTGTGTGGTAGAAATAGCACATGATGGAGCCTTACTGCACATCTCTTCCCAGCTCCATGTGCAGTGATGTGAGATTGGTAGCTTGAAAATAGCTTTGCTGGAGTATTTACACCATGAAATTTGACAAATGGTACAAAGCAGGGC
The DNA here is from genome assembly GCF_937001465.1 of Orcinus orca. Taxonomy (NCBI): domain Eukaryota; kingdom Metazoa; phylum Chordata; class Mammalia; order Artiodactyla; family Delphinidae; genus Orcinus; species Orcinus orca. The sequence continues at coordinate 41,692,074 of NC_064570.1, read as the reverse complement.
TTTTCACCAGACCTCCAGTTGTTTCAAACATTTACCAGCACTCTACTACCAAACAGCGTAAGAATCTTGCTGTTTCAGAGCGTGAGTAGATCTGAAAGGCCTGTTCTGGACGGTTGATTGCTCTAAATGTGCTTTGTTTTTTACCATACAGCATTCTTTCCCTCTTCATCGTTTAGCATTATTCCTTTCTCTGTGGAGTTACCTCTTTCTTATTCCATGCAGTTGGGCCAAAGAGTGGAGACACAAAGACCCCAGCTCTCCCTGTCATCAGGGGTGACTTGAGTCATAGTACTGCAAGGCACTGGCCACAGTGATTGGTTCAGGCACGAACATTTGAGCCAAACTGGAACAGAGTCCTCCTTGAAATGTAATCGATAGATGCTGGCTGGGATTAAGAACAGCATATGTAGGCTTGAAGCCACCATTAGCCATCTTTGCCACGTGTAATGATACATAAGGGGAAGCAGGACCCTGATGACATTATTTGAAATTTGTTTCAAGCCCGATGCGCCTTAGACTTCCCCGTTACCTGAGCCAATATATTCCCTTTCTTGCATGACCAATAGGCATTTTTTTTTATCTTGAGTAACTCTGATAAAATGCCATATAATATCGTACTGAGAACTCTCTTCTTGGGCTACAGGGACAGAGATGCATAGAGGGGATTGCAATTTGATCTATATTGTGACCAGATTTGTAGATCAATAAAATATTCTTTACACACAGTCTTATTGTATTTATCGACCAGGATTTTGTGTAAATTTATGAGATTCTATTTAAAATACTAAATATTGTATTTGCTTGATTCTTTGAAGTTCATGAAAGATAAGGACAATGCAAAGTCTATCATCACATCCCCAGGACTTATGCCAGCATCACATACAATGTAATAAGAAAGTACTCAGGAAATACCGCTTGAGAGAAAGCCTGTCTCCTGAAGACGCTGCATTCATCTGTACCATGATGATGATTCAGCAGTTTTATGCAATACCCCACAGCTTTCTTTGTAGAAAGGCATATGGACTACGCTGTTTGATGTGAGGCAGAGTAAGCAGATTCTATAAATAAAGAAATTCGAGCTCATCAGTATGCTCTTTGACCTTGAGAGTTGAAGTTGTTTCTGTATAAGCCAGATTTCCCATTTCTGAGTCTCTGGGCTCAAGGGAACCAAGCCAGAGAAGAGAAATACCCTACCCTGCTTTATAACAAGCAAAAAAGGTTAAGCCGTTGGCTATTTGCAGATTAGCAAATAGCTAATTTAAATTAAATTAGCTATTTTAAATTAAAAGTAATTTAAAGCTATAACTAAGGTTTCATAATTTAAACATTTTTTTTCTGGTATATCTCATACCCACCCACAGCAACATCCAACGAGAATGCTTTTGTCAGAACAGAACTGAGGTTGCCAACGGGGAGGCAAGGATTGGAAGTTTGGGATTAGCGTAGGCAAACTATAATATGTAATATGGATAAATAACAAGGTCCTACTGTACAGCACAGGGAACTATATTCAATATCCTGTGACAAACCATAATGGAAAAGACTATGAAAAAAATATATATATATATAAAACTAATTCACTTTTTTGTACAAAAGAAATCAACGCAACATTGTAAATCAACTATACTTCAATAAAATTTAAATAACTAAATCCATAAAAAAGAATGCTCTTGTCAAAACAAGAGCAGTGTCTGCATCCCAGTTAGAATCTTTTGGGGGAACACCTGCCTCCCCTTCTACGTTTCCACAGAGATGAAGGAGCAATGTTGGAATGAATACTTCTGGATCTTCTCTTTGTCCCTTTACTCATTTTTCCTCATTAGAATAAAAACAGATCTGTCTGAAGAGACAGAGAATAATCTGGAACACGTTTACCAAGCTGACCAGGGTGGGGATGAGACCAGCATTGAAAGGCCAGTAGCACATCTGTCTCCCCTTCAGCTGGGCCTCTGTTCTGCCAGACATCAGGTTAGTAAACAGCCATGATTCTTCGTGGGGTTGGCTGGAGAAAATGTGCGCTCTGCAGAAAGAGCTCTCCCTACAGGTAAGGAACAAGGCCCAGATTGGGAGGAAAGGAGGAAATTGTGGCCTCCACTTCAGCCTAAGCTCAACCATCTAACACTGTTTATCAGGGGTTGTCGAGCCAGCGGGGGATCTGCTGATTTGCTCTAGCAGTGAAGCCGTATCAGGAACAGCAACTATAATCTGAGTCATCATCTGATTAAGTTCACAGTAATCCACTATCATTCTCTATGATCCGTCTGTCTTCTTCATCAGCCAAATAGCAAATGCAGATTTGGTAGAAATCAACACCTAAACCTTCCAAATCCTTGATGGTGGTGCTAATCTCTGCAGGACCTCTAAGACTGCAGCGTTACTCCTGGTTTACTAATTGGGTAAGCTTTAACGGCGTCCATTTGCTCCCCCTACTACAACAGCTCTCATTTCACAGAACCGGTCTGGGCCTTCTGCCAGTTGCTGAACATGTCTGTTCTAACAGAGCAGTCTAGAATTGAAGGGTGGGTTCAGGAACTTACCGGATACACTGTTACATTAACACGAGCCAGAAGTTCTTTGATCACTTGACATCATTTAACCCTACTCTGACTGGTGGACCACAGTAGCATTTTGTGTCTCCAGGAGATAGTGTCAATTCAGAGCCAGAGTCACAACATCTGATCAGTCTCCTTTCCCCACTGCACAGTCACCCTGGGAAATACCCACAGGTCCCTTTTGGGAAGGCTATGAGGAATGTTACCGTATGAACTTTGCCTGTGTAGCAGGGTTTTCCCTTTAGAGAATTCAGTATTCAAGGATCCCTCCTTTATTTTTTTATTTTTATTTTTTACAGGTTATAAAGAAAGTATATTTTCAGTGCAGTTATGACATTCCTGGTTCTTTAAATTAAAGAAGAAACGTCCACTGAAACCCCATGTTTCATCACTTTAAAATATTTTTTTAAAATAGCCAAATAGCAGGTAAATAAATGCAATGAATTTTTGGACACCAAAGAATGCACATGGACTACAGCCATAGGAATATTCTTACGTATTTGAAATACAGGTATTAAGGGTCCCTCCTTTAAGGCATCCTTCATCCAAGGGGCTCTGTATTTGTCAAGAGGCTCAAGGCTGGTTGAGAGAATGTGACTCTATTATGGTGATTCAAGGACCTCTGTTCATCAGACTTAGGGCTTTTCTATTTATATAAATCGAATAAGACTTTAGTGGGATGTACACCTACTTTCATTCTAAGGACACCACAATCAATCCCCAATGCCAAAGATTTCTGCGGGTCAGACTATTCTTACGACGACTTCAGCTCAGCTGTTCACCATAGTAACCATGGCCACACTGTCTCTGGCAATTAAGTACATTTAAAGGGCAGATTTTGAATCCTGTCCTCTCAACCACTGTAAAGAGGACCATCTGCCATGGACCTGGGCCCCATCCAGGTGTGCTTACTGCTTGAGGACAGAAAGCAGAGGAGCACCCCCCATGCCTGGATCCAGAAGAGGAGAGGAGAAACCCCCTGCCCCTGAACAGAGTGAAAAAAGACAAATGGATGGAGACTGAACCTGGCTTCAGGGGCCCAGTTACTCACCCACCAGCTGACTTGGCTCAAACTCAATAGATGTCAAGTCTGAGCCGCATTGCCACTCCTTCTCCCTTGGGGAAGGGCAGAATAAGAAGATGGAGAGAGGCAACATTTCCAATCCTTGCACTTACCCTGGCAAGAAAAGGGGACAGATGCCCCCCTATGCGGAAACGAGACTCCTAATAAGAGTCTGGATGAAAGCGTAGGATTTGGATTAGCTGAAATGACAGGCTTCACGTGCTTGACATGGGGGGAAACAGTAGTCAGGAACACAAAGGCAGGAGAGGATGGCAAATCCAGGAGGGTTCTGGTCCTGACACGTGACTTCCACTCTACTAGAGCTCCTGTCCCAGGAGGGAAGTAGGTGTCAATCAGGAACCAAAGCCTGACTTGGGATACAAAATGTACAAACGTGGCGGTCATTAGGAAAGGGAAGGTTCAAATGATACATGGATACATAGGGTGAGAACTTACAGTATTTAGGGCAAAAGAAGTAATTCCAAAGCCATCCTCAGTCCATAAGCAGAGATTTCCTAAAGTGTCTCCAACCTTTATTAGCTGAAAAATAGACAGCTATTCTCCAATCATCCCAACTCCCTAGAAATGTGAACCTTTAGGCAAGTTTGCCCTGAAGTTGCAGTTGTGCAAAAATATGTCATTTATGGAACGATAAGCCTTGGATAATTAATTCTTGGTTAATGTTCATGTGGTTATTAAAAATCAACTAAGACTTTAACTTTCATTTGCATTTCATTTTTATACTTTCCAGAAAGAAAAAATTTACAGAAAATACATCTCCTGGTACCAAACCACAAATTCCAGTTCAGTTCAAGACGCTGCAAGAATAGGACCCCTGCCTTCCAAGAGACGCAGAAACCAACAGGTGCTCCGCTTTGAAAAGGAGGCTAAGAATAAAGCAGGCACAGCAAATAGTTCTGGGCAGGAAAGAAACCAGTCAAACTCTTGCCAAAAATTATTGTATTAAGTGCTAAATCCTACTTAAAGGTGGCAACCACAATTTAGTCTTTTAGAAATCTCTCCCTTTATAAATAGAGCCTCCTGCTATTTTCTAAGAAACAGAAGAACTTCTGTCTGCAAGATGATTGATTTTTTTTTTTTTTTTGAGAAGAGCTGGAATTTAAAACTGGCATCAAAACCCAGCCAACTTGAGGCTAGGGAGAAGAAAGTAACATTGGTTATTTTATCTAAAGATGAGCCATTCAAATTTTTGGTACATCAATACCACGTTTGCCTGAGAAAAAATTAAGGAAGTCTGGTTGCATAAATACCTCCTATTCATGACTTTTCACCTGCCTCTGTGAGTGCAAGATTGGGTGATGGTATTGGCAATTATTTGGAACAGTCAGCAGGGTCTGCTTCCCCCAAGAGCAGCCCAGTTAAGTGGCATGTCTATGGTGTTCTTTTTCATAGTGACAAATGGACCTGAGGCTGATGAAATTACATGGAGCTCCACATGACGGGCCATGGTCAGGTAGAGACTCACCAGGAGGATGTGGAAAAGTTCTTTTTTGAGGGGAGAAATTTAAAGGTGGAGATGGTAGGGGCAGGGGAGGTGGGATGTTGTGTTTTTAAAACATTCAGGAGGGTCTTCCCTGGTGGCGCAGTTGTTGAGAGTCCGCCTGCTGATGCAGGGGACACAGGTTCGTGCCCCGGTCCGTGAAGATCCTATATGCCGCAGAGCGGCTGGGCCCGTGAGCCATGGCCACTAAGCCTGCGTGTCCGGAGCCTGTGCTCCGCAACGGGAGAGGCCACAACAGTGAGAGGCCCACATACCGCAAAAAAAAAAAAAAAAACGTTCAGGAGATCAAAATAGGTATGCAGGCTTGGGTGATCCTTCAGGGAAAGTAGGAATGATGTCACCTACTTCATTGTGGAATAATTTAAAATGACTAATGACATGAAAGTTAACTATCTTCCCTTCGACATATTTCCAAAGCCTTCAGTAATGAAAACAGTTTCTTCTTTGTCAATTTCCTATGCTTAAAAGAAAATTTATGGGCTTCCCTGGTGGTTCAGTGGTTGAGAATCTGCCTGCTAATGCAGGGCACACGGGTTCGAGCCCTGGTCTGGGAGGATCCCACATGCCGCGGAGCAACTAGGCCCGTGAGCCACAACTACTGAGCCTGTGCTTCTGGAGCCTGTGCTCCGCAACAAGAGAGGCCGCGATAGTGAGAGGCTGGCGCACCGCGATGAAGAGTGGCCCCCGCTTGCCACAACTAGAGAAAGCCCTTGCACAGAAACGAAGACACAACACAGCAAAAATAAATTAATTAATTAATAAAAACTCCTACCTCCAACATCTAAAAAATAAAATAAAATATCTGCATTTACGCAAATAATACAATTTGTGCTTTCACTTTCCTCATCAAGATCATAAAAACAGCTTGTTGGTGATAAACTTCAGTAGTTGTTCCTTCTATAGCCCAAGAGTCTAGAACAGTTCCTGGCACATAGTAAATGCTTGTCTTAGCCTGGAGTCCCAAGAAAGCAGAGCCTGAGACAAAGGCTTTAAATTCAACCACTTTGCTGGTGGAAGAAATCCCAGAAGAGCAAAAGTGAGGGAAAGGGGTTCTGAGAGCAAATGTTTCATTTGATCTTTTAAGACCATCCTTTGCTAAGTGTAGAAACTGCATCTCAAAACAATCCTCTGGGAGAGGAAGAGAGAAGAATGCATCCCTTGGCCCCCATCTCCCACTGGTCTCCCTTACGTTTCTGAGTTGTGCATGTATGGGACCCCCCAGAGTTCCACACCTCGTGGTCAACAGAAAAGCTGTGAGCAGGCCATGTGGGCTAGTTGCACCGGGGGTAAGTTGGTAAGAGCTCACGCAGAGGAAGAAAGGATGGGAAGTGGTACATAAGAGGAGTCTAACATAGTACTCAAAAAGTATTTGCTGAAAGGATAGAATTTTATTATAATAGTCTGAGTTATTGATTGAAGAGGTGTAAAATGTCCCCAGTAATTCATTATCATAATCATCGGTAGTTTAGTGAAGAAAAGACACAGGTTCTGTTTTAAAAGATCTTGTTTCATGGAAGAATTTTAATATTTACTGATTTTTGAAATATTTTTCCAACTATCAGCTCAGTCTAACTATAGCTGATTAACTGGGGGACCTGCAGCCATGCGACAAAAAGTCACAGATAATGCAGCTGCCCCTCGACTAGATTAAAGAAAAATTGTTCCTAAAAGCATGGAGCAAATCACATATTTCCACAAGCATCATCAACAATAAGTACCCACTAAGTTAGCTTAAGTGATTTTTCAAATTTGCCACTGTCCCCTGAAGACCTCACACAGACTCATCCTTCCCCATCACATCATCCTTTTCTGACTACGACTCATCCTTCAAAGCTAAACTGAGAAATCAGTTACCAAAAAGCCTTCACATTCCCTCTCTCTCCCCCTTCCCCCATCCCTGCCTTTTCCCCTGTCTCCTTGCCTCCCACCCTTTGTCCCTCCCATTACTTTGTGCTGGGTGCTTTCACGTCACTCAGTTTTACTGCTATGGCTGCATCTATCATATTCCACTGTAACAGTGAATATTTCCCCCACTAGATTGTCAGCTCTTCCAATGCTGGGATTGAGACACTTCTCTTCTTAGGACCTGACACACAGCAGGCATCCAACAAATTTCAGCTGAATGAAAGAATGAGCCAGTTGCTGTTTGAATAAGAGGGGAAATTGCAAAGGATTTTGGGAAGAGAGGGTAGCTGATGGTGATAGTGGGCTGAGTCAGGGAAATCTTAGAGGAGCTAGATGCAGAAGGAAGATGAGATTCATGGACCTAGAGAGAAGGGAAATGCTGTTCCAGCTGGGGCTGCGGCCATAAGGCAGAAATGTATTTAATTTACTGTGAAGCAGTGGATTCTCCAGCTTGGCGAGGGCAGGAAGCTCTAGAGCAGGTCACAGGAAATAAAACCTGAGACGAAAGTGGGGGTCAGGTTGCAGGGAGCACCGAATGCCAGGCTTAACAGCCTTACTTTGTCCTCTATTTTAAGTTCTCAAAATATTTTGAGCAGTAGGCAGCACAGCCAAGTGGCATTTAAAAACAGCTGGTAGACGTGTGGAAGAGCAATTGGGAGGGAGAGACCAACCACACTTAGAAGCAGAAAGTGACTTTCCTTGTCAAGCTCTGAGCCAAAGATGAGAGTTTGGCTTTGGAAAAAACAATTGGGGAGGGGTTTAAAGATTATTTGCAAATTCAGTGCTTTTCCGTCCCTAGCTTAGAGCTGACATTCTCCAAGATGTGACCCCAACTCCACCACAGTCTAGTCTCCTGACCTCCTGCCAAACTGACCCTTTTGTGGTCTCCACACATGACCTCTATTGCCTCATCTCTGGGAAGATCTTGGTGCCTGGAAGACTCTCCCTTGTACCCTTTTCCTCTGGTCAAAATGTGACCCGCACTTTATCCCTCTCTTTAAATGCCCTCTCATCCATGATAGAAGGTGAATGTAAGAAGTTCATTCCCAAGTGACACATGTAACTTTCCCTTGGGCCGTCTGGGGACAAGCTATCCCTACCTCAGAATGTGTAGGGGTCAAATCTAACCATATCTCTCTTGAGTTTTACATATGGAGGAAGAATAAAGTGTGATGTAATAAACAAAAACCTGGATTTTAGTTTGTTCTGTATGTCCCGGGTCACACACAACCTCGGTTTCCTTACAGGCAAAATAAAGGGGTTGGATGAGGTCTTCTCCGAGGTGCCTCACGGCTCGACCCTCCAAGTGACTAATAGTGAGAATTTGTTAGTGACTAGTGAGAACTATTAGTCACTCCATGTGACTAATAGTATTTCAGGGAGACACACGGGGGCTAAAGGCATGGCACCTAGAGTGACTGGCACCTTGGAGATGCCCAATAGACATGTCTTGATTGATGGACTAACTAGAGATCCACTCTAATCACTTAGATGTTCTGTTTGCCTCTGTTTGGAGCTGGCTGGGTGCAGGGCCCAAGGATCAGAGCTGACTGTTGTTATGGCAGTGACTGCAGTATCTTTCCCCCAGTTTTACTGAGATACACTTGACTTACAACAACTGTGTGTGTTCAAGATGTATGGGACAAGTTGATATATGTATATCTTGAAAAATGATTACCTCAATAAGGTTATTTACCACATCCATCATGGCACATAGATTGTGTGCGTGTGTGCTGAGAACACTTAAGATCTACTCTCTTAGTAACTTTCAAGTATACAATACAGTGTTGTTAACTATAGCCACCACACTGTACTGACTGCAGTCCTTAAAGCAGAGCTTCTCAAACTCGAATACACGTATGTATCACCTGGGAATCTTGTTAAAAAGTGGATTTGGGTTTAGTAGGTCTGAGTGGGGGGGCCTGAGATTCTGCATTTCTATCAAGTTCCCTGTGATGTGGATGTAGTTGCTTCCCCAGCCAGACTTTGAATAGCAAGAACTTAAAGCACAGTACAGTCCATCCTCCATATCCCTGGGTTCGGCATCTGCGGATGCAACCAAACGTGAGGATGTGGAACCCACTGCTCAGAGGCCAACTGTACATTACACCCTTTTATATAAGGGGCTTGAGCATCCAAGAACTTTGGTATCCATAGAGGTCTTGGAACCAATCCCATGGATACCGTGGGACAACTGTAGTAGGCCATAGAGTCTAGATCTGTGATTTTCAAAGTAGGGCTCACAGTCAGACATGAGGAGGGAGGGCCATAGTGGGCTGAGGGCTAACTTTATGGGGCAGATAAAGTATAATTCCACAGACTTTAATTTTTATATTCTAATAAGTGCTGCTTAGTGGTGGAGGTTCCTACTGGGAGATTTGGTTGTCGTGTGGTGTGACTGTAATTATGTAAAGTGCATTCATTCGCCTAACAACTACTGGTGAGCGGTGCCCTGTGCCAGGCACTTGTCTAGGCACTGGGAGTACCTCTGAACAAAACAAACAACAGGAAACTCCCTGCTCTCATGAAGCTCATATTTTAATAAGAAAAGTATTGTAAACAAAACAAGACACACACATAGTTAGAATTCCTACACTTTAAAAAAAAAACACACTTTTCATCACTTAGTGTTTTCTTAAGCTGCTTATTGTTGTTTGCAATGCTGCTATTCTTGCCTTTTAAATGTAAATTGATATTAGCTTAGCTTAATTATCAATGTAATTGTGGTCTGTTGTGTGAATCCAAGGGTGGGTAGTTACGTATGTTTGCCCCACTGGTATTTTAGGCCTACACATTTCCATTATCTAGACTCTCAGACATGCAGGCATTTGAGATTCAATTATGAATCATTCACATCCCATTTCCAGCTATCAGTTTAGTGTAATTAGAACCGATTAACTGGTGACCAGCAGCAATGTGACGAAAAGTCACGGATGACAGACTTGTCCCTCCCTCAATTGGATTAAAGAAAAATTGTACATAAGAACTTGGAGCAAATCATATATTTCCATGAGCGTCATCAGCACCAATCCTAAAGCAGATTTACTGAATCTCTTATCAAATTCTGCTGGGCTGGTGACATTTAACTGTGATCACCAAGTCCTTTTTTCACAGAAGGAAGAAATGGATAGGGTAGATGGGCCATAATTCTTCATGTTCACTGAATCCTTATCAGCGAGAGTCATGTGGAGGTTGAAATTTATAAGAATGCCTGCCATAATCAAAGATTTCTACCACCTGGAGTTTTACAATTATTATTGTCTGCAAGAGTCATGACTTTTCTATTAGGTTGATGATTTCATTAGCCATGTACTTCCTTAGTTTCTGCTTCTCTGTCCTCTCTCTTACCATCAAGGGGGCTATTAAGGGCTTGATTTTCTCCTTTTTGGATGAGAGCAGGGTTTCTTTCTAAGTTTGGACATTTTAAGATGTTGGATGATTCCCCTACACGGGCTCAGTCCAAATAGAAAAGTGAGTGATGTTGCCCTGGTAGGTAGTTTGGAAGTCAGACTGGCCAGTGTCACCCAGCTTTCTTCACTTTGAAATACATGATCTTTTTCATATGTTCTAGAATAGGCACATACTGTTTTCATATATTTAAAAGTACTTTTTAAATAAAATAAATGATTTGTTGATGACAATTGACTTAGTACAGTCACTGTTTATGAAATGAGGTGAAATTTTTAAAACTGCTTCTTTTTTAGCTAAAGGAGGAGGCAGTCAATCATCTTTTTTATTTCAGAAAACCGAGTTAGTACCCATTACCCTGGGAAAACTGTATAACTGGACCTTTTTACCTTATGTGACTTAGAAAAGGTCGCCTCTCCCCTCAGAGCTCTGGGAAGCGTCATGATAATTTGTATACTCCCGGAAGGGAAAGCCCAATTCCAAACGCCCTTCCTAACACCCCCAGTTATTTTCTAGCTGACAGAGTGGACCAGAATGGCTCAGACCCAAGTCCTCTGGCCAGAGAGGACAGCCCGGACCCCAAAGGGGACTTCACCTGCAGCACAGGGATGAAGGCCACAGGTGGGCGTGTGAGAGAGCAGGGTCCAGCAGGGCACGTGCCTGCAGCTGCAAGTGCCCTCGCCTGGCCAAGCTGCCAGGGTCTCCTTTTTACAAAGGCAGAACTCACCCTCTCTGAACTGAAGTAGCTGCCACGTTTCTAGGCCAATCAAAAGGGAGAGGAGAACTCAAATGGAAGATGTTATACTCTCCTAAAATTTAGCCATTAATAGGGAAAAGATGGCCATATTTGTACCCTAGGTTGGTGAAATAAGTTGATTTGTACTTATTTTGTGTGTTTACCATAGGCAGGTTAAGGAGGCAATATTCCCTCAACAGAGTTCTATGCAAAGATCAGGAGCCTGGATGTTTGTTGAGAATATTCTGAGTAAAGCTTTAGCAGCAAGTTTCAGCTGTGTGGTCACTGCACTATATACCACAGCTGTGAGTCTGAAGGGCCTGTTTCCTGGGAGAAATACTCAGGAGACCCATGGGCAGCACAGGAAGTGACGACAAAGGAATGTAGCAAATGAGCAAATATCTGGATGCATCCGAGTGTCAGGGACCCTCTGAGCTGAGAGGGACTTGTTTGCAGACAGGAGGGGAACTGTGGCTCCTGTTTGTTTGAAAGCCCTTACCCTGGAGAGAAGGGGAGATAGTTCTGCCAAAGCTTCTGGGAAGTTTCCACTTGCCCTGAAAGCCTTCCTAGCCCAGGTGCTGCAGCATCTGACACGACCTCACAGTCTTTCATTCCTTTGTAACATGCCTTTCAAGGTGCCATTTAAAACATTGGAATGAAAACCCATTAAAGAATATGTAAGCAAGAGTGAGAAGGAGGGTTGCCAGGGACAAAGAAGCCACTCATGCCTCATCACCATTTTGCTTAAGGGCACTGTGTTATTTTCCTAGGGCTAGCATAACAAAGGACCACGAACTGGGTAGCTGAAAACAGCAAAATATATTCTCTCCCTGAAACTGTGCCCCATGGGAGGGAGACGCAAGAAGGAGGGGCTATGGAGATATATGTATACGTTTAGCTGATACACTTTTCAATAGAGCGGAAACTAACACACAACTGTAAAGCAATTATACTCCAATAAAGATGTTAAAAAAAAAAAAAAAAAAAAAAGAGGGTTGGGCTTCCCTGGTGGCGCAGTGGTTGAGAGTCCGCCTGCCGATGCAAGGGACATGGGTTCGTGCCCCGGTCCAGGAAGATCCCACATGTCGCGGAGCGGCTGGGCCCGTGAGCCACGCACGGCCGCTGAGCCTGCGCGTCCGGAGCCTGTGCTCCGCAACGGGAGAGGCCACAACAGTGAGAGGCCCGTGTACCGCAAAAAAAAAAAGAGAAGAAGCCAGACCATGCTGGCACTCTAATCTTGGACTTCTGGTCTCTAGAACTGTGAAAAATAAATGTATGTTTCTTTTTTAAGCCAAAAAAAAAAAACCTCTGAAACCATGCTCCATAGGGTTAATAAAAACTGGTGGCTAACAGAAGCTCTTGGGCTTATCTTACAGAACAGCAGATAAGGGAACAGCTTGTTAAAAAAAAAAACCCTCTGCCTGTAACACAACAAATCTGGCTGAAACCAGATGGAACCAACATGACTGAGCCGAGTCTGCACAGAATAGACCTGCTTGTTTAATAGATGACCTTTTGATGTCACAGCCCCAAATCTCCCCACATTTCACACTAATTCCCCCCGGATTTGCACATGCATCCCAGGAAGAAGCATGTAGCTCAGCAGCACCTGCACAGGAAGATGATTACATCACCTTTTCCTGCCTCCATCACTTTCCCTTGCACCTCCGACCACCCTATGCTCTTCACCTGTCGCTCTCCCAAGTTCCCCACCTTCAGGGAGGCAGAGCTGAGCTTTGTTTTCCTGTCTCCTCATTTGGCTGCCTCATGAATAAACTTTTTCTCTGCTGCAAACCTTAGCTTCTCAGCATTTGGCTTGCTGCATGTTGGGCAAAGGAACCTGGTTCGGTGACACTGTGGCTAGAAGTCCAAAGCCAAGGTGTTGACAAGGCCTCTCTGAGAATTTTAGGGAAAAGTCCTTCCTTGCCTCTTCCTCGCCTCTGGTGGTCATCGGCAGTGCTTGGTACTCCTTGGCCTGGCGATGCACCACTCCAATATCTGTCCCTGTTTTACATGGTATTCTTCCTCTCTGTCTGTGTTTCTGTTTTCTCTCTTTATAAGGACACCAGTCATTGGATTAGGGCGCATCCTAATCTAATATGATCTCATTTTAACTAATTACATCTGCAAAGACTCTACTTCCAAATAAGGTCTGAGGTTCCAGGTGGACATCAATTTGGGGGGGACCCTATTCAACCTGTATATAGTATAGTATAGTACAGCAGCTATACCTCCTTTTGGCTCTATTTGCTTCTTCTAATATTCTAAATATGAAGAATTATCAAGGTGAAAAGAGGATTTCTTATGATTTGGATTAGTACACAGCTGACAGGAGATTTTTTATTTATTTTAAAAATAAGCTTTTTCACTAGATGAGGTCATTCAAGGTCAAAGATTACCTCGCGTGGGGTTGGAACCCACTGATAATATCTTACATGATCTTCAAACCAGCTGTTGCCAACATTCCTAATGTAGGTAGAAAAATAATTATAAACAGAGCTCTCCCCCAAATCTGCCTTTGGATGTTCCTTTCAGCAAGTTCCCTCTAGAATACCATGATTTACATCCATCTCCTGTCCCCAACCGCAATCTCCTTCTTGTTGACAATAGTCTCTGGGACTCTGGGACATTGAAAGGAGAAAATTCACACAAAATTACTGCTGACCTCTTTCTGTGGGATTCTTTAGGAATACCCTTCCTAAATATCTAGACCTGTATGAAGAAAGAATCCAGAGGAAATAACAAATGCTTGTTAATACATTAATGTTATCTCCTCAAAGTGTAGAGATCAGGCAATCACACACTCACCCATTGCCTAAGTATCAGATATACAAGCTGAAACAAGTGGGTTGTAAGCTACAAAACTATCCAGTCAATAATGAGAGAAACAGAAAGGTGTGCTTCCAAAAAATAGAAAATGAAAGCCAAGTGAAGATTTCTTTTCTAAATAAACATATTTTAACAGAATATACTTATGGCTGTCTGTTTCAGTGCTGTGTTGCTTTGCCCAAGGTAGCCTGGTAAGGAAACATTGCACATCTGGATTGGGTTCAGGAAGAATTTATAAACATCATCTATAGCCACAAGCCTCAACAATCTTTGAAGTAATACAAATGTCCCATAATCTAAAGAAAAATAGAAGCACAGAAAAATTTGTAAGGAAATTAGCAATAAGAAAAACTGGTTACTGAGTATCTTCACCAGAAAGCTAGGCATCATTTAGAGCACGGTCTTCCAGGTTATCTGATTTAAGCCTGTCATTGCCTTGAAGCTATTTTACAACTCTTATAAGTTGTAGATAACTGATAATAAGGTAAAATAACTGTCTACTGACAATTCTTGTTTATCAATATGTGATAAATTCTGACTAGTGGAGGTTCTGCTGACTTCCCTTCCCCACAAAGGAAAAGCGTTTTGCAACCACTTGCAAATTCATTTCAGTATTCCTAATTTATAAATGTGTTTGTTCTTTGGCTTCTCTTTTGAATTACTTGTAATAGCTTTTCCAGTTCCTGCAATTAATTAATGAGTTAAATAAAATCTTTGATGCATGTTCACTTTATATTCATATGAGTCATATTACTTTAAAAAGTTATCCTTTTACAGATTTATGGAACAAAACATGCCACCACTTTCAGACTGAAAAGAAGTCTTCAATGTTTACTGAAAATTAAATCTATCCATTAGATTAAATTTAAGTGAATTTATATATTCCTGTTATATATTCCTGGAATAGCACTCTTGTATGAAAGCATTAATCCTTGCATAGATGGACTGACAGTTCAAGGTTATTAAAGGTACTGTTTTTCCATAGTGTCCTCATTTTTTATCACTTCTTCCTGGAAAGTTTTCTAGACCAGCTCTGCTCCAGAGCTAAGGAAAAACTGGGATACAGCCATAGGAAATGTGAATTCATTTGGCTTGCTTTGTGAATTATGACATACATTAAAGCTGAGATTGACAGCAATGTAATTCTAAAAATAATTAATTGCTTGATAACAATGCCATAGCTACTACATTCAAACAACTTGACAATTTACATGTCACAGAGTAAGTGAAAAAGGAACAGGTAAGTGAGCTGCCCATCCTTTACCTAGAGGATGAGGACCCACAAGACTGACGTTCTGACTTCAGGTAACCCCTCATCCCCACACACTCAGGCCCTAGACCAAGTTGAGAAGAAATTAGAGTATGTCTTTGGTACATTTTAGTTGCCAATTTCTGCCAACCTACTATGACTACCTCAACAGCCAGTATTCTCTAGCCCAGTCTCTGCTGTCAAGAGAAGATTTTGAATAACTCTTTCACACTAAAATATTAATAACTTTCAACATCTTTCCTTTCCCAGAAGGAGCTTTATTTTAAAAGAGAATGGCAACTCCCACATATACAGTTAGCTGATCTTTGACAACGAGCAAAGGCAATTTAATGGAGAAAGGATAGTCTTTTCAGCAAATGGTACTGGAAAAACATGATATACACATGCAAAAAAAGTGAATCTAGACACAGAACTTAGAGCTTTCACAAAAATTAACTCAAAATGGGTCAAGACCTAAATATAAAATGAAAACTACAAAACACCTAGAAGATAACATAGGAAAAAAAATCTATGTGACCTTGGGGTTTGGTCATGGCTTTTTCGATACCCCATCAAAAACATAATCCATCAAAGAAAAAATTTAAAAGTTGGACTTCGTTTAAAGTTAAAATTTCTGTTTTGAGAAAGACACTTTTAAGAGAATGAACTATGAGCCATAGACTGGAAAATGTAAACCATGGCCAACGCATACCTGATAAAGGACTTCTGTCCAAAATGTGCAAAGAACTCTTAAAATTCAACAATAAGAAACCAAACAACTCAATTTAAAAAATGGGCAAAACATCTGAACAGACACTTCACCAAAGAAGACATAGAAATGGCGAATAATAATATGAAAAGATGCTCAACATTGTATATCATCAGGGAAATGCAAATCAAAACACTAATGAGATGCCACTCCACACCTGTTAGAATAAAGTCCAAAACAGTGACAACACCAAATGCAGTAAGAAATCTCATTCATTGCTGGTGAGAATGCAAAATGGTAAGTCATTCTGGAAGACTGCTTGGCAGTGTTTTATAAAGCTAAATATACCATATAACCCAGCAATTACACTCCTAGGTATTTATTCCAAAACGTTGAAAACATGTCCACACGAAAAACCAGTATGCGGAAGTTTACAGAAGCCTTATTCATAATTGCCAAAATCTGGAAACAACCAACTGTCCTTCAGTAAGTGAAAGTATAAACTGTGGTATATCTATACAATGGAATATTCAGTGATAAGAAGAACTAAGCCTTCGAGCCATGGAAATAAGCTATCAAGCCATATGAAAGAATCTTACATGCATACTGCTAAGTGGTTGAAGCCAATCTAAAAAGGTTACAATGCTATCTAATCACAACTATATGACATTTTGGAAAAGGTAATACTATAGAGACAGCAAAAAAGATCAGTGGTTGCCAGGAGTTTGAGGGGAGGGAGGAATAAATGGAGCACAGAGTATTTTTAAGGTGGTCAGACTATCCTGTTTAATACTGTACTGCGATGGTGTATACCTGACACTATGTATTCGCCAAAATGCATAGCACTGTTCAAACAACAGTGAACCCAATTATAAACTATAGGCTTTAGTAAAAATAATGTATCAGTATTGGTTGGTCACTTTTAAGAAATGTATCACACTAATGGAAGACATTAACAATAGGAAAAATTGTGTGTGGCAGCAGTGGAATGAGAGTGGGTATATTTTCAGTGCAATTTTTCTGTAAACCTAACGTTTCTCTAAAAACAAAATCTATTAAAAGAGAAATTCAAGCTGAGTGAAATGTTTAACACAAAAGTGTGAATCACTCGTGAAATGTTGGCAGATGTTTTGGAATAAGCAATCCCCACTACGTCGCTTCATTCACATAAAACAGAGGCAAGCACTCCTCCTCTCTACCAATAATGTGGCCTTCCTGAGTACCAGAGAGGGATTTTACTGCGTTCTTTCTTAGTCAGATTCATTCTTTTTTTCTGCTTCTGCCCCAGATTCATTGATGGGAAAATATTAGCATCGAATCATAAATCCTTACACATTTGGCCACACTTTTTGCACATAAAAGTTACTATTGGGCTTCCCTGGTGGCGCAGTGGTTGAGAGTCCGCCTGCCGACGCAAGGGACACGGGTTCGTGCCCCGGTCCGGGAAGATCCCACATGCCGCGGAGCGGCTGGGCCCGTGAGCTATGGCCGCTGAGCCTGCGTGTCCGGAGCCTGTGCTCCGCAACGGGAGAGGCCACAACAGTGAGAGGCCCGTGTACCTCCAAAAAAAAAAAAGTTACCATCACTTTCATTCTGAACTCAAAAGCCAGATAAAAACACTTGCTATCACACCAAGTTTACCAATCTTTGGTGCCCTCATCAGCGTCGGTGCTCTGTTCCACCACCTTTCCTTCTCCACTACAGTGTTTACTCTAGGCACCTCTTCTAGCTCTGACCTTATGGTTATTCCTCTGTTTACTACTTGCCACTTTCCAACACGACTTAGAGCTATTGAGGGCAATTGTTGAAAGATACAAATACAAGTATTTTTTTATCACAGGTTCAAATACTACACAAAGGTTATTTATGAAAAGGATTAACAAAATTACCCCACTTTACCTACATTAGGAAATTGGACATTTTAATCTAGCTCAAAAATTTTAAAACCCATATCCCTAGACGCGGAGATCACCTTCCTCCCCACAGATACACCAGAAATACATCCACGCGTGGAACAACTCCTACGGAGCACCTACTGAACGCTGGCAGAAGACCTCAGACCTCCCAAAAGGCAAGGAACCCCCCACGTACCTGGTTAGGGCAAAAGAAAAAACTAAACAGAGACAAAAGGATAGGGACGGGTCCTGCACCAGCGGGAGAGAGCTGTGAAGGAGGAAAAGTATCCACACACTAGGAAGCCCCTTCGCGGGCGGAGACTTCGGGTGGCGGAGTGGGGGAGCTTGGGAGCCGCGGAGGAGAGCACAGCAACAGGGGTGCGGAGGGCAAAGCGGAGAGATTCCAGCGCAGAGGATCGGGCCGACCGGCACTCACCAGCCGAGAGGCTTGTCTGCTCGCCCGCCGGGGCGGGCGGGGCTGGGAGCTGAGGCTCCGGCTTCCGGCGGAGCGCCGGGAGAGGACTGAGGTTGGCGGCGTGAACACAGCCTGCAGGGCGTTAGTGCACCGCGGCTAGCCGGGAGGGAGTCCGGGGAAAAGTCTGGACCTGCCGAAGAGGCAAGAGACTTTTTCTTACCTCTTTGTTTCCTGGTGCGTGAGGAGAGGTGATTAAGAGCGCTGCTTAAAGGAGCTCCAGAGACGGGTGCAAGCCGCGGCTAAAAGCGCGGACCCCAGAGACGGGCATGAGACGCTAAGGCTGCTGCTGCCGCCACCAAGAGGCCTGTGTGCGAACACAGGTCACTATCCACACCCCCTTCCGGGGAGCCTGTGCAGCCCGCCACTGCCAGGGTCCTGGGATCCAGGGACAACTCCCCCGGGAGAACGCACGGCGCGCCTCAGGCTGGTGCCCCGTCACGCGGCGCGCCTCAGGCTGGTGCAACGTCACACCGGCCTCTGCCGCCGCAGGCCCGCCCCACACTCTGTGACCCTCCCTACCCCCCAGCCTGAGTGAGCCAGAGCCTCCGAATCAGCGGCTCCTTTAACCCCGTCCTGTCTGAGCAACTAACAGATGCCCTCCGGCGACCTACACGCACAGGCGGGGCCAAATCCAAAGCTGAGCCCCTGGGAACTGTGAGAACAAAGAAGAGAAAGGGAAATCTCTCCCAGCAGCCTCAGAAGCAGCGGATTAAAGCTCCACAATCAACTTGATGTACCCTGCATCTGTGGAATACCTGAATAGACAATGAATCATCCCAAATTAAGGAGCCCTGTGGATGAAAGGCTCTTGGTGCTGCAGCCAGGAGTCACTGCTGTGCCTCTGAGGTGGGAGAGCCAACTTCAGGACACTGGTCCACAAGAACTAAAGATGAAACAAACAATGATGAACAACACAATAAATGAAATGAAAAATACTCTAGATGGCATCAATAGCAGAATAACTGAGGCAGAAGAACGGATAAGTGACCTGGAAGATAAAATAGTGGAAATAACTACTGCAGAGCAGAATAAAGAAAAAAGAATGAAAAGAACTGAGAACAGTCTCAGAGACCTCTGGGACAGCATTAAACGCACCAACATTCGAATTATAGGGGTTCCAGAAGAAGAAGAGAAAAATAAAGGGACTGAGAAAATATTTGAAGAGATTATAGTTGAAAACTTCCCTAATATGAGAAAGGAAATAGTTAATCAAGTCCAGGAAGCACAGAGAGTCCCATACAGGATAAATCCAAGGAGAAATACGCCAAGACACATATTAATCAAACTGTCAAAAATTAAATACAAAGAAAACATATTAAAAGCAGCAAGGGAAAAACAACAAATAACACACAAGGGAATCCCCATAAGGTTAACAGCTGATCTTTCAGCAGAAACTCTGCAAACCAGAAGGGAGTGGCAGGACATATTGAAAGTGTTGAAGGAGAAAAACCTGCAACCAAGATTACTCTACCCAGCAAGGATCTCATTCAGACTTGATGGAGAAATTAAAACCTTTACAGACAAGCAAAAGCTGAGAGAGTTCAGCACCACCAAACCAGCTCTACAACAACTGCTAAAGGAACTTCTCTAGGCAAGAAACACAAGAGAAGGAAAAGACCTACAATAACGAACCCAAAACAATTAAGAAAATGGGAATGGGAACACACATATCGATAATTACCTTAAATGTAAATGGACTAAATGCTCCCACCAAAAGACACAGATTGGCTGAATGGATACAAAAACAAGACGCATATATTTGCTGTCTACAAGAGACCCACTTCAGACCTAGAGACACATACCGACTGAAAGTAAGGGGATGGAAAAAGGTATTTCATGCAAATGGAAACCAAAAGAAAGCTGGAGTAGCAATTCTCATATCAGACAAAATAGACTTTAAAACAAAGACTATTAGAAGAGACAAAGAAGGACACTACATAATGATCAAGGGATCGATCCAAGAAGAAGATATAACAATTCTAAATATTTATGCACCCAACATAGGAGCACCTCAATACATAAGGCAAATACTGACAGCCATAAAAGGGGAAATTGACAGTAACACATTCATAGTAGGGGACTTTAACACCCCACTTTCACCAATGGACAGATCATCCAAAATGAAAATAAATAAGGAAACACAAGCTTTAAATGATACATTAAATGAGATGGACTTAATTTATATTTATAGGACATTCCATCCAAAAACAACAGAATACACATTTTTCTCAAGTGCTCATGGAACATTCTCCAGGATAGATCATATCTTGGGTCACAAATCAAGCCTTGGTAAATTTAAGAAAATTGAAATTGTATCAAGTATCTTTTCCGACCACAACGCTATGAGACTCGATATCAATTACAGGAAAAGATCTGTAAAAAATACAAACACATGGAGGCTAAACAATACACTACTTAAAGCGAAGTGATCACTGAAGAAATCAAAGAGGAAATCAAAAAATACCTAGAAACAAATGACAATGGAGACACGACGACCCAAAACCTATGGGAGGCAGCAATAGCAGTTCTAAGAGGGAAGTTTATAGCAACACAAGACCACCTGAAGAAGCAGGAAACATCTCGAATAAGCAACTTAACCTTACACCTAAAGCAGTTAGAGAAAGAAGAACAAAAACACCCCAAAGTTAGCAGAAGGAAAGAAATCATAAAAATCAGATCAGAAATAAATGAAAAAGAAATGAAGGAAACGATAGCAAAGATCAATAAAACTAAAAGCTGGTTCTTTGAAAGGATAAACAAAATTGATAAACCATTAGCCAGACTCATCAAGAAAAAAAGGGAGAAGACTCAAATCAATAGAATTAGAAATGAAAAAGGAGAAGTAACAACTGACACTGCAGAAATACAAAAGATCATGAGAGATTACTACAAGCAACTCTATGCCAATATAATGGACAACCTGGAAGAAATGGACAAATTCTTAGAAACGCACAACCTGCCAAGACTGAATCAGGAAGAAATAGAAAATATGAACAGACCAATCACAAGCACTGAAATTGAAACTGTGATTAAAATTTTCCAACAAACAAAAGCCCAGGACCAGATGGCTTCACAGGCGAATTCTATCAAACATTTAGAGAAGAGCTATCACCTATCCTTCTCAGACTCTTCCAAAATATAGCAGAGGGAGGAACACTCCCAAACTCATTCTATGAGGCCACCATCACCCTGATACCAAAACCAGACAAGGATGTCACAAAGAAAGAAAACTACAGGCCAATATCACTGATGAACATAGATGCAAAGATCCTCAACAAAATACTAGCAAACAGAATCCAACAGCACATTAAACGGATCATACACCATGATCAAGTGGGGTTTATTCCAGATATGCAAGGATTCTTCAATATACGCAAATCAATCAACGTGATACACCATATTAACAAATTGAAGGAGAAAAACCATGTGATCATCTCAATAGATGCAGAGAAAGCTTTTGACAAAATTCAACACCCATTTATGATAAAAACCCTCCAGAAAGTAGGCATAGAGGGAACTTTCCTCAACATAATAAAGGCCATATATGACAAACCCACAGCCAACATCGTCCTCAATGGTGAAAAACTGAAAGCATTTCCACTAAGATCAGGAGCAAGACAAGGTTGCCCACTCTCACCACTCTTATTCAACATAGTTTTGGAAGTTTTAGCCACAGCAATCAGAGAAGAAAAGGAAATAAAAGGAATCCAAATCGGAAAAGAAGAAGTAAAGCTGTCACTGTTTGCAGATGACATGTTACTATACATACAGAATCCTAAAGATGCTACCAGAAAACTACTAGAGCTAATCAATGAATTTGGTAAAGTAGCAGGATAGAAAATTAATGCACAGAAATCTCTGGCATTCCTATACACTAAGGATGAAAACTCTGAAAGTGAAATCAAGAAAACACTCCCATTTACCATTGCAACAAAAAGAATAAAATATCTAGGAATAAACCTACCCAAGGAGACAAAAGACCTGTATGCAGAAAATTATAAGACACTGATGAAAGAAATTAAAGATGATACAAATAGATGGAGAGATATACCATGTTCCTGGATTGGAAGAATCAACATTGTGAAAATGACTCTACTACCCAAAGCAAACTACAGATCCAATGCAATCCCTATCAAACTACCACTGGCATTTTTCACAGAACTAGAACAAAAAATTTCACAATTTGTATGGAAACACAAGAGATCCCGAATGGCCAAAGCAATCTTGAGAACGAAAAACGGAGCTGGAGGAATCAGGCTTCCTGACTTCAGACTATACTACAAAGCTACAGTAATCAAGACAGTATGGTACTGGCACAAAAACAGAAATATAGATCAATGGATCAGGATAGAAAGCCCAGAGATAAACCCACGCACATATGGTCACCTTATCTTTGACAAAGGAGGCAGGAATGTACAGTGGAGAAAGGACAGCCTATTCAATAAGTGGTGCTGGGAAAACTGGACAGCTACATGTAAAAGTATGAGATTAGATCAGTCCCTAACACCATACACAAAAATAAGCTCAAAATGGATTAAAGACCTAAATGTAAGGCCAGAAACTATCAAACTCTTAGAGGAAAACATAGGCAGGACACTCTATGACATAAATCACAGCAAGGTCCTTTTTGACCCACCTCCTAGAGAAATGGAAATAAAAACAAAAGTAAACAAATGGGACCTAATGAGACTTAAAAGCTTTTGCGCAGCAAAGGAAACCATAAAGAAGACCAAAAGACAACCCTCAGAATGGGAGAAAATATTTGCAAATGAAGCAACTGACAAAGGACTAATCTCCAAAATTTATAAGCAGCTCATGCAGCTTAATAACAAAAAAACAAACAACCCAATCCAAAAATGGGCAGAAGACCTAAATAGACATTTCTCCAAAGAAGATATACAGAGTGCCAACAAACACATGAAAGGATGGTCAACATCACTAATCATTAGAGAAATGCAAATGAAAACTACAATGAGATATCATCTCACACCAGTCAGAATGGCCATCATCAAAAAATCTAGAAACAATAAATGCTGGAGAGGGTGTGGAGAAAAGGGAACCCTCTTACACTGTTGGTGGGAATGTAAATTGATACAGCCACTGTGGAGAACAGTATGGAGGTTCCTTAAAAAGCTACAAATAGAAGTACCATATGACCCAGCAATCCCACTACTGGGCATATACCCTGAGAAAACCATAATTCAAAAAGAGTCATGTACCAAAATGTTCATTGCAGCTCTATTTACAATAGCCCAGAGATGGAAACAACCTAAGTGTCCATCATCGGATGAATGGATAAAGAAGATGTGGCACATATATACAATGGAATATTACTCAGCCATAAAAAGAAACGAAATTGAGCTATTTGTAATGAGGTGGATAGACCTAGAGTCTGTCATACAGAGTGAAGTAAGTCAGAAAGAGAGAGACAAATACCGTATGCTAACACATATATATGGAATTTAAGAAAAAAAAAATGTCATGAAAAACCTAGGGGTGAAACAGGAATAAAGACACAGACTTACTAGAGAATGGACTTGAGGCTATGGGGAGGGGGAAGGGTAAACGGTGACAAAGCGAGAGAGAGGCATGGACATATATACACTACCAAACGTAAGGTAGATAGCTAGTGGGAAGCAGCCGCATAGCACAGGGAGATCAGCTCGGTGCTTTGTGACCGCCTGGAGGGGTGGGATAGGGAGGGTGGGAGGGAGGGAGACGCAAGCGGGAAGAGATATGGGAACATATGTATATATATAACTGATTCATTTTGTTGTGAAGCTGAAACTAACAACAACAACAAAAAAAACCCATATCCTTTCAAGCCAACCTTCCGTACATCTTCCTCTGGATTCCTAAATTAACTAACTTGAGTCTATTCTTGAAAATGCTCTCATAAAATTACCCATAGATTCAAGATTAGGAGAAGTAATAAGGGGTCTAAATGTTTAAAATATTAGAATTCTTAGATACTAGTCACATGGTTTACCTTGCTACTTGAATTAAAAAGGAAATTAGGGGCTTCCCTGGTGGCGCAGTGGTTGAGAGTCCACCTGCCGATGCAGGGGACACGGGTTCGTGCCCTGGTCTGGGAAGATCCCAAATGCCGCGGAGGGGCTAGGCCCGTGAGCCATGGTCGCTGAGCCCGCACGCCCGGAACCTGTGTTCCGCAACAGAAGAGGCCACAGCAGTGAGAGGCCCGCGTACCGCAAAAAAACCCCAAAAAACTGTCTTATAAAGATTTCTGCTTCCAATAAAGGCAAACTAAGAAATTCAGATGAACCCTCCCACAGAGAACAACTAGAAAATGCTGGAAAAATAATCTACTTGAAGACATCAGAGAGCTAATGATGCAGTAAAAAATATTACAGGATCAAGATCCAGTACAAGAAAGAGACAAAATGGGGCTATTTTTCCTTTAGGGATATCTGCCATTTCTGGAAGAGATAGCTCACAGGCAGAGAAGCTGGACAGAGCTTTCCTTATACTTAAGGACCCAGGACATGGGTCAGCAAAATTTTGCAAATAATAAATAATTTTGGCTTTGAGGGTCATGTAGTCTCTAACAACTATTCACTTCTGCCATTTTAGCACAAAAGTAGCCTTAGGTAATAGATAAATGAATGGGCATGATTGTATTCCAATAAAGCTTTATTTACAAAAACCAAGTGTTAGGCTAGATTTGGCCTGTAGGTCATTGCTCACCTAATCCCTGGACTAGGAGGTAAAAATTGGAATCCATAGCTCTCTTAGGAGGGGAAGCCCTGGCAAGTGCCCTTGACTTTGGGTTGGGATTCTGCTAGGTGAGCCAGATGTAGAGGGGCTCTCTCAAGGGCTCAAACTCTTGTTCTAAATCAGCTGAAGCCCTGAGTTGACTAGGGTGATTAGTGCCCCTAGCCCTACCAGAAGCAAATTTAAATCCTATCTGGAGTAATATAACATTATCTAGAGCCTCAAATATTTTCATATAAAATATTCAGCTCTCAATAAAAAAATGATCAGGTATATGAGGAAAAAAGACTTTATTTTAAAAATGAAGTGAAACAACAGACAGTAGAAACAAACCAACTGGGGATACAGATAATTGGCTTTAAAATATTTATGCTTAATAAGCTCAAGAAATTAATGACAAAATTGATAATGTTGACAGAAAACTGAAAATTCTAAGGAAGAACCAAATTGAAATTTTAGAACTGAAAAACACAACACCTGGTATTGAGAACGCAATGGTTTGATTTCACAGATAACTAAATATAGCAAAAAGGAGAAATAGTAAATTAGAAGATATATCAGAAGAGAATATTCAGAATGAAGAAAAGAGGAACAAAAGAGTAAAGAACATAAGACACATAGTGGATAAAAGAGAAGATACACATAACTGGAGGTACAGATGTGGGAAAAAAAAAAGAGAGAAAGCAGGACAAAAATGATATGCAAAAGAATATGGCTGAGATTTTCTGAAAGTCACGAAAGACATCAATTCACAGATTCAAAGAGCCCTATCAAACCTAAGCAGGGAAAATATAAACAAAAGCACTCCCAGGTGCATCACAGTAAATTTAACTAAAAAACAAAGATGGGGCCACAACAAAATACTAGTCAACTTAATTCACCAGCATATTAAAAGCATTATACATCATGACTAAGTGGGGTTTGTTCCTGGAAGGCAAGAACGGTTCAACATACAAAAATCAATGTAATACACTATATTAACAGAGCAAAGGAAAAATCCCATGTGACCATATGAACCGATGCAGAATAAACATTTGACAAAATTTGACACCCTTTCATGATAAAAACCTTCAACAAACTATGAATAGAAGGAAACTGCCTCAACATAATAAAGGCCAAAAAGTAAATATTTCCTTTATTATTTTATACAGTGTTTTTTTATACCAGCTTTTTGTTCACTGTTCCTTCTTACTTCTCTATCGTCCTTTCTGAATTTAATGTTTCTTCCTGAAATTTACCCTCTGGGAATTCTTTTATTAAGGTCTATTGATTTGAAACTCTTTCCAAGTTTTGTTTTTATGAAAAGTGTCTTTGCTTTGGTCTTACTTGTGAATAATTTATATGATTCTATGATGACAGCTATTTTGTTTCTGTCTTTGGAAGATATTCTACTGTCTTCTGTGTTTTGTTATTGCTTATGAGAATTCTGCTGGTCTAATTGCTTCTTTGAAGTTATTCTACCTTTTATTCTCTACCTCTTTTAAAAACCTTCCTTTTAAATTTAAGATTCTGAGTTTTTCTACAATGTGTCCAGGTAGAATTTCTTTTTCATTTTTCTGGTTTCAGTTTAATTGAATTTCATGACTCTCTAAATTCATGTTTTTCTCTGTCCTTAAAAATTCACCAATCCTGTTAAATAAATATGATCTCTTCAAATATTTCCTATTCCCCCTTTTCTCAAATCTCTCCTTTTGAAAACTCCAATTAAAATTTGTATTAGACTGTCTCATTATATCCTTTGTGTTTCTAAACCTTCTTATCTGGGTGACTTCTTCTTGGCTATCTTCATGAATTCTTTGTTTGTACCTAATATGCTACTTAATTGCTCCATTTAATTTTAAATTTAATTATATTTTTCACTTCTAAAAATTCTATTTTTCTCCCAAAGTTCCTTGTTTATTTTTTTAGTGTAAACTTTTAATTGAATTATACATACATATAGAAAAGTGTGTAAACTATAAGGGTACAGCTTGATGACTTTTCATAAAGTGAAAACATCTGTGTAAACATCACCCAGATCAATATGTAAATGGAATATGCCCAGAACCCCAGAAGTTCCTTTGTGCCTCTTCTAGTCACCATCTTGTACATAACTTCTGCATAGTTTTAAATTTTATATAAATTTAATTACATAGTAATTTCTATATTATAATATACATCTGATAATTTCATTATCTTTCACATTTAGGGCCTAACTCTGTTATTTGTTGGTTTGTGGACTTTATTTTTTCCTTATGTTTTAAAATTTTAGATATTGAGCTGATGTTCACAGGGACAAATCCATGGGACTTCCGTGAGGACTCAATTCAAAATGCTTCCCTCCAGGGAAGATATGTTGTGTTTTGTTTTGTCCAGGATTCCAAGGAGCTGCTAACCCAGAACTCTTTAAGTCAACTTCTAGCCTTAGGATTTTTTGGCTCGCAAATGTAGCATAAATTCAAACCTCATTCCATATGAAGGTAGCGTTGTGGTTGCAAATTCTCAAGGGGACATTTTTTATCCCCCTCAGCTGAGTCCTTGAAAACTAAATTTCCTTTTACTAGAGGGCATATTTTCCTCCATTTCTAACTTTCATTGAATATGTGATCTTTTGGAGATCCTGGCTTTCTGTAAAGGTCTTACTTAGTTCCAACCCTCTACCTTATATGGACCAAGGCTTTGTCATCTGTCCTTCATTTGACAATTAATGTTAAAAGGGATCATTTAGCACAACCGCATGATCTAATTCAGCATCACTAATAACGGTACAAACCATTATCGTAAACTTCCAAATGCGATGAATGAGAAACACACATTACTCATGTAGCATTTTCGCCAAAAATGTTTACCCTAAATCTAATCATCAGAAAGCATCAGACATCCAGATTTTGGCACATTCTATAAGACATTAACAAATAATGATGCTATAAAGCTTCAGAAATTCTCAGGAAAAAACACATTTTTTTCTTTTGAGAAGTTGAATCAGGAGTCTTACATGTCTTTTCTTGGGTGAAGCAAACACCAGAATCATTAATGATATAGTTTTAAAGCTGACTTTGGAGGCTCCAGTTTAATTCTTTTTTTTAAGCTCAAGTGTCTGACATCTGTTTTACAGTAGTTTGAGCCTCAGTTAGATGGAACAAAAGAAATGGAAATGAAGTACCCAAGACAAATGTGAAAGAATCAAAGAAGACAGAGTCTGCAAGATTTGACAACTGATTCACTTACGAGATAGTATGGAAAGTAGAACAGTCCCCCAAAGATGACATCATAACCCTTGGGACCTCTGAATATATTAGATTACATGGCGAAGAGGAACTGAGATTGCACACCAGCCAACCTTAAAATAGGGAGAATATCACATTATCTGGACGGGCCCAATGTGATTACATGGAGTTCTTAAAAGGGAAAGAGGGAGGCAGAAAAGAACCAAAGAGGTGGCAATGTGAGAGGGATTAGGGTCGGCATTGCTGGCTTTGAAGAGAGAATGGGGCCACGAGTCAAGGAATGTGTTAAACTCCAGAAGCTGGAAAGAGCAAGGAAACAGATCCTCTCTTAGAGCCTCCAGAAAGAAAACACAGTCCTGTCAACACCTTTTGAATTCAGTAAGACCCATTTTGGACTTCTGATCTCTAGAACCGTAAGGTAACAAACTGTTGTTATAAACTAATATAAATGGGGATGTAGGGGAAAGAGCGAGCCGGAAAGGATTCCTGGAATGAAGGTGCAATGCACAGAATTGGAGAAGCCTAATGAGGAGGCAGGTTTGGGAGAGAGGAGGAGTTTAATTTTGAGCACAAAACCGAGACAAGGAGGAACTCTAGTGAGTGGTTCAGTCAAGCTTTGGAGCCTAAGAGGCCTGGTTCTTACAAGCTATTCCAACTTGGCCAAGATAGTAAACCTCTCTGTGCCTCAATCTTTTCATCTGAAATAGGAATAATAATAGCACCTACTTCATAGACGATTATACAGAGGAATAAATGGGATAATTTATGCAAGGCTCTTGTACTTAGTTTATGCTCAAATGTTGGTTGATGATAATGATGATGATATAGAAAACATGCTGTGTATTGCTTTTAGTCATCACAGGCCACTACACACTTTAATTTGGTTTATGACCAAATATCAGTGTAGGAATAAAAAATGTAAATTAAACTACCTTGCTTCCTTGTTTAGAAGGGATGCCAGCTGTACTATTTCTGTTTCAATGATTATTCTCCAGATTTGTGCATACACACACACACACACACACACACACACAGATGAAACTGCATTCATTGTTCAAGTTGACATTTTGTTCCTCTTCTAAGACCTTGGATTTGCCCTTACAAAACCTACACAGCTGGCCGAAAGCCCGATGAGACTGCTATGCTCCAGGAACACTGGGGTTGGGAAATAACTGTGTCCAATCCTGTAGCCTGCAGGGCAGGCTTTCTGCCTCCGAAGGGCAGAAAGAGGACAGTCACAGGAGAGATTAGCAAGTGGTCCAAGAGATGGAGGAAAATGGAACTTGCCTAAGTAGGGTTTATTATCACTTTACCTGTCCCATTAAAAGCACCACACCCTCCTAGGATGAATTATGCTTTAAAGATCACTTCTTTTCTTCCTGGAAATCGTTCTTCCTTCCTGGGGCTAAGGACAGGTATTTGCACATCTCTGGAGGTTAGTATTTCCTACTTGCTCATTAAAGACAAAGTTTAATAAGACAGTGTGCCTGCTCTAAAAGAGCTCAAAGTCTGGTGAGTGACCAGCACCCAAACAATGGTATAAAAAATTTGTTTCAAGAAGGGTAAAACCAAGTGCTTCACATCAAGTGTGGAGACTCATGGAACACAGGTGGCAGCATAACAAAGGAAAATGCTCCAGAGGGAAGTGTAAACAAGTGCCTCTGGTAGAAAGGAGGTCTGTTTTCCAACTCTGATGCTCCATTGCCTCGTGGTCTATTAAATTTTACTCCATTTTCCCAAAGGATTGACATATAAGCGACAATCAATTAAAACCCGAGGTCGTGAGAGAATGCTGTTTTTCAACTTGAGGCCGAGAACCCTTACTAACAGATGCCTGTGCTATTTCCAGTTTTTGATTATTATGAATAAAACTGCTGTGAACATTCATTTACAAGTCTCTTTTTAGATGAGTGTTTATATTTATCTCAAATAAACACCTAGAGTGGAATTTCCGGGTCACAGGGTAGGTGTATGTTTAATCGAAACTTCTATTATAAGGGAATCAATAGAGATCGTGAGGCAAGACTGTGTTTAAGTAAAAACGGGTTGGCTAAAATGGAGAGTTTTGTGTGTGTGTGTGTGTGATCGCGCCGAATTTGTCAGGGACAGCAGTTTTATTTAAACATTGAAGAAATCTTTTATCTCAGTTTCAGTCCTCAAACTGGAATCTCCTCTAATCAAGGAGACCATCTTGACTGACATGATGTTAGAGCGCTATTCATTTGTAAACGGTTTGCTCTACTGGATCCACACGCTGCCATTTTGCACCATCACTAACAGCATATTCTACCCCTCGTTTTAACTGAGTCCTCTGCATTTCTACATAGAATTTTCATAGTCATTCTACATAGAATGACTCTGGTTGGTTGGGAAAGCTGGCATAAAGAGAAGCTCAAAGTACTGGGATGTACCCCGTAAGTCCTCTGCTGACTCCATCAAAACACTTTTTTTTTAAACCAGATCAAAATAATCATATCTTTCATTATAAAGGAGAAACCTCTTCATTAATCACCTTGGAAATACTCTAGGATTTTATCCATTCTGTTTTTATTTCCAAGTCATTTGCTTGCAACCTAAGGGGTCTGTAATGCATGATTCTTCTTCCTGTTAACTGAATTGGATGCCTCATCTGAAACTCCTGATAGCAATGCCAAGTTAGCTGGACTAGAAACAGATGCTGCTAATCCAAATATTAACCAGCTAGAGACACTAAGGCACGTATGACTTAGAACAAGGACCCAGGTGCCATCAAAGCTGAGATGTCAAGGCCTCTGCAGAGTAACCTTCTAACAAGGTCTTATTTGTATATGTTTCAGTTAAGGTTTTAATCTCTGATTAGAAGGGAGAAAATAAAAAAGATTTAACTTGCCAGCCCAAGCTTTCAGCAATATAAAAAACTGAAATCTGATTTGTCTGTTGGAAAAGTAGAAAGAAGACTTGATTCAAGTAAGTACTTTAGAAATTCAAAGTACAGACACAGTGCTATGAGCTGTGCTATGAGCTGAAATGCATAGACATGCCCTTGTATTTACAGCACCTGCCATCAGAAAATCTCGGTGCCCTTCAGGGGAAGGCCCTGAGAAAAAGCTTTCTGATGACTGCAAAGAAACTGTAAGATAGACGTAGAAGGCAGAAGTGTCCCCGATCTAGTAAGATTTTCTCTTGAGTATTTAAAGAAAACTTTAAAAAGTCAAGTCAGCATATTCTTATTGAGAATTCAGAGAGTCTGAAATTTCAAATACATTTTTATAATAACATTAGGCACTTGGTAGACATAAGTCTTTTATAAAAAAATTTATTTCTCTGTTAATACAAATTCCAACATCAACAAACAATAGTCCAGTGGAAAAATACTTAGCCATTAACATTGAAAACTTCTTTTATTTAATAAATACAACTTTGGCATTCAAAATTCTAGCTGTAAACCCTATTAAAAAGCAAAAACAAAAAAACAACCCCTTTACAAAAAAAGAGGCAAGGATGATAGATCAGAAGGCATAAGCCAACCAGTGGCTTCACATTCTTCTTACAATAACTGTATTTCAATTAAGTCATGACCGTTGTATTTACACATGAGGTATTCTGGGTGGTTCAAAAACTGAACCTAGTTTACAAAAACCACCAGTCATAGTGACTGATTATACACTCTACTGTGCTTTTAATATAACCACCTAGCACCTTACTACTTCTTGTCATCACACCAATGTGATGCTGAATTTTATGTTTACATATTTAAATAACTATTTATACATATATGTACACATATACACACAAATGACTATACTCCAAAGGAGTTTCCTGCTCACTAAACAGGGAAAAGGCTGGGCTCCAAAGACACATATCTGATACCTCCCCTCATGTTTACTAAGGTATCTACCTAGTAACGAAAAACTGCTCCTTGCTTTAAAAAAAAGGAAAAAAAAATCCTAATCAAGTCTATTTACAGAAGAACAAGGTGCAATAATCATCAACATTCTTACAGCTCACGTAAAATAGAAATGAATGCTTACTGCAGGCAAAAAGGCACAAAAGGTTCTCTCTGTATGCAGCTGTAACAGTGTTGTTAATGACTTATTGATTTGAAACTACATTCTTTATATACTCAATACTTCTTTTAAATAAGAAAAAAATCCAAATATCCAAAACCTTTCCCTCTTCATGATTAAATGTAGAACATTATTCATGCAGCAATTTTCACCATGACATTTTGGGGTGAAGCTAGAAATTTTATGTTTTGTGAACACTGGAAAAAAACCCGTCAAAAATGGAAACAAAATGAATTAACTTTGGCTCTGAGAGCTCTAGCTACTGGCAGTTTCAAATGACACAGTCTGAGTGAGCATGGTTATGAGAATTGCTTATTTCTGTAATTACATATCTACAGTGATAGAAAGCTGCATAAGAGAATGCCAATAATCCAAACTGAAGATGTGCCTGAGCTGAACTGTGTGATGTAAAAATATAGTCCAAGTTCTCAGCTACTGTATTATTCAATGAACTATTAGTGATACTGAAAGAACATTTTCCCAATAAAGTAGTTCCTTTAAAAATGCCCTCTAAGAGAATCCTATTAATAAGTCTTGAACTATGACAGAATTAATTTAGAAGCTCATTAGTGAGTCAGAAATGTACAATATCCATTTTAGCAACACTTTCCGGCTCTTGAGCTTGTCTCTAACAGGCTACTGGAAGAAGTCTAATTCAGTTCAATAAATTGCCATGACCAAAAAACAAATTCCACTAAAATAAAATACTGTTAACATTAAATACCGAATCCTATTTCAAATACAAAAAGGGGCCACACTTATTTATTTATTTATTTAATTCAGGCATGGCTTACCTAGTCAATACTTAAGCAAAATTTCAAATAGATTTACTTTAAAACTTAGGTTAATTTTCACCTCAGACATACAATCACTGTAATAACTTCCAAGAATATCCTAGTTCAAACTAGGACAAGATACTATAGTGTTTCCATTTGCCCATCTTACCTAGCCTAACAGTAAAATCTTTGTTTTTAATGAGATACTGATATTCTTACTATTCTAACACAAAAGGTTGTCTTGGGAAAGGGGAATTTTCTGAAAAATAAAAATCAAAATTAAATATTGACAAATTAGAATACTACTAGTTTTATTTCCCCCCAAATTCCCTCCAAGTCTGTCTACTTATTATCTAGGCCCCTTTTCAAAACCCAGACTCCAAGAGATTACATTCTGTACTTCAGGGTTATACTTACACTATCACATCTTAAATCCCCTTTTTATGTGGAGTATACATTTTGGAAACTGAAATACATCAGCAGTAGTTAGTTAATTTTCTACTAGGTTAAATTTGTTTTAACCTCAAGATATGTGAACTAAGTCAAATTCTGTAAGTTTTAGAAAGCTAACTTATTTTTTAAAAATATAAATTACTTAATCCCAACTAAGCCGGAAAACAAAGTATCTACAGTGATCAAAACAAACGATCAGAAGTTTGTTTAAACAACAATACTAACCATAAACCCCCCAAACATATACATTTAAAAATCTAGAGACCCAAATCAGTGATTATTTGCCCATTATCACTATTATTTTAGGGTACCTTTACTTTCAAAATTATGGAGGCTGGGGTGTGGGGGAGGGGATTCTATTCAAAGAGGATGTAAAAGTGTTGTGTGCTACACTTGTGGCTTATCTATTTCAGATGCTATTACCTACTTTACTGTAAAGGGCCATTTTTACAGATCTTAATTTTTATAAGGCAGAATTCTTTGCATCAGATTTTTGGTACAAATTTACTACTCCCTGATTGTCTTCAAACCACCAACATTCAAAAACAAAAGAACACATGAGAAAGCCAAATTCTTGCTAGTGACTAAGTCCTTCCTTATTAGGTTAGGGACCTTGGGATGCAGAATCACTACAATGCACTGATTTCTTAGTGCCCAGATCCTAAGGCTTAAAAGGGCAGGGAGGACTCAGGCACTGAATGGAAGGAAAAGTCTGATGTCCTTACAATGTATTATAACTGATTGTTGAAATATAACTATAAAATAACTATTGAGAGCTGTATATAAGCCAATTTCTGAACTGAATGTCTTCCTGGGTAGTTTCCTTGAAGGCCTTATCCCAAATATGTTTTCACTGCTGAAAACTTTAGGAGCATATTTTTCTAGGAGCAGCCTTTATACCAGTATATAAGCCCGGCAAGAAAACAGACATGTGATCTGCTCTTGCCTCAAACAATATTCTCCTGCTTGATTAACATCCCTCATTCCTTCTACCTGTTATTTAGTCTTGACCTAAATGAGACCTGGGGTTGCATCAAGAGATAAATCAAAACAACTTGTAAAGGACAATGACTGCCGTAACTAAGTACATTAAAAAGAACGTACATTTAAACGCTCTGAAGGCAATGGAATATACAGTCCTTCCAAAATACCAGTTAAGACAGGGAAATACTCATTTGGAAGCTTAAATGATTATATGTCTACAAAAAAGTCAGTTGCATTTCATAGTGATATCCTGTACCCCAGAAGAAGAACTAACCTGGCCAAATTTGTATTCTATGAAGAACCCTGTTTTTAATGTACTTTACCTAACAAAAGGAATTGCAATATCACCTGGGTTTAGATTTTGTTTTATGCTAGTGATAATTCAGATATAAAGAATACAGGTTGATTTTTTTCTTAAAGTAGTTTCAACTTTAAAACAGATACAAAACTGTTAAAATGTAAACATTTGAGATTTGGATAAATAAGCTATTGTTCCAGAGTCACTTTGTTAATCTTTCTTTTACAATAATGATCTGAGGCCTTAGGTTTGCATTAATTATATATGGCTTTGTTTACATTGATATATATATATATAGATATATAGATAGATAAAATATATAAACAAAAAGTTGTAAATAGTAAGGGACATGTTAAAATTAGTTCAGATTACGTTAAATTGCCTTGTAATACATACATTACAATGCTAACGGGAAAACCATCACATCAAAATTTCACATCTCTTCAGCAATTCACAAGCACTCTGGAAAAACAGCTGACCTATCTACAGTACTAAAATCAACCCAACCCTACAACCTCACCATCTCAGCACAGGGATTGTTCAAACACAGATGGTTTCGCCTGCTGTACTACTATTTGAACACTTGCCTGCTGTGGCAACTCTCGTTCAGCCAGCCCTTGAAAACCCCAAGTACAACACAAGCTTCTCCATGAACAAAGAAGCAGCACAAGAATACAGTGTGTGCCTTTCTTAGAAGCTTTGCTTTGATCCTAGAAATCTTTATAATTTTGTGAACACACACACATACAGACACACACACACACACACACACACACAAAACTACAGGATTAAAAGAAATCCTATCCCTTTATCTGAAGGGCACTCTTCACAGCTTGGTCCTACAATCAGTAGTTTGAGAATACAGAAATTTTTTTCTTATACATTTTATCATATTTTTCAAATGGTAATTTAATTTTTTTCCTGATTAGATAAGCCCCTTCGATACTTCCTCACATCCCAATTCCTCCCCAACAGAACAAATCCACAGAAAAAAATACTTATGTGCAAGTCGTATGTCACTTGCAAGTTTCTATCATGGCTCCTAAAAGAAATGTGAAGAACCTAGCACAGCAGCATGTAACAATGGGTCGTTATTGCTGTGGGACCTACACTGGTCACTGGGTTACACAGTTGTCTCCCATGTCCTGAGCATAGCGGTCTGATATCGTGGTCCGTAATTCATCTATGTCCCTCCGTAACTGGCATACATCTGACAGTTTTTTAGTGAGTGTTTCTGGGCTGTGGTCATTCTCAGTCTCTTCAGCTGAACAGTTCATTGCTGTGGAAATAAAACATGGAGAAAATCTCACATTTTTTGGGAACAAAGTCATTTTAGGATTTTCAGCTTATTATCATTGTAAATATAATGCTGGATACTGAATACAAGTCAGGCTCAGGTTTAAATTATGCATCACTCAATAGTAAATGCATCTTATCTACTTGGTCCTTTTAAAATTTTGCTAACTAAAATGCATTAAATTCATACAGTGATAACACACAAATTCAACAGGTTTAATGGATGACAATATTCCAAAAGTAAAAAGGAACATGCTCTAACAGCTCTCTTCAAACTCAGAAACAAAAATCTGAAAATCACTGTGTGGTGAGGGGCATTATCTTATATTTTTACAGATTGCAAAGTATTAACAATCGAGTGTGTGTGTGTGTGTGTGTGTGTGTGTGTGTGTGTGTGTGTTGGGACCCTATGATTCTAAACAACTGAATCAGGCTGATAGCTAGTTGCCCAATGGCTGAATCACTGAGGGTAAGGCCCTGAGTTAGCTAGCTTTTAATTAATTGGAGGCATAAGAGTCAGATAACTTGTTATTTATAACAAACATTAATTGAACTGTTTTACTGTTCATGAATCATGATCTGGGCACTATGCTGAGTGCTGAGGTCAGCAAAATAATGCATACAGTGGCTTATTCTTAATGATTTACATACAGTTTCACAAACAAGTAAATTCAGTCAGGTACCACAGGTGACCTGCCACTACACAAAGGCTACATTAGCACAAAGAAGAGAAAAAAAAAGGCCTCACTGGAGAGGGGACAGGTTCACTGAATGGGACAAGGAAGCAGAATGAACAAAGGTATACAGAAGCAGAAAACAAAACAGTCTGACAGAAATTGAGAAATATCAAGAAAACCAGCTCTAAAATAGCAGAACACAAATTAAGAGAGGGGAGGTCCAAGAAACAAGGCTGGAGAGGCAGGTGGGAGCCACCTTTATCTCTATTCTCAGGGAGGGTATTAGGAAATCAGAATCACAGGTTAGACAGATGGCTCTGGCAGCAATGTAAAGATGGACTGGGGTGGGGAGGGCACAAGGCTTGGCAGAGAAACCAGTCCAGACGAAGGGCTACGAAAGCTTGAATTAAGGCAACAGTGCAGTGGAGATGTGGCAGCAGGAATAAACGTCACAAGTAGGAAGGGACTCATAGACATGAAGAAGTTCGATTATCAATCAGCTTGGAAAGGGGCCAGGGACTGGACACGGGACACAGATGGGGGAACGAGTAGGGTGGAGGATAAAATCTGGGTTGGGGTGATAGGTGGATAGTGGTTCTACTTATTGAGAGGAGGAACGGGTTTAGGGTAGGGAGGAAAGAAAAGTAGGTTCTGTTTCAAACATATTGAGTCTGTGATACCTGTGAAACTGCTGGTCCTAATATACAGGTGAGTACAATCAGGACAAAAGGGACATTCTAGGCAGTGAGAGATGAATGTCTGTATGGGTCAAAGGTGTAGAGAAAACAGCAAACAAGTGGATATGTACAAGATTACTCAGAGAAAGTAAATAGAAACAAAAAGACCAACAAGAAAAGTTTCCTGGGCGACCGCCAGTATTTAAGTGGTGGAGAATTTCACAGATTGAGGCTGAGCAGTCATAAAAGTAGAAGTGGAGCCTAGAGAATGATGTCATGGAAACCATGGTAGCCCAGATTTAAGAAGGGTGGGGTGAACAGTATCAACAGATAACTGATGGTGTGATGAGATAAAGGTTCAAAACACCTCCATTGTTTTTGAGAAATTAGTTGGCTGGTCAAATTTGCAAATGCCAGCCTATAAGGTAAGGGCTCTGGGGTTAGACTTTGAAGACTGGAAGGGCTGTACACTGTGTGGGGGAGGTGCTGAGTCTCCCTTCTGTTCACATTAGGAGCACGCTCTTATCCTGGTACTGAAAAAGTAATAAATGCTACACAGGACAGTGCAGATGTAGAAGGTTACAAAGTAACTGAAGGGGTGACCAGCTCTAAAATGGTGGAGAAAACCAGTCTTTTGTGTGTGAGCTTTTATTTCTTGCTCCAAGAGATCACTGCTAACTAAACACCCCATGTTCACCTGGCAAACCTCTCCTCCTTTAAGATTCAAGCCAAACACCAGCTACTCCATGGAGCCTTCACAGCCCTTCCCAGGTAGATTTAGTTGGTTTTCCCCCTGTGCTCCCACTGCCCTCTGATCACATTTCAATTACAGTACTTACCACAATGCTGTAATATTTTGGTTAATGTGTGAGCAAGGGCTGTATTCAACTTACCTGCATTATCAGCACCTTAGTGCTTGGACCATAGAAGGCATCTGATAAATGTTTCCTGAGTGAGTGAATATACTTAAACATTGAAGTGTCTTTCAAAAAGAAACAACCCAATCAAAAAATGGGCAGAAAACCTAAATAGACAATTCTCCAAAGAAGACACACAGATGGCCAACAGGCACATGAAAAGATGCTCAACGTCGCTAACTACCAGAGAAATGCAAGTCAAAACCACAATGAGGTATAACCTCACACCAGTCAGAATGGCCATCATCAAAAAATCTACAAACAATAAATGCTGGAGAGGGTGTGGAGAAAAGGGAACCCTCTTGCACTGTTGGTGGGAATGTAAGTTGGTACAGCCACTATGGAGAACAGTATGGAGGTTCCTCATAAAGCCAAAAATAGAGCTGCCATAAAAAGAATGAAATAATGCCACTTGCGTCAACATGGATGGACCTAGAGATTATCATACTATGCAAAGTAAGTCAGAACGAGAAAGACAAATACCATATGATATCACTTATATGTGGAATCTAAAATACGACACAAATGAATGTATCTATGAAACAGAAACAGACTCACAGACATAGAAGACAGACCTTTCATTACCAGAGAGGAAAAGGGGAGGCGGATAAACTAGGAGTCTGGGATTAGCAGATACAAACTACTATATATAAAATAAACAATAAGGTCTTCCTGGGAACTATATTCAATGTCTTATAATAAGCTAAAATGAAAAAGAATAAATATTTTATATGTATAACTGTATTGCTTTTCTGTACACCATAAACTAAAACACAACACTGTAAATCAACTTATACTTCAATATTTTTAAAAAAGTGTTTTTTACATACCCACACTCATATATGTGTTCTCACATTTATGAAGTGGAGGGGAAAATTCTGCTGACATCTCTGAGTACAGTTACATGGTTCATTTAACAAGTGAGATACTTCGATAAAGAGTATTATTTGGTTTGCCAAAATAACTACTATGAGGCAAGACGGCAGAATCTTTTTGATGAAACTGGAAACAAAACTAGTCTCCACTCAGTCACATATTAACCATATTATTAGGCAATTACTCAATACAAACATGTTGGTACATAAACACTATGGTCTTACTCCACTCATATCTCCTTACTGAAGTCCATTTCCTCCATATTAAAAAGAGACCAACATGTCAATATTATAATAATTTAGAGCCATGTAAGTTGAGTGTTCCAGCAAAATTAGCACAGACGGGAAGAGACACTAGGATATTCTTGTGGTGGTTCTCACCATTATGTGTTCAGGAAGGCAGAACTGAGGCAGAATGAGTGGGTGTCACATTGGAAGGGACAAAGCCAGCAGGTGTGCATCACAAGGGCAACAGATCTATGGGCCATGAAAACTGGCTCATGTGACAGCATTGGCACTTACTTTAGACAGTTGCCATAGAACATACGTAAGAAAGCTTACGAGTACCTTCTCTCAAATACTTTACCAGTGGACTGATGGCTGGGTCATTAATTTAATACAACTGCCACATGAAAGCAAAGAGAATCATTACTTTTAGAAGAGTAATCAGGAAATCACACCCAACTACCATTCCAGTCACATATTAACAGAATCAGCATAGGAAACATCTCCTAGCAGGCACATTTATAGGCATTCTTCTGAGTGGCAGTCCATATCAACTACGACCCTGCTCATATCTATAAACATAATGAGGCAAGTTCTAGCAATGAAGTAGGAACAGGTATTCAGACCCACAGATTGATTCAGAAATATATAAATCTAAGTACGAAAGGAGATAAAAACAAATAGGGAAAAGGCAGTCAGAAGTTCCCGATTCATGAAAACACATTTCTAATTGTTAAGCAATACAGTAAGAACAAGTCATTAGCCACTTACATCGGATTCCCAGTAATAATGAAAGATTAGGCTCTTTGCCCTGAGCACGCTGATTAAGAATACTACACAATGCCTTCAAGTCCAACAAACAATAGGACATTTCCTTGAACAGCTGATCAATCACACTCAAATCAAATAGTGGCCTTTTGGAAAGAATGGTCTGCTGCCTGGATTGGTCTGCTTCCTGGCCCTGATCCAATAAAGAGCAGGTCTCTTCTGTTTGTCTTTGGTTCTGCAATGGACAAAGAAAACAAAAATCTGGTTGTTAGAACAGAGGAAAGGTACTCAAAAGCCATAAAGGT
This sequence comes from Orcinus orca, assembly GCF_937001465.1. Lineage (NCBI taxonomy): Eukaryota > Metazoa > Chordata > Mammalia > Artiodactyla > Delphinidae > Orcinus > Orcinus orca. Next base: position 41,651,496 of record NC_064570.1, on the reverse strand, counting down.
TAACAATCCCTCATCCAATTCTATAAAGAAAACAGTGGAATATTACATGCCCATTAACCAAATTTAACTGCATACATATAGCAGGAAAAATAAAAAGGGAGCGAAAAAGAATTTAAATAGTGGAAACGGTGCCATCTGATGGCCTAGAGTAAACCTGAGAGAGGAAACGTGAATTCAAACAGCCTCAGTTTCTAGGGGGTCTCTCATGATCTCACATAAAAAGTACCTTGGTTGTGTATATATTTTGCTATGATATGTATCCCAAGAACAAAAAGAACTGCAAAGAAAACTTAAACCTCATCCTACAGTTTTATTGTTAGTAGCCACAGTGATTTAGTTACTCTGAAACTATTTTTTGTACACTGGGAAAAAAGTATATATGTTACTATATTAATGTTGACAGGAACCAAACTTTTCAGTGTAAGAGAAAAAGAAATAAAAATATAAAATCAAAGGAAAAAAAAAAAACGCCAAACAACTCTGAATTGTTAAATTTGAATTGGAAGTATCAGTACAAACTCATGATTTATTACGCTCAGAAAAAGCTACGCTCACCTCTTCCCCAAATTATCACCATTTACTCCTCATCCTGAAAACTGCTAATTAAAGGTAAGTTTAACTAGCTTTCCAGTTGGAACTGTATTTCAGAAAAGCCAAATAGCCTGGGTTGATGAGGAAAATACAAATTTTTACAGACAAATGCCAGCTAATAAATGTAAAGGGAATGATATTAGAAAAAATTACTGTTGTTTTAATCATCTAATGATTCAGACAATGATCACTGGTGTAAGCTAAAACCATCAAGGGAAAGGTTGCTGGCAAACTGCACATCCACACACTTGCCTAAGTATCAACAACCCCATTAACTGCTGACTACAGAGGCTACAATGTTACAATGGAAAGAATCAGTCTGTCACCACCTTAACCCAGTGAGATGGGTACTTGTGACACTTACAGTGGGATAAACAAACACGTATAATTTGATGATGTGAACAATACCTACAAAGTATTCGTGCCAAAAAACGTTTGCACTGAATCTAATATCTTTAGCTTTAACTCCTAGCTTACAAGAAATACAGGGGGGAGAGAACAAGATAAACCACACCATGAGGAAATGATCAGACAAAACTAGGTGTGACAAGTTTACAAGTCTGTAAGACAAAATGCCCAGTTTCTTCAGGGAGAAGAAAGAAACTTTAGGTTTATAAGACAAAATGAAACACAACACACGGTCCTTGTTTGAATGCTGGTTTCAACAGCCACTATAAAAAACACTTGGGGAGCAAGAGGGAGGGGATATGGGGACATATGTATATGTATAGCTGATTTACTTTGTTATACAGCGGAAACTAACACACCATTGTAAAGCAATTATACTCCAATAAAGATGTTAAAAAAAAAACATTTGGTGAAGAAGGGGGTAATTTTCATAAGACTAGGTATTATCAAACGCCAAGGAAAATTATTATTCTTATTGGGTGTGACAATGGTGAAATGGTTATATAGGAAACTGTCCCTAAGTTTTGGAGATGCATTCCTAAGTATTTAGAGGAAAATGTCATGATGACAACTCAAAAACTAAAATAAGCATTTTTTATATAACATGTCCTTAAATGCAAGCCAAGTATTTCATCTCATAATTAAATGAAGAAAGTGTGACCTGTTCCAGTGATGAAGTGTCTACATTGCACCTTCCCTTAAGGATTTTCAAGGGTAATTTTGTTTATATTCAACTTATGCATCATTTGATGACTTTAGGATCTAATCTCTGTATACCATTTGACTTTGCTATAGTTAAGTTTGTGCAATTGTTTCTAAGACATTAGAAAAATAAAAGTTTGTATTTTAGATTATAATTTTAGTAAGAAACCTAATGGATTTAATTAACTGGCACATCAAATCAAGTCTTCAATTAAAAAGTGATTTATGAATATGTACAAAATAGGCATTTGCTTTAACTTAAGTAGGTACTGAATCATCCTTGAAAGCTATCTGAATTTCTTTTACTCACATCAAGCAATGTTCTTAATCTCTGAAGGTTTCTTTCTTTCTTTTCCAGCTCTTCCATCATCTTTTGAGTAGTCAATTTTTCTTTAGAAAGCTTCCCTTGCATAGACTAGAATAAAGAGAATTGCAAAGCATGTTAATGCTTAAAGCAAAATGCAATCAGGTAGGTAACCAGGAATACTGGCTCTGAATACTTTAGATGTTCTGACCTCCCTCACCCCTTGGAAGATGATGCTTTCACTTTTCAATCAACCCATATTACTTCTAGAGTGGATAATTCCAAAGCAGGGGAGGAGGGAGGAAGGAGAAAATATCATCTTTACCAAGACAGTTTTTAATCTGGGTAAAACATGTTAAACCTAATGTTGCTGTTTAACAACTATATTACAAACAGTTCTTATTTTATTGACTTTTGTTTATATATTGGGAGTGTATTAGCAAATCTATACTTTAAAAAAACCCTTTTTCTTATGATTAATAAGGTACAAGATAATAAGATCGTATGACTATCCCTGTTTTCCATCATTTGAAACAGCTAAACAACCTCTCTCAGTGTATAGTATTCCAAGCTGTGAATATGATGTTCAATTCAGGGCAAAGGTCTATTATGGGACTTAGATAAACTAATCTCTCTTAATTCCATTATAAAATTATTCAGACATGATACTATTGTGAGATAATCTTGAGTATACCAAAGCAGAATATAGGATATTTTAAGAGTGCTTGGGTCATTTCAGCTTATAAATCTGATTTTCAGCTACACACCAAAGAACTTGCCATAAACCTTGTACTTATCAGTGATTTATTTTTCTATCAACTTTTCCCCTTTTAAACCACAAGATCAATAAACATGACTAAAGAAGAAATTTCATTATTTTTTGCTTCAGGTCTATATTTAGTCTCAACTCTGAAAATACTTCAGAATGCTGATGACCTAAATAGCACACAATCTACTGTGAAGGTTTTTTTTTTCCCTCACATTATCTCTGGATGGAATAAGAGAGGATAGCTGTCACCACGGGTTGAGATAAGACTCTAAATATAAAACAGTTTTCTCAGTAACAGTATTCAACCTTGTTGCTTTTTAATTTCATTTGTCTGCTAAACTCTGTAAAAATACTATATTTAATTACTCAAAAGTTGGATACAAATGAATCAAGCTCTATAACAAGTACATTTTCTTCCAGGGAAAACTTGTTTTACATTCCACAAAGATCAATTCCACAGTACAAAGTCACATGGGCTATCTGATAATATATATTTTTGGATATTGAAATTCCTTTGTAACTGAATCAAAACCCATTTGATTGAATGATATGTTGGGATTTATTTATCTAGCTAAAAACTCATACTTACTGGCATGACAAGATTATTCGGCTAGAATCCAGAATTCATCCTAAATTTTCTTAAGATTTGTGACTGTTTATTTTATTACAATTGTAGAAGAAAGGCACCACAAATAAACTACTCTAAATCTCATATTTTAACAGTGAAAACAGAACCCAAGAGAGGTATTTTCACAATGCTGTAATATAATTCTTTAGAAGATTATAGTGGTTTTTATTTTTATCATATTCAATGTGACTAATAAGTAGCTAATAAATCTGACTAATATGTTACTGTGTAAGACTAAATTTAAATCAGTGAAGAAAAAGGTAATCTCCATCAGAATAAACCAGAAATGTCTGGTAGTACTGCTGTCTGTCGTAAGAAGGAAAATTGAACTGGGGAAATACATTAAGCTTTAACGTGTTATGTTGGTTAGGTTCAAAGGCACTAATCAAGTAGCCCTTTAATAGAAGAAAGAGTTCACAGACACATTCTAGTAAGACCAAATGCTGTACAACTTATAGGATAATACTAGGTGTGAGTGCTATAGCTGTCTGACAATAACATTTCACCTAAAAGATTAATTACTTCTCTATCCCAAATTGTATGAAAAAGCACATGTCTAAAGTTTAAGAAAAAAGCAAGGTGAGGGGAATCTCTACTAAGCTTAGAATGGGATTACTGAAGTTAAAAACGAAATCATTTTTAAATGTCTACAATTTCTCTTTAAATTTCCTGTTTAATAACGATTTTTTTAAAGTCTCAGTTACTAATCCACAGGTGTTGTTCACAATCATTCTTGCAGCTGAAAAGTGGTTTTAAATTCATTTATTTTGATGTAAATATCCAGAAACGCTAACCATTTTTTGGCGCATATACAAACAGCTCCAATGAAGGAAAGCCAAATGTGCCTGAGTCAGCGCATTCTATGTACTCCACAAACCCAGTTTAGGAGGAAGTGTTTTGAAAGCCACTGAAGTTAGCAGTTTTACCATAGAAACCAGCAAGCGACCAACCTCACCCCGCCCCACACGCCATACAAGAGTTCCACAAACACATTCCTTCCTACAATCATTCATTTAGCAGAAATTACAGCCAAGCACTATCTGTTCACTGGATGGTACACCAATGAACACAACAGTCAAAACACTTGGTCCTTGTGGAACTTGTACTAGGAGGGAAAAGAGCAAAGAAAATAAACATAATAAATACATAAGTTACGTAGCATCACACACTGGGACTTGCCTCGTGATTTGGAGAATAAATAGGGCGTGGTGAGGCAGGGGGGTTAAAATCTCAAATGGGGTAGAATAAGGGATCATGGAAAAAGGTGACAGCTGAGTAAAGTCTTGAAGGAGGTGAGAGACTGTGTCCCATAGGTATCTAGAGAGTATGTTTCAGTCAGTGCAAAGGCTCTGAGGCGGATGGTTTCTTTTCTGTTTGAGAAAAAGCAAGAGAGCCAGGATGACAGAAAAGGGTAAGAGATCAAGTCAGAGAAGGAAGGCGAGGTGGGGAATTGATTGCGTAAGTTCTTCTAAGCCAATGTTACAAACTTTGATTTTTAACTCAGGAAAAAATGAGGAACCACTGAAGGGTACTAAGAAGATATGATGTGATCTGATATTTGTTTAACAGCTCACTCAGGTTGCTGAGAAAACACTGTGGGCAAGCAAGGGTGGCAGCAGAAAGAAATAATCCAGATAAAGAATGAGGATGCTTGAACTAGGGTGGCACAACAGTGGCACAACAGTGGAGGTCGGGAGAAGGTGCCAGATGCTAGATATATTTTGAAGAAAACAGGATTTGCTCACAAAATGTAAGGCAGAAGAGAAGTCAAGAATAAGTCTTAAGGTTTCCAGACAGAGCAAATGGAAGGGCAGATCTGTCATTAATAGCTACGGGAAATATGGAAGGTGTAGCAGGTTTATTATTTTTTGGCTTAGGGGAATAAGAAATTCAGTTTTGAACATGTTATGTCTAATACATCAAGTGGTGACATTGAGAAGGCAATTGGATATACAAATTGTAAGATAAGGGGAGCACTCTGACCTGGAGATAAAAATTAGGGAGTAGTGAGCACACACATTATATTTAAAGCCATAAGACTGGGTAAGATCACCAAGAGAAGTATAAATAGAGAATCCTAGGAAAGAAACAAACCCCTTTTTTGAAATATGACACTGTGTGTGTGTGTGTGTGTGTATTTTAGCAGTATAACTGACCTACAACACTATGTTAATTTGAGGTGCACGACATAGTGATCTGATATTTCTATACAAGACAAAATGATCACCATGATAAGTCTAGTTATCATCTGCCACCATACAAAGTTATTACAATATTACTGACTATATTCCCCCCACTGTACATTTCACTCCTGTGACTCATTTATTTTGTAACTGCAAGTTTGTACCTCTTAATCTTGCTCACTGGAATATGATACAATATTTTTGAAAGTAATTTACATGTCTTCAAAATAAACCTTAACATAAATATCACAAATGAAACTAAACTTATCCCTAGATTATAAACTGGAAAAGTTTCTAATAAGGTAATATGTCCAATTTTTACATACTAGTCTACTAACCTGCCTATACATTACAATAGGATTTATGCAACAGACCTTAAATTCATTGTGTCTAGTTAAATCAACAAACAACAAAAACAACAAAACAAACAACAAAACAACAAAAAACAACAAAACAACCAAACAACAAAAACAAACAAAAAAATCTTAAAAAGCAAGTTCCTCTGAATTCTTTTGATTGTCATTTTATTGTACATATTTCAATTATCTAGAAACAAGGTATAAGTCAGTCACTTTAAGTTTATTGCTGAGAACAGTCGAAAGGCTTCATAGTAACTGTTATGATTTTATTAATACAAACACACTATTTTTGCAATAGCATATGTAACTACACATAAAAGGTAAGATAATAGTGCTACTATCATAAGAAATAGCAATTAATAAAGAGCATGCATACTTAACAAGAGAATGGCATTTGGAAATCATTAATAAGAAGACTATATTCTTTTAATAAAATTTAATATTTTTCTCTCAACACCTTTTTAAAAACTAGTTAAGAAAAGTTCATCTCCTACACGAGGCCATCCATTCATTCAAGACTGGGCGAGACAGCTGTTTTATCTAGTACATAGAAGCCAACACAGAGAGTCAAGGAAAATGAATATGTTCCAAATTTAAGAATAAGATAAAACCACAAAAAAGACCTTAATAAAAGAGAAAAGTGGTTTACCTGATAAACACTTTAAAGTAATGGTCATAAAGATGCTCACCAAGGTAAGAAGAACAAAGCAAGAACAAAGTGACAATTTCAACACAGAGAGAAAAAGTATAAGATAGTACCAAATGCAAGTCACAGAGCTGAAGAATACAATAACTGAACTGAAAAATACAATAGGGGGTGTTTAACAGCAGACTAGATGAGGCAGAACAAAGGATCAGTACATCTGAAGACAGGGCAGTGAAACTCAGCCAATGAGAGCAGTAAAAAGAAAAAAAGATTGAAGATAGTCTGAGGGACTTATGGGACAACATTAGGCAGACCAACATTCACATTATAGGGGTTCCAGAAGGAGGAGCAAGAAGAGAGAAAGGGACAGAGAACTTAAGTGAAGTAATGGCTGAAAACTTTCATAACCTGGGGAAGGAAACAGACATCCAGATCCAGGAAACTAAGAGTTCCAAAGAAGATGAATCCAAAGAGACCCACTGCAAGGCACATTATAATGAAACTGTCAACAGTTAAAGAGAGAGAATCTTACAAGCAGCAAGAGAAAAACAACTTATTACATGCAAGGGAAAGCCCATGATGCTACCAGCAGATTTTTCAGCAGAAACTTTGCAGGCCAGAAGAATGTGGCACTATATATTCAAAGTGCTGGGGTGGAGGGGAGGGAAAGAACTGCCAACCAGTAACATTCCACTTGGAAAGTTGTCCTTCAGAATTGAAGGAGAAATAAAGAGTTTTCCAGACAAGCAACAGCTGAAGGAGTTCATCACCACTAGACTGGCCTCACAAGAAATGTTAAAGGGACTCTTTAAGCTGAAACAAAAGGGTACTAATAAGTAACAGGATAAGTATAAATCTCACTAGTAAACGTAAATATATTGTAAAATTCAGAATAATCTAATGTTGTAAAGGTGGTAGGTTAATCACTTATAAAGCTACTATGAAGGTTAAAAGGCAAAAGTAGTAGAACTATAACTACAATAATTTGTTAATGGATAGACAAGATAAACTGTGGCATCAAAAATATAAAAAGGGGAGGGTGCTATATCAAACTAAAAAGCTTCTGCACAGCAAAGGAAACCACCAACAAAATGAAAAGGCAACCTACAGAACTGTAGAAAATATTTGCCAATAATGTATCTGATAAGGGGTTAATATCCAAAATATATAAAGAATTTATACAACTCAAGAGCTGAAAAAAAATCCAATTTAAAATGGGTACAAGTTTAAATAGACATTTTTCCAAAGAAGATTCAAATGGCCAACAGGCACATGAAAAGTTGCTCAACTTCACTAATCATCAGGGAAATGTACATCAAAACCACAATGAGATCACCTCACACCTGTCAGGGTGGTTATTATCAAAAAGAGATAAGTGTTAGCTAGGATGTAGAGAAAAATGGAACCCTTGTGCACTGTTGGTGGAAATGTAAATTGGTGTAGCCACTATGGAGAACAGCATGGAGGTTCCTCAGGAAACTAAAAACAGAGCTACCATGTGATCCAGCAACTCCAGTTCTGGGAATTTATCCAATGGAAATGAAAACACTAACTTGAAAAGATATGTGTACCCCACTGTTCACTGCAGCATTATCTATAATAGCCAAGACATGGAAGCAACCTCAGTGTCCCTCAATGGACAAATGGATGAGGAAAATGTGATTTTATATAATACACACACACACACACACACACACACACACAAAATGGAATATTATTCAGCCATAAAAAGAATGAAATCTTGCCACTTGCAACAACATGGATGGAGCTTGAGCACATAATGCTAAATGAAATAAATTAGACAGAGAAAGACATACTGTATGATTTCACTTATATGTGAAATATTAAAAAAAAAAAACAACTCAGAGATAACAGAGAACAGATGTGTGGTTGCCAGAGGGGAGGGAGTGGGAGTGGGGAGGGAATGAGCAAAGGGGGTCAAAAGGTATAAACTTCCAGTTTTAAAATAAGTCCTAGGGATGTAATGTACAGCATGGTGGCTATGGTTAACAATACTGTATTGTACATTTGAGTTGCTGAGAGTAGATCTTAAACGTTCTCATCACAAGAAAAAAAAATTTACTAACTATGTAGTGATGGATGTTAATTATTAGACTTACTGTGGTGATCATTTTGCAACATATAAAAATATCAAATCACTATACTGTACACCTGAAACTAATGTTATAACAGTTTGAAAGAAAGAAGGTATAGAGTTAATGGTAACAAGATTTTGGAGTCAGACAAAATTAGGTTTTGGGTGCACAGCTTATGTGTTGTATAATCATGGGTAAGTTATCCAACCTTTCTAGGCTCCAAATTCATCAGAAAGATTTTCCAACCTTGTAAAGTACTGTGAAAATTATGTGGTATATATGTAGACAATACCTTTGGATGCCTGCCTATTCACAAATCCCATGAATCATACATAAGTAGTCATATTTGTACTGGGATTCTATATTCTTGGGTTATAGCTCACCGGGTCAGGCTGAATGAACACTTGACCAAACCTGAGGAAGTGAGACCCAAAGTCTATGAGTTAGTCTCTGCAGGTGGCGGGAAATGAACTATAGAACTTCAGGGCTGTGGGACAGCCATGGTCTGCCATATGAGTTAAGGAGGAAAGGAAGTCAGTCTGCAGAGAGAGAAAAGAACTGAAACAGAGGGAAATGCGAGCAGCAACAAAGCCTTTTCCTTCCTGAAGCCAGGCTTCATTCCTACCTATGGATTCCACAGATATCTCTGCATTCTTGTAATACAGTATATTCTACTATTTTTGCTTAGGCTAAATTGAATTGGTTCTGTTGCTTACAATCAAAAAGCCTAAATTACTTTTACCTAGTACAAAATATTTATGCAACTAACACTAATTCCTTTCTTCTTATACTAATATTTAAAAGCCCATTTCTTATTTCAAATCACCATGATATACACTTTAAATATCTTACAATTTTATTTGTCAACTATACTTCAATAAAGCTGGGGGAAAAAAAGAGCCCATTCCAGGGACTTCCCTGGCAGACCAGTGGACCAGTGCAGGTTCAATCTCTGGTCGGGGAGCTAAGATCCCACATGATGCACAGTGTGGCCCAAAATTAAAAACAACAACAACAACAACACAAAACAACAAAAAAGAGCCCGTTCCAAATTCAGCATTATGGGTGAATTTTCTTGTGGAAAAAGGTTTTTTTGTCTTTTTTCACTAGTCATCCCCTAGAAGAGTGCCTAGCCCATGGCAGAAACTCAGTTAACAATTACTAAATGACCTGAATTGGTGAATAAATGACAAAATATGAAAAAGTAACTATTTAACACCTAGTTTTGTTTAAGTAAGAATCTGTGTTTACTCATTCAAAACAGTTACTGAGCCTCTTTTATGCACAAGGCACTGTGCTAAGTGCTGAACTGGATAAGGAATGTTCAAAGACCTTAGTGTACCCATTATAAAGCTCTTGAAATAAATGTATCAGAAAAAAAAGGCATTTTATTCATCTCAAGGAGCAAATAATGCCACCACACTGTAGAGTGTAATGTACTAAAAGATTTCACTTTGGAGACAAAATTTCCAAATTGTGCTTCTAGGTAACTGAGCATAAGATGCTTTCCGCAGAAGACTAGTTTCCCAGTGTGCTCCAGTTTAAATATCTTTCCTTCCAGGAAAAGACCCTTAAAACAATTCCCTCTCCTAAGGCTTATACAAGGAAGAAATCAGACTAACATCTTTTTTTCTTTTTCTTGGGACTTTTCACTTTGAGACATCCAGGATTAACACCCAAGGCACAAACTCTGAAGTCAGACAGACATGAATTAGAATCTCAGCTGTTGAGACCTTGGGCACACCTTTTAAATCTCAGCAGCTTCAAGTATAAAAATATGTTCTTTCTTACCTTGTAAGATTACTGTTGAGGCTTAGAGATAATAAGCATAAACCAGAAAGCACTGCTCCTGTAACAGGTAATATCATCACTAGCATCATCACAGACACCTCTGCATTTGGCAACAGAGGTTCTATTTCTCACTTTGGCCTAAGTGTAGACAAATATTAAACTCCTTTTCCTCATTCTTCCATACTGATAAAAGAGAATTTTCAAAATATTTGTAAAACTAAGGAATATGCAAGCACCATAAAAATTGTAATTTTTTAGGTTTCTGTTTAATAATAATTGAAGATAGTGTACACCTCAAATTCCTTTCTTAACTATCACCTTGTTACCTGATATCATTTTAAAAATAATCTCCCTGAGGGCTCTGCTTTCAGCATGATGGCATGAGGAGCTCCTCAGACCTGCTCCCCAAGGAAACTGGTGAAAAACCATAAAATAACACATTTAAAGCTTCTGGAAATGGTTCATACAAGCAAATGAAGAAACATATTCAAGAAAAGCTACTAAAACTCAGAAGAGCGGAAGTCTGTGGTATTTGAAACAAAATCCACTTGATTCCTACCCTCTCACAGCTAAGCAAGATGGAAACTCCAGGCTGGAACAGCCAAGAACAGAGGGCTCCCCCTCCCCCAGCTCCTAGTTGGACCGCTGTCTTCCTAGGAAGGGCAGGGCGTCAGCACTTCTCATCTGTAGCTGAAGCTAAGTTCCAGGCAAGTGCAGCCAAAAGGTGGGGGCTCCGTTCTTCAGAGCCCAGGCCGCCTCAAGGGAGGAAGGCTTTACCTGGGGTGTAGCCACGAGAATACTGGGGCCCTGACCGCCCTTGCATTGGCTTCTGGGGCAGGAGTATCCACTGAAAGAGGCAAGCCGAGAGACCTAGAGCTGCTGCGCACCCTCCCTCCACTAGCACTCAGCTAGAGTCACTCAGAATCTTGACATTGTTCCCACCCACAATGACTAGGCTCAGAGATTTTGCCTGGGGATAAATAGGCCACAGAACAGAGACCACTGAAGGTCTCCCTAAAGGAACTGAATTCTTTTGCAACAGAGTATAAAGTTCAATCCTAAGGGCACTCTCAAAATAGCGGGAGATTGTGGCAAAGGCACTTGGGAGGACAGTGTTAGATTCACTGGAGCAACAGGCTCTACTGTAGGCTGGCTAGCTTGCAAGAGAGAAACAGTAAAAGAGACAGCTGGGAAGGACACTCCTGGGAACAGTAAAAATCTCAAACATTAACCCAGGAAGCTAGTCCTTCAAAGGAGCCAGAATGGACCAGTCTATGAAGCAATTTACGCCACAGGGCATTGCTGAAAACAGCAGAGTGCTGGCAATTAATGGAGCTCAACAACTGGTGTGGTCAGAGAAAGAGTCACAAAAGACCACAGATTACATTTATACAAAATGTCTAAGAGCAGGCAAATCTATAAATGCAGGAAGTAGATTAGTGATTGCTTATGCTGAGGAGGGCATGGGGTTTAAGGGAGTGACAGCTAAAGGTGTTACTTTTGGAGGTGACAAAAATGCTCTAAAATTGACTGTGGTCTTGGTTCCATACATCTGTGAATATACTAAAAATAACTGAATTGTATATTTATTTTTGGCCACTTGGCTTGCAGGATCTTAGCTCCCCGACCAGGGATCAAACCTGAGCTCCCTGCGTTGGAAGCGTGGAGTCTTAACCACTGGACCACCAGGGAAGTCCCTCTGAATTGTATACTTTATATGGGTGAACTACAGGGTGTGTGAACTATATATCAATAAAACCGTTATTAAAAAATCTGCACAATATTAAAAAAGCACCACTTGCCTGGGTTCCTTTTCTTCCAGGTCATGATTTTCTCAGGCTTATAAAGCAAGAGCTACCAAAAGAGTTTAAACGTGCCATTACACACCTAAGGTTAGTGTCTCAGAATTAAATCCTTTTTTTTAAACTTAAATCTCAGTCTTTCCAGTCAAGTCCCACTTGTGGTCCCATGAGCAAGCTGAGGATTGTACAATACTTCCTAAAGGCTCTAGGACTAGGACTACTACTGGGCTATAAGGAAGAACTTCCTAGAGAACTTATTAATAATACATTATTTCAAGCTTCACCCCAGAGATACTGACTCATCAGAGTCACAATGGGGCCCAGATATCTGTATTTTAGAAAGCATCCCAAGTACTTTGAATATCCATATAGGTTTGGTGACCACTCATAGCACAGGCTCAAGAATACTCTTTCATGATTCAAGTGAGCTGACTCCCTTCCTGCAACTTCCCACCTCAGACACAAAGAACTGACTTTTCAAAAGTTAAATCCACCTTTTACATATCTTATTCTAAGATTTTAATTAACAACTATACTGTGCACACAAAAGGCCTATACACTAAAGATTTTTTCTCTTTGTAAGTACAAAGACTAGAGAGAAAGCTTATTTTTTAAAAATTTACTTTTCCTTTGATAGAATACATATTTTTAGCTGTTAGGATTTTCAAAAATTAGTATTGATTTCTGATGAGAAATTTTCAGTTTTTCATGCATTATATAAAGCATTTACACATAGGTAAAATTTTTAAAAATTAAAAAACTTTGGGAAGAAAGAACTTCATGTCAGGACACATTACAAAACTAGGATAACATAAAAAATGGAGATAAAATCACACGATAATATTGAAAAACATTAAATCAATATTTATTTAGGTTAAAGAAAAGTTATATTCTGCCTGTATGACATTGTATTGGATTATGATCCATTTTCTCACCATATCTACTGAAAAAACCTGTTTGATGAAAGCTTTAATAAGAGAGATTGCTAAAAATTGGAATAAAATCTTCTGAGGCTGTGGAAACATCTTCTCTTGAAGCGTTATAAATAGGACATACTGTCACAGTTTTGAGATTGGTGGTCCCAACCATGTCATTAAAAGTGAACAGTCTTAAAGACTTTTAAAAGTGTCATTCTTACTTTGTAATATTATAATCATTCATTGATAGCTGTCAATTCAGAAAGGCCATTTAAATGCGTAAGTTCTTTTAATGAGAAAACTTTTTAACATGTTAGAGAAAACAAGTAAACATAACAAACTTTTTTACTTTGTATCTCCTCTGCCAAAAGATTACAATGATAACATAAAGATAGCAGCTCACTGGAAACAAGGTTATATGGGTGAAATGTCCTTTTGAGGGATAAATAGGAAGGAAGGTAATAATGCCCAGTGAAGAACTCATTCACATTCTGACTGTAGCCATGTTTATGGAAATGATGGGAAACATTCTACTGCAAAATGTCTTTTTATAGTATATATATTGACAGAAGAAAAACCTGTAAGAGGAGAAGTCAGTTTAGCTACACTGGTTTCGTGGATATAAGGAAAGGCAATATTTCTAAAGGATCAATTACTAATCAAGGTATTCATGCCAGTTAACAATATCATCTTGACGGCTGAACAAAATAGTAGATAAATCTGTGTTTTTATAACACTGAACTCAATTTCAAAATCAGCATATACCGTTACATGAAGTAAAACTTTTTCTATATTCAACAACAAATACAATATAACTAGTAGAAGACTGATTTCTCCCCAAACCTCCAAAGTTGTGAATCAATAAACTTGCCACTGACCTAAACCAGGTAGTATTTATTTGAGTTCTGGTGCAAGGTAGTAAACTACATGTATTTTATTTTCTTTTTTAAAATTTATTTATTTTATTTATTTAGTTTTGGCTGCATTGGGTCTTCGTTGCTGCATGCGGGCTTTCTCTAGTTGCAGCGACCGGGGGCTACTCTTTGTTGTGGTGCACAGGCTTCTCACTGCAGTGGCTTCTCTTGTTGCGAAGCACGGGCTCTAGGTGCGCAAGCTTCAGTAGTTGTGGCTTGTGGGCTTTAGCGCACAGGCTCAGTAGCTGTGGTGCACGGGCTTAGTTGCTCTGCGGCATGTGGATCTTCCTGGACCAGGGCTCGAACCTGTGTCCCCTGCATTGGCAGGCGGATTCTTAACCACTGAGCCACCAGGGAAGTTCAATAGTTGTATTTTAAATATATCATTTTCACTCTATAACAATGCCTTATTTTTACTGCCTATAAACTGGACGTAATAAACATGGCAAGGGATTTTATTTTTTGTGTCATAAAATTTAAGCTATAAGAATAACCTGCATCTACCCAAGGCAATGCAGTACTCCAAATCAGCCAAACGAACTTCGAACAAATTTGATCTTCTCAACAGTGTGCAGGGACATAAAGAAGCAGTGAAACATGAAACTCGAATAATACTAAGTTGGCTTTGTCTACTAAACACCCAAAAATGGAACAACTTCCCAGCACTATGGAGGAACAAAACACGCAAACTACAATGGCAATGACATTTTACAATAAGTTTAATACTATACTAATAGCTAAAATGCATAATTCATGTTAAAATTGGTTGGGAAGTTCTCTGTTGTTCTTAATTATAAAGTATTTTGTGTTATTTTGGCTATGCCAAGGAATTTGAAGTAATATAAAACAGAGTTACAGCATGTTGGAAGGACATCACCATCTACATAGGACTAAGGTTGGCCATTCTTGATGTAAGCAAAAGGAAAAGCTAGGAGCTTTAAATAATCAGTAATTGACAGGAATTGCTCTATTATGTGGTTCAACTTGATGACATGCCCATTGACTATAGTATAAAGCAACAAGAATACTTCTTCAACCCAGAGTGTTCTCTTTAGGATTCTGCAGTTTCCAATGCTAGGTAAATAATTAGTATTCATTTTTTCAGAAGAGGCAATATTCTGAAAATTTCAGGTTTTTACAGATTACGCACTTTTTATATCCATCACAAACCACCAAATAACAAATGAAACAAAAAACCTAGCCTTCTCAACTGTGAGGGCCCCAAAATAACAAGTTTAAACAAGTAATGTTAAGCAAAAAATTTTCTCATTATCTGAGGCATATTTGTCTCCATCTGTAATTTTCAAGATATTTTCAAATAATATCTTGGTAAATACATGGAGTTTAGTTGGCCAGTTATCAACATTTGCTGTCTCTCTCTCTGAGGAAACTATATCCTAGACCTATAAACCTAGATGGTCACAATGGCTAAGAACAAAAAACAAAACAAAACAAAACAAGATAGGCTTTGCTTCCAAAGGTAGACAAGAGAATTAATGAGTATACTGTCTGGGCCCAAATATTTGGAAATAAATGTACCTCATTAATTTGACTTCCATTCTGTAATTAATTTGAAGAAATAAAAGAATGTTAACTCAAGCATTTTAAGAACAAAGAATGGAATGGCACATAATTATATATTCTTCTACATATTCATTTATATATAGTCATATCTAAATGTGACTAAAGACTTGGTTAATGTGTAAGAGTAAATTGCATTACGATGCTTCCACAAATGGGGAAAATGCACATTTCAATTAATACAAATATATACTAAACATCTATAATGTGTGAGAGAGTATGCAATAAATCCTACAAATAAACAAATTAAAAACAATAAATCCTACATGTTTTATCCACCAAAATTTCAATGCCAAAGGACAAAGTTGACTGTCCTTAATTTGTATCGTGATAACTTTTATTAGATTTACCTCCTGGATATTGTTACCAAATGAAAGAGAAATTCCTTTCATTGTGGTCTATGATAAGAAGTCAGATAATAATGGCTGAGGGAATCTAACCATCTCGTAATTCGAATGGCTTGCAGAACAACTGAAGGAATACACACTAAAGAGTATAACCTCTGTGAATCAATCCAATAAGCCCACACACTTGTTGAATTGGACTAGTGTTTGACTAAACTGATAGATCACTTAATATGGCCAAAAGACAAAGCAGATTGTCCATAAATTCTGACACTCAAACCATTACGTTTTTCTTTTTTACTTCCAGTTTTGAGAATACTCAAATTAGGAGATATAAAAATAATTTATTCAGCAAAATTTGTCCAATGGTTTTCTATCACACAAAGAATAAAATACAAAGACATATACCTCTATGTGATCTGGCCCCAGGCTACTGTCTACCATCAGTCACCTCTCACTATATCTCACAATCACTGTACTCCAGACTAGCAGCCTTCTTGCTTGTCTTAGAGCACACCAGGCACATTCAGGGCACTGGCTGCTCTCTTTGCCTAGAATGTTCTTCCCCTGCTTATCTTCATTCAGAATTATGTTCAAATATTACTTCTTCAGGGAAAACTTCATGACCACTGCATATAATGCAGCACGATCTGTCATTGCCCTCTATCCTCCTTTTTTTTTTTTTTTAAATAATAGTACATATCCGTACTTGACATTATGTTTCCATTTTCTCCATCTCACCCCACTAGAATGGCCAGGGACTTGCTTTGTTCACTGATGAATCTCCAGTGCTAAGAACAGTGCCTGGCATATATGCAGGGGCTCGGTAAATATCTGGCAAATCAATAAAAGAATGAAAATCCACTTAATCTACAAATTTTGGTTTATATTTTGGGTCAGCTACCCTAAGCTCTAGATACAGACACAAATATGCAAAGTGTCATACTTTGATAATACAGAAAAATAATATATAGAATTATTAGGAGGGAGAGTGCTCTTGCCGAGTTACAATGGACTAAAAACAGTTAATTGTCTTTAATTTTAGATCACTGATGACCTTAACCAAATGTGTTCTCAGTAGTAGAGATAGACTGCACCCAATTGTAAAGAGGAGAGGTAAGGAATAGAGAAGAATAATTTTCACGGTTTTTGAAGAACTGATTTACCAAGTATCATTTTCATTCTAAAGAACTGAAAGATTAATATTAAAGAATTTGCAATGTCACCTCAAGTGTTATTAATATGTTCATACAAAAACATATATGCTTTGATATTTTTTAGATATGCAATTACTAAGAGTAAATCAGCATACAGCTAAATTAAAATAAGCACAAAGTATTCCTTACCTGAATTTCTAAAATCATTCTGTCAATCTCATCTTGTTGGCGGTCTATTATCTACAACATAGGAAATATATCAGTCTGAATCAAATTTTTTTTTCCATTGCTTTTTTGGAAGTACCAAATTTCAAGAAAACAAAAGCACAGGGAATTTTGAATTTATTTTTTTTAAATCAAAGTGTGTGTGGGTTTTTTTTTTAACAAAAGTATTCATACAAAGTATGAATAAAGGATACAAAGTATGAATTAAAGGATACAAAGTATCCTTTAAACAGTATGATTTGGATCACACATATGTAAAACTGTAAACGTCTTACTCTAGCTCTTGATAAAACTTTAATCTTTACAATTTATAAAAATAAGTTTGAGACAGATTTTGAATAATTTAGGATGGAAAAAGATATCCTTTTGTTTTTGCTAAGAAATAATATAACTTTAGTTTGGCTTTTATTTAAATTTAAATTACTTAAACTGCTATTTTCTTTCCTAATAAAAACATTCAAACTAAAAATTCCATAAGCTATTAAATATTAGCAAAAATATAAATCAAATAAACTAGATAAATTATATATCTATGCACGTATCCATATAGTATAGATTTCACTATCAAATTTCATTATTAAAGACATATACTGACCTTACTAGCATTCTCATTTTGTTTTCTCAGGTTATCATTTTCATTCTGAAGCTGTTTTGCATCTAACATGGGAAGGCGAATTCCATCTTCAAGGCATCTTTCTACTTTTTGCTGCAAACTGTTTTAGAAAGACATAATTATATGAAGAAAATAAGCTCTCTGTGCTGATTTTGGTAGATGAACGAAGTCTCTTCTTAGAGTCTATAATATTTTTTAAGCAAGCAATAATCAAGGCCTACAGACAACAGATGACTAAGTTTGAGTACCTATATTTCATACAAATAAGAAATATAATGCAGGCAGATTATCTTTTCAGAAATAGCAAATACGAGACCAGAGTCAAGAGTTGCTTAGTATGTGACAACATTAGGCCCTGGTGAAGTCCTTCATGACCCTAGTCTGAGCTCTGCAATCTAAGCCGTGTTCTTTCCCTCTCCCCCAAAGGAGAGTTCCTTGATTAAGATGATTATGGTAGGGAGCCTAAGAATACGGATACACGTCTTTTGCCCTGCGTTTTGAGTGCAGCAAAAGTTTGTTTGTAAAGATAATTGTTGACTAAATCAGCAGAATTACACTTCTCCTTCATTAATATGAGGAACAATCTAGTTCCTTTTTACAGTAATCTGCATTTCTATCAATAACCTTTCTTATTTCCTTCAGCATTTTTACTACCTCCTTTTTGAACTTGGGATCTAGTAGACGAGAGGTCAGTTTCATTCTTTATTCTTTCAGGGAATTCTCTTGATCTTTTCATTGGGAGTGGTTCCTCTGCTTCTTCATTTTACTTATATTTCTCTGACTATATGAGTTTAGAAGAAACAGTTACCTAGTGGTCTTGAAGGGCTTTTTTTGTGGGAGCATCCCTGTATAGCCTGCGTGCGTCTAACGTTTTTGATGCGAGGGCTGTTTTTAGGATGGATGCCCTGGCCATGTCTTTCCTCAGTGTGTGCTGCCCTAATGGGTGTGATTGGTGTTGTGGTGACCAGAGTTTGCACTGGATGCTGAGTGGGGCCTCCTCTTTGAAAAGCAACAATCCAATATATTTATTCCTTGACCTAACAGTTTCTTATGCTATGCTTTTAGCATAAGAGTTTAAAAGCTTGAGTTTATGATTGTAATGCCCTATAAAACAGAACAAACGCATTACCTCTTTTCATTTTGTCATAAGATTAAAGAAAAAGATATGTGGTTGAGTTAATGGAGGTCAGGAAGCTGTTTTGAGACTAGAGAATAGGATATAAGATGTGGAGTAATAAAAAGAAATTAAAGACCAAGAAAGCAGAAAACAGGAGAAAAATAAAGGTAGAGTCAAAGGTATATGGATTTTTTTTGGAGCTGAGATTAGAAACACAGAAGACTGAATTGTTCCAGAAATGAGAGGTTTTCTGCACTGAAATCTAAGGAAAAAAAAGTAGACCAGGCATATTTAAGACTTTGAAAATAGCAGTAAAGCAATATTAACATGGAATTATCAGGAGGATTTTGACTAAAAAAGTGAGTTACATTGAGTTATATATAATTGATAGAAGCATAAAGAGTGCCTTTATTAAATTTAGTTTTTTGCTGCTTCGTTGTCTTCTTCTTCAGGATAGTGTTATCTACTTATAGTTGATAATTTATTAAGGTTTTTTAAGTTCTACAAAACAGTGCACATGTAGATGCATATATAGCATAGTTTTCTAGGTTTTTCATGAATCCAACATTAATTTTCCAGCTTAAATACATTAACAAAATATACTAACAAATAATATTCACTGCAGTTCTAACTGTATTAAATTCGAAGAGAACTGTGAGGCAAGAGATATGTGAGTAAACATAATATTCACTGCAGTTCTAACTGTATTAAATTCGAAGAGAACTGTGAGGCAAGAGATATGTGAGTAAACTCGGAAGGTGCATGGCAAATGGCCGCATCTGTTACTCTGCAGTCAGGTGAAATGGGAGCCAATTACTTCACTTTGACATGTCCCATTAAGGAGTGCAGTCCGGCTGCCCCTCTTTTTGTTACTTAGAATTTTTACTTATTCTTTGACAAGCATTGTGTTAATGCTTCCAGTTTTCAATTGATGTCTTTTTTTTTTAGAAAACTATTCTCATCTAAAACCTACTCTTATCTAAAACCAAGATGTCAGTATGTTGCATCGCATTGTTAAATCACAACTGAGACAACCTGTTTCGATGACATAATACTTCTGGTTCTCAATAATACATCTTTAAGAGAAATAATAGAGTACTAATTATAAATTAACATATTTTAAGTGAAATGCTTTATGACAAATAAGGAATAACTTAAAAATAACATAAAAGAATTACTGAAGGTTTTCTTACCTCTGAACTGTAGTTACCAACTCCTTTTCTTTCTTTTTCTGGCATATTAGCTGTGCCTCATTTTCTTGACACTGTTTTTTGAACTCTTCAAGCCTTTTTTCCATTTCCATCAAAGTCTCTTGCAAATTCTTGTTTTTTTCTTCTAGAACTTGCAGCTAAACAGAAATTTTTTAAAGTTCATGACAGAAAAAATATTAAATATGTTCCTACTAGAAACTGATACTGGGTTCTCAAGAATTAATAGACTTATGGTTAAAATTACACTATCTTCATTTCATGGATAGCACTTAACACTTTATCTCTTCCTTTGTGTAAAGGGAGCTGAGAGAATGAGATTATGGAGAAGAGGAGAATAGGGTCAGAAATTTCTAGAAGACAGAGAAAAGTGAATGATCTCAATTTGGGGATATTTTTAAAATTTTAATTGTGGCAAAATATACCTAACACAAAATTCACCATCCTAACCATTTTTAAGTGTACAGTTCAGTAGAGTTAAGTACATTCACATTGTCGTAAACTAATCACCAGAACTCTTTTCATCTTTCAAAACAAACTCTCTACCCATCTACCTCTCTGTCCATCTAACCTCTCCCCTCAACCCGTGGCAATCACCCTTTGACCTTCTGTCTCTATGAATTTGACTACTTTAGGTATCTCATACCTATTTTTCTTTATTTTTAATCTATTTATCTTTGCTTTTTTTCTTTTTTTTAATTAAATGTCTCCTTTTCAATTCCTAAAATACTGTAATCATTTTTTTAAAATTTTATTTTATTTAATTTTTTATACAGCAGGTTCTTATTAGTTACCCATCTTATACATATGCCAATCCCAATACTTATCTTTGTGATTGGCTTATTTCACTTAGCAAAACGTCCACAGGTTCACCCATGTTGTAGCATGTGTCAGAAAGTCCTTCCTTTTTAAGGCTATATTGTGTGTATACATCACGGGGTTTGTTCATCCATTCACCCACTGATGGACACTTGAGGTACCGTTTGGCTATTGTAAATAATGCTGTTATGAACATGCATTGTGAATAAACACCTGTTTGAGACTCTGCTTTCAATTATTTTTAGCATATACCCAGAGGTGGAATTCGTGGAGCATATGGTAATTCTATGGTTTTCAATAGTGGCTACACCATATTACATTACCACCAACAGTGCCTAAGGGATTATAATTTCTCCACATCATCACCAATGCTTGTTACTTCTGTTTTTTAGATATTAGCCATCCTAATGGGTGTACTGTGGTATGAACACATGTTTTAAAATCTATAGTCCTCTCTGTTCCTGCTCAAGCTCCTGTGGGTCCTTCTTTAGTTCCTTCATGATATCACCCTCTGTTAGTTTTACAATTTATAAATTAATGTAAACAGAAATTGTATTATAGGTCTAGAGTCTACAGAATAATGATACTCCATGGATTAGATCAATGATTCTCAACTGGGAGTGATCTCCCTCCACTCACCCCAGCAGACATTTGGAAAAGTCTGCTGACATTTTTGGTTTAGGGGGAAGGGAAGAAGCAGCACTATTGGCAACCAGTAGGTGGAGGCCAGAAATGTTGTTAAGCATCCTTTAATGCACAGGACAGAATCCCACAACAAAAAATTACCTAACCTCAAACGTCAAGAGTCCTAAAACTGAAAGTCCCATGATTAGTAAGATTTTGAGAAAAGACTGAAGAGTAGGTTTAATGGATTTACAAATAAGGCTTCAAGAGGATAGGCCTCACCAGAGTTAGTAGAAAGACTTTGGATGAGGTACTGCTAAGAAAGGAAAATGGCCAGAAGAGAAGTCAGAGGAGTGAATGGAGGTCATAGATTAAAGTATAAGAAAGAATTTATAGAAAGATTAAGAAGAATGATGAAAACAAAACAAGTATCTGGAAAGATGGTCAAAAAAAGGTCTTGTTAAGCCTTGGTGGATCCCACAGAATACTGGGAAAAGTCAGAACTGAGGTGCATGAGTGTGTGTGCATGCGGTGGGGTGTCACTGGTTTAGAAACTACCTTTTAGAGTAGAACAGTAAGTGAGAGAGTTAAGACAGGTTCATTAGGAAGGAAACCGCATATTAATTAAGAACAAGAAAGATCTATTCATGCTCAGATGAACAAAGTTTCTAATTAAAGTTAATCCTAAAAACAGCAATTAAGCACACAGATTTAACTTACAATTAGCCAAATATACAACTAAAATTTTAAATGATAAAAATTTACAAAATGAATGAAAAATTATAAAAATGAAATGTCTAAAGGGTCAACTTAAAAAAGAATATGTTTCCCTCTCATTTAAAGATCAGAATTTTATTTCATGTTACCTGTAGACTCTGACTCTGTACATCATCAAGAGTTGGAAGATCAGCCAGATACTTTTCTAAGGTCTCAATTCTTCTCTGCTTTTCTTTATTCTGTTCAGATTCCTTCTGGCACTTCTTTTTCAGGCTACTGATGTATCTATCTCTGGTTTTAAGCTAAAGAAAAAGATTATGAAGCTTCAGTGGTTTTGTCAAAAAACAGTAATATAAAAGCCAACATTCTAATCTTAGGCATCACTGAATTCACCAACCGTTCCAGATAGAGTTAACACCACTTCCAACTTAAGTATGATTTATCTTATTTCATAGATTCGAAGATTCACATTTTTTTCAAATTCTTGTATCATTGAAATCAAGAGTTTTGAAATTTTTATTTGATTTTACAATTGATGATATAAACTGCAGTCAGGCAGCAGTAATGATGTAGTTTTTATTGCCTGCACATGTGCAAATTTGGTCAAGGCTATTCATATCTTTGTCATTTCAACAGTATTATGTACATGTTGAAAGTGCGTTGAGTTTAAATCATATTTAAAATACCTTTGAAATATTACATTATAATTTGGCATTGAAAAATGTTATTGGGTACCCAGAAAGACAGTTTCAGGGAACAACTGAGAAATCAGTGAAGCAAGTATTCATCTCTGGAAGGATGACTTTAATTTCTTATTTATTGCAAAGTTATATGCAATGTTTTACGTGAATTAAGAAAGGAAGATATCCATAAGTAATTAAAGCTGTTTTGTTACTTACAGACTTACAAAGGAATCGCTTATCATGCACTAAAGCAAAGCAATCAAAGCCAGGGCACTCACCAAAATTACCAAATACTTAGGAACAAATAATGGGACTAGTGAGACTAATTCATACCTCAAGCAAGACTATTGTTAAGGCATTGTGTCAGACTGAACTTGTACTATATTCTCTTACTATAGAAAATAAAGATGTGCCTTACCATTAATGTCATCTTAGGACTGATGAAATACGCTAATTGAACACCTACTATGGAATACATACAATTCATGATCTTTAGTAAATCCCAATTTCTGTAGGTTGAACCTCAGACTTTTATGTGCTATTTTTTTTTCACCTTTCCACCTAAAACATACGATCTTTAAATTTTGTAGATATACTATCTCTAAAGCTCTTTCATAATCAAGATCAATTAAAAACAATGTATATATAAATAGTTGCCTAAAAAGTAAACTCCAGACTCACATTTACTTTAATTTACCAGTCTTCCAAACATTTAACATTCTTTCAGAAGCTTACAGTGTTCTAAAATATCTTTATAGCCTTTTCTCATATTCACCAGGGAAATAAGTACGAGTAATTAGTAGTATAATAGATTACTCTTTCAAATTTTATTAAAGCTAATGCTTGTCCACAATCCAGTTTCTTTCATGCCTTATCTAACTTATTTCAGGTCCAATGTATAAAAACTTTTATTAAAACAATTTCAATTGGAAAAACAAAACACAAAACAAATATACACTACCAAATGTAAAACCGATAGCTAGTGGGAAGCAGCCGCAGAGCACAGGGAGATCAGCTTGGTGCTTTGTGACCACCTAGAGCGGTGGGATAGGGAGGGTGGGAGGGAGGGAGACGCAAGAGGGAAGAGATATGGGGATATATGTATATGTATAGCTGATTCACTTTGTTATAAAGCAGAAACTGACACACCATTGTAAAGCAATTATACTCCAATAAAGATGTTAAAAAAAAAAAGAAAAAAAACCCCAATTTCAATTGGAGAAACAAATGACATCGCATTTCATCTATTCATTCCATCAATAACGTTAGGATTCACTTAGGTCCTTGGGTAAGGAGCAACAACGGTAAAACAGACAAAACCTTTTATTTGGGCTTTCTTAGGACTAAAATCAAGTATGCTGGTGTGACAATTTAACTTTTGATCTATCAGAACTCATAGACTGTTGGCCCTGGTCGTGACCTGAAAGACCATATAATCCTGCTCTTGCCTTAGCAAATGACCCTGTAAATTACAGAAGCAAACATAACTACCAGCCTATTTTTACTACATGCTCCCTAATTTACACTTAATTGTTTGTGTCTTAAATGTGACATAATTGTTTAAGTGACATAATTGTGTCCTCAAAAAGCAGCCACTGGAATAAGTTAGTCATGCTGTCTTCTATGCAAAGGTGTCCTAGGTGTCTTCTTTTCCTTTGGTCAATTCTCTTCTTTGCTATCATGTCAAGCTTGCTGCTCTTGATCACAAATCTCGGCCTACACTCTCCTCTTGGATACCATCTCTGTTATTTGTGGCCACAAGCTGATCACACATAATTACTGGATCTGTTTTGTTTATTTTTTCCAGCCCTGCTCACTGATGAGAAGCTCTTTATTTTCTGTTTTTTTTAACTTCCAAGTTTTATGTTGTTGCAGATTAGCAGATCAACAGAGGTTACTGAATTCTGAACTCCAGTAATTACCTACAGGTAAATGAGGCACCACTAATAAATCTTTCCTATTCTAGTTATAAAAAGTTAAGTAAAATTTCAAGGAGGTATTATGCAATACTGAGATCATTCCTAGAAGGCAATTCCCCATTTCAGAAGAGGTTTACAAACAGATTTATTTTTCTTCATTTTAAATACAATTATTAGAACAAAATAGATTAGGGAGAAAATGTTTTCCACTAAAATTTTTATAAATTATTATTAGAACCAAGGCATCAGCTGGAGAGTTAAATTGTCTTGAATTTTACTTCCAGCTTTTCAACAACTTCTATCTACATGCAACTGGACAAATTACTTAACTTTTCTCAAAATTTCAGTAACCTCATTTTTAAAAAAATGGGGTACAGTATATACCTCATAGGGTTTCTGTGACACTAGGATTGAATAAGAAAATGCATTTAATGTACATTAACATACTATCTGGCACATAAAAGAAAGTGTTCAACAAAGAGTAACTTCCCTTGTTATTCTTACCACATTAAATGTTTTTCTGTCTTAGAATCAGTCTTGATCAGGGTTACTGAGACTAAATGTAGAAGGAAAACAATGCAATCTAATCTCATGTGGGCCCAGGGTGCTGTTTAGTTGATGCATTATCAATGAGTCTAATTTCCTAGCTTCTACACTCCCTTCAAGAACTCAGGTCATCTCCATGTCCTCTGACACAAAGTCTACCCTCTATATTAACCCCACTCCTCAAGGCCCACTGGTATAGACACATCCATTCTTAATTGTCTCACTTCACAGAGAGGCTATTTCTCTTCTTTCCCAAGAGGAACTCTTCCACCTTGGCATCTGTTATCAACATTCTCCTATTTCTCCTTAGGAATTTGGTCCATCGTGCACCCATTCTGACATCTTCGATATCTCTAATTATTCTTTCCCTACTCCTTTGTTGGGGTTATCTCATTCCCTTCTCTCCCTTTGTGGCAAAAATCACCGGAAAGCATTTGTTCATTCATTCATTCAATATGCCAGGGACCATGGCTGGTGCTATATATGCTACAGTGACACATTCAGATACATCCCTGCCTTCACAAAACTTACAGAGATATATAAAAAACATAGCAACATTCAAATTTGTGCTGAGAACAAAATGCTTTAAGCATGTATAAGAAGCGGTTGGAGGGAAAATATATCTAAGTTGAGACTTGATAAAATATTGATAAACAGGTGACTGGGGAGCAGGAAAAGAGAGCCAAGTATTCATCAAGCAAAGAGGACACTTTATGTAAAGAACCTACACCAGAAACAAGTTCTGACCCGCTTAACAACTGTAAGACACTATACCAAGACACGGTGTACCAGAGGGAGACTGGTAGGGCCCAAGGCTATATAATTAGGCAGGCTCTTTCAGGTCATAGAAAATATTAAATTCTTATTTTAAAGACAATGAGATGGCATTAGTGGGTTTTAACCAAGTAAGAAAAATGACTGGATCTTCATTTTAAAAGGTTCATTCCTCCATACTATTAAGAATGGATTTGCAAGGCTGTGGAGCACCTGGAACTCTCACTCATTGGTGGAAGTGTTAAATGGTACACACACTTGGGAGGACTGGGGTAGTTTCTTATAAGTTAAACATCTACACTATGAACCAAATGACCTAGAAATTCCACTATTAGGAATTTCTCCAAGAGAAATGAAAACCTATGTATACCAAATAAAGTCTAGTACAAGAATGTTCACAGCAGCCTTATTCATAATTTTCCCAAACTGCAAACAATCCAAATATCCCCTAACAGGACAATAGATACATTGTAAGAGATCTATATAATGGAATGCAACTCAAGGATAGACAGGAACAGACTACTGATACGTGCAACAACATAAATAAATCTCAAAGATATTAAGGGAAAGAAAACACACACAAAAGAACATATATGGTATGACTCCATTTATACAAAGTCCAAGAAGACTCAGAACTAATCTACAGTGTTAAAAAAGTGTTTCGGGGACCTCCCTGGTGGCGCAGTGGTTAGGAATCCATCTGCCAGTGCAGGGGACACAGGTTTGAGTGCTGGTCCGGGAAGATCCCACATGCCGCAGAGCAACTAAGCCTGTGTGCCACAACTACTGAGCCTGTGCTCTAGAGCCTGCAAGCCACGACTACTGAGCCCACATGCCACAACTACTGAAGCCCGTGCGCCTAGAGCCCGTGCTCCGCAACAAGAGAAGCCACTGCAATGAGAAGCCCGCCCACCACAACGAAGAGTAGTCCCCACTCGCCGCAGCTAGAGAAAGCCCGCGTGCAGCAATAAAAACCCAATGCAGCCAAAAATAAATAAATAATAAATAAAATTTATTAAAAAAAAAGTGTTTCAGGGAAGGGAAGAAGACTGACTAGAAAGAAGCACAAGGGAACTTCCTGGATAACTGAAATGTTTATGATCTCATTTTAGATAGTGGTTATAGGGGTATACAGTTGACCTTTGAACAACAAGGGGGTTGGGTTGCTGACCCTCCATGCAGTATACAACTTACAGTCGGCCCTCTGTATCTGCTTTTTCCTCCACATCCTCAGATCCTCAAATTGTGTAGTATTTACTACTGAATAAAATCTATGTATAAGTGACCTGCACAGTTAACCCATTCTGTTAAAGGGTCGACTGTATACTATTAGCAATATTCATAAAAACTGAACACCCAAGATCTGCACACTTGACTGTATGCAAATTATGCTTCAATCTTTAAAAGTATAATAAATAAAATACATAGAATTACAACAACAACAAAAGTGATTGAGGAGAACAGGTAGACAGGGCAAGGGTGAATTCAGAGACACCAATGAAGAGGCCATTACAAAAGCTTTGCCAAGAGCTAAGAACCTGGACTAGGCTGGTAGTGTTGGACAGGTTTTGTATAGATTTAGAAGACAGGCTTGATTAACTTAGTAGAGTTTCTAGCATGAGTAACTGAATATACAGCAATGAACATTGAAGAAAATGTTGTTTTATGTCGTTTGAGAATAGGGCAGTCAGAAGGCAAATTAAGAACTGATTTTAGACATGAGAAGTCTGAAGTATTTTGAAGACGTCCAATTAGGAGCTGTCTCATAGGTAGGTAACATATAAACTGATTTTATTAAGCAACAGACATGAAAAATAATAAAAGATGAGAAAAATTTAGATAAAACATAAAAATATATTTTAAAAACTGCCTCCACTGAATCTTCACAATTTTCACACAATCTTTTAATTAACAAGTTTCAGGTGAGAAAACATTTTAATCCCTCCCACTTATGTATGACCGATGGATATTTCCATAGCTCTCTCCAGATTGTGGTATTAGATAAAGCCCAAAAAATACACAAAAGAAACAAGAAACAGTACCTGTTTCAAGGTACTTTCAAGTTAGCCACAATAAAATACATCATATAGCTGAGAAAGAGAAACCATGTAAAATTTGTCAGTTTTTTGGAAGATAAAAATTTTAGCTCGTGTGTGTGTGTGTGTGTGTGTGTGTGTGTGTGTGTGTGTACTGACTCAAAAATGTCAATGAGCTCTCAATTAATAGCTCCAAACCTGCCTACAGAAATCATGGTGACGCCTCAAGATCACTTGAAGGGAAGGTTAGTTAATAGAATAATAAGCTGGGTATAACAAGAGAAATCTAAAACCAATTATGCAACTAAGTAGTAGCTTAAGGATCTATGCCTCTTCAATAAATCAGGGCTAGCATGTATCCTTATCTTACTTGATCTTTAATGATACTAGAATGGAATGAGATGAAGTCTGTGAAAATACTGTAATAAAGGCAGAAAGGTCAAATAAATGGACAGATGTATTGTGTATATAGAGGTATCTGGCTTTCAGCTACTTATTCTGAATCAAGGGCTTCAGCTTAAATAACGTGAAGTCATGTGCTTCTGAAAGAAGGACCACTTTCATTTCATTTACCAATCCTTCATATCCCACATTACAAAGACACAGGGCCCCAAAAGGAAAACGAGAACAATTATTGGTGTCACATCTCAGTGTAGACAACTAACTTTAAAAAAAGCTTTACTATTACTTAGAAAGACATAATATAATACACAGTGGTATTTTTATCTCTCAAAAAAAAAAATGCCTGGATTTTTGTAGATAGCACAGGGTTTCTCAAAAGTTACTGTAAAACTAATCACTTCAATGTAAATAAAACCTGGTATGACACCTGGCATACAATAGATGACAAAAAAATCATATGTTGAAGGAATGCCCTTGACCCAATTCAACTTTATTAAAAATACCTACCTTTTCCTCCAGTTTCTTCTTCTCTTCACTAAATTGGCTTATCCTTTGCTTTAGAAACTGATTGAGCTGTAAAACCTCTTTCTCAGTAGATGCAAGCTTTTGCTCAAGCTCCTCTTGCTGGGAATGGGATGTTGACTGGTCTGAAAATGGAGTCTGGAGGGAAGTATTCTCATATTGTGGCTATTCAGAAAGAAAAAAAACATAGGTAAGACTTTAAAAGTTTACCTGTCTTGAATAAATGGAAAGAAATTAGAAATGAGGTACCTACAGTACAAAGAGCACAAATAGCCTTTAATGACAGACCTTGGCATAAATCCCAGCTCTCCTGCTTCCTAGTGATGTGCCATGATCAATTCAAATTGCTTACCATCAACAAGTTATGTAAAGTCCCTAGCGCACAGCAGAAGCTTACTAAAAAGCAGTTATTATTTGGTTAAAAAGTATCAGAGTATAAAAAGTACACTATAAAGAAGTGAAATCTCAGGGGAAATAAATAAAAACTAAAGAAATATTTCCTCACAGGTGATCATTTTTTAGCTAATATTAAACTCAGTAAGTATTAATAGAGTGTTTCCCCTAACTAGAAACTAAGGTCCATGAAATCAGGAATTTCTGTCCATCTTAGTTGCTCTTATATCCCTATTTCATAGAGCAGTGACTGGCACAAAATAAATGTTAAAAAATAATTGCTTAATGAATAAATGTATTATTCTTTTCATGAGCAAGGCTTTGAAGGAGAGTCAGACAAAATCTCTTCCCTCCCCTTCCCCCTGCAGCATTACAACCTGGAAGAGGAGAGCAGGAAATACAAATATTTCCTCAAACAAATTAGAATGTGATAAGAATGTGATACCAACAAAGTAATGTGAAAGTAAAGAAACAGATTCCTTTTCTATTTACTAAGCACATATGTTAGGCATTGTGTACTGGGGAGTCAACAGTTAATAAAACAAGGTCCCACCAGTTTAATAAAGTGTCACACACAAAAAGACAACAAAAACTGCCTAAGTGCTAAGATAGCTGTATGTGTAGTAGCTATAGAATGGCTTTATAGAAGTGAACTTGAACTAGGCCTTGAAGAACTCATACTTTTTCAAAAGGTAGAGATGCAATTCAAAAATTATATACACGGTATGGTACTGGCACAAAAACAGACACATAAATCAGTGGCACAGAATAGAGAGCCCAGAAAAGAACCCATACTTATATGGTCAATTAATCTACGACATAGGAGGCAAGAATATACAACAGGGGAAAAAACAGCTTCTTCAATAAATGGTGTTGGGAACACTGGACAGCTACATGCAAAAGAATCAAACTGGATGCTTTCTCACACTATATAAAAAAATAAACTCAAAATGGATTAAAGACTTAAAATGTAAGACCTGAAATCATAAAACTCCTAGAAGAAAACACAGGCAGTACACTCTTTGATATCAGTTTTGGCAATTTTGGGGGGATTATGTCTCCCCAGCAAGGGCAACAAAAGCAAAAATAAACAAATGGGACTAAATCAAACTAAAAAGCCTTTGCACTATGAAGGAAACTATCAACAACAAAAAGGCCACCTACTGAATGAGAGAAGATAATGGCAAATGATTTATCTGATAAGGGGTTAATATCCAAAATATACGAAGGACTCATACAATTCAACATCAAAAAAAAATTAAAAAATGGACAGAGGACCTGAAAAAACATTTTTTCAGAGAAGACATACAGATGGCCAACAGGCACATGAAAAGATGCTCAACATCACTAATCGTAGGGGAAATGCAAATCAAAACCACAGTGAGATACAACCTCACACCTGTCAGAATGGCTATCATCAGAAAGACAACAAACAACAATAAAGTGTTGGCCAGGATGCAGAGAAAAAGAACCCTCGTGCGCTGTTAGTGGGAATGCAAACTGGTGCAGCCGCTATGGAAAACAGTAGGTCAATTTCTCAAAAAATTAGAAATAGAACTATTATATGATCAAGCAATTCCACTCCTGGGTATTTATCTGAAGAAAACAAAAACACTTAATTTGAAAAGATATATGCAACCCTATGTTCACTGCAGCAGTGAACATCAGCCAAGCTATGGAAGCAACCTAAGTGCCTATGGATAGATGAATGTATAAAGAAGAGGTGATATCTATATCTATCTGTCTATCTATCCTTCCAACAGAATATTACTCAGCTATAATATAAGATGAAATCTTGCTATTTGCGACAATATGGATGGACCTAGAGGGTATTATTATGCTAAGTGAAGTTAAGTCAGACAGAGAAAGACAAATACCGTATGATTTTGCTTATACACGGAATTTAAAAAACAAAACAAATGAACAAACATAACAAAACAGAAACAGTCATAGATACAGAGAACAGATGAGGGAGATGAAGAGGTACAAACTTCTAGTTACAAAATCAATGAGTCACAGGTATGAAATGTGCAGTGTGGGGAACATGGTCAATAATACTGGAATATCTTTGTATGGTGACAGGAGGTAACGAGACTCAGTGTGGTGATCATTCTGTCATGTATAGAAATACTGAATCAATATGTTGTGCACCAGGAACTAACATAATATTGTAGGTCAGTTACACTTCAAAAACAAACAAACTCATAGAAAAAAAGAGATCAGATCTGTGGTTACCAGAGGCAGGGGTGGGGGAAGGGGAAGTGGATGAAGGGGGTCAAAAGGTACAAACCTCCAGTACTAGGGATGTAACGGACAACATGATAAACATAATTAACACTGCTGTATGTTATATATGAAAGTTGTTAAGAAAGTGAATCCTAAGAATTCTCATCACAAGGAAAAAATATGTTTTTTTCTTTTTCTTTTATTCTGTATTTGTATGAGATGGTGGATGTTCACTAAACTTACTGTGGTAATCATTTCATGATGCATGAAGGTCAAATCATTATGCTATACACCTTAAATTTATACAGTGCTGTATGTCAATTATATCTCCATAAAACTGGAAGGAAAAAAATTTTGATTATATAAACAGCATTCATCATGTGCATGGTATTTCAAAGATAACCGACTCAGGCACTGCCCTTTACAAACTCAAATTCTAATCAGAAGCATAAGAGAAACCCTTAGATAATTATATACAGGATACAATATAGTATGGCAGCCAAAGAAAAGCCATCTTCAGTACAAAGTGTTGGAAGGTGGGAGGATAAATGAAAAGGGCATGGGGAGAATGAGGGAAGACGCTTTACTGGAAAGGTGGCTTTTGGAACAGCCTTTGAAAATAAGGAGGATTCTGGCAGGAACAGAGAAAGGAAGAAAAGCATTCCAGAAAGAACATTTTAAAAAGGTAAGAGACAGAATATATGCACAGAGTACCCATAAAGTTTAGGTTACAAGAGGGGGGAATATAAGAGAAAATTAAAACATCTATGTGAGACCATACTTTAGAATCACAAGGTTCAGAATTCAACCTTAATGCATAGGAAATGGGAATCCGGTGATGGTTCCAGAACAAGAAAGTAACATGTTTAAGTCTGTGAACTCTGTTTTGTAAATCTCTGTATTCCCTAGCACTTACCATAGTGTAAACTACCATAGTGTAAACTCTTAGTAACTTTAGATTAAAGGGAAAAGAAAAGAAGAAAAAGGACAAGAGAGAACTATAACAACTGGAAGTACTGAACAAGATGAATTAAAGGATATGGTGAATGGATATGAATATATCACTTTAAGAAATTATCCTAACCTATTTAGCTGAAAAAACCAAGGAGCTGAACAAGAATACTGAGAACAGAAGGAAGAAGCTCTGGAAGCAGAAATGAGAGGATTTAGAGACAATTATTTTTTAAGGTGTGAATGGACAAGAAATGCTAAAGGTTCGAAATTCTGAGTCTAAGTAACAGGGAAGATCATATTCTGAGCAGAGGTAACTAGGTCATGTGGGAGAACAGGTTTAAGCAAATATACTTAATTACAATTAGAGCCTATTGATATTAAGATGCCAGTTAATATCAATTTAATATTAAGATACAAATATATATGAACATCAGGCAAAGAGATGGGTCTAGAACCCAGAAAAATGGCCAGGATAGGCTAGGAAACTGTAAAAAAGTGAATACAGATTTACAATTTCCCGTCAGGCATATAATGAGCTCAGAAACTGCCAACCTGTTTTACCGACAAGTGAAAAGCTGAACAGACAGAAAAATCAACAACTCTTCTTAGATCTGTCAGAGAAGTGAGGTTATCAGGCAAACTGCAACCCCCCAAATTGGAGAAACAGGCAAATAAAGAAAATCACACTTACTGGAACAGAATTATCCATGGGAACCAGTGCTGAAGTAGGAAAACCAGAACTGTAATTGATCAATTTGTTGGAGGCTCAAAGTGAAGGTCTGAGAGTCAAAATCTCCAGGGGCACCCAGTCATAGGGGACACCCAATATCCTTGAATTATACCCCTAGAAGCTCTACCAGGTCCTCACAGTGAATCCCTTTGTGCTTCCAGCAGAGGGAGGAGAAGAGAAACCATTCTGAAATGCCAGAGCTCTATGTTCTCCTTAACAAGGCCTGTCCTCAGGAGAAACTACTTTACCAGAGACTAACCTACCTAGAAGGGAACTAACATACCTAGAAGGAAAAAATCCCAAACCAGCTCCCTCTAGCCTTCCACATGGGGGAAGGGTTAATAGCCAACTCAGTTGCCTCTAGCCATCCTGTCCTACCTAAGGGTGGGAAAGAAAAAACTAAGAAGCACTGGTGAAGTTCACAGTCCAGGAGCACAGGCTCATGAAAAGACTAAGTCAGAGGGCCAGAGAATGCTTCCCCTGCCCCACACCCTACCATGACATTACTAAAGGCCTGCTTACCACACTTCCTTTTATCAGTACATCTGGAGAGACTGAACAAGCATCAGAACTAGAGTCAGATATGTCACAGATGTTGGAATTATCAGAACAGACATTTTTTAAAATGTCTATGATTAATATGCTTAAGGGCTTTACTGCTGAAGTAGAAAACATTCAAGAACAGATGGATAATACAAGAACAGAGCCGGAAAGACTATAAAAGAAACTCTAGAGACAAAAAACACTGAAACAGAAACGAAGAATGTCTTTGATGTGGTTATCAGTAGACTGGACCTGGCGCAGGACCCAATCTGAGCTTGAGGATACGACAGCAGAAACTTCTAAAACTTAATAGCAAAGAGGAAAAAGATTGGAAAAAATAGAAGAGAATATCCAAGAGTTGTGAGATAACTACAAAACTTGTAATATACATCTTATGGGAACACCACAAGGAAAAGAGAGAAAGAAAACAGCAATATTTTAAACAAGATGATTTGAGAATTTCCCCAAAAGGTCACATACCACACCTCAGATCCAGGAAGCTCAGAGAACACCAAGCAGAATAAATGCCCCCGAACTACACTTAAGCATATCATATTTAAATTTTTGAAAATCAAAGATTAAAAAAATTGTGAAAGAAACCAGAGGAGAATATACCTTACCTATAGACAGGAAAAGATAAGAGCTTTATACAACTTCTCAGAAACCATGCAAGCAAAAAGAGAGTGGAGTGAAATATATGAAAGTCAGGCACTTTCTTTCCTATATAACAGCAATGAACAAGTGTAATTTGAAACTAAAAACATTACCATTTACATTAGCACCCTCAAAAACATAATAGTATAAATCTAACAAAATGTGTATATACAAGATCTATGCAAGGAATACTACAAAACTCTGATCAAAGATATCAAAGAAGGACAAAATAAATGAAGAGATATTCCCTGTTCATGGACAGACTCAGTATGGTCAAGATGTCAAGTTCTTCCAAACTTGATCTATAGATTCGATGCAATTTCAATAAAAATCTCAGCAAGTTATTTTGTGGATAGTGACAAGCTGATTCTAAAGTTTATATGGAAAAACAAAAGCTCCAAAATGGCCAACACAATACTTAAGGAGATGAACCAACCAAGATGGAGGGCTGACACCCTGACTTCAAGACTTACAGTAAAGCTACAGTAATCAAGAATGTGTGGTATTGGGGAAAGAACAAACAAACAGGTCAATGGAACAGAATGCAGAGCCCAGAAATAGATCCACACGAATACAGTCAACCAATCTAATGACAAAAGAACAAAGGCAGTACAATGGAGCAAAAACAGTCTTTTCAACAAATGATACTAGAACAACTGAACATCCACATGCAAAAAAAAAAAAAAACAAAAAAATATTCTAGACACAGACCTTACACCCTCCACAAAAATGAACTAGAGATTGGTTCAAGATGGCGGAGAAGGACGTGCTCTCACTCCCTCTTGTGAGAGCACCAAAATCACAACTAACTGCTGAACAATCATCTACAGGAGGACACTGGAACTCACAAAAAAAGATAGCCCACATTCAAAGACAAGGGAGAAGCCACAATGAGACGGCAGGAGGGGCGCAATCACAATAAAATCAAATCCCGTAACTGCTGGGTAGGTGACTCACAAACTGGAGAACATTATACCACAGAAGTCTGCCCACTGGAGTGAAGGTTCTGAGCCCCATGTCAGGCTTCCCAACCTGGGGGTCCGGCAATGGAAGGAGGAATTACTAGAGAATCAGACTTTGAAGGCTAGCGGGATTTGATTACAGGACTTCGACAAGACTGGGGGAAACAGAGACTCCACTCTTGGAGGGCACACACAAAGTAATGTGCGCATCGGGACCCAGGAAAGGAGCAGTGACCCCATAGGAGACTGACCCAGACCTATGTGCTAGTGTTGGAGAGTCTCCCGCAGAGGCGGGGGGGTCTCGGAAGTACTCCTTGGCATGAGCCCTCCCAGAGTCGGCCATTAGTCCCACCAAAGAGCCCAGTAGGGCTCCAGTGTTGGGTCGCCTCAGGCCAAACAACCAACAGGGAGGGAACCCAGCCCCACCCATCAGCACACAAGTGGATTAAAGTTTTACTTAGCTCTGCCCACCAGAGCAACAGGCAGCTCTACCAACCACCAGTCCCTCCTATCAGGAAACTTGCACAAGCCTCTTAGATAGCCTCATCCACCAGAGGGCAGACAGCAGAAGCAAGAAGAACTACAAGCCTGCAGCCTGTGCAACAAAAACCACATTCACAGAAAGACAGACAAGAGGAAAAGGCAGAGGGCTATGTCCCAGATGAAGGAACAAGATAAAACCCAAAAAAACAACTAAAGAAGTGGAGATAGGCAACCTTCCAGAAAAAGAATTCAGAATAATGATAGGGAAGATGATCCAGGACCTTGGAAAAAGAATGGAGGCAAAGATCAAGAAGATGCAAGAAATGTTTAACAAAGACCTAGAAGAATTAAAGAAGAAACAAACAGAGATGAACAATACAATAACTGAAATGAAAACTACACTAGAAGGAATCAATAGCAGAATAACTGAGGCAGAAGAATGGATAAGTGACCTGGAAGACAGAATGGTGGAATTCACTGCTGTGGAACAGAATAAAGAAAAAAGAATGAAAACAGCCTAAGAGACCTCTGGGACATTACACACAACAACATTTGCATTACAGGGGTCCCAGAAGGAGAAGAGAGAGAGAAAGGACCCGAGAAAATATCTGAAGAGATTATAGTCAAAAACTTCTCTAACATGGGAAAGGAAATAGCCACCTAAGTCCAGGAAGCACAGCGAGTCCCATACAGGATAAACCCAAGGAGAAACACACCAAGGCACATAGTAATCACATTGGCAAAAATTAAAGACAAAGAAAGATTATTGAGAGCAGCAAGGGAAAAATGACAAATAACATACAAGAGAGCTCCTGTAAGGTTAACACCTGATTTCTCAGCAGAAACTCTACAAGCCAGAAGGGAGTGCCGTGACATATTTAAAGTGATGAAATGGAAGAACCTACTACCAAGATTACTCTAGCCGGCAAGAATCTCATTCAGACTCGATGGAGAAATGAAAAACTTTACAGACAAGCAAAAGCTAAGAGAATTCAGCACCACCAAACCAGCTCTACAACAAATGCTAAAGGAACTTCTCTAAGTGGGAAACACAAGAGAAGAAAAGGACCTACAAAAACAAACCCAAAACAATTAAGAAAATGGTTATAGGAACATACATATCAATAATGACCTTAAATGTGAATGGGTTAAATGCTCCAACCAAAAGACACTGGCTTGATGAATGGATACAAAAACAATGGATACAAAAACAAGCATATATATGCTGTCTACAAGCGAACCATTTCAGACCTAGGGACACATACAGACTGAGAGTGAGGGGATGGAAAAACATATTCCATGCAAATGGAAATCAAAAGAAAGCTGGAGTAGCAATACTCATATCATATAAAATAGACATTAAAATAAAGAATGTTACAAGAGACAAGGAAGGACACTACACAATGATCAAGGGACCAATCCAAGAGGAAGATATAACAATTGTAAATATTTATGCACCAAACATAGGAGCACCTCAATACATAAGACAAATGCTAACAGCCATAAAAGGGGAAATCGACAGTAACACATTCATAGTAGGGGACTTTAACACCCCACTTTCACCCATGGACAGATCATCCAAAATGAAAATAAATAAGGAAAAACAAGCTTTAAATAATACATTAAACAAGACGGACTTAATTGATATTTATAGGACATTCCACCCAAAAACAACAGAGTACACATTTTTCTCAAGTGCTCATGGAACATTCTCCAGATAGATCATACCTTGGATCACAAATCTAGTCTTGGTAAATTTAAGAAAACTGAAATCATATCAAGTATCTTTTCCGACCACAACGCTATGAGACTAGATATCAATTACGGGAAAAGATCTGGAAAAAATACAAACACATGGAAGTTAAACAATACACTACTTAATAACGAAGTGATCACTGAAGAAATCAAAGAGGAAATCAAAAAATACCTAGAAACAAAGACAATGGAGACACGAAGACGCAAAACCTATGGGATGCAGCAAAAGCAGTTCTAAGATGGAAGTTTATACCAATACAATCCTACCTTAAGAAACAGGAAGCATTTCAAACAAACAACCTAACCTTGCACCTAAAGCAATTAGAGAAAGACGAACAAAACCCCCCAAATTTAGCAGAATGAAAAAAGTCATAAAAATCAGATCAGAAATAAATGAAAATGAAATGAAGGAAACGATAGCAAAGATCAATAAAACTAAAAGCTGGTTCTTTGAGAAGATAAACAAAATTGATAAACCATTAGCCAGACTTATCAAGAAAAACAGGGAGAAAACTCAAATCAATAGAATTAGAAATGAAAAGGAGAAGTAACAAGTGACACTGCCGAAATACAAAAGATCATGAGAGACTACTACAAGCAACTCTATGCCAATAAAATGGACAACCTGGAAGAAATGGACAAATTCTTAGAAATGTACAACCTGCCGAGACTCAACCAGGAAGAAATAGAAAATATGAACAGACCAATCACAAGCACTGAAATTGAAAGTGTGATTAAAAATCTTCCAATAGGGCTTCCCTGGTGGCGCAGTGGTTGGGAGTCCGCCTGCCGATGCACGGGACACAGGTTTGTGCCCCAGTCCGGGAAGATTTCACATGCAGCGGAGCAGCTGGGCCCGTGAGCCATGGCCGCTGGGCCTGCACGTCCGGAGCCTATGCCCCGCAGCTGGAGAGGCCACAACTGTGAGAGGCCCGCGTACTGCAAAAAAGTCTTCCAACAAAAGCCCAGGACCAGATGGCTTCACAGGCAAATTCTATCAAATCACTGAGAGAAGAGCTAACACCTATCCTTCTCAAACTCTTCCAAAATATAGCAGAGGGAGGAACCCTCCCAAACTCATTCTATGAGGCCACCATCACCCTGATACCAAAACCAGACAAAGATGTCACAAAGAAAGAAAACAACAGGCCAATATCACTGATGAACAAAGATGCAAAAATCCTCAACAAAATACTAGCAAACAGAATCCAACAGCACATTAAAAGGATCACACACCATGATCAAGTGGGGTTTATTCCAGGAATGCAAGGATTCTTCAATATATGCAAATCAATCAACGGGATACACCATATTAACAAACTGAAGGAGAAAAACCATATGATCATCTCAATAGATGCAGAGAAAGCTTTCGACAAAATTCAACGCCCATTTATGATAAAAACCCTGAAGAAAGTAGGCATAGAGGGAACTTTCCTCAACATAATAAAGGCCATATATGACAAACCCACAGCCAACATCATCCTCAATGGTGAAAAACTGAAACCATTTCCACTAAGATCAGGAACAAGACAAGGTTGCCCACTCTCACCACTCTTATTCAACATTGTTTTGGAAGTTCTAGCCACAGCAATCAGAGAAGAAAAAGATATAAAAGGAATCCAAATTGGAAAAGAAGAAGTAAAGCTGTCACTGTTTGCAGATGACATGATACTATACGTAGAGAATCCTAAAGATGCTACCAGAAAACTACTAGAGCTAATCAATGAATTTGGTAAAGTAGCAGGATACAAAATTAATGCACAGAAATCTCTGGCATTCCTATACACTAATGGTGAAAAATCTGAAAGTGAAATTAAGAAAACACTCCCATTTAGCACTGCAACAAAAAGAATAAAATATCTAGGAATAAACCTACCTAAGGAGACAAAAGACCTGTATGCAGAAAATTATGAGACACTGATGAAAGAAATTAAAGATGATACAAATAGATGGAGAGATATACCATGTTCTTAGATTGGAAGAATCAACACTGTGAAAATGACTCTACTACCCAAAGCAATCTACAGATTCAATGCAATCCCTATCAAACTACCACTGGCATTTTTCACAGAACTAGAACAAAAACTTCACAGTTTGTATGGAAACACAAAAGACCCTGAACAGCCAAAGCAATCTTGAGAACGAAAAATGGAGCTGGAGGAATCAGGCTCCCTGACTTCAGACTATACTACAAAGCCACAGTAACCAAGACAGTATGGTACTGACAGAAAGATAGAAATATAGATCAACGGAACAGGATAGAAAGCCCAGAGATTAACCCACGTACAGATGGTCACCTTATCTTTGATAAAGGAGGCAAGAATAAACAGTGGAGAAAAGACAACCTTGTCAATAATTGGTGCTGGGAAAACTGGACAGGTATATGTAAAAGTATGAAATTAGAACACTCCCTAACACCATACACAAAAATAAACTCAAAATGGATTAAAGACCTAAATGTAAGGCCAGACACTATAAAACTTCTAGAGGAAAACATAGGCAGAACACTGTGACATAAATCACAGCAAGATCATTTTTGACCTACCTCCTAGAGTAATGGAAATAAAAACAAAAATAAACAAATGGGACCTAATGAAATTTTAAAGCTTTTGCACAGCAAAGGAAACCATAAACAAGACCAAAAGACAACCCTCACAATGGGAGAAAATATTTGCAAATGAAGCAACTGACAAAGGATTAATCTCCAAAATTTGCAAGCAGCTCAATAACAAAAAACAAACAACCCAATCCAAAAATGGGCAGAAGACCTACACAGACATTTCTCCAAAGAACATATACAGATTGCCAACAAACACATGAAAGAATGCTCAACGTCAGTAATCATTAGAGAAATGCAAATCAAAACTACAATGAAATGAGATATCATCTCACACTGGTCAGAATGGCCATCATCAAAAAATCTAGAAACAATAAATTCTGGAGAGGGTGTGGAGAAAAGGGAACACTCTTGCACTGTGGATGGGAATGTAAATTGATACAGCCACTATGGAGAACAGTATGGAGGTTCCTTAAAAAACTACAAATAGAACTACCATACAACCCAGCAATCCCACTACTGGGCACATACCCTGAGAAAACCATAATTCACAAAGAGTCATGTACCAATATGTTCGTTGCAGCTCTACTTACAATAGCCAGGACATGAATCAACCTAACTGTCATCAACAGATGAATGGATAAAGAAGATGTGGCACATATATACAATGGAATATTACTCAGCAATAAAAAGAAATGAAATTGAGTTATTCATAGTGAGGTAGATGGACCTGGAGTCTGTCATACAGAGTGAAGTAAGTCAGAAGGAGAAAAACAAATACTGTATGTTAACACATATATATGGAATCTAAGGGAAAAAAAATGTCATGAAGAGCCTAGGAGTAGGACGGGAATAAAGACACAGACCTACTAGAGCATGGACTTGAGGATATGGGGAGGGGGAAGGGTAAGTTGTGACAAAGTGAGAGAGTGGCATGGACATATATACACTACCAAACGTAGGGTGGACAGCTAGTGGGAAGCAGCCGCATGGCACAGGGAGATCACCTAGGTGGTTTGTGACCACCTAGAGGGGTGGGATAGGGAGGGTGGGAGGGAGGGAGACGCAAGAGGGAAGAGATATGGGAACATATGTATATGTATAACTGATTCACTTTGTTGTAAAGCAGAAACTAACACACCATTGTAAAGCAATTATACTCCAATAAAGATGTTTTAAAAAAAAACAAAACCAAACTTGGTTGGTGGGAATGTAAATTGGCGTGGCCACTACAGAAAACAATACGAAGGCTCCTCAAAAAAATAAAAGACAAATCTACCATGTGATCCAGCAATTCCATCTCTGGGCATATACCCAAAGGAAATGAAAACAGGATTTCTACAAGATACATGCATCCCCCACCATGGTTATCGCAGCATTATTCACAACAGCCAAGGTATGGAAACAGCCCAATGCCCATCAACAGATGAATCGACAAAAGATGTAACACACAATGGAATATTACTCAGCCACGAGAAAGGAGGATATCTTCCATTTGAGACAACATGGGTAGACCTTGAGCACATTATTCTAAGTGAGATAAATCAGAGAAAGGCAAGTATTGTATGACACCATTTATATGTGGAATCTAAAAAAGTTAAACCTGTAAAAAACATAAGAGTACCTCCTTACCAGGGATGGGCGGTGGGGAGCTCCCACAGGGGATAAGAGTGATGGTGTTTAAGGGGAAAACTTTAACAAGTAGTAAATATGCCATAAAAACCTAACGCACAGTGTAATGAATACAGACAATTATATCGTACTATATATGTTATGTAATGTGATAAATACTACTACAATAGCAATCATATTACATACAAATGTAACAAAGTAACACGCCACACACCTTAAACTTACACCATATTACATGTCAAATCTGTTCAATGAAAAAGTGAAGAAAAATAACACTATTCACATGCCAAAATAATTCCTTCACTAAAGAAAATTTTATTATCTTATTAGTTGTTTCTCCTAAACTTCTGCTGTTTTATCCACTCTGTATCAATCTCCTGGAAAAATGTTTATCTTATATATTTATCCTATCATTTAGTACTTAGGGTTTTCCTTGTATTTCCTTTTATTAATTGTACTTTTAAAATGAATTTCTCAACAATATTTTAATTCCTCACATAATTTAAAATTCTTCTAATATTTTTAGCAGCCCATTTTCCTTACCTTTCCAGATATTTCTATCTGTCCTTGCAGACTGACTTAGAGAGCCCTCTTCTGGCCTGATGCTGTGTCAAAAAACATTTTCTTCAGCTTGCAAATAATGTAAGTTTTAAATGCTTTTGGTAATATAATAATAATTGTATAATTCAGGTAAAACCTTTATTCAGAATAATAAAGTTATAAGGAGAAACTGCATGGTTCTATTAAAATATCCTTATCAAAGCAACTTATACTACTTAAGTAGTATAGAAATACCACTTTCGAATAACTGTACACTATTAATCTCGGTATGACAGAGCCTTGCTATCATGTGATGGAACTTGAAGATGAAGCCACATAATAACAAGGTATTTGATACACTAGTAACTGAAGTATGATAAACAAGCTGGAATCTCTGTTAAGTGCCTCTGCCTCAAAGAAGTCTGATAGTTATTTGGTCTTTAATATGTCCCGATTTTAATATAACAATGCCTTTAATAAAACTACAAGTTTGAAAATATAATGGCGGAAAGAATTCCACTTAAATTGATTTTTTTTAATTCTAGGAATAAAGATGTTAATGAAAGTGACCAAACAGAAGTACATACCACCATTAAGTAACTTGCCAATAATTTTTCTTCTTTTTGTAAATAAACAAGCCAATTATAAAGTTTACATAGAAATATATAAAAACAAATATTAAGGACAATTCTTAAACACAGTAATAATTTGAGAAAGTAGTCCTTCCGGCCACATAAATTTTGTTATGAGGCGTCATAGACCCTATGTCTGTGTTCCCATTAGACTGTACTCTCAAGGACAAAACCAATCTCATTCACATTTCTATTCCTAGCACCTAGACAATGCCTAATCTATAGGAATCATAATAAATTTTAAAA
Organism: Orcinus orca; assembly: GCF_937001465.1. Lineage (NCBI taxonomy): Eukaryota > Metazoa > Chordata > Mammalia > Artiodactyla > Delphinidae > Orcinus > Orcinus orca. Next base: position 41,607,792 of record NC_064570.1, on the reverse strand, counting down.
GATTGGGTAAATGTGTTTACCTATATGGTCTCTCCCTTTATAGTTTGAGATTCATGAAGGCAGGAACTATTTTTCACTTTTGTGACCTCAGAATTTAGCACAGTGGATGTTTAATAATTGTTTGTTAAATGGGTTCATTTCCAAAATGGTTTATTTATAGAATACTCATCAGAATTAGAGAGACTTCATGGTAGAAAAAGATAGATAAAGGAAAAGAATGAGAAAATGATATAAATAGAATGAAAATATTATGACAATTCAGAAAATACATTATCAAATCAACTTATATGTAAAAGAAATTAACTTTATTCCATTAAAGGGTTCATAAAATCCATAAGCAAAAAAACCAATACAGAAAAAATAAGCAGAAAATACGAAAAAACAATTGACAGAAAAAGAAACATGAATGGGTCTTAAATATATAAAAAGAAGTTCAACATCAGTCTTAGGAGAAATACATATTAAATCCATATGGAGAAAACAAGAAAAAGATCTCAAATCAACAACATAACTTTACAACATAAGAAACTGGAAAAAGAAGAACAAACTAAATCCAAAGCTATCAGAAGGAAGAAAATAAAGATCAGAGCAGAGATAAATGAAATAAAGAATAGAAAAATAATAGAGAAAATGAATGAAACCAAAAGTTGGTTCTTTGAAAAGAACAAAATTAACAAACCTTTTTTTTTTTTTTCGGTATGTGGGCCTCTCACTGTTGTGGCCTCTCCCGTTGCGGAGCACAGTCTCCGGACACGCAGGCTCAAAGGCCATGGCTCACGGGCCCAGCCACTCCGCGGCATGTGGGATCTTCCCGGACCGGGGCACGAACCCGTGTCCCCTGCAACAGCAGGCGGACTCTCAACCACTGCGCCACCAGGGAAGCCCGCAGAAAAACTAGATGAAATGGCGAATTCCTAGAAGCAAAACCTACTAACACTAAATCATGAAGAAGTAGAAAATCTGAGTAGACCTACAACTAGTAAGGAGATTGAATCAGTAATCAAAAATCTCCAAACAAACAAAAGCCCTAGCCCTGAACCTGATGGCTTCACTGGCAAATTCTACCAAACTAATTAAAGAAGAACTAATATCTATCTTTCTCAAACTTTTCTAAAAACTGGAAGAGGATGGAACACTTGTTAACCCATTCTGAGGTCAGCACTATTCTGATACCAAAGCCAGATGAAGACACTACACGTAAACTACAGACCAACAACCCTTTTGAACACTGATATAAAAATCCTCAAGAAAATATTAGCAAACTGAATTTAGCAGTATATAAAAAGGATTATAGTCCATGACTAAGTGGGATTTATTCCTGGAATGTAAGGCTGGTTTAACATTCAAAAATCAATCAATGCGGGCTTCCCTGGTGGCACAGTGGTTGAGGGTCCGCCTGCTGATGCAGGGGACATGGGTTCATGCCCCGGTCTGGGAGGATCCCACATGCCGCGGAGCGGCTGCGCCCGTGGGCCATGGCCACTGAGCCTGCACGTCCGGAGCCTGTGCTCTGCAACAGGAGAGGCCGCGGCAGTGAGAGGCCCACGTACCACAACAAAAAAAAAAAAAAAAAAAAAATCAACCAATGCTATTATACAGCACAAAAAACAGCAAAAAAAGAAAAACAATCATCTCAAATGAGGCTGAAAAGAGCATGTAGTAAAATGTGACACCCTTTTATGATAAAAACACACAAAAAGCTAGGAAAAGAAGAAAACTACTCAACATAATAAAAGCTATATAGAAAAAACCCACAGGAAACATCATACTCAATGGTGAAAGACTGAGAGCATCTCCTCTAAGATCAGGAAAAAGGATTCCCACTTACAACACTTCTACTGAACAGAGTACTGGAAGTTCTAGCTGGAGCAATTAGGCAAGAAAAAGAAATTAAAGGCATCCAAATTGAAAAGGAAGATGTAAAATTATCACTGTTCACAGATGATATGATCATACACATTCTTTAGCAATAAAGGATGGATTCAGGGACTTCCCTGGTGGCGCAGTGGATAACACTCCATGCTCCCAATGCAGGCACCCTGGGTTTGATCCCTGGTCAGGGAACTAGATCCCACGTGCATGCTGCAACTAAGAGTTTACATGGCACAACTAAGGAGCCCGCCTGCCGCAACTAAGATCCAGCACAACCAAATAAATATTTAAAAAAAAAAAATGTATCTCCACCCTCCTGGGTTTGAGCTGGAGAAATTAAAACAAACAAACAAACAAAAAGAATGGATTCAGCAAAGTATCAGAATACAAAGTTAAGACAGAAAATTTAACTGCATCTCTATACACACTAATAATAAATGATCTGAAGAGGAAATTATGAAAACAATTCCATCTACAATAGTATCAAGAAGAATAAAATACTTAAGATGTAATTTAGCCAAAGAAATAAAAGAATTGTACAATGAAAACTAAAAAACACTGCTGAAAGAAACTGAAGATGACCCAACTAAATGGAAATATAGCCCATGCTCATGGACTGAAAAACTTATATTGTTAAGATGTCAATACTACTCAAAGTGATCTATAGTTTCAAATGCAATCCCTGTCAAAATCCCAATAACATATTTTTTGCATAAATAGAAAAACCCACCCTAAAATTCATATAGAATCTCAAGGGACTACAAATAACCAAAACAATCTTGAAAAAGGGGGACAGAGGAGGACTTACACTCTGTGATTTCAAAACTTTCTACAAAGCTACAGTAATCAAAACAGTGTGGTTCTGGCATAAGGAGAGACATATATAGACCGATGGAACAGAATAGAGAACCCAGAAATAAACCCTCACATATATGGTCAAATGACTTTTGACAAGGTACCAAGACAATTCAATGGGGAAAAGATTGTCTTTTCAACAAATGATGCTGGGAAAACTGGATATCCACATGCAAAAAGAATGAAGTTGGACCCTTACCTAACACCATATACAAGAATTAAGTTGTAAGGGATCTAAGACCTAAAACTATAAAACTCTTAGAAGAAAATATGTGGCAAAAGCTTCATGACACTGGATTTGGTTAATGATTGCTTGGTTACGACACCAAAGACACAGGCAATAAAAGAAAAGTAGACAAATCGGACTTCGTGAAAATTTAAAAATCTCGTGCATGAAAAGACACAAAGGACTATCAACAGAATAAGAAGGCAACCCACAGAATGAGAAAAAATATTTGCAAATCATATATCTGACAAAGGATTAATATCCAGAATAGAGAATCTCTAAAACTCAATAAAGAAAAAACCAAAAAGTCCAATTTAAAAATGTGCAAAGGACTTGAATAGACCTTTCTCCAAAGAAGATACAGAAGTAGCCAATAAGCACATGAAGATGCTCAACATCATTAATCATTAGGAAAATGCAAATCAAAATTACAATGAGATATCATCAGGTTGGTTACTATCAAAACCCAGAAAATAACAAGTGTTGGTGACAATGTGGAGAAACTAGAACACTTGTACACTATTGGTGGGAATGCAAAATGGTACCTCCACTGTGGTAAAACAGTGTGGCAGTTCCTCAAAAATTTAAACAGAATTACCATATGATCCAGCAATTCCATTTCTGGGTATATACTCAAAAGAAATGAAAGCAGGGTCTCAAAGAGATATTTGTACACCCAAATAAATAATATAAAAAATGTTCATAGCAGCATTATTCACTATAGCTAAAATGTGGATTCAGCCCAAGTGTCCATTGAAAGATGAGGGGAAAAGCAAAATGTGGTATACATAAAATGGGATATTATTCAGCCTTAAAAAGGAAGGAAATTCTGACACATGCTACAACACAGATGAACCTTGAGGATATTATGCTAAGTGAAATATGCTAGTCACAAAAAAGACAAATACTGTATAATTCCACTTAACATGAGATACCTGGAGTAATAAAAATTATAGAGACATGAAGTAGAATAGTAGTTGCCAGGGGTCGGGAAGTGAAATGGTGAGTTACTGTTTAATGAGTACAGCGTTTCACTTTTATAAGATTATGTATAATAGTCCCAAACTAGAAACAACCCACATTTTGACAAGTAGAGACAGGTTGAATAAATTATGCTGTCTCCATCAAGCAGCTGTAAAAGCAAAGGAAAGGGATGCTGCCTATGTAATGATATGAAAATAATCACTGTATTTTATATAATTTTATATAATATTAAGGGAAAGAAGCAAGGTGTTGAATACTGTATTTATTTTGATACTTTTTGTGAAGGTAGGAGGATAAAATACATTTATATGTGTTTGTTGTGATATAAGTCAACTCTGGAAGGGTACACTAGAAACTGTTAATAGTAGCTCCTGTTCGTGTGGGGAAAGGGTGTGAACTGGACAGATGGAAAACAGCACTTGGACATCTTTCACTACACATATAAATATGAACCATGTGAACAGATTATTAACTCCAAAAAATGTCCTAATCTTTCAAGCTTAGTATATAATTTACATGTTTTACTAATAAATTGACTACAAAATCCTTTATAATCTTACCTGCAAACTAGCCACATAAGAATCCTCACAATTTACGTAATGTCCTAACATGGCATGTTGTGCTCGTAATTCATTATCCCTTATTCTTTCATGCAGGTGGGTAATTTGTTGCTTCTGCCTGCAAAACATAAGTTGAGGTACCACATTACAAAAAATATACTTTTCTAAGTGATAATTAAAAGCAGAACTTTCAGTATTCTAATTTGGCATAAGAGTTAAAAGTATGATCAATCTTAAAACTCATAATAGGAAATCTTTTTAAACCACAGTACCATGAGATATGTTAAATACAGAAAAAGTTTATACTGTAGAGTACTTCTGACACTTTAAAGAACATAATCTTTTGTAGATTGTAGATTCGAATCTTTTGTAGATTCGAACAAAGTCATGCTTTGCTCTCTTTCTTCTTGTTGCCTAACATAAAAACCGTTTCAATCTCAGTCTGGAATGTCTTTACCTTAATATTATTATTTCCATTCGTCCAAATTCTGTTCAACACTTAATACCAATTGAAGCTTCTGAAAATTTCATTGTCGGGGTGAGAGGTATTTTTATAAATATCATCTAGCTCAACTGCTGTACTATGCCTGCATCTTATCTACAACATCCAGGTTGTATGGTCTACACATAAACATCACCAACGATGGAGAACTCACATGGTGGCAGATTTGCATCTCTGGATAGCTCTGAAATTTCATTTTAATATAACCTCATGCTGGAACCAGGCACACTGAAGTTCAAGTATTTCCTCAGTGGATCATAGCTTTTTTTTTTTTTTTTTTTTTTTTTTTTTTTTTTTTTTTTTGCTGTACGCGGGCCTCTCACTGTTGTGGCCTCTCCCATTGCGGAGCACAGGCTCTGGATGCGCAGGCCCAGAGGCCATGGCTCACGGGCCCAGCCGCTCCGTGGAATGTGGGATCTTCCCGGACCGGGGCACGAACCCGTGTCCCTTGCATCGGCAGGCGGACTCTCAACCACTGTGCCACCAGGGAAGCCCCATAGCTTATTTTAATCAAATTATTTAACTTTTGTGACTATGTATCCTTAAACATTTGAAAACCATTATGTGCCAGGCAACATGCTAAGACCTTTATATGTATTATCATTAATCTTCAAAAATTTAATAACAAGTCTCATGCTAAGGTTATAAGAGAGAGAGTGAGAGCAAAAGAGAGCAAGAGCATGTGCTTTCAAGGAATAATAAGGATACACGTGGGTAAACAAATAGCTTGATGTTTTCCAAAATTACTTACAAAATAACTTTTGGAGCAAGTTCAGACTGCATCAAAGAGCTTATTCTATTCAGAGCTGTTTTTATTTGTTTTTCAGATATGCTATCCTTTATGAACATCCACACAGAAAATATCAAACAGGAAACAGATAGGTTAGGAGAGATTACTCACATGGTACTTTTCAAATAATGTAAAACTTTACAAAGAAAACTAAACTTCCTCTTCCAGCCAAGATGGAGTAACAGGAACCAGTTTTGCCCTTCCCCTTGACATAATTACAAAATGGAACAAAATACAGGTAAGAAAGACTCTCAAGACACTGGACAACAGGCAATCACCGTGACTTCTGGGAGGTGGACAACAAATTCTATGAGTCCTAAGATTGCCAGAGATTAGCGTTTTAAGCCTTAGCCTCTGAACAGGGAAAGTGACCTCTCTGAGTTGAAAAAACAAAGCTGGTAATCTGGAGAAACCAAGGCAGCTAGAGTTCACAGTGCAGAGCCACCCTTGAGTATTCAGTTGAGTGTTAACTAACGAATGCGTGAAGAAACTACTTTAAGTGGGGAGGGGGCGTTATGGGGTGGGGGTGGGGGATATGTTAGCCAAAAAGATTAGAAGAAACAGTGCCTGAGGCTCACATCGGGCCCGGAATTGTGCCTGTTCCCAAATGCCAAAACTTCATAATTTACAGGGTATCAGTTAGCAGCAATTTCCAACTGAGGGCAATTTGGGGCTCAGAACAAAGTGCAAGAATACAAAAATAACGGCTTCCCTGGTGGCAAAGTGGTTAAGAATCCGTCTGCCAATGCAGGGGACACGGGTTCCAGCCCTGGTCCAGGAAGATCCCACATGCCCCGGAGCAACTAAGCCCGTGTGCCACAACTATGGAAGCTGCGCTCTACAGCCCGCACGCCACAACCACTGAGCCCGAGTGCCGCAACTACTGAAGCCCGCACACCTAGAGCCCATGCTCCACAACAGGAGAAGCCACCGCAACGAGAAGCCCGTGCACCGCAACAAAGAGTAGCCCCTGCTCGCCACAACTAGAGAAAGCCCGCGTGCAGCAACAAGACCCAACGCAGCCAAAAATAAAAATAAACAAAATAAATTAATTAAAAAAAGAATACAAAAATATGTAACATCCAAAACAAGTTAAAATTCATAATGCCTGGCATCTCAAAGAAGCAGGAAAATATGACCCACAATAAGGTGAACAGCCAATCAACTGAAAGTGAGCTAGAACTGACACAAATGACAGAATTAATAGTGAAGGACACGAAATCAATTATTGTAACTATTTTCATATGTTCAAGAAACTAGAAGAAAGACATAATATGTTAAGCAGAGACATGGAAGACATAAATATTATCCTGAATGGGATTAGGGCAGATTAGAATTTGCAGAAGAAAAGATTAGGGAATTTGAAGACATATCAATAGAAATGATCCAAAAAGAAACAGAAAAAAAAGACAAATAGATGAAACAAAACAAACAAAACAAAAACTCAGAGAATCAATGAGTTGTGGATTTCTTTAAAAGGCCAAATATATGTGTAATTAGAATCCCTATAGGGGAGGTGAGGGGAGGAGGAATGAGCAAGAAAAAGTATTTGTAGAAAACTGGCCAAATTTTTTCCAAATCTGCTGAGAATGACACACCCACAGATCCAAGAAGACCAAAGAACCCAAAGCACAAATAACAAAAAGAAAACTAAACCAAGGAACATCCTAATCAAATGACTTAAAATCAGTGATAAAGAGAAAATCCTAAGAGTAGTCAGAGGAAGAACGGTAAATGCGTTAAGGGAGTATAGCCTGAAAATACTCCCAAAGTATATTAAAAGGATGCTTTTACATTTAAAGGCAGACCTTGGAGATATTGCAGGTTTGGTTCCAGACCGTGGCAATAAACTGAATATTGCAAGAAAGCCAGTCACACGAATTTTTTGCTTTCCCAGTGCATATAAAAGTTATATTTACATTATACTGTAATCTATTGCATAATAGTATGTCTAAAAAAAAAGTCTGTACCTTAATTTTAAAATATTTTATTACTAAAAAATGCTATCATTTGAGCCTTCAGCAATGTATATGTCTCTCATTTAATTACATGTGGAAGTAAAATCGCATTATAATTTTGCTAGGTAAACTTTTAAAATCAGTGGTGGATTATTTGGTATAGTGTGGATTTTTTTTTAATGGAATTCATATTAAATGTCCTTCTAACTCATCTGCTTTAGAAGCTAGGACTTATAATATTTCTAAAGCAAGGCCTAAGTGTACATATCATGGTTATTAAAAGTTATTAAAATTCCAACTTCACAGATATGATCAATTAACATATGACAGTTTGCTCATAGCAATTTGCAGAACATCTTTTACTTTGAGACGGACCCCATAATGCAAGAGTCATATTTATTCTCCATCACAAGTGTTGAAGTAAGATTTCGTTATTTTTATCAGCTTATCTGAGTATTTAAATACAGTTTCAATAGTTTGTTTCTATCTATTTTGGTTGTTTACACCTAAGTATATAGCTTTATAAAATCAATTTCTGAATCTATTTTGTTTCAAGGCCAACTGCTACACTGTGCGAAATTTGATTCTGACACTAAACACCTTAAGTTAGCATCAGACTCCACAGCTTTAAGGGCATGATCCCCAACAAGAAAGCCTCACTTCAGATGCCAGACTCAAGTGGGATCCCCAGACCATCCACACTTCTAACCAAATGGCTACAAATCTGGAGAGTTCCCAGAGTTTTTATTATAGAATTTCATTGTGTGGGCAAGATTGATTAAATCACTGAACTCAATCTCCAGCCTCCTCCTCTCCCTGGAGGTTGGACTGGCTCAAAAGTCCCAACCCTCTGATCACAGGGTTGGTCTCTATGGTAAATAGCTGAAGCTGCTATCCAGGGCCCAAGAATCACCTCATTAGCATAAATGCAGGTGTGTTCCAGGGCTCATGAATAAAAAAGACATTCTAAAGATTTACAGTCTCCTTTCCAAGAACCAGAAACAATGGCTAGTCAGATTCTCTATTGTTGGACAAGATCTTAAGAAGATTTGTAGATACTATATTGTAAATTGCAAGTAATGACAAAATGAGAATTCTCCTCTATACTGCCAGTATCATTTACTAATAGCATTAACTCAGCCATGACCACAGAGGGTATAGGGTTTCCTCTCTGAATCTGGCTCCTGTGCACTGACTTACCCCTATATTTTATCTGTTCAATTCAGCGGCACAAGCTATGCAATTTCTAAGTGTAAATCATCATATGAACTACTAGTATCAGCAACAGCATAGGTTAACCAACAACCTTAACCTCTTTTTCATTAAAATGAGGCTATTTGCTCTGCATGAATATTTAGTGAGTACCTACTATGAGTAATAAAATGTACATGAAACTGTCTCTTCTGTGAAGAGATCAAAGTCGACTGAGGAAAGACAAGTACGTAAACATAACTATTACATATACAAAACATGTATAATGTGGCTACTGTTTGCTGATGGGCACTATGCATCAGACAGTATTAGTGCTTTTTACATACATTTATTCATTTAATCCTCATGCTGTACAACTAGGTGGGAGAGGAGAGTTGCCTAGAAGAGTGATCTTCAAAAACCTCATTTTTTGCTTAAGTGGTGAAACTCCTTGTACCCAGGCAGATGAGAAGATCAATATGCAAAAGGTCAAGTACCCTATTCAGAATTACCTAAATGGTTAGTGTCCAATATAAAGCATTAGAAACCAGGTTTCTTCCTTTTTTTTCTGAGTTGTTTTTGAAATTAACCTATTTGCTTTGTCTCACAAGATGGGGAACATTTAAGAAGTTTCTTTTTCTTTTTAATTAAAAAAATTTTTTTACTTTATATTGGAGTATAGTTGATTAACAATGTTATGTTAGTTTCAGGTGTACAGCAAAGTGATTCAGTTATACATATACATGTATCTATTCATTTTCAAATTCTTTTTCCATTTACGTTATTACAGAATACTGAGCAGAATTACCTGTGCTATACAGTAGGTCCTTGTTGGTTATCTATTTTAAATATAGCAGTGTGTACATGTCAATCCCAAACTCCCAATCTATCCCTCCCCGCACCCGACTCTTCCCCACTGGTAACCATAAGAAGAACAGTTTCTATAGCAGTTATTTTTCCTTAACATTTATCTGTTTTGACCTAATTATCCAAAATCTACGAAAGCTATATGCATTGCAAAAAAAAAACCCCACGTTTTTCTCATGCAATCATGAATAACTTGATATTTTCAGGAATAATATCCAGCATACAATTTTTAGTTAAGTGACTTAAAAGGTATCATCACCCACACTGTATTCCAAAGTAGAAAAGTTCAGCATCTTTACTCTCAGTTCCATCCAGGAAGAAACTAAATCCTGTCAATTCTGTCTCTGAAATAGTCTCTGCATGTGTTATCACCATTTTAAAGGCCATTAGTCTAATCTGGTTCCTGGAAAAAAGATATACTATAATTTTGTTCTAATTTTCATCACTATATGTGTTATAAAGATCTTTATATATGAACATTTTTACTTTTTTTTTTTTTTTTTTTGGTGGTACGCGGGCCTCTCACTGCTGTGGCCTCTCCCATTGCGGAGCACAGGCTTCGGACACGCAGGCTCAGTGGCCACGGCTCACGGGCCCAGTCGCTCCGCGGCATGTGGGATCTTCCCGGACCGGGGCACAAAACCATGTCCCCTGCATCGGCAGGTGGACTCCCAACCACTGCGCCACCAGGGAAGCCCAAACATTTTTACTTTTAAATTCTGGTCATGTTGCTTTAGAAACAGGAGTTGCTACTTTTTCTTCCTCTGTTTTATATAATATCAAATGCATTAATCATCAAAAACTTTATAATAAGCATGTAAAATATCAAAGATTATTTAAGACACTGGGTGTGGTAGATTGTTTACAAAAACATCCACAAGTATTCCCTTCCCTGTATTACTCATACTCCTTTTTGATGTGATTTTGCTGTTCCTACTGTCCACAGGTGAAGTCTCCTGGCCTTGTGACCAATAAGAACATAGTGGAAGTGATTTTTTTTTTTAAGCAGACTTTATTTTTTAGAGAAGTTTTAGGTTCACAGAGAAATTAAACTAAGGGTACAGAGATTCTCCATAGGGACTTTGTGCCAGTTCTGAGCCTAAGCTCCAAGAGAACGTGTGTGCTTCATTTTCTCTTTGAACTTCACCCTATGAACAAACCCTGGTTAGCATACTGGAGGATGACAGACCCCCATGGAGCATAAGGACCATCCAGATAAGGCTAGCCTAGGCCAGCCAACTCCTACTTGACAATGTGGCCACCATAGATCCATAAATGAGACTAGATAAAGAATCGGCCAAAAATGGGCAGAAGACCTAAATAGACAATTCTCCAAAGAAGACATACAGATGGCCAAAAGATACATGAAAAGATGCTCAACGCTGCTAATCATTAGAGAAATGCAAATCAAAACTACAATGAGATACCACCTCAGACCAGTCAGAATGGCCATTATCAAAAAGTCTACAAATAATAAAGGCTGGAAAGGGTGTGGAGAAAAGGGAACCCTCCTACACTGTTGGTGGGCATGTAAATTGGTACAGTCATCATGGATAACAGTATGAAGGTTCCTTAAAAAGCTAAAAATAGAGAGCTACCATATGATCCTGCAATCCTATCCTGGGTATATATCCAGAGAAAACCATAACCTGAAAAGACACATGCACCCCAATGTTCATTGCAGCACTATTTACAACAGCCAAGACACGGAAACAACCTAAATGCCCACTGACAGATGAATGGATAAAGAAGGTGTGGTACATATATACCATGGAATATTACTCAGCCATAAAAAGAACGAAATAATGACATCTGCAGCAACATGGATGGACCTAGAGATTATTATACGAAGTGAAGTAAGTCAGACAAAGACAAATAAATATGATATCACTTACATGTGGAATCTAAAAAAAATAATACAAATGAACTTATTTACAAAACAGAAACAGACTCACAGACATAGAAAACAAACTTATGGCTACCAAAGGGGAAAGATGGGGGAAAGGGATAAATTAGAAACTTGGGAGTAAATACACACACTACTATATATAAAATAGATAAACAACAAGAACCTACTGTATAGCACAGAGAACTATACTCAATATTTTATAATAACCTATATGGAAAATGAATCTGAAAAAGTGTATATATATATATATATATATATAAATAAAACTGAATCACTTTGCTGTATACCTGAAACTAACACAACATTGTAAATCAACTATACTTCAATAAAAAAAATTTTTTTAATTAAATAACAGAATTGGCCAACTGAGCAACTTGAATGATTTTGGATTATTTCCTTAGTATCCATCTATATATACAGAATTGACAAATATAAATATATTTTAATAGATTACATCAATAATTATCTGCATTTCTTACTGCCATAGACTGAATGTTGTGACATGCACCCGCCCTCCAAATTCACACATTAAATCCTAATGCCCAATGTGTGGTATAGGGGGTAGAGGGCCTTTGGGAGGTGACTAGGTCATGAGGACAGAATCCTCATGAATGCAATTAGTGCCATTACAAAAGAAGCTCCAGAGAGCTCCCTTGCCCCTTTCATCATGGGAGGTTACAGCAAGAAGACGGCCATCTATGAATCAGGAGGTTGGCTCTCACCAGACATTGAATCTGCCGGTGCCTTGGGACTTCCCAGACTCCAGAAGTGGGAAAAATAAATGTTTGTTGTCTATAAGCTACCCAGTCTATGGTATTTTATTATAGCAGCCCAAATGAACTAAGACACTTATTAACTTATACCCAATAGAATGGTATAATGGTGTTTAAAAAATAATAAAAGCCAAGTGATTCTGATTGAGGGCAAATCTATTCATATTAATGAAAGTCTGAATTTTGGTGTGTTTAAAAACAGTATTAATTTCAAGTCTATACAATGAGTTAAATTATTTAAGTGTTCAAAATATATATCCAACAGGGTTTATAATTATTTATACATAAAATTCACTTGTACTAGAAGTATCTAATATTTTAAAATAGCCTTTTCATAAAATCAATTATAACTATCTCTTACAATCTTCATTCATTTATCAAACATGGAAGTATCAAGCACTAAGTACATGTACTACGTGCCAGGTTCTGTTCAAGATGTTGAGAACATAGTGGAGAATAAGGAAGCCCAGATGTCTATGCTCTAGTTTACTTCCCAGCAGATCTTGCTTAACACTGCTAAGTTTCTAAGCAAAATCTTTTGAAATTTCAACTATTAAATATATTTAAAGATTTGAATTAGGATTTAATTTTAAGGTTAAAATATCTACTACTTTATCCCATATAAGCATATGAAAATAAGTAGTAACTAGCACTGATTAAGAAAAAATGCCTCCTCAAACTAGTTCCCAATTACCATGATATGCAACATGTTTAACTATCCCAAAAGTATACATAAATGATGTAGAACCAATATAGATCATAAATAATTAAGTAATATTAAGGTTTTTTGCTGAGAATAATCAGGAGACTATCAAGTTTAAAGAAATTTGTTTTCAGAGCTTTGGTACTGAAATAGGCAAAATTTTGGAAATGTCTCCCAAAATTTTCAAAATTCTTATCTGTAGGTCATTTAATTTTAAACATTCATGATTTTCATGCTTTCTGTGCTATCAGATCTAACATACATTAGTTAAAGGAAGCTACCACTTTAAAGTAGCTTTCCAATTTGATAGTTCCCAAGTATAAAACACAAAGACACTAGCTTTGATAGTTCATCAGCATTGCAGCTAACTTGTTACATGTACAAAAAAGATGGAGAGGAGTTTCCAAATAATGAGTTACCCTAATATAAATAAGAAGATGGTAGAAAACAGACACAGATAGACAGATACATAGATAGATAGATAGGCAGATAAACCAACTGACCCTCAGTTCTGATAGTGGTTCTTAAAAGTACTGGGATTGGGGATGGACAGACATGAGACATCAGTGTACTTGTAAGGTTCTATTTCTTAAACTCTAAGCAGTGGGTACAAAGATATTTGTTTTATTAATCTACATTTCGGCATGCCTGAAATATTTAGTAATTAAAAAAAAAGACTCACCGATCAATTACAATTTCTTTCTGCCTTAGTAGTCCTTCTTTTATTTTCAGCACTGATTCCCACTTATTGAAATCTTGATAGCCAGGAGGTGAATAACTTTGACGAGATGATCCAGTCAAAACCTGCACAAACATGTTTAAACGATTAGTATACTAAAAGTGGCTAAAGGGAATATTTATATGTCACCTTGTATTTTCCCAGTGATTTTCATTTAAAAAAAAATAGAGAACTGTCCATTTGATTTTTTTAAAAAACCATCTTAAATCACACCTGTGAATACAATATAACTTGAAGAATTTCAAGGAAGTTCTAAAGTAAATGTACAAATCTAATGAAGAATTGGTGACAAGAGAACATTATTATAATACTATATGTAAGATCCTGTTCTCATTACTTTGTGGAAGCTTTCTGGAAATAAGTAATTAATCATTGCCTAAGGAAGGAGTACAATAAAAGAACATACCAAGGCTAGACTGTACAAGCATTACCAGAAGGGTTTTCACAAGGGAATAAAAATAGTATCTGTAGCATTCAGACTTCAAATTGTCATTCATCACATCAACCTTTAATTACACTGAAATTTCAAAAGCTAAAATATTTTCATGATGTAGTAAATATATCCATAGAAAATGACTATTAAGCAGATAATCTAGATGATTACTGGTCTCCAGTGTTTATTATATATCATTAAGAAAAAATTCGATTTAGACTTTAAGAAAAATTTAAGATATTTAAAACAGATAATAACAAAACCCAATACAGCAGATATCCTCAAATTTCTATCACTGAAACAAAATCAAAATTTTAATACTGGTGGTACTTATTGAACTGTGTCCCTTCAAAAAGATGTTGAAGTCCTAGCCCCTAATACCTCAGAATGTAGCCTCATTTGGAAATAGGGACTTCACAGATATAGTCAAGATGAAGTCATGAGACTGATGTAAAAGGGGAAATCTGAACGCAGACATGCACACAGAAGACTATGTAAAGAGATACAGAGAGAACACCATGCGAAGATGAAAACAAGAGATTGGAGTGATACATCTACAAGCAAAGGAACACAACAAGATTGCCAGAAAACCACTAGAAACAGGCCTGAAACAGATTTTTCTTCACAGCCCTCAGAAGGAACTAACTTTGCTGACACCTTGATTTTGGACTTCTAACCTCCAACACTGTGAGACAATAAATATCTGTTGTTTAGGCTACCTTGTTTGTGTCCTTTGTTATGGTAGCTCTAGGAAACTAGTGAATTTCCAATACAACTGGTAAATCAAATAGGAAAATAAATTCCTTGGCAAGCTAAGAGATGCTATATAAACACCACAAAGCAACTTTAGGAGAATCAAATGTGCAGCAATATTTTTTATCCTTTGTTTTCCAAAGATGCTACTGACAAGACCTACTTCTGAATAACCACTAACTGGGTGACATCAACTAGTCCTAGGTTAAACCTTTAAATTAAGATGATTGTCAAGTAATACTAGGACAGGATGTTTCAGGCAGCACAAAGACAGCACAAGGTGATCAGATTAAGAAGCGTAGAAACTAGATAACAGGGTATATAACTTTGTCAGATGGTCACATATTTGGAGTCTAAGTGACACATAGGGTTATAGAGACAGGTTAGTCAGAGATCTGGTCTTTGAATTTCACTCTTTCTCTTGCCCAACATATAGCTCAGGCTGATACTGGGCCAGTATGCACCAGTACAGATATATTAGTTGTAGCAGTACTGAAGTACTTTCACTGTGGTTGAACACTAGCTGCTGCCCAAACCCAATCCTGAGAACTTTCCATCATCCAACAAATAAAGAGTTACTTCCTGGCATAAAAAGGGGCCCTCGAGACACTACTTATGGCATCCTTCCTGATTGGTTGGTTTCTACTAGTCAGCCCCTCAAAATTCCCCCACCCCAACACTACCTACCAGCTTATATTTAGTTGGCAGAGCTAGGATTCAAATATAGGCAGCCCAACAAAAGAGCACCACACTGTCTCACTCTTTCTCCTATGGCCCAGTTGACCAAGAGGTATTTCAAATTTCATAGCATTACAGGAACTGGAAAATATGTTTGAAACTAACTGCTCTTAAAAACCAAGAGAAGATTAAGCACTATAAACAATATTGTTGATATTAAGAGAAAGTCTATGCTTATTGCAACTCCATGTTACTTAATGACTATCAGTTTAATAGGTACTCATTTCATGAAATTTATTTTGTCAAACTGTAGCTCAAACAGGAATTCATTAAAACTGGTAAAAACTAAGCAAGACAAAAGACCATATCAATAATTCCAAAACTCAACATAAGATGTGGAAATTATCAGGATGATATGGTGAACCATTTGTGCTATAATTTATAATACTAAATATTTAATTTTTTTGTAGAATAAAAGTGAATATATATTTTATTTATATATTGAATTATATATTAATATCCTGATAACAGGTTACAGATATTTTAAATATTGGTTTTTGTATATTGTTACCATGCCTAGCAAAAAACTTCTAAGATAGCTTGAGGATCTATGGTATCCTCTTCCAAAACTTTATAAAAGGTTCCTCCACTGCTGATTAACACAAATCAGGAATGACCTATACGATAATATTTTAAGCTATGTTTTACCTTACATATCTTGTACCTATTTCAATAAGACAAGTGCCTAGACAATAGATGATGATCTTTTCAAGAAGACATTAACTATTCTATTCTTCCACCAGTCATCTGCTAAAATTTTTCCCATGGCTGACAACTGAAGGAAAAGCCTTTTCTTGTTTTATAAAACTTCCCGGCATCAAGAAAGAGGGAATAAAGAGAAGAAACAAGTAGATCTGCAAGACAAAAGCAAACAACAGTACTACTTGGTTTATAGCACCTGAGTCACCGACAGGATGGAATGCTGAAGTACTTGCCAGATACATCCAGTGAATACACATAAAACAAAACATGAAACTTTATTCTTCTGATTTGTAGCTTCCTTAACCTAAACCCTTTAGAAAACAAAAATTGACCCATAAAATTGAGCAAACAGGAATAAAGGAAAGGAAGCCTTTCTCTGTAATTAAGACGCAATAAACAATTACCAAATCAGCAGCATGGCAGTCTTCCTACGAAACTTTAATCCTGATTCATAGAAGTAGTTTAAAAAGGAGAATGAATCCTGACACACAACCTAATGCTGCAGGTGGAGTTACACATAATTTTAAAAACCTGTTTATATCTACCTATCACTGAAAATGACAATTACGGAAACATGTTACCTTTTAAGGCTTTTGTAATGAGGCCATAGGGCATGCTACACTAAATGAAGTTATAGAACACAATTTGAATTACCTAGCAAGAGTTATTAAAATCATATTGTGACATCTCAAATAGCAAGGCAGCTACTGTACCTTTATGATTTTGCATACTATATAAACAATGCTGTACTACTAAAGATATACAGAAAAGAAACAACTGATGAAATTTTATATTTATTATAATTTATAGCAAATTGGAAGTTTGTATCCTCTGACCAACATCTCCCCATTTCCCTACCCCCTACCCTCTGGTAACCACCATTCTAGTTTCTGTTTCTATGAGTTTGGCATTTTTAGATGTCACATACAAGTGACATCATACAGTATTTTTCTTTCTCTGACTTATTTCATTTGGTCAACTAACTTCCGAAGGGGCAAAGCTGATTAAATGGGGAATTGAATTTGGTATCTAATCAAAAGAAGTGAAAACGTATGTCTACAAAATCCTGAAAGCAAATGTTTAATCACCCAAAACTGGAAACAAACCATTAACTGATAAATGGATAAACAAACTGTGCTACATCCACAAAATGCAATACTAACTCAACAAAAACAAAATATATACTAACCATGGGCCTAGACTTTATTTTTCTCTCTATCTCAAAGTAGGACTGAGGGGAAATGAAGGCCTTGCCTGCTGAGGGAGAATATGTAAGTACTCAAAGATGCTCTGTAGATGATACAATGCACTATCTCGGCTATAATTTCCTATCTATTCATCGCTACAGTGCTATCCTACATAGGCAAATAATTGAGAGATAAATGACCAGATGAAGTAAATACTGTACACCAAGAATGCAAAAACAGAGTTGGAAATGAAGGGTAGCACAATATGCTACCCCAAAATACGACTGTAGGAGTTCAGGACACGCCACCATAATTAATGACATATTAATTATTTTGAGCTGTAGGCACTTGAAAACGAGCAAATGCAGGGAGAGGCTTTTTCTGAACTCCACTCTCTGCCTAAAGACAGATCCTCCCAAAGGAACTCAACTGTCATAAATCCCCTCCCTGGGAGTTTCATCAATCTGGGAAGATTGGCTCTTGTCACAGGAAAGGAGACTAGAAGCAGACATTGCACCCAGACAAACTTTCCCACAGGAGGTTATCATCTTTCCTATCTATTCTTCTAAGGGCCTATTCAACTCTCCTAAAAATCGTCTATTGTCCCCTGAGAGGCCTGCATCCCTCCTCTGCTTTTCCTGAATTGAGTGGTATTTAATCATGAATTCTAAAGCCACCTCTCTGAGTTCCTCATTTTCGTACACAAGGTACATAGGTTAATAAACTTCTATTTGTTTTTTTCTTGTAATCTATCTTTTATTACAGTGGTCTCAGCTAAGAACTAAGAATGGTAGAGGGAAAATTATTATTATTATTATTATTATTATTATTTTAACCAGTACGCGGGCCTCTCACTGTTGTGGCCTCTCCCATTGCGGAGCACGGGCTCCGGACGCGCAGGCTCAGCAGCCATGGCTCATGGGCCCAGCCGCTCCGCGGCATGTGGGATCTTCCCGGACCGGGGCACGAACCCGTGTCCCCTGCATCGGCAGGCGGACTCTCAACCACTGCGCCACCAGGGAAGCCCGAGGGAAAATTATTTGTCCTCCCCTATAACAATTACAAGCTGGTTCTTAAGAGTTGTCAATACTTAAGAAGAACAAAGAAGCCTTCTCTTAAGATGGGACAATGCTGCTTCCAAATATGAAAAAGAAGAAAGTATTTCATATTGAAATAACCTCTCCCCATAACCATTAGTAACACATTTTTATCCCAAGTAGTTAGAAAGCAATTAAGAATTTCTATTCAATAAAATCATAACTGGTCATGAGAGGAATACCATTTTGTGGCAGAATTTCAAGTCATCAGTCATGTTTCTACTTGACCATAACCAATATAAGTAATCAAGGAGAATATAATTTAAACATATGAATATATTATATTTATAGCTTGTGAATAATAAAACTGTAACTAGACATGAACATGAAGTCTAAAAGATAATTATCAAGGCATATAACTGTGAGCTAACTTCAAGCACGGAACAGAAAGGACATCATCAAAGTAATGAATATTTCAAAATCTGTACAGCAAAACAAGGACAACTTTTACAAGTAAACATTTTTTATACATATTTGGTAGTTACCAAACTCAGGGAGGGAAGGGAACTCCTCATTTAGATGTTTTACCTAAAAATACATAAGATACAATTGTTGCAATGGTGGTTTGGAGGAGAAAACAGTAGACTAGCCAAATAGTCTAGCCAGTAGACTAGCATAACTCTTCTGCATCTAGAGCCCAACCACCCAGAGATATAACACATATATTGGCACCTCTTATTGTAAACAGCAAATTCCACTCTCATAACTGAATAGGGAAAACAAGCATCTACAACAATCCCAAACATATCTATTTAGATGAGACCCAGATGCTATGAAAAGTTGCCAAAATATGTCATGTAACGGTCAAACATGCTTCTAAAATAAGCTCACTATTTGCATCTGAAAATAGTTCCAAATTCTTTGGCTTCAGCCTGGACAAATACTGTTAAATTTAGATAATCTAGTGCTGCCACACTTAACTAGAATACAGCCTCTGCAGTTCTTCAAGTTTGTTATCTCTCTTTCATTTGCTTTTGTTCCTTAGCTCATTCACCACTCACAACATGTCAAATAACACAGCAGATCTTCCTCTCTTTCCTGGAATAGTCTATCTGAAGAGATACTCTATGAGTGCTTTTTGGTAAAAGGATCAGGACACCTCACCCAGAAGTAAGTTCACAAAGCTCAATAATGAAGATGAAAATAAATTACAAATTACACAGAGTTTAGAGTTTTTATTCAACGAGAAGGAAAAACACGGACTATATGATTACTGAAAGAACTGTCATTAAAATAAAATCTGTATCTTACATATTATATTATTACTAAAAGAATGTGCATTTAATAAAAATAATCTGTATCTTAACTAAGCCCATGTAGTTATTTACGGAATGTATTACTACATATTTCTCTAACAAAATAAAAACAAATCATATAAAAAAATTCTATCCATAACCTCTTCATCAGAGTGACTAATTATAAACAGAAGTATGCATCTTAACTCTTGAAACTTAAAGAAGGAACTGAGTTTTTAATGATCTCATTAGTTCTTCAATTTGTCTTTATAACTAACTCTATAATGCTATTTTTGCCATCCTAATATGCTTTACTGAAATAACAATGCAAATATATCAAGTTACTTCAAGGGTAAAAGACCCTAAAAAAATGACAAAAAGAAACTAATGAGAGGAATATATCCTACATTTTATATCTTAAAAATACATGTACATGAAAATAAAGAGAACCCTAAACATATTAGTGATTCTCACCATGCTAAACAACTAAGTTACTATTAATGTAACTATTTTCTTTTGGAGGAAGGGACACTTTTCCTCTCAAAAATCAATCTGGTTTATGTCTAATCTGTGTTAGCATGAGCATGTTTTCTAAAAATGCCAACAAAGGAATGATCTATGCATGAAACATGATCTCATTACAGTTATAATGCAAAAGTGAAGCGGGTAAATGATATATCCAAGATTGAGGAACAAATCATTTTCCCTAAGAAATCAATTAGAAGATTGGGGGTGGGGGGGTGTTTAAGTCTTCAAATTTAATCATGGATTTTACTTATAAACAAATAGAACGTAGCATTTTCCAAAGGTTTTGTATAATTACTTAAGGATAACAAATGTACCAGACTACAGAACCAGATTCTACTAAAACGGAGCTGTAGCATAAGCGCTAACATATTTCACTTATTTTTAAAAGCAGATTACCAAAATATGTTTTATCAAGTTTTTTATCATATTGTACTATTGAGAGATAAAAGAAAAATATATAATAATACATGTGTTTGGGGACCAAAGCACTGCCTACATTATTTTAAAAATGAAAGGATTTTTCTCAAAGTATACAAAAATAATTATTAATGATGGTTATTTTGTGAGCAGAGAGGGAGGAGGCTTTTACTTTATATCAGTTGGGATTAACTGACTTTGCTTACCATACATGTACTACTTACTTCTTTTCGGACAGTGTAATTATGGGCCATTAAATACTTTATTCTTCCATATGTTAAAATTACTGCTTTTTAAAAAAATATTTCAAGAGTCAACAATGGGTAATCTTCTCAGGGTAAAATTGTTGAGAGGAGTTTAGAGGGGCAACTTGATTGCTGTTCAATTTAAACATCCTTTCACATATTTTGCTAAAAAGTATAAGCACCAGAAATGTTAGAGATTTTCTTTTTTGTCATGCCCAGAGTCTAGTTCATCCCTAGCCCATAGCACACAATCAACAAAAAGACAATGACTAACAACAATCCCTCAAGTATATTTCTCAGCCTTCAAAACAATCCAAAATTATTTTGAACAGCACAGACAGGTATTGTAATTAGAGTGACAGTACTTATGACAGTACTTACGGCAGTGGTTCCTTTCCCACTTCAGTCTGCATCACGATAAGCTTGGCCTTATTCTTTTATAACTCCTGGTACTCAGCACAGAACCTGACAATATTTGCTAAATATTAAGCAATCTAAAAATTTACAATCTACAAAAGTCTACCATCCCTGAAATTACCATTACTTAAAAATCTCTACTATCATTTTTATAGCAATGATATACATAATAAAAAGAAATGTATATACTCTAAAGATTAGAGTTCAAAGATCAATCCACAAACTTACATTTGAATAAAAATCATGCTTTCCAGCTCTTGAGGTTCAGCCTCATTTCTTTCAGACCCAGGAAATCTCTGAATAATCTACATAACTAATTTAATTTTAGTTTGCATTTTAGAGATACATTTGAAAGAAAGTCTTCAGTGACCATACTGTGTTTCTATTTTGCAGGTGTAAAGTCTCAAGAGCATTTTCTGATTCTCAAACAATCAGCACACAGATTCATAATGATCCAAACACTGAATTTTTAGATATTTTATGTTTTTAAGTTAGATTTTAAAAATCAACATATTATGCTGGAGTCAACAATCAACTCTTCAACTATCCATGGCCCTAACTAAGCAATAAACCTATAAAAATGAATACATTAACACAGCCTGATAAACTTTGCCAAAAGTATGCTCTTGATCTTAATGCTAAGGGCTGGTCCTGGAACCTACTCACCACCTTTGACCAACTCAAGGGCAAATGAAAACCCCAGATGATGACATGTTCACATCCTTTTGCTGTGCTATATAAGCTTTTAATTTGGAGATGGGTTAAGGAGGAAGTACAGATTACTGAGATATAGCAAAACAATGTACAACTCGCAGTACATTAAACTGCTGATAAAAAGTTACAATGTCTACGTATTAGAAAGTTGGGCTTATTAACCTTGTCCACTGGGACATCACTTGCTTTATAAGATAAACATGAATTTTACATATCAAAATCCATTTTACATAACCTTTTCAAGAATGCATCTATGCTGAAAATTCAAGGGTCAGTTGGTCAGTTGCATTTGTATTCCATACCTTCCTTTAACTTATCCTTTTACAAGCTCACTTGTAATGGCAAAGTAACATTCAAAATATCCATTAACCTTAATTTCCAAGGGATTAGCAGTGTGAGGAGTAAAGAAAAAATAAATCAGTCCCTATTCATGAAATTTATGGTAAAGAAAAAATACCTACAAAATGTATAAAGTCCCCCTCTAACTTCTGCTTAATCTGAGTTTCCTGAATTGCTAAGAGATATTCACTTATTACTTATGCAATTAAAAATTAAGAACAAACAAAACAGGCTTCTCCCTACCTATTTTTGAATAATAAAGGCATTCCAAAGGTACTTTCCAAACAAGAAAGTAAGGAATAGATTCCAGATAGAAGAAATAACACACACAAACGGCAGAGTTGTCAAATATGGTGGGAATAGATGACAACACCAGATTAGGAAAAACCTCTGTATGCAGTACTGGAAAATTTGGGGTTTTAATCTTGAGGGACATGGTGGTAATAAAGAAAAGTTCTCAGCATGTGAGAACCAAATTTACCCTTGAGAAGGCAACTTGGATATCAGGGTAAAGAAGTGGAGAGGCTCAAGACAGAAGGTATATGTAAAAGTTCAGAGGAGAGCTGATAAGGCTATGTGAACACAGATTTCTAACTGGCAATCTGCATTTGATTTCTTAGTGGACCAGAGTCTGGGAGAAGAAAGAAAGAAGGATGAGTCTCAAATTTCCATTTTGGATGACAAAATAAGTAATGATGCCATCATAAAGATTGGGAATGCAAGGAGCTCAGTTGCTGGGATGCCAAGCACAAAGATAATGAATATAAGGGATGGGGTGGGACTACAAATTATTGAAGTGGATTAGAATCTTCCTAACAAAGGAACAACATCATGGTCTACAGAGTTCTGAAGCAAGTATCTGGAGACCTGAGGGTTGTTTTTTGTTGTTAAATTGGTTGTGTGTGTGTGTGTGTGTGTGTGTGTGTGTGTGTGTGTGAAAGAGAGAGAGAGAATTTTGGCTTCAATTCTGCCAGCTTCTTTCATATAAAATATGTAGTTCTCTTAGAAATCATATTGCTTCTTACTATATGTGCTAATTTGACTCTCGATCCTGAATTTTCTTGACCTCCTAGTGTTATCTTGCAATAGTGGTTAACTTCCAAATGTTAAATGTTTCACCTGTATATTACTTGTTTACCGATAGACAAGTTCCTTAAAAAGCCGCAGAACATGCTATAGCATTTCTTTCCATCACTTAGAGTGTATTTTGTACGTTTCCCCCAAATTGTGTAAACCTACATGACAAGCCCCTCCCTTAAACTAACTGGCTTCTCTTGATGTCAAACTTCCCCATTGCTAACTGGGATATTTAATAAGGAAAGAGAATCTGTCCAGAGTTCAGCACTTACGAAAAATAAAATGCTTGAGCCTTCAAGTATCTGACAAGTCAATTTTAAAAGCGAATCTACCTCCCTAAATGATCAAGTTTTATAAGTTACTTTATTATTGGTCTTTTTTACCCACGACTTGATGAATAACTCCTATTCTCTCTTCTCTATTACCTTAGGCACTTCCCCATCCCCTAAGTCTCAGACTACTAGTCTCATCATTTTTGCTCTTGGATGTTTTTTTCAACTAATCCTTCTTTAGGTAGCTTTAAATTTTAAGGCAGTAATTCTCAAACTTTTAATAGAACAGAACCCTTAAGAGTTAGGTAAAATCCTTGGGAGTCTAACCTTAAAAAGCTCCCTATCTTTGAAGTATCACAAAAATTTATTCACAGCTTGCATTTTGCTGTATTATATATTTAAGTATTAAAATGCTTTAATTCTGTCACCACTTAAATTATCTTTTTGTCAAAAAGTTTCCAGAAAAAAAAAAGGTCTACCTTGAAGCTTCTTTTGCTTCTGACATACCACTACAACTTGAAGTTTAAATACTCAGCGTAAAAAAGATTTTTATACATCACAATTTCCTTTACATAGAGTTAAGTAAAATTATAAGAACTTTTAAGGAATACATAATTTAAAATGCCACAAAACTATAAAAACAAATGTAAAGAACTTAACCCAGGAATCAGAATAATCATTTACTTGGGTGGGGAAGATAGGGGGAACATGGCAAGACCATGTGGTTAGGTATAAGTTATTAACATCCCAGCTTATGTTCAGGTGGTAATCTTAGAGGTGCTTTTATTTTTCACTATTAAAATAAAATAAAAACTAAATAATTACATAAATAAAAGCAGGTCTTGCAATATTAAGAGTATATAAAGTAACATGAATTATTATGAATCCAATGAGCAAAGAAAACAAAAATTAAAAAAAAATTTAGAGGCTCAATTCAGGAAGCATGGGCTTATGGTTCCACCCTCCTTCAGTCTTTACAAATATATTTACATCACCTTTAAATGACAAGAAAGTTTATTTTCTCAGTTACTGTACTCTTATCCCCAATCTCTCCCAATTATCCTCCTCCTCCCCCATGATGAGCTTTAAAAGTGAGAAGTTTTTAACTGTTTATAACACTTACTTCTGCAGAATCACTCATTCACTAACACCTTGCAATCTTTCCTCGTCCCCCTTTATTCACTCACTCATCCAATCATCCATTCAGCCAATATTGAAGAATTGCTATAAGCCAGGTTCTATACTATAAGGAATAAAGAGGGTATAAATTGGATAGTTATAGAGTTATATAAGTTATATATAGTTATAGTTACATAAGAGTTATTGGATAGTTCTCAAGTAGCTTGGAATCTAGTCTAGGCAGATATACTACTAAACACAATAAAATGAGACATAATAATAGGGGTAACATGCAAAAGTATATAGCATAAGAGAGGGCTGCACAGAAGACATAAATTGAAACTAGCACTTTAATGGGAATAAAGGTTAGTAAGGGACATTCCTACAAAAAGTGAGGAGGCTTAAAATAGAACAACAGCCTGTTCAAAAAGCCGCAGGCAGCTGTACAAGGCCACAGCACAGGATACAAGGGAATGTGATACGAGACAAAGCTGGAAAAGCAGTGCCTAAAAAAGCAAACTAGGAGGTCTGGATTTTAGCCTGTTTGAGAACTCAGTCTTCTTTCCACAAAGGGCTGCCCCATACTACGACAGAAACAACCCCCAGCAAAGGACTTCTTAATTTTTTGTGCCATGGACATTTTTTGGCAGACAGCTAAAGCCTACTGACCTGTTCTCAATGTTTTTATATCATAAAATACATAGGATGCCAAGTAATTTTTATAGACACTCCACTCTTAAGGTAGTGAAGCGTAAGGGTGGGCTGTGCATAGTAACTTTCTTCTGGAGAGTACAGTAAGGAGGGAGAGGGAAAAGAGTAACTTTACCATGGAGAAACTTGACGAATACTTCACTTCAGCCAGGTGATCAAGGTTAACGACATCGGTAAGTCATGCTGATAGTTTGTACACTCGATATGTGATGAAAACGGCACTTTACCTCTCTGATCTTCCTCTCAAAAACACATTAACCAGCCCTAGCCATGAGAGAAACATCAGACGAATCCCAACTGTGGACATTCTGTAAGAAACGGTCACAACCAAGTGGACCAAAGGATGCACGACTACTAAATGTAATCTGGTGTCCTGGAAAGAATCCTGGGCAAGAAAAGGAACACCAGGGGAAACAGGAAATCTGCATAAAGTATGGGCTTTAGTATCAACACTGGTATAACCGCTGTGAGAAATGTACCATACTCATGTAGGATGTGTTAACAACAGGGGACACTGGGTATGGGGTATACAGGAGCTCTCTATATTTGCAATAAGTCTGTAAATTTAGAACTGTTCTAAAATAAAACTTTAGGGACTTCCCTGGCGGTCCAGTGGTTAAGATTTCATCTCCCAATGCAGTGGGTGCGGGTTTCATCCCTGGTCGGGGAGCTAAGATCCTACATGCCTCACGGCCAAAAAACCAAAACGTAAAGCAGAATCAATACTGTAACAAATTCAATAAGGACTTTAAAAATGGTCCATATCAAAAAATAAAATAAAATAAAACTTGAAAGAATTAAGTGAGATACATAGGATTAGAAAGGAAATAAATTACACTGAAATAAATATTTTAAAAAGAAACAAATTTGTGTCGTAATATTTCTGCTTTTCTTTTATTTTCCGTTTCTGTTATGCTTCTTTATTAATGTATTAAATAACAATATATTTACAGGCAGGTCTAATTTTGTAATTTCAAGTGGTATGAATGTAAGCAGTATTTCAAGCTATCTGCAACAACTATACTATATGAAATTACCTAAGATTGCTAACGGCTGACAGTCAAACATACTGCTAATACTTCTGCAGTTTGTGGCCTACAGTCAAAACTGAAGAAATGCTAAACCTCATTTAGAGTTTAGTAAAAATAAAGATGTCTAACATTTTTCCTATCCAAGTTCAAAGGGCACTGAACTCTATCCATGGACTGCAGATTAAGAATCATCTTCAAAAGGAAAATAAGTGCTAACACTAAATGGACACCGTGTTGCAAGATCTCTAATAGTCATTATACATACTTCTTCTCATTAAATCCTCACAACAAACCCATTCCACAGATAAGGCAGCTTCGACAAGTTTGTATAAGGTCATGCGACCAAAAATGGATTCAGACTATAGTCTGACTCTAAATGAAGATTCTGACAAAGTGTCTCCAAAACCACTTTCTGGCCCCTCACTGTGGAATTTTTGAGGAACAATCTACTGACTGTACTGCAGCTCACCAATGCTCCTGGTAAGCAACTTTCTGTTTAGGCAATCAGCCTAAAACGAAGGTGTAACGCTTCCTAGAGCTCCATTTGGAGTAATAATAGAGATCACCATCCTCAGCAGCAGCAGCAGCTAACCAAAACGAAAAAGGGAAACACAGAAGCTCCCCGCCCTTGCACCAATCCGAAAAGTAAATTTTCATCTCCATTTTCCAACTCTAACACACAGTTTGTTAGTATCCTTCTAAGGGTGTGTGTGCCCGCCTATATATGCTTTTAAGCAAATCTGCCAACATGTGAAATATCTAGGCCATATTTTATTTGGTCTGTGGAGGTTTCTTATACAACTAAGTATTACTAATTCTATTTTCTTAGAACTAGAGGTGCAACTACAATGATCTATCCCCTAAGCTTCACTTTCAAATGAATGTGTAGGTGAACTTAAAGCAGACTTTCTAAAAATAGTTTGAGTTTTCAGTAATTCAGCTATCTCCATCTTAAAATTCCTTAGTTGACATATACTACTCTCTGAAATCCATGTCCAGATTATGACTTTCCCCCCACACAGCATGCCAACCTATCAGAGAATTATAACTGAACAGATCTGGATTTAAACCCTCAGTCTGTCCCTTAGCAGCTATGTCATCTTTGACAAATTACTGTAAACCACTTTAGGGTTATATTTCAAGGCCCTAGGTTTTGTATTTCAGTAATCATTGGCAATTGTTAATAATAAGAGATCCTCATTATGTAATGATTGAAAGAAAAAATGCTTGAATAGCACTGAGCAAACTGTGAAACATTCATGCAATTTATTTAATTTGGGGTTTTACTTTTAAGTTGTAAAATTTTCCCTTAGCAATGTTTACAGAGGGCCTTTGCTGAATGTTATTTCTGATAGTTTTAGTTGATTCTTTAAATAACAAGAGATTTGTTCTAGCAAAGGATTTATCTTTCTTTGGAAGAAGCCAAAATCATCTCCATTTAAGGACACATAAGCAGCTGCTGCAAGGGCTTTTAGTCACCCATAAGAGAGTGAAGCAGACTGGGTTCACTCTGCTGTAAGTATTCTAAAAATTAAAAATAACAAGTAGCTTCTCCAGAATTACAGTCAAGATTTAAGAATTAGAATCTGGAGGTGTGGTGATTTAAGTAAATCTAATATATAAACAAAAAAATTAGAAAAAACAGGAAAATGATGCCTGGCTTGTCGAAGGAATCCTTTTCTGTTCTCAGAAGTTCAAAACATCATTCCATTTACTAAAATTTCATTTACACAGTAATTTTCAGGAAAACAACTACTGCATTAAATGAGGCACACCCTTTCAGAAGTACTAAATTTCCAAACACATGCACACTTATTGTCAATAAAGTATCACTAGCTAGGATGCCACTGATTAGTGATTTGTGATTATTTCTTTTTTGCTAGAAAGTTACTCTTGATACTGTCAGCTTATTGGAATTTTAGTAAGATTTTACGGTAAGTTAATGTAGCTGTTAAAAAATCCTAAGTACTTAAATGTGTAAACAGTAACTTTTCTTGGGGTGATATCTATCAGTTCAAATGAGAATTACTATTCATAAAAATGTTGTTAAAGCCCTAACTGAGAAAACACAAAATTTTTAAAACCAAAATCAGATTTCTCAGCCTGGCTTTCTCACACATACTCTTCTCCCCCATACACACGTAGGTATGAGAAAAGAAGAAAATAAGTCAGGAAAAGGTATAAAATTTGATTCTGTGACAATGTTTAATTATTGTCTTGCTAGAAGCTAACCTAATGAAGCTGCAGTATTAAAGCAACAGCAACAACAAACTCAATGAAAGCTGTTTGGCTTAAGCCAGTATTATTATTCTCATTCTGTTAAAATTCCCATTACTTTATTTTAGTTCTTCAACATTATCACCCTCAGTTTACAATTACTTCTAAGCCTGAAGATGCATGAACCTCTAAAACAGAGCTTTCTACCACGCTGAACTTACTTTTTCACTTATCTCCCATATACTTTTTAAAATAAAGAACAAAAGGCACAAAGTGTTAATGACCTTT
Organism: Orcinus orca; assembly: GCF_937001465.1. NCBI lineage: Eukaryota > Metazoa > Chordata > Mammalia > Artiodactyla > Delphinidae > Orcinus > Orcinus orca. The sequence continues at coordinate 41,578,343 of NC_064570.1, read as the reverse complement.
CCATACCTAAGGTTAAGATAAATGACATTCTAAAAAGTTTGGTTGTGATAAGACTATGGCTAACCAATCATAACTTCAGAATTCCTGCGTGACATCATAAGACCTCCCTAGAACACTTTTTCTCCTCCACCTACTTCAATTGTTCCCATAACTCTGGTAACAGTCAGAAAACTTTCCAGCTAAACGCCGGATAATACTTCATACAACTTACAATATTCTATATTGTGATCATCACAACAGCCAAGGTAAGAAACAGATTTCACTGATTATGGCAATTCTTACTTTCTATAACTCAAACTTACTGAACTTTTTAAAAAGCTAATCATATTTTATAAACTTCAGTTCAAAGTTAGATAATAACATGTCTGACTGACATAAAGCTTAATTTCTAAACAAATGCTTACCCATTCAGTGATAGTAAGAATAAGACTTAACCCAGAAATGATAAAGATAGCATTCGTCTTTGGTCCTGGTTGTTGGTTTATCATTTTAATTCAAACTTCACTTTTATTTTGCTCTTCAAAAGTAAATTTCTACCAATTAAAATATCTTTCAATCATGATACCACGTTTGGTACTAGTGGTGATTTGATTTCTCCATGCAAAAATATGGTTTCATTTTGTTATGTGTTACTCTGCTGAGAAGTAGGGTAGGACTGAGCTGTCTGCTTACATCCGGAATACTAAGAACAGTTGTGTTACTGGCATCACTACTCCAATATTATCATTATGATTCTTTACAGGGAATATTAATGAAGTGGAGTTTAAGAACATATAGCACGAACTAAGTCCAGTCAACTTCTATTAAAAAATCCAAGCTTTTAATAAATTGAGTTATTTATATTAAATTCAATATTATATCATAAATAACAAGTTTGGACATTTCAAAACACTTGTCAAAAACATGTAAAATTCTTTCTGAAGTTACAGAACATTAATTTCTTTATTTTAAAAATAAAGAGACGTTATTTTGGTAGCACAAATATTCCTAAGTATCTCATTTGAGTGAATCTGATCAAATGAATGTTTATTTTGCTATTAATGAATATACTTTTATCAAGTTACTAGCCTCCAGTGTTCCTCAGTTTCCTCTCTTGTATTTGGAAGGTGGAGAGGAGGATGAAAAAATGCCCAGGAATGGAGATGCCACCATAAATTTTATAACTTCTGTTTAAATTCTACTCTACTCTTTATCCTCAATTTAATATATGAAATGTGTTTTCATTCTTAACTTTCAGTCAGGGCATAAAGGATACTACATTGATTTTATTTCATTATTTTTATTTATATATATATATGTCAAAATAAAATTTACCTCTAGAATTCTAAGTTCTTATGATCAATGTTAACTCTACTGCTTTTTATAGATAAGAACTTTGTATAATTCCTTAAGCAGCTTTCCTTGAGGCATGCAAAAGCATTTATAATTTCTACCACTGAGGCACCCTAACTGCCTCTAAGTATCTTCATATTCATAAAATGTTTTTCCTTTGATGTTACACAAGAGTCACTCAGTGCAGGTGTTTTATAAGCAGATTTATGCGTTTTTACTCAAATATCTATCAAATTACATTCTCACACTTCATATGAGATGTTCATGAATTCTTTTATAGTACCAAAATTTCACATCACATACTGCTCCACGAAGTTAATTTCTAGAAAGAGCAGAAATTCTGCTATTAAAGTTATCCTTCATGTGCCAGATTAACGGAAATTACATAGTTACAGTGACTGTTATTCAAATTTGAAACATAATGCCCTAGTGCCAGACATAATGTCCCAACTAGTTCATCTCTTTCATAAGGTGAAATTTAAGTACTGTCTTTGTTTCATGTGGTTTAAGACTAAGTGCTTAAAAGAAAAAAAAAGTGTCTGATGAAATAAAATGGAAGAAATGTGAAAGATGTTTAAATTATGAAAAATTGATTAAGTCTTAAAAACACATGAAAGAGCTAGAGTACTCTGTCTAACTAAGAGGAGTCATGTCACTATCATTTCCTAAAACTCAAGTATCAAAATTATTTTAACAGTATTTCAGTGGACATAAAGGAAAATAATATCCCAGAAAAAACTGCATTTCGTTACTTATTGGTATTATTTATTTCTTAATCTCACTAATTAATTGGAGATAGAATATTTACATAAACAAAATAGTTCCCCAGAAGAATTAAAATTTTAATGTATTAAATGTATTAGGTAAAATATTAACTGTGTCATGTATTAAAGTTTTAAGTAAAAATTAAATGTAAAAATTAGAGTACCTAAATTAGACTGTATATTTATTACCAATCCTAGAATAATGAGGGCAATTAAAACTTCCTTCTTTATTCTTGAACAATATTCTAAATGCACCATATACAAATATTTCATTAGATCCTCTTAAATCCCTATATGTTTGACACTCCATCTCTATTTTACAGTTTAGGAACAGATGCAAAAAGGTGAACTGCCCAAGGTCACAGAGCTAGGAAATGGTGGAGCCTTGACAAGAGCCAAGATTTTATGACTCTAAAGCACACACACGTCTCATCCACTGATCAACATGGCTTAAAAATAAATCATGACATTGGCAAAACAAAATAAATTGAAAGTCCTCAAATGGCACTCTAAAAGGCAAAGTTAGAGGATACAAACTTCTATTTTAATTTAAAACCATTCCATTTCATTTAAAGTTAAATTTATGCATGAGGTATGATGTCCTTAATAGCCTTATAATATTCTGATCACTTTCAAAGCCAGGAATATAAGAAAGTTATAGATGTCCTCAGTTATTAAGCGATACACCCTGGAAGACAAAACTCAAACTAACTGCACAGATTTTAAAGAACAATAACATGCACAAATTAAAGTTTCTTTTTATTTAATTTGTTTCATTGCTAAAATACTCATGTCTTTAATCTTTAGCTTTGATACCTAAAATTCAGGTTAATTTCTCCTCAAAACTTTTCAAAAAATTACATTTTGTTATGTACTGTTTCTTAATCTCACTAATTAATTGGAGATAGGAGAACACTTGCATAAACAAAAACCACACTTTCGTATTTTATTCCAGTTCCATATTAAATCCTTGGCTTTCCTAAGTTTCATTTCTGACCTCCTCACATTCTACCATTTAAAATATTTAACCTCATTTGTTCTGAAGTGCTTGAATAGAGCAATCTTGCTTTATTTACGCTATGAAAATCACTAACTTTCATCTAAACTGTTAACACGGTACTGATCACACCAGCAAAGAAGAAAACCTAAAGGTCAGAAATCAAGGAAGTGATGTTTCTAAATTACAGTGACCTAAATCAGATAATATGTAGTCTCTTTGAACATTTCCAGAAATAGTACATCAATGTTCTTACCCTACATAACTCTGAAGCATGAATTACCAGAGAAACACAAGAAAATGAGGCCTGGGTGTACATCTCCACCCCAGTAAACTTGTAGTCAACTGAGGACCTCTAGTGCTTTCTAAAATGTATTTCACCTTCAGGTCTTTCCAAAACAGGGAGAGAAGGGAGGCCAACTTACCCACATTAGTGGGGATATATTTAACTGGCATTCATTTTCCTTAAAACTTCCTCTACACTTCCTCCTCACATGCTTTTCCCCCCCGAAGAAAAATCTGAAGGTTAAAAAGAATATTTTAATTGCAAATAAATTAATCTTAGCATAATAAACAGACAATAAAGACAAGCCTACAGACTAGCAACAGCAGTGTGCCAATTTCAAAGAGAAAATCTGTATGCTGCTGTTTAATGAATTTTCCTAAAGGCAGAGCTTTGAACTCAGGGAAACAATTTATTATGGGGTCAATTTAGGGGTGGAGAATATGTTGATTTTTATATGTTTACACAATTCTTCTCATAACCAGGCAGAAGCAGCTTGAAGATTCTTTCAAATAGCCAGTGTGGACCAACAAAGCTCTGGAAAGTTGCTAACACAAAATAACTTCCAATACAACTTCCAAGTTTATTAGCATTAGGCAATCTCAAAAGGAAAATGATTCTACCAAAGTGAACTTTTGGATGCCAACAGATTGATGACAAATCTAATGATGAACTGTCCTGATTTAATTCAACAACCACAACAAAAAAGATGCATACACAATCGCTTCTGGACTATCTGAGAAAATGACAGCAAAGAGTAGGAAAAAATAACGCCCCCCCCAATAATCCTAATATAGACAAGTCCTGTAACTCAAATCTATAGAGAATTCTAATCTTCTGAACCAGCCTAATGGGAAAAATTTTTCAAAAAATGATCTGTCAGACTGTAGTCTTAGATGTGTATTACTTGAATTTACTAGCAAAATATGTCCATGTTTACTTTACTAAAAGCATAAACAAGCAGATAAAAATTAAAAGGGAAGCAAAATTCTGAACACCACAAATAAAGAATCTAAGGAATTTATGGTTTCAGCAGAGGGAGTACTGAAAAAAAACTGAAGTTCAGTAAGTTCTGCAAAGCACTGAAAGTGCTTAAATTACACGTGGGGATTACTGCTCAGCGTATATAACATCGTTAAGGTATCAATTGCCTAGCAAGTCATAAAGCAGACACCAAAAGTCTGCAAAAGTCTACTGAGGTTCCTTTTGCACAGGAATGCATCTGATGTTACCTTAAAAAATAGAAATCAATGCAGACAAAGTGAGAACTACTGCAGAAGCTGACAAGGTACCTTGCACCCAAAATGTTGCCTAACATGGCACATGATACCTGTTGAAGGATTAGAGTTGCCTGTAGTTTGGTCTCTCCTTCTTCCACTTCAAAAAAACAGAATACTATCTTGAACTTGACTGTATTTACTTCCCAATTTCATCTTTTTGAGCAAAAGAGGAAAAGCGGACAAGCAAAGGCTTTATAAATCCTACAAAGAACAGTAAAGAGTTATTCTTCCCATCCTTCCAAAAATTTGAATAATCACAGTGCCCACAGACATACAAGATATTCTGTGGGTACTTTTCTGCCTCTTACATGTAACTCAAGAGACAGGGATCTGGCACATCTACAACCAAATTCCTATCAAAGCATCTTTCATATTTTCAATATTCTGATACTAGGGCCCAGATGATGAATTAATTTTCAAAGTATCCTTACTCCTCTTGTCCTAAACACTTAACTTACATAACTGTCATCCTTTTAAAAAGCCCCCCCCGGGGGGGTGTTGGGGGGGTAGAGCTAATTTCAGTCTCCTTGGTTGTTTAGGCCAGATGTAAGTTCAGAATACCCCAACACAATCTATTTCTGACTATCCCAAAAGAATGCTCTAAAAGATTAAATTAAATGAAAATACAGTGAAACTATTTTTCTAGGCTCTCTACCAAATACTACTGCATTAACAGCTTGGCTCTAAGAAAGAGAAGGAAAAAAAGACTGCAGGAGTTCTAAACTCATAGGATGGCTGTGACCACAGAGGAGGAAAAAAAAGAAAAGATAAACACCTGACAACCATGCCATAAATTATGATGTAGTGAAGGTCACAGACAACTCTAAAAATAGGACTGTGCTGTTCCCACACACGCTTTTCCAATTCTCAACATATGACTGGAAGCCCCATCTTGTAGGGATGAATTTTGGCTTAATTATTATCATACAGATTTTGGAAGTTCAGCAGAATTAGGACTCAACACATTGCAGATTGTACCACTGTAAAATAAATTGGGCCCAATAAATTGCATGCATATAGCTAACATTTCAGCATGTAAAGTAGGTTTGTTTTGGTTTTAGCATAAGGTTATAAAGTGGCTACAAATCACTTTAGAATTATAACATATTTCTAAGTTTGACAAGAAATAAGACAGTATCTTTGGTTGTCTCCTTTATAATCAATTTGTCTCCAGGAACAAACTATCCTTTTCCAACAATAGTTGGCTGAAGTATGATGAGATCATCTTTAAAAATCTATTCATTGTATATTCATCATTAGATAGCTCATCTATTTAGGGCACACCTCTTTGTATTTCACAAACACCAAATATCCACTTGTACAAAGCCCAGTTCAGGCTAACAAAAAGAAAGAGACTTGAGAAGAATATTGGAGATTATGTGTTTATCAAATTCTATTTTCTACATGGTTAATCTGTTAATCACAGCACTATCTTTGATCATTAATAATTTTCTAAAAATATTAAAGTAAATCATAAAAACCCTTGTTCAACTTCACTGACTTGTTCAAATGGTACTAATTTTGCACTAAGTACTAGAATACAAAATAAACACGTGATTTCTTATACTCACGAACTAGAATTCTAGTGGGGGGCACAGGCATGTAAATCAAAATTACAGCACAGCCCAATAGCCATATCTTGATACAGGTAATACCAGAGCCCTACTAAAACCCAACAGAGGTGATAACCAATTCTGCCTTAATGAGTAATGGAAGGTTTCATTAGGAAGTGATATTTAAACTGGGCCTTAAGGATTAACTGAAGTTTGCCTGGCAAAGAATCAAAGGTAGAGGCAGGGGGAGGGAAGACATTCCAGGCAGAGCCAGAACAACATGTGCAAAGAACAGAATCATAAAAGGGAATGAAGTATTTATGGAAAGGTGACATGTTTCATGTGACTCAAGTACCACTCACCAGTGTCAGGGTAGGGAGTGACTCTTGTATATGCTTCATGATGAATAACTGGCCTGCTCTTCCTTTTCCATGTTATATCTCACAATAATTTTAAAATTTAGACCTTTTATACCATTTAAGTCCTGAAACTTCAGAAAAATTAAGTTTAAATAGGAATTACCAATGCTAATTCTTTACAACCTTCTTAGTTGTACTCTGTTATATAAAGAGATTAGTCAGATTTGTATAATAAAGTAACAAAGAAAACCTTCTCCACAATTACCCAACAGTATAAATCCGCTATATCTATAATAAACAAATACAAGCTGAAACAACTTAAAGGATGCTTCTTCTTAAGGAACAAAAGAAAACCCCTTTATTTCTATAGTATTTTACCTGAGGAATTAAAAAAAAAGTAATTAAATTAAATTTATACCAAGATTATGCTGTCATTTTCTATTAAGTAACAGCCACTTGTGTTGGAGAATGAAGAATATATGCTAAAGACATATATATATATATATGTGCGCTAGAGAAACACAGTTTGTTACCAACTCTTTGAAAGAATGAAGTTTGACCTAAGTTGGTTTTTTGGATCTCCTCACTATAGGCCAATACTATGAAGGAGACCAGAGTCTTCAGCCAAATGAAAGCCCATAATTCAAACATATATATACACTACCAAATGTAAAATAGATAGCTAGTGGGAAGCAGCCGCATAGCACAGGGAGATCAGCTCGGTGCTTTGTGACCACCTAGGGTGGTGGGATAGGGAGGGTGGGAGGGAGATGCAAGAGGGAGGGGATTTGGGGATATATGTATGCGTATAGCTGATTCACTTTGTTATACAGCAGAAACTAACACACCATTGTAAAGCAATTATACTCCAAAAAAGATGTTAAAAAAAATTAATAGAGCCAAGTTGAAGTGCTGAAATTATATAGAATCTAACCACCATATACCACATGGTTTCTTTGTAACAATAAATGAGGAGTTCTAACTGATCAGTCCTAATATATATCTTCCCCTTCCTCATTCTTTCAGTTCTTCCCTCTGCTGTCTTCAGCACTAGTCTCTCTCAGAAATACAGCTGAAGGTTGAGATGGGTTTTCATGAGACATATAGCCACTAGAGAGAAAATGAAATCAGGCAGCTGGGGTAAGGTAGTAATATCTTGATTAGCAGTGATATATCAACAAATGTTAACAGCTATTATCTTTGGCAGTTAATTACAGTTATTTTTAAAATTCCATTTCTAATTTTTCTTATTTCAAAATTTACACAGACGTATCCTGATTGACAACAAATATCACCAAATGTTAATAGCTATTATCTCTGGGCAGTTAACTCACAGCTAATTTTTAATCTATATCTAATTTTCTACAATGATCTGTTGTTTTAAGTTTTGTTTTGTTAATTAATTAGCACCGATAATTGATTAGGCAGCAACTAATTAATTAATTAGGCAGAATAGCTTGTGGGAGCTCTGAAAGAAAACAAATGGAAATGCTGTTCTTAAGTACAGGTCCTTTGCAAATAGCAACTGTCTGTGGTAGACAGTGAGATAATGATAATTTTATTACTATGCCTTCTGAGTCTTGACAGCCTTCAGTACTTAATATCATCTTGTTAAAAAGTTACTTAAAATAGCATATTCTACAAAGCTATAAAATCATAAAAAGGAATGAGAAACATTTGAATCTATAGTTCTGGTAAAACACTGCTCATTGAACTATTTTATTCTGGAGTGAAATCAACATCCAGAGAATAATTGAATGCATGCATTTCTTATTATACGACTTGCTCTGGAGCTATTTATATACTAATGTTCACAACAATTATGCTCACAGAGAAACAGCCTTAATAAAACTATATGTAAGGACTTCCCTGGTGGTGCAGAGGTTAAGAACCTGCCTGCCAATGCAGGGGGCACGGGTTCGAGCCCTGGTCTGGGAAGATCCCACATGCCATGGAGCAACTAAGCCCGTGCACCACAACCACTGAGCCTGCGCTCTAGAGCCTGCGAGCCACAACTACTGAGCCCGCAAGCCACAACTACTGCAGCCCACACACCTAGAACCCGTGCTCCACAAGAAAGAGAAGGCACCGCAATGAGAAGCCCACGCACCGCAACGAAGAGCAGCCCCCACTCGCCGCAACTAAAAGCCCACGCACAGCAACAAAGACCCAACACAGCCAAAAATAAATAAATTCATTAAAAAAATAAACTATATGTAAGAACTTTTGCCCAAGGGAATAGCCCAAAACAAGCTGCACCCTAACCAAACTATACTTCCAGTCATTTTGAGGGGAGGAGGCAAAGACTAAAGTTATTACACCCCAAATACAAGACATCATGGTGACCATCACCAAAACAGACTGACAGAGACAGAGCAACACACACACAGACTATAGAGATATTTGATGTCCTAAATACAAATAATGTTGAGGAAGAGGGATTAACGCAAAACTGTTTTGCCTGTTCAGAGGATAGGTTACACATATTATGCTAATCCATTTTCTATTTTTACATTCCAGACAACCTAAAAGAAGACAGTGATCTCACACTTGGCTGGCAGCTTTTTATCTTTCTCTTGACCGTTTAAAACTTCAGGCTTCCTGCCGTCCTGGTGTCATGGATAAAGTCCAATACCTCACTCGCTCTGCTATAAGAAGAGCTTCAACCATTGACGTGCCTCAACACGCACGTCAAAATCTCCAGAACCTATTTGTCAATTTCTGTCTCATCTTAATATGTCTCTTGCTGATTTGCATCATCGTGATGCTTCTCTAAAGTTCTGCTGCAATCTCCAGTGCTGCAACTTATCACCATCAGCTTAAAATCTGTCATCCCATGAAGAAGGGAAAACAATACTACATAAGAGACCACTTCCTAAGTAGAAGAATTTCTTTGTGAAAAGGTCAAGATTTGAAACAAAACAAATTGTTAGCAAATGTATTCATCTGCTGGATGTTGTAAACATAAAAAGGGCTTTATTTTAAAAAATTAACTTTAAAATGACTATAATGTAACTGCTAATTTTCTCAAAAGAGCTTATAAGTTTCTATCCCAAATCTTTCCTAAGGATGAACTGGGGTTTAATTTTGAAATTGCACTGCTAACAAGTTCACTTCATATATAAAGCATTAGCTTCACTCTTTGGGGGTAAATATAATTTATACTGTACTGTAAAAGCCTCTTTGATGTTTATTAAGTATTTTCCAGGTCTTTACCAAGTATATCAAAATAATCATTCAAATGAAATGTCATCATTTGAAACAGCCCTAACATCTGTTATCTTTACTATCATCATACAGAAGTCTTTGTAGTAATTCTATCAGAACCTACATTCTAAAATAGAAATTATGTTTTTTGTATACTACCCTAATATTTTAAGTTTATGTGAATCAAGTTAAAAAAACCAAGATCATACCCTTACATAAGTAAAATTTAACTAATTTTTTCAAAGAATTACAGAATTTTAGCACATGTAGGTAAACTGTAAATCTGTTCTCTCTAGGACTTTATGATCAATAGACAAGAACTGTTGGTTAATTTAACATCTGACATTGTGATTAGCCATAAATACTAATACACTAATAGAACAGAATCAACCTTAATTTAAGGCACTATAGCTAATTATCTGAGTTAGAGCACATAACTGCCACACTGTATCTCTGGAATCATGAAATTTTAAGACATCAGAATGATTTTACAGGTTGTCTTCTGTTCTAATCTCACACTCAATGTAGGGAAGGAACAGAATAAAAGAAAAAATATTATTTCAAGCATTAAAAAATAAAATTTTTAACTATCTCTCCAAAACTAACAAATTCTTTGATTAAATTTTGAAATGAACTTTTTTTTTTTTTTTGTGGTATGCGGGTCTCTCACTGTTGTGGCCTCTCCCGTTGTGGAGCACAGGCTCCAGACGCACAGGCTCAGCAGCCATGGCTCACGGGCCCAGCCGCTCCGCGGCATGTGGGATCTTCCCAGACCGGGGCACGAACCCGTGTCCCCTGCATCAGCAAGCGGACTCTCAACCACTGCGCCACCAGGGAAGCCCTTGAAATGAACTTTTTATCCCACTATTGTTTATGATAGGGCTTAGCTATTTTCATTAATCTATCACCCAGATGGTAAATACATATTTGGTAGGCCACTCAATTACGCTAAATTATAGATCCAGCAATACTAATCTAGTCTCCTCTAGTCATTTAAAAATATCTTCCAACAACTCATTAAACAATAGAAGTAAAAACTGGTTTAGAAAATATATTCACCAAAATTTGGTAATTTAAACTGACTCAGTTTAAAATTAAGTCTAAAATGGTTTACACCTATATTGCACAATCCGGTAATTTTAACTTACGTTCAAGACATACTAGCGATATAGCAATTATTAAAGGAGTAGAAAATATGTAATTTCCTACGATTTGCCAAAATATGGTTGCTAAAAGAACTGGAAAAGTCAGTGCTGACCTTGGTTTGTAACACAAGTGCTACTAAGAAAATAGTGAAGGAAATATTGCTTTTAAGTTTTTTCTGAATCCCTGAGGGGTACTGGAGACAGGAAGGGGGAAAATTTTGGTTCACTGATATCTGAGAACAGAGGGAAAAGGGGTTTCTTACTAACAGAGGGACTTCTTGAGTGAAACCTCATCTATGGGTTGGATATCCCTAACATCAACTAGAAGAGCTTATAAACAAGAAGTAATGCATTCACTTCACTGGTGTCAATAATAACCCATGCAAAAAATAACCAAGTTCTGTAATTAGCTGCAATGATCTCAAAAAATAAGTGGAAATTTTACAATAATAAGTTCTATCCTTTTCATTATGTTGCTCATTACAACATCAACTTCAAACCATAAGCTGTGAGGTTATGGAGTTTTTCCTAAGTCAAACAGAAATAAAGAATTTTTTTGTTTTTCATTCTGCCTTTAACAGAAATTAAAACCTTATACTTGAGGATTACAGAATACTGTACCTTAGATTATATTGTAATGTACCTTAGATTATATTGTAAAACAAAAACCCATTCTTTAAATGCAACTTATTTATTCTGTTTATCATGATGTGTAAAGAGTAAGATATAATGAACTATGTATTTAAACATTTTAAAATACCAAATGCTCAAATACTTTCTACTGTAGAATAAACTCTAACCTTACTTTACAGGGTACCAAAACTGAACTAATTCTTAAATGTTTAATGTTGTCTTTTTTATTTTATCTCGTCCAAAATGTTTATTTAATGCAAATAACCTACATTAAAATGAACCTTCTTGAACTCAGTGAAATTGCTCATGATTGATATGACCATAAAATAATCTAATTATAAGCAGTTTTGATTTTGTAGGTTGTTTTCAGTGACTTTCCCCAAATAAAATAAGATCAAGATTTCCTAGTACAGACACAAGAGGGCAGACCTACATAAAACAATGAATTTCCTCCTGTCTAGAAGTTATTTATCCTTTGATTATTTTTGAGTTCTGGAAAAGCAAGAAAATGGTAAAATTTCAAAAACATTTGCTCTTCTTCTAAGTAACAGCACACTTTAAAATGTCTAAAAATTATATGCCAATACTATACAGAAAAGATGACAGATTGAAAAAAGCCGAACATATTAATAAGTTTATTCATTAAAACATGTATACAAAAATCAATTATATGCATTTTAGTTAGCTAGTGAATGTCATATCCTATCTATTGAGAGTGTCACAGTGTCCACATCTTTCAATGCAGTTGTGCTATATTATGTTAAACAGTAAAAAAGTTAAAAACAAAACAGGGTGCAAAAATAAGAATAAAAAAAAGAAAACTTTCTTTTCAGAGAATGTAATAGAATACACAAAATGCTCTCACATTAAAAATAAAACCTTTCATTCATATGTGATGTTAGACAAAAAGCAAGTCATTTAGCTTTAAGTCATTCTACCAAATATTTATATTTTTTATTTATATAGGAGAAATCTTCCAGTAAAATACGTTGAAATCATTAGGTGCCAATATCCTGGCTGATCAAGCCTCTCCTTGGTTAAAACAAGCACAAAATTTTATCTTCCTCCACTTAATGATTGCAACCCAGAACTCAGAAAGATCCTACAGAATATAAGAGAAAAGAAGAACTACTTTGTCAATAAAGAGAACACTTCTTCACTTCTGTCTGGGGGGTCCACTGTGAGCTTATATGGACCCAATGGACACTGCTGTGTGTAGAAGTATGCATCCTCCAATCCCTTCTCACCCCACCCCAAAAGGGAAATGCAAAAGGGTCCTCGAATGGGAAACAGTCTTTACAAAGAGAAGATGTTAAGACTTTGCTGTTTGTTTTTCTCTTATGTCATAGTCCATGTAGGGCTAGACAGCTTTTGGGGAAGGTGGAAAGAGAGCAGCAAATGTAGAACAAAGGAACGAACCAAAGATTGTGGTGGACATTACACATGGAGGCCTATACTCTAATCAACTGAGGGCATTGATGGCTTCTCTTCATTCACAAGGGAAAACGCTTCAGAGTTCCACATCACTTACACTCTAGCTGATTTAATAGGAAACCATGGGAATCAAAGAACACCATGCACATTAAGACTGTGAGGCTGGCTCAGTAATTATTTAGAACTGAGTTCTAAGAGGAGTGACACTTCCATGTTACAATACTAAACTTTTGAGGGTGTAAAGGGAGAAAGGACGTTCTGAGGATCAATTGAGATAAAACACTCTGACAGCTACAAAGTTCTAGATAAATTTATGGTGATGTTAGATTGTGACTCTCAGCCAAATTCCTCTTCTTTGTTGTAAATAGTTTTTGTGTTTTTTTTTCTTCACGGTGACAAGCAGTTGTCCTTGAAAATCATACACATTCTCACAATTTATGAGATGGGATAATTATTATTAAGCCTCTTCCCTTTATGCAAAAATTAGACTAAAAGAAAATCAATGTTTTTAAAGAGACTTAAGACAAAGATGACCGCTTTTAAAATACAGTATTTAGAGGCTCCAAGGAGAAGGTATTTAAGAATTTTTTTTCTGTAGTAGTCCAAGAGAATTAGAAGAGAAGCGGTCATTTAAACACTGCAATTAAAGTGTCTAGGTTTTCCTTACCTGGTTTCATCTTTCTACTATGAAACTTAAATGCACTATAAAGAGACCATCCCAAAGAAGGTTAATCAAAAAGTAGGGCTTCCCAAGCACAAGCAAGTTTTGTCCCTTATAGCCTTCTTCCTGTACCACGCACCAAGAAGATTTAAAAATTAGTTTTCTCCACAAAGCACTTCCAAGCTCCCTACCCTCTCTGCACTGCTTCAAGGTCGGGGAAAACTTCGATTACAGAAGCGGGTCCTCCCACCAGAATGGAAGAAAGAATGAATTAGTACTTATTCCTTTAAATTCACTCAACTCTCACCGTTACCTCCCTATCGCACCTACCGTTCTGCAGGTTGGAGCAGAACATTCAGCCCCTCCCCCCACCACCCAAGGCCGCTCCACTTCTGTGTAAAGACACCAGCTGCAGAAACAACTACTTGAACCCTGCTCTCCTATAATCACAAGCACCTGAGAACTAAAATATGGTAGTATTTGATAAATTAGGTCTCCTATCTTTCAACTGCTTGAATAGATAAATCACAAATAAATCTGGTTAAATTGCTCTTTTCTGATTTGTAATTCACACATCATAATGATACTTCTGTTTGGTTATGCAATTTAAATATATATAATCAAGATGATAAGAACTATGTCCAAAACAAGAGTAAAGAAGGCACATGCGATGTGTTAAGGGTTCTCCTGTGAATGTAGCACATTAGGTTATGCATATGTTTTGGAGCTGCACTCAGATTTGTGAGGTTCCTAGGTAAGTGATTTCCTTATCCTTTCATAGAATATATTCCTTTAATCTTTGTTACTTTTTTATTAGTAATTGTAACGATTAGTAATTTTAAGTTTTTGCTCTAGGGAAATTTTACAATTTTCAATGGAATTACTTTGTTTCAGAAAATTCTGGCAATCGAAAAAAAATTGGATGATAGAATTTATGAAAAATTCTACAGATAATTGGTTTCCCAGTTAAAATGAGCTGTAGAAAATTACCATGGAATAGAAAACATTTCCAGATCAAGAAATTTAAACATTTACATGTTACATTAGGGGGTACACACCATTTTTCTTTTATGTAATATTATTGTAAAATGTTTTCCTTAAAATGATTAATAAATCCTGACATTCAATTTAATTAAAAAAAATAAGCACATCTATTTTATAAACCTAAATACATACCAACCACTACCAAAGCTTTATAAATGACTTTAGTTACACCTTCTCATTTTATAGATGTAGAAACCGAGAAGAAACATATATATGGCAAACAGGTTCATGAAAAGGTGCTCAACATCACTAATCATCAGGGAAATTCAAATCAAAATCACAATGAGATATCACCTCACACCTATCAGAATGGCTATTATCAAAAAGACAAGAAATATCAAGTGTTGACAAGAATGTAGAGAAAAAAGAAACATGTACACGTTGGTGGGAATGTAAACTGGTGCAGCCACTATGGAAAACAGTATGGAGGTTCCTCAAAAATTAGAAAGAGAACTACCATATGATCTAGCAATTCCACTTCTGGGTATCCATCTGAAGAAAGTGAAAACACAAACTCGAAAAAATATATATGCACCCCTATGTTCATTTCAGCTTTACTGACAATAGCCAAGACATGGAAGCAGCCTAATTATCTATCAGTCGATGAATGAATAAAGAAAATGTGCCATATGTGTGTGTGTGTGTGTGTGTGTGTGTGTGTGTGTGTGTGTATGGAATACTACAATAAACAATGGAAAGTTATTCATCCATAAAAAGGAAATCTTGCCATTTGTGACAACATGGATGGACCCTGAAAGCATTATGCTAAGTGAAATAAGTCAGACAGAGAGAGACAATTATGTTTTTAAAACAAGCAAACAAAAAATCACAATCATATATACAGAGAACAGATTGGTGGCTGCCAGAGGCTTGGGCTGGAGAGTGGGTAAATGGATGAAGGAGATCAAAAGGTACAAACTTTGTTATAAAATAAAAAAGTCACAGGGATACAATGTACAGCATAGTGATTATAGTGAATAATGCTGTACTGTATATCTGAAAGTTGCTAAGAGTAGATCTTAAAAGTTCTTATTACAAGGAAAAAAATTTTGTAACTACGTATGGTGATGGATGTTAACTAGAGTTACTGTGATGATCATTTTAAAATATATACATATATTGAATCATTATGTTATATACCTGAAGCTAATATGTTATATGTCAATTATATCTCAATTCAGGAAAAAAAAAAAAAAAAGGAAAGAAAGAAAAACTCAGGCCCAGAGATACTAAGTATTAGGTGACAGGTAGAGAATCATCCAGACTCTGAATCTGATACAACAAAATCCAAGCCTTCATACACCCAAGTTAATGTTCTTTCTATTATACCATGCCAGCTCCTTTGTTTCTGTTTCAAGTATTGAAACAGAATTGAGTATTTTTTGCTTTGTTTATGTTTATGCCCATTTAAAAAAATGAGAAGGAAAATAAAGGCCAAGGCAGGTAAAGGTTTTAAGTTTTCCGTGTTAATCAGTCTCAAATATTTTTTAAGCTTTGTTTACCAATGCAATACTTTTAGAGTTTATAACATTTATGCTTATTATCCTGTAGGGGAAAGATAAAGGAAAACAACCTGTGCCTATGGACACACTGTCATATGCTTACTTCAAGTGCGCTGGTACTCATAACATCCACTGGAGGGAAGCAAACACTAGATTTTGAGCCTTACCTGCACTGGTGTTTCAGTTTCTTGTCGAAACCCTTCAATCTGCTGCTGCTGCCAAGGAGCTATACTGTGAGAGTCCTCTGTAGTTCTACCTTCCAAAGGGTTTGTCCGCAACTGCTCAGTAAGCCACATCTGCGTCCTCACAGAAGGCTGAATGGGAACTCCACCTACTGCTTGTTGACCAAGCATTAAATATTTCGGCGGTTCAAAAGCCTCTGAGCTTGTCATAACGGGCTTGCTTTCAGGTAAGGCACTATATGTCATGTCTAAGGCCTGTCTCCTAGGAATGGAGGAAGAAGCTCTAAAGTCCTCTTTGCTGCAGCTCTCAAATTTATATTTGTTGTCCAGAGTTGATGGTCGTTTTTTATTTATTTCCTTGTCCTCTAGCTTAAGCATCTCCATACTGTCATGTAAACAGCTAGGTCCAATTGTCCTTAGTTGTGATGTTAAAGCCTTGTCTCTCCCTGTCTTTTCTAAACCTCTCCTTGACTCTTCTGTGTGCACAATGCCACCCTGGCTGCAGTTACCTGGGACAGTGAGTTTGGATAAAGATGACCATTTCCGGAGAGGCCGGAAGTCCTTCATGTCTAGTGAAGAGTCCTGCTCTCCCCTACTGTGGTTTCCCAATGTTTGCATAAGGCTTATACTCCATTTTGAGCCATCTGATGTCAATGATTCCCTATGTTTGGAAACTGAAGTGCTGGAGTTAGATGGCATGACATGGGCAGTAGGAAGAGTAACCAACGATCGACTAGGCTTAAAAGATAATGTGCCACTTGAAGTTGAATGATCTGGAAAGAAAAAAGAATGCCAAATTAGTTGTAATTAACAGAAAAAAAAAAAAAGAGGCAAAATGTAAAACGCCAAAACAAAAATCTGAACGTGGTTTCCCAGCACAGGTTTTTCAGAGGCACTTTCATCAAAATGAGGGGCTTATTATTGTTACTATTATTACTCCTTTAAGTTTATCTGAAACAAGTCAAACATACTTTCAAATATCATTTTCTAAAAACGGATACATAACAAAATATATGCTCATCTGCCATCTACTTACAGATGAAAAATGACTGGGAAACAGGTTTATATTCATGCTATTCAATCTAAGTATTGTGCCTTAAAAGAAAAATCCATCTCTGCATTGAAACGTCTTATTCATGATCTATCACTGAAGCCTCAGGCACAACTTTATTAAAAAATCGTATCTCTTAGTGTCTTTCCTCAACTGTGGAAATAGAGGCCCAATATGAACATTTTAGCACCTCTCAAACTACAATTCAAATTAGAATATAGGTAAAGATGCTCCTGCAATAATGGAAAATAATCAGAAAGTGTTCTAGCAATATATTTGCAGATACAGAGTAGTTCCTACACTCTCAATCTCCCTTAATGGCATCATCAATAATATATTTCCCAAGCTAGAACACTTGGAGTCTACTTTGATTCCTATCTTTCTCTGCACATTTACTAAATCCCCATGTTGTACATTTATTTATTTATTTATTTATTTATGGCTTTGTTGGGTTTTCGTTTCTGTGCGCGGGCTTTCTCTAGTTGTGGCGAGCGGGGGCTACTCTTCATCGTGGTGTGCGGGCTTCTCACTGTCGCGGCCTCTCTTGTTGCAGAGCACAGGCTCTAGACACGCAGGCTCAGTAGTTGTGCCTCAAGGGCTTAGTTGCTCCATGGCATGTGGGATCCTCCCAGACCAGGGCTCGAACCCATGTCCCGTGCATTGGCAGGCAAATTCCCAACCACTGCACCACCAGGGAAGCCCACGCTGTACATTTTTACTTCCAAAATGATTACATAGTTACTGCTGTAGGTCAGGCCTTCACATAATACTATCCTACACATAGGAACAGCTGTAGTAGGCTCTACGGAAGCCCAAAGGATAAATAAGGGCCTCTATACTCAATGGACTTACTATCAAGTACCAAATTAAAATCAAAGATTATCATTTTTATCACATGATATCTAGAAAGGGGATAGCGATTTGAAATGTAGGGGGAGAGGAGGTGGGTGGTGAAAGGCAACTTTTACAGTTTTTTCTGTATCTTTCCATGTTGTTTGACTCAGAATATATTTAAATATTACTTGTGAGCTTTGATACTGTTTTGAAGAAATAAAGTAATAGAAAAAGAAATGTTGAGAAAGTCATAAGAAAATTCAGATGAGAAAGACCCAGGCAAACTAATTAGAAAATGGAATTCCAATAGGTCTTTGCACAGAATTTATTCACCTGGAGATGAAAGGGGAAAAACATTATAGATGAAAGAATACAAGAAAAAGTAATATAGTAGACATTTACCATGTAACAGTTTCCCATCAGCTTCTGCAGAACCTTTTCATACTCAAGAAAATTCCCACATTACAAACCCAACCTCCCAAAATAAATTTTAGACCTTAAATTCCCAACATACCCTGCAACTATGATACAGACATTCAGAAGGACCTGCACAAGATTTGTTTGGAAGTGAGTCACGTGAGAAAACAGGCTCAGTGTGGAGCTACCACGTTTGGCAACAACAGAGGCATTAGACCCCAACAATGACAGCAGCAGAGGTGGCCAAACCAAGTTCTGGCCCAGAAGTGGCAGCAGTTGGGCAGCAATGGTGGTTTCCTCCAGTGGGGCCGGAGGGTGCCAGTTCTCAGAGGTGACTGAGGTATATTACCTGGAAGCTTAACCATAAGCCTGGCTCTCCAGCCCTCCTCAAAAATTCTGAGTTAACCAAATGCCCTTAAATAAATTCCTCATCTGCTCAATCATCCAGTCAGCTTCTTCTACTGATTCAGAACACTAACTGATCCAAGTATGAAGCCAGGAGAATATGGCCTCAAAAGAAGAAAAACAAATTATCCCATTTATCTGCAGTATGCAGCAAGTATCAAGAAAAGCTGCTCAAGATAATTCTTGAAAGGTAAATGTAAAGCAGAGCTGTGCAAATCTTCAAACGCCCTGCTACAGAAACAGCCTACCCTTCATTCGGCAAGAAATGTCACCTACCAAAAGTTTCCAAACAAAGGAGTAAGTGACATGACCAAAACTGTACTTAGGATGATTATTCCAGTAACTGCTGAGGACAAATTAAAGCAAAATGGTTGGCAGCAGGAAGATTAATGGAATATTATGGTAATCAGTAGAAGAAGGAAATAGGAATATGCTACTGAAGGTCAGTTCTAAATAGAAACAGGATAAATGATCCCCAAATTCTATGGAATATTGGTATTAATACATTACAGCACTATATCTACATCTATATATGTGTTTGTGTTACTATTCCTAAAGGAATGTTTGTATTAAAATCATCATAGCCTCTCAAAAATATCTTCAATTCTTTAAAAAACAAAAAATGAGTTTTATATCAAATTTAAAATTTTCAGACTTTTACATTTTTAAAAAGCTGTAAGTAAAGATGGTGTAAAGGCTAAGTGTAATATTTTTGAAATCAGCATTTTTAGATTCAAATCCTGGCTCTACCACTTAGTGGTTGCATGTTCAAACAAGTTATTTAACCTTCTTGCATCAGTTACCTCATCCATAAAGTAAAGAGGACAACAGTGAAGATTAAATGAAATAATACCTGTAAAGGACTCAGAAGAATTCCACGCAAAATAAAGACTATTACCAGAGACAAAGAAGGATACTACATAATGATCAAGGGAAAAAAAACTGACTGATCAAGGGATCAATCCGAGAAGAAGATATTACAATTGTAAATACTTATGCACCCAACAGAGGAGCACTTCAATACATAAGGCAAAAATGCTAACAGCCATAAAAGGGGAAATCAATAGTAACACAATCATATTAGGGAACTTTAACACCCCACTTTCACCAATGGACAGATCATCCAAAATGAAAATAAAAAGGAAACACAAGCTGTAAATGACACATTAGACAAAATGGACTTAATTGATATTTATAGGACATTCCATCCAAAAACAAAAGAATACACATTTTTCTCAAGTGCTCATGGAACATTCTCCAGGGCAGATCATATCTTGGGTCACAAATAAAGCCTTGGTAAATTTAAGAAAACTGAAATTGTGTCAAGTATCTTTTCCGACCACAATGCTATGAGACTAGATATCAATTACAGGAAAAACTCTGTAAAAAATACAAACACATGGAGGCTAAACAATACACTACTAAATAACCAAGAGATCACTGAAGAAATCAAAGAGGAAATAAAAAAATACCTAGAAACAAATGACAATGAAATCAGGAAGACCCAAAACCTATGGGATGCAGCAAAAGCAGTTCTAAGAAGGAAGTTTATAGCAATACAATCCTACCTCAAGAAACAAGAAAAATCTCAAATAAACAACCTAACTGTACACCTAAAGCAATTAGAGAAAGAAGAACCAAAAAACCCCCCAAAGTTAGCAGAAGGAAAGAAATCATAAAGACCAGATCAAAAATAAATGTAAACCATTAGCCAGATTCATCAAGAAAAAAAGGGAGAAGACTCAAATCAATAGAATTAGAAATGAAAAAGAAGAAGTAACAACTGACACTGGAGAAATACAAAGGATCATGAAAGATTATTATAAGCAACTATATGCCAATAAAATGGACAACTTGGAAGAAATGGACAAATTCTTAGAAAAGCACAACCATCCAAGACTGAACCAGGAAGAAACAGAGAATATAAACAGACTAATCATAAGCACTGAAATTGAAACTGTGATTAAAAATCTTGCAACAAACAAAAGCTCAGGAGCAGATGGATTGACAGATGAATTCTATCAAACTTTTAGAGAAGAGCTAACACCTATTATTCTCAAACGCTTCCAAAATATAGCAGATGGAAGAATACTCCCAAACTCATTCTACGAGGCCACCATCATCCTGATACCAAAACAGACAAAGATGTCACAAAAAAAGAAAACCACAGGCCAATATCACTGATGACGTACATGCAAAAATCCTCAACAAAATACTAGCAAACAGAATCCAACAGCACATTAAAAGGATCATACACCATGTTCAAGTGGGGTTTATCCCAAGAATGCAAGGATTCTTCAACATACGCAAATCAATCAATGTGATACACCATATTAACAAACTGAAGAAGAAAAACCATATGATCATCTCAATAGATGCAGAAAAAGCTTTGGACAAAATTCAATACCCACTTATGATAAAAACCCTCCAGAAAGTAGGCACAGAGGGATCTTACCTCAACATGATAAAGGCCATATATGACAAACCCACAGCCAGCATCGTCGTCAATGGTGAAAAACTGAAACTATTTCCACTAAGACCAGGAACAAGATAAGGTTGTCCACTCTCACCACTATTATTCAACATAGTTTTCGAAGTTTTAGCCATAGCAATCAGAGAAGAAAAAGAAATAAAAAGAATCCAAATCGGAAAAGAAGAAGTAAAGCTGTCACTGTTTGCAGATGACATGATACTATACATAGAGAATCCTAAAGATGCTACCAGAAAACTACTAGAGCTAATCAATGAATTTGGTAAAGCAGCAGGATACAAAATTAATGCACAGAAATCTCTTGTATTTCTATACACTAATGATGAAAAACCTGAAAGAGAATTTAAGGAAACACTCCCATTTACCATTCCAACAAAAAGAATAAAATACCTAGTAATAAACCAACCTAAGGAGACAAAAGACCTGTATGCAGAAAACTATAAGACACTGATGAAAGAAATTAAAGATGATACAAACAGCTGGAGAGATATACCATGTTCTTGGATTGGAAGAATCAATATTGTGAAAATGACTCTACTACCCAAAGCAATCTACAGATTCAGTGCAATCCCTATCAAACTACCAATGGCATTTTTCACAAAGCTAGAACAAAAAATTTCACAATCTGCATGGAAACACAAAAGACCCCGAATAGCCAAAGCAATCTTGAGACAGAAAAATGGAGCTGGAGGAATCAGGCTCCCTGACTTCAGACTATACTACAAACTACAGTCATCAAGACAGTATGGTACTGGCACAAAAAGAGAAGTACAGATAAATGGAACAGGTCAGAAAGCCCAGAGATAAACCCATGCACATACGCTCACCTTACCTTTGATAAAGGAGGCAAGAATATGCAATGAGGAAAAGACAGCCTCTTCAATAAGTGGTGCTGGGAAAACTGGACAGCTAATTGTAAAAGAATGAAATTAGAACACTTCCTAACACCAAACACTAAAATAAACTCAAAATGGATTAAAGACCTAAATGTAAGGCCAGACACTATAAAACTCTTAGAGGAAAACAAAGGAAGAACACTCTATGACATAAATCACAGCAAGATCCTTTTTGACCCACTTCCTAGAGAGATGGAAATAAAAACAAAAATAAACAAATGGGACCCAATGAAACTTAAAAGCTTTGGCACAGCAAAAGAAAACATAAATAAGATGAAAAGACAACCCTCAGAATGGGAGAAAATATTTGCAAACGAAGCTACTGACAAAGGATTAATCTCCAAAATATACAAGAAGCTCATGCAGCTCAATATCAAAAAAACAAACAACCTAATCCAAAAATGGGCTGAAGACCTAAATTGACATTTCTCCAAAGAAGATATACAGATTGCCAACAAACACAGGAAAGGATGCTCAACATCAGTAATCACTAGAGAAATGCAAATCAAAACTACAATGAGGTATCACCTCACACCAGTCAGAAAGGCCATCATCAAAAAAATCTAGAAACAATAAATGCTGGAGAGGGTGTGGAGAAAAGGGAACCCTCATGCACTGTTGGTGGGAATGTAAATTGATACAGCCACTATGGAGAGTATGGAGGTCCCTTACAAAACTACCAATAGAACTACCATACGACCCAGCAATCCCACTACTGGGCATATACCCTGAGAAAACCATAATTCAAAAAGATTAATGTACCACAATGTTCACTGCAGCTCTATTTACAATAGCCAGGACATGGAAGCCACCTAAGTGTCCATCAACAGATGAATGGATAAAGAAGATGTGGCACATATATACAATGGAGTATTAGCCATAAAAAGAAACAAAACTGAGTTATTTGTAGTGAGGTGGATGGACATAGAGACTGTCATACAGAGTGAAGTAAGTCAGAAAGTGAAAAACAAATACCGTATGCTAACACACATATATGGAATCTAAAAAAAAAAAACGGTTCTGAAGAACTTAAGGGCAGGACAGGAATAGAGATGCTGACGTAGATAATGGACTTAAGGACACAGGGAGGGGGAAGGGTAAGCTGGGACGAAGTGACAGAGTGGCATGGACATATAAACACGAACAAATGTAAAACAGAGAGCTAGTGGGAAGCAGCTGTATAGCACAGTGAGATCAGCTCGATGCTTTGTGACCACCTAGAAGGGTGGGATAGAGAGGGTGGGAGGGAGACGCAAGGGGGAGGGGATATCGGGATATACGTACACGCACAGCTGATTCAATTTTTTATAAAGCAGAAACTAACATACCACTGTAAAGCATATACTCCAATAAAGATGTTAAAAAAAAAGAAATAGCTAAACTAAGTGATATTTTCAATATAACAGGCAAAAGGCTAAATATCCATACTGTACAAAGAACTCCAAAAAAAAAAAAAATCCCCAAAACAAAAACCTAACAACCTAATTTTAAAGTAGGCAAAAGAAATCCATAAGCAAACCACAAAACAAAAAGCAAATAAAGAATACATGTTTAGGGCTTCCCTGGTGGTGCAGTGCTTGAGAGTCCGCCTGCCGATGCAGGGGACACGGGATCGTGCCCGGGTCTGGGAAGATCCCACATGCCGCGGAGCGGCTGGGCCCACGAGCCATCGCTGCTCCAGATGCCTGTCCTCCGCAACGGGAGAGGCCACAACAGTGAGAGGTCCACGTACCGCAAAAAAAAAAAAAAAAGCATACATGTTTAATGGAGGCAGCCGAGGTGTCAGTCGACAGATGAATGGATAAAGAAGATGTGGTACATATGTACAATGGAATACTACTCAGCCACAAGAAATAATGAAATCATGCCACTTGCAGCAACATGGATGGACCTACAGATTATCATATTAAGCGAACTAAGTCAGAAAGAGAAAGACGAATATCCTATGATATCACTTGTATGTGGAATCTAAAATATGATACAAATGAACTTATCTACAAAACAGAAACAGACTTGCAGACTGTGGTTGCCAAGCAGGGTGGGGAGTAGGGGGTGGGAGAGGGATGGACTGGGAGTTGGGGATTAGCAGATGCAAACTAGTATATATAGAATGGATAAACAAGGTCCTATTGTACAGCACAGGGAACTATATTCAATATCCTGTGATAAACTGTAATGGAAAAGAATATGAAAAAGAATGTATAAATGTATAACTGAATCATTTTCTGTAGAGCAGAAATTAACACAATATTGTAAATCAACTATACCTCAATAAAATAATTTTTTAAAAAAAGTTTGTTTTTCAAAAAAGATATTTCAACTCACTAAATAGAAGTACATTCCCTATCATATTCATAAAATTATTAAAGGCTGCTAATATCCTACGATGGTAAGAACATAAATTGTTATAGCCTTTGGAAGAAGAGGGGCAATCTGTCTGTATACATCAATATTTAAAATATGCAAACACATAAGTAAATATATGTATACATGTGTGTATGTGTATGTAAATACATATATATTCATGGGCACAGAAATGATCTAGAGGAATATACCACAAATTTAATAAACAAAGGTAGAAAGAGGAGAAAAGGAGAAAGATGCTTTCACATTTTACTTTACACAACATCTTATTTTAATTACCATTTGGCCAAACTTCTGCAAAGGTGTTTTATTTTGTGACCTCAGAGAGTTTGAAATATCTCAAAGAACACTGTTACTAAAGTGTGAATTATGTATCAGGTGACTGTCTCACTTTCTATGTCACAGCTGAAACTTCTGAGACCAGAGATCACCAGTCCTGGGTGCTACTTTTATCTGATAACAGGCTAACTTCCTGCCTACCTTGGTAGCTCAGTATTTCCCAACTGCAGAGAAAATCAACAATTGGTGATAAAAACCAATTCCACATCAGACTAGTATTTACTCCTACAAATCTGAAAGCTACTGATAATATATGCTGTTCATAGAACATTACATTGAGAATAGAATTTACTCCAAAAGTCACTTATACCTGAAGTTCTCAAACTTTAAAATACAACAAACTTAGCTGGTATTTGGAGCCCTACTCCGAGAGATTCTCATTCAGTTAGAGTAGAGAGGGTCCAGGAAACATCACTTTTTAATAAGTGATTCTGCTGTTCTATTCACCACATCATTCCACCTAGGACTGATTCCAGTTCTGAAGCCTTCAAGTTTAAATATCTTAAGTTCAACCATCACCAGTATCCGAGTTTCACTGTAAAAACTGATTTACTGTGACATTCAGAATTCATTACTGTGAAAACTAAGGATTAAAATTCAGTCTACCCACATACATATGCACATACATACACATGCACATATACACCATGAATTAATGAATAAAGTATTAAATATTTGACAGTTTAAGTATCTGAAAAAAAGGACCATTCTATCTAAGAAATGAATCAAAACATAATTTATTTTGCCTAACAAAACACAATCAATTGGAGGTAGATGCAATGTGATTCCTAATGTGCTTTCTTATACTACCTAATTGTAGCCACAAATCCCAAATGCAAGCTATTATGATGGCATCCAGCCCATATCTAAGTTAGAACAAGTGAAATCTAAAACCAGCAGAAGGCCGTCCTTTTAAAAACCAGAGGACATGGGACTTCCTGGGTGGTGCAGTAGTTAAGAATCTGCCTGCCAATGCAGGGGACATGGGTTTGAGCCCTAGTCCGGGAAGATGCCGCAGAGCAACTAAACCCGAGAGCCACAACTACTGAGCCTGCGCTCTAGAGCCCGCGAGCCACAACTACTGAAGTCTGCACGCCTAAAGCCTGTGCTCCACAACAAGAGAAGCTACCACAATGAGACAACGAACAGTAGCCCCTCTCGCCTCAACTAGAGAAAGCCCACGCACAGCGATGAAGACCCAATGCGGCCTAAATAAATAAATTTATTTTTAAAATTTAATAATTAAAAAAAAACACAAAAAACCAGAGGACAGGGTTTATAGAGAGCACAGAAGAGCTAATGGTTTCAGACATAGGCCTAAATCATAGGCCTAAATCATAGGCCTAAATGTAACAGCTAAAACTATAAAACTCTTAGAAGAAACCATAGGTGTAAATCTTCATGATCTTAAGTCAGGAAGTGATTTCTTAGATACAACACCAAAAGCCCAAGCAACAAAAGAAAATAAACTGGACTTCAATAAAATTTAAAATTTTTTTGTTGCATCAAGAGAGTAAAAGGACAGCCCAAAGAAAGGGAGAAAATTTTTGCAATTATGCAACTGATAGGGACTTTCATCTAGATTACGTAAGAAACACAACTCAATAATAAAAACACAAATAATCCAATTTAAAAATGGATGTGGAATTTGAGTAGTCATTTCTCCAAAGAAGATATACAGATGGTCCTATTAAAGCATACAAAAAGGACATTTTTGTTTGTCATTTTTAGGGAAATGCAAATCAAAACCACAATGAGACATCACTTCACACCCATTAGGATGGCTATCATCTGAATGACAGATAGTAAGTAAGTGTCAAGTGTCTGGCAAGGATGTGGAGAAACTGGAACCCTCATATAATGCTGATGGGAATGTAAAATGGTGCCGCTGCTTAGGAAACAGTGTGGCAGTTCCTCAAAAGGTTAAACACAGTTACCATATGATCCAGCAATTCCACTCCTAAGTATACACCCAAGAGAAATGGAAACATATTCACAGAAGCATTATTCTTAACAGCCAAAAAGTCAGAATAATGCGATGTCCATCAAGTGATCAATGGATAAATGAAAAGTGGTACAATGGAATATTATCTTTTATTATGGTAATAAAAAGAAATGAAGTACTGATACATGCTACAACATGATGAGTCTTGAAAACATTATGCTAAGTGAAAGTCAGTCACAAAGGACGATATATTAGATGATTCCATTTATATGAAATGTCCAGAAAAAAGAAATTTATACAGATTAGTGGTTGCTTAGGGATGGGAGGGAAGATGGGGAGTGACAGCTAACAGACTTCTTTTGGGGAGGAGGGGGGCAGGCTGAAAAATGTTCTAAACTTAGACTGTGGTTAACAGTTGAACAATTCTGAGAATATATTAAAAAGCATTAAATTGTATACTTTAAATGGGTGAATTGTATAGTATATGAATTATAGCTCATAAGAGTGTGTATAACTTCTAATAAACTAGAAGGAAAATGTCATGAAGAAAAAGTGAAACAAAAGAAGGCAAGAAGGAAAATACTTGAGAAAAGCAGACTATAAAGTATACAATATGATTTAAAATGCATCAAAGTTTAACAATCACAGTAAATGAATGTCCACTCAAAAGACAAGAATTGTCCACATAATTTTAATCTAGCTAAAGCTAAATGTTTACAGAAGATACACCTAAAATATGAAGTCCTATTTTGGCATTATGGTATCTGCATAGAGACTGAGAATGATTACATAAAAGAATTACACAGAAATAACTATCAAGAACATTAGGAAAAGTGTATGTCAGGTATCAAGATTATGAAAAGCATAGTTCCATGAACTGCTTGCTTTTATTCGTTATATCTTAAGGATAGAGAGAAGCTTCTGTTTCCCTACTGCCAAACCTATGACCTATTCTTTTAGCAACTGTACTTGATAGCAATAGTACACAATTCTGTGCAAATCTTGGTTCTCACTTTGTTATTGTCTAATCATTATTACCGATCACCTTTTTTTCTTGAATATTTTATTTTTTTCTCAATTGTATTTTGTGAAGTCACTTCAGATCCTACTGAAGCAGAAAACGAGTGAGAAGTTCTAAAATTACTTGTTTAAAATAATTACAGAAGTCTACACTGTTCACAAATTAGTTCTCAAGCTCTTTTTGTACACTGTCTCTTAGCAACCATTCACAACAAACTAAGAAACTTCATTCTCTAAGTTTATATAAAACAAGATGAAAAGCTGGTTTTTAAAAAAGGGGGGCATTTCTGATCTCCAACCAGACTACTGGCAACTTAATTAAAGGACAATCTGAAGTACAGTTTAAAGAGGTCAACAATTCAAAGCAAAACTAATTTTAGGGACTTCCCTGGTGGCGCAGTGGTTAAGAATCCGCCTGCCAATGCAGGGGACACGGGTTTGATCCCTGGTCTGGGACTATCCCACGTGCCACAGAGCAACTAAGCCCGTGCGCCACAACTACTGAGCCTGTGCTCTAGAGCCCACGAGCCACAACTACTGATCCCACATGCCACAGCTGCTGAAGCTCACGCGCCTAGAGCCCGTGTTCCACAACAAGAGAAGCCATCTCAATGAGAAGCCTGTGCACCACAACGAAGAGTGGCCCCCACTCACCACACCTAGAGAAAGCCTGCAAGTAGCAACAGAGACCAAACGCAGCCAAAAAATATAAATAAATAAATTTATTTTTTTTTAAAAAACCCTAATTTTAAAATTTGGTCAGTAAAAAAGCTCCTTTTCGTATTTACACAAAAATTTTAGTTATTTTTTTCTTGAATGGCTTTTGAAATTTCATTCAACTGTACCATTTTCTAGATATCTCCTACTAGTTTCAATTTAGATTAAGTTTCATCAGGCAGTTTACTTGCAAAGAGCTAAAAGTGTTATTTCTCTCCTATAAAAATGGTTATAAATCAAATTGTAATGATCTCAAATTATGGGATGTGATTTTCAAAAATTCAAATTTTCTCAGGAAGAAAAACTGTAATTTATGACAGAACTGACAAGAAATTATCATTTGGTCCTCTAACCACTTGCATGTCTGGGGAAATGTGAAGTCATTAACCTCTTCCCTAAACCCATGGCTGTGCGACTGAAGGGCTTTTCCAGGTCAGAAGTACATGGGTTCATCACAGTTCTCGAAAATGGACTAAATTCAGCTCAGCTTGATCAGGTTCATATTCTACCAGGCCAAGAAGCAAAATGATATGAAAAAATGAGTGAATGAATAGACAAATGGATGGATGAACAACAATGAAGGTAAAAATGAGGGCCATAAAGATACAAAATATACCTCCAACAAACAATTTTAATTTCCGCAAATTTACTACAGCTGTAATGTTCTTATATGCCATGTTTAAATTGAAATATTTTAAGCAGTAAGGTAAGATTAACAAGAAAATTAAGTAGAGATGGGGAGCAAAGGAAAAGGGTTATTTGGTTTGCAAAAGAATATAAATCATAATTGTTTTGAATACTGCCTTGAAATTATTTGATTTCACAAGCAAAAAAGTATTCTGTGTATAACCCTTCACCTCTTTCCATATGCAAACGAAGAACTAAGTCCATAAAGGTTAAATTACTTGACCAAGTACAGATCTCAAAAGAGAATCCTGGTCTCCTGTTTCTCAGCCTAGTATTAGCTATACTATCCTACACTACACCTCTCAGTTCTTCCTCTCTAGTTTCTCCCTTCAAGAACAGATATCTAACAGTGCGGTCAAGCGCAGGGCTTTAGAGTTAGACTTGAAGAATCTCAGCTCCACCACATGAACCACTGTATAAACCCAAATGTTATTAATGTCCTCTAAGTTTATTTTTCATCAGTAAAGAGAAAATAATTATATTTGACCTCAGAAGGATTCTATAATGAAAAAAATTTTTAATCATGTATAGAAGTATAAAACCTCACACTGAAAAAAATCTATGGTACATACTCTTATTAACGTTAAGGTCAACAGACCAACTAATCCACTGTAATATCTGGAGGTCATGTTATGGAAGTACTCATCATCAGAGTCCTGAAAGTTCCAAAGCTATGAAGTTGCAGCAACATAAGATTATTCACCAATGAAATGAACCTTAATAAAGCAAGGAAACAGGTTAGAGAACAGTCTAAGAAAATATCATTTACTTTGCCTATAAAATGGATATAGAATTGTACCCAACATGTTATTTTTGAATTAACTGAAACAATCATGTAAACCTCTTATCATGATAGATACATAGTAAATGCTCAATAAATATTATTACTATTGTAATTAAAAGGTTAAGGGGAGCTCTTGATTTGTTTGAAAATATCACCTAAGGTATGGGGGTGAGCACAGAATATCTGAAATAAGATTGCCACATGTTATAAATTTACAATTGTATAAATTTGGTGTTGTGTACATGTGGGTTTTACCATTTTGCCTTCTTTTTACTTTAGTATATATTTGATATTTTCTGTAAAAAAGAAAAAAAAACAAGAGTAAGAACAAGAGGATATTTTGCATTAAGATGAGGTGTTTGGTTTTTTTTTCTTGCTGTACGCGGGCCTCTCACCGTTGTGGCCTCTCCCGCTGCAGAGCGCAGCCTCCGGACGCACAGGCCCAGCGGCCATGGCTCATGGGCCCAGCTGCTCCACGCCACGTGGGATCCTCCCAGACCGGGGCACGAACCCTCGTCCCCTGCAGCAGCAGGCGGACTCCCAACCACTGCGCCACCAGGGAAGCCCAAGATGAGGTGTTTTAAAGAAACCATTTAGCAAAGTAAACTAATGAAACCTAATCACTGTAATAAAATACACAAGCAAAGAAAACAGAGCCTTGGGAAATTTTTATGATGTCTTCCAAAATTAGTGGTTGCCTATGGTAGGGGGTATAGGGTTGTTGGAGGAGGGGGTGATGGCTAAGGGGAGTGGGGTTTCTCTTTGGGGTAATGAAAATGTCCTAAAATTCATTCAGGTGATATATATACAACTCTGTGAATATAATACTAAAAGCCACTGAGTTGTACATTTTAAATGGGTGAATTACATGGTATATAAATTATATCTCAATAAAGCTGTATGAAAGAAAGAATGTATGATTTTCATTGCCTAATTATCTCCTGAATCATCTAATTTTCTCCTTTCCTACTGTCTCTTTTTATAAACAAGTCATCATTGGCTCCCACCTGCAATGCCAGTGGTCTCCTGGCATCCCGTTTTGCTCTCCTCTTGATTCATCCTCAGAATGTTCTCTCACCAGTTTTGACCATGCTGTCCTCTCAGCCTAGACTACTCTCCTGCCTTGTTTTGTTCTGTCAGTTCTTACTCACCTTTTTGGTCCTCAGCTTAAACATCACTTCTGCCAGGGGTCCTTCCCTGAATCCAGTGGATTTAGGAATGTCCTCCTACCCTGTGTACTTTGCCTATCATACTGCTCATATTTTATGATAATTATTTCCTGTCTTGTCTTCTCCACTAGACTTTATGTATACAATGAACAGAGAAAATGTCTGTTTAATTCTAACCACTAGCACAGGACCTGACACACAGTAGATAATAAATATTGGTTACTTGAATAAATGACTGAACAAGTCCTTACGTTACAAGGCTTTCATTTCTTCATAAAATAAGGACAATGCACCAAATGTTAACTTTTCTTCCTTTCTGACATATACTCACAGGATGACCTCAAAATTTATACTATTCAACAGTCCTACTATTTCTTAGTAAAAACAACTAACTAATGAAGATATGATTAAATTGAAGTCCATTTTTATCAGTCCCTCCTACTTGAAATAAATGAGGTTAATTAGATAAGAAAATTATCTCTGATACAAATTAGCAGTTGGAAATTATCAAAGAAAAAATATTTAACTCTATTTGTACCTTTTTTTAGTAAAATATATAAATATGCTTGAAAATGAGCCCCAAATAGACTATTAGAAGCTACACTTAAGAGCTCAGATTTAAAAAACTAAAAGAACTGCAATGTGAGCCTGCCTCTCAGGCACCATGTGATTCGGGAGAGGAAGACCGTCCTGTGGAAGGTTACAGAGCCAAGTCTAAGCAAAAATTAAGTTCTTTTCTAGCCTCAGGGTCCTCTGCTCCCAGTCCTATACTCCTCTTGCTTCTTCCTTCATTACTCAACTCTGGGACCACATCTAGGTTATGCCCTACACAACAAATGCTGTATACTTCAAGAACAGCTCTCCTTTCTGTGCCAGCGGCAGCTATTTATACGTGGCCTCCAGGTCTCAGCAAAGGAAACCAAGAAAGAAATTGGTGATCTGCTGATGTGGCTTATGTTACAATTTGGTAGTTCTGCAGGCACATCTATCCTTATGTCACAGATCTACTTCCTCCCACCCTGGAATCTGACACCCCATGAACAATTTACCACAGTTAAAACGTGGTGCTGCTAATGTTAGTGTTCCAACTTATTAAATATAAAAATCTCACACTCTTATTTAGCATTATTTGAAATCTCAAAATACCATGGCTAAAAGCAAATCACTCAATGGTAATTTTAGAATATTTTTCTGTACTAGAGTTCCTTCCCTGCTGAGATTTTGATGTAATCCTCTCCATGTTGATCTCTGCAGTTCTGCAGTTTTTGAAACAAAGTACTCAATAAATATTTATTAAGTGAATAAATGAACTTCTAAAAGCTGTATGTTAGCAAAGAATAGAAAGGTACCTTTATTTGTGTCATATCATTTACAAAGCTGGATATTTATCATTCCTAGAGCATTTAGAGTCTGTGTGATAAATATATATTCTACACTCATGTGTGAATTTAAAATTTTTAAATAATTAAAATAAAACACAACATTAAAATTAAAAATAATATGTTATTCTTCCAGATGATTCACAGAATACCTTGAGGATTTAGCAATGGCCAAAGAGCGTCGACTGGAACATCAGTTATAAGCATACAGTACTATAGGGCAAAGAAGGGGGAGGGAAAGTGAAGGTCTAACTAGACAGTACCTTTTAGTTTGTTTAAGGTTTGATGACTTACTTCACAGCTGTACTGTTTACTTAATGTATCATGGAATTTAAGTAAAATTTATTCATGTACTTTTATCTATACCCCCAAAATTAAATTTACATTTAGTATAAAGAGGTATACCATTTAACCATAATTGTCTTTTAAACAAAGATAAACAATCATTAAGATAAATAAGAACTCAAAATTTACTATTACAGGTTAAATATTTGAATTATATAACATGAACGTAACGTTATTTGCAAAGAAAAACTTTCAGAGGCTTGTGGCAAGATAGGCTTTTTCCTCCTAAAACTGAAATTGCATCCAAACTTTACATATGAAAAACTGGTGCAATCACACTCTTTACCTGCTCACTTTCATGTGGGTACCCACTGGTCTAGCAGTCAGCTATGTGAGACTCCAGGGTAATGTTCCGTCTTCCTCCTAATTAAGTCTGAGGACCTATACCTCACACCTGATGGGAGAATTCCAGCAGGGATTACTGACATTATTCCTTTTCCCCATTCCTTAACTGAGCAACAGAACTCTTCAGAATTTCAGGGATTCTCCAATCTAAAATCTTTCCTAACCCAAACATTTATATCTCACCACAGAAACCTTAACTTTCTCTTTGCGAAAGGAACCAGGGCAATCCCACTGCAGTGAAGCTTTTACCACTGTCAAAATGATGCAAGGAGTATGCTCCTAGTAGCCCCAGACTGACAGTAGAATATAATTTATCATAGACATAATGCTATGGATATAAATTTCTATTATATTAAATATTAAGCGGGTGACAGTAGCTATTTTGAGAAGCCAATATTGTTTCTACTGGGAAATATATAAACATATATACACACTCGTAAAATCTTTGAAAGTAAACCCTTTACAAATTATACTGTCAATACCAATATGTCCAATAAAAATATAATGCAAGCGGGACTTCCCTGGTGGCGCAGTAGTTAAGAATCCACCTGCCAACGCAGGGGACACAGGTTTGGTCCATGGTCCGGGAAGATCCCACATGACACGGAGTAACTAAGCCTGTGCACCACAACTACTGAGCCTGTGCTCTAGAGTCTGCAAGCCACAACTACTGAGCCCTCGTGCCACAACTACTGAAGCCCACGCACCTAGAACCTGTGCTCCGCGACAAGAGAAGCCACTGCAATAAGAAGCACGCGTGCCGCAACCAGAGAAAGCCTGTGTGCAGCAATGAAGATCCAACAGAGCCAAAAATAAATAAATAAATTTATTTTAAAAAATAATAATGCAAGCTACATTTGGAATTTTAAGTTTTATAGTAACTACATTAAAAAAAAAGGTAAAACTAACTTCAATAATATCTTTTATTGGGACTTCCCTGGTGGCGCAGTGGTTAAGAATATGCCTGCCAACACAGGGGACACGGGTTCGAGCCCTGGTCCGGGAAGATCCCAAATGCCGCAGAGCAACTAAGCCCGTGCACCACAACTACTGAGCCTGCGCACTAGAGCCCGCGAGCCACAACTACTGAGACCATGTGCCACACTACTGAAGCCCGCGCACCTAAAGCCTATGCTCCACGACAAGAGAAGCCACCGCAATGAGAAGGCCGCGCACCACAACGAAGAGTAGCCCCCGCTTTCCGCAACTAGAGAAAGCCCACGTACAGCAACGAAGACCCAACGCAGCCATAAATAAATAAATAAATAAATTTATTTTTAAAATAATACCTTTTATTTAACCCACTATATCTAAAATAGTATATCATTATGTAATCAACATTAAAAAGTATTAATGAGATATTTTATATTCTTTTCTTAATACAAAATATTCAAGTCCAGTGTGCAGCTTACATCTCAATTTGGACCAGGCATAGTTCAAGCACTCAATACCCCCATGTTACTAGTGGCTACCATATTGAATCACACAGCTCTATACTATTGTTTTCCATAAACTACCCTGAATATCTTCAGAAAGGAAATGACAGTAATTTACAATAGCTGTAAGTGCATATATTGTATCAAGTATATTACGTAAATTGTGATAAGTTACATTAAATGTTTTTGTTAATAAACCCATGTAGTATGTAAATCATGCAGTTATTTGCTACATGTATTGAGATTTTTACAATAATCAGTCTTTTAAGAATTCAAATGAATTCACACATTTCAGCTAAAAATTGTCACAGCAAACCAAAATAATATAGCACTTCATGCCACAGCCTCAGAAATCAAGTAGGAATATATACCCTCCTCCAAGACAAATATTAACAGTAACAGAGTTAAAGGCAGTTAACTAAACTATTCTGCAGATACATTCTAAAACAAACTCAAATTATATTTGGCAACAGGTCCAAATTTCATGTATATTATTTAAAATTAATATAATTTTACACCACCGTAATTCTCAACTGGGGGTTTAGTACAAAGGAGATGAACACTTTTTAGGTTATTCTATTATGTTTAGAATTTAATAAGGATAGATTTGTTTAATTTTATAAATGAGAAAAATAAATACTTTATAGACCTATGATAAGTGGATGACAAAAAGATTTATGTAATCAAAGACCAAAGTATGTAAAGCATATATAAGTGTGTATATAGATATATGTATAAAGTATACACGACACTGATATGAAATAATCTAATACATAGCATGTTTTAATGCTGACATTATGTTATAAATACAACCTATTAGTTATATTCTAATGTAAGGCTATTTTCAATATTCAATAATCCTCTACAATGGTTATTTCCCTGAGATCTTTACATTAAACAGATATGGCATGTAGCAAATCCAACAAGGAAAAGCAAAGATTACAAATTAGATGACTCAGGAAACTTACCAAAGAACAGAGATGGTAAATAGCTCCCATGAAGCAGAAATCATGAGAACTTCAGAAAGACATATATTCAGGAAAGAAAACTACACTAATTGGAATCAAGTGTTGTATCAGCAAACACCCTAAGCTTTTGTTCTAAATAAATAATCTTTAATATGCCTGCTAAAATTATTCCCTATTTTTAGATAACACTCTTAAATAATTGATTTTTTTTTTTTAAACAGGAGTACCCTTCACCTCTCCTGACAGTCAATAAATAAATGTAATCAAAGTCATTCATTACCGGCACTGTCATTCAAACCATAATTCTGATTCATTTTCCACAGGAGCCTCAAGTTTCTGTTATTTATTGTCAGTCTCCCAGAGTCCTACTACTCCATCTTATTTTCATGCACCATTGTTATACTCATCATCCTTTCCTAGAACTCTTTCCCTACTTGCCCTTTGTCTTCAAATTCTGACACTGCTTTATCCACATAGAATAGCCTCTAAATAACATTACCTACTATGATCACGCCTTGAACTCAATGGATTCTTTGTCCATTAGAATATTTTGTATAGTGCTCTGTAACATACCAGTAAAATCACTCATTGTTTTATGTATTAATTAAAAAACTAGCAGGGAAAGGAGTTGGGAGTTCAACTTGGAGGTAATGGCAAGATCTAATGGAAGGCCAAAAATAAATAAATAAATAAAAATAATATCTTCACATCAGCCCAATTCAAGAAGAAAGTGAGAATCATACTCCTCATCCCTAAAAAATTATAGGGACTTGCATTTAACACCTGATGAATTACCCAGTGAGAAAAACAGTGATATTTGCTGTTAACACAAATAGTTTTAAATTAATTCAAAGAATAAGAAGCAGTTTTCTAAACAGCAATAGAAAAGGTGAGTAATTATATATAATAATACACAGCAGAATCAAAGAGTTTCTGGAGATTATAAAAAAGACACCATTATAGTCATATTCTCAATGAGGTATTCTCAGTTCTTCAGCCAGTCATTATGAAAATGCAGCATCCCAGCCCTGACACTGTGTGGCCTAGTCTGGGGGGAGAGAGGGGAATTTTTTTTTAAGCTCTCCCTGGCTGAACTGAGGAAAGAAAATTCCCAGCTGGACCCAGATTAATACCATAATATTCTATGGAGGTTGAAGTAACTGACTATAAAAAGATTATTAGTACTGAGTTTCTAAGACAAAGCTTCAAAAAGCCAAAGAATTTATCTCTGAACCTCAAGTAAATTTTTGAGAAGTCATAACACAGGAACAAAGTTAGCAGAGAGTATGATTTGCTTAAAGCAAACAGCTTTGTAATAGCACTAAAAAAAAAACCCAGAGCATACATTCTACAATTTTTAAATCTCCAGATCTGTATCCTTCCCACATCATTCTATCCTCAAAAAAAGTTAATTTTTATAGTTCAGTTACGAGACCAAATAGCTAATAATACATTTTTTTAAGCCTTCAAAGTAGTTTCCTGCTTTATTTTCAATTCTACTTAGATCAAATTACTCTCCAAAAATTTTATGGCTCTCTATTTAACCACATAGATGTAACAGAGTACTGTGGATTGAACTGTGTGCCCCACACAGATACACTGAAATCTTAACCCCCCAATACCTGTGAAGGTGATCTTATTTTGAAGTAGGGTCTTTGCATATGTAATCAAGTTAAGATGAGGTCATACTGGATATGGGCGGGCCCTAAATCCAATGACCAGTGTCCTTATAAGGAAAGACAGAAAGAGATATCTGAAGACACAGAGGAGACCTAGAGAAGGCGGCCATGTAAAGGAGGCAGACATGAAAACTATCATGCCACAAACCAAAGAATGCCAAGGATTGCCAGTAACCACCAGAAGCTAGAAGCGGCAATTAAGGAAGACTTGTCCCTAGAGCCTTTGAAGGAAACATATCCTTGTCGGTACCTTGATTTTGAACCTGCAGTCTCCAAAACTGTGAGAAAATATACTTCTGCTGTTTTAAGCTACCCAGTTTGTGGTAATTTGTTATGGCAGCCCTAGGAAACTAACAGAGGGGAATATGGGTTAATAGTTCCGAACCTGCTTTACTTGTATACTGAGGGCTGAATAACTATGTAAATAGATGGTAGATGGTGGAGGTATCTCACTATTGGAAAGGGAAATTATAGACAAGGGGAAAAAGCTAAAATGAGCTCTGCTATACTGGATTAGAGTCAGAGTCATCAGTATGAACTCATTTAGCTTAATATGGATACTTATGAATAGACACAGAAATAATTATAGATATGCATGTATACACAGGCGAGTATACATACCATATAACCTAGTTCTGCCTCCGTGACGGTGTAGAAGCAATAACACCCCAGCGGTAACAAGCACTCCCGGCACCCAGATCTCGGTTTCTAAATACTATTCTCCAGTAAAAAGAACCAGGGATCTTTGGAGAAATGGCTGATCCTAGGGCTACAGTAGGGAAGATATAAGATGACCATGGAACACCTTACACTACCCAAAAGGAAGTGCTCAAAAAACAAAAGGATGGGGATGGAGCACGGAGTGTCACAGGAGTCAACCTGAAAGAGTTCCCAATGGCAAAAGGTGGAATAATTTGAGCAAGAAAATAAATATTATTGGATAATAACCCAAAAGATAAATATACACAGTCCATACTAACATAAATAAGTGATTGGATAAATAAATAAATGAGGGAAAACAGTTGAGTCTTTCTTATGACAGAATTCCAAACAACGTACGTAGATATTTTTCCCTCCAGGATGTAAAACTCTGTACCCCCACCCCCATTTTGAGTTTGGGCTGGACTTAGTGACTTGCTTCCAAACAGTAGAATATGAAGAGGGTAAAATAATAGTCCTATAGCAGAGAAATCTTGCAAACACATCTTAACTAAGTAATCAAAGTAAACATCACCAGTGATGTCATGTGAATATCATGTACCCCTTGATATGCTACGAGCACCTGTAGTATATTATTCCCCAGAAGTACAGTCTCAGTCTAATCAGGAGAAAACAGCAGACAAATCCAGTTTGAGGGACATTCTATAAAATGCCTAACCAGTCCTCCTCAAAACTGTTAAGGTTATGAGAAACAAGGAAAAAGTAAGAACCTGTGACAGACCAGAGGAAATTAAGGAAACATTAGTGTGGTATCCTGAATAGAAATTAGGAACAGATGGTCAACTGATGGAAAAATTGGTAAAATTCTAATAAATTCTGAAATTTAATTAAAAAATAAGTATGTATATATATGGGCCCATATTGACATATATAAATTATTGAATAGATAAATAAGTAGGAGAGAAGGGACAAGTATGCCTTAAAGAATAATTCAAAGTATTAAATTCAGATACTTCCTCTTCCAGGAGGTGGAGTTTAATCCTTCCCCTCTGACTTGCATCCAAAGAACAGAATATAGAAAGGGGAAAAACTGTTACTATACGGTGGAGAAATGTAGCAAGTCTGATACTACTAGTTCCTGAGCATTTTTGAGGATTTTTAATAATATATATTGACAGTTTGTTCCTGAATTTCTCTGCTGCTGGTTTCAGATTTAGCTCTTGGGATCTGCTAAGAAAATTTGTACTGTTCTTATAGCTCCCAGAATTTTACTGTTGTTTTCTCTTTTTCCCCCTGTCATCATATGGTTGTTTTTGGTTTTGTTTTGTTTTTTAATTTTTTTCCTGACTTTTAGTGGGATTTCAGAAAGGCACAGAATTAGAGAACTGTGTTTAGTTTGCTATCTTAAGTTGGAAATTCGCTTGAATATATTTCTAGGTTAGTACATATGTAGCTACCTAATTAACTGAATACACCGTGATATATTTAACCATTTCCCTACTGACACCTGGAGTTCTAATTTTTCACTAAACAGTGTTACAGTGGATATTCTTGTACATATTATCTTTGTTCAGCTGTGTGTGTGCTGAATCAAGGATACATACACTTTACATACATTATTTATAGGTAAGTAATTTAACCTCTAAGTGTTACTTAAAGGTTGACCTCACTTTCCCTATCAGAGGGCTGTTGTGAGGGTTAAAAGAGTTAACATGTATAAGTGCCTAGAACATGGTTAACAGTTATATAGCTGTTAGTTAGCATTGCCAAATTGCCCCCTATAAAGGCTGACTACATATCCTAGTTATTAGAGTACTATTTTTCCCATCTTTGCTCAGATCCTGGATATTACAGTCTATTTTTATGGAAAAGGGGGCAATTTTGCTAGTGAAAAGCAGTATCTCACTGTCTAGACTTTCACTTCACTATGACTGAGTTTGATCATCTTTTTGATGTTTATTGGCCATTTGTACTTTTTACATGAATTGTTTATTTCTTTTATCTATGAAATTTTTAAATTATGAAATATTTAAAATTTTATAGATAAACACCTATTTGGGGGCATTATCCTTATTTGTAGGAACTCTTTAAATAATATAGATATTAGTTTCTTGTTAATTTGATTACAAACATTTATTCCTAGTTATGTCCCCTTTTTTATTTAATACCTTTTATCAGCGTTCAAAATTTTTGAATTTCTATTAAAGTCTGTGTTGTGTGGCTTAAGAATATATTTAATGTAAAAATATAAAATAAATTTCCTATTTCCTAGTACTTTGATGATTTTTAAAAGAAATCATTAGTTCTTTGCTCCATTTCAAATTTAATTTTCTTACAGTTTGAGGTCAGTATCTATTAACATTTTTTTCAGGCTTAATCCTTCCTTATTATTTTGAAATGCTGTCTTTATATCATGTATTAAATTTCAAAATAAACATGTGTTTTTAAAAAGTACTTAGGTTGGTATGTGTGCTACAGAAATCTACATATCTAATAGAAAGAGTAGGCTTGTTGTATTCTGTGATCTGTTGTTTGGGTCATCTGTTGTAAGCTGCCAGGAGGACTTTCATTCATTCTATGAGTTACTTCCAAAACATCAAAAAGTAGGCCCCCATGAAATCCTGCCTTACTCTCAAACTCCTGGGTCAAACCTAGTCCTTGGCTTATCTCAGTGGTGGATCTCCTTGGAGAAGAAAGCAATTCTAGGAGCCTCAAGTGACGTAGATTAGGTCATGTGACTCATATCTCAGTGATAAAAATTTTTTTTAAGAACTCCAATTCAGAGAAGTTAAAAAAAAAAAAAAGAAAGCCTATCACAAAGCATATATGGGATGATCCAGTTTTATTTTAAAACCTCTATGTATGTAAATAAATGCAGAGCAAAAGATGTGGAAGAACATGCAACACACTAATAACACTTATGACCTCTGAAAACAAAGCAAGGACTGGAAGAGAGAAAATAAAGGGAGATTTAACTTTTTCTCTATTTAATTCTATGAGTTCAAATTTTCAAAGACCATAAATTTAATACTTGAAATACAAATTTGTTTTTAAAATTATATTAATCTTTATGCTTTTTTAAATGTGCATTTTTCACCTTTTTAAAATCAGGGTGGGGGAGTAGAAGAAATACACACAGTAGTTGACATTAAGGAAAAGTTTTACAATCATTTTATAGTTCTTTTTCTCTTCATTTTTTTCATTTATATTTATATGACAAAATTTCTTGTTTAAGATCATTGCCTGAGTTCAGAAAGTTATATTCTCTCCCTCACAAGACCCACTGAAATAACAGAAAAGTCATAAAGTGGAAGCTCATGACAATGAACAATATAGGACTGTCAACAACAAAAGATTACAACAGAATTCCAGAAGCTAGAAAATGAAGAGTGTTAACTTTTGAAAATATACAATTTTTGGTAACGCAACACAGGGCGTTCATCTCTCTGGGGAAACATCAAAGAGGCTCTAAGCTCGTAAATATCAAGTACGAAAGTAGGTTAAAACAAGAACCTTAACTGCAAGTGTGTGTGTGTGTGTATTTATGCATTGTTTCATTGAACACTATTGAGCACCCAGTACATACCAGTCCCTATTCTATGATACAAATAATTAACCCAAAGTAAAGCAGGGTTGTAGGTACAAAGCTGTGAGGGTGGCAACAGAAGTATCACTGTTTTAGGGAGCAGGGAAGGAGAACAAGAATCACTTTTAAAGTAATGATGGTAATACAAAGAAACTGCACTAAGCAATTTAAAAGTCATATTATTAAATCTTCATAAGACATTTTGAAAAGTCATTATCTCCAATTTGGAGATGAAAAATCTGAGGCTCAAAGAAATGAGAAATTATTCAAGGTTGCACAGATAATTAACCGATAACAGGTTTAACCAAAGCTTAAGCTCCAAATCACCATATTGGTAAGAGTAGTCATTTCATTTTTTGAGAACTAGTTTACTCATTTATATAACGGTCTAATTAATTATAT
This sequence comes from Orcinus orca, assembly GCF_937001465.1. NCBI lineage: Eukaryota > Metazoa > Chordata > Mammalia > Artiodactyla > Delphinidae > Orcinus > Orcinus orca. The sequence continues at coordinate 41,536,048 of NC_064570.1, read as the reverse complement.
TATCTCTAAAGACCCATCCAATTCTAACACTATGACTAACACCAAAAGAAAATAATTCTACTACCACTTATAGCTTAAGAAAATATTCCATTAGTATAATCAAAAGCTTGAAAAAAATATATCTATATAAAGAGGCATTTTCTTAAATACTTAAGGATTATCATCAGTCTCTCACTGAAAGTAATGCCCTTAAAAGCAATTTTTTTTAAGATAATAAATTTTTGCATTTAGAGAAAACTAAATGTTTGGTTTAGTTTCTACTTCCTTACTGAAATCTAATTCTTTCTTTAGTGTATCAACTTTTTCTCAAAACTCTGACATCAACTTCAAAAGTAATGCACATAAAATACTATACTAAAATGCTATTTCAGATCAGTTAAGTAGAAAACTCCACTATACAACTGTCAATTAGCCTGTCAACTTTATCCCAACGGTCCAAATATGAATAATACTTGAACAAATTTACAATAAAATCAATAGTTTTAAGAGTATTCATTCACAAACTAAATAAGGCTGTGGAAAAAGGATATAAAATCTTAAATTTAGGGAAGGTAAAAAGAAAGTTAAAGAAACAGAAGCACTATATATTTAAATTATTTTCACCTTTCAATTTAATAAAAGAAGAGTATTTGTCACATAATATGGGGTTTTTTTTGTAATTCACCTTCCTATTTACCTATCCCTGCACTACCTTGCATATATTTCCTTACTTTCCTTGAGTTGTATGCTTTAGTCAACTGATACTATTTGCAAGACCATAATGAAATCAATATTCTATGCAATTGCTAGCAAAGTTATGACAGATAGTAATAGTTAAATAAGATTTTTTTAACATTACTTACTAACTTACTGTCATTAAAACGACAGTAAGAAGATGGAAAAAAGATACTCTTCTCTATACTTACCACTAAGTGTAACTAAAAGCTCTGGACGTTATATATAAAACGAGATATAATTCAAAGTTGGAGAGAAGAAGGCAGACCAACTAGTGGTCTCAGGACCCAAGCAACAAGATGGTGGTGAACTCCTTGTGTTTTCTTTTTGTCTCGTACCTTCCAGACTTGGAGCTGTAAAAGCCAGCAACCAGAAGAACCAAAGGGCACAGCCAAGAAAGTCCCAACAAAAGCGTGTTCTCCCTAGTCAACAGACCAAGAAAGAGGAAGCCTAACAAGACAGATGATTTTTAGACAGTAACCACTCTTCTCGAGGCAAATATCACAGAAAAAACTGCAGCCCTACCTGCACCCACACCAACGAAAATCAAGTGGGGAGCCTAGACTTCCAACCTTGCCAAGTTGTAACAATATATTCCAATAACCCCACCAGGGTAGTATCAAAGAAGTCCAGGTAAAGAGACAGAACTTTCATCCCCGTCTGGCAGTCTGAAGCCCCCTCCCCTCCACCCCCCCCCACACGTTATGTTAGAGGAGGACTAATAGAAAGTCTAGACATTCACCATCACCCAGCAGTAGTGAGGCCACTCACACGGTGGTGTCAGTGATGATGATATGGAAAACCAGACTCACCACCTCCACCCAGCAGTAACGCACCCCCTCCAAACTTCTCAGATGTCAACAGAAGCCAAGGGGAGAACCTGGACTTCTAACTCCACCTGGCAGTAAGGATACAGTGCCTTTCCCCGCTTCACATGCTCAAGCAGTATCTAACAACACTGTCTAACGGAAAAATTTAAATATATAAAGTAATTAATATTTGTAAAATTTTTATTATGTTTACTTAGATGTAAATATAGTTTACATTTATAAAACATGTAATAAATGTATAAATAAAAACAATATTTATTATGTAGTAAATAATTTAAATCCAGAACGTCATAACAAACAAAATTCTCCAAGGTTCAAATGAAAATCATTTATCATACACAAGAAACAGTAAGTTCCCAAACTGAATGAAAAAAAGAAAATCAATAGATGCCAACACCATGGTAACAGAATTGTTAGAATTCTCCGACAAACATTTTAAAGGAATCATCATAAAATCGCTTCAATGAACAACTGAACATGCCTAAACAATGCCTAAAACAAATGACAAAACAGAAAGCATCTAGACACACACAAAAGGTCTCAGCAAAGAAACAGAAGATATAAATGAGGACCAAAATTAAACATTTATAACTGAAAAATGCAATAGAAATAAAAATCTCAGCAGATAGGCTCAACAGCAGAATGGAGTGGACAAAAGAAAAATATTAGTGAAGTGGAAAACAGAACAATAAAAATTACCTAACATGAACAACAAATGAAAAACAGAAGGAAAAACAATCAAACAAAAAAGGACACAGCGTCAGGACAATAACAAAAGATTTACAATCTGTGCCATCAGAGTCCTAGAATAAAAGAGGAAGAGGCTAAAAAAGTACTCAAAGACAATAATGGCTGAAAACTTCCAATATTTGGCAAGAGACATAAACTTGGAGATTCAAGATGCTGAATCCCAAAAACATGTACAAATCCCAAAAAGGAAAAACCAAAAGAAATCCACCTAAAGACATGTGATATTAAATTTCTGAAAACTGAAGACAAAAAAATCTTGAAAGTAGCCAGGGAAAAATGAGAGCAGATTTGTCATTAGAAACCATGGAGGCCAGAAAGAAGTGACGATACTTTTCAAGTACTGAAAGAAAAGAACTGTCAAACTAGAATTATATACCTACTGAAATTATCCTTCAGAAATCTAGGGGAAATCAAGACATTCTCAGTTGGGGAAAAATTAAGATAATCTGTCACCAGCACATGTATCTTAAAAGAAGGACTAAAGGAAATTCTCTGAACGAAATGGAAACAATAAAAAGGAACCGTGGAGCAACACAAAGGAAGAGCACAGGAAGCAAAAATGTGAGTAAATACAACAGGCTGTCTGTCTCCTCTTGAGTTTCCCAAATTATGTTTGATAGTTGAAGTAAAAATTATAACACTGTCTGATATGGTTATAAATATATGCAAAGGAAAGAGCTAAAACAATTTTATTATAAATGGGGTAGGTAAAAGGATATAAAGGGAGATAATGTTTCTACACTCCACTCAAACTGTTAAAATGGTAAGCTATGTATATATAAGTTATCTGTTTTACATATCCACATTATATATGACAAAACACATAATGTAATACCTAAACCAACCACTAGAAGAGATACACTTAAAAATACTATGGTTAAATCCAAGTAGAATTCTAAAATTGTTCAAGTAACCCACAGGAAGGCAGGAAAATGAAAATAGAAACAAAGAGAACAAACAGAACACCTGAATATTAATACATCAATAATTACATTACATGTAAATGGTCTAAATATATCAATTAAAAGACAGAGACTAGCAAATCCAACTGTATGCTGTTACAAGCAATTTAACTTTGAATATAATGTTACAGACAAGTTAAAAGTAAAAGAACAGAAAACATACCATTTAAACATTAATCAAAAGAAAGCTGGAGAGGCTATATTAAATCAGATAAAGTAGATTTCAGCACAAAAAAAAATTACCAGAGATAGAAGGACATCATATAATAATAAAAGGGCCAATCCACCAAGAATACATAGCAATCCTAATTGCATATGCATCAAACTACAGAGCTGCAATATGTGCAGCAAAAATTTATAAAACTAAAAAAAGAAATGCACAGATCCACAATCATAGTTAAGACTTTTAATACTTCCTTTCTCAACAGTTGAACAACTAAACAGAAAATCATCAAGGATATAGAAAAAAATCAACAACACCATCAACCAACAGGATCTAATTGACATTTACAGAACATATACCAAATAGACCATATGCTGAGACCTAAAAGAAATCTTGACAAATTTAAAAGAAACAAAATCATAAAGTATGTTTTTGACCACAATGGAGTTAAACTAGAAATTAATAACAGAAAGTTACCAGAAAAATCTCTAAACACTTCAAAACTAAACAACATGCTACTAAATAACCCTGGGGTCAAGAGGAAGTCTCAAGGTAAATTAAGAAAATATAATGAACTGAATGAAAACAGAAAATATCAAAATTTGAGAATCACAGCTAAACCTTGTCTGAGAGACAAATTTATAGCACTAAGTGCATACATCTTAAGAGGAAAGTTTCAAATCAATATCTAAGCTCCCACCTTAAGAATTTAGAAAAGGAGCAAAATAAACCCAAAGCAGTAATAAAGAAATAATGAAGAGCAAAAACCACTGAAATTGAACATAGAAAACAAGAGAAAATTAATGAAACAAAGAGCTGATTCTTTGAAAAGATCAATAAAATTGACAAATTGCTACCAAGACTGAAAAATAAAAAAGGAAAGATGACACAAATAACCAATACCAGAAATGGAAGAGGAAATACCACTACAGAGGCTGCAGAAATCAGAGGTAAGAGAATGCTATGAACAACTCTACATTCACAAATTTGACAACAGACAAAATGGACTACTTCCTCAAAAAAAAAAAAAAAACGACCACAACTCATCCAACATGAAAAATAATTTGAATAGTTCTATGACTATTAAGGAAATTTAATTCATGATGTTAAACTATAAAAAAATAAATTTCTAGGCCCAGATGAAGAACTCTAATAAACATTTAAAGAAGAATTAACACCATTCTACACAATCTCTTCCAGAAAATAGGAGGGAACACTTCCCATTTCATTTTATAAAGCTAGTATTACCCTGATATCAAAAGGAAAAACATTCTTACTTATAGATGACATAACTGTCTACAGAGAAAACTCCAAGAAATATACCCAAAAACCCCTCCTAGAACCAAAGAGTTCAGCAGTGTCACAAGATACAATTAACATATTGATACCAAAATTGGAAAATTAAATGCCATTTAGAATCACTCCTCCAAAAATGAAATACTTAGCTATAAATCTAACAAAACATGTACTGGACATGTATTTTGAAAAGTATACAACACTGGTGAATGAAATTAAGACCTAAAAAAATGGAGAAACATACCATGTTAACGGATTAGAAGACTCAACAGAGTAAAGATGGCAATTCTCTCCAAACTGATATATGGACAACACAATTCCTATTAAATTCCCAGAAAGATTTTTTGTAGATATAGACAGAATTATTCTAAAACTTATATAGAAAAGCAAAGCAACCAGAATAGCTAAAACAAGTTTGAAAAAAGAATAAAGTGGGAAAAAAAAGAATAAAGTGGGAATTATTCTGGTTTCAAGATTTATTAGGCAAAGAAAACGAACCTTAATCTAAAAATCTCACACTGTGCAGAAAGGATCAGCATGTCTTAGTTTTCCACACTCTGCGCATTCCAAGAAAGGTTTGGCCCTTGTCTGGCTCCTAAGATGCAACCACTAAACCCTTGAAATATCCTGCCTAATGAGAATGTCTTTGTTTACCTGGGGACCTTGAGTGACTCCATATAGTCCATGCTAATAATGTGATATATGTTTGGAGCCTTGAACCATGTAATATCAGCTTGACTTCTCAAGGGCTGGAGCCTAAGGTCAGCCACAAAGGCAGTCAACCATACCAACATAACCTACCCACAGTAAAAATCCTGGACACCAAGGCTTGGATGACCTCGCCTGGTGAGCAACACTCTGTATGTGGTATCACACACCACTTCTGAGAGAATTAATCACTGTCCACACAACTCCACTGGGAGAGGACAACTGGAAGTTTGGACCTGCTGTCTCCTGGACCTTGTCCTTTGCTTCTTTTTCTACTACTAATTTAAATCTGTATCCTTTCACTGTAAAAAAAAAAAACCGTAACCACTAGTATAACAGCTTTTCTGAGTTCTAGCAAATAATTGAGCCTAAGAGTGGCCTCAGGGACACCCAAACATACACACATTATACAAAATTAACTCAAAATGGATCACAGACTTAAATGGAAAACATAAAATGATTAAAATTTTAGAAAAAAGAAAAAAGAACAATATTCAAGATCTGGGACTAGGCAAAGAGTTCTTACTTAGCCTTGACCCCAAAAGCACAATCCATATAGGCAAAAACTGATACACTGGACTTACAAGCTTAAAAACTTTTGCTCTGCAAAAGACACTGTTAGAGGATGAAAAGATAAGCCAGACTGGAAGAAAATGTTTGCAAACAGAAGAGCCAACAAAGGATTAGTATCTGAAATATATAAAGAACTCTTAAAACTCAACAGAAAAAAATCCAACTAGAACATGGGCAAAAGACATGAAGAACATTTCAACAAAGAGAACATACAGATGGCAAATAAGCATGTGAAAAAATGTTCAACATTATTAATCTTTAAGAAAATGAGAATTAAAACCACAATGAGATATCACTACATTCCTATCAGAAAGGCTAAAATTTAAAAACCACCAAAGAAAAAAATTAATTAATTAAAATAAAAACCACCAAGGGCTAGCAAGGATGAAGAGAAAGTTAGATCACCCATACAGATCCACTTCCACCACTGATGGAAATGGAATAGTCACTTTGGAAAACAGTGTGACAGTTTCTTTAAAAACTAAAGATGCAACTGCCATACAACCAGCTACTGTGCTCCTGGACATTTACCATAGAGAAATGAAGACATGTGTTCACACCAAAACCTGTACATGAATGTTTATATTTAGAGCAGCTTTATTTCTAATAGCCAAAAACTGGAAACAACCCAGATGTCTTTCAGTGGGTTAATGGTTACGCAAAATGTGGTCTATCCAATACCACCATTGCTAACTACTACTCAGCAACAAAAAGAAATGAACTATTGATACACACAACAACCTGGATCAGTCTCCAGAGAAAAAGGTCAATTCCAAAGGGTTACATACTGTATGATTCCATTTATAGGGCACGCCTGAAATGACAAAATTACAGAAATGGAGAATAGATTAGTGGTTTCCAAGAGTTAAGAAGGGGTGGGGGGGCTTCCCTGGTGGCTCAGTGGTTAAGAATCTGCCTGCCAATGCAGGGGACATGGATTCGAGCCCTGGTCTGGGAAGATCCCACATGCCGTGGAGCAACTAACCCCACGAGCCACAACTACTGAGCCTGCCCATCTGGGGCCTGTGCTCCGCAATGGGAGAGGCCGCAACAGTGAGAGGCCCACGCCCTGCGATGAGGAGTGGCACCCGCTCACCGCAACTGGAGAAAGCCCTCACACAGAAATGAAGACCCAACGCAGCCAAAAAAATTAATTAACTAAAAATAAATAAATTAATTAAAAAAAAGAAGAGAGGGGAGGGGAAGTGGGTGTGAGCAGAATAAGGTATACTGTGGTGATAGGAATGTTCTGTATTTTGACGATATCAATGTCAATATCCTGGTTGTGATACTGAAGTGTAGTTTTGCAAGATACTAAATGGGGGGTGAAATAAAGGGTATATAGAATCTCTGTGCTATTTCTTTAAATCATATGTGAATCTACAATTATTTCAAAATAAAAAGTTTAGTTAAAAAATGAATGAAGGGGGCTTCCCTGGTGGCGCAGTGGTTCAGAGTCCGCCTGCCAATGCAGGGGACATGGATTCGTGCCCCAGTCCGGGAAGATCCCACATGCCGCGGAGCGGCTAGGCCCGTGAGCCATGGCTGCTGAGCCTGCGCGTCCGGAGCCTGTGCTCCGCAATGGGAGGGGCCACAACAGTGAGAGGCCTGCATACTGCAAAAAAAAAAAAAAAAAACTTTTTGATGATGGCCATTCTGACTGGTGTGAGATGATATCTCATTGTAGTTTTAGAGAAATGCAAATCAAAACTATAATGAGATATCATCTCACACCAGTCAGAATGGCCATCATCAAAAAATCTAGAAACAATAAATGCTGGAGAGGGTGTGGAGAAAAGGGAACACTCTTGCACTGCTGGTGGGAATGTGAATTGGTACAGCCACTATGGAGAACAGTATGGAGGTTCCTTAAAAAACTACAAATAGAACTACCATATGACCCAGCAATCCCACTACTGGGCATATACCCTGAGAAAACCATAATTCACAAAGAGTCATGTACCAAAATGTTCATTGCAGCTCTATTTACAATAGCCCGGAGATGGAAACAACCTAAACGTCCATCATCGGATGAATGCATAAAGAAGATGTGGCACATATATACAATGGAATATTACTCAGCCATAAAAAGAAACGAAATTGAGCTATTTGTAATGAGGTGGATAGACCTACAGTCTGTCATACAGAGTGAAGTAAGTCAGAAAGAGAAAGACAAATACCGTATGCTAACACATATATATGGAATTTAAGAAAAAAAAATGTCATGAAGAACCTAGGGGTAAGACAGGAATAAAGACACAGACCTACTAGAGAATGGACACGAGGATATGGGGAGCAGGAAGGGTAAGCTGTGACAAAGCGACAGAGAGGCATGGATATATGTACACTACCAAACGTAAGGTAGATAGCTAGTGGGAAGCAGCCGCATAGCACGGGGAGATCAGCTCGGTGCTTTGTGACCACCTAGAGGGGTGGGATAGGGAGGGTGGGAGGGAGGGAGATGCAAGAGGGAAGAGATATGGGAACATATGTATATGTATAACTTAATCACTTTGTTATAAAGCAGAAACTAACACACCATTGTAAAGCAATTATACTCCAATAAAGATGTAAAAAAACCCAAAAAAACAAAAAAAAAGAAGGAAAAATTAATACGATCAGAAGAACAATTTCATTTGATATATAACAACACTGAACGTTATTAAATATTCAAACACTACTTTATAATTTCTTAGTTTCGAACAATAAAACATATCCCTTGAATTTTCTCAATCACAGCCATTCTACAAAGATTCACGTCTAACCAGTAAGAATTCAGCTCACCTTCCACACTGTCAGAACAGGAAGTTCCAATGCCAGTGTCACCACTGTCAGAAGCTATACTATGTCTCCTGATATGGTTATTTCGCTGGTTAGATGGAACAGTTGTGGCCTGCCACAATGATTCATTACCAGGTAACCATGCTGATGAAGAATAATCTGGGCCTACAAAAGAAAATATGCAGAAGTTAACATTTATAATGTCTGTGAGTCTGTGAGTAGATAGAAGACATCTTTTGACCTTGTAAAAAATGCAAGTAAGGTAAAATAAGCTTATTTTCTGCCAAAAATAATTTAAATAGATTGTTGATATCTAAGATTCACCAAATAAACTTACTTATCACACATACACAAATTCAATGCTGATTTAGCAGCTTCCTCTGGCTGAAGAGCTCTGATTTCTGCTTATAGACATTGAACTTTTATACATGGAACTACTGTCTGATTTAAAATATCAACTCTATCATCAATCCATCTGGAAATGTCAGCACTCTGCTTTGTAATATTTCATAGTTAGGCATCTGTGATCCCAGACACAGGCATTAGCTGAGAATTGGGACTCAGGGAAAACCTAATCAAATCATATTGCATGACAATGTAAGTAGAATGTGCTCATGGAAGGTCAAAAAAATCTATTTTTTTCCACTATAACCTAACCACTTAAAAATTTAAATTCTTTTGCATTATTTTAATTGATTTTATTTCTTCAGTTATCTTTTGATAAAAGTTTAACACCAGAGCATCTTCCTGGCTCTTTGTTTAATTTTCCCTTTTGAGTTACGTTAAATCTTCATTGTTTAGCTAATGTATCACTTTTCAGTGTTCTCTTATAATCTTTGTTTTCACTTACGTTGTCCATTTTTACTTAACTTCCATTTGTCTTTTTCTGATTTATCCATCATTTTATGTTTTTGCTCACTTCATTCTTTTACTGTCTACAATGCCACTCGAAATATACCCATGGGGCTTCCCTGGTGGCGCAGTGGTTGAGAGTCCACCTGCTGAAGCAGGGGACACGGGTTCGTGCCCCAGTCCGGGAAGATCCCACATGCCATGGAGCGGCTGGGCCCGTGAGCCATGGCCGCTCAGCCTGCGCGTCCGGAGCCTGTGCTCCACAACGGGAGAGGCCACAACAGTGAGAGGCCCACGTACCGCAAAAAAAAAAAAATATATATATATATATATGTATACACACACACACACATACCCAGGGACCAATGCCACTCTGTGAACTATTAATTACAAGTTCATAAAAATTAGGTGCAGAAATAAAGGACAAGCACTGAAGAATGTTTATAGTAATTTGAAAGAGCAATTTTAAATCTTGAATTTTATACAAAGCTATAGTAGCATATGTTTTTATCAATGGTTAACACAGTGGCTCTAAAATTGAAGCCTGTAGACTTATTTGTGGGAGTTAACAAGCTCTGTACAAGAATTTTGAGCCTTCAATTCAATTATACCCTTGAAAATTAATAAGCATATTATAGATGATGTGAATAGCTACCTTAAAGCAGATATTTTCACATAATTATAATACTCCCATTTGGGTTTTATGTTTGCAATTGCAGTTGCTTCTAAGTAAAGCAGAAATGACTGGCCACTTAACATCATGATGTGAAACAAAACATCATTACAGAATTATCACGTTACACGCTACTGAAATTGGCATGCAAGGAGAGCTTTCTAGCAGTTTAATAAACATAAGAATCACAAAATGACAAACACATCCACAAAAGTAATTACATCATTTTTACCACACTTAGGAACAGTCATTCTCTTTATTAATATCAAAATATATAAAGAGATTAATAATAAAACCAGGGACTTCCCTGGTGGTGCAGTGCTTAAGATTCCACGCTCCCAATGCTGGGGGCCGGGGTTTGATCCCTGGTCAGGGAACGAGATGCCACATGCATGCTGTAACTAAGAGTTAGCATGCCACAACTAAGGAGCCCGCCTGCCACAACTAAGACCTGGTGCAACCAAATAAATAAATAAATAAATATTAAATTGTTTTAAAAAAATAAAAAAACCAGACCTGAAGCTATTTTCTACCATATTAACCCCAACATTAAAGTTCTAGTTCTAATAAAACATTATGCCAAATTATCTTTCATTTCTATTTATAATATAATTTATAAATTAAGTTTGAGTTTTATAGATCTATCTATGAAGTATACAAGCAGCCTTAAAAGTCATATACATTTAAATTAACTCAAGCTTAAAAAATAGTGGCCAAAGAAACACTTCTACCAGCTTTGAGGTCTAGAACAACCACTTAAAACTTTGTAGATTCTAGACCTATCTCAGAATGGGACTTATCTTAATTCATCTAAGCACTCACACATTAAAGCACCAGGTGAAGGCATTCTGTCACCAGATCTGCTCTAACTCTGATTTGTCTATAATCTGCACCAAAGATATTTTCTTTAAACAGCTCCTCAGGTAATATTCCTTCAAATGAACTCAAAGTCCTATCTAAACCATTATCAAAAAGGGCAACCAGCCCACTACTTTCTCTCCCAAGTGCAAACCTATTAACTGGAGAAATTTTTTTAGGAATACTCAGAAAACAACATAAATAGGCTGGTAGTACATGGAAATGGCAAATAAAGATATGAAAAGATGTCCAACCTTACTAATAATGAGAGAAATGAAAAAGACAACAATGTTTTTATTTTTAGATTTTTAAATTATCTATAACATTAAATACCACTGGCAAATATTTGAAATACCAATGTCAAACAAAGTGCAGGGAAGTTCACATACTTTTGTAGGTATATAAACTGATAGAACCTTTCTAAATTAGGGCATCTGGAAACAGGTATCTAAATTTCAACATGTACCTAAATTTCAACATAAGACCTCCTACTAGGAATTTTTATAAAGAATAGAGAAGTATAAAAATATATAAGCACAAGGACAGTATTTTAATAATAAAAATAAATGCCTAGAAACAAAATATGTAAGTTAGTTGATAATCTTCAAGTGCTAAAAATAATTTTACTGACCTTTTTTTTTTAACATGTAGTGACATCCAAAATATTAAGTATGTGTGGGAGCAAAGCATTTATATCACTACATATATAGTATGATTCCATGGTTAGGGAAGAGATTGTACATTTACATATATGGAAAAAGGAGCTTTCAGGGAGCTCTACGTCTAAATGTCAACATTGACTACAATGTTTTACTAAAGGAACAAATACATTACAGAACATTTACTCTATCACTAGGGATGATGATGACGATGATGATGATGATTATACACTATCATCTTCCAGGGAAAAATGCTGAAAATTACTTATATTGATTTGCAGATTACATCAACATTTGATTCTGAAAGGAACCAGCTATAGAGCAAGATATGTAAATTCAACAGATTCCTGGTTAACAATTTTACAAAAACTGCATAAAACCACTGAAATAAAGTAAAAACTCTTGCTTTTAGACAATATAACCATCTTGAGCAGTATAAAGTAGTATTACATGTTTAGGTCACAACACCTCCACCTCATTTATTGTTAACAAATCTTGGCCCAAGGAAACCATTTGTAGATAAAAAGATATAATCCCCCCCAGCCCCCCCCCCACATACACACCAGTAACGGGGGGCGGGGGCGGTAAAAGAAGAAAGAAAGAAAAAAAACACTGATAATGATATGGTGTTATTACCAGAAGCTAGGAAGATTTTCAATAATTAGTCTTAAATCATTAACTATTACCAGGAAGAATGGCTCAACAAAACTTTTTCTGAAGTTTTCTGAAGGTCAGACAGTAAGTATTTTCACCTTTGCAAGCCATTTGATTTCTATCAAAACTATCCAACTCTGTCACCATTGTGGTAAAGGCAGCAGTAGACAACAGAATGGGTATGACTGTGTTGCAATAAAACTTTATTTATAAAAACGGATGACAAGCTAGATTTGATCCATGGGCCCTAGTTTGCAGACCCTTATCATGAGTAAAAATTTATTCTAATAGATAAATATTCTCTAAAATCCAGCTGACTCAAAATGAGTAACTTCAGCCAGCATGTTAATTCATTCCTTTATTCAGAAGAAATTCTAGTTCATCCTAGAACACATACCAGCAAGTCCTGCTGCTCTAAATCTGAAAATTCATCGGACCATTACTGAAGTTATCTGAGGACTACCAACACCAACAACTTTTTTGGATTTCTTTTTCCAGAATAAACAGTCTCAGTTTGTAATAAGGAAGAAACTTTTGCATTCTATTACAAGTTAATCACTAAAGGGATGTTTCCTATAAGCTTAAATTATACATAATGGCCCATCTCTGGGAAACCTGCCTCCCAGGTAGTGAGCATTAAGGTGAAATACCTCTGTTTAGCTCACGCGAGAAACATCCTGACCAGGCCCACCTGTGAATGACTACAGGGAGGAAGAAATTAACACATCCCCTCCGGAGGCTGACCGGAACCAGGAAATGTTTGACTTTACTCCCTCCCCTTTTAGTATAACAGAAGCCTGAATTCTAACTCAGGCAAGATGGTTCTTTGATGCATGAGCCCACCATCTTCTCAGTTTGCTGGCTTTCCAAATAAAGTCACTATTCCTTGCCCCGACAACTCATCTCTCGATTTAACAGCCTGTTGTGCAGTGAGCAGTACGAGCTTGAACTCGATAACAAGTTGACCTGTATGGTTTATTTATTTATTTTTTGGTCCACGCCGTGTGGCTTGTGAGATCTTAGTTCCCCAACCAGGGATTGAACCGAGGCCCTCGGCAGTGAGAGCACAGAGTCCTAACCACTGGATTGCCAGGGAATTCCCCTGTATGGTTCAAAACTCTTAGACAACATCAAACATAGTATGATGATTAATTTTATGTGTCAACATAACTGGACCATGGGGTGGCCAGATACTGGGTCAAACATTCTGCATGTTTCTGTGAGGCTATTTTCAGGTGAGATTAATATTTAAATTGGTAGACTGAGTAAAGCAGATTGCCCTGCATATGTGGATGGGCCTCATCAAACCAGCTGAAGGTCTGAATGGAACAAAAGGCTGACCCACCCCCAATAAAGAGAGAATTCTTCCTGCCTAAAGGCCTTCAAAATAGAACATTGGCTTTTCCCTGTCTTTGGACTGGAAGTGAAACATCAGCTCTTCCTGGGTCTCAGGCCTGTCAGCCTTCAGAATAAAACTCCAACATCAGCTCTCCTGGTTCTCAGGCCTTCAAATTCAATTTGAAACTAAACCATTGACTCCCCTGGGTCTCCAGCTTGCTGACTCACACAGCAGACCTTGGGTCTTACCAGCCTCCATAATCACATGAACAAATTCTTTACAATAAATCTCTTCCTACAGATATACAGAGATAGAAAAAGAATATAAATACACATTTTTTTTCTCAAGTGCACATGAAACATTCTCCAAGACAGATCATGTCTTATGACACAAAATAAGTCTTACTACATTTAAGAAGATTTACACCATATCCAGCCATCTTTTCCAATGACAATGGTATGAAATAAATCAATTAAAAGAAGAAAACAGAAAATTCGCAAATATGTGGTGCTTAAACAACATGCTCCTAAACCACCAATGTGTCAAAAAAGAAATCAAAAGGGAAATCAAAAAATATCTTGAGACAAATGATGGAAACACAACATAACAAAACTTATGGAATGCAAAAACAGTTCTAAGAGGGAAGTTTGTAGTGATAAATGCCAACATTAAGAAAGCTCAAATGAACAATCTAACTTTACACGTTAAGGAACTAGAAAAAGAACAAACTAACCCCAAAGTTAGTAGAAGGAAGGAACTAATTTAGGATTCCGGGCTTTCACTGCCGTGGCCCGGGTTCAGTCTCTGGTCAGGGAATTGAGATCCTGCAAGCTGCGTGGTGACGCTAAAAAAAAAAAAAAGTTTAAAGAAGGAAGGAAATAAGAAGAATCAGAGTGGAAATAAATGAAATACAGATTAAAAAGACAACTGAAAAGATCAATGAAACTAAAGCTATTTTGAAAAGATAAACAAAACTGACAAGCCTGAATGACTACGGGGAAAAAAAGTCTCAAATGAAATAAAAAAGGTGACATTACAACTGCTCACACAGAAATACAAAGGATCATAAGAAACTGCTATGAACAATCATAGGCCAACAAATTGGCCAACCTAGAAGAAATGAATAAATTCCTAGAAACATACAACCTACCAAGACTAAATCATGAAGACAAAGAAAGTCTGAACAGATCAATTACTAGTACAGATATTGAATCAATAATCAAAAACCTTTCAACAAAGATATGTCCAGGACCAAATGGTTTCACCAGGGAATGAATCCTACCAATCATTTAAAGAATTAATACCAATCCTTCTCAAACTCTTCCAAAAAATGGAAAGGGAGAGAATAATTCCAAACTCTTTTTAAGAAGCCATCATTACCCTATACTGGACACTACATTACCCAGACAAGGACACTACAAGAAAATCACAGGCTAATATCCCTAATAACATAGATACAAAAATCCTCCACAAAATATTACCAAAACTAATTTAACAGCACATCAAAAGGACCATACACCATAATCAAGTGGGATTTATTCCAGGGATGCAAGAATGGTTCAACATATGCAAATCAATAAATGTGATATACCACATCAACAACATAAAGCATAGACATCATATAAACTCAAAAGATGTAGGAAAAGTATTTGATAAAATTCAACATCCTTTCAAGATAAAACTCTCAACAAACTGGGTACAGAGGGAACATAACTCAACACAATAAAGGCCATATATGACTAGCCCACAGTTAACATCATACTCAACAGTGAAAAAGCTGAGGAACAAGATCAGGAACAAGACAAGGATACCTACTCTCACCACCTTTACTTAATGAAGTACTGGAAGTCCTAGCCAGAGCAATTAGATAAGAAAAAGAAATAAAAGGTATCCAAATCAGAAAGGAAGCAGTAAAACTGTCTCTATTTGCATATGACACACTATATATGGAAAACCACCAAAAAACTGTTAGAACTAATCAGCAAATTCTGTAAAGTTACAGAATACAAAAATCAATACATAAAAATCAGTTATGTTTCTATATACTAACAACAAACTACTGAAAAGACATATTAAGAAAACAATCCATTTACAATTGCATTGAAAAGAACACTAAGAAGTAAATTAAACCAAGGAAGTAAAATATCCACACATCAAAAACTATAATACCTTGAGATGAAAGAAACTGAAGAAGACACAAATAAATGGAAAGATATTTCATGCTCACAAATTGGAAGAATATTGTTAAAATGTCCATACTACCCAAAGTAAGCCACAGATTCAATGCAATCCCTATAAAAATTTCAATGGTATTTTTCACAGAAATAGAAAAAACAATGCCAGAATTTGTATAGAACCACAAAAGACCTTGAATGGCCAAATCAATTCTGAAAAAGAACAAAGCTGGAAGCATCAAACATCCTGATTTCAAACTATACTATAAAGCTATAGCAATTAAAACAGTATTGTCACTAAATAAAGACTCACAGATCACTGGAATGGAACAGAGAGCACAGAAATAAACCCATGCATACACAGTGAGTTAATTTACTATCAGGGATCCAAGAATATACAAAGGGGAAAGGATAAATGGTGTTAGGAAAACGGGATAGCCAAAGGCAAAAGAATGAAACTGTTCCCCTATCTTACACGACACACAAAAATGAACTCAAAATGGATTAAAGATTTGAACATAAGACCTGAAACCATAAAACTCCTAGAAGAAAACATACAGGTATGCTCCTTAACATTGATCTTGCAATGATTTTTTTTGGATTTTGACACCAACAGCAAAAATAAACCAATGGTACTATATCAAACTAACAAGCTTTTGAATAGCAAGGAAAATCATCATAAAAAGAAAACGAAAGAAAGGAAGGAACGAACGAACGAAGGAAGAAAGAAAGGAAAGAAAGAAATAAAAGAAAAAAGAAAAGAAAAGGCAACCTATAGAATGGGAGAAAATATTTGCAAACCATATATCCAATAAGGGATTAATATACAAAATATATAAAGAACAACTCAACAGCAAAAAAACACCCAAATAAACTATGGCCAAAGGGCCTGAATAGATATTTTTCCAAAGACACACACACACACACACACACACACACACACAAACACACACAATAGAATACTATGCTAAGTCTTAGCATCTAATGTAGAATATGATGACTATAGTTAACAACAGTTTTGTATACTTGAAATTTGCTAAGAGAATAAAACTTAAAGTGTTCTCAACTAAAAAAAAAAAAAAAGGAATTATGTGAGGTGATGGATGTGTTAACCAACTCTAATGAGAATCCTTTCTCAATGTATATATATATCAAAACATCACATTTACACTTTAATACATTACAATTTTATTTATCAATTATACCTCAGTAAAGCTAAATTTAAAAAAAAGAATCCAACATTTGGGACAATGGGGCTATAGAATGTTCCTTAAGCGTTATTTCTAATAAGGAACTGTTACAAATAAACCAAAAGGGAGAAGGGAACACAATTTTGGCCATTAAAATAGTGAAGACCTAAAAGTATAAAATGTTTATATTGTCAATCTAAGTAAGACATAAAATTTAATAAATCAGAAGTTCACAAATAACCTCAGATTTCATATTGTCTAGGAATTCTCTGAACTCTTTTTTTGCCTGTTTCTAGCTTAGCACTCACCATATCAAACTGAAGTTATCTGTACCTGTATCTGTCCTCCTTCTAGACTGTAGTAATAGTCATTGAGGGCAAGGACCATGTGTTCCAGATCTTACTCAGTGCTGCAGCCAGCATATAGTAAACATTCAAACAAACAAAAAAAAAACTGCATAAAGCAACTGGAAAGAAATACATCAAAATACTACCTGTGGTTTTCCCTAGATGGTAAGATTACTGGTAATTTCTTTGACTTTTATGCTTTGTATTATTACTTTAATAATCAGAAAAATAAGCTTTATTTTTTTAATCCTTAAACCCCACCACTAATAAACCAAATAATTTACTTATTAAGTACCTCTTAGTTATTCTATACCTGTGCTAAGTAACTATTAATGAAAGTCTTTGGAGATATGTTTTCTGGGAAATGGGTATACAACTTACTTGGCCTAGTTTGGAACAAAATGCGTACATTCTAACACATAAATCAAACTACCTTAACTTTTTTTAAATGTTAAAAAATTCGAAACTACAAATTAATGTTCACAAAATGAATTATATTTATACACTTAAAAAGAAAAAAATTTCTTCAAAGTAAAGAACTTAGAACAGACTGGTTCTTTGTTTTGGTTGATAGCTACAAGTCTGTTTCAATATCACAATTAATTTAGTCCAGTAGAAGAAAAAAATTATGAAGCTTTTTAAAGCTGTAGAAGAGTCTACCGGGGAAACACAGCAACTCATATACTTTGACAAAAGACCAGTGCAGTCCTTTTTCTAGGAAGGTATCCTCATCAAAAGAACTCTAGAAGAAGGAAGCATATAATAAGTCCAATCACATCAGACAAATCATTCGATCAATCAATGGGGAAAACATGTCCTATTCAGAAAAGCATCTTATTCTTTTAAATCAGTAAGACATTTTAATTTGCTTATGATGGTATCACAATGATCTTATTTATGCTAAACTTTTCCTTTTAAAGGAATAGGCAGTTCATTCAGGTTTCCCAAAATGACGAAATTATCTCTAGAAGGTGATCTCCTCTAGCCTGAATTCACATTTGTCTTAACCTTTAAATATAACTACTACTTTCTTAAAAAGATCCAATATTTTATGTGCCTAGAACACTGAAGATAATTAACAAAATGTCATGATTGAAATAACATTCTAATCTTTCATTTAGATTGAATGAATTCAATCTGAGAAGAATCACATGGCGTGTCTCTATTCAACATAATCCAGAATCACAAAGCAGTCAGAATTAGACACGAATATGTTTACCAGGTGATACAAGGAAAATTTTCTCACACAATAGTTATAAGACTACACTACTAAAAGGGAATTACTCAATTTCTAGGTATGTAAAAAAAAAAACAAACTTTAAGGCTCAGTGATCTCTGAAATAAAGTATTACCTAGGTCCTATCATATTAGAGCAACTGAATGACTGTGTAGAATCCGCTCTCTCTAGAACAAAGATGCATTTCTGCAAGAACAGCAAAGATTCCCAAGACACCATACATTGGGACTTCTCTTTGGAAGGCAATACGTTACATTTTTTAATACCAATTTCAATAATTTTAAATAGAATACTGAATGCCCAGGGATAACTTATTTAATAATTACTAATATTTCTCACATTGGAAAAACAGGAAGATTAGCATCAAATGAATAAGTAACCTATTATATTTTATTTCTGAAGGTTTTTTTCTAAATTGGAAGCAAAAATGCATACAACATCAAGTCTTCCACAATATGCTAACATAATTGTAACTGCACTTACAAGAACTAATCTTATTGAATTTTTAAAATGACAATGCTAAGCCAAAAAAATAAACAACACCATTGACAAAGCAGATTTACAGTTGTAAATAAAAAGCTGAATATACAATACAAACTATGAATACAAATTACGGTGTCTTTTAAAATGCAGGTTATCACCCATTCAGTGCACTGAGACCAACCTTTTTTAATAAAATAAAACAGAAAAAAAAAGAAAATATCAAATCATATTTACCCTTATTTGACATAAGATACACAAATCTCACAATATAACATCTCTGAAATGTTAACAAGGACATCTCTGAAATGTTAACAAGTACTTCTCCTCAAAGTTCAGAACAGTAGCCTTCAAACTGCCCCAATTCTATCAATAGAAACCAAGTTAAAAAGAAATAAATGCAGGGAATACAACAACAACAAAAATCTCTTTTCCTTAACTCATACACCTAACCCATTTCTGAAACTCTTCAGTCCATTTCAGAAGTATTCACTGAATTAGTTCTCTCCTCTTCTTCCCACTGTCACAGATCATATGTCTTTTGGCTGAACTGCTGCACAGATGTCCTGCTGGAGTAACTCTGCCCAAGCCAGCCTCTACCCTACTATCAGAAAATATATTTACGTCATTCTTTTGCTTAAAACTCAAATTCCTTAACTTTGGCAAAGTTCTTCAACTGGCAACCTCATTTTCTAAGACTTTACAATCCTACCCCTCCCACATCAGCTCCTCTACACTCTGTAGCTGCACATACCTAACCACTGCCTCCAAACAGATCAGGTTCTTTCGTTGACTCCAAGCTATTTCTCTTCTCTCTCTTCTTTAAGAGTCCTGATTCAGAATTAACTTGCTCTAAGTGTTTTCTCTGATTTCTCCAGGTGGTATTAAAATAACTACTACTTTGTGCTCTCCCAATATATCACTCAAAATACCATAACAGCATTTACTAAATTATATTAACCCATATGTATATGACTTACTTCTTCCTCACCAAAAGGCAACATTTTTAGTCTCTAGCACAGAGCTGCACAGTTAAGACAGGGTCTCAATAAATGTAGTCATTATAACTACTGGGTACCCAATAAATGTTCCTGGCATAAAATTAAAATTTTGGAAGCTTTATAATTAGATCTTAAAAATAGTCTTTGTTTTAGAAGGATTAAAACAGGGTGTTTTTTTGTTTCGTTTTGTTTTTGGTTGTTGTCTGTTTGTTTTAAAATCCAGGAGATTTTAAACTATCCCTTGAGCCAGTTTGCATTTAAGTATCTATTTAAAGATCAGTAAATATTTTCCAATGCAGATAAAAACAAACAAACAAAACAATAAATCACTAATAATTATAAGTGATTTGAAAGGCTGTTGGCCAAAATTCCTAATAAATGTGGGAAAACAATTTTCAATAGCATCAAAAGGCACAAAAAAACAGAACATTAAAACACAAGGAAAATACTCACATTAATAGTAATCAGGAAAACAAAAACAGAAAATCTTGTACTACACTGGAAAATACCTAGCTAAAGTGAAAGAAACATAATATAGAGATATTTATGTTATTCATCCTACTCTTCTACTTCATTTCAGTACTGTTTATCTCTAGGGTAAGTGACTCCAATAGTTTTAATTTTTCTTTAATTATAGAATTAATAGTATAGCTTAGTGGAAAAGAATATGGACTATGAAACTAGACTGCCTGGGTTCAAGTTCTGTACCACTCTTATAAGCAGTGAGATCTTGAGTAAGTCACTTAGCCAATCTGTACCTCAGTTTCTTCATATGTAAGAAGAGAAAAAAAATTATAGTATCTATCCTATAGGGCTGTTGTGATAATTAAATGAATTAATATGTAAAGATATTTTTTAAAGTGCCAGGCATAAAAACAGACACAATAGATCAACGGAACAGAATAAAGGGCCCAGAAATAGTCTCTTCAATAAATGGAACTGAGAAAACTGGACAACCACATGCAAAAGAATGAAACTGGACCTTATCTTACACCATACATGAAAATCAACTCAATGGGTTAAAAATGTAAGACTTGAAACTGTAAAACTCCTAGAAGAAAACACAGGGGTAAGCTCCTTGACATCAATCTTGGCAATGATTTTTTTGGATTTGACACCAAAAGCAAAGGCAACAAAAAGTAAAAATAAAAAGTATACTACATCAAACTAAAAAACCTCTGCACAGCAAAGGAAACCATCAACAAAATGAAAAGGCGATCTGCTGAATAGGAGAAAATATTTGCAAGTCATCTATCTTATAAGGGGTTAATAGCCAAAATGTAGAAGTAAATGATACAACTCAATAGAAAAAGAACAATCTGATTAAAAAATGGGGAGAGGAACTGAAAAAACATTTCTCCAAAGAAGACATACAAACGGCAACAGGTACATGAAAAGGTGCTCCACATCACTAATTAGCAGCGAAACGCAAATCAAAACCACTGAGATAGCACCTCATACCTGTTAGAATGGCTATTATTAAAAAGACAAGAAATAACAAGTGTTTGCAAGAATGTGGAGAAAAGAGAAAACTTGTACACTACTGGTGGGCATGTAAATTGGTACAGGTACCCTAAAACAGTACAGAGGTTACTCAAGAAACTAAAATAGAACTATCACATGATCCAGCAATCCCACTTCCAGGTATATACCCAAAAGAAATGAAATCACTATCCCAAAGGGATACCTGCATCCCCCATGTTCACTGCTGCACTATTTACAACAGCCAAAACACAGAAACAACCTAAGGGTCCATCAACGGATGACTAAAGAAAATGCATTTGTACAGAATGGAGTATTATTCAGCCATAAAAAGAAGAAAATCCTGTTGTAACATGAATGGACCTTGAGGGCATTACAGTAAACGAAATATGCCAGACAGAGAAAGACAAATACTGTATGATCTCATTTATATGTAGAATCTAAAAACAAACAAACTCATAGAGACAGGAAACTGACTTGTGGCTTCCAGGGGCAGGTGGTGGGAGGGTGGGGGTTTGAAACAGGTGAAGGTGGTCAAAAAGTACAAACTTCCAGGTATAAGATAAATAAGTCTGGGGATATAATGTACAGCATGGCGACTATAGTTAACAATACTATACTGTATATCTAAAAGTTACTAAAATTAGTAAATCCTTAAAGTTCTCATCACAAGAAAAAAAAACATAACTATGTGTGGTGATGGACGTTAACTAAACTTATTATGGTAATCATTTTGCAATATACACATACAGCAAGTCATTATATTGTACACCTTAAACTAATACAATGTTATATATCAATTATACCTCAAGCAAACTGGAAAAAAATCTACCTCAATCTAAGTTAATTGGCTTTCTTGCATTTAAGGATTTAAATCGAATTTTAAGTAATCAACACCTAGTATTCTTTGCTTTCTAAATATAAAAAAGAAATCTGGAAGTTCATTAACTATTACTATTAAAACTACTTATTAGTACTATTATTACTAAAATTAATAAAAATAATTTAAAAAAATATTACCACAAAAGGTATAAGACCATAGTCTTCAGATGTGATTCTAAATGTCCTTACTTTCAATTTGAGTATAACAAGGAAGAGTTTTAAACTAGGTTGGTTCAGGTGGAGGTTAAAATTAACTCAATTAAGAACAATGATCAGATGGATAAATAAGTGGTTCACCTTTCACATAAAAAGTATGAATTCAAACCAGTAATATTCACTCATGATATAAAACAAGGAACTCAAGAGCGTCAGGGTAGCAACCAACAAAGGTAAGACCATCTCCTTCTACGAAAAAAATCATGTGCCTGTTGATTTCAATATGTGGAGAGGCCAAAGATTCCTATCTTATACTCTGGTTACATGAAATGCTGTATTCAAAAGAGTATTTTGGTAGCTATTTGGAATGAGGGCCACATATTTAATTTAGTCTCTCATAAGCCTTTGTTTCTGTTTATAAACTGGAAAAAAATGAGGTATGATAAAAACTAATAAGAGGTTTTTTAAATAAAACCACTACAAATGTGAGGGAGTATAACAAGTCGTATTCCAGAGGGGTTTACCTTTGTCTTTGAATATAACTATTTCACAATATCAATTAATAGAGAAAATATTCTACATGGTAGCAAATTATGTCCAAACTTAAGAAGGATCATCAGCCCAGGAGGAAATAAAAGCCCCAATAAAAATAAACATTCCTAAATAAAGTTGTTAAGACCTAATGCTGCTAGACCTAATGAAAATTCACATAGCCACTGACCTCCAAAGAAAGCACAGTAAGCTCATTATTTCTCAATTAGCCTTTTGTTTTCTGATACTTAGGAGCCTAAGTGCTTTACATAATACATTTAAATGCCAAAATGAAAACAAAACTTTAGTTTTAAAACACTCCAAAATAAAGTTTTGAGAAAATTTATAAATAACACCCCCTAATTTAAAAACTTAACTTCTAGTTAAACTTTTCAGTACATTATTCCTAAAATGAGATGGGATGCTCAGAATTAATGAAAAAGCTTCAGTAATGTCATGACAAAGCAATGTATATTGATTATGATCAATAAACACACAATATCTGCCTCTACAAGACAGTGAAAGCACCTCATAGAACACTTTAAACTTTACATGAAATGTAGTCCAAATTTTTCATCCCATTCTCTTTCAGAAGGTTAACTAAAAACTAGAGTTCACTTCAGAACTCTGAACTAAAACTAGAGTTCACTTCAGAACTCTGAACTTTTAGTGTTAAAACAGCATCAATAAAGCAATGAAGACATCTACTATGTAAAGTTCCTGATCTTGAATCTACTATCTTTAAAGTAATTTAAAACCTTACACCAGTTCAGATGCCCTAGGCAGAATCCTATAGTCAAGAGTCAGTGACTGTTCAATGTAAGGCATCCCAGGAGACACCACCGCTAGTTTTAAAACTGAATGTCCCAGGCAAACCCAGATAGTTGGTCGCCCTAGCTTGAGAGGTGGTAAGGGCAAAGAAAGCAACCCAAACACTCACTGAGAACTTATGTACCAATTCTATGTAATAAAATGTGCAGACACGATTAGAGAGTCTTTAATCCCTACTAGTTCTAACTTTTTAAGTCTCTCACTGGAAGTATGCAGTGGCACTGGTCCATCCTCTTCTGTCTCGTCTTACATGGCCTCTTGGAAGCATGCGGCTCTGGTGGTGAAGACTCCTTCCTCAGTCTCCTCTCCTCTGGAACACCACACCCTGCTGGGTGCACTCCTACTTCACTGGCTGCTCCTTCTCAGTCTCTTTGGATGGCTCCTCCTCCTCTATCTGACCAGAAGACGGTAACCTCTGCTGCCTTCTCCATACTCCATGTGATCACGTTTAGACATCATTTAGACACAGCTAACTCTGAAAATCCCTACCTCCACCTTCCCATCTCCCCACTGAGATGCAGACTTGTATACCCAACTTCTCACCTGAACCTCTAAAATGCATCTCAAACGCCACACGGCTAAAACAGGACCCTTGATTCCACTTATCTTCCTCACATTCCTCCACACCTCAGAAAATGGCACCGCCATCCATTATAATTACTGAAGCCCCAACTAAGACATCATCTTTGATTCCTCCTTCCTTCATTTACCACCCCCAAACCATCAGTAAATCCTGTCAGCTTTATTTCTCGAGTATATTCCAGACCCATTCTGTTCTCTCCAATCCGATCTTACCACTCTGATCCAAGCCATCATCTCTCACCCAATCACCGCAATGACCTATTAACCGGCTTCCCTACTGCCAGTCTTTCCCCCACTGCGCCACAATTTCTTCCCCCACAAAACAGCCAGGAGTGATCTATAAACACCAAGGACAGGGATATCTACTTCATCTCCCCAGGACACAGAACACAGAACGAGGTTTGCCTCACAGTAGCACTCAGTGTGCTGAGCGAAAGAATGAACAGTCATCTCCCCTACCCACCCACAGCTGCCTTCCCCTCACACAGAAAAGAACCCCAAATTCTTACTAATTCTTACGATGCCTTACATCAGGCCTCCCTCACCTCATATCCCTACTCACTGTGCTCCAGACTCACTGACCTCTGATATTCCTCAAGCTCCCCTAATTCATTTCCACCTTGGAGCTGTTTCTATACGCTCTGCCTGGACACTCCTGCCCCCATGTCTGGCTCCTTCTCATCATTCAGGTCTCAGAGCAATGCTACCTCCTCAGGGAGGCCTTCTCTACCCAGCTCTACCCACACCATCTCACCAGCTCCCTTTTCTTCACAGTACTTAACATCAGCTGAGTTATCTTGTTAGTTTACTTACAGACTGTTTCCTCCCTACTAGAGCGTAAGTTCCCTTAGAGCTGGGACCCTACCTTTCTTGTTCAATGATGTATCCCCAGCACCTAGTACAATGCCTACCACACAATGTTTACTGAAAGAATGACTCATATTTACCAAGTACTTATGTACGTGCCAAGCACTATGCTAGGTAACAACAATGAATTTTTTTTAATTAAAGAAAAATAGAAAGTGCAAGTAAAATATTAGTATGAAGAGCAATTTGATGTTCTTTTATGTTGATCAGTTCCGTTCTTAAAATGAATGACCTTATACAATAAATTCCACTTTGTAGAATATTATTTTGCCAGTGTAAAATATATATATCTTTAAGTAGTAACAATAATTAGTATTTCATTGTAGCTTTAGAAGTTATCTAAATGATCACATTGTTCATTTTTTAATATACAATTTGAAGGAACTAATTAAGCTATAACTCAGTAAAATCTGAGAGCCTTCATTTCTTCATCTTTTTCTCAGAGTACAAATATACACATTTCATCCAGTCAGAAAACTCAAGACTGTGTAAAAACTTTCTGTTCTCAACATACAGAAACATTCACAACAGAGGCTGAACTCACCATTTACTGTCTGGCCTCAGATTAATTTACCAGCTTCATTCAAGCCAAGAAGCTATCAGTAATAATCAGGTTCATTTCACAAAAGTCATCACTAAAGTTGAGATTCACCCCTCATCCCCCAAAGCCTATTATAAAAGAACACGTCCAAATGAGTTTAGGCAGAACAGTTATGTTTCATTGTTATCAGAGTACTTTTGGGTCCATTTAATTCAGAACCACAGAAAAACTTTGTATTTGACATAATCATACCAGTTACTACCACCATCATTATGACATTACTAAACACCTTATGGCCAGGAATCAACTAGGAAAAGGCAGATTTAAAGCTTGAGGCACTGAACAAATGACACTTCTTCAGATCATGTAAGTATTTTCTATAGCATTTTCTCTTCAGCACACTTGAAAACTATCATGTCCTACCTCCAAATGTTTTAGGGTTAAATGTATTAATATTTTGAAAGTATGATTTATAAAAAAGAACAAATTCAGTATGCTTAAGTATAAGTACTCAAAATATCCCCATATCATACTAGATTTTTAAAACCTAAGGGAAATACATCTATCTTTCATCCAAATTTGAAACTATTATACATTTTGAATAACAGGATCTTCTCAAATGCACTCAACCAAATGCATAAAAGACATAACATTTGTTCTATTTAAAATTAGCTTTCTAACCACACTTGCCAATTGAAAAAAAAAGGAGGGGGAGGGGCCTTTTGTTTGATCTTTGTATGGACATATAAGAAAATATTCATTTTATTTTCATTTATAACAATTATCTCTGTAAAGCTGAAAAACTGTGGGTAAAGCCAAAACAAAATTAAATCCTAAATAAAAGGTCAAAAGTTCAGTATTTTCCAAACCACGCTAATTAGTCCCACTTGTTTTAACTGCTATTACCTTAAAAAGAAAGTTTTCTCCAATTTTTTAGAACACTGATTCTACATTACCTTTGGTTTTCCCTTTAGTTACATAACTGTATAAACAAACCAGTTTTAGGACACCTAGAATTAACCCACTTACTGAGACAAACTCATTTAAATACCAGAAATAATTTACATATCTGTCTTCACACAGGCCATCAAAACCAAAATGATTGCTGATAAATTCAATCAGAAGACTGGTTTCTTCTGCTTTCAGAAAAGCTCTAAAATCACTCAAGGTAGTCAAAAGATAATACTGGACAGTGTTTCAAATATATAAATTCCCTTTAAATTCTAAGAAAAAATGCCTACATGAACCAATTCAGAGGTCATTATCTTGACCTTCACCGTCTGCTCATTTGCTAAAGAAACCACACAAGTTTTTCATCTAAGGTATAAATTTTTAAACTAAAAAAATTTTAAAGATTTGCTTGGCTCAAGAAGAAAATAAACATAATTATATCACTATTCTGTAAAAGTAATCTATTCTCAGCATATAGCTGAAAAAAAAATTTTATTGGAAAGGCATGTCCTGACTTACCAAAGGTTTATCACTGTCAAAGGTTAGATAAAATATATTTGTTGTAAAGATATACTGTCCAAATTTATTAAAATTGGGTAGTACTTATAAAGTATCTTCTTCCACTATATTCTTTGTCACAACAAAGGTTTAGAGGGTACAATATAACCTCAAACTCCTTCCTTCAGTTAATTAAAAATTTCTAAGCACTATGATGTTTTCTTCTTCATAGAAAACAATGGAAAAATGGATACAATGCTTGGGGAATATTAAGCCTTCAAACATGTTATTATTACAAATAAAGTTTAAGAGGTTAGGTTACAAAGACATTACAGATGGCTTCTGACATGTACAGATAAACTGAAACCATTCCCTCCAGCCTCTAGGGATAATGAAGTACCTTCTCATTCACTGAAGTTACTTTGATTGCAGAGTTTGTAAGCACCCAGTGAGCATCAAAAACCTCTCAAGTGCTGTCTCCTCTTCTTAGGACAAATGGTATACATTTCAAAGAAAATAATTTCCTACTTATATGATTTTTTTTTTACTAAACTCATGCCTACGTTCAATTCTATTATTTCTAAAAGTGTTGCAGGACCAAATTTAAGAGAATGATTTCAAATCTAACTCTGGATTTTAAAATTTTTATGTCTTGATCTAACGTACAGTATGCTACTACAGTTAACAATACTGTATTGTATGCTTGAAATGCGTTGAGGGTAGACCTTAAAGTTTTCTCACCAAACACACGACACAAAAAGACGGTAACTATGAGGTGATGGATATGTCAACTAGTTTGAGTGTGGAGATCATTTCACAATGTGTGTGTGTGTGTGTGTGTGTATATCAAAACCAAGTTGCACATATTAAATGTATCTATCAATACAATTTCTATTTGTCAATTACACCCTAAATAAAGATGACAAAATTATATATGTCTAAAAAAAACCCCACATCACAAATTTCTAAACTATCACAGAATTGCATTATTTGAAATTTTAATAGAAATCTGAGTTTGTGCCTGATATTTTTTAAATAGCAAAAATACTAACAACAAAAAACCACTTCCAAATGCTTCTGCTTTTTTGTTTCTCAAACAGCTTTGAAAATGTATACCAAAATGTCAGTTACACAAGTAGAGCTCATTTTGTGTAACAAGGTTACTTAACAGGAGCCCTAGAAGCACCTAAAGTTGTAGGAAAATCTTTGTGTAAGTACATATGGCGGTTTTTTCTGGATAAATGATCCATATAACTTGCAGCTTCTCATGGGGGGTTCAAAATTCAATTCAGATTAAAGTGCGTGAAAGAACCGTCAACGTCAGATAACTTGTCACAGGCAACCCAAGCCTTATTTTTTATATCACAAATTAGGGGACGATTTATCCTAATTTGGCGGCTCCTACACAACTTTTAAGTGATAAAAGGCATGAAATGGCTGTGCGTTACAAACAGCTCTCTTCACACACCCAAAGCGGCAAACCCCCAATTTTCCTTGAAAGGGCCAGGGACAGGCAAACGGATTAACACCCCTATTGCTCAAAGATCGACTGGCTTTGGCAGGACATGTCCTCCAGAGAGGGCTGCTGGGCGGTGACCAGGTCGCAGTGAGGGGCAGGACCCCTCGGCGGGCACTTGCAGCCAAGGCATCACCAGCAGCCTCCTTCCGCCCCCAAACGCGCCCTAAAGTAGGGTGTGTGGACGCAGCTGCAGCAGACCCCGGTCCCCCTGGCGCGCGCCGCGCCGCCGCCGCTGCAGCACGGTCGCAGCGACCTTCCCGCCCGGGGCTCCGTGAGCCCTGTTACCCACGTCGGCCACACACCCCACGAGAAAAAGGGAGGAGAACGCACAACAAAGCCTAACCCGAGGAGGCCCAAGCGAGCTGTAAGTTGGGGCGCCCGGTTTGCGGCCCGAGGAGGAACGGCCCGGACACCGAGCCGCGCCGAGCCCGTGTGCCGCGATGCAGGGCGGACAGGGCCGGGGACGCGGGTCGCCAGAAGTCAGCCCGCGGAGCCGGGCGTCAGCAGCCGGGAAGAAGCCGGGCTGGCGGGCTGGCGAGCGGCGTCGGGGGCGGGCGGCCAGGGGGAAACCAGGCCTGAGGAGGGAGGGGAGCGTTGGCGAGGTCCCGAGGCGCCGCGGTCGGCCGCGACCCCCACCCCAGTCGGGGGCCTGTCCCGTTACTTACCCGCCGGGAAGCTGCGGGCTCCGCCGGGGCTGTCCCGGCCGCCGGCCTCCGGGGCCAGGAAGCGCCCCCACATCGCGGGCGGGAGCGCCGAGTGGGCCGGGGGCGCCCGACTCCCCACGTCCGTCCTCCCTGCCTTCGCCTCCGGCGGCGGAAACTTGTCCGAAGCCTGGGCCGCTGCGGCACCGGCGGGGGGACCAGCGGGCGGGCTGGTTAACGGCCGATCAGCGACGGGCGGGGAGCGCAGGGGCCGGATTCGCCGCGGCGGCGGCTGCCATGGTCGAGCCGGCTTGGTTGAGGCCCGGGCCGGGGAAGCGGCGCCTCTGCGATGTCGGCGACTCGGTCCCCGGCTGCGCCCAGCCTCAGAGGCTCCAGGCGAAGTTGCAGCTGCGGCTTCTCTCCGCCCCGCCTCCGCTGGGGGAGCCCGAACCCGAGCCCGGGAGGGGCGGGGCCTGGTGGGGGCGGGGCATCGGGCCCTTACAAACGGCGTGCGCGGCGCCGGGCGGGGCTGCGGACGGGTACCAGTGGGTACCTTTATTCCCCTTTTCTCCGCAGGTGGCGAATAGTCGCTCGGACACACCAGCGGCATCCCTCCTTCCCCATCCCCGCGCCCTGCGATATGAGGAGAGGGAGGAAACTTGGCCCCGGGCCTCGTCTTTTGGTTCCCCTCCCCCCCACCTTGGGTAATCCCTCAGGGCCTGCAGGGCATAGCTCAGAAAAGGGCGTGGAAGACCTGCCCTCCCTTCACGACTGCTTGTGATGAAAGAGGTTTCCTCGGGAGGGGCTGAGGGACTCCCAGTCTTATTTGGGATTGGGATTAAAGTTGTCATCATGCATTTCATAAGCATCGTTTATAGATCACTGTGGAGGAAAGAGAAGTAGTCATTTTCCTCAACTCGCAAATTCAATGCCTGGGTGTGGGGTGGGGGGAGAGAACAGGTACCAAAATATCTACGACACGGAGACCGCATAAAAAAGCAGAAAAGCCCCAAGGTACTCAGTACCAGAAGGTTCAGGGAGGGGCTGTAAATTTTAATCTAGTAGCCCAATGTTTCAGATAAGCAATCAGAAAGGAGTGAAAATGGCACGAAACTGTGTAATGGGAGTGTAACTGCCTTACACCCTAAACCTTCACGTTCCTCCTCTGCCTGGTCAGTTCCCACCCTTCACCTGAACCCATAGTACAGGAGCAGGTATCCTGAGAAGGAAAAAAGGGTGCAGCAATCTCTTTTTAAATCTTACTTCTCATGGGCAATATTTATAATCCTTCCAATATTTAGATCTAAAATAGTGCATTTAATAAATATTGGTCGGGCACTGTAGAAGGAGGCGAGTTCTGCGCATGGCCGATGAATCAGGTAAACCAGAAAGCAGGTCCCTAACCCTCAACAGGCTTTGAGTCCAGTGATGCTTTTCCTGTTTTGGATGTTTGCTAACAAAGGCCTCATATTTGTATTTAAGCACCCTGTAATTGGGAAATACTGCTTAAAACTTTTAGAGGTTAAATTACATCTAGGTGTATAACCTATCACTTACCACAGCTGTTTTGTAATTTATCAGATTGCAGTTTTACATTTAGGGTCCCCTGGGTACAGTTCCACTTATTTCTCCAAATCATGAGCAATTGGCCAAGGGTCAACTGTTTCTAAGGATAGAAAGTGACAGAAACATGAAAAAAAAAATGTGACTGGTTCCTTTCTGTGATTTAAATGTACATTAGTTCATGTAATATGACGCATGCATAGTATAGGTTCAAAAAGAAACCTAAAAAAGTAAATTCTAAAATGAATTATCAGAAGCTATAGAACCAGATGAAAGTATCCTTTTTTTTTCATGATTTATACTTACCATACTCTCATATTAGGTATAGCATTTATTAAATACTAAACGTTTTCTACACAGTTCCAAGAAATGTATGAACTATTGCAGATATATCTCAATCCTTTGTGAGTTTAATATGTACTATTGTTATTCCAAAACTCTGCCTACTTCCATTCAATTCTAAGCAGTGTTTTTAAAAAATCATTTACTCAGGTTTTCTACATGTTTTTGTCAAACTGAAGGGCATGCCACTACATACAGCAAAAAAGTATGTGTGAAGCTGAGACTATGTAAAATATTTCAATACTTATTGAAATAAGAGTAAAAGCAAAGAGAAAAACATGTTGCTATTTTGGAAGTTGGCACCAAAGATAAAAAGTTTTGTGTCCCTACTAATTAAACTTGAGAGGATAGAGATCTAATGCAATTAAAATAACTGAAATACTAAGAATATTATGTATATGAGGTAAACTATAACCATCCTTTTTTTTATCATATGAATTCTGAATATATATACAGTTGATCCTTGAACAACACAGGGGTTAGGGGGTGCCGACCCTCTGTGTGATAGGCATTTTCGAGTATAATTTATAGTCACTCCGAATCCCTGGTTCTTCAGTATCCACGGTTTGACATCCGAGGATTCAACCAACCAGGGATCCTGTAGTACTGCAGTATTTACTATTGAAAAAAATCTGCATATAAGTCAATCCACACAGTTCAAACCCGACTGTTCAAGAGTCAACTGTATACTGAACTGAGATTCCTCCACATCCATGACACACCCAGTATCCACGGTTCTCAGAATGAGTAAAATCAGTCATAGCACAAGACTGAGAGACAGGACTACCTAACGATTACTAAGCCCAATTTTGTAAACCAGCATGTTTTTGTTTCATTGTAACAGTAGGTAAAGACCATAAGGAGGATCTTACAAGCTAAGACATTTATTACAGAACTTCAATATTTTAGTAATTTTTCATAAGTAGAGACAATACAAGTAAGTAATAAAAACAGTGATTGTGTATGCTTGTGTGTGTGTAAATATGTGTGTGTGTATATAAATGTATATATATGCATAGTTGTATGCGGGGACAAGGACACTGGCAGCAGAAGTTCTGGGAAGTACTCCTTGGTGTGAGCCCTCCCACATCCCACCATTAGCCCCACCAAAGAGCATGTACGCTCCAGCACTGGGTCGCCTCAGACCAAACAACCGACAAGGAGGGAACCCACCCATCAGCAGACAAGCGGATTAAAGTTTGACCGAGCTCTGCCCACCAGAGCAACATCCAGCTCTACCCAGCTCTACACCCAGCTTCCATCAGGCAGCGTCAACAAGCCAAGAGGTCACTGAAGAAATCGAAGAGGAAATTAAAAAATACTTAAGAGACAAATGACAATGAAAATATGACAATCCAAAACCTATGGGATGCAGCAAAAGCAGTTTTAAGAGGGAAGTTTATAGCTATACAAGCCTACCTCAAGAAACAAGAAAAATCTCAAAAAAACAATCTAACCATACACCTAAAGAAACTAGAGAAAGAAGAACATACAAAACCCAAAGTTAGCAAAAGGAAAGAAATCATAAAGATCAGAGCATAAATAAATGGAATAGAAACAAAGAAAACAATAACAAAGATCAATAAAACTAAAAGCTGGTTCTTTGAGAAGATAAACAAAATTGATAAACCATTAGCCAGACTCATCGAGAAAAAGAGGGAGAAGACTCAAATGAATAAAATTAGAAATGAAAAAGAAGTTACAACGAACACCACAGAACTACAAAACATCATAAGAGACTTCTGCAAGCAACTCTATGACAATAAAATGGACAACCTGGAAAAAATGGACAAATTCTTAGAAAGGTATAACCTTTCAAGACTGAACCAGGAAGAAATAGAAAATATGAACAGACCAATCACAAGCAATGAAATTGAAACTGTGATTAAAAATCTTCCAACAGGGCTTCCTGGTGGTGCAGTGGTTGAGAGTCCACCTGCTGATGCAGGAGACATGGGTTCGTGCCCCGGTCTGGGAAGATCCCACATGCCCCGGAGCCGCTAGGCCCGTGAGCCATTGCCGCTGAGCCTGTGTGTCCAGAGCCTGTGCTCTGCAATGGGAGAGGCCACAGCAGTGAGAGGCCCGCGTACTGAAAAAAAAAAAAAAAAACACATGAACACCAATGTTCGTTGCAGCACTATTTACAATAGCCAGGTCATGGAAGCAACCTAAATGCCCATCGACAGACAAATGGATAAAGAAGACGTGGTGCATATACCCCATGGAATATTACTCAGACATAAAAAGGAACAAAATTGGGTCATTTGTAGAGAGGTGGAGGGTGAGGATACCTCATCTCAAGTCCCTGATTCCTGGGAGATACAGAAGATGAATCCCACCTAGAGAGTGTCATAGAGAGTAAAGTAAGTCAGAAAGAGAAAAACAAATATCATATATTAATGCATATATGTGGAATCTAGAAAAGTGGCACAGATGAACTGGTTTGCAAGGCAGAAATAGAGACACAGATGTAGAGAACAAACGTATGGACACCAAGCAGGGGAAGCAGGGGTGGGGGTGGGATGAACTGGGAGATTGGGATTGACATATATATACTAATATGTATAAAATAGATAATAATAAGAACCTACTGTATAAAAAATGAATAAAATAAAATTCAATTAAATAAATAATAAAATAAAATTAGAAAAATGTATTGTGCATAATATAGGGAACCTTAAGAGAGTTTAATATTTACAAAAATATAAAATATCAAAACCAACAAAATGTAGAAAAATTAAGCCAACCAGTAACAATTGAAAGTGTTCCCAAAGAACAATTGCCACTTGATAGAAACAGATGTGTGGATGAAGTCTGAAAAATTTGAAGGAACAGATAATTCTGGTGTGTCAAGTGTGTAACAAGGACTACAGTATATAACCTCTTTCAGATCACAAAAATGACAGGTTACCAAATTTATTATGGGTTGTCATAATCTCAAATAACCACTTATAATAATAAAAAAAGAAAACTAAGAAATTATTTCTCCTGACGACAAGTTTGAAAATCTTAATTGGATTCCTAGCAGATTCATTCAACTATACAAAGGTGAAAAGAAGAGATATAAGTTACTTAACCTGCCTGTGCCTCAATTTCCTTGTCTGTAATTTGTGGATTACAATAGTAATTACTTCATAGGATTTTTGTGGGCATTAAATGAGTTAATATTTGTAGCATGCTTAGAACAATGTGCACCCTGTATTGGTGACACAGACATACAATCTAGAAATGGAGTCCCATTATAACTCACCAAGGAAAAATAGCATTGATTGGTACATCTAGGTTAGTTACAGATGATGCTTTGTATCAGAATGGTATATCAGAATAGTGTAAAGTACTGATTGATATCATTTCCTGACCCTTTGGGGTTGCTAATTAGTCCAGGGATTATGGTGAAATGATACACTTATGAGAAATATTTACCAAATTTTGGGGGGCCAAGTTCATAGAAGGCTTCATTCTAGGCTGTGATTCCCTGAACTCCTCATAGGGATGTCTGCTTAGCTACTGGGTTTCCTGTCTCTGCCCAATGCTACCAAAATAGAAGAAGGAAGATTAGGGAGAGGTGGCTGGGTGGTGTAGCCAGGCCAAAAGGGTGAGAAAACCTCATCTCAAGTCCCTGATTCCTGGGAGGTACAGAAAATGAATCCCACCTATAACTTTGGCTCCAGAGTTGGGTTGCAACGGCTAATGAGAAAGTAGGTAAGATATGGATCACTGAATAATGGAGCAGTCCTATGGGTGGGCAGTGAGGCTGTGAAGGATGAAATTAAACCAAAAGATAAAGTTTAGTCTTCCAGGGACCATCAATGTTTACTGGAACTGCTGAGGACTGACATCTTTGTCAGTGGAACTTGTTATGGTCGCCACCTGGTCATACTGAACCTCAGAAAAGATTCAAGGTCATTTACAATGAAAGGGGACAGCAACCTTGACAAACTATAAGGAAACAAATTCTTCCCTACCTGTCTTCCTTTTCAAACACCAAATGGATGTGTGGAAGGAGGGAAGTGTGGAGTTCAAGAAAGCCGATCATGCCTTCACTAAAGACACACACACAGAGTTTCCTATCTAACCTGCACTGGTGGAGAAGAGGACTGTTTTAATAACAAAATGTACAGAATGTTATGAAATTGGATTGGCATGTACTCAGTGGAAAGAGGAGTTTTCAATAGAGTTCAGTTGGTAGCAGTTAGTGGGGAAAAAGCTGAGGGTATATACTCTCAATGGTTTGAGAATTTTCACTAAACTGATGAAATATTTTATGTAATCCTGAAAACAATCTGCCATCAACTGTTAATATTAGCTCCATTTTAAAGATTGAGGAGGGACTTCCCCAGTGGCACAGTGGATAAGAATCTGCCTGCCAATGCAGGGTACACAGGTTTGATCCCTGGTCCAGGAAGATCCCACATGCAGCGGAACAACTAAGCCCGTGCGCCACAACTACTGAGCCTGCGCTCTAGAGCCCGCAAGCCACAACTACTGAGCCCACACGCCACAACTACTGAAGCCTGTGCGCCTAGAGTCCATACTCCACAACAAGAGAAGCCTCCGCAATGAGAAGCCCACGCACCACAGCAAAGAGTAGCTCCCACTCGCCGCAATTAGAGAAAGCCTGCGCGCAGCAACGAAGACCCAACACAGCCAAAAATAAATAAAATTAAATCTTTAGGAAAAAAAAAAAAAAAAGGACTGGGGAAAAAAAGACCTAGAAGTTAAATAAGGCCACATAGGCAGGAAAGAGCTACAATTCAAATCTAATCTAAGGCGCTTTCCCTATCATGCTCTTTAACATGTTGCAAAAACAAATATTATAAGATTTTTCTTCCGGTGCCATGTGAGAAGCAAGTACCTAATTATAGGATTTCTGTGCAGTGTTTAGGCTTCAGCTAAGACTGGAAACCATGTGACATTAATCTGTAGTATTGTATGATTTTCTTTAGCTGCGGCCATCATTTTGAGTATAGGAATAAAGAAGGCAGAATGGATAAACAGGATTTTGCATTGTGGGCACTTAGGGAAAAGGAGCAAAGAATTTAAGGATATTGGCTGGAGCATGGATGAAGTGATGGGGAACTGGGTCTGGCCTACCTGGAGAAAGCAGTGATGTCAAGAAAGGGTGAAATGTTGAGAGAAGGTTCAAGGAGTAAGGGAGTGGAAGTTTCACATGAAATCAAACAGCAGATATAATGAGAGTAAGGGAGCGAATGGTGGAAAGATAGGGCATTAGGGTGAATGGGTAGCATGTTGGAGTTTCGGATTTCAGAGGTGGGGCAGTGGAGGAATTCAATCTATGAGGTAGCATTGGAGTTGCTTCTCTCTGATTTCCCTTCAAGAAAGACCTTGATGTTATCCACAAGGACATTCAGTCCACACGCTGTTAGCACCTGCGGGATCTGCCTTAGCTTTGGAGGCCTCTCTTTCCTTGGAGAGCCCCAGCCAATGGCTGAGCACAGCAGAGATACTGGGGCCTGCTAGTCTTTCCAGGGCAGAACCCTTCTAATCATCAGTCTTTGTCCTCTAGCTCCCCATTGGATTGACTGAGACCTCATCTGATATGCACTGTGGTCTGAGCCTTTCCTTTCTAATCCTATTTCCTGCCCCTTTTATCTTTAACCCTCCAATAAACGTCTTACACTCCTAACTCCATTTTAGCATCTGCTTCCCAGAGAACCCAACTGAAACAATACGTGAAGATAAAGATATAAAAGAGTTAGATTTTCATTTATGTATCTGTTTGTTGTAAATAGTAAAATGGGGGTTCTTAGAGCATGCTGAAAGTGTTTCTGAGGACTGGCAACCGAGGATGAGTTACCAGAAAGGCAGCACAGAGCAGCATGGACTGACACCAGACAATGGTATAGATAAATAAGCACCTTACATTTTGAACAGCAGAGGAAGGCAGGATTGAGAGAAACAACAGGTTTGAGTGGACTCAGAACGCCACTTGGGCACACATGAAACTCACGGGACAAAGTCCTCAATAGTCCTGCCTGGGGTGGTCCTGGCTGCTGCTGCCCCCGTTAGATAAGTTTGCCGCTATCCAAAGTGCTTCCAGAAGCAGACTACAAACTTGGGCAACTTGTCGAGTTCATTGAGGTCCACAGGATTTAATTAGCTAATTAAGAGTAATTATTTGTTACAACTTCACTACTCAAATAATTTTAAAACATTAAGACAGTTTTCACAGTAGCTTCGTTACTTCTAGGTAGTAGGTAGTATTCAATTGAATAGCTCTGCTAACTTTGGTAAGTTTTCATTCCAAAGAATTTTCCCCGTATTGCTTACACAATAGAAGCATGTGTAAGGATCTCCGGAACTGTAAATAGAGCTAATATCACTAAAACAATCCCTAGAGTGATCTGGGCTGATTTAAAGAGTGGACATTTTAAGCTAAAATTTCAATGGAATTTTAACAAGTATTATGATATATTCAGAAAATAAAAGATAAGTCTAGCTATAAATTCTGGATTTATGGGGGAACTAATTTCTTATCTTTGTTATTTTTTTCTGATTGTAAAAATAATACATACTAAAAAACTGAAAGAAGGTAGTCTATAAATGTTCATTACTTACTCATTTACTAAATATTTGTTGAGTACCTAAGCAGAGCAGGAAAAAGTAGGGACAGGTATGAAAGTTTGGCTTACTTCACTATAACCCTTTATAGCTTTTGAATTTTCTGTTTTGTAAACATACATACATATCTATAAGGTGTGGGTTGTTTGGGGGTTTTAACCCGAATTATCACTCAGAAAAGATAGAGTCACGTTGTGCTCCAGTCCTTACAAGTCTCTAACATTATGGATCACTCTCTTACTTTATTTTGATCAACAACATACTGATTGGAAAAGTCATCTAGCTTGATGTAAATTCAATCCATAAAATCGGGAATCTGTATTTTTTTTAAAAAAAGATAAATTTAAAACATAAAATGTACTACAATAATTACTACATTGTAGTGATTAAAATACATATTAAATGTGAAAGTGGAAAAAAGGAACATATCTCGTGTTATTGTTAAGCAACAATATTGTGTTGACATTTAACCATTTCACTAATATCTCAAAATTTTAACATGTCAAGTTGTCCCAAACTTGGGACACATTTTTGAAAATGTGTCTTAAAAAAAAATGGGGATCACCTTATATTTGGACATATCTAGACTAACTTAATTAAAATTAATTCATTAAAATTGGTCTATTTTTTCTCTACTTTGAGCCATAGTCAAGATATTTCTTAAACATTTCTAATTTCTTATAATGTTATATTTGGGGCATCTATTTTAACATACTACCTAAAACTGAATTCAGAAGGAATAACTTCTTATAGACTTTTCTTACAACCCAGTAAGACTTAAAAGTTTTTAAAAACCTAGAATAACCAATTTGTACTTTTATTATAGTGATTGAGACTTTTTGTTTTGTTTTGTTTTGTTTTGTTTTGCGGTACGCGGGCCTCTCACTGTTGTGGCCTCTCCCATTGCGGAGCAATGGCTCCGGACGCGCAGGCTCAGCGGCCATGGCTCACGGGCCCAGCCGCTCCGCGGCATGTGGGATCTTCCCGGACCGGGGCACGAACCCGTGTCCCCTGCATCGGCAGGCGGACTCTCAACCACTGCGCCACCAGGGAAACCCAATTGAGACTTTTTAAAAATGTTCTCTGTACCTTTAATCACCAATTACTGAACTGCAAAATTGCAAATGAAAGCACAGAAAAGCCACCTGAACATCAAATACTCATTATCATAAGTACTCACAGAGAATCTGAGATGAATTAACAATGAACAAAGCATCTAAAATTAAATTCACACTCCTCATACATATATTATGAATGATGACAAAATAAATTACAAAAGATATATATATGATATACATAAATTTATATGACATTTTCCTAATTGGGATATTATATAAATATATTAAATAATTAGGTACTTTTTTATTCCATTACAGATAATCTAATGAAGTTATGAGCAAACTTTAGCCTTAGTAAAACTGGGCAAGTTATCTACACTGTGACCATCACTGAAAGATAACTGTTTTCAACTGAGACCAAAAGATAGAGATAGCGGTAGGATTTATTTTCATTGTCTTAAAAAGGTGTATGATTTCAGCAGGAGGCACCTGTTGTGACACTAAGGAGGCAGGGGATGGATTGGGGGCATCTGACCAGCATTGGAGAGAACAGAGCCAAAGGCATTATCCAGAGAATTCTGCACAGCAGTTGCCTGAAGGCTGCTGCCTTCTTTGCTCACCCTTGAATGCCAGCCTGGTTCTGGCCCAGGCCCAAGAGCTAAGTTTCAGATCACGGCAGGCTTAGGACAACGGTGCAGACTGGAACATCTAATCCCACCCGGCTTACCCTAAAATGGCCCCTGAATTCACCCAGCTCCTGAGCCTGTTGCCTGAAGCTGTTTCTAAAAAATCGAAGCGTAGAAGAGCAATGCAACTTTTGCTCTGGGTTTGAGTTTGGGTTTTACCGTATCATTTTTTTAGAGGAATTTTCATCTTCCTCCATACCATCTCTTAGGACAGATTGCTTAACATTTCTTAGAGGAAATGAGACTCAGTTAGCAGATGAGTGTGCATATCTCCGTGTTTCCAGGGCGGAGGTAGTTATCACCCTGTAAGTACCTACCAGCTACACGGGAAGCCGATACCAGGCACTGTAGTTTTTCTGTTGCATTTTCATCTAGGGGCTTATAATGCATTCCCTTAGAATGTTTTGGTATGTATGGGCATTCTCCAGCTAATACAGTCTCCAATAAGAGGTGACCTTCCTCGGCTGCAAGGTGGCTTTCTGCTGAGGTGACGGCCGGCTCCTGGAGAAGTTCTGCTGAAGGAGACCTACAGTGACAGCCACAGTGAAGCGCATGTGCCTTGATCCCTTTTCACATACTGGCAAAAAGCCAGACCCAGAGCATTGCTCCAGTGAGTAGCTGGGCGAATTGTCAGATTGCCAGATGAGGGGTAGACTGTCATTTATAAAGTGATGGTTTTTATAGACTCCCAGTAACCCACACTTCAGCCACTAACCTGAACCCTGTAGCTTCTGGGAGAAAAAAGAGCCAGATTATTCCCAGATTGGAATAAAACCAAAACGAACACTGTATTTAGGTTGGCGGGATCTATATCTTTTCAAAATGCTTTAGTATTTAGTTCAGTAAATAGCCTTTGTGTGATCGTGTCCATAACTCACACTTTTCCTGAGTCTTGAGATGCTCTCTGCTCCTCTAGTTGCCATTAAGGGTCCCTCAGTCTACCATGCCCCGGGGGGGCTTTGTCATGTTGCCTGTAACTGCGTCATTAACTCCCTCCCCTCTTGGGTTATCTGAATCTGGTTTTCTTTCTTTTTTTCTTTTAATAAATTTATTTATTTTTTAAAAAAATTTTTGGGGCTGCATTGGGTCTTCATTGCTGCACCCGGGCTTTCTCTTGTTGCAGTGAGGGGGAGCTACTCTTCGTTGAGGTGCTCGGGCTTCTCATTGCAGTGGCTTCTCTTGTTGCGGAGCATGGGCTCTAGGCGCACAGGCTTCAGGTGCGCGGGCTTCAGTAGTTGCAGCACGTGGGCTCAGCAGTTGTGGCTCGCGGGCTCTAGAGCACAGGCTCAGTAGTTGTGGCGCACGGGCTTAGGTGCTCCGCATCATGTGGGATCTTCCTGGACCAGGGATCGAACCCGTGTCCCCTGCATTGGCAGGAGGATTCTTAACTACTGCGCCACCAGGGAAGTCCCTGGTTTTCTTAAATATGATAAGAAGAATATCACTCAATGTGAGAGATCAGAATGTTCAAAGAAAAAAATGAGCGAAATATGAGAACTGAGAAAAATATGATTACCATAAAATGTCATCTTAAGAAATGTTCTTGTAGTTTAAGAGTTATATAAACAGAATTGATATTTATTAATGTGTTCTATTAATGCATGCCAGAGTAGATTATAATCTATACCCAGGGCACTTTTTACTGTTCCTTGGGAAAAAAATAAAAAATAAGGTTTCATGAAATGTAGTTTACAAATACATTTTAATAAGACATTATTTTTCCTTTAAAATTAAATTTTTATAAGTCATAAAATTTTAATCTTACTGCAGCTAACTGTTAAACACTCAGGATCATTATGGAGTTATTTTAGTTAGAAGGCTTAGGATTAATGCGTTCATGGACTGAAATTTGGGTGCAGAAATTGCATCTTTACTTTGTCTTATTAAAAAAAAAAATCAGAGAAAAGTCATACCAAACTTAGAGATCTTAAATATCTAACAATGTGAATATAATTATATAACTGGTAACGTTTTTTGTTGCACTTAAACGTATATCTAGTTTTATAGAAGCAATAAATATTTCTTATAGAATATTTAGAGAATATAGAAAAAGAAAACAATTATAAATAGAGAAAGAAACTGGGATCTAACTATAATGATTATCTTAAAGAACAGTGCTAAAACTACCTCATAGGCCAGTAATATTATATCATGAAACGGCTTGTTAACTTTCAGGGGTGATGGTACTGCAGCACAGAAATGCACAATGTAAGGTGCCAGCTACCAGAGATGCAAGTACAAACACAGCCCTGTTCCCTGCTGGCCCTGGACCTTTCGAGCTCAGTTTCCTCATTTATCGAACGGGATCACTGCAGTACTACCTCATAAAGCTGTCATGAGGAGTAAACAGGATCATGTTTGATAAAGTGTTTCAAAAGTTGTAAGTGAGCTAATCTTTTTAAGAAGGACAAGGAGCAAGCAATCCAAAAGAGAAACTAGAGCAATAATGAAAGGTAGTGCTGAGTGCTGAACACTGTGCCAAGAATTTTGCCTGAACTGTAGCATTTAATCTTCATGACAACATAAAGAATAGTAGGAATGATTATATCTCCATTTTCTAGATGAGTAAACCGTGGTACAGAGAGGTCCAAAGAGACATGGAGAGTGAGAAGCAGAGCAGGAATTCAAAGCCAGTTCTATCTGACTCTGGGACCTGAGTACTTTCCTATGAGCTATGCCATAGGAAAGAGTTTAACTTCATTAGTAATCAAAGATTTAACAGTTAAAAGATATAGAAATGGAAATGCAAAGGAATGATAAACATCCAATTCCAGTTGTCTCTGTGGGGGGGATAGGGAGTAAAATTGGGAAGGGGGTACACAAAGACTTCAACCATATATGTAATATTTTATTTTTATAAAACTAGTGAAAATATGAAAATGTGTTAAGATTTGATAAACCAGGGCTATGGATTAATATTTTTCTCCATACTTTTCTGTATGTTTTAAATAATTCGTAGTAAAAAATTAAAAGTGAACTAACATCATTTTATTTTGTTTATATGAAGATTATATAATTAAGAAAATAATTCTGGGGAAAATCTGGAGAAACAGATATTCTCATATGTTTCTGGTGATATAAATAGGTCCAACTCTGGAAACCAATTTGGCAATATGTTTCTAAAACCATAAAAATCATCATACTCTTTGTTTCAGTAATCTTCCTTTGGGATGCTATCCTAAGAAAAAAATATGAAAATACACATGCACGTACACCATGAATACACACACTGAAAAAACTATATGCATAAATATGTCAACTGCAGTATCATTTATAATAGTGGACTGTAATTAACAATCTAAAATTTTAACAATAGTCAATATTATGCAGGCTTTAAAGTAATATTTATGAAGGCTTATAGCAATTAGCATAATTGTGGTGATGTAACATTAGTTGAAAAAAGTCAAAATATGAAATTGCATCACCACTGGAATTAAACCAGTGAAAAAAATAAGCATAGAAAAAAGTTTAGGAAAAAACACCCTAAAATGATGAGTACAGAATTAGTGTTAAGACGATGAGATTATGAATATTTTTCTTTCCTCTCTCTTCCAAATTTTTGATAATATTGGTCTCTGACATATTGTTTTTGTAATGCAAAATTGTTACGTAGTAAAAACCTAGCTTTGGAAATAATGAGATATATTTGAAAATGAACTAAAATTCAAGGGAGAGAATGAGGAGTTCTAAGGAAGGTGGTAGACCATCCACAGTCAATGCAGTAGTTCAGAGGAAGGGGCGCTCATCAGGCTGGGGTCTTTAGGAATGCTTCCTGAAGGAGGGGCTGTCTGGGGGTTCGATAATGGTAGAGCAGGGTAAGAGCTGAGAACTAGGAAAGGGGCTAAGGGCTGTGCAAGCTTCGAAAGTAGAAAGATGTGAGATAATCGTAGGAAACAGCACTTCTTGTCATGGAATATTTTATTTTCAGTTTTTATCTGCAGGGTTTTTTTTTGGAAAATATGATGACTTTAAAGTTGTCACGGTTGAATTAATTCCACAAAACAACTGGTTATAGAATCACAGCAACATAATTATGAGCTGTGCTTCTGGCTTCAAATCTTTCATCTAAAAATAATCACAATGACTACATCTTGGGAAAATAAAGCCGTTACCTACTCTTGGGTTCCAACTATCTTGGTAGTCATTTACTGGAAAATGGATCACAGGTAAAATAACTCCATGTTTTTAAAACCCTGCTTGTCACTCTTACCCCAGCTGAGTTGATTAATGAAATAAGTTTTAAACTTTCATTGCATAAGCATTCTCTTACATGAACATGACAGAGGAAAAAATCTTTTCTAATCACACAAGCCTGCCTATGCTCCCGGAGGGGCACAGCCCTGGCCCTCCTGAAGGCTCAGGGAGTGTATTTTCTGGTGCAGAAAGACAGAGGCCAGGGGTAGAGGAGTGGGGGGTAGGAGGAGGGATGTTAGGTAAAATGAATGAACCTGTATATGCTCCACTGCCCTCAACATATACCAGCTGCTCTTTGCCCAGCTTCCCTGGGTTTGATAAAGAGTCACTGAATAATATATGAATTAACAGGCTGAATGGGTGATAGTTATCATTTATAGAATGATTACTTTGTGCTAGGAGTTTACATCCATTAACACTAATTGTCATAGGAATCCTGGTGAGTGTGTAGCACAAA
Source organism: Orcinus orca (assembly GCF_937001465.1). NCBI lineage: Eukaryota > Metazoa > Chordata > Mammalia > Artiodactyla > Delphinidae > Orcinus > Orcinus orca. Next base: position 41,491,444 of record NC_064570.1, on the reverse strand, counting down.
TGCCAGGGTACTTAGTTTCTTTAACTGACTCTTGGGTTTTTTTGGGTTTTTTTTTTTTCATTTTTTAAATCTTTTAAGATCAGTGTAAAATAAAAGTACTTGATTGCTCTCTCACACTGGTGAGAAATCTGCTGGTTTTCCCCACTTTTCCAGGTTTCTTTTCCTGACCTCACATTCTATTTTCCTACCCAGGCCAAATTTCTTCATCTCACCTCTACATCCCTCTTGTGTTTTCATTCCCTTCTACTGCACTGCCTTCCCCAATACCACAAACACATCATCCCAATTTCTTCACTTCCCAAAGTATCACCCACACATGATTCCTTGTGCGACAAACATCTATTTATATTCTGGTGAAAAGGTAAGGAATGGTCCATTGCGGTGCCAAGTAACAAGTCAACGTTGACTATTAAGACTCTCGCCCCAAATAGAGCCCCAGGTTTTTGGCTCTATTGCTGGACTTTTCTCCTTCCTGGGGTTGGTGCTTTCATCTCAAATTCTGGAATGCTCAAAATTCTTACTTTATCAGGCAAAGCAATTTAGTTCTCTGCCTGGGGCTTCCACCTTCATGTACAAAGTAGGCTCATCAAGGTGTTTTCCTAAATGTAGAGTCTTAGGAATCTGAAGGCTGTGGTCTGCTGTAGTTTTAAATAGCATTTTCCCCCCACCCCTATGTTATTATTCACATTTTACACAAGATGAAACAAGTTTAGTGAGATTAAATGATGACACAAGAAAAATGGCCAGAGTATGAATTAAAAGCCTGTCTTGACTAACTCAAAGCTTATGCTCCTTCCACTAAACCACGATGAATATATGAAAGTCAGTACTTACTGAACGTTTACAACATGCCTGGCTCTGTTCCAAGAGCTTTAGGTGCATCAACTCATTAAATCCTCACATTAACTAATATCCATGTCATAGATACAGAGATAGTAACTTGCCCAAAGTCACATAGCAAACAAAGGCCAGGATTAGAACCCAGGTAGTCTCTCTGGTTCCCTCATCAGCTGCCAGCCTCATGCTCTAGCTCCTTGCGGTTCTTTCAGTGGCTGGACATGGGGGCAGATACTGGATGACAGTTCAATCTGCACCCTGAAAATGGCATCAGTGTGGTTTAGAAACTCAAGTTTTCTGGGAAATTCCCTGGCAGTCCAGTGGTTAGACTCCACACTGTCACTGCCAAGGGTGCAGGTTCGATCCCTGGTTGGGGAACTAAGATCCCATAAGCCATGGGGTGCGGCCAAAAAAAAAAAAAAAGAAAGAGACTCAAGTTTTCTGAAGCTGTGACAATGCAGGGGCATTGTTGGGGTCTGAAGGTACAAACTAGATTTGCTCAGTGACAAACTGAGTTATAAACTTTATAATTGCTGCTTTTGAAAATAATAAAGTAATTCAGTCTTTTCTTGCTTAACGAGTTGCCACAAATTCACTTAATTCATTTAGTCAGTCATTCAAGATTTATCGAGTGTCCTTAGTACCTCAGGTCCTGTTAGGCGCTGAGGAAACAAAAACATATCCTGCAGTAGCTCAGAATCTTATGGGGAACTTGTAGTCTAGAGCATGCTGTAATATGACTCATTCATCAAATAGTTACACATTTGATGATGTTTGAATCGATAGAGAGTCGTATTTCAGATCAATGTATAAACGAAATGTCTAAGAATTACTCCTTGGAGGAAAGAGAAATGACTCTATCTCCAATGGTAGCAAACCCTCAAACGTAGGAAATGCACAAGGCAGAGCCTGGCTCAGGTGTGTTCAAACATACGATGACCTGAAAAGTTCTCATCCTGGAGTCTACGATGCATATTTTGAATGTTAGGAGGACAGTCATGTCAGGAGTATGGAGATCTACATGGAGACATAAAAAGGCAAGTTAAAGGGTAAGGTTTCTTCCAACACTGATCTATGGGGAATGGTGCTGAGATTCTAGATTTCCCTGCCCACTTCTTTAGAGAAAAAAAATAAAATATTAGCATGAAGAAGGGCATTAAGCTAGGTCAACCACTGCTTGACAGAACTATTCCTCAAGAATAGCGAACTTGTGGTGAATTCCATAGCGGTTCAGTGGTTAGGACTCAGCTCTTTCACTGCCGAGGGCCCGGGGTTCAATCCCTGGTCAGGGAACTAAAATCCCACAAGCCACACAGCCCAGCCAAAAAAATTAGAGAACTTGATTTGATTTATTTTATGCTCAAAGTTCTGATCTAAGGTTTGATTTCCTGAAAGGACGTGACCATCAGGGCTATATGTCTCGTGGAGATGACCACTAGCAATTCTCTGGGAAGGAACATCTCTCACTTTAATAAGTGGGCATCTTCATTTAGAGTTGGATCTTAAATGTGAACTAAATCAGTGGTTTTCAAGGTGTACTCCTAGGGCCTCAATGGCAAACAGTGAAAGTTTTAAACTGCATGTGAAAATTGTGTGTTGTTTTGTGTCTGGTTTATACATTGGAGTTTTGCAATTAGATTTTATTTAGGAAAAGGAAAGAGCCCCACTGCAAAAAGTGAACACCTTTGAGATTTTGGTCCATTTCTCTATTCATAAGGAACTGAGGCCCAGAGATTAAATGATTCACTGAAAAGGCCATGGTAAATCTTAAAACTAAGTCACCACTCTCAACCCAGTCCACTGTGCAGACCTTCTGCTTTCTGTCCACAAGCCACTGCTGAGTCTGGGGAGCATGGCAGTCACCCAGGCCAATGTAACTCTGGATGAACTATGCATTCCTAGTACTGCAACAGCTAAGAATTAGGTTCTAAATGGGAAGATTCTACTCAAATACTGACTGGCCAGCTACCATTTATTGTTTATATAATTAGGTGCTACATAATCTAATTTGAACCTCACAGTATCTGTTGAGTTGGGCAGAGCAAGTATCTCCCCAGCCCCCATCCTTAATTTTGCAAAAGGTAAAAGATATATCAATATCTCAAAGATACTGATTTCCTCAAGGAAACATACAGTAGATTGAAAAAAAAAAAAAAAAAGGTCCTAAACTCCAGTCTTCTTTTAGAAAGACAAGGCTCAGTTCATTTTCTTATGTCCTGATTAATCCAACTAGTAAGAATATGCAGTGCCTGTGTAGACGGAGACCAATGATGTCATTAAATAGGACAGCTTCCAAAACTGACAGGCATAAAAATGGAGAACAAAGTTTAGATGCCAAACTATGAGCCATGGACATCTGCCAATCTTTATAATTATTACAGGGAGACCCACATACTTCCATGAAGTATGCTTATATCTGTACCCTGAATAAGTTGGCTTGCATTGATATGTATGCCTATTCTTCAAATGAATGTAGATGCTCTTTTGTTCAATAAAGTCTGATTTTAATTAAAAGCATTACTGAATTCATAACAATGTGCTTTGTCCTAATGTGCCGTCTCAATCAAATTCTACTAAAACTACAATTTTACTGTTATGTGGGGCTCTGTGAAATTTTTTCATCTTAAAAATGGGCTCCTACTTGAAAACTTGGGGACCATCTGTTTGAGGGTAAAATAAAGGGAACAGAACAATATTAGGATAGGAAATATTTTAAAACATATTTTGTATCTTTTCCTAGGCCCCTTTGTTAATGTTGTATAGCTAAATTATCACTCTGTTTTTTATGTTGAATGGCTGCTTCTTATCTGGCTTTGTTTCTTATGTGTGGTCAGATCACTGATTCTCAGAAAAACTACTCTCTAGCCTAGCCCTACATTCCTCCAAGATAATATCATCTACAGGGGTCAAGTTTCTTGCTAGAAGTGTCGATTCACAGAAGTAAGCAAACTAGAAGTACAACCATGAAATGTTAAAGAAACTTTCAAACTTGGACAGGACATTAATAACAAATACTATATTAACTATTAAGTATCTCTTAAAAAAAAAAAGTAATATCCAGTCACACTGACCAACAAAATTGGCACAGTAAACAGAACACAGAAAGGGCTGTAAGCAACGCATGTAGGAACACTGAGGTAATGGATAGGCTCCACGTCTGCTGAGGACTCCGGAGGAACAGCTGTTCCCTTCTCTCAAAACAAACCCGACTCCAGTGCATTTCAGTGTGCTTACCAGCTCAGATCTGCTTTTGAGGAGTAAGCCAAGCACATAGCCACTGGTGATTTACCTTAGGGAGGACATTAGGGAAACTTAAAAAACAAAAGTCAGCTTGAACATGACCTGTTTTATAGCTTTCCAACATCTCTGGCAATCTTCCATTCAGTCCACCTCCCCTCCCCCTTGCCCTTACTTACATTTGATTCTTTGTCAGATAAAACATGGAGACAATGGAAAGCAACTGGGAAAGAAACTAAACATTTCCTTCTGGAAACATTACCTATTTTTAAATAACAACTCAGACTCTGTAAATATTTTCATTAGAAAAACCCTATGAGAACCCAATTTTTTACAGTCAGAACCTAGAATTTAAGGTCTCCCTTCAGTGTACTATCAAAACTCTTTACATCTGCAGCCAATCTAGGCTTTTATCTCTGGAGATTGAAGTTTAGGTCCTTAATCCTAGATTTATCTCATGAACTAAACTCATTTAATTCCACATAGAGCTGGGGTTTGGAAGTGGAATGTAGAGAGGAAAGTCAGCGGTACAACATTTAGTTTCACATAGCAGAGCTTTGAACTGACTTATAGGCAAGTCTTCTAGTCTCTCTGTGCCCCAGATAATTCATATTTAAAACAAAAAGGATCATACTAGACAATCTTTAAATTTCCTTACTAATCCAATGTTGTAGGATCCTTAGAGGTCTGAAATGGGAAGTGAAATGTGAAGGGGTGTAGCAAACAGAATTATGGTGATGGTAATTGGATTGTCCCTCCCTGATGTGGAATTACATGGCATCTGTCAAGTGGCTCTGCAGCACCTCCCACCAGAGTAGGCAGAATATATTTCCCCACTGACCCTATCGGGCTTGACCATGTGACTTGCTTTGGCCAACTGAAGTTAGCACATGGGATGCAAGCAGAGGCTTTACATATGCCTGTCTTTGGCTTTAGCACTTCTTTGCTTCTGTAATCTACTGGCTAGCCACTGACTCAAGAATGAGGAGATGTGGAGCTGACCAAACCTTGAGCAAGAAAAACAGGAGAATGGGATTGACATATATACACTAATATGTATAAAATGGGTAACTAATAAGAACCTGCTGTATAAAAGAATAAATAAAATAAAATTCAAAAAAAAGGAAAAATGTGAAAGTGAAATATTAAAAAAACAACAACAAAAAAAAACCCCAAGCATCTGCTGTTTTAAGCCTCTGAAATTTGTGGCTGGTTGTTATGCAGCACTACTGCAGCAGAAATCTGACTAATACCACAGACCTCTTGCTCTTTTGACTTTTCTGCTGTGTTTTATCCAACAATATGCCCACTGATCTGAAAACTTCTTCAAGGCTATTGAGCTGCATTAGAGGCGTCGTGCCATTTCAACTTGACCATGGAAATGTTCTCCTCATTAGGACAACCAGCAGGGTTACTGTCAGCACTAAAAACACTGCACAACTTAAATTTAGTCTACTGAACTTTCTGTTTAAAGAACTCTGTGTTCCTAGCCTATATTGAGAAATGACTTCTACAAAAGGGTGCTGTGTTGACTGTAAGGATGGTGATCACTGTAACTTACAGTGTCGTCTTTGTGACAACCTTATGGAGAAATTTCTTTCTGGTTTCAGTAACTGGAGAAACTGTATTTATCCCAAGCAATTTGTTTGAATCTATGGACACTAGTTCTATAACTGGTTATGAGCCCTCTTGATACTGCTTTGCAAAAGTCAGAACCAAATATGTAGCTTTCCACAAGCAAGTACATGTAGGTGACCTTGCAGCATACATTTTGTTTACTAACCTCTCTCCTGGTTTTACCTTTTTTTCCTACACCCATTTTCTCTCTCTTTGTTTTCCTTGTAACTTACTATTGTTATTACATTAGGTATTGTTATATTGTATATGTTTATGTCAACTACCTTAAATCCTTTTCGGAACTGAATTGAGAATATATATATTTTTTAAACTACTATTAATAATAAAAGTACTAATTTCAATTAATACAATGGAGATAAAAGTATAATTACACCACTGATCTGTCAACTCTTTCACTGTTAAAACTTCTGAGACTATGGTATTTCTCTAAACTATCTCTAGGAAGGTATTGTTTAAAAAGTACTGATATCCATTTGTACCATTTCAAATCCACCATCAAAATAAATGTAAGGATGAAAAACTATCTTCAGGGGCTTCCCTGGTGGCGCAGTGGTTGGGAATCCGCCTGCCAACGCAGGGGGCATGGGTTCAAGCCCTGGTCCTGGAAGATCCCACATGCCATGGAACAACTAAGCCTGTGCGCCACAACTACTGAGCCTGCGCTCTAGAGCCCACGAGCCACAACTACTGAGCCCATGCCACAATTACTGAAGCCTGTGTGCCTAGAGCCCATGCTCCACAACAAGAGAAGCCACCACAATGAGAGGCCCACGCACCGCAACGAAGAGTAGCCCCTGCTCACCGCAACTAGAGAAAGCCCACGCGCAGCAACGAAGACCCAACGCAGCCAAAACTAAATTAAAAAAAAAAACAACTATCTTCAAGCTGTTAGAGAAGTTTTTTATTTACTAAGAAATTGACATGTTATTCTATTAATTATTCAAGTGAATTTTTAAATATTTGTTGAGCACCTACTGTGTACATATGTGATGCTAAGTGCCATTGGCAATATAAAGATGAATAAGGTACTTCAAAATCTTTCAGAAGCTCCTATGTGTGTTAGGCGCTTATACATTACAAGGATTTGGTTACCTCAGGTGTAACTGGGGTTCACTCTAAGAATGAAGAAAGGTGAGGCAATGTGGAAATTCTCAGGACCTCCGGCAGAAGCACAATCTGATCTCTAATTGTAGTTTATTACTCTAAAACATCAAGAAATAAATCAGTCACCAAGGTCAGGGGGCTGGTGACTAGGGCAGGACAAGTATAGGAAACACCAGCAAAAAACAGAAAATAACCATTCAGGTTGATGAGAGTAGGAAGCTGAACTAATGTGGGTTGGTAGATGGAAGCCAAGAATAATCAGTAATGAGCAGAGCCAAATCAGAAGCTGAAAGAAGGGCTCTGATGCAAGACACTGATCTAAGTGTACATGTTTTAACTACTATTGAATATCCAAAGGGGTATAAAAATGGGGGAAATATGAATTGGCACTTGCTATAAACCTTAAGCGCTCGCTATTAAAGTGTTCTGTGTCTAGAGGTAAATGTGAGATATAGGGCAGTTAGGGAGGGACAAATACCAATCCTACCAACATCTATAGGAAGAACACTAAATGCTAGAGTCCACAAAGAGCAATATCCCAGGACATCCCAGCTTACCCTTCATATACTGAGGTGAGCCATAAGAAAACAAGAATTCTGTGACACAGTGGTTGTCTCTGACCCTGCCCCCTCTTGCTGTAACTCTTCCCTTACTCCAGCAGACACCTGGAATCCAACTTATTAAAGTAGAACTGTGAAAAATCTTAATTTTTCCCTTCTCCCATTGTCTGTACCTAATATTTGAATAGGACCCTCAAACAATTCTGAAACTTGTGAACTTCATCCATGGAGATAAACACAGTCATAAAAATGAACAAGCAGAAAGAACCATCTTCTAGATTAAAAGCATCAGTTTTAATCTATAAAAGGCAATTAACCAGAGGTGTAAACATAAATGACGTCATCCATGAAGTTAATAATACAAATAAAACAAACAAAAAACTTTAGCAAACTCTAAAACCCAGGAAAAGATGCTGGGCTATCAACAAGATGCAAAAGAACATCACACCATATACACATTATATGCAAAATTTAGCACAAAATAAATCATAGACCTAATTGTAAAAGCTAAAAGTATAGGGACTTCCCTGGTGGCGCAGTGGTTAAGAATCCACCTGCCATTGCAGGGGACACGGGTTTGAGAGCCCTGGTCTGGGAAGATCCCACATGTCGCAGAGCAACTAAGCCCGTGTGCCACTACTGAAGCCTGCGTGCCTAGAGCCCGCGCTTCACCACTAGGAGTAGCCCCCACTCGCCGCAACTAGAGAAAGCCTGCGCACAGCAAAGAAGACCCAACGCAGCCAAAAGATAAATAAATTAAATTTTTTTAAAAAAGCTAAAAATATAAAATTCTTAAAACATGGGCACAAATATTTGTGACCTTGAATTAGGCAATGGTTCTTAGATCTGATGCCAAAAGCACAAACAAAAAAGACAGAAACAGAAAAATTGGACTTCATCAAAAGTAAAAACTTTGTGCTTCAAAAGAAACCTGGAGAAAGTGAAGGGACCACCCAGGGAATGTGAGAAAGTATAAGCAAACCATATAACTGGTAAGGAACTTGTATCCAGAACTCTTACAACTCAACAATAAAAAGACAAATAATTAATTTTTAAATCATCTGAATAGACATTTCTCCAGATAAGATAGACAAATGGTCAATAAGTATCTGAAAAGTTGCTCAACAATATTAGTTATTAGGAAAATGAAACCATGATGAGATACCACTGCACACACAGTTAGGATGGCTGTAATAAAAAAGACAAACAGTAAAAAGTATTGGTGAGGGGCTTCCCTGGTAGCGCAGGGGTTGAGAGTCCGCCTGCTGATGCAGGGGACACGGGTTCGTGCCCCGGTCCGGGAAGATCCCACATGCCGCGGAGTGGCTGGGCCCGTGAGCCATGGCCGCTGAGCCTGCGCATCCGGAGCCTGTGCTCCGCGACGGGAGAGACCACAACAGTGAGAGGCCCGCCTACCGCAGAAAAAAAAAAAAAGTATTGGTGAGGATGTGGAGTAAGTAGAATTCTCATACGTTGCTGGTTGGAGTGTAAAATGGTACAGCCATCTTGGAAAACAGTTTGCCAGTACCTCAAAAAGTTGAACATTGAGCTATCATATTACCCAGCAATTCTACTCCTAGAGAAATGAAATATACCCAAGAGAAATAAAAATGTATGTTTGCACAATACCCTAAACAGAAATGTTCAGACCAGCATTATTCATAATAGCCAAAAAATGGAAATAACACAAATGTCCATCACCTGATGAATGGATAAACAAAATTATACACACACACGGAAATATTATTCAGCAATAAAAAGAATGGAGTACTGATACATGCCACAGCATCGATGAACCTTGAGAACGTGCTAAGTGAAAAAAGTCAGACACAAAAGACCACATAGTTTATGCTTCTATTTACGTAAAATGTCCCACTATAGACAAATCCATAAAAACAGCAGATCAGTGGTTGCCAGGGGCTGGGTGGCAGGTAAGGGAAATAGGAAGTGATTTTTAGTAAGTAAATAGGGTTTCTTTGGGGAATGATGAAAATGTTCTGAAATTAGACAGTGGGAAACATTGCACAACTCTATGAATATCTTAAAGCCCACTAGACTGTACGCTTTAAAAGAGTGAATTTTATGATATGTGAATTTTATCTCAATAAAGCTGTCACTTTAAAAAATATTACATATTTTAAATGGGAACTATTTGAAATTAGGAGCAATTGCTTTAGAAATAAGAATAGGACTGTAAAAGTAAAATAAAAAAAAATTTTAAAAAGCAATGAAAGCAGCAAAGAGCAAGATAGGAAAATGCCAAAAATCAAATCAATGAATTTGAAGACGAACTCAAAAAACCTTCCAGAATCCAGGGGAAAAAGATATAGGAACAAATAAAACGAGAGAAGAGATGATGTACTGAGAACAGATCTAGGATATCCACCAACCAGGAATGTGGTTTTAAGCAAACTGTTTAGCCTCTTTGGGCCTCAGGTTGTCATCTGATAGAAACAAAAGCTTGAACAAGATGACTTAAGCATATAATATGGGCCAGAGCAGTGGTAGGAAGTAAAGAGAGAAAGCTAGGCTGGGAAAGATAATGAAGTCCTGATCTTACAGAACTAAAATATTGGGGGTGGGGTGAGGAGGGGGCAGGGAAGTGCACGCAGTCCTGCCACTGTCCGTAGTGCTGAACCATTACTGTTTTGTCTGAATGCCGATTGGAGGAGTTAGGAATTGCTTTGGTAAGCAACATGGAGAGCTCACCATTTTAGAACTGAACAGTGATATTCTGAGTTAATGTACATTTATGTTTTTAATTACCACATGTGTGCTAATGGTCACCAAACCCATATGTCTAGCACTGACCTCTCTCCATCTCTCAATGCATATTTTCAATTATACATACCTTGGAGACATTGCAGGTTCAGTTTCAGGCCACGACCATAAAGCAAATACCACGATAAAGCAAGTCACATGAATTTTTTGGTTTTCCAGTGCATATGAAAGTTACGTTTTTACTATACTGTAGTCTATTAAGTGTGCAATAGCATTATGTCTAAAAATACAATGTACATACCTTCATTTAAAAATACTTAATTGCAGGATTCTCTGGTGACGCAGTGGTTAAGAATCTGCCTGCCAATGCAGGGGACATGGGTTCGAGCCCTGGTCCGGGAATATCGCACATGCCGTGGAGCAACTAAGCCCGTGCGCCACAACTACTGAGCCTGCGCTCTAGAGCCCGCGAGCCACAACTACTGAGCTCACACGCCTAGAGACCATGCTCCGCAACAAGAGAAGCCACCGCAATGAGAAGTCTGGGCACCGCAGTGAAGAGTAGCCGTCATTCACCACAACTATAGAAAGCACGCGCACAGCAACGAAGACACAATGCAGCCAAAAACAAACAAATAAATAAATATAAATAAAGCTTATTTTAAAAATACTTAATTGCTCAAAGATTCTAACCATCACTGGAGCCTTCGGTGAGTTGTAACCTTTTTGCTGGTGGGGGTCCTGCCTCGATGTTGACGGCCGCTGGTCAGGGTGGTGGTTGCTGAAGGCTGGGGTGGCCGTGGCCCTTTTTAAAATAAGACACCAGGGGCTTCCCTGGTGGCGCAGTGGTTGAGAGTCCGCCTGCCGATGCAGGGGACACGGGTTCGTGCCCTGGTCTGGGAAGATCCCACATGCTGCGGAGCGGCTGGGCCCGTGAGCCATGGCCGCTGAGCCTGCGCGTCCGGAGCCTGTGTTCCACAACGGGAGAGGCCACAACAGTGAGAGGCCCGCGTACCTCAAAAAAATAAATAAATAAAATAAAAGAAACCAGGGAAGCCGATTTACTTTATCACAGCACCTAATACACTCTATTTATTCTTGATACACTCTTCTCTATTTCTCATTAGACTGTGATCCTTGTGGAACAAATGATTTGACTATATAAATCACTACTGTATCCTCAACGTTTGGCACAGAGCATGTCATTAAACAATTTATCAAATGAATCATTAAATGGATGAATAACATGAATCTGTTTTCTCTCCATTCCTTGCTCCCTGGTGATTCAGTCAAACCAAACTAATTGCAGTTTCTTGACTCTCCCAAGCCTTCCCTTGAACCCAGGCTTTGGCTTCTCTATCTGACTTGATTATCAGCTGAATGTTTCCTTCTCAGAGTCAGCTCAGTTGTCACCTTTGGAACACTTTCCCAGGCAGTCACAGCCTTCATCCTCTGTGTTTCCATAGCCCTCAGTTCCTACCAACTATCACAGTCCTGTTACTTTTAATGTTCACGTCTGATCCCCTTCAGGGGATATTAGACCGTGAGCTTCATATCCATTTTTGTTTCCTTAGCACCTAAAAGGGGTCTTTCACCCAGTAAAGAAAGAATGACTGAATAAACAATACATACATGAGTTAGGCTCTAGGAATATTAGCAGGCAGTGTGTGCAGAATGAACTAAGTAGGAAGGAAGACGATATAGGGGAGAAAATTATAGAAGGTTATGTAAGAGCCATGCATTTGTAGATACTGAATTAACTGTAATTCCTTACTTCCAAAATTAGTTTTTCCCGTGTGCAAAATGAAGAGCAGAATGGTGATATCAGCACAATTGTTGCTTTGCCTAACATGTCTTAGTCACACCATCTCTCAGTCCATTGTTTACTAACTGCTAGCCTTTAGGTGTCAACTTTAAATAACCACAGGTGCCAGGCAGATATCCTAAAGGTGTGATGGGCCTGTGAGGAACTAAATGTCCATGTGAGGGGCATCAATTTCAATTTTTAAATCATGTGGTCACCAAACAGAACAGTATTTGGGCCTGATGTGGTCTGCAAGGAACTGGTTTACCTTCCCTTCTACACATTTTGAAATCAAAACATCTTCTAAACTACAATGGAACTGAGTGGGGAGAGATGTGGACAATCTTTTCAACATTGTAGAAAAAGAGGCTGTTTCTATAATTCTGGTAAGAAGTAAAATTCTTTCTGAAGTGGTTTCATAGTCTGCCAGAATATTAGATCAGAAATTTCACTGGCAGCCCAAAACAGAATCTTTTCCTTCTATGTAAAATATCTTGATATCTACCGTTGGCACTGCTTTTGCTTTTTTCTAAACATAGTTTCTTTGCTTCTTGATTACAAAACTAACACAAACTCTATGTAAAAATATTTGGAAAATAGAGGGAAAAAAGTTAAAAAACAATTCCTCAAAATTAGTCCACCAGTGGGCTTCCCTGGTGGCGCAGTGGTTAAGAGTCCACCTGCCAATGCAGGGGACACGGGTTCGAGCCCTGGTCCGGGAAGATCCCACATGCCGCGGAGCAACTGAGCCCGTGCGCCACAACTGCTGAGTCTGTGCTCTAGAGCCTGCTAAGTCACAACTACTGAGCCCGCGAGCCTAGAGCCGGTGCTCCGCCACAAGAGAAGCCACCACAATGAGAAGCCCGCGCACCGCAACGAAGAGTAGTCTCCGCTCGCCGCAACTAGAGAAAGCCTGCGCGCAGCAACGAAGACCCATCACAGCCAAATATAAACAAATTAAAAAAAAAAAAATTAGTCCACCAGTGATCAACGTCTACCAACCAGCATTTTAGTTTATGCATCAGATATGAGGTAGAACTGTGGAACTGACGTGCATGCTCAGAGCTAGGTAGCAGGTAAGCAGGAAAATACTTTAGTTCTAAACAGCTGGTTATCTGTAAGAACTTAAGATCCAGTTGAACTATTAAAGACATTCTGAGGTGATGCTGGAGTGCCTGACTGAAACCATATGTCTGCAGAACAGGGTCTGATGAGGAATTTACGATTGTTGAAATGGAACTTGGTTCTGAATCCACAACAGAGCTATTGTGCACATGACATTTGCTTTGAGAACTGAATTCGGGATTAACAGTAAACAAGAGCTTTTGAGTCCTGCCCATAAAGAACCTTCCCTTGCTTGCCAAGTAATTCAACGTAGAAAATGTACTCACCAGTACATTCAACATAGAAAAGTACAGTTTTTGACCTTAAAACACTGAATGCAGTCTGAAAATTTAAAGATGTGGATTATACAAGTCAAATGAGAGAAGACAGTTTCAACAAACAACATTGTTTTTAAACAAGGAACTGTGCTGTGTTTTTATGTAGAGTGTATTGTGTCCATGTATTCTTGGGTTCATCTATAGAACCATAAGAGGGAGAAGCACTGGAAAACAAGGAAATGGACAAGTCTGAACACGAATTATCAGGGACCTGGGGTGAAAAAAACCCAATATGTCCATTATTAACAGTAAAGAGACCGAATACTCATATTTTCAGAGAAACTTTAAAGATTTCAGAATATCTAAAGTTGTTCTTTTTTTCCCACTTAGTTTAAAAAATTTTTGCAGTTTTCCTTTTATTTCGTCTTTTTTTTTTTAATTTTTAATTTTGGGGCCATACAGCATGTGGGATTTTAGTTCCCTAACCAGGGATCGAAGCACAGCTCCCTGCTTTGGAAGCACGAAGTCTTAACCACTGGACCACCAGGGAAGTCCCTGCAGTTTTCGTTTTGATAGTATGTGAACCCCATGAAATTTTCCTGCAAAGTCACTGGTATATCAGGGGACAGAGTTTTAAGAATATCTCAGATGGGGACTTCCCTGGTGGCGCAGTGGTTAAGAATCCGCCTGCCAACGCAGGGGACACGGGTTTGAGCCCTGATCCGGGAAGATCCCACATGCCGCGGAGCAACTAGGCCCATGCACCACAACTACTGAGCCTGCGCTCTAGAGCCTGCAAGCCACAACTACTGAGCCCGCATGCTGCAACTACTGAAGCCTGCGCACCTGAAGCCCGCGTGCCTAGAGCCCATGCTCCACAAGAGAAGCCACCACAATGAGAAGCCCGCACACCACAACAAAGAGTAGACCCCGCTCGCCACAACTAGAGAAAGCCCACACGCAGCAAAAAAGACCCAATGCAGCCAAAAATAAATAAATAAAATAAATAAATTAAGAATATCTCAGATGAGGGACTAGGAAAATGTAATCTATTAGAGGTACTTTTGAAACCCAGATCTATTTATTATTTTACTATAATTAAACCTGTGATGCACTTAAATATCATCAAACAGTTTTAACAATGCTTTCACCTACCTTAATATTCATTTCAAAATTATTAATCTCAGGAAAACAAAAAACAATCAAGGAAAAATAAAAAGAGGGTAGCTTTCAAAAACCAAGCAGCTGTTCATTCAACCTAAATATCATAAGCTGATTTTATTAAGTAAAGCCTTACATTTCACAGTCACAGCAGTTTATCAATACATGTTTACTCATTCATTGATTCCTTTTATTCATCAATCATATTTTTAGTACTTTATGTAGTAGGGTTATATTGTACTAGGTGCTGGGATTTAGAAACACAGGCCTTCCGGGTGTGAAATGTGGTCTTCACCTCCAGGACCCCATGGTTCAATTCCATAAAGAAGTTTTAAACAAGGGGTGCCTTCGCCATGTATTAAGGGCACAGAAGTGATCTGGCAGACAAACGGTGCAAGGAACGTGTCCCCTCCGCTGCTCAATTGTTCACATGTCCTAAGTTTGTGTTTCAGGCAGAGGTGAGTGAAGCTTCACATAATATTATGCCCTAAAGTGAAGTCCTCCTACTCCTGAAATACACACACACACACGCACTTTCAACTTGCTCTAAATTTTTGCTCTTGAATATCAAGCACTTAGTGCTAAAAAGTTATTTTTAGAGTTCTCAGCTCCAATATGGAAATGTTTCTAGAGCTTGGATCTAGAAGTTTATGCCTTACTTGAATTTCCAGAGTTGTCATAATCCACTGAGGACAAAGGACACAAAGCACTGCCACAGGGGAGATATGGCCCCGATTCGAAAAAGTACACGTTTTTACAGGCATGAAGATTAAGGCAGCTAGAATCCTGTAGTTGCCATGACGAGAAGTTCTGGAGTTCCCAGAGGCCTCCTAGGAGTGATCCATCCTACATCACAAAGCTTATGTGTTCTTCTGAAGAGTCCAGACAAGATGATTTTGAGGGTTCTCATACTCTGATTAGAAAAAGCTGATGGCTACATTTAAATATAGCGCATTGTTTTTACCACTTAAGGTTGCAGCAATTTGATCAGACAGCTTTCTTTTGGGAAGATTTCCAAATCAATGTTTGGGACAGAATCTAATCTTTTTCGTGTCAAGCTGGAGGTTTTTGTTTTTTGGGTTTTTTCTCCCTTGAAATGTTTATATGGAAGAATATGAACTATAAATATTTTTATATGAAAACTTAACTTTTTAACGTTTTATTGACTGCATTGCAAGGAGTCATTTGGCCCAGGCAGGGCAGAGAGAGTAACATCTCTCGGGGTCGCCTGCAACCACTCCTCTGTCTCCTTTCCCAACTCCAGCAGTGATGCCGGAAAATCGGTGCTGCCTCTGGGTGTGTATATGCAACATGGTTTGACAAAGATCATAACGTTCTCATCAACATGTAGTGACAGACCAATGTCCGTTCATAAATTCCAGTGTTTTTTCTTGTTGAAATAAGTGATTAACACGTGGGTATAACTGTCTACTACAGCTACCTGGTTTTGTAAAGCATATTGTTAATTAAAGGGCAGGATTCAAAAGCTTAGCCAACTCTGTAAAAGCTCTAAACTTAATCATCTGTTTCTTGTAAACTTCAGCCTGTGGGGTAAAGAGGCATTTGTTGGATCATGGCCTGCTCGTCTTTGGGGAGGATCTTTCCACAGACTGGACTCTTTTATCAGGGAACCTAGATAAAGGTCTCAGGGCCACCTATTTTGCCAAAGTCTTTCACCCTGTCAAACTAATTTTCCTTTCAAAGAAAAAACACTATGTGGAAAGTTAATGTTTAATTTTTCATAATAATATTTTCTCTTCACCTGTTTTTTTCCATTGGTTTCATATCTCAGCTTAACATCCATCCCAAAGGACTTACACAGGAAATGGAGACCAAAGCTAAAACAAACTCACACCCTTTTCTCTAGCAGCCAACTTTAAAATTAGCACTTAAAAATCAAAACATACGGCTTCCATGGTGGCGCAGTGGTTGGGGGTCCGCCTGCCAGTGCAGGGGACGCTGGTTCGAGCCCTGGTCCGGGAGGATCCCACATGCCGTGGAGCAACTAAGCCCGTGAGCCACAGCTACTGAGCCTGCGCTCTAGAGCCCACGAGCCACAACTAATGAGTCTGCGCTCTAGAGCCCACGTGCCACAACTACTGAAGCCCGCGTGCCTGGGGCCCGTGCTCCGCAACGGGAGAGGCCACCACAGTGAGAAGCCCGCGCACCGCAATGAGGAGTGGCCCCCACTCACCGCAACTGGAGAAAGCCCGCATGCAGCAACGAAGACCCAAAATAAAAAAATTAAAAACTAAATTAAAAAAAAAATCGAAACATAAAACTCTCTCTGCTGAGAGGCTCTCCCTCTAGGTTACATTAGAAAAATCTACCCTACATCAAAATGGAGTTTTTGCTGTTTATGACCTCAGCTGTCATTATTGTGGCTTAACTAGCATATGTAAGGTTTAAAGACAGTTGAAGCTGTAAAGAAATCTCATAAATTATGAGCAACCTACAGGAAATGAAAGGTCAGCATTGTTTCTTCCTATCCTTCTCCCAACAGGGCTGAAGAGTTTCCTTACAGCCTTGAATGCAGTCTGCTGTGGCATGTCTGTATTTATCCATCTCCCTTAAGGCAAGACATAACAGTAAACTCTGATTTCATAATCTCACATAATAAGTAATTATGAGCTACAGTCCTGATTGTTTCCTTTCAGCTGAATTTTAAAGAATTTAGAAGCTCATTCTTTTACATATTCATAACCAAGAAATGAATTCTGATAGTAGAGACTATTAATATGCTAATCTTTCCCAGCATTATATATTTCACGTGAAAGGAAAATCCAAAGATGATGACGAATCCATCATCTGTTCTACTGACAGGGAAATTTAATTTTGCTTAGTTATATCTACAATTTCCCTTTTGCTTTTAAGAATATATCAGGAAAAAAATTGCAATAAAACAAGATAGGAGGTCGGCCAGTGGAACAATTATGTATAGCACTTAACACATAAAGGTGCTTAAAACCAGTTAAATAATGGCAGTCTCCAATTAATAAACCAAAAATAAACTCTAAATCTTGCTTGGGCTTCAGACATCATTTTTTTTTTCTATAGAAATAATATGATAACTAGTGTGTGCTTTACGGGGTCAGCCTACAAAAGTATTTACATTGATATCAATACAATACTTTTTTTGCTATTATTCTTGTTCATAATGAAAAATAATTTTAAAATACAGTTATATACAAATAAGCAAAAGTTTAAAAATATGATTTAATACCTTTATTTCCCATGAATGTAGTAGAGAGAGAAGCAGGTTTGATTGTGCAATAGTGAAGTAGAGGGAAATTTTGAGACATTTTTGAGAAGGATTTTTTGGTACTTTCAAGTTTAGAGGCTGATTCGGCAAAGTATCGCTTAGTCTCTCCTTTTTCTTGGTACTAATAAAGTGTCTGTCCCCAGTACCGTTCTCCCATGTAAGGGCCATGATTTTTACAGTCGTTTTGTGGGATCACAAGTGGAGCAAATATAGAGAAAGAGTGATGGGTGACAGCAAAGAAAACAAAGGTAGAAAAGGGAGGAAGAGAGGAGAAAAGAAAGTAGTAAAGAAAAACAATATTTTTAGAAAAACACAGTTGACAAAAGCTAGAAAAGTGAGAGAAAAAAGTGGGTGGGCTAAAGGTAATAAAGCAATTTCTTACGGAGGAACCAACCAACCGGAGAGTTCTGAAAATAGGAGGCATGGGGAGAGCTTGGAATGTCTGTGATCTCCTGAGAGGGAAGAAAGTTGGGAGAGGAAGAGGCTTAACTCAACCAGTTCCGAAGCAGGACACTGGTGAGTGGAAAGCCCTGCCAGCTTGGTGATGCCTAGAGCAAGGGGTCTGCAGGGGGGACCTGAGGTCAGGCCAAGGTCTGTACAGACCGAGGGTCCACGGGATCTGAGGACATATGTCCTCAGTTTAGAAATATCTGTGTGTGTTTAGAGACAACTTTACTGAGGTATAATGTACATGCCTTAAAGTTCACCTGTTGCAAGTATGCAATTCAATGATCTTCAGCAGGTTTACCATTTTGTGCAACCACCACTGCCGTAGAGTTTAGAACGCTTCCAGCATTCCAGTGAGATCTTCCTGTCCCTGTACAGTTAAGCTCTGTTCCCACTCCCGGCCCCAGCAATCACTTGTCTGCTTACTCTACACACAGAGCTGCCTTTTCTGGACATTTCATATAAATAGAATCATGCAATATGTGGTCTTCTGAGTCTGGATTCTTTCACTTAGCACGGTGATTTTGATGTTCATGCTGCAGCGTGCATCTAGGTCTCCTTTTATTGTTAAATAGTTTTCCATTGTATAAACACAGTTTGTTTTCCACTCACCAGTTGACAGACATTTGAGTCGTTTCCACTTTTTGGCTATTATGAATAATGCTGCTTAGAACATATTGTGTGCAAGTCTGTGTGGACACCGCGGACGAGAGGGAGAGATTAACTTGTTTATGGAAAATACAAATTCTCAGGTCTGTTGTGTCCCAGGGAACACACTCCCTGGAAACAGTCTCCACGCAGCAACTCAAGCAGACTTTTTACAACAGAAAATCAGATCACATCCCTCCTCTGATTACCATTTTCCAGTGACTTCCCATCTCACTAAGAGTGAAGCCTGACCTTGCCGTAGCCCACAGGGCCCTGCCTCACCTGCCCCCAGCCGACATGTCTCACTTCTTCACTTGCCACTTCTCTCTCACTTTCAATTTCACCAAACAAGCGCTTACGCCGCCCTCAGGGCTCCTACGTAAACGGTTCCCGTTGCCTAGCATGTTCTTGCCTGACCTTCATTTAGCTCATTCCTTCTCATTCAGGTCTCTTCTCAGATGTCATTCATGTAGAGAAGTCTTCCACAGCTTTTTAGGGTGCTACCTAAAATAGCAGCCATGCTTCTCTCGCTATTAGCTCACCCTGGTTCATTTTCTATGAGCCCCTATAACTGAATAATCAGAAATCACCTTACTCATTGTTTGTGGGCTGCCTCCCAACCAGAATGCAAGCGCAACGTAGCAGGTACTTTGTTTATCTTGTTCTTTGATGTATCTCCAGCACCTAGCATGTGGTAAATGTTCATTAAATTTGTTGAATTAATGCATAAATAAAAAGCAGAATTTGGTCGTCTTTTTTTTTTTTTCCAAGTCTATACTTTATCCCTAGAATCTCTAAGTCAGTTAAACGATGCTGTGAATTCAGTTTGTGAATTTCTAAGCCAACAGACCAAAGGTCAAATACTGGCAAACCATGTACCGTATCTGGCCTTCACATATGTTTGTTTTATGCAACAGATACCTTGGAGCCCCATTCTCATTTCTTTGGCCCACCTCGGTTTCATCTGCTGAGAGTTCAGGTTCACCTCCTGTTGACAAGGTCCCATCTCAAGCAGGTACAGAAGTATTCTGCCTTCTGCCCTGGGTCTCTCCCGTGCCCTGGAGCAACTGGGCTTATGTATAAACACAGCCCTAAAGTGAGCTATGTTAGTGCTCCCCAGCGAAACGCCAGCCATAAACAAATGTGGGAGCCATGCTTCATCCTCACTTCCCTCAGATGGAAAATTCTGGAAAAAATTCACACTTTCCAGAAGTCCCAGCCAAACTGAGTCCCTGTGCCTTCAGCAAAGACTTGGATACCACACGCTTGTATCGACTTTACCACTTCTCTTGTCCCACTCTCCCTGCTCCTTTACTCCTGTTTCCTGGAATCACCTCCTTCACATGTGACCTGCAGCCAAGTCTTTGTCTCACCCCCTGCTTTCAGTGGGAGCCAAATTTAGTCTATACCTTACATAGCTTTTTATTTTAAATTATAAATTGTCCAAATTTAAAGCTCAAAATATCTCACGTTAAATTCTGGGTTTTCAACTTTGTACGCTGCATATAGCTTAGTATACTGCATGTAACATCACAAACAATGCTTTTTATGGTTTTTGTTTGGTAAAAATAATTATAGTTTATATGGACATTAGCTTATTTTCAAATCTTCCACCTTTCAGTTGTTAAGAGGTCATTTCAGCTGTTCCATGAGGAAGATGGTCTCAGAGCTGCGATTCCATTAGGAATGAGAGGAGGTAGGGAATTCTTTCTATTACAAAGTGTGGCAGAAAAATTGTAAGGGGTTCTTGGCTGCCTTAGATTTCCTGTGGGATGGGAAATCAAGAAATTAATGGCTACAGTACTAAAATAGACAGTGATCAGCGCTTGTGAATAGAATTGCTTCATTACTAAAGCAACTCAGCCTTACTGTTTGTAGGTTAAGACAACTGTAACATGTGACTACCAGAAGAATCTTTCTTTTTGTTTTGATTTTGAAGCTCCATAAATACAATTCATTCATTCAATCATGTAGTAATAAAAAAAAGATTAATTGCAATAATGTTACATTCTTCTTGTCCTGCACACCATGCTTTGCTTGTAAGAGTACATCCTTTATCTTTCCACCTTCAACAGAGTCAATTATTGGGGGAATTCCCTGGCAGTCCAGCGTTAGGACTCAGCACCTCTCACTGCCTGTGGCCCGGGTTCAATCCCTGGTCAGGGAACTAAGATCCCGCAAACCGTGCGGTGCGGCCAAAAAAAAAAAAGTCAATTATCTGTGGTTCTTGCCTCAGGTTAAGTTTTGCATCCAGGTCCCTCCCTTCTGATTTGCCCAGTTCACTTCAAAGTAACTTGTATGTCTGAATCCATCCTGGCATTTGATCTTACATGGGATTTACGTTTGTCTAATACTTTGGGGACTTTTCCCACACCTTTGGTGATACAATGTCTCAGACTGCTTATGACTGAACCAGTTTTATAATTAATTATTCCTAATTCTTATGTGTCTGACTTGTAGACCATATCAAATTTATCATGTGTAACTATAACTCTAATAATCTGCTCTGGTATACCTATATCTCTAGAATGAATATTAGGAATACCATATTTTATCCAGACCTGTTACTTCGTGAACGTCCTAAAGCATTTCTTTCCAGGAAATACCTCTCTGCTCCCTGGTAGGACTGCCGATCACAGGGCACCATCTTTCCTTTCACAGGAATGGGTATGTTATCCAGGCTGACCAATCAGAACACTCCATCTGTCCGTCGCAGGATTTGTTCGGGAGCCATACTGGGCCAATCATAGTCCTTTCTTGAAATTTTGCTGGAACCATTCAGAAAGAGGTTACATCTTTTTCTTTTCATTGGGATTGCTGCAGTTTAATGTAAATCCAAAGCTGCTAGTGGCCATGTTTGCCAAAATGGGAATTTTCCTTGAAGGTAGACTCAATAGAAAGGAGAACAAAGACGGACAGACAGAAAGGGAAGAACAGTTTAAGAAAGAGAAAGACTGAGATAAACAAAAAGAGAAAGATAAACAAAAAGAGATAAACAAAAAGAGAAAGAGAGCAAAAGACTCTGTCAAATGACAGAAGTTAGATGACATTATTTGAAACTCTACGTCCAGCCATGCCTGAAGCAAGCAAGTTTTCTTAGCCAAAGATATAAATATTTTTCTTAAGCAAATTTCAGATAAATTTCTGTCACGTGTACTTGGAAGAGGCCTGACTAATGCTTCGTACAGCTACTCAGAGGGTAGGACTGGTGGGTTAGGCTACACCACTGTAGATGTCTTTTTTTCTTCCATGAAGCTTGTGGTTCTCACCAGGATCGATTATCTGGGGAGGAAGGAGGTCCTCAGGTAGAAACTCAGAGCTGAGAAGATGGTCCTGAGATAGATGGAAGCTCCTGTTCTTCTTTGGGTCTTAATGATGACAAAGCCAGATATTTGGGGATATGTACTTGCAGAAACAGAACTCAAGAGAAAAAGTAAAGAGCCCTGTAATGGGTTAAAAACCGAAGATGAGTAAGTTATGCAACGTCTGTTAGATGGGTTACTTTTATGGTTTCACTCTTATCCAGTTTGCCATTTTGTTAGCCTTTAGTAAAGCTTAATTTGGGCATTAAATCTGTCTCAGCTGAGCAAAATGATATACGAGAAAAAGTCATGTGCCCATATACGGGACAAAGCATTGGAAGCAGGGTATCAGTCTTTGCCTCCCAAGGCCAGCAGGTGATAACAGTCATTAAAATAATCCCCGAGGAGAAGTTCAGAGCTAAGAGCTGAGACTGTAGAGTACAGCCTCCTCTACGAAGAAAAGCCTCCCCCTCGTTGACTGCGTCAGAACATCTGGGTTTTATTTCATCACGGAAGGCATAAATGTACTACACCAATTACATGAAAGCATAAAATTATACATCTGAAGTAAATAAAAATATTAATCTTCTAAGTAGAAAAAGCAACATGCCCACTTCTTGTAATCTAACAGATCTATTAAGGCTCCTGCTTCATTTCCAGATTTGGGGCACAGACAGCAGTGAGCTAGGCCAGTACAGAGGAAATGAAACAACGTGCAGATATATCAATAGAAGGGGGCATCTGGGATTTTTGCTGGTGGGCAGGGAAAGAAATCATTGGAAAGGAAGTTTCACTAAATCTTGAACTTTGTCTCTTTTGGACACCGGGGTACCCTCAGTGCCAAGAAGCATGCCCAGCACGTAGTAGGCCAAAATGTGAGACTCAGGCTATTGAGTTTGTCTTACTTCTGATTGGAATTGGGCCTAAGAAATAGGCATGCACAGATTGTGAAGGGGGAATCTTGTGGCCCCAACTGTTCAGATGAGACAGAAGGAGAACAGAGACCTCTAGCCCCGCTAGTTGGGAAAAAATAGCTGAAATTACAACATTCAGTACATGACCGAGGACAGTCCCAGGATAAAATTGAAAAGTCTCTGTGAGTGAAACATCTGCCTATCTGCTCCTCTGGAGCAGTAACAAGTAAGGGCTAGCACCACAGCGTATATGGAAGGCACTGCCTTTATTTTCCAATTCCAAACTGCATATTTACTGATAGTTTCCACTGAGTCCATTATTAATACATTTTTTACAAATTCCCATTCTTTCGAAGAAAGATGTTTTCCTCCTTAATTATTTTTACCAGCTGGAGATTGACCCAGGCAATACTGCTGGTAGGTGGATGAACATTTGTCTTTCCTAACTTTTAATAACATCAAAAAGTAAAACTTACAAAGAAACACTCAATTCTGAAAACAATATTAGTGTTGCAAAAATACATTTTTTTCTTTTGGACCAACATCTCACAGACAATTTTATCCAGAAGACCTATATCAGCCAGGGAGCCTCATTGCAAACAACAGATATGGACTTTGCCTGGTTCGGGCAGAAAAGGGATTATTTAAAAGATATTGGTTAGTTCAAAGATTGTCCAGGTTCAGAAGCCATGCATCCAGGGATACAATGAAAATCATATCACAAAACTATTCCTGTGAGGACACAGCTGCTGCTGCCACTTAGTGTCAGAAATCACAGCTTGCACAGTTGACACTGTTGGCACTGTATCAATACATTGGATGCTACTACAGATGCAGCTGGCCTTAGAAACCAGATGTTGTTCCTACAACCACTACAAGTAGAAATGCTCCCCTCTCTCTTCTTATTTGTAAGACTAGCTTCCAATTCAAAGTGAGGCAGAAGAAGAGACCACTTCTTATTTTTCTTTTTAATAGGTAAAGAAACTCTCACAGAACTAACCGCATAGCAGACTTCCTTCAATGTCTCATTGGCCAAAATTGGGTCACATGGCCCTTTTTAAGCCAACCAGTCATATGGAAAATAGAATAACCATGATGGGCTAGATGAATTGATTCACCTGTTGGGATGGAGATGTAACCAGCCTTCCTTGGAGTGTAAAGTCACATGGAGGAGCATGGGTACCTATACAAAACTGAAGTTTTGTTCTCAAGAAAGAAGAATGGCTATTGGGTTCACAACCAATGTGGTGGACATTTCTATGGAACCGTAATGTTTTTACAACATGGCCCATTTTATGAGACCCGTCCACATGCTTCTTCCCAAGCTTCTTTGTCACCAATTCTCTTGTCTTATTCTTTTCATGTCTATGACAATCTGACCAAAATATTTGTTACTGTCCATCAACTTATCTCTCTTTCCAGGATAAAATAAAGACGTTATACCACTTAAAGTTGTACCTACTGGAAGAATTTTGCACCTTCAATTAAGTGGGACTGAGCGGTACTCAGCAATCCATTTGAGGCTGGTGTCAGCTTATTATGCAAAGCCATCTGTAAACTACACTTTCTTTTTCTTCAGTTACCTGATACTAGAGAAGTGTTCGTGGTGTTGTAAGTGTTGGTGGGGGGAGCGGTGGCCTGTGGCATGGGTAGGCATAGTAGGAAGACATCAGCCTGTGAAACCTTAGCTTTCAGGACCTGCTCAGATGCACTCACCTATATACTATTTCCACTTGGATATGTCTGACTTTATAGCTGGGTAGATCAGATAACACTCAGTTCATGATGGGCAGCTTATATTTCATAGTCACCTGGTTTCTGTCAGGGCCCAGTAGCAAGCTAAGTACTATTCCTCCAAAGAGGAACGGAACGGACTTCGCTGAGGAAGACATAGCTTTGTTCTCAAACCTTGATGTTTCTGTTGTGAATCTTGTATTCAGTCTTTCCGCACCACAGACTTCATTTGATTTTTGAGCACCACTGATCTAGGCCATATGGAAAAGTTGCAGCCTGGACCAGCTAGAGAGTCTTCCTCTGGACCCTACTCAAAGCTGTCAGGCTTTTGGGTCACTCAGGAAAGAGTTGACGGGCACACAAAATGTTATATCTGTTGCTTCTAAAATCCAAAAAGCACCAGAAATCATAGTACTTTTTTCTAGAGGTAGGAAACAAATTATCCTTGACGTTAGAGAGGATAAACTCACATGCCACATAGCACAGATCCCAAGAAACGTCACTGCATTAGCATAGGATTTATTTCCTACCTTCTGGCATGCATGGTTTCAATCTAAAATACCAGCCACTTCCTGCTCTTTGGAGCTCATCAGTATATTATTGCCGATTTAGCTGGGGATGGTGAGACAACCTAGTTCTTATAGACTAATTTATGGCACAGAGAATAGAGAGTTAAAATAACCTGGAGTTGAAAATATGTTTCTGTCATTTGAGGTGCAATCAAACTACTTCTTGTGTTCTCTGTTGGAATGGAGAAAAAGGAGCGTCCAGATACAAGCTGCAGTCATACAGTGTATGTAGATTTGCTGCAAAAAAAGCAACTACATTTGGAAGATCATGTATGCTTGGAATTCCCACTTGACTTCGCCTACAGCAATCCTCTGTGATTCTCAAGACTCACCTATCTTTTGCACTGGCCAAAAGTGGGGATGGATAGGAAACACTACGGCCTCATTCTCTGTGATTCCCCCCAGAGATGAAGTTTAAAAAATATTACAGTAATTTTTTATTCAACATGTCAGTGTAGGAAGTCTGCCACTTTCTGAGGTCATCTATCTTAATAATATACCCAGAAACTGGGGAAATAATCATGGCCAGGGCTCAGGGTCCTATTGGGAAGCATCAGTGTTCAGGGCACAGGACTACTCTAGGTACTTTAAGTAGAAAGAGTTTTAAGACAGAGAATTAGGTGCTTACAAAAATCACTGGAAAGGCTGGAAAGGAAGGTGTCAGAAGGCCACCACCAGAACTACCATGTTCAAGAACACAACACCAGAGCTACAACCATTAATCCTGGAGTATTTTCCATTATACAAATGAACTAGGACTCTAGTAGGCTGCCATCTATTTTGATGTCTGTAACTCTACTGAATATAAAAGACTTGCAGAGATTTTTGAGAGTTGTATCATTTTGAATACCATGCCAATCCTACTGCTGTTATTATGGTCAGCATACCCACCTTGACTTTAGCAGTTAAGTATCACAACTTGCCCTCTTCCATCTTAGCATCCCTATTGAAATCAGGAGCCCTTTTCAACCACAGAGTATTGTCTTCTTACCCCAGCATATGAAGAAGAACCACAAAGTGCTTTTTATACCTATGCAATTCTCAAGCCTCTGGTCTAGGACATATTTTCTGGACATTTCTTCCTTTTCCTAAGAGGAAGGAAACAGTTGGGAATAGGTGAGTGGTTCACATGTGAGGATCTACCCCAATATTTATATCTCCATAAACTTTTGGATTTCTTCCTCTATATTAAAATAAGAAATTTCTAGTATCTCTGGTTAATTTAGAATGGACTGCTGTTGAGCACAGCTCAAAAGATAATTTAGCAAATAATTTAGACAACTTCCAATTGTTTGAGCTAGCACATTAAATCCAGAATTTCTGATAAATACATCTCTATTGATAAATTCTATCTGGTCTATAATTTTGTTCTTCCTTCCTTGGTCTAGTACTCTCAGAATCCATTTCCACATATATATTCTCCATATTTTTCCAACATAAATTAGCAGTCTTTCTATTCTTTTGGCAAGTACATCTTCTGATCCTGGATTTGGCTTTATAATGAATCTCCCGAGGCATACGGAGATCTGAATCTGCTTAGATGTTTGGTTATGTTGAGGAGCAGTGGGAGTGACGTGTGAGGAGAATGACTTGCCCTGTAAAACCATTCCACGGACTCTCTTATATGAGATCATCAAGGACACCTCAGGCGAGACAAAAACAGCATCATCAGACAGGAAGGACTCTTTTGGCTACCCATGTGAAACTGGCCTAAAGAGTCAGATGTTTATTACATACATAATAATATTTCTAGAGGAAAGGTGAGTTTCAGGAGCCTCTGTGTTTACTTTGTCCTTAGGTGGGCATCCTTTGTGGTTATTAAGGTGGCTGCCAGACTCTAATACTTCCTTGTTTATATTCAGTAGGGGAGAGGACATTTCAGAGTCATGGAATATAAGTTCTCCCATTTAGAGTGATTTTCAATCTCTGCATCAATGATAGTCACCATGGAGATGGCATGTACAGAACAGCTTTCAAGACTGGGTTCTTGAACCAGTCATTAGGAAGGGGAAAGGAACTAACATGATGGCTCAACCTAATAAGTTTACCCCTGTACATGAGGATAGGTTGAATACCCAAATAAAATTGAAGTTTCCATTAGGAAGGAGGAAGGGGAAAGGTCCACATGGTGCAACATCTACTGATATGGTTCAACAGCTACTGAAAATTAGAAATGTTTTCTTTTACCCAGTGGTCAGAGAAGAATAAATGTAATAGAGTATATAATTCTAATGTTCAATCTTGGAAATAAATGTGGTTTTTTTCTTTATATTTACTCTATAGATAGCTCTGCTTTGGCATAACAGAGCTTTCACTTTCTAATGAAAATTTTATGCCTTTGATATCATTTTCTAGTTCCTAATTAGACATATGCCTACTAAATGACTACCTCTTATTTACCTAAGTAAAAACATGGTTAATGCAATTTCTGTTATAAAGTGGTTTAAGTGAAATAAGTATGTGTGAAGGAGGTGGGAGTATTTTGTGCATTTCTTTAAGTATACCTCTTTACACACCTACACTTTCTAAAACAAGCTGACATTTTCCAAGTGTGGTGGGTTAAAAATGGTCACAGAATTGTTTACAGCTCCTTTCATCAAGAGGTGGTCTATTTTCCACCCCTTAAATCTGAGCTGACCTTGTGTATTAGTCTGCTAAGGCTGCCATAACAAAATACCATAGACTGGATGGCTTAACCAACAGAAATTTATTTTCTCACAGTTCTGGAGGCTGGAAGTCCAAGATCAAGGTGTTAGCAGGGTTGGTTTCTGGCCACCCTTTCACTGTGACCTTTTCTCGGTATATGCATGTCCCTGGTGTCTTCCTCCTCTTATAAGGGCACTGGTCCTATTGGATGAGGGCCCCACCCTTATTATATCATTTGACCTTAATTTAAAGGCCCCATATGCCTTTAAATTACATTAAGTCACATTCAGAGTTAGGGCTTCAACATATGAATTTTGGGGAAGCACAATTCAGTCCATAACACCTTGCAACTTGTTTGACAATAGAATGCTGCAGAAGCGATGATTTGTGGCTTCTAACAAGGCCTCAAGAAGCCTTTGCAGCTTCCTCTTGCCTTCTTTGGAACCTCAATAATATGTGAAGAAGCCTGAGCTAGCCTGCTGCAGAGGTTCTGTGGAGAACTGAGGCACCCTGATCGTTAACCCCAGCTAACTGCCCACTGACTGCAATTGCAAGTAATCTCAGTCAGTGCCATGTGGAGCAGAGATGAGCTGCTGCAACTGAACCCTGAACAAATTGCTGCCCCAAGAACTGTGAACTAATAAATGGTGTTATATTAATCCACTAAGTTTTGAGGTAGTTTTTATTCAATGATAGATAACTGATACACCAAGCCTTGTCTAATTTTCATTGGTTCTTCATGTTGTATCCTTTCACTGTCATTTTAGTGAGATGTGGGAAAGAAGTAGACCCAAAAGTATATTATCATTCAACATGCTTACTTAGAAATCAATAAATTATATGTTATAGATAAGAAAAGTTTTTTAAAAGAGGAATAACTTAAAAACTTAGTCCTATTTTATACGTAGAAAAACAGAAATAATGTATCAACAAATGTGGTTGTCAATAATGTAGGTAATTCCATGCAGCCCTGTAAAACATGGTGTGAGAACCCTGAGTAGGGACTGAGAAAATGCCATTCCACTTCTGTCTTCTGTCAATACCTAATGAGCCCCTACTATGTGCCATTGCGTTATGCCCTGTGGTAGGTAGGTGAGTTTCGGGATGGGTGGGGGAATGAAGGTGAAGATGGGGAGGAGAAGGTTCCATTCATAAACAAAACTGTTAATTAAATAGAATTTAAAATATATATTTAATTTTATCTTTATCTCATCTTTCTTAATATGGATCTCATAATCTAATGGCCCATGTACCATGAGATAATACATGCATAGAGTTTATGAATAAAAATGCACATATACTGGGAGGAAATGCTCGCAATATTTTTACTTACACATGTAAATGATCAAAAAATGTGAAGGATGAGCTAGGAAGCACGGCTGCCCTTTTTAAGAGACAAACGTAGGTGAGAAATGTACCTGTCATGTAATATAAATAAACACACCCATGCGTACAAGATTCCATCTAACTGCCATGACAAAGGCCTTGGGAAAACATCAAGGCATATCTACCCATGGAAAATATCACACTAAAGACCTACTCTGTGCTGACACTGTAATAACCTGTTTGGAGGAATCAACGATGGAATTGGGAGCTTTCTAGCCTGATTTAAATTACGTCCAATTCTCTTGGGGTTTTCCTTTTAGGTCAGGCCTGATGTAGTGGTCTCAAAACCTGAAAGTTCTTTTCAGATCATTCTAAGGGTTCATACCTATTATAAAATATTACAAAAAACATCCTTGGAACCCCTCTACCTCCCGGCTCATCTTCCAAGTGGCCTAATCAGACTCAGGTGGTTTGGACTCTGTTCCAGGAGCCTTGCATCAAGTCCACTCTGATGTGACCTCAAACACCAGGAAAGAGCCATGTTTTAAGCTGAGAGTTCACTACATTGGGGAATTTTCTCCCACCAGTTGCCTGGCTTCCACTGAAGATGTTTTCTTTTTTCTATTTTCACCTTTCACCTTTCACCTTTCACCTTTCTTTCAGTTACTTTTTTTTCAGAAGATTTTTATTCATAGTCTTCTGGTTTTTAAGTACCTATCACATCCATTTTCATGCTTTTCCTTTACTGTTTTATTTTTCAGTCTCCTCTTAGCCCTCCCTCACTGCCACATCTGCTTTCCTCCTTTTCATTTTTTCCACATTCATTTATTCCATGCCGTCCCAGCTGCTTTCCTTTGTTCAGTTCAGAATATTAGCCAGAAGTTTCCCTATTGCTAAGTAACAGCATCACCCCCACACACCCTTTTCCACTCTGCGCATTTCTTCTGCTGCTTTTATAAGTGCATGGGTCAAACGGGCTCTCAAAGAACACGAAGGGTGGTGCTTTGATCTTCTCCTCATAACCAGGGGATGCACACTATTCCGCACACTGCCTCTTATTAGATTTTGGCTTCTTGTTTTACCTGATAATTTGCCCCAGGCTGTCAGATAACACTAAAACAGCACAAAACATCCCTTTGAGCTTAGACAATTTATAGACAGGAGGAAGGGATATAATTTCTGCTAAAGGAACAACGAAAGAGAAAATGTTTAAAGTTTATTTACATGGCCTGGCCTGGGCTCATCAAATCCAGGTTTTAAGAGCTTTCTATTAGGGATCAAGAGAGCCAGCAAGTCCCTCTTACAGACTTTTATCTTGTTGAGTTTTGAAGAAGCTACTAATGGCATGTGGAGTATGGTGTGCACAAAATAAAGGATAAAAACAACAAAAGAACTCATTATGCAGTTTTTCAAATCTCGGTCCTTTTCCAGACATCAATCTGACATGACAATTGTACCAAAAGCATAACTGGAGTTGTGTCATCAGCCCTTCTCAACATGCTGTTAAGAGATTCCAAGTCTTCTGGCACATTTTAATACTTTAATGGCAGTGGGTACTCCATATGTCCAAACACTAGGATAGAGTACTAGAGATACCAGGACCTTGAAAAAATCTTCTTTTCACCCTTGTAATGCCATAAATAATTTTCCTCCCTGGTGTGAATTCTTTCTTTCTCTCTCTCCTTGTACATTGATGCAATGCCTGGGAAGCCTTCCCTGATAACCCTGCCCCACATTGTTGGTCTCAGCTCTTTGCTACAGTCAACACTGAGCTAACTGGGGAGCATTGGGGCTGCTTTGTCTGTAGGAACCACAGCCTTTCACTAGCTGTGTGTCCCTGCTCCTCGGGTACTTCTCTCTGTAAGGGAAGGACTCAGATCTTGCATGTAATGTATACTTGATCAACCGCCTTAAATTTAGGCATAGAACACAGGTACTCTGATGAGGGAGTTGGTTTTAGTTTCATTTTCTAGAGAGGAGAAGGAACAGTAGTTTTCTTTGTTTCTTTGAACAGGTCTTTTCTTAAAGACCAAGTTCATCAGCACTCAAAGTGCCAGAAATGAAGCTTATGTGTTTCCATCACTATCCAGGTTTGCAGACTGAGCATTTCAGTAGAGAAAAATTTCAAGAGCCTTATTTTGGCCCTTTGGTTGATTTCTGAAAGTAGAATCCCTCTGAGACTAAAATCCACTCCAAGGTATTCTAAGAATGCCTGACCAGAACTGGAATTGGCAAGCTACTATGATTTTCCTTCTAGAATCGAGCCTCTTTGGGATGTTATATCTTCTGAAAGGTTCAGAAAATTTTAATATGATTTTAGTTTTTAGCTTAGGGTAATCTCAACTAATGAAACATATATTTGAACTTCCTGGAATTTTTGATTTATGTACTGCTTACTTTAAGCAACTGAAAATTAAACAAAATTTTTACTACCCTTCAATATTTGCTTCTCTTTTAACTCTTTTCTCCAACTTGTACTGGTCAACACCACTTATGTCATATTGATTTCTTTTCCTCACATCTCTACGTGTCTAATTCCTTTGTCCCCTTCCATCCCACCTCCTCAATGTGACCTATAGTCCCACAGTCCCTCCTGTGACTGAAAACTGGCACTCTTCCCAGTAAACAATCTTACAATCCACCCAGAACATCTACATGGTAATACAACCAGAGCTCTGGAGGACTCTCATATTTCCTGACCTCTCAAAACTAATGACTCCTCTATTCATTCAGCCACCTATAACCTTGGCCACACCCTCAACCTCATCACCTGGGACAGCTTCCCCTCTGAAACATTTAGGTAAAAATTTTTCTTCCAACCATAATCTCCTTCTCTTCCAGCCTCATTTAGCTACTTTTCACACACTCCACCAGAACTTTCACTTCACAAGCCCAGCCCAATTCTTCACCAAGTAGTCTCCTTTTTTCACTCCTTTCCTACCTGCAGAGATCTCACGATCCATCACTTTAACTATGTTCTCTAGCATCGTGACTCCATTGCTCCTCGTTAGCAAATCCCCAACCTTGAATGAGTTCATCTTCATGTTTTCCCTGTCCATCTGCACCCACGCTACTGAGATGTCCTGGAGAAATAACACAACTCTGCCACGGGTGTTTTCCAAGCCCCTGTCATCAAGCACTGGTCCCTCAAAGCTGCACAGCAATCCTCATCATCTATCTGTTATAAACCATCATCCATTCATTCATTCATTTACTTATTCCTTAAATATTTATTGAATACCCGCTCTAGCAGTATGCTGGGTCCTGAAAAATAACTGTGAGCGAGACAGACAAGGTCTCAGTCCTCAAAGAGCTTAAAATCTAGCCTGGAAGACTGAAACCAAAACCGTTCCAGCGAATTGAATTCCAGAGAATTGAATTATTTGGAGGCTAATGTTTAAAAAGAGTGGTGAATGGATGAAATAGTTACTATGGTGAGTGGGAGAGAAGATGGCTAGCGAAACAAAGGAGGAGAGCTAGCAGCTTTTAGGGACCAGTGCTTAATGACACAGAGTTGGAATAGTACCAATGGCCGACTCGTGTTATTTCTCCAGAATAACTCAATAGTGTGGGTGCAGACAGGGAAAACATGAAGATAAACACTTCCAAGGTTGGGGCTTTTCCATGCTGATGACAGGCAAGGGAGTTGAGAAACTAGAGAGAAACCTTATGGAAAAGATAATTCAGATTAAAAAGTATTAATGGATTTGAAGTGCCTTTTGATAGTTATTTCTTTTCTAAACAGATACTAAAAGTACAACTGCTATCATATGATTGTCTGGAAAATTATTAACAATTAAAAGGCATCCTCATACTCCAAAAAGTTGTAATCTCCTTGTATATTGTTCTAAGAGATATATAAAATCTTATTTTTTGCTAATTCCTAGTGACTTTCTCTTTTCATTTTTTAACATTATACAAGTACAAAAGAATGAAAATATTCTCATTTTTAAAATATTCAGACGTTACAGAAGTACTCAGAACAAAAGTGAACTCTCCCAACATCCTTCTTCCCCTTTCCCATTACCTGTCCCTGCACATAGGCCCTGTTAAGAGCTTGATATATGTCCAGACAGGTCTCGTTTTAATGGGTTTACATACAAAAAGATGTTTGCAGGCATATACATAACACACCTAAGTTTTAGAAACTGCATAGTTAAATCATCTTTTTGAGAGGGGAGAATGTAAACATTAGAAAGACATGTCTTCCTTTAAATAGGAATAAACTTCATTGCAAATCACTTGGATCTAAACTTAAGCTGCTTTCTATAAGCTGATACGAAAGCTCAATGATAGAGAATATTAATGATCCAGGGAACAAAACAATAAACCCACTTGCTGACTCATCAGGCTGAGACGTGATCTTAAGTAAAATTACACTTATACACTTTTATGTTATACACTTTTATCACAAATAAAGTTAGGAAACAAAAGAGAAGATCTGTAAAGATAGATAAGGACTCTATTAAATGCTTTCACTACAAACACAGCATTTACCCATCTGAAGTGTAAGTTAACTTTAGCTATCAGTATCAGGGTTTGTGAAACATGTTCTAAATAAAATACAGAAAGTCATAATATATGGCAATATAGGATTGATAGATAAGAAATCATAGCTCTTGTTAGTCACTTCAGAACTAATTGAACCCCCAGGGAACTGACTCACTGGGTTTTATTTCTTTTTTTCTTTTTTTAAATTCAATTTTTATTTTATATTGGAGTACAGTTGATTTACATCTTTGTTTTCTTTTTTTCCCACATTGGACTAGTCATATATTTTCCACACTATAAAAACTCAATGCATCTTTTGGAATGTGACCTAGATTTTACAATTGCTATTTGCTTGCTGCAGTGTGACTCAAATATATAGTTTTTGATAGTTCCTAAGGTTAAGGACAAATAGTCTCTTCCACAATGTGCATATGTACGTATATAGTTTTGGATAGAACTATGCAATACGTCTTCTACAACATGCTTTTTTCACTTAACAATATGCTGAATTCCTTTTATACAGTACATGTAGATTTACCTCATTCTTTTCTAATTCCTCATTCTGTGTCATAATAAGGAAACACCATAATTCATTAAACTACTTGCTTTTCACTACACTTAATTTTTTATTACTACAAACAATACTGTAATGGGATGCTTTGCATATATTTTTGTTTACATATCTAAGTGTTTCCATAGGATACATACCTAGAATTGGAATTTTAAAGAAAAGGGTTTTTATATTTTTTGTTTTTATATATCTTGAAATAAATGCAAACTTTTCCGTGTCAAGATGGACAAAGTGTATAAAAAGTTAATTCACAGAACAGCAAATCTAAATGACCAACAAACACATATAAAGATACTCAAACTGATTAACAGCAGGAAAACAAAAATTAAACAATGGGCTATCACTTTATAGCTATTAAACTGGCAAACATTTAAAAGACCAATAAAACCTATTACTGGTAGAAATATGGGAGAAAATTGCCTTAGCTTTTCTTGGAAAGCAATCTAGCAACATCTATTAAAACTAAAAATATATATAGACTTCGACCAACAAACTCACTCTTAGAATCCAATCCCATAAAAAGGCCAAAAGGTCAGAATATAGAAACAAAGGTGCTCTGGGCAACATTCATTTTTTTCTACAAATACTTGTTAAGTGCTGACTATGTTGCCACCGCTTCAGAAATGAATAAGACACAGGCCCTGCCCTCAAGGTACTCACAGCCTCTTGGGGGAGAGAGTTAAGTGCCCAAGCAATTGGAGTTCATGAGAGAGATGCAGAGGAAGCAATCCAGGCATTAGATGGAGGGCTGCAAAAACTTCTCAGAAAAGCACACTCACATGACTTGGTAAAAGACAGCAGGTTCCTAAGGCCTTGGATTAAGTTGTATGGTCCACGAGAGCTAAACAGAGTAAAGATAACTGGACATGGGGAAACATAACCCTAAACTGGCCATGAAACAAAAATCACAGGTAATCTAATTTTTCTAATGGCAGGGGTGACACAATATGAGGTGCACGATGGAAAAAGGATTTATTATACTTTTTGGGAATAAAATCCAAAGAGTCTATGATTAAGTGGTAGCCAAAAATGCTGTATTGTTCTACGCCTAGTACAGAGTACACTCTTGAAACGTATTTGTTGAACCAACAAAGACAGAATTGGGAAGAGCATGTAAAAAGGTTTAGCTCTGTGGTGATCATTTTGGAATGTATAGAAATACTGAATCACTATGTTGTATACCAGAAACTAAGATTATGTTGTGGGTCAGTTATACTTCAAAACCAACCAACCAAACTCACAGAAAAAGAGATCAGATTGGTGGTTACCAGAGGTGGGAGGAGGGGGTTGTGAGGGGATGGGAAATTGGATGAAGGTG
Source organism: Orcinus orca (assembly GCF_937001465.1). Lineage (NCBI taxonomy): Eukaryota > Metazoa > Chordata > Mammalia > Artiodactyla > Delphinidae > Orcinus > Orcinus orca. The sequence goes on along the minus strand of NC_064570.1, from coordinate 41,455,772 downwards.
GTCAAAGGGTACAAACTGCTAGTTATAAGATAAATAAGTACTAGGGATGTGATGTGTCACATGATAAATATAATGAACACTGCTGAATGATATACACAAAAGTAGTTAAGGGAGTAAATCCTAAGAGTTCTCATCATAAGGACAAAAATTTTTTCCTTTTATTGTATCTATATGAGATGAAGGATGTTCACTAAACTTATTGTGATAATCATTTCATGATGTATATAGGTCAAATCATCATGTTGTATACCTTAAACTTATACAGTGCTGTATGTCAATTATATCTCAATAATACTGAAAGAAAAAATGTGGTAGAATAAGTGTTTAGAAATGTGAATGTAATTATTTACCTTCTTTAATTAAAAAAATATGTATTAAAAAATGTTTAGCTCAGATAAACTTAGATTTAGTCAATAATCTCACCTATTCAAGACTTTTCCTTGAATAGACTCTCCTCCTTCTCACTCTCCCTACCTCCTCTCTTTCCTTCCATCCCTCCATTCTTTTCTTTCACCATTTTTCAGAAGGAAAGACTGCAGTCAAATTGAAATTCTAAATCCCATTAACCTCACTTTGACCCTGTTATTTCACCATTTAACCATGAGACAAAATCATCAGCTCTTAAAACATGAGCTTTAAATGCCAAAACAGTGTTGAGCAATTTTTAAAGGATGAACATTCCATAGGAGAAGAATGTCTAACATTAAAAACAAACAGTTCATTAGAATCATAGTAATCTATGACAACCAAGATAATATCAGTAACAGACTTCAGGAAGGGGTCATCAGACTGCGGAGAAATAAACGCAGCACATCTAGAAAGAAGGTAGGTACATTTTCTCCCTAACGATTGTCATTAAAGGAAAAGACATTGGTGTGGGTTCGAATGAAAAGCCTGGGACCTCCATGGACTAATGCAAATGTTCCCAGGGTTTAAGTGCCGCTTGGCAAGGCTCCCATATAAACAGCAAAACAACTGCATAGCAACATACATATGCCCATTTCTCACCCTCTACTGTTTGTCCAGAGAAGAGACCCCTACTACTCCCTGTCGGCTTCGTAAATTTTGGCAAACAGGAGTTGCGTCTGTATGCCAAGTTGAGGAGTGCCACAGGCTGGCATTTCCCAGCACATGCTGTTCATCACGTGGGTTCCTGGAGCACTGCCTCTTGGCTTCAGAGGAGCTGGAGCCCCCCTTCCCCTCCCCCATTTCCTCTCACAAAGAAAACACACAACCGTTAGCAAGTGTGTGTGTGTGTGTGTGTGTGTGCGCGCGCGTGTGTGTGTGTGTGTGCGCGCGCGCGTATCCCAAGTATCTTTCGATCTGGTGACCTGTTTTAGGAATATTAAGAAAGAGTTTCCAGCTTGTTTCTTGCATTCTCAGGAGTACACAGAGTTCGCAGTGACAGCAGAATAACAGACACTTCTAAAACAAAGAAAACCCACTCTAAATGCTGCTTCGCTGGGACCATTCGCCATCTGTTTATTTCCTCATGGCAGTGTTGCTCATGGGGGACTCCAGCAAAGGCACCAATGTGCAAATCCAGACCGGAGGGCTTTTCCTCTCCAAGAGGGTGTTTCCTTGAACTTTCCCATCTGCCTCTGAGTAAGATGTAGAAAATATTATTTATAAAATAAGACTAGCAAATGACTCACAGTGAATAAAAATAAAGCAGGATGCAGTTCGTCATCTTGAAAAGAAAGAAAGGAAAATGCTCCACAATTGGAGTTACAACTCACTTTTTCACACCTCCTCAAGGAACATCTTCAAATGATAGGCAGGAAGTGGGTTTGTGGGAGTTAAGTTAAGCTCAAGAACACTCAAGTGGCCAGAGCGAGATCCAGCCTCGTCATGCATATTCATGAGAGGCAACCTGAGCTCCGGTGTGAAACCACAGTGTTACTGTGTTTCCTGTACACACTTTGCAGCCCACACTGCCAGGAAACGCTGTAACGCTGAGGAGCCCCGGAGCCTCGGTTTATAACACAGTTCAGAATGATGACTGTTCACTGCCGACTTAACCCACACATTTAACTGGATTTTCTTCATCGCCTTATGACAGCTCAAGAAGTATCCATCTGCCAGGATGCATTTTAGAGCCATCACTGTGCAAATGTGAATTGCAAGGCTTTGGCTAATAAGAAGCAAAAAGGAATAAGCTTATTTATTTTCAGTAGAGCCTTGGGCGTTTATTATTAATACTCTAATGGAGAAATAGGTCAGTAGAGCATATGCACAGGAAGATACTTTTCCTCTACACACTGCTTCTCTTCTCAACAGACTTTCTACAACAAAATACCCAGAGTGAGTTTCACCTGCCAGAAAACATAAACCAAGGGCCTTATCCCAGTGGGATTTAGGGAGGCGTGTACTGGATTTCTCATTCCTTCAGCCAACAAATAATAACTGAGTGTAAATGCGTACTGTTCTAGGCACTTCGAAAACTGCAATGAACAAGCGATAAAAGTCCCTCCATCATGAAGCTAACGACAGTTTATTGTCATGTTCTTCTAGGGAGAAAGAACACCTTACTGTGTACCTGTCACAGAAGATTCTGGAACTTTTAGTTCACTATCTTTCAAATGCCCTTGATGACTCTATGGATGAAAAACTCAGTATGTGTGTCCATGCATGCTGTGTGAAAGAGAGAAAAAAAAGAAAGAGAGAAAGAGGAAAAGAAAGCAACACTGAAACACAGAATAAACCAAGAGGAAGACTATTAAAAAAATAATGGTTTCCCTTTATGATCTAATGAAAGCACAAAAGACGCTAGTACTGGGAAATGAAAAAGAGACACAAAGGAACACTGGAACAGATGGGAAAACCTGGTATGTTTTGTGTTGGGAAGACACAAAATATTATTGAGATACCAGCTCTCCTGATTTAATCTATAAATCTGACATAAGACCCCAAAAATCTTCATAATGATATTCTCAACTAGATAAGCTGATTCTAAAGCAAGAAGAAAAATCTCCAGGGAAAAATGTAATGAGGGGTAGCCCTAACAGATACTGAAATATACAGCTTCAGACTACTCCATAGTGAACAGACAAAACAATGGAACTGAAATAATGCCCAGAAGTAGTTCCAAATGCATATGGGAATGTAATATCTAATCAACATGACACATTCCCCACGGCTCTGTTTGCCTCACTACCCCTGTCAACCATGTTGCATGGTCCTTTGCCTCTTTCTCATTAAGGGGCTCCGTGCTAACCCTAGGCCCTTGGCACAGAACCGCTTGGCATTAGGAAAGAGGGCAGGGTTTAGATGGTAAGAAACAGAAGTAACAATTCTACTCCACCACTTGTAGTTTGGTGAGCTTGAACTGGAACTTTACTGCACTGAGCTTTGGTTTCATTGTCGATAATGTGAGAAGAATAAATCTATCTCAAAGAATTGTTGTGAGGGTAAAATAAGTTGATATATATGAATCGACCTAACAAATTCTGGTGCTGAAAAAATAAACATAACCTATTTGAATAGCTTAGTAGGCATCTTAACTCTGGGTTGATTGTTTAACCACTTGTCTGCAGACAGAAACTGCTTTCTAAAAACTTCTTAAATCTTTCTTTTCCACACAACATTAAAGTAAATAAGTTTTGGAATAAAGAAAGAATTATTTTTAAACTCAGCTTTTAGACTCAATGACTTCCTTACACAGAAAATTCTTTACAAAGGAGATAAATTTTTTAGTGGGTTGATTAAATCCAGCAGAAGAAGTTTGGTTACATAGCATGGAAGGACCTCCTGACTTCAAAGTTTGTAAGGAAAATGTGGAATTTTTAAAGATGATCCTGGACTGAGATGGGACAAATGGAAACCCATCTTGTGTGTAAGGACTGCCCAATGTGCAGGTGCAACGTCAAAAATGGAAACTCACTCTTCCACAAAAGAAGCTTGAACAATTTATGGAGCAGGTAAGAATACAAACACAATGGCACGTAAATTTTTAATTTCAACCTTTCCTTGTATTGTATATCAGCGCCTAAGGGATAAGAGGATATTGAAGAAAGTTGTGGGGATGAAAACATGGAAACCACGTATTCTCTGGGAAAACATGACAAAGAACAATCTTGAACACTGTTGGAAAGGGATGAAGCGACATCTCTTGGTTGGGAATTGCCAGGCTGAATGGTGTGTGGATACATCAGAGGCGGAAGACGGTTGAAGGAAGAGGCAGTAAAGGGTCTGATGGGCATAGCAAAGACCTGCAAGACAATGAGTTGGGTAGTAAGGTGATAGAATACTTGCTGAATAACTCTAATTTAATTTTGTCAGGGAAATGATGAAAAGAACGCTTGCTAGGATGGTTCGTATAAGGAAGGAACTAAAGGTGGGAGATTAAAAACTATTCCCCATGTCTAGATGCAATGCTTCGGTCCAATGCAGCCTGTCCCCGTGGGAATGGAGAGAACATGTGACTTCAAGAGGCCTCACAGAGCAAGGATCCTTAGAACTGGTGATTTCCTGGACAAAATTATAGAAGGGAAAGAACTGACCAAGTTAGGAACATAGGAGGCTGGCAGGAGAATGGAGCCATTGACAACAACGGGGAACTTCAGATGTGACAAGGGTTTGTAAGGAGAACAGGTAAGGAAATAAGCCCGAGTTTGGCTAAATTTAGCTGTAGGTGACAAACAACCAACATATGACCCAAACCCTCTCAGAAAAAAATATCCAAACTCTAAATATAATAATTTCAGAATTCTTAGCAAAAGAATATCGTGCTGTTTTTTCATCATGAGGCTAAATGTTTTTTCCCTATTATAATATGCACAAAAAGTGTTTATAAAGGTCATGCCTATCACTGACCTACATCTTGTTTAAGGAAAATGTATCTGTTGCAGACACCAATAAAAGAGTCTTTCCTCCCACCCTCTCCTTGGTAGAAAAAATAGCAGAGGAGCACATTTTTGGCAGTCTCGCTGAGAGGGGAAACATTTCACACAAAATCATCACTTCCACCATCTGTCTTGCTCCAAAGTCCACCAGCTGCTAGATTAATGCATTTCATAGAAGTCATTATTTTGGTCCTCTCTTGGACATTGGTCAATGAATAGGTGAGATGTTTCTAGATCACTGTGTGGACTCTGAGATGGATGTCAGTGCTGGGGCCACAGTTGGTTGTGATGGAAATACAGGGCATACACCGACAGTATACATGTCACAATATCACATAAGAAAATTGACATCATTGTTTTATCATTCATACCTTGATTTTAATAACTGGATTGATTATTCTCCCAACTCACCAGGTTTGGTTTTGAATAATCCTCAGGTGTTCCCCCCACATCCAGTGCTCAATGGATTTTCAAAACATGTTGAGAATTTTCAAAAGAGTGTATTATAGTTGCAAACTTTTTTAGCAGAAGAACTTTTATTATCCTAATGAGAACCCCTACATATGAAATAGGTGATTGTCATGAAGGTCTTTCTCCTCCCAACTAAAATTTCAGGGATTAATGGGCACTATGTCATTCTCTGTGAACCTCTGAGGTGTCTGTGGAGATGAAGGCAAGTCCAAAAGAGAACCCAGCCTCTGCTGAGCACCAATAGAAGAGCATGGCTGCCCAATGGGACTGCATGTAAGAGCCAACACTGTATGTGATCTGATGTGCTTCTAGATACATTAGCCACACCTTGTGATACATGAAAGCACAGGCTTTAGAGTCAGACAGACCTGGGTCTGAATCCTGCTGGGTGATCAACAGGTTATTAGCCTCAATGGATATCATATCAATGATAGAACTCATCATTCTTTCCTGAAGGAAAGACTTCTGCTGAATTTGACTGAATCTAATGTTTCCTCAAGTGGTAGCAGGATGATGCCTTCTCTTACCTAGTGACCAGCCTGTCACACGGGAGGGAGATGACAGGCGAGAGAGTCCACAGCAGTCCTCGTGTCACCCGGACCCCTCTGGAGGTCTGCAGGCCCTACCTCAGCCCCCAACTCTCCAGACATTCTTTCCTTAAAGGGGTAGGTGAGCAGGACTCCAGTGTCCCTATTTCAGCTCCCCAGTTGTTCACTGGAAATGGCTGTCTTTTCCAGAGCTTTCCTGTCAGGTCCATTGCCACTCTCAGTTAGAATCTTCTGGGTGCCTGAGCTCACAGGCAGGACTGGGTGCTTGAGACATAAAGAGAAAAAGCAGTGGAAAAGATAACCAGGAAGAACAGTGACTGGCAGACTGACCTTGTGCTTACATCAGGGGACCATAAAATGGACGTGAATATAATCCTTAACCAGCCCTTTGTAAGTTTGTGTATAAGAATGAATTGATGGGCTTCCCTGGTGGTGCAGTGGATGAGAGTCCGCCTGCCGATGCAGGCGACACGGGCTCGTGCCCCGGTCCGGGAAGATCCCACATGCTGCGGAGCGGCTGGGCCCGTGAGCCATGGCCGCAGACCCTGCGCGTCCGGAGCCTGTGCTCCGCAACGGGAGAGGCCACAACAGTGAGAGGCCCGCGTACCGCAAACAAAACAAACAAACAAAAAGAATGAATTGACAACAGTATTTTACTTTCCTTTTAAGGATTTGACTTTTAGGCGACCCTAAACTCCATTTTAAACTTGGGAAGAGAGGGCTACTTTCATCCGTCCACCATGCCTGTTCAGGAACGCTGATGAGAGAAAAAGACATCTCTAGGGTTTCCCACTCTCCCACCGGAAGTACCCTACCCACCCCACCCCCAAAGGTCCACTGGTCCAAAATTCAGAGTAGGGACCTGGTTGGGGGTGAGGGCCTGGAGGCCTGAGACTAAAATGGCTAGCGCAGTTTCCAGGTGTGATAGGCTAGGGGCAGCCTCCTTGAAAAGTTTGTCCTTGAGGGGCAGTTGTGTTGGAAAGAGCCCTGTGCAGAGGTCAGAGGGAGGCTGGAGTCGTAGCTCTCCCACTTACTGATCCTGTGCAATTTCTTGAATCCCTCTGAGATCCAGTTTCCTCTCTATGTAACAGGATTCATGGTACCTGGTCTGCATTTAGTAGTGCTCAATAGCTGTTGCCCCTGAGTCTGTGATGAGGCGATAGTCAAGGACACTGGGTCCTCAGCAAGCATTAAACAGAAACCGCCCCTTGGGGCTGCACGCTGACTGCAACAGTGCTGTCATTCCACCTCCTTGCCCATCACTCAGACCAGGTCCCCTGTCATTTTCACTTTCTTCCGCTAGGATTTGCACCTACAGGGACAGCTGGAGGTCACAGTGCCAGGCAGACACCAGCAAGCCCAGATGGCCAGCCTCGGGCACCAGCGCCCACCACAAGTGCCTGCAATGGAACGAGGGCTGCTGGAGGTTCGCTGAGCAGCTGCAAAACGAGGGAATGCTGAGCACAGGGTGGTTTTGGTTTTGGTTTTGATTTGGGGGTTTTCTCTCCTTCGCACTTTCCCGGGAAAGCGTTTGAATCCACACTTATCTTCCTGGCTGATTTCTTGTCTGAGTCTACTCTTTTTGTTCTTAATCCCACAGGATTAACGTTCTTAATCTCATTTCGCTTTCTCTTTCTCTTTCTCCCTTTGAACTCCCATCTCTACCTCTTCTGTTCTGATCTCCTTTCTTCACATCCCCAACCTTTTTGCCTCCTTGGTCCCCTAATGTCCTTTTGAAGCTTCTGCACAGATAAGCAGATGCACTTTTCTCAGTAGGGATTGGGAGAAACCTCTCCCTGCAAACACCTGCAGCTGCCTGGGAGCCCCTAGGTTCAGACTGCTGCACCTACCGTGAAATGCACTCACACAGCAAGCCAGTGCCTACGTCCAGATGTGACTGAAATAATTTTTATCCTTAGAACACATGAGGCACCCCGATATTTTCTATACCAGTCTATTTAATTTTTGTCTTCATTTTCCCTTTCCTTCCTTCCTTCTTTACTCCCTCTCTCCATCCCGTCTTCTCCCTCTCCCTCCCTCGCTCTCCCCTACCCCTGCACTGTTCCTCACCCCCTACACTGATCTCAGGACTCATTACTGTCATTACTGTCATTCTTGGATTGAGACTTAGGAGCCCTGGCCACTGGCCCTGGAGAAGAGACCCTCTCCTTCATCTCTGAAACACATAGTATTTGTATATAATGAGAAATCCATTCCTCCCCAAACAGATGAAGTTTAAAAAATTCTCCTAGGGCTTCCCTGGTGGCGCAATGGTTGAGAGTCCGCCTGCCGATGCAGGGGACACGGGTTCGTGCCCCGGTCCGGGAAGATCCCACATGCCGCGGAGCGGCTGGGCCCGTGAGCCATGGCCGCTGAGCCTGCGCGTCCGGAGCCTGTGCTCCACAACCGGAGAGGCCACAACAGTGAGAGGCCCGCGTACCCGCAAAAAAAAAAAAAAAATTCTCCTAAAGTAAACTGGGAGACAAGACAGAAGGACAACAGGTTTTTAAGGTATATTGTGGAGCCATCTCGGGGTTTAGGAAATGAGGATAATTGTTCTGATGCTTTGAGTTTCCCTGGCTCTTCTCTTCATGATGCCCCGGTGTTTTCTGCCCCCCAGCCTCCTGCCCCACAAAAGTTCTGAGGAAGGATCTAGTAGTGGGCAGAATAATGGCCCCTCAAAGATGTTCGTGTCCTATCCCTGGCACCTGTGCCTATGTTGGTTCTGTTATGTGGCAAGGGGCAATTAAAATTGCAGATGAAATTAAGCTGACCTTGTAATGGGAAGAACAGGCTGGGCCGTGTGGCTGGGACCCCTGCAATCACAAGGCTCCTTGTGAGCGGAAGAGGCAAGCAGGAGCATCAGAGTTAGCTGGGTGCCATATAGAAAGAGTCCATGACTCTGGTTTCCGGGTCTGCTGTAAGGAACTTGGAAGTTGTCTCTCCATCTTAACAAGAAGTAAAAAGCTAAACAGCCTGAAAAATCAACAACTCTTCCCGGACTCATAAGAGAGAGGAGGACACAGGGCAAGCCACTGCCCACAAGACTAGACAGACAGACAGGCGAATACAGGGCGTTTCTGCCTCCCTAGCAGAGGCTCGAGAGGGGGAAGCGCCACAGGGACCAGTGCCAGGGTTACAGTGAATTATAACTGATGAGCTGCTGGAGGCTCAGTGCAGACAGCACTGAGAGTTAAAAACTCCAGGGGGACCCAGTCATAGGAGGTCCCCACAGTATTGTGAGATTTCTCTCCAGGAGCTTAACCAAGTTCCCACAGTAAATACTGGAGAAAAAAGACCCTCTCATACTTCCAGCAAGGCCAGAGCATTCTGCTCTTAGCAAGGCCTGCCCTCTGGAGAAACTCGTGAACGAAGCCTAACCTGCTGGGGTATTCTCTAAGCCTAACTGACAGTGGGAAAGGAAATACCCGACTCCACCTAAGGGGGGAGGGGAAAAAGCCCGAGAAACACTTATGAGTTCCCAGCCCAGAGGCACAGGCTCACTAAACGACTGGACACCTGATCGCAGACGCCCCCTCCCCCCAACCTCACCACCACCCACTGTTCACAGCAGCTCCTTCTACCCGGCACATCATGTTCGGCTATCAAGAAAAAATGACAAGGCGTACTAAAAGACAATTTGAAGAGACAGAGCAGTCGTCAGACCCAGACATGGCTGGGATGTTGGCATTATCAGACTGAAAATTTAAAACAACTTTGATTACCATGCTCTAATGGATAAAGTAAACGACTAGCAAGAAAGACTCCCCCAGCCACTGTTGGCTTAGAAGGTGGAAAGGAGTCACAAGCCAAAGAATTTAGATGGTCTCTAGAAGCTGGAAAAAGCAAGAAAACGGATTCTCTCCTAGATGCTCCAGAAAGGAAATGAATCCTTACAGCACCTTGATTTTATCTCAGTGAGACCCATTTCAGCCTTCTGACCTCCAGAACTGTAAGATAATAGATGTATGTTATTTTCAGCCACTAAGTTTGTGGTAATATATTACAGCAGCAATAAGAAATGAATACTGATGTATTTTTGGTCAATTACAACGCACTATGAGTCGAAGCATTTCTGAGTCCAGGGTTTATTTTAAATACCCACTTTCTTATTTCAAGGCTGGCCCTGGCACTTGGCATTGTCCCCAGTCTGGGAAAGGAAGAATGAACAGAGGTCTGGCCTGCAGGCCTGCGGAGCCACTGAGGTCAGGGTAGCTGGAGGATAGGGTGGGTAACTGTGATGCTGAGAAGTGGGGGTTCCCTGGAGGGCCGGTTCTTCCTCCTACTTCTCAGCAAAGATCACAAGTCTATCATCCTGCAAATTGTCATTTTTACCTGATTTTTTTTTTTTTTTTTGGCCGCGCTGTGCGGCTTCCTGTATCTCAGTTCCCCAACCAGGGATCAAACTCACGCCCTCAGCAGTGAAAGCACAGAGTCCTAACCACTGGACCCCCATGGGATTCCCTACCTGGATTTTTTGAAGGCTAAAGGCAGTCACTGTGCCTTAAGGTCTAAGCTGGCTAAGCAGGGGGACCCCCTAACTGCACTTCCAAACCAGAGATTTCCTAGAGCAGATGGTGCTGAGGAGGGCTTCTTACGACACAGTGATGAGTGCTGTTGTGAGCTCCTATCCAGCTGGACCCGACCTTCTAATTCTCCTTCACCCTCTTCACTGTTAGATTCTACCTCAGGGCTGCCGTTGCCTGGACAAGAGGTCTTGAGAAAATAAGTTAAGCTCCCAGACTTAAGTTTCCTCCTCAACAGAATACCAGCACTGCCCCATTCAGAAACTCTGACTACACAGCACGCACTTAACCTTCACTGGTTTATAGCAGCTTTCTCTCTGCTGTGAAGCCCAAGGTTTTGTGTACATTTCCATCTGGACTTGAAATGGACTGTGTGTGTGTGTGTGTGTGTGTGTGTGTGTGTTTATAATAATATGTTAAATATACAGAATTCTGTTTCTGATTGTGGGTCTGCTCACTAGGCTCAACAGTTACTCTCCACACAGGATCATTGTCTCTATGGGGTCAGTGAAGAGCATACGGCATTCGCTGATTACACCAGAGAAATATTAGGAATGGATACTTCGCCAAGATTTTTCCTCTTTTCCTTCCAGCCAAGACACAAAGCTTAGATTGCGTCTACCTCAAAATGTTTTCTGTGCCATAGATTTATAAGTTCTGACATGCACTGTGATTTTCAGAAAGCTAGATTCTTCACTGATAGTCTCCTTACATTAGAGAAGCAGCCCAGAACGCTAACAACTCCCAACGCTGCATGGCTTTAGAATGGATGATTCAACGCTATTCTATTACGAGTCATGGTTGACTAGTTAGCTAGTCCGTGGTGCTCCTGGCTGTAAGCTATGCCCGGCTCAGTCTCTGCCAAGCCTCTGACTTTAGGCAAGGGGCTGCGGGTGCATAAACTTTAACTCCACAGTCTAGAAGTTAGGTCCAGTCACCCTTTCCGGACCATCTCTGTTCAAGATCTGGTAACAAGGATTCTGAGTGCTGAGAATGTTGCCTTTTCGACCTGCCAGAATTTCAACCTGCTAGAATTCTCCAGCCGTTTGAGGCTTGAGGCTCTGCCATGCTCTTATCCATCTCCCTTCTTGGAACAATGCTAACCATGAGCTGCTGACAACCTTGCCCAGTATCTTCTGCCCATCTAAGTTCTTGTTGTATCCCAGAAGGTCGCGACGAACTCCACTGGGACTCCCTGCGGCCTTGTGATCATGGGCCATCCCTATACTCATTCCTGCCCTGCTTCCTACTCTCCCGACTGCGTTTTTTTCTTGGCACCTGTTCCATGGTGCTTGTTTCTCCAGCCCCTCCCAGGCTGCCTGTCCCACTGCAGTTAACTGGGTTATGCCTGGCCATATCCCAAGGTATGTCAACAATTGATAGATCACACTTTAGGAGCCAGAAAATCTTATTAGACTGAAATGTTAATTAGGACAGGAACTCTTGGAATGTAGCAGCAGGCAGAGCGATCAAGGTTTGGACAGTGGGAATGTGTAAGCATCACATCAGGGAATTAGTCTCTGAGCCAAACACAAACGAGATGCTTAAGACTGAAGGGAAAATAAACGGCTGCTGATTTTACAAGGCCCAGAAGTTTTAAAATTTCTTCTTGTTGTTCGTTTGTTTTTATATATTTTAAAATTATGTTTAACTGTGGTAAAATACACATGACAAAGTCCACCGTCTTAACCATTTTGAAGTGTACAGTTCAGTGGCATCAAGCACATTCACACTGTTGTCCAACCATCCATCTCCAGAACTGTTTTCATCTTGCAAAACTGAAACTCTGTACACATTAAACAATAAACTCTTCTTCCTCCACCCTCCCTCCAGGCTCTGGACACCACCCTTCTACTTTCTGTCTCTGTGAATTTGACTACTCTTAAGTACCTCATGTAAGTGGCTATTATGAATAATGCTGCTAAGAACATGGGTGTACAAATAGTTTTGAGTCCCTATTTTCCATTATTTTGGGTATATACCCCAAAATGGAATTGCTGTATCATGTGGTAATTCTATTTTTAATTTTTTTGATGAACTGTCACACCATCTTCCATAGTGGCTGCACCACTTTACATTCCCACCAGCAGAGCATACGAGTTCCAATTTCTCTAATACTTGTTGTTTTTCTGTCTTTATGATAGTAGCCATCCTAAAAAAGTTGAGGTAGTATCTTTAAGTTTCTTCATAAATCATCTGTAAGTTTTCAACCTCTGAAAATATTTACACCCTCTTCCCCACAGATAAATATTGTTCAAGTTAAGTGATATCGTCTCTTGGTTCTCACTCATCTGTTGCCTGGTTGTATTTTCAACAACATTTTCCATCTGCCTAAGTTTAGAGTTTAGCGAGGGCCTCATCAACAACTCTTAGGTAAAAAATGAACTAAAGATCTCAATATGAGTATTTGATTTTATTTGTTTTTATGAGTTTATGTATATAAGAGTAGCTGTAAGTTTGTTTTTACTTTGCCCTCTTTCAGAATCCTAGTAAATTTATTTTCAAAGGTGATGACATATTCTGTAGGTATGCAAAAAAAAAGTTTTAAGGTTTCTGAGGGTCTTTAAGGAATAACTAGGTCCTTAGAAATGTGGGAGTAGTCATAATTATTCACAATAATCATTACTCAAATTATCCCACTACCAAACATTTCAAGGAATAAAGACATGTTAAAAAGCAAATTACCAGTGAAACATATCTAAATCATTATATTTTACATATAACAAAATATACTAAGAATATAGCATGATTAAAAATTATATTCTATTTAATTAATTTTAATTACTAATTAAAAGCATCCATATTAATTCCATGTTATCCAAACTATTTTTTGATCTATGTGACCATGGTTTTTATCAATGGCTCTTAGGTACACAGAAGTGGAAAATATTATATTCATTAAGTGATTCTGCCATTCTTTTATGCCTGATACTGTTCTGGCTTCATGTGAAACAAACTCTATTCCCTATGCTTAGAATGCTTTTCCTTGTACACCCGTCTAAATTCTGCTCATCCTTCAAGGCCTAGCTCAAGTCTTCCCCTACTAAAAGGTAATCTTCAGGAGGGCAGGGAGTTTTGTCAGGATTGTTTAATGCTGTAGGACCATCACGTAGGAGAGTACCTAGTGCTAGAAAATGCTCTATAAATGTACCCTGAATAAATGATGAATGAATAAGTGAATGCATAAATTAAAATCTTAGATTTTATTGCTTGCTCACGCCTCTAAATGTCTACAGCATATGGACACAGTCCATATAATGTATTTGACACTTAACATGTACATTTTGTAGTGATCATTTATGTTGTCCACCAAATATGTATAGTTCCCCTCCTAGCATATGGTAGAATCATACTCTCCCACCCGCCCTGAAGTTAGGTGTGGACGTGTACCTGCTTTAGACAATGACATATGAGCAGACGTGACAAGTATAGCATCTAGGAGGAAGCATTAAGAACCACTGAGTGATTCATCACCTTCCTTTTCTCCTGCTGCAGTGATCATAAAAGTAAGTCAGTGTGGAGCCCTCATTAGCCTGGGTTCCTGAGTGAATGCAAGGAGCAAAACCCCCACGCCAACCTGTGATGACCATGTTGAAGGAATGAGAAATAATCTCTGTTGTTATAGTCCTCCAAAATGTGGAGGTTATTTGTTTCTGCAGCATAACCTAGCTGCTTCTGACTTTACATACTTTGTACCTGTATTTATCTATTAATTTGCATCTTCTCTCTGTAACTGGATCTTAAGCTCTTTGAAAAAAGTAATTATGTTTTATAGTCTTTTGATTTCCCTTTTCCAGTTCAGTACCCTAAACACTGTAGACACTTTACAAATGTTTACTGATGGTGGGAGGTGGGGATGACTGTGTTGGTGGTGAAGATGCCAGGGAGTCAATATCAGGTGTACTTATATTTTGAAGCAACCATTTTGGCCTCTGTATTCTTGATTTCAAGAAAAGCCCAGTTAGGGCTTCCCTGGTGGCGCAGTGGTTGAGAGTCCGCCTGTCGATGCAGGGGACATGGGTTCATGCCCCAGTCCGGCAAGATCCCACATGCCGCGGAGCGGCTGGGCCCATGAGCCATGGCCGCTGAGCCTGCGCGTCCGGAGCCTGTGCTCTGCAACGGGAGAGGCCACAACAGTAAGAGGCCCGCGTACGGAAAAAAAAAAAAAAAAAAGAAAAGCCCAGTTAAAAACAGGCTGGAGTTTGCCATGGTGTTTGAACTTATAAGATATGTACATTTTGATTATATTTCCTATGCACCCTAGAAGCCTGGTCACACAAAAACATATGTAAACAATGCTGAGATTCTAGTCATATTAATTTTCATGTTAAATTTGATTGTTAGCTATAAACCATAATGGAAATCATAATTAAGAAGGTACCTCTTGCATAAACATGCTTTCAACCTGTCCCTCACTGGTTTAAGACATATTTCCCTCCATGTTTGCCTAGTAATGCCTAGTATAGTGCTGGATATTTTGTAGTCTCCCAAGTGGCTTTAAGGGTAACCTGCTCCAGTTTCAATGACTGCCCATTCTGTAAACATCCTCTTAGCAAATGGAAAAACAAAGCCATCCCTGGAGTTTGACTTTGGGTGTCCCTAGATGTATTGAAATTGCCATGGATAACTTTCCCCTGGAAATGAACAAGGGCTTCCCACCTTAAGTCATTTGTACAGACTTGGACAGAGGATTATGATAACATTTGCCATGCTTTCATATAAGAACAACTGAGCTCGAATCTAATTTATAATCAGCTCTTGAAAAGTGTGACAATTCTCTTGGGGCCACTTCCTCAAGATTGCTTAATCCCATCAGTTTATGGGGCACCTGAAGACTGCACCACTGATGAATGAAGGAGAGACGAGGTCAATCCTTCTGCTCACTCATCCCCAGCATGGATTGTCATTATTTCCCCCCTCGCCTCTGGTTCACCTCATGGTCATGGAGACCACTGATACCTGCTCTTGTCTCCCACTGTGCAACTCTCACTTGTTCTCACAGTCCCAGGCTTGGATTTCTCCTCCCTCCTGACCTTCATCGTTATTTTAACCTCCCATCGTTTCTCCAGTGACAGTGCGTATCTTCAACATTGATTCCATATCCCTGTTCTCATTTCTCTTTCCCTAAGTGCTTTTTTTTTTTTTTTTTTTTGCGGTACGCTGGCCTCTCACTGTTGTGGCCTCTCCCGTTGCGGAGCAAAGGCACCGGACGCGCAGACTCAGCCGCCATGGCTCACGGGCCCAGCCGCTCCGCGGCATGTGGGATCCTCCCGGACCGGGGCACGAACCCGCGTCCCCTGCATCGGCAGGCGGACTCTCAACCACTGCGCTACCAGGGAAGCCCTCCCTAAGTGCTTTTGAGAGAGAAAATAATTGAGGTATGTCACTCAGAGATCACTATCTTCTGCTGACACTGAATATCTCCCCAAAGGGATGAATGGGTTAAATAATGCTTAGGCTAAAGACAGGAAGATGTGACAGAAGGTCAAAGAGAGGAGAGAGAGAGGGTGGAGTTTGATCTGCAAAGTTGGATTGGTGGAAGCTGAGATAAAATTAATTATAATTATGCAAAAAGAAGTGGTCATATGATGCTTATGAGCAAAGGAAATATAAGTCCCACTGCCTGCTCCAACCCTAGACCTCCTCATGTGATTTTCTCATGCCCACGTCAACCCCTTTTCCCTCTATACTCATCACCCTTACTTCTTTCTCTCATTTACAATCCATCAGCACATCCAAGCACCTCTACTTTAGAAATACACAGTAAGTGCACCCCCCACTAGCACCCTGGTCCAAGCCAGCGTCCTATCTTGCCGGCACTACTGCAATAATCTCTAAACTAGTCTCACTGGATTTACACCCTTGCTTCCCTGCTCTATTCTCAACCCAACAGCCGGAATGACCTTTTCAAAACAGAAATCCCATAATGTCATTCTTTTTTTTTTTTTTTTTTTGCGGTATGCGGGCCTCTCACTGTTGTGGCCTCTCCCGTTGCAGAGCACAGGCTCCAGACGCGCAGGCTCAGCGGCCATGGCTCATGGGCCCAGCCGCTCCACGGCATGTGGGATCTTCCCGGACCGGGGCACGAACCCGTGTCCCCTGCATCGGCAGGCGGACTCTCAACCACTGCGCCACCAGGGAAGCCCATAATGTCATTCTTTTGTTCCACTGGTACGTCTATAGTTCCCAAGAGTAAAATCCCAAGCACTAATGAAAGTTCCAAGGCATAAAATGAGCTGTCCTCTGATTCTTTCCTGATTTCGTCTCCTACTACTTCACTCCAACCCCACTGACCTCCTTGCTGTTCTCCAACATTCCTTATAAGTTCCTACTTTACAGCCCTTTGCCAACACTATTCCCTCTGCTTAGAGAGGTGCCTCCCTAATACCCACACGGCTCTTTCTTTGAATTAGCTAAGCTGCAAGCTAAGCTACTCTAACAAAACACAGCCACTTAATTCAGAAGAGAATGTTAGTTCTCTCTGTGTAGAAGTGCAGGGATGGTAGCCGTCTCACTATGCGGTCTCCAAGGTTGTTCCAGTTGTCACCATTTCCCAGTTAGCGGGAAAAAGGCAAATGTCCTTAAAAAGATGACCCAGAAGTTGCACACATCACTTTTTCTCACATCCAATTGGCCCAAAATTAGTCCATGGCACACAGAGGTGCAAGGAAAGCTGGGAAGTGAGTCAGTACAAATGTCAACCATTTGCTTAGCAAAAACTCTGAGGTGCTATCACGGAAGACAACAAGGGTAAAGGATACTGGAGCGCTGTTAGCCTCTGTCATACCACTTCCCTTGATTCAGGACTCAAATATATCCTTATCAGAGAAACCTGCCCTTTTTATCCTTCTGAAACTATCCTCCCCCAGCCACTCTTTATCCCTTCACTCTACATTTTATTCTTTTTCAGCAAGTATGAGCAGTCGATACATTCCAGTTTTATTTGTTTATGCTTTCCCTCATCAGAATGAAACGCCAGACACCCTGAGGGCAGGGATTTTGCTTGGTTCACTGTTGTATTCCAGTGTCTAGAGCAGCGCTGGGCACATAGTAGCCATTTAAAAATATTTGTTGAATGAATAAATGAATAGCTGTTCAATCACATTTATAGTTCAATAAATATGCAACGGAGCACGGTGGAGACCGGGTTTTAACCTACTCTTGAAAGCTGAAGGAGCGCCAATGAAAGCTGCTAGCAATTTTATGTCTCACATTTCCTTTCACTGAAAATAATTAGTAGAACGGGCCATTTATATGTGTTTACAAATGTGGAGTGTATTAGCGTTCTCCAGAGAAACAGAACGAATAGGATATAGATATATAGAGGAGATTTATTACCAGAATTGGCTCTCAGGGTTACGGAAGACAAGAAGTCCCACAGTCTCTCTGCCATTTGCAAGCTGGAGAACCAGGAAAACCACGGGTATGATTCAGCCTGAATCCAAAAGCCTGAGAATCCCGAGGCTGATGGTATACTTTCCGGTCTGAGTCTCAAAGCTGGGAACCAGGGGCACCGATGTCCAGCGTCCAAGGGCAGGAGAAGATGGATGCCTCAGCTCAAGCAGAGAGAGAGTGAATTCATGCTTCCTTGGACTTTCTGTTCTGTCCAGGTCCTCAGCAGATTGGACGATGCCCATCCACGCTGGTGAGGGCGGTCTTTACTCAGCCTGCCGATCCAAATGCTGACCTCTTCTGGAGACGCCCTCACAGACACACCCAGAAATCACGTTTGACAGCTCTTTGGGCATCCTTAGCCCAGTCAAGTTGACATAGAAAATCAACCACTACATGGAGCAAAAATACCACACATCGTTTTGGGGAAAATGTGGAACTATTGTTAAACTGAGGATATTGCAACTTGAGATGCTGAATGTTCTGCGTAGTAATAAAAACAGTGTACATTTCATGAGACTTGGTGGAGTTAAAGAAGAATATTAGGAAATCTGGCATTGAGATTGGACCGTCCTTGAAGATTCTTAGTGTTTCTTAAAGTTATCTGTGTGTCTTCAGGCCCAAATATGTACCCACAAGACGTTGTGAACCTGAGTCACAGAGGGAGTGAGAAGCAGCCTGACCTTCCCTTCACCTTAAGCTGAGGGAGGCCATGGGAAGGAGTGGATTGATGGACCAGGCCTCGCCAGGTTTGACCACTGGTGTCCTAACATATAACGAACCATCTGCGTGCCTCCTCTGGTCCGTGGAGGAAGCCTAAGCATGTGTGTGGGTTAAGTCTTCCTGAAGAAAGTGGACATTCCCCCTGTGAGCCATCTTGGTGTGGGAGTGAGTTGGCCTAGGATGGAGGAGGGAAGGAACTTCTCTTCCTGAGACTAGACTGCAAGGTAGGAAGATGCCTGGGCATGCTCTTTGGTGGGGGTTGGTCTGGCTCTTCCATGTGGAAGCCTGATAGATGTTTCCATTAATACCCCATGCTCTGCAAGCTCCGAGGCTGATCTGGGCACACAACCGTGAGGTGTGCCCGTGCAGCAGCAGTGTCTGTTTATCCCCACCACAGCCCAGACTTTGCTTGGCCATGAGGACTAGAGCGAGCAACCCGAGCCCCTGCTCAGAGCGACAGGCACAGGGGAACCAGAGCCGCCTGGAGAAGTTAGACGCAGTCTGGACTAGAAGATTCGTGGCGGTCCAGAGAGCCGGGATTCAACAGGTTACACACCTTCCTCTAGGATGTCCAGAAACCAATTGAGAGGTAACTTCAGAAGGAAAACGGGCTCCCTGCAGTCCATGAGTAGGGCTCCATTGCAATTTGGATATTAAAGAAAGAATGTTCTTGTTTTTCTGGCTGGTGAGATATGGGGACATATCAATTACATCTAATTGGGAATACTGAGAGAAGGATTTATAGTTCTTGTTTCTGACATCCCAGAGTGTTTCTAATTGTCCCAAGGAGCATCACAGCTGTCCCAAATATTTCTCAGAAAAGAATTATTCTAAAATATAATGTCATACTGCCTATTAGGAGAAAGGAGACTGACAAGCAAACTAGAGTGTACAACCTGCCCCATGAGAAACAAATGAGCCTTCCTTAGACACGGCTTTCATCATTTGATCCTTCTGCCTCCAAACAGCTAATGGCTCCCGGCTTCCTCTACCGTTAAGCTGACATCTTACTGCTTATTCTCTCTTTGCAAGGGAGCCCTTCTTAACTGCTAAACTTATTCCCATCATGAGCTTTCCCTTCCATCCCAGGAGTTTGACAGACTCCCTGCCTATGGCCCATTTTGGTCATCTTGGCCCTTAACTTTGCTTGTTTTGTTCACGCCCCAGAGTCATTTACCCCTTGATCTAGGCACTGTCTTGAATTGTGTGCTAAATGTTTTGCAGCTATTTGTTCTGACTCTTCAACTAGATGAAAAGCATCTCTGGGGAAAGGTAGTATTTCTTATTCCTTTTATGTTCCTTGCTGCGTCTAGTGCCATTCAGGCACCTTACATGGCTCAATTAACACATTTAATTCAATCTTGAAGAAGAAGTTAGGAATCACTGATCTATAACTAGTTCTTATAACTAAGTGCCCTTCCTCCTGAGACACATGAAGAAGGGTTAGTGTTTCTTTCTTTTTTTTTTTTTTTTGCGGTACACGGGCCTCTCACTGTTGTGGCCTCTCCCGTTGCGGAGCACAGGCTCGGGACGCGCAGGCTCAGCGGCCATGGCTCACGGGCCCAGCCGCTCCGCGGCATGTGGGATCTTCCCGGACCGGGGCACGAACCCGTGTCCCCTGCATCGGCAGGCGGACTCTCAACCACTGCGCCACCTGGGAAGCCCGGGTTAGTGTTTCTTAATGCCACTGAAACAACTGGCCACAAACTTGGTGGCTTCAGACAACAGAGATTTATTCTCTCACGGTTCTAGAGGCCAGAAGTCCAAAATAAGTTTCACTGGGCCAAAGTCAAAATGTCAGCAGAGCCACTCCACTGGAGGTTCTGGGAAGACTCCATTCCTTGCTGCTTCCAGCTTCTGGTGGCTGCCAGCACTCCTTGTTTGTGGCCACATCACTTCAGTCTCTGCCTCCATGGTCACGTGATCTTCTCTTCTGCATGTCAAATCTCTCTGTCTCTCCTTTATAAGGACACTTGTGTTTGCATTTGGGGTCCTCCTGGATAATGCAGGATAATTTCTCCATGTCAAACTCCTTAATTTAATTATATCTGCAAAGATCCTTTTTCTGTTTAAGGCTACATTTACAGGTTCCAGGGACTAGAATGTGCTACCATTAGGGGCCACTATTCAGCCTACTATAAGTTATCATTTAAACAATATTCTTAAAATTTGATTATGGAAAAAGATGATGTCAAACTAGAAGGAAACAAAAAGTTCTCAATAAAGTAATGACCACTCTACACACATACACATACACACCCGCATGCATGTACCCGCACATACATGAGTTTGTATGTTAGCAAAAGTATTTCCTACACCATCTTCAGCTTCACTATGGACCACTGTCTTATTTATTTTTAAAAAGACAGAATTAAAACACATGTCAGGCATTTAATTGAGACTGCCAACATGACAAAAAGAAAGATTGGGTTCTATGTACAAAGAGATTTGTTTATAACTAAAGTATTTTAAAAATTCAATAAAAATGGCATCTAAGGTTAATATAGGTTAAAGAACTATTTGGACAGGTAGCCTGAGATAAGACATAATTGAATTTGCAAATGTTTCTATCAAGCGATGTTCTTTTTTTTTTTTTTTTTTTTGCGGTATGCGGGCCTCTCACTGTTGTGGCCTCTCCCTTTGCGGAGCACAGGCTCCAGACGCGCAGGCTCAGCAGCCATGGCTCACGGGCCCAGCCGCTCCGCGGCATGTGGGATCTTCCCGGACCGGGGCACGAACCCGTGTCCCCTGCATGCGGCAGGTGGACTCTCAACCACTGCCCCACCAGGGAAGCCCTCAAGCGATGTTTTTACTCCACTATTTCCTTCCAAATTCCATGGGTTTAATAAATGATATGAGATACAATTATAATACTCAACATTTGTATAACAATTTATAGTTCACAAAGCTCTTGACGTACCTAATCTAATTCGATTCTCACCACAAGATGGTGAAATATGCAGAATGAGTATTATTTTTTCCAATTTTCAGATGAACAAAGAGATTCAGAGAGAGTAAATGACCTGCTCAAGAAAATGTGGCAAGTAATCATCAGACGTGAACCATGACCCAGGTTTCCTACTCTTGAGTCAATATATCTTCAAGTACACTGGTATTAAATTCAAGATAAAAATGATAGTAATGAAAAAGAAAAGTGGGCAAAACACATGAAAAGGCATTTCATTCGGCTGCAAATCATAAAAGACTCAAACCTCATTCGTGATCATGGAAATGCAAAACAGACAACAAAGAGATGAAAACACTAAATGTTGGAGAAAATGGACCAAACAATTCTTCATCCATGGCTGATGGGAAAGTAAATTTATACAACGCTCTTTGAAAACAGTTTGGCAGTGCCTTATAAGTTGACCATCATATTCCCTACAACCTAGCAACTCTTTTTCTAGGTATATCCAAGGTGAACTTTTGTACATGTGCACATAGAGAGATTCACAAGCATGTCTAAGCAATGTAGTTTTTAATAGCAAAAACTGGAGGGAAAAAACCCCTCAAATGTCCATCATCAAGAAATGGGTAAATAAATTGTAATATAGCCATGATATGGAATAACAAATTATAGTTATATGATGTTATATGAATGAATTTTAGCAATGCAGTTTTCAGTGAAAATAAGAAGTCTTGGAAGACTTCAACCATAATAATAGCCATTTTATAAAGTTTAAAATAAACCCAGACTACGCAATCTTTTTGAATGACAGTAAGGAATTTAATCATTAATTGAGAAATGCATAAACTGACATCTGAGAGAGAGTTCCTGGCTGATGAGCTGTTTGTTCTGCTGGAACCCTGGCAGCTACTCACTCTACCAATCTGCCTCTTCTGTCTTTGTCTGGGTCTACCTCTAAACTGGCCCCCAACTTAAGCCAAATCTGGGGATATTCCTGACATACAAAAGAACTGGCAGCAAGACCAGCAGTCTGGTTTTTATTTTGGTTCTGTAGATTCGTTTAATGAGCATATCTTGGAACCTAGTTCTCAGTCGATCAGATGGTAATAGTTATGATCCAAAAATATGCATAACACATTGTGTCAGGTACTATGGGGAACCTCAGAAAAGCACCCATCATTCACATACTTATCCATCCATCCATTTATTCATTTAATATTGACTGCTTATGTGCTATGACCAGGCAGTGGAATCTAAGATGAACAAGATAATGTTGCTACTATTAAGACACTCACACAGTCCAATGAAGGAGAGAGACATATTAACAGATCAGTAAAAGAAGATGTGATAAGTCCAACACTGGAGTCATAGGCAGGGGTCAGGAAAGCATGCCCAGAAGAACATCTGAAATGCATCTTTTAGAACAAGTGGAGTCAGCAGAGGGAAGAAAAAGAGAGGTGGGGCAGAGGGCACATGAACAAACGCCCAGATCTGAGATACAGCATGGTGTGCCTTAGCTGTGTCTCTGCATCGTCAGGATCGATACCTCTGAAACCTTGAATCCCATCTTTCACTGGCTTCCACTGCAGGCTCCAAGCAAGAACCACAGACATAGAGCACAGACGGGGCAAGTGCACTTTATCAGTAGCGGAGGCTACTCTGTTATTTGAAGGTGATAAACTCTGCAGGACTATGAGTTTGCAGCCCTGCTTTACGTGGAGGGAAGAGAAGGAAGGATCTGGCTCCTTGTACTCCACCAGCCCCAGAGTGAGCGGGTGCCTCAAGAATGTCAACAACCGTCCAAAGGAAGAGTCAAAGCTAAGAGGGAGACCCAGAAAGACCCTTCAGAAGGAAGCACAAAGGTTTAATATCTGACATTTTTGAGCCTCTCCTGGAAAGTTTCAGCCTCCAACCCAGCACCACAGTTGTTTACCCTGGACCCTTCTCAGCATTCCTTTCTCTTTCCTGGCGTGGTGAGGTTGCAGATGACCATCAGGGTTCCCATACTCAGCAATTTCAAGTCAGCCTGGTTTGTCCATCTCTCCCTCCCTTAGGATGAGTCCTTTCCCAAGAGAAGTTGTAATCCCTTGTGTAAACAGGTTTCCTAGGCAGACCCGCCTTTCCAGTCTGACGAATGCAAACAAGACGTGTCTAACTCCAAGCAGGGGCTCATACTAAAGTCCTCGCTTACACTAGCTTTGGTGATAAGGTGGCTGCAGATGCTTCCAAACTAGAGATCAAGAGGACAAGCGGATCTGGAGATGAGACTGAGGATTCGGTGTTAGAAATGTCAATTTTTGAGGCACTTTATAGAATGCAAAGGAAAGATGACCAACGGACGTTTTGGATATTTAAGCCTGAAATTCAAAAGAAATGTCAGGGCGGAAGATATAATTTGGGAATCCTCAGCTTACATGGGTAACTAAGATATAAAGTGGATGCAATTCCTCAGAGAGAGTATGTAGAATGAGAAGAGATGGAGACCAGCAAGAAACCCTGCGGAATAGCGACATGCAGGGATGTTCACAGAAAGGATGTCTGCGAAGGAAGCAAAAAGGATGGTCAGAAAGGAGAGCCAGGAGGGTGCCCAGTCACTGAAGCCCATGAGTGGACCCATGAGTCACTGAAGCCCATGAGTGGACCCATGAGTGGAAAGAACTCGTCAGTTTATTCATTCAACAAATACTTATTGAGCACAGACTCCATACCAGGCACTGTTCCAGATGCTCTGGATACAGTAGAGAACAAAACAACAAAAATCCCTGCCCAGATGAGATTTACGCTCTGATGTCAGTGCAGCAAAGAGGTCCAGATAGAGAAAGGATAGAGTCCGTTGGATTGAAAATTAGATTGGCTTCGGTAAACAATGAGTGCCTTCCAATAGCAATAAGCTCAGAAGACAGATTGCAACGCCCTGAGAGCAAACCTAAGGTGAAGGAGTAGAGAGAGTGGGTGTAAACTATTCTTTTGAGAAGTTGTATAAAAAGGAAGGAGCCATGGGGCACTTGATAGAGGTAGCACAAGTTCAAATGAATGTTTTCCTTTGCCTGATAGATCCTTGCATGTATTCTTGCAAGTATTTGCAGGCTAGCCACCTGGGAAAAGGAGCCTGGAAATGTAAGGAAGTTGAAGATTTGAAGAGATGATAGGTGATGGAGCCCAGTTCTGAAGCGCAGGCAGGAGGGGAGACTCCTGTAGTCACTGCAGAGAGTCTTGCAAATTAAGGACAGCTTGGGTATGCATTTAGGAGCGAGCTTTTCTTTCACTATCCTTTTTTTTAGTGACCACTAAAATAGCATCCAAATTCAAAAGCAGCATAGGGTAGCATATATGTCTCACGGAGAGTGTTATATAACAGGGAGCAAGAGATGCCTATTCTTTCCTCCTCCTGCACCCCTTTTGCACTCTCACTCTGGTCTTCCCCCACCCCCCAAAATGTACTCATATGTGACTACATATAGGTACAAACAGGATCCAGATTGGCCTTCCTAGCCTGTTCAGAGTCCTGCTGCCACAGCTGTCCACCTAATCAGGTCCTTATCTAGGAGCACTAAAGTGCAAATTTTGCCAGGCAGCAGCGGTGCTTGGGGCTCTGCAGGGTCCCGGTGTGTGGCTGCGGGGACCAGGCAGCACCTGGCCGCCACTGAGAGCAGAAAGAGAGGCATCTTTCTGGGTTCCCCAGCTGGCAGTGTGGAGCACTGACCTGGGCTGCTCACGGACAGACACAGGACCGTCCCCAGCCCCTAGGATCCTTCCCGAAAGCAGAGCTTTCAGGCTGAGTGGGCAGATTTAGAAAGAACAGAGAGAAGGCTGCACATTGATCCTTCACCCCAGCTCCTCTGCCAGCTCCCCCTCACAGCCCCACTGCATCGAAGACAGGAGTGATTTTAAAGAACCACTCTGATGTGAGTTCATCCTAGCTGAGGGCAGACCCAGCAGGGGGGCCATGCCGAGGTCCTCTCTGCTTTGGCTCAAGGGACAGTGACGGTGCGGAGGACGCTGCCTCGCCTGGCTTCCGTGGGAGCAACTAACCATTGACCCAGGTGATTTCAGTGCATCAGACATGCTTCTTGAGTTCTCCAGGACACATCTAAGCACTTCTTTCCTTCCTGATACAGTAGTCAAAACAAACCCCGTCTCCCCGGACTGGTGATGTCAGCCTCCTGCCACACACCTGAGGTCACAGGCTGAGTCCTAAAACTATCACAGTCCAAAAGAACATAACAGAAAATCTTTAAAGGGCAAATAAAAGAAAAAAAACTAGAGGTGTGTGTATGTACATATCTGCATACATCAGTATTATATATCCATATACACATCAATGTATGTGTGTTTATATATGTGTGTATACCAGTATATGCAGACAGCTATATACAATATATGCATATGTTTAAACACACACATACACACCCTAAATAATAAATGTGCACTAAGAAATTCAGAAAATTATTTCATTCAAGTGCTGACCTACATAAAATAGAATAGAAAATGGGAGTTTTGGCTTTAAAAAAAATTACTTCTAACATAGTTTATGATTACAAAACAACCAGACGGAAAGTAGTCTGAGGAAAAAAATCTGTTTCATCACCAGAGTGAACAAACACAATTAAAATGCTAAAAACATGAAGCCTTATGAAAGTGAACAGAACAAGGACTTTTCTTTTTAATGGTGATTGGATGAAAGACAGCCACCTAAATTCCAGGAATCTCTTGAGACTCAGTATCCCCTCAGCATCAGCTGCAGGCAAAAGAAAAAGGCTGGCTAATTTGAAATCAATCATTAATATTCATTTTTTATCTTGCTACAGCTGGAGCGACTGTTGTCTGTCATCTTTACTTTCCACATGGCAAGCATTTCCTTTGAAGAAAGCAGGATTGGCAAGCTTCCCTCACTCACTTCCTCATTCATTCATTCATTCATTTTCCTCTTAAAAGAGAAAAAAAAAATCCCTAGAGTTCTCTTAGAGAAGAGAACCTAAGTTCTCTTAGGTTACTTCTTTTGAGTAACCTAAGCTGAAACAATTGAAATCCATTTGTTGTTACTGTACAATATTTTTTTCTTTTTTCAGCCATGTGGGTATTCTCAGCAAAGGAGCCCTTTTTATTGATTATACTGCGAGTAATGGAGTTTTTAAAAAGTAAAACCATAGAATACTTTTTGCCATCAAGTTCAATGAAAAAGATATCTAGAATTAATACAGACAGGAAAAAAATTGAGCAAAATGTAGTCGCTTTCTTTTAAGATGCGGTAGTCGATGGAAAGTCAATTTCCATGTTGTTCCCTTTGTTTATCACAACAAGATATGGAAACCTACCCAGCCATCCATGTTCCTGCTCTAAGAATGCAGAGACAAGGTGACAGCATGTAAAAGTAAGGTACTAAGAGCATTTTAAAGCTGAGGGCAAACCACATTTACTAACTCTAGGTGTTTTTCTCCTTACAGCTACCAACTTCCACTTAGAATAGATGAACATTTTTCTTTCATTTTTTTAACCAAGTCATATTTTTTATTATCAAGTTCACCTTTAATATACATTTTCTATTCGAAAGTGGGAAAAATACCCATTATCCTGCCACATTTATATAATCATATTAAGCATTTGGATTTTTTCATATTAATTTTTGAAATTAATTTTCATTAACCCCGTATTTCCCCAGGAGGAATGGGTCAGTCTTCACTAATTCAGTGTTACCACAATTTTACAAAACATAACTACTGAAAATAGTGAGAATTGACTGAATTTGTATACTTTGCTTAAAAACTTTTAAAAGCTCTTCATTATTACAAAGTTATATTCCTAAACTTGCCATTCAAGGCACAAACCTTTATGCCCTAAGTGAATTCTTTAGCCTTATCTTTGACTAATCTCCAGTGTGAACTTTTGTTGCCAAGAAAGATTCACTGTGATTGTAAGAGACAGCTGGTTGAAATAAACACCTTTACCTCCGCCAGCAGAAGGCTATCTGGTGGGGAAAACAAATTTTGCTTTAAGTTAAAACACTACAGCAAAAAGGCCCTTAATCCTCAGGCACCTAGAGAAAGGCTCTTTCTCTTTTACTTCGCTTGGAAGCATGTTATCAGGGTTATTGTTTCTAGAAAACTATTTTGTTGTTACCATGTTACTGCTACATTCACAGGTGTATAGCCAAGTTGGGCTATAGTCATTCCCACCGATGTGAGCTCCCAGCACTAATGTTCACTCTGACACTCTCTGACAGCATGCTCTTTCTTGAAGCCAGAAACAGTTCCAGCAAACATAACCAAAGAGTGATGTCATAGAGCAGAGCCTTCATGGGTGAATACAAATATTTTAAATCAGTTTTCAGAGATTTCTGGCACTAAGAATTACAGATCATGGGACTTGGACCCCGTGTTCAGCTCCAAGTAGATTTCTTGCTGTAATGTCAACCTTCTCCATTTCCCCAACCCGTCCAGAGTTTGAGGTGTCTTTACAGTCTGTGTGACTGTGTTGGGGGAAATACAAAGGGCATGGTCCCACATTCACCTCTCCGCTGACAACAATGCAGGGGCAGCATCCGTGTGCCAAGTAGCACAGCCATCCAGGGGCTCCAGGCAGTGATCAGCACCAAGGTCACCAGCAGCCCCAGTAAGCACGAGAGAAGCAACTGCAGTGTGGAACAGGCTCAGAGCAGATGCGAGGTGATGTCCCTTCCCCCAAATACTTTCAAGGGAGGCTAAGAGGAGGATCTGCCCAGCTAAACAGAGAACTCTGTTTTGGGGGTTGTATGGACTGTTGCATGTGAATTTTTCAACCTTTCTGTAAATGAAAGAAAGACAGACAAAGGAGAAGGGTGAATATATCTAATGAAAAAAGCACCCAGGAGTGAAACAGTGATGGTGTCCTAGGGACTTCTGTCGCTTGCTCAGTGAGAGGCCTCTTGTTTATATTTTCATGCCTTCCTCTTTTGTGAGTGATCTGTGCTTCCCCAAAACCCTATGAAGAGAAGAAATGGAGCAACGGGAGCCCTGACTCTGGGCTTCGAAAGTCAGCTGCTGCCGCCGCTGCTGCTCCTATCAGGTGTAATTTGCCTCTTGGCTGCCCCTCACTGGCACTTTCAGAAGCACTGTGTGAGTGTGTGTGAGTGTGTGTGTGTGTGTGTGTGTGTGTGTACACATTTATGCATGCGTGGGGTGCATGCCACTTTTACTCATCTTTGGGCTGGGGAGCCTTAGGGAATCAGAGTTCAACACTCACAGTTTACAATGAAAGGATGAGGACTTTGCCACTCACCTGTGGCTGGAGGACAGGGATTGGACCAGCTCCCTAATTCTGACACCATGAACTCTTAGGTCTAGCCTTCGGGCTCTGCTTCTGGTTCCTACCTTTGCCTCTCCTGGTCTCCTGGCAAGAACTCTGGTTTGACACAAAACCCAAGCATGGAACTCTTTCAGTTTCCTGCTTTTTCAGTTTTCCTGCTCTTTCCTGCTTTTCTGACTGCATTCAGAGTCTGGCTTTATAGACCTTGCAATCTGTGTTAGAAGCTCCAGTACTGGCCTCTCTAGAGGAAGGAAGAACACTGGCTACTTCATCTTCCTCCAGAGCCTCCCAACTGCTCACCTCGTAATTGGTGACTTCCTTCTATCCAGCCCACCGCCTCTCACCCCACCAGCACACAGCTCCCCTGCATCTCCTTGGCCATGACTGGCCCTGACCGGCCCAGCCCAGGAAGAGCCTTCCCACATGTTACTCTCAACCACTTTTATTCTTGCAACATTCTGACCATTCACATGGTAATAGATTTCGTTATAGCTAATTACCACATATTCGTGTGTGAGGGCACAACGAAAGGTGTAAGGTGCACCAATGAATCCTTCAAGAACCCTAAGATACTGCTGATTTACAAATAGGAAAACTGCTGTGTGGAAGGGTTAAGAGTTTTGCCCAAAGCCATAAAGCTAGTAAATTGTAGGATCCGAACTTGGACTTATCTCTGCTTGATTCCCAGGCCTACATGCTTAACTCCACATCAGGCCACCTTCCCGTGAGGAGTCTCACAGTCTTCACCCTAAAGATGTTCCTCTGGTTCTGAACTTACTTCCCAACAATTTCCAGACAAACCCCTACACTTTGAAGCTTGATCTCACAATTCATGCTAATGCACAACTTGGTTTTTTTCCCTTACCTATATGTCGTTGTCAAAGGGCAATTTTTTAAAGGGTAAAATCATGACTCTTATGTTATTATAAAATGAATACAAGTAAAAGATTTTATTTGACTAATTAACCAAAGATGGAATCAGTAAGATACTACAACTAGTTCAAAGGAGAATTCAAAGTACCATACATATATAGGCAATCTGAAATGCTGAAATGAATTTAACATGCCTGCAAAACTGGTCAAGATCCACCAGGTGATAATGAATTACATCTGACACCGTTCATTTGCATTTCTGTGGACACCAGTCATTTCCACTATTATCATTTTCTACAACCTAGAATACAAAATACCTCAAAGACCATGAAAGGTGGAGATAAGCTGGAAGAGCGGGCTACACGAGACACTCAGAGGTCATTTTTACCCATTTCAAGGTCTTCTGCATTTTTCCTGGAATCCTGAACTAATATTTTATTATATATTTATTATATGACTGTATTATAATGTAACCACTCTCTATACACGTGTGCACGCGCATGCGCGCGCACACACACACACACACACACACACAAATGGGTCTAGATTCAAGTTGTGGAGACAAGTTTTCTCTTCAGAATAAATATAATAGAATCACCTGGTTCTCCGGCCCTCTTTCAGTAGTGTCTATTAGATAAGCATTCCACAACCAACCATGTATTATTCCCAAAGAATTCCCCAATATCATAGGATAGTAGCTTTTTCCCCCAAAACAGTGTCATGAACAGATGGTACTAGACAGTCACCTCTTATCTTTAATGCTGTCATGCTCATATGGCAGTAAGTCATAGGATATTCGCAAAGACAGGGCATTGTGAAGCCCTAATTAAATATTTTGACTAGGAACCTGCCTTTGCTTTGATAGAACATCCCAGCATGAAACAAATAGCTACCAAAAATACTTCCTAAAGGAGGATATGGTTCTATCTCTAAGAAACCACCAACTTCTTCCTTCCCCAGACACCTGTTTCCTGCCTTGAGAATTTAGGCCCTTCTGGTCACTAGTAAAGGACACCTGCCACATAGGGATCTGCCTGAAAAAAGGAAAAAGCGAAAACCAAGACACCACCACAGCTTTTCAGGAGTGAGTTGGCAACTGGTGCTCAAGACCTGAGTTGCTTCAGGGTCTAAATCATCTTCTTGCCTCCTAAGGGAAGTAAGTCTTAGATAAGAATTAAAGCGCAACTCCCTTATTTGGGAAGTGCAGGAAATACTCGTGGGGCGAGTAAGGAAGAGAATAGAGTAGCAGGCAGGCAATAAAGGATGTGTCATTAAGCACTATCACGGTGGGTGACTAAAGCTTTACGCAAGCCAAGAGGTGATTGAGCTGCGGTAGTACTTATAGAGCAACTCCGGTGAGCCACTGATTGAGGACTGGTCCTAAGAGGTGCTAATTCACTCATACTTCTAGCCTGCTACAGGTTCTGGAAATAAGATCTTTAGACTGGGAGACAAGGACACTGGCGGCTGGCGTCAGTCAGAGCTGCTGAAGGGCTGGCAGGGAGACAGGGGAGGGGAGGAGTGGGCAGATACTGCCAATACCTACTCACCACAGCTGAGGAAGGATGGTCTCTCCAGTGGTCAGCGTTAACGTGCTTCAGCCTCTCTCTCGGTCTCTGCTTTCTTGCTTTTCCTCCTGCTACCATATTTCCTAGTAGCAGAAAGAGAGAGCATATACCTTGCTGGCGTAGAGCTTATCGCCTTGAGTTGGCTCACAGGCCACTGGTCAGCCTCTGGATTGGTTGTCCTAGGATCAGGTACATACTCCTGGCTCCTGTTTCTGAGTGCGACAGAGTCAAGTGACATACAGCAGGACCACTTGCGCTACAGACTAGCCTAGGGGCTGGGAGCAGGACAGCTTCCCGCCGCAAGCAGACGTCACGCACATTCTGTTCTGACACAGGTGATGGCAGTTATGCCTCTGATGGTCGTGCACGCTTACATCCACCTCACCTGGGGAACCCGCGAGGCTTTAGTCATTAGAATCCCTAACCTGAAGCTGTGGCTTTTCGTATATATGTCTCCCCTTAGAATTTAGTGTGTTCCTTTGCTCATCTTAATTTAACATTTACACTGTACTTTACCTCTCACCATTTCTAGCTTCTCATTTGACTGTTTCCATGAACAAAAGCCTGACGTGTGTGCAGTAGGATTTCACTGTGCCAAGGACTGCTGTCGTTCTTGGTTTCGAGGCACACACTGCCTTTGAATCTGGGAACCCTGTGCTCTAGCTGAACTCCTGACTCCCATCCTCATGTTCTCTGAGAGCCCCCCTCTCCCACTGACCCCTTCTCCTTGCCATAGTTGCTTTATAGCATTCAGCAGTCTCTACAATTTAATTTATTTTTTAACCTTTAATCTCCTGACTTCCCACATAAGCTTCATGAGGGCAGATGCCAGGAGGAGGTGATCCAATTAATAGCTGTTGAATGAATTTATTACTAAAGCAAGGACCTTAAGGTTTTTTCCTAGGAAAGGGCACGGGGGATCGGTTTGGACTGATCCAGTGGCATCTGTGGCTTGGTCCCTATTGTGACTAAGACAAATTCTGGGGTGGTGGCTGGCCAGAGGCAGCATGGAGTCAGCAGGCAGAACTGAAGCTGTGGCCTGGGTCTCATCAGCGTGGCTCAGATCAGCAGAGTCCCTACTTGGAGAAGGAAAGCTTATCGGGAAGCAATAGGCAGGACTAGCAGGGTAGGGACATGTGAGACGGACAGTGAGCCACAGGGCAACATCTGGCAACCATCAGGGAGAAGGGCACAGGATAGCGCATTAGAGGGCAAGACCTTCATCCTGGATGCACTGAGGGGGCCTTGCCGTGGGCCAGCCCTGGATGATGAAAATTCCAAGTTAGGGAAGGAATTCACAGCAGCCACATTGCTGACGGCAGCCACCCCACCGCAGCCCACACTCGGCATGCCACAGCTCTCGCAAGGCCAAAATAAACAGCTGCAGAAAATGATTCTCCAGGAGATCTTGACTATAATGTCCTTCGGGAGATGCTTATAGAGGTCTGCACTCATTGTCAGTGCCAAGAACCAGCACTTACACTTATCGTCTGTATTCCGGTCTTCCTTTCATTTCTGATTTTGGAAATTTACATTGGGCATGAATTGTTTTTTTTAAATTTTAAGTAGAAAAACGTAAGTATAACATCAATATTTCCCATCCTGGCCACCCTGTACCTAAACAGCAAATCCAACAACGTGTCAGAGGAGAATATTAAATGGCACTCAACCTTTATGTCATTCATGGAAGATATCCCTTGAAAAAACTGGATAAATGAGAACAACTTGCTGTAGAAAATGTGCCTATAAAGGCTTGAGACTGCTGTTAATAGGCTAAGTACCTTTCAAATTGAAGGCAGTGTAGGCAGAGGCTGATTATATCCAAGTGTGAGAACAGTACACCACTTTCAGAAAGGCAGGACGGTTAACTAATGATTAGTCTTCGAGCTCATAAAAACGACACACTCACTGACATGGTCCTATGTCAGTGAATGTATGGAGAAGAAATAGATTTCTGTGGTATATTAAGAAAAAAGTTTTATTTGAAGCTTCAATGTAAACGGAATTTCTAAATTGTAAGAGGGCATACATTTGCAAGAGGAGAAAAATCCAGATGTTCAAGGCCCTGGATCAGGATGTGAAGAATGTGTCACACTGACACATTCACTGAATAAAAGAAAGTCTCTAGGGCAGATTATTTAAAGAAGAGTGACAGCAAAGAATTCCTAAAACTATCAAGAATTCTGTCTCTCTCTTTTTAATGAGTGCACACCTATAAATTCCTTTGTTAGTTTTCAATGCACATTATTCTTTTTATTCAAACCCATAATAATAACAGTCTGAAATAATGCTCTTTAAGTTAAGTATAGAGCTTCAAAACAAGGGGCTGCTATTCAACCTCATAAAGCCCTCTGACCACAGCTCCCGGCCTGAACATTCTCCTAGTCAATCAATATTAGCATATCTGCACTATATCACCCTCATTAGGAAATTCGTTCATTCATTTAACGAGGTATTGACAGCCTACTCTGTGCTAGGCATCGTTCTTACAGGACGTCAAGAACACAACTGACAAAAGTCCCTGGGGGCTTGGTGGGGAGGAGGCAGATAATACACAATACTTGGGGATAAGTAACGTGCTATGCAAGGCGGTGATACGTGCTCTGGAAAATCAGCTTCCAGGAGCTGATTGTGGCATCTCTTCTCCAGCTCCATGTTCATCAGCAGCAATTCAGTGACATCACGTTGGTAACCTGAAACAGCAAAGTATTTGCACCATGGAAATGTGCAGATCTTACAAAGTGCAGCTTGTTTTTCTCAGAGAGGCAGCTGATAAACGTTTACCAGCATACCACTGGTGTGATTTTAGATCAAACATTGACATTTGAGCAAAGACATGAATGTGGTGAGGGAGTCAGCCTTCAGCCATATGTCATCTAGGAGAAGAGCATTTGAGGCCATGGAAGAGCCACTGCAAAGGCCCGAAGTAAGGAGCAGGCTGGGGGTGTCCTAGGAAGAGCAAGGAGTCCAGTGGACAGAGCAGCGAAAGTGAGAGACAAGGAGAGTGGTAAAGACGCGCCGGGCCAGGTAATTTTAGAGCAGATTGTGGAGGATGCTGTAGGCCACTGGGGGGACTCTGGCTTTTACTCTGAGTGTGATGGAAAGCTATTAGAGGTTTTAGAAGAGAGGAATGTGGGATCTAATGTGCCTTTTTTTTTCATTTATTTTATTTATTTAGTTTTGGCTGCGTTGGGTCTTCGTTGCAGCATGCGGGCTTAGTTGCTCCGCAGCACGTGGGATCTTCTTGGACCAGGGCTCGAACCCGTGTCCCCTGCATTGGCAGGTGGATTCTCAACCACTGCGCCACCAGGGAAGTCCCTAATGTACTTTTAAATGGACCACTTTGGTATGTTGAGAATAGATTAAGTTGTGGGGAGTTGATGGGAAGTGAAAAGGTACAAGCAAGGCAAAACTATTCTAGATATCGTAGTCTATTTACCTAGGTGAAATGTGATGGCTCAGAGTAACAGTAACAGATGTAGTGAGAAATGGCTGGATTCTAGATATATTTTGAAAGCACCTACAGGAGGTGCCAATTGATTGAACATGCAGTGTCAGAGAAAGGAGTAAAGGCTGACACTAAGACTTTTGGTTTGAACAAATGGAAGGATGGATTTGACATCACTTGAGAAGTAGAAGACTCTGGGTGGAGCAGATGCAGGGGAAGGGAAGGGCGGGACAGTCAGAAGGTCAGTTCTGGACAAACTGAACTTCAGGTATCCATTATGTCGAGTAGGAGATGGATGTATGAGTCTGAATTTTAGGAGCCTGTTCTGGCCTGGAGATATAGATTTGGAAGGCATAGATGGCATTTAAAGGCTTAGAACAAGATAGTAATGCCAAGGAGTGAGTATAGACGGTGAAGAGACAAAGAACAAGGATTCAGCGTTAAGATACTCCAGGGTTGAAAGGTCAGGGGAAAAAGGAGGACCAACAAAAAAGAGTTAGGAATGAGCAGCCAGAGACAAAGGAGAAAAGCCAAGGGTGTGGCGCCCTAGAAGCCAAGTGAAGAAATTGTTTTAGGCAGCAGGAAGTGATCAGCTGTGTCTAATGCTGCTGATAGCGCTGGTAAAATGAGAACTGAGAATTGATCACTCTATTTAGCGAAATGGAGGTCACTGGTGACCTTGACCAGCGTGGGTTCAGTGGAGGTCCGTGAGGCGAAGCCTCGTTGGAGTGGGTTTCGGAGAGAACTGGAGGAGGGAAATTTGAGACAGTGAGTATAAGAGACTCTTTGAAGGACGTCCTCTGCAAAGTAGAGCAGAGAAATGGGGCGGAAGCCGACAGGGGAATTGAGGTTAAGAGTAGGGCTTTGTTTGGTTTGGTTTAAAGATGAGAGAAATAACGGCAAGTTTGTATGGTGATGGGAATGAGCCAGTAGAGAAACTTCAGTGGAGGGAACTCTAGTCCCTCAACCCTTCTCTTCCTCCCTGCCTGGTTTCATTTCCCTCCTTGCTTCATTTCCCTTGTTAGCCAGCCTGGTCCCATGACTCGCTATTTCTGTTATGCTTTTACTAACCCCCTACAATGCATCCCTTTTGTTACTCCTTCCTTCCCAAGCCCACCATTTTCTTTCTTCTCCAGAGCTCTTGGGTTGCCAGTTGGCTTTACTACAATAGTTTCACGCTACCTAACCTCACTTGAACCTGCAGAGCTGTCCAAGTATTCTTTTCTTCTTATATTCTTTCATGGTTTACTTCCTAGCAAATGACCAACAGTGTTTATTCCAATATTTTAAAAACTCGTATCCAGCATTTATTCAACCCACATTTATTGAGCAAGAAAATGTTCCAGACACTGGAGCCTGACACCCAACCCCCCACTGCTCCCTGTCCTCTTAGCAGATGACCTTTATTCCACTTTCCCGAAATGATTGATGCGAAGTTCTTCAATCTTCTCCCTCACATTCCCAACTTTAAAAGACATCCTCCCCATCATTATTTATAGAAAATAAAGTTTCCCTGCTTATCTCAAAGATTAACTCTTTCATTTTGGCCTTGATTCTGTTACCTCTTATATTTAATCACTTGTTCTATCAATTAATCTCCCTGCATCTTTTACGTCGTCTCCTCCCTTCTTCCCAGAGGGAACAGCTGTACTGGCCTTTGAACTAATCATTCTTTTGCTTTTCTTTGTGATTTTTTCACATATATACACACACATACATGTATAGGTAGATACATACATACACACACATACATATATAGGTAGATATATATGTGTGTGTGTGTGTATCTTAATACAGTGTTCACTTTTGACAAACCTGGTTTTGGGTTTTGGACTTTAAAACGCGAACCTAGCTGTGTATGGAGAAGACGGTTTGCCGCTCCTTGGAGGTCAGCTGAACAGACTCTCTGGGTTATAGTCTGGCTTCACCTTCCCCTGTGGGGCTGTCAGTACAGAAGGTCATGAGTGAGTCCTGGAAACATGGAGTTGGGGCCCGTGGCAGGAAAATGGGCAGGGGTGGAGGCTCTGCATTTGCTTTCTCAGCTCCTATATTAGAAGAAAACACAGAAAATTAATGAATTAAATTTCCCATTCGAGAAGTTAGCATCAAAATATACCCTGAGAAAACAGGAGGAAAGAACTAACAAAGGTATGAGCAAAAACTAAGAAAACAGAAAACAAAGATACAATAAAGATTATCAATACAACCAAAGCTGTTTCTTTAAAAGGACTAATAATGTAGACAAATCTCTGGCAATATTTATTAAGAAAAAAGAGAGAAAGTAGAAATAGAGTTTGCAATGAAAAGGATATAGCAGATAAAAAAACTGAAAATATTTACAATGAAAAACTTAATGCTGAGGCTTCCCTGGTGGCGCAGTGGTTGAGAGTCCGCCTGCCGATGCAGGGGACACAGGTTCGTGCCCCGGTCGGGGAAGATCCCACATGCCATGGAGCGGCTGGGCCCGTGAGCTATGGCCTCTGAGCCTGCGCATCCGGAGCCTGTGCTCTGCAACGGGAGAGGCCACAACAGTGAGAGGCCCACGTACCGCAAAAAAAAAAAAAAAAGAAAAGAAGAAGACAGAGATAACAAATGGCGAGGATGTGGAGAAAAGGAAACACTTGTGCACTGTTGGTGGGAATGTAAATTGGTGCACCCACTGGGGAAAAGAGTATGGAGGTTCCCCAAAAATTTAAAAATAAAACTACCATATGATCCAGCAATTCCACTTCTGGGTATATATCTAAAGCAAATTAAAACAGGATCTTGAAGAGATATCTACACTCACGTGTTAATTGCAGCATTATTCATAATAGCCAATGTTCAGAAACAACCTAGATGCCTATCAACAGATGAATGTATAAAAGATGTGGTTTATATTTACAATGGAATATTATTCAGCCACGAGAAGGAAGGAAATCCTGTCATTTGTAACAACATGGATGAAACTTGAGGGTATTATGCAAAGTGAAATAAGTCAGACAGAGTAAGACAAATTCTGCATGATATCACTTACACATGGAATCTTTTTTTAAAAAAGTCATAACTCATAGAAACAGAGTAGAAAGTGGTTGCTAGGACTGGTGGGGGGCAGGAGGTGGAGGAAATAGGGAGAGGATGGTAGAAGAGTACAAACCTTCAGCTATAAAGATGAATAAGGTCTGAGAATCTAATGTAAAACATGGTGACTATAGTTGCTGACACTATACTGTATAATTGAAATTTGGTAAGAGAATAGAACTTAAATGTTCTCATCAAATAAAAGAGAAATATGTGATAAACAGGTGAGTCATTGGATGTGTTAATTAGCTAGAAGGGAGGAATCCTTTTACAAGGTATATGTATGTCAGATCACCATGACGTACACTTTAAATATCTTATAATTTTGTTAGTTATACCTCAAGAAAACTGAAATTTAAAAAATACCAAGTATTGCCAAGGATATGGCACAACAGGAATGCTCATATACTGATCCTGGGAGTGTCAACTGGCACAACGTCTTTGCAAAGTATGGAAGTGGCCAATCGCCTAAAGATTAGACATTCCATTCTTCTTCCTTGTTTACCAAACCCCAATATTTTTAGAACAGCAATGTCCTTAGGCTCAGTGTATGAATCATGTCTGGTTGGAGCCAATCATAACCATCCTATAACATTTTGCTAGATATGTTTTCCCATTTCCTTGACACCAAGAGGCTGCAACCCCATTCTGGCCAATGGGATGTAAAGGGAAGTCTGATGAGGAACTTCTGGTTGCTAGGACAAGAGAGTCCCCAAGGGTGGGGGTAGAGGTGGGGGGGGTTCCCTTTATTCTTCAAACATGTCCCCATCCTAAGTCAGTAGTGGTCTACCCTTAGAAAAATAGGAAGGTTTTTCCTCCCTAAAAAAAAAAAAGAAGCCCCCTTTTCTACATACTCTTTTCTCTTATTTGGGACACTGGAATGAGACTGTGATGCCTGGAGTTGTGGAAGCCATTTTGTGATCATGAGGTGACAATCAAGAGGACCAAAGCCATCACACTAAGGTAGTAAGAGTTGAAGGATTGAAAGTGACTGGGTCCTTTGTTGACAATGTTAGATAATTAAATCTTTATTTCACAAACAACTGTTGGTGAGCTTTTCTGTACCCTGTAATCAAAAACTTTCCTGATAGAAAAGTTGTCTAGTAAAGTTAAAAAAAATAGCTTACGATCCAGAATACTTTGACTCCTAAGTATTTACCTTAAATAATCCTTACAAACATGCACAAGAAAACATATCCAGAGATGTTCATCTCAACACTGTTTATAATGATGAGAAACATCAAAACAATCTAAATATTCATCAACAGGAAATATGGATAAATAATTTGAGGTCTATTCATACAAAAGAATACTATATAGAAATTTCAATAAATAAACTGGAGTTACATGAATCAATACACTAAATCTTAAAAGAATGTTAAGCAAAAAAAAAATGCAAGTTGAAAGAGGATTTATATAGTATGTTATATTTTGAGAGAATTTCAAAACATGGAAAGCAATATTATATGTATTTTTATAGATGAATTAATATATAACACAAATGGAAACCATGCACAGGAATGTTAAATAACAGATTCATTGTAGTATGTATTTCTGGGGTGGAAGGGAAGGAAATAGTATACAGGGGTCTCAACTCCATCTATAATGTAAAATGTAAAGTGTGCCATGAATACAAATTATTATAGAAAATAACAGGAATATTCTGAGACTTCTTAAATGGCACAAATGCTTCAGCATTTCATTACTTTATAAGTCACATCAAGTCCTCCTTGGCTTACTCCAGTCCTCATACATCAAACCTTACAGTATTTGAATTGTAAACTTTTGAGGCCTATAGTTAGTGAGAAATAGCAAACAGAATAAGTAATGTATTAGAGGCTCCCAGGGTAATTTTTGCTGGTATCAAAGTAACTCAGTGAGCCATAAATATCATTTCAATGCTAGTCACCATTCTTTGCAAAGTGCACCAATCCCTACAACTCTGGATTTAATGTTCTCATAATCTTTTATCCCCTAGGACAAGTTGTAAAACTGTAATATCTTCATCCAATTTTCAGAAAGGCTCTGCATTTCAAAATCACAAACCTTTCCCAAGTTTGGATACTAAGGCAAATAAGAAGCTACAGGACTTCCCTGGTGGCGCAGTGGTTAAGAATCTGCCTACCAAAGCCAGGACCAGATGGCTTCACAGGTGAATTCTATCAAACATTTAGACAAGAGCTAACACCCATCCTTCTCAAACTCTTCCAAAAAACTGCAGAGGAAGGAACACTCCCAAACTCATTCTATGAGGCCACCATCACCGTGATGCCAAAACCAGACAAAGATTCTACGAAAAAAGAAAATTACAGACCAATATCACTGATGAATATAGATGCAAAAATCCTCAACAAAATACTAGCAAACAGAATCCGACAACACATTAAAAGGGTCATACACCACAATCAGGTGGGATTTATCCCAGGGACGCAAGGATTCTTCAATATATGCAAATCAATCAATGTGATACACCATATTAACAAATTGAAGGATAAAAACCATATGATCATCTCAATAGATGCTGAAAAAGCTTTTGACAAAATTCAACACCCATTTACGATAAAAACTCTCCAGAAATTGGGCATAAAGGGAACCTACCTCAACATGATAAAGGCCATATATGACAAACCCACAGCAAACATCATTCTCAATGGTGAAAAACTGAAAGCATTTCCTCTAAGATCAGGAACAAGACAAGGGTGTCCACTCTCACCACTATTATTCAACATAGTTTTGGAAGTTCTAGCCACAGCAATCAGAGAAGAAAAAGAAATAAAAGGAATACAAATTGGAAAAGAAGTAAAACTGTCACTGTTTGCAGATGACATGATACTATACATAGAGAATCCTAAAGATGCCACCAGAAAACTACTAGAGCTAATCAAGGAATTTGGTAACGTAGCAGGATACAAAATTAATACACAGAAATCTCTTGCATTCCTATACACTAATGATGAAAAATCTGAAAGAGAAATTAATGAAACACTCCCAGTTACCACTGCAACAAAAAGAATAAAATACCTAGGAATAAACCTACCTAGGGAGACAAAAGACCTGTATGCAGAAAACTATAAGACACTGATGAAAGAAATCAAAGATGATACAAACAGATGGAGAGATATACCATGTTCTTGGACTGGGAGAATCAGAGTGAAGTAAGTCAGAAAGAGAAAAACAAATATCGTATATTAACGCATATATGTGGAACCTAGAAAAATGGTACAGATAAACTGGTTTGCAGGACAGAAATTGAGACACAGATGTAGAGAACAAACGTATGGACACCAAGGGGGGAAAGCAGGGGGGGGTGGGGGTGGGATGAATTGGGAGATTGGGATTGACATGTATATACTGGTGTGTATAAAATGTATGACTAATAAGAACCTGCTGTATAAAAAAATAAATTTAAAAAAATTAAAAAAAAAGAATCTGCCTACCAATTCAGGGGACATGGGTTCAAGCCCTGGTCTGGGAGGATCCCACATGCCGTGGAGCAACTAAGCCCATGTGCCACAACTAGTGAGCCTGCACGCCTCAACTACTGAAGTCCGTGTGCCTAGAGCCCGTGCTCCACAACAAGAGAAGCCACCGCAATGAGAAGCCAGCTCACTGCAACGAAGAGTAGCCCCTGCTCGCCGCAACTAGAGAGAAGCCTGCACACAGCAACGGAGACACAAAGCAGCCAAAAAAATAAAATAAAATAAAATAATAAGGGGGGAGGATAGATAAATAAACCTAAAATTTTAAAATTAATTAATTAAAAAAAAAAAAGAAGCTACAAGGGGGGACTTATCTGGCAATCCAGCGGTTAAGACTCCGTACTTCCACGGCAGGGGGTGTAGGTTCAATCCCTGGGCTGGGAACTGAGATCCCACGTGCCGGGCAGTGTGGCCAAAAAAAAAAGAAGCTACAAGGGAATTCAAGTTTATTGAAAAAGAAAAGACATGGGAGAAAGCACTGTTTGTACTAGGCAGTCTTCATTCTACATTGAAGGACACATAAATATCCGATATAATTAATATTTCACTCTTTCTGGAAGATTTTTCCAAGTGTCTTAAGAGTAATATTTCTTGCATAGATTTTA
This sequence comes from Orcinus orca, assembly GCF_937001465.1. NCBI lineage: Eukaryota > Metazoa > Chordata > Mammalia > Artiodactyla > Delphinidae > Orcinus > Orcinus orca. The sequence goes on along the minus strand of NC_064570.1, from coordinate 41,414,046 downwards.
AAGTGAAAATTTGCAAAACCTTTTTAGACCTCTGTGCTGAAAGAATTATGCAGAAATGAGTTGTGCCAGAAGGGGACAAAGAAATTCCGAAGTCCCATGTTAGGTAAACCAGAAGGGGTCAGGGGATTTTGGATAAATGAGAACTGATCGATCTGTGACTACCCCGACTGTGAGTTCAGGACGTAGAGGATCAAAGAAAGAAAGTGCTCTTCGCAACCTAGCGGGCAGGAACTGCTGGGCAAGTGACCTTGGCCACCTGCAGAGGTCCCAGAAATGAGTGGCCCTACTCTGCCTCCTCAGGGCGAGTGACTACAAGGTCTAGCAATTCCCTGGCAGACAGGATCCCTTAAGAGTAGTGCTGACTCCAATATAGTGATTGTATTCTGGGTTAAAAGGACCATGAGCCTCCAGAACATGGACCAGAAAAAACCCATCCCTTGAATCCAAAGGTTGGGAGGAGAGTGTTCTAGTTCAGTCCAACTGTGGCACTCCTGTTAGAAGTTTCTGCTGTGAGAGCTGACTGTCCAGGATGAGCCCATAAAGTGACAGTGGGATATCCACAGGCAAGGTCTGGGAGGCTGTTCAAGCCAGAGAATTGGAATGTAGACACCCCAGAACACGGGGTGAACAAGGAAGTGAACAAGGAAGGTGGGGATGCTGAAGGAAGAGAGGATCTACAGAGAAAAAAAGATGAAGTTAGGATGAAGAGAGATGATGAAGATAAAGAAGGCCAAAGGTCAAAGGGGTAGGATGAGACAATAATGAATATAATGTACAGAATCTAAAAGGTAAGTTCTGGTGGGCAGGATTAGGCAGTAGAACTGAACCCCTGTGTCCTGCTCAGCAGGGCTTCCATCATCCTATGAACAAGAGTGATGGACCCAGAGCCTCGGCCTCTACCTCCAAAGCCCTTTGGCCCTACGGGCTAGAGTTATGGGCCTTTTTGTAGGAGTCTCATTTACAGCTCCACTCTGCCTGCATCCCCACCGCACTATGCACAACAGCTGACATAAGACTCCCTCTTGCTCCTAGTTACTCCACTTCGGGCGCTGACTTATCCCAGTGGTCTCCAGTGAGTCTGAGCTCTGTTATTTCCAACTTTCCACTTGTCCTTCCCACTTTCTCAATTCCAACAATCTGAATTCCTGGCCTTGACCTTGACCACACTGACCTCTGGTATTCTGTCTAAAGGCCAACTTTTGGCCCCTTCTCATTTAGGAAGGAGCTTCCTGGCAGATGCTTTGGGGTTCTACCTGCACTGCAGAATAAAACAGTGATCGGCACAGTCAAATAGAGCAGAATGTCAAAGAGAAAGAATGAGATGGAGACAACATCATGGGTGATGCCTGAGTGTGCAGTTTCAAGAGCACAAACACGGATGGACCTGGAGGTAATTATGCTTGTGAAATAAATCAGAGAAAAACACTGTATGTTAGCTCTTATATGTGGAATCTAAAAAAGAAAACAAATGAACGAATATAACAAAACAAACATGCTCACAGGTATAGAGAACAAACGAGTGGTTACCACTGAGGAGAGAGAAGTGAGGAGGAGTAAAATAGAGGTATGGGATTAAGAAGTACAGACTACTACGTCTAAAATAAATAAGCTACAAGGATGTAATGTACAGAATGGGGAATAAAGCCAATATTTTATAATAACTTTAAATGAAGTATAATCTATAAAAATATTGAATCACTATGTTGTACACCTGAAACTAATATAGTATTGTAAATCAACTATAGTTCAATTAAAAATAAACAAATAGCTCAGTGGTTCTCAAAAAAATAAACAAAAAAACCCTCCACAAACTTGAGAGTCTAAAAGAAAGGGAGGGGCAGGAAAAGATGAAGATAAACCAGAAAACAAAAGAATGGCCACACGTAGCAAGTAGGCTGAGGCAGTTTTCTGACCCACTTCTAGGTGTCTTTATTTCCCTCTTACCCCAGAGGGAATGGCTTTCTGAATAAGACCAGCGGAAACTTTCAGGGGAAAGGCAATTGGAAACGCCTGGCTTAGGTGACATGCGTAATGAGAAGGCATTTCCTTACAGCAGTTTCTGATAAGGACATACTTTCACCTGCTGTCTGTTTACTGCTCCTTCAAAGGAAAGCTCTGGTTGCCCTACTGAGTTCTAAGCTTCAGGTATCCTAGCTGTCTTTTCTTGTCCCTGCTAACCAGAGAAAGAGAGAAGCTCTTCATGTCCCTGTTCTGGAATTATTTTTTCTAATCTAGTTTGGGCAGTCAACTTACTCTCTCAACATCCTGTTCTTGGCCTTTAAATCTCAGTCTGAAACAAGAGCTACTGTATTGTGTATTTGAAAGTTGCAAAGAGAGTAATTCTTAAAAGTTCTCATTCAAAGAAAAAAATTTTTGTAACTATGTGTAGTGATGTGGATGTTAAATAGACTTAGTGTGCAGATCATTTCACAGTATATACATATATCAAATCATTATGTTGTACACCTGAAACTAATATAATATTATATGTCAATTATATCTCAATTAAAAAATTAAAGAAAAGAAAAATATTTTTTTTTTTTGGCCGCTCCGCGTGGCTTGCAGGATCTTAGTTCTCCAACCAGGGCAGTGAAAGCACCAAGTCCTAACTACTGGACCGCCAGGGAATTCCCAAGAAAATTAATTTTTAAAAAACAGACAAATAAGCATAAATTGTTCATGTTTGCCAAAGTAGTTGCTCATTTTAAATGGTATCACCATAGACTATCTTTAAAATGTACTGAACATAGGTTTTCCATAATTATTAATTGACTGGCTCCCTGAGAGTAATGTTCATTTCAATGATTATAACCATTCTTTTCTCCTAACAGTCACATAGATAAAAATCAACATCCTGGGATATATATATATATATATATATATATATATATATATATATATATATAAAATATATATATATGTATACATATTTGTAGATTTTTTTCTCAGTCAAAATTCGACATCACAGTTTGGTTTGGAAAGTAAGTTTGCAAGAATTTCATGGAGTGTAAAGAGACCCTCCTGTCCTAAATTACAGTGTAGGTCTTTGGATGGAGTTGCTTTGCCTGAGAGAAATAAACAAGTGCTTAAGGGTAATAGCACTTAAAACATTCCATACAACACTTGTAAATTTATTCTCACATGTCCTCTGTTCTTTCAGGTGGACGGGGAACACCTGTTGGTTGGCGGTTCCTATCAGAGCCAGAAAGCGTGTAAACAAACGTTACAATTTGTATTATTTTCATCCCCTTCAGTAACTGAACCTTGATCACCTAATTTGTGTCAAGTGGCTTCAGGAGGCTGCAGGCAGGCCGGGAATTTGTGCAAAGATCTATCAGACCCTGGAGACTTCCTAGAAGTACAAGGTCAGTGGGAGGGATAAGCTGCCACTCAACTACTCTTGTTGTACATCAGTTCAGTTTCCCTTCTGTTTTTAAAGTGGCCTCGGGGAATGGGACATGCGTCTTTACTGGAAAGAACAAGGGCTTGAAGGCCCAAAACACCAGGCCTGATTCTCTGTTCAATCACATAATAGCAGCAACCTTGGGCCGATCAATTAACTGCTCTAATCTCCAGTTTTCTCACCTGTACAGTATAAGTTAACATCTCCTAGAGATTTTGCATGAGTTGGATCAGTGTCATCGGGGGGCTCCTGGAGTCAGATTAGTTAGGGTTCAAATTCTGGCTCAACCACGGATTTGCTGTGTGAATCTGGTCAAGTTGCTTAAAGTCTTTAAAGCCTCAGTTTCCTCAATATATGCAATATTCATACAAATGATTCCTAACTTATTGGGTAGTTGTGCCGAGCAAATGAGATTATCCTTAGAATGTAGCATAGTGCCTGGCACATAGCAAGTGTTCAAATGAATGTTAGCTGTTATTATAGGAAGCACCACTCACAGTAAATTATTTCTGGTTCTCTTAACCAGGTTGCAGATGAATAGGACAGGAGGCAGTTGTGCTAGATGTGCCCAAAGGCAGACTCTTTTCTACACAAAGCACTTCATTCTCTTTTTCCTTTTTTCTCCTTTCAAGATTGTTCTGGTACACATTAGCAAAATGCCTTGGGGGAAGGGAGCCTAGAAAGGCTTTAAGTGTAAGTATTTCCTTCACAAGGAAATCCATGTGCTTTCAGAAGAAGCTGGGTCTTGGAAAGAGGCCAGTTAGATTAAGTGCCTAAGACTGTAAATAAAGCACAAAAGAGGAGACTATGTGAGTCCAGATTTAAGACAGATCATTAATATCTTCATTAACGTTTTTCTTTATGTGCTTTTTAAAAAGTATGAATTGTGGTTGGTTTAGAGGTTGAATTTTATTTAAGAGGTAATTGTGTAAGTGTTTCAAACTATAGAATAATGTCCCTTTTGGTAGTAATTAAATTTTTAGCTTTGGAAAAAATGTTCAGAGTTCAGATAATTAGCGTGAAGGTTTAGGTTGAGACCATGGCCTTGCCCCGCTGCTGACCCCAGGCAGACGCCCACACCTACCAGCCTTGCCTGAGCCCTCTCTGGGTTCTCAGGAGATTCTGCAACTTCCTTACTTTGTGGGAGCGTCCTCAGTGCTCAGCAACCACATCTAGGACTGGGTGTCATCTTTACTGTCTGTGTGCAGCAGCATTCCCCATCACAGGCCGATTCTGATGTTCATTCTGTGTTAGGAAAAGATGGACAGATTTATGATTTTCACTACAATGACTTCTGCAGAGTTTTGCCATTTTTTAACTCCCCCACTTTTCCTCTTTGTAAAATGACTTTCTCATCCCCAGACATACTAAATGAATATAAAAGTGATATATCGTGGTTACCAGGGACTGGTGGAGAATAGGGAGTTATTGCTTAATGGTGAAGAGTCTGTTTGGGATGACAAAAAAGTCCTGTAAATGGCTAATGGTGATGTTTACACAACCCTGAACGTACTTAATGCCAATGAATCATACACTTAAAAATGGTAAATTTTATGTTGTGTGTGTTTTAGCATGATAAAAAAAAAAGTGCTATTTCAACATCACAGTTTCATCAATTTATATAGACAATATTTTCTAGTCGGAGAGCATCAGGTGGCCCAGGTTTTAACGGGCTGCCATTTGGAGATAGAAACCAATAAAATGCTCCCTTCCTTAGGTAGCAGGGACCCTACTAAGGTGACCAGAATGCTGTGCTCCCTTATTAGCATATTAATTCATTGCATAGAATTAGATGCTTTGAAAGTACTTGAAGGTTTGCCATTTTTTGGAATTCTAAGCACCCTCCTTTCAATGTCATCACTTAAAGGCAGGGTTTTCACAAATGGCTTAGTTGTCAAGAGAAGGATAGGTGTAAAAGACACATCTTCTCACTTGTGAGTCTGTTCTCAACATCTCATTCCAGTTAATGAAGGTTTTGATTGGCTGTGTCCCATACCAGGATTTAATTGGGACATTTATATTTTAAAAGCAAATTAATTCTCCTGGAAAAACATTAAAATGTTTTTGAACTTCTGGTGCTTGAAAAATATTGGTAAAATCATCTCCTAACACAGGAATGGATTATTTTCTATTTTTCAGAGGAGGGTGACTAGACTAAAGCTAGGGAAAGGTGTCTTCATGTGACTGTAGGAAGAGCTGTGCCTATGGAACTGTGGTTTCTTCTCTCCCTCTCCTAGTTTCCTTCTTCTCTCTCTCTGTCCTCGACCTTTGCTTCAGCATCTATTTCTCTTTCTCACACAGGCACAGTGTTATAATAATCATACTTCACATTTGTCCAGCATTCTTTTCTTGCCATTCGTTCCTTGAAACCACCCTGTAAGGTAGAGGGTGATTAAGGCCAATAGTATTGCCATTTTACAGACTTTTTAAAATGAGATACAGAAAGGATAAGTGACACAGCTAGGTATGGGAAGATGCAGTCCTAAAACCTGTCCTGTGGCTCCAGTCTAATCCTGGTTCCATAGCTGTAGCCTGGATTCTGGGGAGCATGCAGTTCATGGTGGGGACAGGGACATAGCACCACCAGACATACGGCTCCAGTGACTTTGACAACAGGCAGGTGTGGTGCTCAGCACAGTCATCATTAAGCGCCCCTGAAGATCCTCCCAGGAGCTCCCATCCTGGCTGTTGATCAGCTCCCATCCATCCATCCATCCATCCTTCTGTCCAGGATGAAGGGGAGTATAGGAGGTATTCAGCTGGGGGAGGCCCAGAGGCACATGTGCCCTCTGGATTCTGGAGACTCCTCTTAGAGGCTAAATTGACAACTGAGTTCAGCCATTTCTGTCCAGATAGCTGGTGATATGTCACAATAAAATTATTTCTCAAAGATAAATTCAATTGTCATATTGAATGATTATCCAGTTAATTCTAGCTACACAGATACTGCATTTATATATTTATTTTATTTTTTTATTTTTTTGGCTGCATTGGGTCTTCATTGCTGCGCGGGCTTTCTCTAGTTGCAGAGAGCAGGGGCTACTATTCACTGCAGTGCGCCGGCTTCTCGTTGCAGTGGCTTCTCTTGTTGTGGAGCACAGGCTCTAGAGCGCACGCTCAGTAGTTGTGGCGCACGGGCTTAGTTGCTCCCTGGCATGTGGGATCTTCCCGGACCAGGGCTCGAACGCGTGTCCCCTGTATTGGCAGGCGGATTCTTAACCACTGTGCCACCAGGAAAGCCCAGGGTAACAATTTAAAAACATGTTTCCAGTTCCCTTCCCTCAAAGAATCAATTTAGTTATGTAAAAATGCAAAAGATTAACAAAATCACCTTAATATTATGATTAACTGATACCTGTCATGCTGGATTGTTATAACTTAAGAACACTTCACCAGCTTCCCAAATCAAATCTGTAGTTTCCCTTTTTATTGTATTTAAAAAAGAAATCTTGGTATGAGAAGCCTGAAAGAAAATTTTCAATGTGCACCAAACACATTTCTAGCTTTTATTCTCCATTGCTATTTGCAGTTACCCAGAGAGGGAAAGTACTGTAAGAAAAATACCACCCAGAAAGATCTCACTCAGGTCACAATTCACATAATTTTTCCTAAGATGCTCAACTGTGACAAGCAAGAGCCAATTCAAAGATAGATCTTTGGGGCACCCTCTGGTGGCTGAGAAGAGTCAGGAGCTGTGTCCAGACTCAGAAGGCCAGTGAGCTTTGAGGCTTTTTAAAGTGGCCATTACTAAATTTTTCCATTCACCATTGAAAGTGTATCCAGATCAGGAAAGCAGGAGGGAGTGGAAAGAATTTGGCATCACAAGACTTGGATCTGAGTCAGAGCTCTGTCACTTACCAGTTTTGTGAACCTATGTCTAGCTGGTCAGTTTCCACAGAGCTGAAGTTCAATCTGGCATTTCTCATTGGAGATAAGAGGCAATGTCAAAACTAGAGGGGTATATGATTCCATTGTCCAGGAAAGGCCACTCTATAGAGACAGAGAGTAGATTAGTGGTTGCCTGGGGTTGGGGATGGGAGTGGGCATTAATTGTAAATGGACAGAAAAGGTCTTAGTGGGGTGATGGAATGTCCTAAAACTGGATTGTGGTGATAGTGGCACACACGGTACATTTACTAAAAACCATTGCAATGTATATTAAAAATGAGTGAATTTTGTGGCCTGTAAATTATACCTCAATAAAGGTGTTTTTAAAAAAACAACAGGAGGGAAAAGCAGAGTGGATAACTCGTAAATGTAGGTACAGAGCTAGGAAGCCTGGGAAACTGGGTAGAAGGAAAGGTGAATGTGGAGCTCGGATGGGGGTGAGCAGGAAAAATGCCTAGGACAGCTGCTGCAGTTTGGAACTTATTTTGTCCACTTTCCGTTGTCCATAGCTCGTGCCTAGGTGGGTGGCCTGAGGTCCGCAGTCTAGAGGCAGAAAGGACACTGCTTCCCGGCTCAGATTCCTATTGCAGGTAGAGGCAGGGCTTCCATGAACTCCAAACGGAAAGTCTGACCATTCAGGGGCATTTCTGATGGAGGGAAGACCATTAAAGCAGACAACTTGATGCAGTTCCGTCAAAACGACCATTTGGAAATATAAAGACTGTGTTTTCTTCCTAGCTTTTCTCCATCACAGGTAATTCAGTACGGTTGGGGAATAAGATGAGATTAAGGAATGGGCTGGGGAGAGAATGTCTAGTTTTTACATTACTTACTAATAGAAAACTTGAAAGTGTAAGGATTTACAAAATTACCAGAAGAAAGTTCAGGAGAATATTTATGTAGAGTTGGGTAGAGAGAAATTTGTTAGGAATAATGCCCAAACCAGAACTCTGAAAGAGGTGATAAATGGATTTGGTTAGTTTAATAAAATAAAATAAGAAGAGAAAGAAAAAGGAAAAGAAAAAATAAGACACAGATGACATACTAGCAAATAACGTTATATTATATGTACCAAACAGGTACATATCCTCAATGTAACAGACACAAACCAGAGAGAAACAGGCAAAGGATGGGTACAGATAATTCACGAGAGGAAAAATAAATGAAGAGATACAATCTGTCAACATCTGAAACAGCATTTAACCTGGCTACTTACTAATAAATGTTATTAAGAAAACAATGAGCTATTTATCACCTATGAGATTAGCAAAGATTAAGAAGATCGATGTTGATTATCTTCAGTGCTCTGGTAAATTGGTACAGCGTTCTGGGGAGTAATTTGGCACTACACTTCAAATGCAAATATGGATACCTTTTGGCCCATTCCATTTTTGGGAATTACTTTATGTTAATTAGACATGTGTGAAAAGATATATACATTAGGATGTTCATGACTGAGGTACTCATAACAGCAAAAAAATAGAAAGGTTCTCAAACGCCCTTCAACAGGGATTTCGTTAGTATTGTACATCTATTCAATGCAATATATGCAGTAATTAAAAATGAATGTGATCTATATTTGGGGTCATGGAGGAAATGTTTACATTGTGTTGCTAAATAAAAAATATCAGGGTCATAATAGCATAGATGATATGATTACATTTTTGTTTAAAATAATAGTGTGTGTGCCTGGGTGATGGATGTGAAGCGGCACCACCCAGATGTCCCTTCAAAAGAGGACTTGTTGCTGTCAGCGCGGTCAGGAACTAAGCCAGCTGCAGGGCTACCTCTCCCAATGTCCTGCCCTCCCGAGCAGGGAGGGTGGGTACTTCCTGATGGAGGTAAGGGTATAAGGCCAGTCATTTTAGCTCAACAGAGAGCAATTCTGCTGGGCCATTTTCACCCCAGAGCTTCCTGTCTGGTGAGCCAAGTTTGCAACACATCTCAAGTTCTCTCTCTACCTGTTTCTGCTTTCATCCCCTTCTTTCCACAGGTGTTGACGCCAAGGACAGTTCTTAAGAAATGTCCTGCACAATAAACTCCATCTCAGAATCTGCTTCCCAGAAAACCCAAACCAGTGATTTTTATACCTAACCAGTGAACAAATTCTGGAAAAAATATTCAAGTATTTTGTGCTGGATGGTTTGTAATGTCATTATTTTGGCATTGTCTGATTCTTTTAAAATGGGTATTTGTTATTTTTGTCATTAGATGAAGATAATACAGCAGTTTTTCATTCTGGAAAATAAAAAGAAATATTAGTAGCTTGGTGTTGTTCTGGTTAAGATGACCAAATCTAAGTATGCATATCGAAATGGCAGCATCTCAGCCACCTGGTGTGCAGCCTTCTGAATGGGGAGGCGAGCTGTTCTGAACACCCTTCTGGCCCACACCCTTCCTACTGCTCTAGGTCTTGGTTCTGGTAGGAGTTTTGGCATGTCTTCCACCAGGTTGTCGGAACATTGTTGAGGTTGCCTATGAAGTATAAGATGCAATTTGGGAGGGACTGTGGGGATCCACTGAAGGTGATGTGCACCCACATGGATAGGAGTAGATGTACACAGAACGCCCCATGCTGATAAACTCTCAAGCCTCCAGGGAGTGTCTCCTTTTTCATCATGAGCAGGTGGAACATGTGTGCTGGGAAGGGAGCCAAATGGTATCTGCCACCCAGATTCCTTAGCTTAGAGCCTTGAACTCTTTGGCAAATACCTCATACTGCCTATACCAGAAGAATCTGTCTCCTAGTTTCCCTCTGAGTGTCTTGTGGCCTTTCCAGATTTTGGCCATATCTTGTGGCCATGTTGAAGAATGTAGGGAAACTACAGGGTTAAAAGCCATTGCTGCTGAGAACAAAGTATTTTGCTTGGCTCACACAGTCTTAGGAAATAGTGAATTAGCTATCAATTGTAGCAGACATCATGAGTTGTTCCCGCAAATCCATTCTCCCCTAAATACAAAACCCAAGTTTTGCTGGCACATGGCTATCCAGCAAAAGACTACATTGCACAGGCTCCCTTGCAGCGAGATGTGATTAAATGAGTAAACTGTTGCCCATAGGATGTGAGCAGAATAAAAGTTCCAGGTCACCTCCTTAAAGGAAGCACTTCCTCGTCTCCCGCTTCCTGCTAGCCAGGATGCAGGTCCAGCAGATACAGTGGTGAACCATATCCCATATGGACCAGGGCAAGACCTGGATGAATAGGCCACAAGAGAGAAACAGCTTTGGTCCCTGCTACAATGAAACTCCAGAACCTCATAGCATCCCTTGACCACTTACTCTTGTACTGATACATAAGAGAGAAATACACTTTTTATTTAGGCCTCTGAATTTTTGGAAGGGGGAAATGCAAAAACCAGTCATTGTTTTTATATTATACTTTTATAACCCCATTATAGTGTTTATTATACTAATGTAATTACTTGTTTACTTCTCTGTCTCCTTCTCTAGATTCTTTCTTTCTGAGCTACTAGCATAGAAGTGGCATTCCCTAAATGTTTTCTAAATGCATGAGCAATTGAATGCTGAGGAAAATCTGTGGAAAAGCAAAGCTGGAGAACTAAGTACAAACTTTAATTTCACAATTTCATGTAACCAAAGTTTCTCCAGGCCTCTCTAGCCTGGGGGGACAACTAGAATCCCATCAACACATGGGGACAAAAATTATGAATGCATAAGTACTCACAGCTGTCCCTTCCTTACCCCTGGAGGAACATTCTAGTGTTTCCTGCTTAGCATTCTACCACATCATCCCGATCCTGATAAAAATTCACACCCGTCTTTCAGATCAGATTAATCCGTGCGAGGAGCACCACTGAGAGGGAAGTTTTATCTCAGAAAAGGCTGAGAAAGGGAAGAGGGGAGCAGGAGGCCTGAGTGAGAGAGTGGGAGCTGGGGAGGAAGGGGAAAGGAGATTCAGTGAGTGAGGCTGCAGACTGTAAACTGCATTTCCATTTTTTTTTTTTTTTTTTTTTGCGGTACGCGGGCCTCTCACTGTTGTGGCCTCTCCCGCTGCGGAGCACAGGCTCCGGACGCGCAGGCTCAGCGGCCATGGCTCACAGGCCCAGCCGCTCCACGGCATGTGGGATCTTCCTGGACCGGGGCACGAACCCGTGTCCCCTGCATCGGCAGGCGGACTCTCAACCACTGCGCCACCAGGGAAGCCCTGCATTTCCTTTTGAATGTCACTTGAGAGATACCAGTAAAGACCAGAATTAATGTGCTTTTGATGGCTGGTCTCTGCTCTCTGACAACAGCACCATAGAAGACAGGGCAGGACACTGGGATTTTTTCCCCAACAACATTAACAGCTCCAGTTTCACTGGCTTTTAGCCCATCTCTTCATGAAGGGCCTCAGCCTGTTCCCTAGTTCACAATTTTTTTCTGAGAGTCCTAGATGTTGTCTCTCTTGTAGCCAAGAATTCCAACTGTCATTGTGATGCTGGCCGCTCATGAAGTCACAGGAAGGCAACCCGTATCCTCCGTGACTGCCACAGCTATCCCCGGGAAAGCCCACGGCATGGTCTTCACATGCTCCAAACACCTTCTGTCCTGGTCCCCTGGTCTTTGAGATTAACCAAGGAACTGGTGTCTGAGTTACAAGTCCTTCTCATCTTAATTTTTCTCCCAGATGCATACGAAAAAATGAAAAGTTCCTGGAATTCCCTTGTGGTCCACTGGTTAGGGCTCCACACTTCCAACTGCAGGGGGCACAGGTTCGATCCTTGGTCCAGGAGCTAAGATCCCATATGCTGTGTGGTGCAGCCAAAAAAAAAAAAATTTTTTTTTAAAGTTCTTCCTTTCTTCTTCAGCCAGAAAAACCATCATGCAATTCAAACTCTTGTGGTCCTAGGCCCCAGTGCAAAACACATGTCAGAATCAAGCTGCCTCAGGCTTGGACCTGGCATTAATCAAACTAACCTGCGGCACAATGCAACGAGTTTGAGGCCCTCGCCAGCTCTTCAGTCATGGACTGAACACCTGGAAGGTAACATACTGGAGCTGTGGTGCAGGGCAGGCGGGCAAACCGCAGCTGCCAATACTGGGACTCCTGGGGTCCACGTGCATCGGGAGGAGGGTTGACATAACTACTAGTGTAATTCCTCAGTCGGCTGGACTCATAGTACAAAGATATAGCTGAAAGTGGTTTCTGAGCTTTATTAAGCAGTATTATGTAAATAAGCCAGAAACCTACCGCCAGATGACTGAATTTCAAATATTCAGGAAACTGAGTTGATTATAAACAAGACTACTGACTTACAAAAATGCACTTTGTTCTTGATGTTTGACAAATATAATTTTGCTCCAGTTGTTTAAGACACAGCTTCTCACGGTTGGTGAGGAAACAAATCTGCTGTGAATGTGCAAAGCAGTGACAATGCATAACATGGGGCCTTCGGGCAGCGAGCACATGGTTCACTTCTGCTGACAAGTGAGATCCCTGCCAGACAAAGGAGTGAAGAGGCGCAGGAGTTATGGGAATTTGTTTTACCAAGGGAGAATTAAGGAATGTTTACCAAACGGGTTTTCTGTGTATCCATATTTACTAGCAAAATCCCAGTGTGAATAAGGCCATAAAATCAGTCATTTATTCAGTAGTCCACGTGAGGCACTGTGCTGAGTCCTGATACTAAACCAGAATATTTAAAATAACTGTCGGGACTTCCCTGGTGGCACAGAGATTAAGAATCCGCCTGCCAGTGCAGCGGACATGGGTTCGAACCTTGGTCCAGGAAGATCCCACATGCCATGGAGCAACTAAGCCTGTGCACCACAACTACTGAGCCTGCGCTCTAGAGCCCATGAGCCACAACTACTGAAGCCCGCGCGCCTAGAGCCCGTGCTCCGCAACAAGAGAAGCCACCGCAATGAGAAGCCCGCGCACTGCAATGAAGAGTAGCCCCGGCTCGCTGCAACTAGAGAAAGCCCATGTGCAGCAACGAAGATCCAACACAGCCAAAAATAAATTAAAAAAAAAAAAAAAAAACCTGTCGTAATGTGTGGCCACCTTATGTAGAGTACAGAAAGCCTGTAGCTATTTGCAGCTCCCAGCATTGCAAAAGTCGTGCAAAAAATACAAAGTAAAAAGAATGTCTAGGGCTTCCCTGGTGGTGCAGTGGTTGGGGGTCCACCTGCCGGTGCAGGGGACACGGGTTCGTGCCCCGGTCCGGGAAGATCCCACATGCCGTGGAGCGGCTGCGCCCGTGAACCATGGCCGCTGGGCCTGCGCGTCCAGAGCCTGTGCTCCGCGACGGCAGAGGCCACAGCAGTGAGAGGCCCGCGTACCGCAAAAAAAAAAAGAATATATGTGCATAACTGAGTCACTTTGCTGTACAGCAGAGAGTGGCACAACACTGTAAATCAACTATACTTCAATTTAAAAGAATTAAAAAAAATGCAAAGGAAAACACACATACAGGCACGCGAGCGTGCACACACACACACACACCAGTGCTTTATGGGGATGGAGAAGGAAGCTAAGTTTCCCTTTAATTAAATGATATATTCTCTAACCTTTTAGATAGTTGAAAGCTAATTTAAGCTCTGAAGAAAAGGTACGTCTCATCTATTGGGTCATCTTTGGGATGCTCCCGGGTGACTGCGGATACCAGATGTAATCATTGAAGTGTCAGCATTTTTGTTCTCCTTTTCTGCAGTGACACAGAGAGCTCCATTGTCTAGTCTCTCAGGCGGCTCTTGCTGGCAGATTCCACGTAAAATCACAGAGGGCAATTCTCCTTCGTTGGGGATAGGGACGCTGGGGGTGGAGCTCCCCTCTGCCGAGAGGGCCCGGCCCCAGGTGCTGGGAGGAGACAGAGCTGGGGGCCCGGCACTGGGGCAGAGCTCAGGCTCGGCACCGGCGGCGGGGCAGGACCGCCAAGCATCCCAGTTTCCCTAGGCCAGCCAAACCTCTGTGTCTGTGCTGAAAATCCAGCCTGCAGAGGCTCCTCTCGGATGACACCTAGAGATGACTGAAGGAAACAGAATTCTGGGCAACTGGAAAGAACTTGAGTAGAATGAAAGTAAGGGTTGTCTCCCCTCTGGGTGCATTTCTGGGGTGTCTTGGGTGTGCTCTAGGTGGAGTGGGCAGGTGTTAGGGATAGGAAGGAAGCACTGACAACTCTTCTTGGGAACCTGAGAAAAATCCAGTTAGATTTCTACCTCACAGGATGAAACAACAAAAACGAAATATTTCAGATGGATTTTTTTGTATGTAAACAAATAAGACCACAAAGGAATAAAATAAGAGAATTTCTCAGTAAAAAAAAAATAAAAAAGACTGTGGGCAGAGCTGCAAAAACATTTAGGAGCCCCAACAATACCTTTTGACTGATTAGAGGTGGAAAGCAAGGGAGAAGGAAGTGTTAGGGCTGAGAACCAGATCTCTGGCCTCGCAGATCTGGGGCTCCTGCATCCTTCTCTCTGAAGTGAAAGAAAGGAGGACATTGCCTGAATCACCCATCTCTCACTCCCCACCTGCCCTGGCTGCTCTGTCATCAAACTCTCAAACAAGGCAGCCCCTGAATTCCTTACTATGACAATTACTTCATTTTGCGGCAATTTTTTTTTTTTTTTTGCCTGTGTTGGGTCTTCGTTTCTGTGCGAGGACTTTCTCCAGTTGCGGCGAGCGGGGGCCACTCTTCATCGCGGTGCGCGGGCCTCTCACTGTCACGGCCTCTCCCGCTGCGGAGTACAGGCTCCAGACGCGCAGGCTCAGTTGTGGCTCGCGGGCTTAGCCGCTCCGCGGCGTGTGGGATCTTCCCGGACCGGGACACGAACCCGCGTCCCCTATATTGGCAGGCGGATTCTTAACCACTGCGCCACCAGGGAAGCCCCGCGGCAAATATTGAAAATACTTTTGAACCAAAACATAGGACACCAGATCCCTGGGTGGTCTAAAAGTGGAGGCAGGGCTGTGCCTCCAAATAAGGGTGTAAGGTCCTCGAGATGGTTCCGTTTTTAGGACTCCAAAGGGTGTGCTCCGAGATAGGACCTGAAATACTGGAAGCTCTTTGGTGGGGTGTGTTCCAGGTCCTCAAGTCATTACGAGAACCATGTCTGACCTCACAAACGCACGCTGATAAGACGATTTATCTTATAAATCTCAGGATTCCACAATCTCCACATGTGGCCTCTGAAGGAATTCTTTTTCCAAAACCATTTTTAATCTCATAAAGTCCAAAGAAACTCAGAAAGGACTACCTTATTTCTTTCCTTTGCATTAACTAGGGGAAAAAAAAGTCCCTAATGCATTTCTTTTCAATAGGCTAAAATCCCATTTCCAACCTAATTGGAAATTGCATCAGTCCAGGCCCTTTAGCCAAGATGGGATCGGTAGGAGCCAAGTCCCCACAGCTGAGGTGCTGTGACTGGTGCAGGCGGCGGCTTCCAAACTAGCATGTAAGGGAGCAGTAATCATCTCTCCCTATATTCTCAGGCAATTGAGAGCTATGTTATTTAAGGTTCCACGGGAAGTTATCAATTGTATTGCTTAAATTAATAAATTTTTAAACACCTCCCATCTAATCACACTGTCTTCTTTTGAGTTCTGCCTCTGGCCGTGTCTTATTTGTTGTGGGATGGAGGGTAATTCTCTGTGTCGTTTCTACGTGCGTTGTAACAACTCTTGTCCCAGACCGTCTTTCCAAGGATATTGTACACAAAAAAGCCTTGGAGGATAGAGATGGAGTCTCTTTCAGGGGCTGGGGGCAGATTTGTTTTCTGGCAAGGATAATAAAGGTAATGTCTGTCTCTGGAACAAAGGTTAGGCAGGTTTGCCAAGAGCCCACTATAAGATCGGAGGTTCTCTAAGCTCACAGTTCCTCAGCTTTGACATAAATCCACTGTGTGCATAGCACCCGCCTGTGCCCACCTCGGCATCACCCCCATGGGACTCGGGGCTCAAGAGGAAGCCATGAGAATGTGAAGCTCACGCTGCCTGCTGTGCTGCGAGTAATAACGCCCTTTGTCTCTGACCAGGGGATGTCAATGCCAGCATCAGTGAAGCTGTGACTGGCTCACTTGTTAGCCTGCAAAGAGGGTAAAAATTTCAGACTCCTCACGATATTGACATTATTTTGTCTTGTCATCTCTTTGGGTCATCATTTGACTTGAGGTTGGGGGAAATGCTGGTGAGGACGTGATAAGGACAACAAAAGCAAATTAAGTAGCTAATGTGAGTTTAACGTTGCTCTCGTCAGGGTCCTGCTAGCCTCCTGGCTGTCTTTCCTCTCTCCTTGCCCCCATCAAAGTGAGCATCAGGCCAGTGCACTGCGGGGCACACCATGAGTTCTACAGTGTAGTGAGTGCCTCTGTATACCAACCACTCGGCAATCCATGATCTGTTTCTTACAACAGTTTTGGAAGTTAGGAAGTATCCCTGACCTGAGGCTGAGAAGGGTTAAGAAACTTGTCCAATACCACAGAACCTAGGGATAGAGGCAGGATTCCTACCTGTATTTATCCGGTAGCAAAGCTCACACTCCTCTCACCACAAGCTCCTGCCGGCCCAGTTATGCAAATGAAGTTTCCAGGGAAAACGGAAAATGTTGCAGTGGTTGTGTTGGCCAGTTTGCTTAACTTCCTCTCCTCAAGCGACTGCCACTACCCCATTTCCTGATTTGCTGCCCTATTTTATTTGACCCCTATTACTGCCAATCCACAGCAGTTCCTCTGCCCCTTTCCCATTAGCATCTCTTCTTGAATGTAGAGATATTAATGGTATTTTTTCACAACTGATTTAGAAATCTGTGTGTGTGGAAATGGGCTGAGAAAGACTGAGTTATGCGTGGTCTAAGACAACAATGACAGGAAGTATAAGTTGAACTGACCCTTGAGACCAATGAGAAAGTAATCCATGACCTCAGCTTCCAGTCTGAGGGGTTCAATACGCATCTGCCGGAAGCCTGAGTTGGGAGCTCACGTCTCCACGTCTTCTCCGTGGGGGCCCGTTTGAGGGATGGCTGCCGTCCAGCTCTGTATCTCCAGGAAATGAGGCTTCGATTCCTTACAGTGTTAACTTTAAAGGAAAGGCACATCAATGTTTCTTGAAAGGGGAAGAATGTTTGAAAAAAAGCTGAATGAAAAGACAGAAAAATCCACAGCCCGCTTTCATTTTCAGTCCCCCTGGCACCAGCCTCCGCAAATGTACTGGCTGCAAAATTCCCTGTGGTCTGGGAGCAGGTGGTGGAACATCCAGGTTTCCAGGTTCCTCTGTTTTCCTCGAATTCACCAAACTTCTCAGCCCTGGGAATGCCTTGGGGCGCAGAAAACTTGAAAACAAACACGTGTTTACAAATTCACCCTCACCACCAGTTGTAATATTACTGTATTTTTCCCAGTAGAATTTTTATTCACTGCTGCCTTCAGAATAGTGCCAAGGGCAAACACACTCTAAAATGTATCGAGGGGACTTCCCTGGTGGCACAGTGGTTGGGAATCTGCCTGTTAATGCAGGGGACACGGGTTCGAGCCCTAGCCTGGGAAGATCCCACATGCTGCAGAGCAACTAAGCCCGTGAGCCACAACTACTGAAGGCGCATGCCACAACTACTGAAGCCCGCTCGCCTAGAGCCTGTGCTCCTCAACAGAAGAAGCCACTGCAATGAGAAGCCCGCGCACCACAACAAAGAGTAGCCCTGGCTTGCCACAACTAGAGAAAGCCCATGCGCAGCAACGTAGACCCAACACAGCCAAAAATAAATAAATAAATAAATTAATTAAAAAAAATAAGCCATTTGGGGGGCTTCCCTCGTGGTGCAGTGGTTGGGAATCCGTCTGCTAATGAAGGGGACACAGGTTCGAGCCCTGGTCCTGGAAGATCCCACATGCCACAGAGCAACTCAGCCCGTGCGCCACAACTACTGAGCCTGTGCTCTAGAGCCCGCAAGCCACAACTACTGAAGCCCGCTCACCTAGAGCCCATGCTCCACAACAAGAGAAGCCACCGCAATGAGAAGTCTGCACACCGCAATGAGAAGTCTGCGCACCGCAATGAAGAGTAGCCTTGCTCATGGCAACTAGAGAAAGCCTGCACGCAGCAACGAAGACCCAACGCAGCCAAAAATAAAGAAAATAAATAAATAAATTTATTTATTTTTTTTAAAAAAGAAGCTATCTGGAGAGACAGAGATGCAAAAGACCAGAGACTATAAGAGGAATACAGAGATGGTTTCTAAATGCTGGGGAATGAAAAATATTGCTACATGGGAATAACTGGATTGATCCCAATTGCTGAGGCTAATCAAGAAGGCCCAGTGTCGGACAAGAAATTTGAAAATTCTTTTCTTTCTACTTGGATGTTTCTTCTTACTCAACAGTTCTCATTCCGTTCAGGCCATATAGCCTGGGTTTTCTGACTGGTGAGGGGGTAAAATAAAGAGAGCAATGATGAGAAGAAAGATGGGGAACAGGCCTAGCCTGGGAGGGGACATCCAAGGCCAGCTCCCAAAACAAAAGAAAAGTCAAGAATGAGGGCAGCTTTGAGTCTGTTTACCAATAGCCTATGGCCACTTCTACACACAGTCAAACCCACCACAGGCCACTGCTCTGGTTGATATAAATCACCATCACTGTATGTCTCCTCACTATGAATGACGCTGCCAAGCCATATGACGGCAGAGCAGTAGCTTCTCTCATCGTCCAAAACTATTAGGGGGGGTGTGTGTGTGTGCGCGCGCACCTGTACATGCTTCCATGTGGCCAAAACGTAGAAGTGAGAAATCCCTAGCCCAGTCAGATTTGGCCTTCAGTGTTATTTTATTTTGGCTTGTGGAACAAAGTTTATTTCTTGTTTATGTTTTAAATTTGGGGTTTTTGCTTTCGTTTTGGTGTGAAGAATGTGACACAGCTTTTAAAGTAATAGTATCTTAAGACGAGATATGAGATGTCATGAAAGTTGGGTACGACGTTAATATGACTCTGTGTATTTCTTTCTAATACATATATTTCTGCCTGTGTCTCTGGGCCTGGGCACATCTTGCTATGCTTTTGTTCCTGCATCACTTCTTTTTTTTTTGCGGTAGGCGGGCCTCTCACTGCTGTGGCCTCTCCCGTTGCAGAGCACAGGCTCCGGATGCGCAGCCCCAGCGGCCATGGCCCACGGGCCCAGCTGCTCCGCAGCATGTGGGATCTTCCTGGACCGGGGCACGAACCCGTGTCCCCTGCATCGGCAGGCGGACTCTCAACCACTGAGCCACCAGGGAAACTCCTGCATCACTTATTTTATACTGTCTCTATTTGTCTATTTCCATCTGTCTCTTCTGTGTTTGCCTCTTTTTCCCACACTTTCCTTTTTTCCCATTCATTTATTCAAAGTTACATTAAATGGCAACCACTGTATATTGTTTCTAAGAATTATCAAATTCCTCTTCCCTCCAACTCTGAATCAAGTAGCTTTTTCATGCAGGTACTTCAGTTGATCTTTGAAAGTTCAGTGCCCTTGAGAAAAAAAATGTTCTTGACTATTTCCCTGACCCGGGATGGAGTTTTCCAGAAACGTCCATCATGTCAACCCTATATTGATATACACAGAATGCTGATGCCTTTCAAGGCTAGTGAGAAATAAGTCGGTAAAAGGAGAACCCAGACTCTCAGGTGCAGAGAGGAACAAGACAATGTAAAAATGAAAATACATGTAAAAATGAGACATTTAATTTTACTCTCTGATTTTAAACTTTGAAACATGAAACGCATAGCTCTATAAAGCATGGAGCAGGAACTGAAAATGTGACAACCTGGTCAAAGTTTGAATTTTTCCAAATCTACAAACAAGGCTTTTTGATTTTAAAACGATTCAGACCTGTGACTGGGACGTTCCCTAATTTATTTCTCAGAAAACAGACCTCCGAAGGGCCTCAGGCTACAAAGCTTCCAGAATCCTGACACCAGCGAGATCTGCAGAGCCAGCCGGCACCACCTCGCAGGCAGTCAGTACTGAATACACGCGGGTTGAAATTCATTAGAGAAAAAATAAGTATGCTGGAAATTAGTTTTACCCTGGAATATACTATTGCACTTTCTAAGAATCTCTCGATTGCCTATAATTGCTGGAAGGCCTCATGTTTCACACCAATGATTCCAGTATTAGTGGGAAACTCAGAAGACATGAGGAAAGACTGAATTCATTATTAATGAAGGACTGCCGCCCTCTGAGGAAACACAGTGCACTTAACGCCCAGCTTACCTCATCTTCCTCAATAAACCCATGCTCTCTAATTGTAAACGGCATCCCTTGGGAGGCTCCCTGGAGAGGATGACAGCCAATTAACAAGCACACTTTGGCCTTAATTAAGCTGCCTTTTCCTGTCTGTGATACTACCTCAATATCAATGGAGACGGTTGATGGTTGATGCTTTATTTTACTCCCATTACAGAACTGAATTCCAAGTTAATTCTTTTAAAACACGATCCAATTAAAGCTTTTATTATCTAATGAAATGCATATATTTTTTATTTTAAATGAGAAGGGGAATTCACTTGCAAGATTAATTTCTTTTTGGCCTCCCCCTTTTCCCTCTCCTTCTTAACTCATGGTCTATGAGGGTATTAGTTTGCTAGGGCTGCTGTAACAAAGTGCCACAGGCTGGGTGGCTGAAACCCCAGAAATTTATTTTCTCAGAGTTCTGGAGGCTAGAAGTTTGAGATCAAAGTGTTGGCAGGATTGGTTTCTTCTGAGACCTCTCTCCTTGGCTTTTTCATGGCCATCTTCTCCCTGTGTCTTCACATCATCTGACCTTTGTCTGTGTCCAAATTTCCCCTTCTTATGAGGACACCAGTCAGATTGGATTAGGGCCCATCCTAATGGACTCATTTTAGCAAAATCACCTCTTTAAAGGCCATTTCTCCAAATATAGTCACATTCTGAGGTACTAGGGGTTAGGACTTCAAAATATAAAATTTGAGGGGACACAATTCAGCCTCTGTGAGGATGTGGTGACATTTCGAGGGAGAGGCAGTAGAGTATATGGTTAGGGGCACTGCTTCCAGAGCCAGACCGTCTGGGTTCAGATCTCAGCTTTCCCACTTCCCCCTGTGTGACTTTGGGCAAGTCACTTAAGTTTTCTGCCCTTTATTTCCTCCATCTGTAAAATGGGTTAATAATGATGCCCCCCTCAGGGGGTTTTTATGAAGAGTAAATAAGTGCTTTATACATAGAAAGCCCTCTATAAATGTTTGCTACAATTATTTCAAGCTTTTTCCTTAAAATGCTTAAAGAGGGCTTGTAGATTTTCCTCATAAGGGAAATGAATGCTGTGTAAATGTACTATAAAAATGTGAAGAACATCTTGATCCCCAGTGTCATGAATTGAGACGATTATTTTAAAATTTTCTTTTACATTCGTAATTTTATACTCAAAATATATAATGACTCTTGTGTTAGGGCATGAAATGGATTTGGGCCATATGTGGCAGATTTTAGTCAAGACTATACCCTCCCACCGTCTTCACCCCAGTCCTATATCTTCTCCTCCATCCAAACTGAAGGCAGGTTTCAAGTGTGTGGCTTGTTCTACCTGAGCAGACCTGGTCCAAGATCAGGCTCTCCAAATTCGGATGCCTTCATTTTTACAGCAAAACCCTAATTCTGGACCAATATCCTTCTTTACTGCTATACACTGGTAGCTAAGTCTTTCTGGAGAAAATCTCTGACCACATGGCTAAGTTCTACTAAAATATCATGATCTCCATCCTCTCCTGGGCCTTCTGCACCACGGCATCTTTTCCTTATCCTTGGTCCTCATCATCTCCCATTCCCCTAGGGAGCTATTCCCCACTCTTACCTCTGCATCTAAGTCTTGTACTCAAAGCACACCTCTCTCTTGGCCCCTGATAACTTTTTTACTCTTCACCAGGAACACAGTGGTTCTAGCAACACCAAACTGCTTAATTCCACACACACCACGTTGACTCTCCTCTGGGCCTTTGCTCTTGCACAGAAAATGCCTTCTTTTCCCAGGCTCCTCTGCCTTTGTCTGACTTGCTTTTACTCTTAAGACTTGCCTCAGAGCTTCCCTGGTGGCGCAGTGGTTGAGAGTCCGCCTGCCGATGCAGGGGACACGGGTTCGTGCCCTGGTACGGGAAGATCCCACATGCCGCAGAGTGGCTGGGCCCGTGAGCCATGGCCGCTGAGCCTGCGCATCCAGAGCCTGTGCTCCGCAACGGGAGAGGCCACAGCAGTGAGAGGCCTGCGTACCGCAAAAAAAAAAAAAAGACTTGCCTCAAACATCGTGTCCTCCTCGCTTAAGCCTTCGTCCGTCAGCAGTCCTGCCTCGCCTGAGCTGGTGCTTCCATCACTCCCTGCATACGTCTCCAGCACTGTTCTTACGACACTGGTATACGATTTATCTGTTGATGGCTCCATCTCTCCCAACAGACTGAGCTCCTTGCCGCCAGAAGTCCTGTGTGTTCATTACTGAATTTCACTGTCCAGCACAGTAGATGTTCCAAACGAGTCCTGTCTTTCCTCCAGGACACAGGCTGTATTGAAATCACTTGTGTGCTAAGCTCTTGAGGGACAGGGGTCAGACTTAACTGTTTTTCTTCTTTTGTCAATCAGGGTTCTTAGCTGTGAAGAACAAAACCCATCTGTGTTGCTTTAAGTATGCAAGGATTTTGCTAAAAGGAATTGGGTAGCTCACTGAACCAGTGGGAAAATCAGAAAGTAGGTATGAAAAAAGGAAACTAAAAGCAACCAGGACCACACTCAGAATCACACCACCAAACCAGGCCACCTGATGTCCAGAATGCACTGTGGTCCCGCTGGCACTGCCGACTGTTCCTGGAAACAACGGGCTGCTGCAGCATCTGCCGCAGGCCTCCCCCTTGCTGGATTACCCACCTCGCCCTACTTCCTGGCCTCTCTGGCTCCCAGGTGCACCAGGGTGCACGCACCTGATTGGCTAAGCCTCAGTCAAAGCGCCCATGCTCAGAATGAAGGTGAGTAGCTGATGTTTCCAGCCTGGTCAGAGATGGTGAGGTAATTCCTCAAATAAGGAGGGTGGCTCAGATAATGGTGGCCAGACAATAACAAATATCTACTACAGATCCCTCAGGCTTAGCACAGTCTGACAAACAGTAAGTGCTAAGTAAAGGCAGATTAAAAAGTAAAGTATGAATGAATCGCCTCTAACTGTGTTTCCAGAAACCCTCTTTTTTTACTGAATAAATTTGACATATAACATTGTGTACATTTAAGGTATACAGTGTTACTTTGATACATTTATATATTGCAATATGATTCCCATTGTAGAGATATTCATCACACTACATAATTACAGTACAACACTGTTGTCTACATTCATTATACCGTGCATTAGATCTCTATGGCTTATTCGCTACTTGTTGCAAGTTTATACCCTTAAACAACATCAAACTTGTCCCTGCCCAGTCCCATCTCCTGGTAACAATTTTACTCTGTTTTTTACAAGGTTACCTTTTTTAGATTCCACATTTTAGTGAGATACAGTATTTGTCTTTCTCTGTCTGACTTGTCTCACTTAGCATAATATGCTTAAGTAAATACAATGAAATATTATTCAGCCATGAGAAAGGAGCCTATCCTGCCATTTGCTCCAGAAACCCACTTTGCCAAAGGGGAGTCTCGACCTGGCCCTACAATCCATATTTTTGAGGAGAAGGAGACGGGAGGGAAAGGATGGGAGAAAAAAACACTAATATGTGTTAAGTGTCTGGGATGTGCCAGGCACTGTGCAGACACTTTAGACACATCCCTACTAGTGATACAGTCCTTGCTAGATTGTGATGTGCAAGAGTGGTACCAACCACGTCTGTCTTACCATTTATCGTATCCCCAGTGCCTAGCACGGTGCTGGCACACAGTAAGTAGGCCCTTGATAAATACTTGTTGGTGTTGAACAGTCCTACAAAGGTGAAACTGTGCCGTTTTGTTGATGTTCAGATCAAGTACCTCTGGCAGTCACAAAGCTAGTGAGTAGCAGCTCTGTCTGGCACCCAACTCCACGCTCTTTCTATTGTCACACCTGCATGGATGCTAAAATCTGGATTGCCAAAATGCAGGCTATTGGGAGGAGTGATGTTAGCATCATGGCAGAATAAGATGTCCCTTATTTTTATCCCCCTTTAACATCTAAGATTTGGCCTCTATCCATGGACAAAAGTGCCTCTGGGAGCTATGGGATCCAGCACCATATGCCAAGGGAGCCAGAGGCATCTCACCCACCCGTGCATTGGGTAACAGGCAGAAGACACTGGTATGGGCTGTGCAGCCAGCAGGAGTCTGTGAACCAGCTCCAACCCCTCTGGGCCACAGTCTGAGAGCACCTGGAAGATGCTGACTGTGGCAGATACCCATGGATGAGACAGCCTTAGTAGAAGTTCAAGTTTCTAGAGGAGAAGTTCCAGCACTCTGTTGGTGCAAAAAAATAAAAAATAAAAAAATACAAGTTTGGATGTGTTGGAGTGGGTAAGAGGAACTTTGCCAAGTTCCTGCCCTCCCAGGCAGCCCAGCTTAGAGAAGGAAGAGCCCAGGGATCCCTCTGGTGGGGGACTGGGGGAGTGGTGAGTGAGCGTCTGGCTGTCCCAGCTGTGCAGGACGCTGCTAAAGAAACCATCTCTCCAGAGCTGCACCCAGAGTACTGAAGCAAGAGTTCCATGATTAGGGGGAGGGAGGAGGTTGGGAAAGAGGCAGATAAGCATATCAGAGGGCATTAAAGGGACACGGTTCCTGCTGACTGTGTTCTAAACTCCAGCAGAAAGCCTGCTTATGAACTGCTGGGGAAACCTCACCAGAGGATCCCCCAACTGGCTTGTGGGTACCCCTAACACCTTGAGGGCCAAACCCACACCTACTGTAAAGCTCCTACAAGAAAACAGTGGTTTCTGTAATGACCTATATGGGAAAAGAATCTAAAAAAAGAGTGGACATATGTATAACTGATTCACTTTGCTGTACAGCAGAAACTAACACAACATTGTAAATCAACTATACTCCAATAAAAAAAATTTTTTTAAATAGGAAAAAAGAAAAGAAAAAACAGTGGGTAAGTTTCTTGACATAGGCCTTTGCAATTTTTTTGGATTTGACACCAAAAGCAAAAGCAACAAAAGCAAAACTAAGCAAGTGGGACCACATCAAACTAAAGAGCTTCTGCATGGCAAAAGGAACCACCAACAAAGTGAAAAGGCAACCTACCAAATGGGTAAAGATATTTGCAAATCATACTCCTGGTAAGGGGTTAATATCCAAAATACATTTAAAAAATCATACAACTCAATAGAAAAAAACTTCAACGATTTAAAAATGGAGAAGCTGAATAAACATTTCTCCAAAGAGATACAAATGGCCAACAGGTACATGAAAAGATGCTCAATGTCACTAATCATCAGGAAAATGCAAATCAAAATCACAATGAGCTATCACTTCACATCTATTAGAATGGCTATCATCAAAAAAAAAAAAAAGAGAGAGAGAGATAACAAGTGTTGATAAGGATTTGGAGAAAAGGGAACCCTTGTGCACTGTTGGTGGGAATGTAAATTGGTGCAGTCACTATGGAAAACGGTATGGCAGTTCCTCAAAAAATTAAAAGTAGAATTACCACATGATCCAGCAATTCCATTACTGGGTATATACACAAAGGAAATGAAAACAGGATCTGCACCACCATGTCTGATGCAGCATTATTCACAGTAGCTAAGATATGGAAACCACTGAAGAGTTTATCAATAGAGGAATAAAGAAGATGTACACATAAACAATGGAATATTATTCATCCATGAGAAAGGACATCCTGCCCTTTGCAACAACATGGATAAACCTCGAGGGCATTATACTAAATGAAATAAGCCAGACCAAGAAAGACAAATATTGTAATGATATCACTTATATGTGGAATCTAAAATAGCTGAACTCATAAAAACAAAGAGTAGAAAGGTAGTTACTAGGGGCTGGGGAGTGGAAGAAATGGGGAGATGTTGGTCAAAGGCTACAAACTTACAGTTATAAGGCAAATAAGTTCTGGAAATCTAATGCACAGCACGGTGATTACAGTTAATAATACTGCATTAGATTCTTGAAAGTTGCTAAGAGATTAGATCTTAATTGTTCTCACCACAAAAAAGAAATGATAATTATGTGATATGATGGAGGTACTGGCTAGCTCCACAGCAGTAATCACACACTATATAAATGTACCAAAACAACTGTTGTACACCTTAAACTTACCCTATGTAATATGTCAATTATACCTCAATGACAAAAAAATAATGCAGGCTATTGCTTGTGGGAGATTCTGGGCACTTTTTTAAAGCTTCTGATTAACAAAAATCTATCTGAGGGCCTTGTGGATTGGAGTCTGACTCTCTGTCCCCATCTCCCAAAGGAATCGCGTGATGGAATGTATATTCTTTCAGAGTACAGCTTCTATGAAACGGACTCTGACCTCATGTCTCAGAGGGTTTCAAAACCCTGCTGCTGCCGGCTCTTCAGGCACACATTATCAAAGTCTTCAGAAGATGGAACCTGTCCCACAACGACCGAATGGGGTGCCCGCTGAGGTGCTCCCACCTGCTCTGGTCCACCCCTCAGGTGGCCTGTGTGTCTGCTGCTGGAAGTGCCCGAGGAGGCTGATTGCGGAAGAAGTGTTTTCATGATGAGAGTTGAATGCAGGCAGGTCTTCAGCTTCTGCTGGTGAGTTTAGGCGTTCCAGCCTTTTCAGTTCCCCTACCAGAGATCCTTCATGCCCCCTAGCGGTGTGAGCAGAACAGGCTGGCCTACATTCCCTTTCAGGGGGACTTGGCTTGTCAGAGCCACGTTTGTTCAAGCAAGTAAGCACAGGAAACGGACAGACAAAAACCCCTTCTGGAGGGTTATCTAGGGTCCCATGCCTGAAAGCTTTTTAATGAGGAAAAGTCCTCCAGGAAAAAAGTATTTGCACACATTTGATGGAAAATAAAAAGGGCCCTTTGGTTGGGCCACACCTCGCCGTCCTCCACGGCAGCCTTCTCAGTGTGTTCTACGTGGACGGTGCCCAGAGCCCAGCACGGGTGATGGCCCTCCTGGCGTGGCGGAGTACAACTGCCCTGGAGTGTTACTGCATCTTCTTAGGTGCTGAACCAGGGCTGAGGTGTGGAGGAGTCCCCTGCTTCGGATATGGAGCAGCTGCCCAAGTCTGCTTGTAGAGGAAAGGGACCTGTGCTCAGCCCAGCACTGTTGCCCTGGCTTAGTGACCCTAGGAGAGGGCTGCCCACACGTTTCCTTCTGAAAGCACATGATGACTAAATGGGAGATGAGCCAACGCCCTTATGACTTTGGCCTTGCCCTGACATAGTCACATTTCCTTTGGGAGCTGTCATGATATAGCTGACGGGGCACTGGTTTTGAAATCAAACAGTGCCTCCTCCAGAAGCCATTTGTTAGCTGTGTGACCTTGAAAAATTAACACAGTCCCTCTGATCATGTTTCCATCTGTAAACAGGGTTAATGATACCTTTCTTACAGAATTGCTGCGAGAACTAAATATCTATCATCTAACCATCTATCTGTATCTCATACATATGGACTCACACACATACATGAAGTGTCTAATAGGATGCCTAGCACATAGCAGGTGTTCAATACCAGTCAGCTCCTTCACCTTCCCATATCGTCACAATCGTCCACTCTCAGATCCCTCTGTGCCTGGGAGAAGAGCGGTCCACACATGTCATGAGGCAGGACGCCATCACCACCCTGGCATCTGCACATATGGCTCTTGCTCCAGAGAGGAGTGAACAACCAGACTCAGTTCATCTGCTTCTGAAACTTCTCAGGTCTAAATTTGTATTTGGCAGGCTTGTTTCTGTTTGTCTGTTTTGGCTTGTTTGGAAATGACACTGGAGATCTGGTGCTTGGGATTTCTTCTGTACTCCAGCCTTAGAAGGACACAAACAATCTCATTTTTCTATAGTGAGTGGGAGTTGCCTTTAACCCCCTGAGATTCTCATCTGACCCAGAGACTACCAAGTTCCCTTCACTGACTAAAAAAGAACTTAGAGTTGGTCGTGGGTGCTAAGAGGGCAGGGTGTGGTGACAACAGGCCCTCCAGTAAGGAGGGGACTCACTAGCGTCAGCGCCCAGCAGCTCTGATCACATCCTCTTCCAGCATCACGTGCAAAAACGCTCTCATCTCAGCCACACCTGGAGGGTGTTCCCTCCACGTGCTAACACCAACCTTAGTGCGGATAATCGTAAGTCTCAAGGAGATAAAAAGCAGGGAAGGAGAGCAGCCTGCTGACCTTTACACTCTCCACTTGGCATCAAGATTTGCTCTTCTGCTTTTGGTCCTGGAATCCTAAATCCCTCTATTCTTGGGGGCAGGGCAACTTTTTAGGAGCAGTTCTGTTTCTCATAATTATCCAAGCCTGACAACAGATTAGCTGTGGTTAGTTAGCACGATGACATGCACTACATCTATCCCTTAAATCCGATGATGAAATCAATGAAGAAAAGGCTTTCAAACACACACATCTCAAAACTGACCTTAATAAGATACGTCCTATTTTTGTCAGGTGCTTTCCCTACATGGCACAAAGCTCCCTTCGAGTCTCCTGGCTCCAAGGAGAAGCAGCCTCTTGTGTCTAGTCAACACTAACCGAGAAACACTGGGAAAAGAAGAGAGAGAAATGGGGAAGTGTAGACAAATGGTCATTCTTCCCTCAAATGTCTTAAATGTCTCATTCAACAAATATTTATCGAGCAACAACTATGTGCCAGGAACTCTTCTAAGAATTGGTCCATCAGTGAGTAAAACAAACAGAAACCCCTGCCCTCAAGGAGCTTACACTCTAATGAGGGTAGACAGACGGTGCCATGCATGCTGTGGCAAAAAGACAGATCAGTAACGTTGATCCCGCCATTATTTAAAAATTTGATATTTTGCTCCTCGTGGATTTTTTTTTTTTTTTTGTGCTTTGACTTTTAAAAGTATTGCATCAGGGCTTCCCTGGTGGCGCAGTGGTTGACAGTCTGCCTGCCGATGCAGGGGACACAGGTTCGTGCCCCGGTCCGGGAAGATCCCACGTGCCGCGGAGCGGCTGGGCCCGTGAGCCATGGCCGCTGAGCCTGCGCGTCCGGAGCCTGAGCTCCGCAGCGGGAGAGGCCACAACAGTGAGAGGCCCGCGTACCGCAATGACAGCTCACAGCTGAGTCCCCGCCCCCGGAGATTACCCTCAGCGCAGAGCCCTAGCCCAAGGACAGGCCCTCTCCCCAGGGGCAGCCTACATCCGATGATTGATCCACGTGGAGAAAGAAGATCCAGAACCCTAGAGGCCAGATGACAATGCTTAACTGTCAGAAGCAAGGTGGGAGTAAACGCCCCACTGAGGAGCAGGGTCAGAACAGCAGGGAGACACTCACACAGAGCTGTGGAAATGGCTGGAGCCCGGAGATGAGTCCCGAGATCAAACTATACACAGTGTTTTCAAAGTGTAGTCTCTGACCAGTAGCATCAGCATTGCCTGGAAAATTGTCAGAAACCAATTCTCAGGCCCCAGCCCAGACCTCCTCAGTTAGAAACTCTGGGGGGTGGGGACCAGCAATCTGTAGTTTAACACGGCCTCCAGGCACTCCAGATGCACTGGTCAAGAGAAAGGTTCTGGAAGAGGCTGAGGGCAGCTGTGCCAATAAAGTCAGAATTCTCTGACCAGCTTCTGGACCTGGATTAAGTTTTGGACTTGGAGCCCATTGACTGAAGCAAAGGTCAGGTCCTTAGGTAGAAGTACCCTGCAACACCTTGGCAAGACTATATGACACTGATTACCCCAGTCCTTCTACAAAGGGACTGGCAGGTATTTACCTGGGTAACTATACCCTGGGGAAAGGAAATAGCCCAATACTTAATACTTTGAGAACCACTGGACACAAGGTCTGAGTTGAAAAATGATACCCAGTATGATACAAACACGTTCCCCCGGTAGAAAAAATGTGTGTGTGGGCCAGGTAATAGATGGACCCAGGTCTACTTCAGAGTAGGCTGACATAGATAATACTGGGAAGTCGCCAGAACACTCACATATCCACACTGGTTCCTTAGCCTGTGAATGAACGTGGGAAAGGACAAGTGGGAGCCTCTGAAGCTCCCCCTCTACTCCCCCTCTGAGCAAGGCTGCAAAGTACACACATCCCAAGGCAAAGAGCAGAGAGTAGCGCCACCCTTAAAGACCTAAAGGAAGCAGAGTGGTGATCCCCATCGATTTCCATTTAATTCATCAGTCTGGCCTCTACAAGAATTAGATCGGGGAAAACGTCAGCAGAGTACCCCAAGCTCCATTAACCTGTAGCGCCAACGGCAGCTGTTGTGCCAGATGTGGTATAAGCCCCGGCCGCGCGCCTACCCCTCAGCCCCCCACCCCCTGCCCACAGCAGCTGATCTGGAGGCAGCAACTGATACTCAGGGTCTCTCTCCTCTACCATCCATTCTAGATTTCCCTCACCCTTGGTTAGCACCTGTGACAGACAATAAACTAAATGAGTAAATGTTATAGTATGTCAGAGCATAAGAATGCTACAGAAAAATTAAGGAAGGGGAAGAACGTTTTGCAATTTTGAAGGTAGGTAGTCTTCATTGAAGTGACATTTGAGCAAAATCCTGAAGGAAGTGAGGAGTGATTACCTTCAGAGAAAAAGCCCTCCACAGACAGAAGAGCAAGTGAAAAAGCCCTGGGGCTGCTTCATGTCTGGAGAATTATAGGAACCAGCATGGTTAGTGTTTGATGTCAAAAAGGTAGCACGTGGCCAGATGTGCAGGGCCTTAGAGATCAATATTATATGGACTTTGGCTTTTACCCAGGATGAGATGAGAGCTGCTGGACGGTTTGAAGTAAGAAGTAGTATTACCTGACAGGTTCACTCTGATTACTGTGCTGAGAATAGCCTGTAGGGAAGCACAGTGAGAGAGTATAGTGGCTTGGACTGGTGTGAGGGCAGCAAATGTGGTGAGAAGTGTACAGATTCTGGATATATATATTTTTTTCTTTTTAAAGATTTTTTTTTGATGTGGACCATTAAAAAAAAATAATTATTATTTATTTATTTTTGGCTGCGTTGGGTCTTTGTTGCCGCACGTGGGCTTTCTCTAGTTGCAGTGAGCGGGGGCTGCTCTTCCTTGCGGTGCGCGGGCTTCTCATTGTGGTGGCTTCTCTTGTTGTGGAGCACCGGCTCTAGGTGTGAGGGCTTCAGCAGTTGTTGCACACAGGCTCAGGAGTTGTGGCTTGTGGGCTCTAGAGCGCAGGCTCAGTAGTTGTGATGCATGGGCTTAGGTGCTCCACGGCATGTGAGATGTTCCCGGACCAGAGCTCGAACCCGTGTCCCCTGTTAACCACTGCGCCACCAGGGAAGTCCCTAGATATATTTTCAATAGAGATTGCACAGGATTTGCTAACAGATGGGGTGTGAGGTACAAGAGAAAGTAAATGGTCAAGGATGACTCAAGTTTTTGGCCTAAGCAATTGGAAGGATGGAGTCTCTAATTTCCCAAGATGGATAAATCTGGGAAATGAACACATTTGATGGGGACAAGATCAGGAGTATTATTTGAAATATGTTGAGGTGGAGGTATATTGACTAGGAGTTGGATAGAGGAGTCTGGAGTTCAGGAAAGGAATCATCAGCTGACCAATAGGTTTGGGGAGTCCTAAGACTCAATGAGAACATTAAAGGTCTGGGAGAGAAGGAGAAACTAGGTAAGGAGAAGAAAAGCTGAGACCAGAAGAGGTTAGTAAAGAAAACCACAGGCATGTGATGTCCTGGAGGCCAAGTGACAAAGGATTCCAGGGAGGGGACAGGAGTCAGCCACACCAAATCAAGTAAGATAACTGCTGCTCAGTGATCATTCAGCCCTGGAACCCAATTCCCCCGATTCCCAATTTTGCTGTGCTACCAGTCTCCTTGATGTATCAGTAGGCACTGAAAAAGTTAGATCTGAAATATTAAGCAGTCTTTCAACACTGGTTTATTACGGAAGCCCTAAATTAAACCAACTTTGTCCCCACATCGAAGTGTGCCCGATGCAAATACTTGCTTTCTGGTGGTTCGATTCAGCCAAGGCTTAAGGTTCCAACGAAACCTAAAGAAGAGCGGCCTAAAAACCATTTACACTCACAAGATAAATAACTTACACCCTACTCCTTAGTGAGATCAGGCCCAGCGTGCATATCCTATTTCCCTTGTTGTTCTATATCTTGCATCAGAGTATTTACGTAGACACAGGAACAGTTTACTTGAGTTTAAGTTAACATTTCTGTCAAGTTCATGTTTACAAGTATTACCTTCAGATGCATTTTTAAGTCTTTAAGAGGGAAGACGGTGGAGCTGATATAAGAACAACAGAAGAGTTACCACAGTTTCCTGTGTGTGTCCTCTGAGTGGCAGTGAAGGGAATGAGTGTGGTTAATGCTCCCCCATATACCTGGGGTGGAGGGCTGCTTCGCCACTTGCAAGATGGGTCATAGACAGCAAAACCTCTACTGGAGAGAGTACTAATGTGAGCCAGGAGCCTTCTTTTACCTTTCCTGAATGTTAACAATATGGAAAGCAGACATGGAAAATGTTATTCTGAACACTGAGGAATACACACTGGCCTCGCCTTCCACATTTTGAGCTTGTCAGATTTGGAACTAGGGTGTCTGATAAGCTGCATCTGAAAGATGGTCCCAGGTAGTCCCTAGACTTAGACATTCATCAGGGTAGGTAGGTTCTGAACACCCAAGTGTTGTGGATTGGCTGAAAGTGAGCTCTAGGGATCTTCCTTGTGGCTGACCTAAGATTTTCTCTAGAACTGTTCTTCCAGTAATTCCACCAGCTAGGCAGATTTAGCACTAGGGGAAGGCATAGAAATCAAATACAATACACACATAAAGAATACGTAGGTTTGCAAGAATTAAAACCTGTCAATCAAGAATAGATCTCTATTATTATAGTTTTGGTATACCTTCAAAAAACAGTTTACAGTTTGGCTGAGTTAAGCCAAAGGGTTAAAGATATCAGAATAACATGCTTGTTTTGTCTGTATTTCTAAGAAACACTAAAAATTAAAATAATAAAATCCCTATTATAAATTTTAGAATACCACATATACACTGAAAAGTATATCTTTAACAATGTCAGAAAACTCAACTCTTTTATGTAGTTATGATAGAATTAAGATCCTGGTTTGGTCCTCTCGAAAAGAAAATTAGGTACAGCTTTTATTGTGTTTATATAATTTTACATTATTAAAATGTTTTCAAGGAGTCCACTGGCCTGAAAAAATTATATCCTGACATGTTGATTCAGAATTAAAGGTTATTTTTATACTTTCCTTTATTGACTAAAAATATGATTTTTGAGACTGTATATATTTCCCCTGAGACATGTGTTTTTCCTTGGTACACACATTAAATACCATATAAGAGAAAGTCTTAGTGGTTGTGAAATCACACAGTATATAAAAAAGTAGGACACAGCAGGATAAAATGTGACCTCAGGACATTAAACATTTTCGGCTCTGAAACTAAGGGACCCCACAGTAGTGGCAGTACTGACTTCCCCATGCATCCCCAAAGCCCTGTGTTCGGCCTTTAATACTGTTTGTCACTAAAGGAATAAAGTGCCTTGGGGTAGTGGATTCTATGACTTGAGTTGGGAAAAAAAATAAAATGAGTCTGGAACATGCTGTTGTTTTCCGATAGCTTGGGTGCTTTTGGGAAAGTCAGAGTCTTAAAAGGACATTGGTGTGAACATAAAGGGACTTCCCATTGACTGAGTTGTAAGAATTTGCACATCAAAAACAAGTACAGAGGTGGTTATAACACGAAACTAAGCTGTGACAGAAGTTTATTTTTTTTAATAAGTAGGGGAGCAGTCATATTGAGTAGTTTATTTCTTCTAATAATTATGTCTGTTTATAATATTTACATATATAGTCATTGCTCTCTGGGTAAGCACTGAAGAATAAACACATGGAACTTGTAACTTGACCAAATGATCCTGGCAGAAGAAGGTACTAAAAAAAGTAGGGTGGATTTATTAGCACAAATAATAGGACATATGGTGAGATAATACCAGGTAGAAGATGGCATAGACGGTCATATACAGTAACTAAGGAAGACAGACAATTCAACACTGTATTTTAAAATGTGAATTACTCAGTGTCCTGAAGAGACAAGTTAACTACATGAAACTAAGTGCTCTACAATCAAGATTGAAATGAAAGCTCTAGAATACAACCATATTAAATGATAAAAAACAGAACAGATCAAAATACCCTAACAGCAAATCAATAGGTTAGGAATTATCAGCCATGCCCAGCTTCATACATCACTACTGCAAAAGATACCAAGTTTCAAAGACAATAATTTATAAGAAAGGAACTTAAAAGTTTACCATAAAAAAAGTCAGCTCGACACTGTGGCTCAAGTTTGAAATACCCTAGTCTTCACAATCAGACCATATCCAGGCCAAGAGTCACCAGTCAACAACCCAGATGCTTTGCTTTTCCTTTAGTTCTCGTAAGAATGCTAAAACTCAGGGAAGTACTAATACTTAAAAATTAGGACTATATCACATTAAGAATCATACTACACTGGGAAGTTAGTAAAGTACAGAAATAATGAAGAAATTACCTAAACCATAGCCTTGATGTTTTAGGATAGGTTTATGTGAATGTGCAATAATAACTTATAATCACTGCTTACGTATGTTGTTCATCAGCTGCTTAAGGTGTTTGAGGATTTCAAGACTCATCCATACTAAATTTGTACTCATAGTTTAAAATTTTTCAGAAAATTTAATTAGTCAATTTTGGAATTAATGTTTAAACGCTCAAGAAAAATTAGGTTCCTAATTTTTTTTCTGTATGAATTTAATGAAGTGATCATTAGACAAAGTACATATAGTTTTCAGTATTCCTCATGTCTAAAGTCCCTCAGACAATGAAAGATTCTATTATCATTTTCCAAGTTCAAACTTCAGAAGAGAACGTCTATAATTATGAAATCCTAACAAGCCTTGCTAGAATCTAAAAGAAAAAGTTACTCTAAAAGCATTTAAGAAAGACAAAGCTTGAGTGGTCTTTTCCTACCAAACACAGTTATTGCTTGGTTTTAAAGACAAATGAATCATAACTTAGTAGGAATCATGTTTCCATGTTAACCACTTGGATGGATGCCATGATATATGACTGAGACTACTGGACACTCTCTTCGTCCAACTGTAGGATTTAAATTGTATTGAAGGTAAGTCCCCAAGACATAAAAAAGAATCTGAAGCACAAACTGTTGGCTCAAGAAAGAAAGGAAGACGCAAAAGGTCAAAGGGACCCCAAGAAAGCTACTATTTGACCAGTGGCCAGATCTCTATGACTATCATGGAACTGTGAGAAGACCTCTCAAAGAAACAAAAGCTTCAGTCATATTTAATCTGACACATGAGAATAAGTACAAAAAATTATTAAAAAATCACATGATTTTGGCAAATCATAATAAATATTTACCACACTCAGCACATCTTGGGTGAAAAAAAAAACAACAAAGGAAAAAAACGAACAAACAGAAAAAGAGTTCATCTGACTTGTCAGCGTTGTGAGTGTTACCTTCCTGGCATTTGCTCCTGAGTGAATGAAGGGATCGCAGGAAAACCTACCCCCTAAAAAAATAAAACCAAACCCAAACAAAACAAACAGAAACATCTTTGGGAATATAAGTACTCTGTTTGCAAAATCAAGCACAATTGTTAATTAATTAGATTCAATTAGATTCAAGCACTGGTATCACACTGACCTTCATTGATTATACAGCTTTTCAAATCATGAAGATAAACCTGAATTTATAAAACCCGATGGGGGGGCTGGTGTTCAGAATGGCGCCCAATATGGTCAATACTTCTATATATCCATAAACACCATGTTGATATCCTGAAGGTGTGGGCTTGAGTGGATGAGGGTGAAACCTGACCAGAAAGCTTTTCATGATTATGGCTTTTTTCTTATTTCTTCATCCCAATCAAAGTCTAATGGTTCATCATCTAGTTCCGGTAAAGTGAAGAGAGATGTTTTGGAAAGACTCAGTCTCTCGGTGGATCCCCCCAGCTGAAAAGTTTTCCTTTTCCTGCCAAGCACTGTAGCTGCGGTCACAAGAAGAGGGCTGGGGCCTCCCTCACCCAGGTTCTTACTTTCAGGAGGAGGAGGGGATTCTGATTTGGATTCAGAGGGGGAAGCAAAGGAGAAGTTTGCCAATCTCGCTAACGTGCAAGCACGAACCTTGCCACTTTTACTATGGCACGAAACCCCTTCCTTTCTGTCTCTTTCAGAAGCAAGATGCAAACGCCCAGTGTTGCTCCCAAGCTCTAAGTCAGGCTGGACAGCTCCCTTTGCAGGGCCACATTCCCTCTTCTCTCTCGGGCCGTCTCTGTCCGGTGGCTGCCGTGACACCTCCTTTGTCTTATCTTGCAGCTGAGCTGGGCTTCTGACTTCTGAGGTAGAGGCCAGCTTGTCTGGACCCTTCCCAGGCAGAGCTGCTTTTCCTCTTGCTCTACGTTGGGGAATTTCAGGACTCTGAACTGCTGTTTCACTTGTGCCAGGAGACACAGGGCTGCAATCTTCAGGAGAGTGGATCAGTTTTGACTTCTTTCTGAAAGTAAACTTTGCTAGTTTGGCCACAGGGGGACCCGGACTCTCAACACTTTCAAGGTGCGGCTCTTGCACCCGAGCAAGGGATTTCTGTCTCTTTCTTTTGGGAGTTCCAAGCACTCTCTCTGGGCTCTGTACAGGAGTGGGCCGAGGATGAGGAGAGCTTGTGGGCTGCGAGGGTGGCCTGGCGGGATTCCTGCACCACTCCTGGGCTCTCTCCTTGCGCAGCTTGTGCAGTTTCCTGGGGACGTGATGAGTCAGTACTGGGTCTGGCTCATCAGCAGATACTGCTGCTTCAGAAACCACTGCTGCCTTTTTTGCCTTTTCACCCTCAAGGCTGTCTGGCCTCAATGGAGCTTCTGTCTCTTCTGGTGTTGGAAGCGGTCCAGTTTCCAATTTGCTCCTTTGGCCTGGCTCCCTTTTTTCCTTACCCTGAGATTTGTTGTTGGAGATTTTCAAAGCCATCTCCCCCCGACTTGTTTTGGGTCTAGGAGACACAGGAACGGTGTTTTTAGGTTCCATCGGATGAGTTGCTATGGAGTCAAACTGGTCCAAACTGTCATCTTGGCTATTTTTGTGCTCAGCTGAATGCCTTCTACTTGTCAGTCTATCGGGCCCCAGATGGGATGGGGGACTGAGAAGTGGGCTTCCCCCAGGCCTGCCTCCGGTAGAGGACAGATGTGTGCTGCAGTTCACTTCCTGCTGAGCTGATGGGCTGAGCTTTGATTCTTCCCCTGGAACATCTCTCAGGGACCCTGAAGTCGTCTCTGCTTCCATTGCCCGTGGCCGGCGTTGACACACACTCTGATTCTGTAACCTGTAGAAGATAAGGAAAACGTGTACTGCTTTAATCTTTTCATTTCTTTATTCTCTGAGATGCCATCTGAGGGTTTAAGTCCAATATAATTCCGGGTTAATACCACATACAGTCCCTTAGAGCAGCAGTAGGAAATTATACTTTCATCAGGACAGAATTCAAGTGTTCTGATAATCATTCTAATTTGACCTAAAACGGTAGTAAAATAAAGAAAATGAGGTAGCAGGTTTGTGTACATATTTTCAGATCTCTCTGAAAGTCCATTTCATTCATTTTAGAATGCTCAGTCTTCTCTCTCGTGTTAAATGTTCTCCTACAAGACAGACTGGTGGCTATGTGCAGAGTCGCTGATTATGGACCAAGAGAAGTGGCTCAAGTTGTTTGGTAGCCAGTCCTCAGATCTGAACCAAAGTGAAAGACTATAGTTTACGAGCTCCTCACATCTCTTGACTTAACTGAGGTACTGAATTTTCGTGCATCTGAAAAATCACCTTCCTCAGGAGTAAACAGACTGTGACTCCTCCACGCTGTGGCCCCCGGCCCTCTGGCAGCCACCTGCATGGTAGACCTCCTCCAGGCAGCTGTGACCTCTTCCCTGCCTAGCCCAGCCACGTTTCAGCATGTGTTCTGGGCAGCCACTCTCCATTAGACTGATACAGAGTTGAAACCTACTGACCTGCCCAGAAGGCGGAGCTCATCTTGTGATATTCGTTTTAAACTGGAATAATGCCAGAGGACCAATTTCTAACAGGGATTGTAGCTTCTCAAAAGCATGTCCCTTAGAAAGCCCCTCCTAACAACCTAGAAATGCCTCCTCAGTATAAGGGGCAATATGACTGCTTCCATGCACTAAATCCAAACAGAAACTACACCAAAAAGCAGATGAGTAAATTATTCTAAAGGTCATGGGTAATCATAGAAAAAGAAACAGAAGAAAATATGTTAAAATTAAATGGATTTTAAACTTAAATATATTTAAATACATTAACATGTTAATAATGATAGCTCTCTCTGGGAAATAAGATTATGTCTGATTTTTTCATTATTAATTTATTATTGATACTTTCAAAATACTCTGTGAAGAATGTGCATTATTGCTTACAATTGGGGAAAAAAATACCCGAAAATTATTTTGGACTATAGTCACTGGTAGAGTTGGGAATATCAATACAGGAAAACCTAGGTTCACTGTAGTCACAGCCAGACAAAGGCAAAACAAAAAAAAACCCAAATAGCTTTCAAAATTACTACTATCTAGTATACTTTCAGTATCAAATTGAGGTCAGGGATACTCGTAATTGTTAACGCTCCATAACTTTAAAAATTTATGGGAATTTTAAGGGTAGAATAATTTAGCCCTACTATCTTAGTCTGATTCTGATGTGTGAAATTAATTTCTCCACTGTTTAAATTCTGCATTTTACTATACCTCCTAAGACATCTTTACACACTTTTTGTTTTTGAAACATCTTTATTGGAGTATAATTGCTTTACAATGGTGTTAGTTTCTGCTTTATAACAAAGTGAATCAGCTATACATATACATATACCCCCATATCCCCTCCCTCTTGCATCTCCCTCCCACCCTCCCTATCCCACCCCTCTAGGTGGTCACAAAGCACCGAGCTGATCTCCCTGTGCTATGCGGCTGCTTCCCACTAGCTATCTATTTTACACTTGGTAGTGTATGTATGTCCATGCCACTCTCTCACTTCTTCCCAGCTTACCCTTCCCCTTCCCCGTGTCCTCAAGCCCATTCTCTACGTCTGTGTCTTTATTCCTGTCCTGGCCCTAGGTTCTTCATAACCATTTTTTTTTTTTAAGATTCCATATATATGTGTTAGCATACTGTATTTGTTTTTCTCTTTCTGACTTAATTCACTCTGTACGACAGACTCTAGGTCCATCCACCTCACTACAGATAACTTAATTTCGTTTCTCTTTATGGCTGAGTAATATTCCATTGTATACATGTGCCACACCTTCTTTATCCATTCATCTGTCGATGGACACTTAGGTTGCTTCCATGTCCTGGCTATTGTAAATAGAGCTTCAATGAACATTGTGGTACATGACTCTTTGAATTATGGTTTTCTCAGGGTATATGCCCAGGAGTGGGATTGCTGGGTCGTTTTGAGATGGGTAGAACAGCCACCATTTGAGGCTGGCTGTCACTAGTAAAGCATTTTCCCAAAGAAAAGTGATAAAAATACAAACAGCTTTATTATTAACATGTGCTCTCCTTAAGAAATAGAAAACTCTTTCCCAAAGGGATAAACCCATGTGCTACTGGGGGTTTTCCCTCTTGCTAAGCTTGGCTTTAGAGTGTGTCTTGGAGGCTCCTTTGCGGAGCACCTGGCTTTGCTGCTGTGAGGATCAGCTCCAGAACATGCCCTTGCATTACAGAGAAATACCAGAAGAAAAAAAACATTTTAAAGGCCACTTTAAGGTCTGTTTTTTAGACCATCACCTACTCTTTTTTTGTTTCCCTTCTTTCCCTCCAGGAGGGTCATCTTGAATTTGGTAAGTCCAATTGCTATTTTTCTATCACACAACACAGGTTCTGAGCCTCACATTCCTTCTTTCCTGAATCCAGCATGTCAGCTTAGGGTAGTCAAAATGACCAGGTTCTGGCCACTCAAAATGAGCAGCCTTTCCAAAAGCAAAGCCAAACCCAGGACAGGCCTGAAAAGGATCAGCTACATCAAACTATAAAAGAACCAGAGGAAGAGCTTTTATCGTGAAAAAGCCAGGAGACCAAAAAAAAAAAAAGAGTCTGATTTTAGACAAAGTGCAAGTTTACTGCAGGCTGGCACCTGGGTATTAGTGGGACAAAACCAGTCCCCACACTTCCCCAAAAGGCTGTGCTGAGGTTTTATAAACAGAACAAGAACACTGCTGGATGAAGAGAGTGAGCAAATAGGAGAGAAATGCCAGGAAAAGAATTCTCAAGGTTTTACTTAAACAGTCAATAATCTCAGTGTGCTCCCCAAATTCTTGCTGTGCAGCTGCTCTGCTCCCACATGCCCTCCATTCACCAGCCCCCAGCTTTGAGATCAACACCCGTAACCAGATTCAGGTCAGTCATTAACCCACTCACACGAACAAGGAAGAGGCCCGATGGACACACTTGCCATTCCTCACTCTTGCTTCACAGGCACAGACTCAAAGTCAGGCTTTTTAGAAGCTCATGTATTTAGGGAGCATGCAAACGTGAAAGTTCAGGCAAAAATTTTTTAGGTAATGTGTGTGACACATTCCTTCCCACATGTCCACATTTTAACAAGTCACTAGAAAGGGGAGTTTTGAAACATTGCTGTTGTCATTCCTGAGTTGTTCCCCTGTAGGATGAAAAACAGTTCCTTCATGGTCTTCCCTGGTGGCAAAATCCCAGTGTGAATAAGGCCATAAAATCAGTCATTTATTCAGTATTCCATGTGAGGCACTATGCTGAGTCCTGATACTAAAACAGAATATTTAAAATAAATGTCGGGACTTCCCTGGTGGCATGGTGGTTAAGAATCCGCCTGCCAGTGCAGGGGACACGGGTTCGAGCCCTGGTCTGGGAACATCTCACATGCCGTGGAGCAACTATGCCCGTGCACCACAACTACTGAGCCTGCGCTCTAGAGCCCGAGAGCCACAACTACTGAGCCCGCGTGCCACAACTACTGAAGCCCATGTGCCTAGAGCCCATGCTCCGCAACCAGAGAAGCCACCGTGATGAGAAGCCTGAGCACCGCAACGAAGAGTAGCCCCTGCGCGCCGCAACCAGAGAAAAGCCTGCACGCAGCAACGAAGACCCAATGCAGCCAAAAAATAAATTTATAAAAAAAAAAGAATAACAGTTCCTTCTTTAACATAAAATACCTCATTCTCACTGGGGAGTTTTTTTTAGTCTGACTGTTAAATTGTAAATTTTTAAAAGTCATGGATTGGGGCATGTAGGGAAGGAAATCGTGATGCTGAAGGGAAAGTCAGTGCTGCTGCTAATGGACCAGGAAGGCCTTTCCTGGGTGAGAGTCAGTACTTCCACTTCTACTTCTGTAACCTTCCCAGTGTGCCAGCACAGGCTGGCCTGAAAGCAGTCTGGGTCTCTACCTGCGATTTTCTTCTACCAGAGATACATAATGACTAATGATCAAATATTTATTATGCTTTGAAGAAAGCTTTACAAACAGTAAGAAAAGAATTAAAATATTAATAAGCACTAAGATTCTTTATGTAAAGGCCATTGCACATGTCCTCTCCCGGTGATGAAAAACGATACAGCCAAGTTATAAAATATTTTGTGTCTGGGTCTGGCCCAGGATGGGATAGGTCACTCCCTTAGAGGCCAACTTCCTCTTCCTCAACAGCAGTCCCAGCCACCTCTCCGAATAGCACTGCTCTACTTCT
This sequence comes from Orcinus orca, assembly GCF_937001465.1. Taxonomy (NCBI): domain Eukaryota; kingdom Metazoa; phylum Chordata; class Mammalia; order Artiodactyla; family Delphinidae; genus Orcinus; species Orcinus orca. Next base: position 41,371,918 of record NC_064570.1, on the reverse strand, counting down.
TATACTGAGCCAAAGAAAGAGAAGAAGACAAAGTGGCAGTAAACAGGATACAGCCCATTCACCAAGGTTTCTTGATGGAAACTGTGTGTCATATCGGGTGTAAACTGTAGGTGGCACCCCTTGGTGCTTCTCATATAATCAGGACCCAGTTTATTACATATAGTAAAGGACCAGTCAGTGTTCTCCACGAGGCTCACCAAACCAGTAAGCCGAGGAAATGCAGCTGTGGAAGGTGGTCTCCAAAGAGGCGGCCATCAATTCCCTCTTTCCTATATGTCTATGCCACTTCTCCCATCGAGAGGTGGTGTCCATTTCCCTTTACCTTGCATGTGGGTTGACCCTGTGACTTGCTCTGAACTACAAAATGTGGTAGAAGTGATGCTGAGTCAGCTCCGGCCCAGCCCATAAGAGGCCTGCAGCTTCCACTTTTGCTAAGCTACTTGAGTCCTAAGCTACCACCTCAGAATTCTTACTACCTTACCGTAGACAGAGCCCAGCTAGCCCCCGGCCATTTAAGCCACCCCTGCGAAGGCACCACACATCATGGAAGATATCTTGGATGTTCCAATTCCAATTGAGCTCCCAGCTAAATAAATGCAGGTGTATGAGTGACCCCAGCTGGCACTATGTGGAATGGAGATAAGCCATCCCCATTGAGCGCTCCTGAATTTCTGACTCCCAGAAAAGTGAGCACTAAAAAGTTGTGGTGTTTTTTTTGTTTTGTTTTGTTTTGTTTTTAAGCTTCTGAGCTTTGAGGTAGTAGATTATACAGTACTAGATAACTGAAATCCCCTACTGAGAGTACAGACAGATTTTCCACTTACTTGATACTTCTTCCATTTCACTAAATGCCAAACAAGCATTTTCCATCACATGCTTTTCTTGGTTTTCTTTTCTCACCTTTCAAGTCTTCTTAGCTCTTCCCTTAAGAGGCTGTGCAGCTCCAGCTTTTCCAGAATAAGTTCACACTGCTTCTGGTACTGCTCCAGAGGGTTATCAGGAAAGGATGTGTGGAGTGCATTCACACCTCCCAGCAGAGCACCTCCCTGAAAGGGTGAGAAAATGGGAAATGCCAGGGAGAGTCACCAGGCTAGCCTGCAGACAGGAAGTACACACTAGAGGCCACTGATCCCAGATGGCTGAGACCAGCCCTCTACACCCCCATCACAGTATCAGAATTACCTGGGAGCCTTTTTCAAATTTCAGTGGTCCTGTCCCTCAATTCCTGGTGGCATGCATTGCTCTGAGAAGCCACACTGTCTCTAGTGGGACCATAAGCATCTCCCAGGCGTGTTGAGGAGAAAAAGGATTGAGACCCACTGCTTTATACCAGTGGGTAAAGCAATGCTACTGATGCAGAGACTGTTTCTATGACCATTTTTACCCCTTCTTTTAAATAGTTTCCTTTGGATATATTTGCAGGAATTACTAGGTCTAGAATATGATCATTTTTATAACTCCTGATAGGCTATAAACTGTCTCTTTTAAACAATGCTTGTAACTAGGGTTCAAACATTAGGTACAGGGCTTCCCTGGTGGCGCAGTGGTTGAGAGTCCACCTGCCGATGCAGGGGACACGGGTTCGTGCCCTGGTCTGGGAAGATCCCACATGCCGCGGAGCGGCTGGGCCTGAGCCATGGCCGCTGAGCCTGCGTGTCCGGAGCCTGTGCTCCGCAACGGGAGAGGCCACAACAGTGAGAGGCCCGGGTACCGGAAAAACAAAACAAAACATTAGGTACAAAATATCCTTACCTGCATGGAGGACTCCATTACCGACACCACTGTAATAGCATCTTCCAGAGTCACTGTGTCACGGAACATCAGGCGAGCATGAGCTAATAAGGTGCATTTGAAATTATGGAGAATTATTTTTATGAATTTTTGAGGTGATAAATGTAATACTCTCCTGGATCCCCCCTATTCCGACACTGTATTTTACAAATGAGCTACTAATAACAAATACATTTTACTAGAGCAAGCACATAAGTCTAACTTCAACTAGCTTTAAGGTTGTTTCTCTAATAATGGGCCTAATCCTTCTGCACAGCCCATGGCAGTTCTGTGTATTTACATGAAAAGGTACTCTGGGCTCCAGCAAAGAAAGGTGCTATGCGGCATATATTTAATATTCAGTGACTTTTAATCCTTACTTTCTAATCTATTATAAATCATACAAAATTAAAATTAATATTCATTTCTCATCTCTGGTACATCTCTTTATCTGTGAGCTTTTCAAAACTGCCAAATTTGCAAGCCTGAATCTTGGGTATTTCTTGCCTTAATATTCGTTATAAATCCTTGAAAAAGTGAGGGAGGCACTTTTGTTTTATAGAACTTTTTGGTAAGCATATATTATATCATCATATGATACAGTCAGCTCATGTGAAAAAAAATTAGGATTGTTTAATAAGGGCTAAATGTAAAAGCCAGTATTAGAAAAAAAAGAAAACATCTGGAGACGCATATTAGCTGCACATATGCATGTAAGTCTCATACCTTAGGGATGGGATAGAGCATGGTACTGTTAATTCAGCATTATTGTGCTAGTGGTGGGCTGTGAGTGGCAACTGTTGAGAAATAACCCAGGGTGCTATATAGGAAATATTTCCCAGTAAGGGAGTATTCCACCCCAAATGCTAATAGAAGCCATTGAGAAACAAAACATCCATAAATGAGACTTTCTAAATGAATGATGTCTTAAGTTATGGGAGGTTCTGAGATGTCACAGAGATTCCTCTTTCTGAACGACGCTTCGTTCCACTCAACATCTATAATCCGCCCCCAGAAGAGTGGTTTCATAGCTCCGAGTTTTTACTTTTTAAGCAACCATGACCAAGCACCTCAGAGGTCATCCTCACTCATCTCTGAATTCACGGTGCCAAGCCCCATGCCTTGCTCACACTGGACACCCAATAAAAGTATTATCTGCTGAAGGAAATAAACCTTCTGCTAATCGTATCAAGCTTTCCAGCAGGCGGATGGTTGTCCGGGCAGCGTTCCGGGAATCGCTCTGCCTCTGCATCTGGTAGTACCGGAGGAGAACTTGATTACCCTCATCAGACAGTGTGGGCTGCAGATTCCTAATGAGGCAGAAATAGGTTTTCATCTTTTCCATGCTCCAGAGCTTCTCTGATTTGCTTGGATAACCTGTATATATCAGGTATTGGATCAGTAATTTCTAACAACAGGCAAACATCTCATATTAAGGGTTTTGCTAAAGTTCTTGTACTCATTTTTAAAAAGATAACCTTCAGGTTTTGTGGCCATTGAAATCTAGATGTGTCTCTGCATATAGTTCTATAATAAACAGTCTTAGGCACTAAGCTTAATAAAGGTAAGCTTCCTACAGAGGTTTAAATTATTCAGAATAATTCTGTTCTGCCATATACAGAAATAAATAGTACTTGGTAAATCTAAGTTTTTGACAGAAGTCCCACATTTAGAATTCTGTTTCATAAACTCAGTCCATTTTTTTTGTGTGCAAGAGGTGAACCACGTGGTAATTATATATCATAAGGTTGCCCCCTTTCACCACAAAGGACACATTTACCAACTTTAATCTCATCAATGGCAAGCAGAGAAAGACCCTTTTCCTTCCGTTTGTTATTCTGGGCTCACTAACTGACTCGTTTCACTGCTTTCTATCTAAGCCTCTCTCTACTGCCCATTAGTTACAGTACCTTGGGTATTTATTTAATTTTCTTCAAGGAAAATTTCATTTGTTACGTCTACTTTTTGTCAATTTGAATGATTTGTTCGTCTCCACGTACCTTTGTTTTCTAAGATAAAGGCAGAAATTATACGATCCCAGTCTTCATTCTTGGTATCAAGCAAAACCAGGATCAGGTCGAATCGACTTAAGAGTGGGCTGCCAAGGGCAATGTTCACTGATACAGACTCATGGGGGTCGTATTGGCCTTTGGGGTTGGTTGCTGCGAGGATGGTGGTCCTTGTGTTCAGCTTGCACACGAGGCTACCAAAAGAGAAGGTACAATTCACTGCCTGTTGGGATTCAAATGAAAAGCAAGATTAAACCTGTTAATAGGAAGGGACTGCTCTTGCACCTTGAAAATCTACACTCATGTGAAAGAGAATGTGAATGATACAAACACCAAGTTCAAATGAAGGACATTTACACTAGCCTATCTTGAAGAGAAGTCAGTATTTAACAAACACTTCTTATGCCCTGAGTATGAGCAGACCCCTCTGCTAAGGGGTGTTAAGAGGTGTACAAAGTTAAACCACACATGCATACTGCTCTTAGGGAGCTTGCAGTCCACTAGCTATAATGGTAAGACAAGGCAGAATATGGTAAGTTCTAGAAACATAAATTTCCCAGGGGAAATAAAGATGATGTGTATTCATCTATGTGGATGGAAGAGACACTCAGAGAAACATTACGAAGTAGTTTTTGAACTGGGCCTTTCCTGACATCTGGACTTGTTCTGTGCGTTTACCTACTTTGTTTCGGTTTTCTAAAAGTGAAAGAAACAGGATGAAGGGAAAGGGAGGGAGGGAGGGAGGGATAAAAGAAGAAGAAATCAGGAAAAAGAAAGGTTGATCAGCATAGTGTTTTTGAGGAGCAACAGTGAAGGGAAGGCTGCGGAGGAGGGCTGGTCAGATGGGGAAGGACCACGGACGGGACACATGGGAGAGACAAGGGCAGTGGCCCAGGAAGAGGCACTCAAGTCTTCAACAGAGCAGTGACAGGATAGACACGGAGGTGACATAACTTAGATGTTGTTTTTAAACTTGTTTATGATGGGCAAGCCCTCAAAATAATACGGCACATTCACTGACAACAACGAGTACAGCATTCTTTCTCTGTAAAGTTGTATGCTCTCTGGTGATGACTGTTTTCAGTTACAGCGGCATGTCTGCCTCTCAGCAGTCAAAACCCTGGGACATCGGCAAACATGTGCTATGTCTGTTAATCCCTGATCTATTTCCAGTTGGCTCTAGCAATTACCTCATGCCTGAAGACTGAAAAAGTTTGAGAATTTTTATTTTTGGTAAATGGCACAAGAAGACACAGAAGAGAAAGACAAACGAGGCACTTTCACTGAAAACTAAATCCTCTTTTTAAAAAAATTATTGATAGGGAAAAATTTTGAACAGAGAGTCCACATCTTAACATTTATGCACCAAAATGACTTTGTAAAGGCAGCTGTTTAGAACTCAGATTCAAGTTTGCCATAAAAACAATGTAATAAATGGTCCTTAACTAATCCCACAAAAAGCACATTTAATCCAATACTGAAGCGAGGCTGTTTGCATTTATCATAAAAAAGGAATATTGCTGCAATACTGGCAATGAAACAAAATACAACTGTATATGAATTAATTTCTCAAAAATTATTTTCTGACAGGTAAAACTGATTGTTCTTCCTTTCTCTGATCAAGAGCTATTTACAAGCCATTTCCTGTGTGCAGAGGACTGTACTGAGAAATGAGAAGGGTGTATAGCTGGTCCCGGCCTTCAGTTAGTTTACAATAGGACTGCTGGAGGATAAGGAGGCTCAACACAGCGCTTGCCAGACAGTACGTGTGCAACGGAAGCTGGCGTCAGCGTCAGTGTCCACAAAGAGAGACTTCTGTGGAGAGGCCTGGATACGTGTAAGACATAGACTCTTAACGATATCCATGACGTGAGAAGGAAAATGAGCAAGCCAAGACAGAAAAAAGGTGGTGAGTTATTCCTGAGGTAACTGGGAAAAAATGAAAGGAGAAGCTTAGGGAAGGGGGCTAAGGAAGATTTATATGTGAAGAAAACAGGTTTCCTGAGGGGCAGCTTGTGGAAATTCAAGCAATGAAGGTAGAGCGGTGGGCAGGAGAAGAGAAGACTGTGTGGGGTAGTAAGTCAGGCAGCTGCCAATAGCAAAGAGGAGGATGGGGACGGCGTCAGAAGGGACAGAGTGGTCTCGATCACTTGAAAGAGGGGAAGAGAGCATATAAACCTGGTGGCTGCAGACCTGTGTACGAACATGACTGCATTACAAACTGAATGGGGCTGTAGCGAACAAAGATACACAGTCTAAGTACTGTGTGCACAGTAAAGCTTCGCTAAATACTACTGAATGAGGAACTCATGAATTAGCGGAAGGTAAGGGTCATTTTTCCAATCCAATACGAGCTCTACCTTCCTCAGTAATAAGAAGATAACTACCATATTTGTAATACCAAGCACTGTGTTAGGCTTTGTGTATACATATTACCCCTAATCTTCACAACAACCTGAAAGGTAGATATTATTATCACCAACTTGGAAATAAGGAAACTAGAAGTCCCAAGTTGTTAATAACTTCCCCAAGGTTACGTGGAGAGCTACAGAGCTGTGATTCAAACCCAGATCTGCTTAACTCCAAAACCAATGCTCTTTCATCTCCAGACTGCCACCCTGGTGGTGTCACATTTTAAACACTTCCTGTGGTCTTGAAGATTCTGCCTCATGTTTTAGGTATTCATTACTTGCCTTATTTTTTTATTTTTTTGCGTTACACGGGCCTCTCACTGTTGTGGCCTCTCCCGTTGCGGAGCACAGGCTCCGGACGCGCAGGCTCAGCAGCCATGGCTCACGGGCCCAGCCGCTCCGCGGCCTGTGAGATCCTCCCGGACCGGGGCACGAACCCGTGTCCCCTGCATCGGCAGGCGGACTCTCAACCACTGTGCCACCAGGGAAGCCCTCCTTGCCATATTTTTTTTCCTACTTAATTTGATCCCCCTTGAGGGCCTGTGACTTACTGTTATAATGCTCACACTGTCTGTCACATATTAGATGCTCAATAAACATGTACTGAATAAGTGATAAACAAAAATTAATCTTTACTTTACTTAGTACAGTATTTCTAAAATTCAGAGTCATTTTATACTCACAGGCTTCATCAGTCATAAAATAATCACGCTAATATATTTTGTTTTCTGCATTAACTTCAAGGAATGAAAACATTCCAGTTTCTGAAAAAGCTATTTTTCCATTTTTAATCCACATGTTTAAAACTTCCTATATACATGGGAGTACTTTTTCTAAACATCGTAAAGTTAAGTTACATAAATTATTTTTACCATGACAGGCCCTCTGGATAGTGCCCTTATTTTTGTGATGGTCCCCATTACTCTCATTACATCTTTACCGGTGATCCCCATCTTTGCTCATGGGTTTAATCACTACCTATAGGCTGGCACCTCCAAATTTAGCTCTAGCCTGTGGCAGTGGCTGCTCTGTGCTCACCAAACCTTGTTTTCCTTTCTCCCTGGGGACAGAGCAAGATTTAATTTCCCATCCTCCTTTCCAGTTAAGGAGAGCTGTAATAACAAGTCTTGCCAATGGAATGGGGGTAGGAGAACATATGCTACTTCCAGGTCAGGCTCCTAAAAGCCTTCCTGTGCAACCCTCCCCGCTTCTCTCTCTCTTTGCTGGTACAGGTGAGGATAAGGCCCTGGAGTCAGACAGCCACCTGAGGGACTATGGAGCACAGCGCCTCACCCACCACCCACATCAGACTGTGACTCAAGCAAGAAAAACTCCCTCTGGCAAAACACTGCAGGAAGAGATGAGCACAGGAGAGAAGTGACCACTTCTCAAGGGGTAACGAAAGAGAATAGACAGCTCAGGAATTTGAGGCTTTGAAGGGCTGGAAAAGACAGTTGCCTCTAGACCCCAGAAAGTAAGGGAAAAGACTGAAACAGGCTTTGAACAACAAAGGCCCAGTCAATTTTCTCAGTAGTATAAAGTGACCGAGATTAAGAGTGAAGCCTTGGGCTTCCCTGGTGGTGCAGTGGTTGAGAGTCCACCTGCCGATGCAGGGGACATGGGTTCGTGCCCCGGTCCAGGAAGATCCCACATGCCGCGGAGCGGCTGGGCCCGTGAGCCATGGCCGCTGAGCCTGCGCGTCCAGAGCTTGTGCTCTGCAACGGGAGAGGCCAAAACAGTGAGAGGCCCAAAAAAAAAAAAAAAAAAAAAAAGAGTGAAGCCTTCAGCTTAGATGGGCTTAGGGTAGCCACCATTAAGTTGAAGAAAAATGGAACGAAGGCCCACCCACGTTCACAGCAGCTATATAATAGCCAAGAGGAGGAAGCAATACAAGTGTCCACGGATGAATAAATGGATAAACAATACACTCACACAATGAAATGTTATTCAGCCTGAAAGAAAGGAAATCCTGCCACAAAATACAACATCGATGAACTTTGGGAACATCATGGTACGTGAATTAAGTCAGTCACAAAAGACAAATACTATATGATACCATTTATACGGGGTTTCTACAGTAGTCACATTCATAGAAACAGAAAGTAAAATGGTGGTTGCCAGGGACTGGGGAGAGGGGAAAATGGGGAGTTGTTGTTTAATGGGTGTAGAGTTTCAGTTTTGCAAGATGAAGAGTTCTGAAGATCGGTTACATAACAATGTGAATGTACTTAACACTACTGAACTGTATACTTAGAAATAATTAGGATGGTAAATTTTACATGTTTTTTGTTTTTAACCACAATTTAAAAAAATGAAATGGAGAGAGTTATGGACTGAATGTTTGTGTCCCCCGAAAATTCCTATTTTGAAGCCCTGACACCCAAAGTGCTGATATTATGAGTTGGGGAGCTTAGGAAGGTAACCAGGTTTAGATGGGGTTATGAGTGTACAGCCCTCATAATGGGATTCACATCCTGAAAGCAGAGGATGAGAGACAAGAGCTCTCTCTTCCGGCTCGCACGTGGAGGGGAGGCCATGCGGGCAACAGCAAGAATGCAGCTGTTTCAGAGCAAGGAAGTGGGTCCTCACTAGGAATCGAATCTGCTAGCACCTTGACCTTGGACTCCCCAGCCTCTGGAACTATGAGATATAAATGTCTGTTGTTTAAGCCAATCAGTCTACAGTATTTTGTTATAGCAGCCCAAGGCAAAGAAGGAAAAACCCCCAAAACCCAACAAACTGAGCTTGAGAAATATGTCAAGAAAGGAATTCTGGATACTGGCATATGCAACTGACTAGAAGCAAAGGGATCAGAGACCTAAATTACTACGGGATCTGCACTGCCAAAGAAACCACAAACTCAGTCTGAAGAAGCCTTTGCTGTGATGGAATAAAATTCATACTTTATGGCAAGACAAGAAAATTTAAACATAAAATTCTTCTCTGCCTATTTGGGCCTCCTCCCTCCCCTTTAGTGTGTATTGTGTATCTGCATTAACCAGACCTCCTTAGGAGATAACCTTCCTTCTTAATCTTGTAAGGGGCCACGATGACCCATGACCCACAGCTCACTTTGTATGTGTAGATCTGGATTGTGTAAACTGTCAATAATACATCCTTTGACATATAACCCATCATGTCAAAAACTTACATAACTGTGCTTTGACCTCAGAACAGTCCTCAGAGCTTCCTGAAAGACTGTCACCCGGGTTATAATCTCAGGTTGGCTCAAATAAAATTTTCCATTTCTTTCTTAGATCAACGATTGATTTTTTTTCATTGACAATTGCTTTCAAGTTGTAAAAACAACCTTTTGCACATATGACACCAAAAGCACAAGTTAAAAAAAAAGACAAAATAGGTAAAATGAACTGCATCAAAATTTGAAACTTTTATGCTTCAAAGGATGCCATCAAGGAGGTGAAAAAACCCACAAACAGAATGGAAGAAATTATTATTTGCACATCATATATCTGATAAAGGACTTATATTCAGAACATACAAAGAACTCTTAGAACTCAACAATAAAATGATAAATAACCCAGTTAAAAATGGGCAAAGGATTGGAATAGACATTTCTCCAAAGAAGATATACAAATGGCTAATAAACATATGAAAAGATGCTCAATGTCTTTAGTCATTAGGAAAATGCAAATCAAAACCTCAGTGAGGAAACCATAAACAAAATAGAAAAGACAACCTGCAGAATCAGAGGAAATATTTGCAAACAATGCTACTGACAAGGGATTAATTTCCAAAACACACTAACAGTTCATATAGCTCAATATCAAAAAAACCAAACAACCCAATCAAAAAATGGGCAGAAGACCTAAACAGACACGTCTCCAAAGAAGACATACAGATGGCCAACAGGCACATGAAAAAATGCTCAACACTGCTAATTATGAGAGAAATGCAAATCAAAACTACAAGGAGGTATCACCTCACTCTGGTCAGACTGGCCATCTTCAAAAAGTCTACAAATAATAAATGCTAGAGAGGTTGTGGAGAAAAAGGAACCCTCCTACACTGTTGGTAGGAATGTAAAATGGTACAGCCACTACAGTGTGGAGGTTTTTTAAAAAACTAAAAATAGAGTTACCATATGATCCAGCAATTCCACTCCTGGGCATATATCCGGAGAAAACTATAATTTGAAAAGATACATGCATCCCAATGTTCATGGCAGCACTATTTACAATAGCCAAGACACAGAAACAACCTAAATGTCCATCAAGAGATGAATGGAAAAAGAAGATGTGGTATATTTATACAATGGAACATTAGTCAGCTGTATAAAGAATGACATAATGCCATCTGCAGCAATATGGATAGACCTAGAGATTATCATACTAAGTGAAGTAAGCCAGACAGAGAAAGACAAACATATAATATTGCTTATATGTGGAACCTGAAAAATAATAAAATACAAATGAACTTATTTAAACAACAGAAATAGACCCACAGACATAGAAAACAAACTTATGGTTACCAAAGGGGAAAGGGGGGTAGGAGGAATAAATTAGGAGTTTGGGATTAACACATCCACACTACTGTATATAAAATAGATAACCAACAAGGACCTACTGTATATAGCACAGGGAACTATACTCAATATTCTATAGTAACCTATAAGGGAAAAGAATCTGAAAAAGAATATATATATATATATAAAACTGTATATATATCTGGATCACTGTTAATCAACTACACTTTAGTTAAAAAAAAAACACAGTGAGATACGACTTTAGATACACTAGTACTGTTATAATCACAAAGACAATAACAAGTGTTAGCAAGAATGTAGAGAAATTGGACCCTTCATACATTGCTCGAGAGATTGTAAAATGGTATAGTGGCTTTGGAAAACAGTTCCTCAAGAAGTTAAATATGGAGTTACCATTTGACCCAGCAATCTGCTCCTATGTATATACTCAAGAGTAATGAAAACATATGTCCCCACAAAAACTTGTACTTGAATCCTCTTAGTAGCATTATTCATAATAGCCCCAAATTGGAAACAGCCTAAATTTTTATAAACTGATGAATGGATAAACAAAATGTGGTATATTCATATAAAGAAAGACTATTCAGCCATATAAAGAAACAAACTATTGATACACGCAACAACCCGGATGAACCTTAAAAACAAGTGAAAGTTGCCAGACACAAAAAGTCACATCTTATATGATTCGATTTATATGAAATGTCCAGAACAGGCAAATCCACAGAGATAGAAAGTAGATTAGTAGTTGCCAAGGACTTGGGAGAGACGGAAAATGGGGAGTGAGAGCTACAGGATATGGGATTTCTCTTTGGGGTGACTAAAATGCTCAGGAACCAGTGGTAATAGCTGCACAACTCTATGAATATACTAAAAACTACAGAATTGTATACTTCAGAAGGGTGGACTTTATGTAGTATGTGAATTATACCTCAAAGCTGTTAAGAGAAAAAGTCAGAGGAAAGAACCAAAATAAAATGGTACGTTTGTAAAAAACAAACAAACAAAAATAACAATCTTGGTCCCCTAAGCTTGCTCTAGGAGGATGCAGGCTGGGAAGCTCAGGTGCCGCCTTCAGATGTGGCCAAAGGAGGATAACGGACAAGAAGAACCCTTTGTGTGCTGAGCTGAGCCAGGGGCCAGAGAACAGTGCAAAAGGAGTTATCTTAGAATTAGAACCAGGGTTTAATCACAAAACCTCCCTTAATAATGCCCGCTCAGCAGGACCCCAGAATTTCTACAGTCCAGTGCCTGCCATGTATTTTCCGTTTTCCCCCTTTCTAAGTAGAGGCTGTTACTGTGATCAACCAGTCTGGTCCACCATGGTATATACTGCGTAGGGTGGGAACATACTTGTCTTTCTCAGCTCGACCGTGCATTGCTGGGTTCCCTCAAAAGCTGACTTCTGAGATAAGGATTTAGGAACAGGGAGTTTATTTGGGAGGCAACCCTAGGAGTGGGGAGAGTCAGACCAGAAAAAGAGAAAAGCCAATAAAGAGGACAATGATGAGCAAGTTACTATGGCAGGAAATTGGGGCTCAGTCCTGCCAGGGAACCTCGAGGAACATACATTAGAATTGTGCCACCCAGGGATGGGAAAGCAAAGATTACTGACTGACGATCCCTCAGTAGTTGAGGATTAATTCTTAGGTTGTGTTAAGCCACGGTTTGCTATAGTGGTTAGCGTAGCCTGACCTGACTAATATACAGCACATCTCTCTACTGAGCTCCAGATCCGCTGGCTATGACGATAACCATCCCAGTGTTTAAGTGATCTCCTCCTAACCTAAAGAATCAGGCCAGAAAACAGCCTGGATGCAGCATTCACATATCAGTTTCCGGATTATCCAACTTTTCTAGATTAATAGGCCCTCGATTTAAAAATAAAAATGTTTAGCACCCCCAAAAATGGGATGAAAACACCCACAAAACTATACAAAGCAAAAACATAATAATGATATTCTCACAATCCATTACATTCTTTTTGGCAATCTTAAACGCTGAGGTACACACACCCTCCCCTGCTTTCTAACAAGGTCGATAAAGTTGACAAGTTACCTTTCGCATCTAGATTGACCCAATGAGTGGTAACAAGAGATGCACAGGCAATGGGAATAGGAAAGAGGAAAGGGGTGAAAGTACTACTCGTACGTATCGTCTAGAAAGAACAGGACACTCTCCGAGTACCTGATTTGCACTTAGATTTTCACATCTTGGTGGCATGCTTGGATGCCTCTAAGGAACACTTCTCAATCTGTTCCCTCCTCTCCCTGTTTCCCCCCTTAACCTGCGGCTAGTCTGTGAAGGATGCTACCAGAGAAGCAGCTTCTCAAGATCCTGGAAGGAGGAGGCAAGCTGGGTGCCAGGGGTGGAGGCATCTTACCCTGGAGCCATGGTTCCCAAGCCTGGCTTGTCGATGAGAACCCAGGTGGGTTTTAACAATACACATTCCCAGGTCCCACCTCCGAGATTCTGACTGGTAGGCCTGGTGTGGGCTAGAAAACTGAAGATCAGCCCAGTGGGGACTGGTGCTGTGGCTCTTCCATGGCTACTGGAATCGAGGTGTACAATAAATGTTTACTTGTCTGTCTCGCTACAAGGTTGTCAGCATCTTGAGAACAAAGGCCTTGTCTTTTCACCTTTGTGGTGTCAGTAGCTAGCAGAGACCATGATGTTGCTGAGTGTTCAAGACATGTTTACTGAGCAAAACAAGAATCTGCCATCTTGCTGTTTTTAAATTTTAGACCGTACTTCCACCTAGGCATATGAGTGTAATTGGGTAGCAGCAAATATATAATTGCAATGTCAGATTTTCTCCTAAAATGTGTCCTCAGCAAATAGTGAGGGTATCCTCTATTATTTAAGAATCTGATACCCTGCCTTTGATGAGAAGCTATCCTATTAGGATTGAAAACAACCTGGAAAATACATGAAACATTATCTTTCCCAAATCATTGTTTAGTTTAGCATTCTACAGCCTTAAAGATCATCACCACGTAAAGCTCTCTCAAATGACTTCACACAGTGGCACTGTGCTGCCATTTGCCAGTTGCAGGGACTGATTTGCACAGCTTAAACAGGTACTTTCAAACACTGATACCCCCTTTTAAGCTTACACTGCATCCTTTCCTTCTTGGTTTCTTCTTCTCTTTCATTAAGCAGCCAGGACAAATGTAAAGTTTTAAACTCCCAAACTTTAAAAATGTTTTCAGATTTAAGTAACATAAGCAGAGAACAATAAAACTACTGGTCTTTTCAAACAAATATGGATTCAATAAGACCTATATTTTGGTACTAACACTGTAAGTTACATTTTAGTAGACCGTAGACATCTGTAGTAGACATCCTGAGTGTTTTAGCATTTTTTTCTATTCTGACTGCCCATAACAAGCTTTTACACCACAGAAATCATATTGACTGATTCTCTCCCAGCCCCTTGTGCATTTGAATGGTGGGTATATGGCTTATGATATGCCCTCACAGGTATACGCTCACCACATGGATAAACTTTAACCTCAACTTAAAAAACAGTTTGTGGAACTGGCACAGTTACATGGAACAATTAAGTGTGTGGGTCTTATTTTTTAAAAGAATTCTCTACTTCTATGTAATGTATATAAAGTCTCACACACACACACACACACACACACACACACACACACACACCTCTCTGCAAGATTCCCTGCAGCCTTGGTGGCCAGCCATTCTGATCCAGCAGTTCACATTGATACCCTTAAGGGAGATTATAAATCAAACAAAAATTCCTTCACAAGTCAATCAGACTTTAGTCACTTGAGACATGAGAGAGAGAGAGAAAACAAAAGCATACGTATCAAAGAGTTCCTAAAAATGATGCTGCAAGGTATCAAACGTCTCAAAGACAATCCTGACATGGTCCTAGAGAATGGGCCCAGAACATCTGGATGATGACGGCTCATTGAAGGACTCCTATTCTAGGGGACAAAAGCCAAAGGAAGAAAAGTCTGAACTGGGGAGTGAGGAGTAGGTAAGGTGTTTCAAGAGGAAAATTCAGAGTATCCTTATTTTATTTTAGTTGAATACATGATTAAGTATTATTCCCTTTTCATACTTAACCCTTCTTACCTGCTTACTAATGAACAACCTGACATGCTTTATGTAACTAGAGACATTTTCTGAAAGAGTTCTGCATTTAGCAATTAACTGTATACTTTCCATCAGGAAGATTAACAGGCTTCTAACTAGGGAGAGTGAACTTAAGATTCTGAACACTGTTGGCCACAAAATTAGATGAGCAACTGCTTGAAGCAGGTCCAACTTTTTCTTAAATTGTAGAGTGGCCCAGAGTAAGTGCTATGAAAAATGAACACATGAGCTAAGTGGAACCTGAAGAGTGTTTTCTTTGGTTCCCACCACCAAGGAGATGACAGATGGACAGTGGTAACTGAGGGCACACTTAACTGCCAGCCCAAGAGCAAAACCAACATGTACCATATTCTTGCACTTTTCTGTAAGTGGTATTACAGCTATTACAGTGACGTCAAAATAGAAGTTAAAAAAGAACCCAAATGTAAAAGGACAACTCGAATGGAGGAATGAAGATCACATAATTGCATAATTGGTGGGAGCTATGATCTGGGGAGAAACTGTAAGAACTTCTACAAACTACACAGCTTGACCAAGAGTTTACAACTCACTAGGTACATGTGACTAAGTACTGTCTTTTAAAACCCTGCCATCCTTTTTGTCCATCTCTTTGAAATCCACTGAGCTCGAGACTTTTCTCATGAAGAGCTACCTCCTATTTAGATTGATTCACCAGGGTACTCTGTGTAAACAAACTGTTTCCAGCACCCACAAATCTACTAATACTTACAACTGACATATGACTTGTTCTTTGGTATATTTCTTAAGTGATCCTTTGTCCTCATTATAGTCCTGGACAGGCCAACCACTGGAATGCCCACCAAGCACATAACTCCACAATCCCTTGTACGTAAACTGCCTTACATGGACGACTGGCTGGGCCTGATATTGGAACCTGACCCAAGAGCAGTCAGCCCATAAACTGGCCAGAGGTCTCTGGGCTGCTCTTGCATAAATCTAGATGACAATATCTAACTGGGCCTCTCTTGAGGGTATCTGAAATGGACACAAGAGGGAGAGCTGAGCTACTAAAGAGAGGTGAACAAGCCTAAAAGACAAACACACAGATAAATCAAAGACAGAGAAAATATCTGAGTCACAACAATGGGAGAGCAGGTCTGAAAATGAATATACTTCTGATGCTAAGGTGGCAATGAGATAATATAGCTGCTATTTTATATCTACAAACTCCCATCCCCCAAGTTATGTTCTAGTCACACCCAAAGGCAGCTTTTACTCTCCCACATACCCTAGCAGGCCTGGCTTAAGGTCTACTTCAGGTAAGTTGAGCTAGTCTCATTATAACTTTAAAAAACCTTTACAGTTATCATCCACCTTGTAGGTTCACTATTTCATCCTGGAGCAGAACCATGTTGCTGACAGCTCAAGGATCCTAGACAAATGCAGGGACCTGATGATGATGGTGACAATGGCCCATATTCACTTATAACAATTTCAAAATCCAAAAAGCTCTTAAAAAAGGCAAGGTTTTCATAGGTAATCTGGCAGCAAACTCTGACCTAAATTGATGTGAGTCTTTATCCCATTTAGTGTGAAGTTTTATAAGTTTCACAAAATAATTAAATAATTAAGGCATTTGAATACAGAGTGCTGTCTCAGACACTGCTAGTGGGTTTCATAATATATGACACATGCATTGTAGTGCTTTCTTAAAATTGAAACAAAAAATCTGAATTAGAACATGCATTTGGGCCCCACGAGTTTCTGAAAGGAATTAGAGACCTATAATAGTTAACACTTAAAAGGCACTTATTATGTGCCAGGTTCTATCCTAAGCACTTCACTGGATTAACTCACTTAATTTTCACAACAGCCGTATGAAACAGATAGAACAATTCTCACCATCGTACCATGAGGAAACCAAGGCACAGAGGAGTCGGGTGATATGCCTGGCTAGCAGGAAGTGGAGATGGAACCTCAACCCAGCCAGACTAGCTCGGGGACTCTTGCTCTTCATCATTATGATAATTCTTTCAATACCCAATACATTCTTGTGGTCATTTTAAAAAGGTAGAGCTCTTGATGCAGTTTCCTGAACTTGTTCCATGTCTAGCACAGATCATGTTCCATATTTCATGATATAATGTGAAACCGTATTGTACATATTCTGCAATAAACCAGCCAGCAGCTGAATTCGTTCATCATGGCTGAGTCTGTGGGCCAGCCCATAATTTGCAGCATCTCATAGGTGGCACCTTAAAGGTTATCCATTTACTCATTAGATGCTTGAATTCCTTATATAACTTTTTTCTAGATGAACTTGAAGACCTCTAAACCCTATAGGCAGCCTACTTATCTCTAGGCAGCTCTAGCCACTGAGAAGTCTTGCTTGTACTGATTCTAAATATGCTTCCCTGAACCTTCAATCCATTGATTCTAAAGAATATGGAACAAGTCTAATTCCATATCTATATTTGAGCCCTTCAAAATGATTGCAGATAACAATCTAATTACTTTTTCTGGAAATGGTTCAAGGAAAACACAGGCAATGTTTTAAAAATATACAGCAAAAAGTTGGTGTTATTTAAACAACAAGAAAGAATAGCTTAAAAGACAAAATGTTGACTTCCAGGCTTCCATAGGATAATGGCAGCTGCTTATATCCAAATCTCTCAACACATGCTCCAGAGACCTTAGGGATAAACAAGAAGAGCAAATAAAGCTGTAAAACAAAACTGAAAGCTAGCTAAGAGAGAGACAGAATACTACAAACTTCAATTTCCATGTAAACAGACATTAGAAACCAGCAAAGCTAATCTAGAGCCCATGTTGGAACAGGAAGATGGGTGGAGACTGAGTGAAAAGGAGGAGAGGGCAATGGGTTCCTCATGATGGAGGAACACAGATAAAACCACCCTTACAAGGAGGGAATCCCACAAGGAGCGGGGAAATATTGAGAACAGCCTTGAGACCTCATCAAAGCAGTGACTACTGGGCAATAGAAAGAGGAACGTGAAAGTTCCTGGGACCAGAGGTGGCAGGCTTGGGAAGGGTCCTGGAGTGGATGGAGATGACTTACAAGGGGCAAGGGTCCCTTGGAGTGTTGGCAATCAGGAGAAGGAGGCAAGCAGTATATTAAAGATCCTACAGCACAAATGAGAAACACAAAATCAGAACACATCACCTGCCCCCCTTAAACCTTAGGAAAAAACTCTATTAAGTAAAATGCACTGAGCTGAGATTACCCTGAACTAAAAACTAGTACACCATCCAAACCTCTGACCACCAACTTAACAGAATAACTACTACTGATTCAGGAAAAGATAAGACATTTCAGAATGAATGGAAATAATATGCATTATTAGTACAAAACTACCACAAGAATCAAAATACCTTAGTTGGTAAAACCCCCACCCCACCTCCCCCTAAAAAAGCCCACAAAGCAGAAGCAATCTGTATTTAATACACTCACTTAAATTAAATATTCTTAAACAAACATTTGTACGTATGAAGAACCATTCCAAATCAGAATTCAAAAACTCAGAACAGAAACATATAAAAAAGAGGAAGATGAACATCCAGAGATGACTCAGGGAAGAAAATGGGGGAAGGGAGGGAGACAAAATAATTTCAGAAATGAACATTTAAATCTGGGCATCCAAAGAGAGGATAGACAGGAATGAAAATATAATAAAGGGTGCTAAGGGGAGGAATAAAAATGCCAAGATAATAAAAACAAAACAGCTAAAAAGTCTCAGAAAAAAATTGGTTGCTATAGAATCTAGGCAAAGAAGACCTAACATACACGTAATTGGAATTTCTGAAAAATAAAAACAAAACAAAGAACAGAATATGTGAAACTATAATTCAAGAAACATTTCCAGAGAGAAATGAAGTCTTCTATTGATACATTTCAAAGAGCTCACTAACATCTAGAAAAAATGACCAAGGATAATCAACTAAGATATAGCCTAGTAAAAGTATTACACTTAAACCACAAAGAGAAAAATCCTTCTGGGCCTTCAGGCAAGAAAATCAAATCACCTACAAAGCAAAGGATATCAGGATGGCATTAGATTTGTCAACAGCAACATGCAAAGCAAGATGACAGGAAAGAAAGTATAAGGCTAGGTCTTTATATACAGTCATGCTGTTCTTCAAGTATCAAAGCTATGAAAAATATTAACAGCTTTAAACCTGCACAAACTCAGTACAGTACTCAGGAACCCCTCCCAAGGAATCTGTTAGAGGAGACCTTCATTCAACCAAGAGATGACAGTGATACTCTGGCAAAAGGATTGATGGTGAGCCCTGAATATATTTAATTTTAGGTCTAAGACCAAAACAAAGGAAGGTATAAAAGTAGAACAGTATATACATATAAGTGTTATTTGTCCTGACAAAGTATAAATAATATAACAATTTTTTAATAGTAAAGAGAAGGGAGAAAAGGGAAAGTAGCATATGCTCATTGGTTACCAAATGGGTAATGAAGTACAGTCAAAGGATATTATTTAAAGCTCCCAAGGGAAGATAAAGGGGGCTGCAGGCATTATAAAAGGTATTTATAGGTAAGCCCTAGAACAGGCGTCGTCAAACTACAGCCAGCAGATCAAATCCAGCTCACTACCTATTTTTTAAGTAAAGCTTCACTGTAAAACAGCTACACCTATTGTTTTACATATTGTCTATGGCTTCTTTATTCTGTCCACATCATAGACATATTGATGCAGTCATATTGCCTACATTAGCAGAGGTGAGTAGTTGCAACAGAGACTATATAGCCCACAAAACCCTAAAATATTTACTATCTGGACCTTTATACAAAAAATTTGCCAACCCCTAATGTATAACAAGAATGCAAACCTTCCTAAATGCCAAAAAAATAGAAAAAGAAACAAAGTTTTTTAAAAAATGAAACACTTGACACCAAGCATATTGGTAATACCAATAAATGTAAATGTGCTTAACTCACATTAAAAGAAAAAGATTTTCAGGTTACTTGTAAGACAAAGCAAAGTAAAATAAAACCAACTTTATGCTGTATACAAGAGAACAAATTGCAATCAAAAGGCTGAACATAAAGGAAGAGGCAGATATATTAGGCAAATGTAAATAATATGAAATCAGGAGTTGTGATCTTGATACCAGGCAAGGTAAAATTCAGGCCACACAGCATTAACACAAACTGCAAATGCTAAAGCCACAGCAACTACCTTGATAAAGCAGAAACTTTATGCAAAGTTTCTGATGTGAGACATGCAAAGAGAAAACAACAGACACACAGTAATAATACTTTAACAAACCACTTTCAGCCTAAGACACATCAAACAGACAAAAGGTAAATAAAGATACAGAAGACCTTATAAGGTATAGTTTATAGGTGTGTGTGTGTGTGTATCTGTGTGTGTGTGTATCACATCTTGATTATAAAGAATATAACTTCTCAAGCAAAGATGGGCCAGTCATGAAATTGTTCTAACATGAGGCCACAAAGAAAAAACACTCATGAAGCTCCTTAAAGTAGAAATAATACAAACAACATTCTCTGACCACAATGCAATAAAACCAGAAATGAATAGCACCATTGAAAAACAAATAATTTTCAAAAGGTCCTTCTACCTGGAGGTTAAAAAACTCTTTAAAACAAACCTTGAGGGACTTCCCTGGTGGCACAGTGGTTGAGAGTCTGCCTGCCAATGCAGGGAACACGGGTTCGTGCCCCGGTCTGGGAAGATCCCATATGCCGCGGAGCGGCTGGGCCCATGAGCCATGGCCTCTGAGCCTGCGCGTCCGGAGCCTGTGCTCCGCAACGGGAGAGGCCACAATAGTGAGAGGCCCACGTACCGCAAAAAAAAAAAAAAAAAAAAAAAAAAAACCTTGAGAGAAAGGGAATGTACAAACCAAAACTGCAGAATTTATAAAAAACATATAAAAAATGATAATGAGAACACTACACATAATAATTACAGGATACCATTAAAACAGTGACAAAGAGCATATATATTATGCTATCTTTTGCATAAGAAAGAGGGGAGGTGCGCATGCGAGTGTGCGCAAATACCCACACGTGTGTTTTTGACTATTTTTGCTAAAACAAGGAATATAGGAAGGATAAATCAGAAACCAAGGTTTATGAAAGGGATAGGAGAAAACAGAATGGAAGGTGAAGGGATATGAGTGTAACTTCTTTGGTATAATAGTTTTGACTTTTGAAATATGTTTTACAAATTCAGAAAACAAAATTAATCAAAAGGCAAACTCTAAAAGTGTACACAAACATAGGTTTAAAGACCTGTTTCCTAACTGTATACCAAATCAGTAATATGACCATACAAAGAAAAGAATTAATTCAAATAACTTTTGAACATGCACTCTGACCATATATAACCTTAGTGGAATATACTCTAAACCCAAAAAGAACTGCAAAGAAGGCTTAAATATTACTTAGTTTCTTTGTGGTGGTTGTTATTGGCAATGGTGTTGGGGTAATAATTCTGAAACTATTTTGGAGAATCAACTGAGTTCATAAACACAAGGAGTCCCTGTGAACACCTTCATATACAAATGAAGTAAGTTTGGAGAGTCATAAGTATCTTCTCACCCTCACTTTCCTATTGGCTAGAAAACTCTTTTGAAAAGTACATAAATGGTTGTACAACAATGTGAATGGGTTATATTTTTTCAAATTTGTAGATTATTTTTTATTATGGTAAAAATGCATATCATAAAATTCACCATCTCAACCATTTCTAAGTGTACATGCAATAGTGTTAAATGTGTTTAAATGGCTGTGTGACCAGTCTCCAGCACTTCATCTTGCAAAACTGAAACTGAACTGCAAAACTGTTTTCCATAGTGGCTGCATCATTTTATATTTTATATTTCCAATAATCCACAAGGATTCCGGGTGCTCCAATTGCTCCCCACCCTCACAAACACTTGTTCTTTCCTTTTTGTTTGTTTGTTTGTTTATGGTAGCCTCCTAACATTTGTGTGGTGATATCGTGTTTGATTTGCATTTTCCTAGTGATTAGTGATGCTGAGCATCTTTTCATGTGCTTGCTGGCCATTTGTGTATCATCTTTGGATGAATGTGTATTCAAGTTCTTTGCCCAGTTTTTAACTTGATTATTTTGTGTTGCTGAGCTGTAGGAGTTCTTTATATATTCTAGCTATTAACTCCTTTTCAGATACATTATTTGCAAATATTTTCTCTGATTCCACATGTTAATTTTTCACTCCATTGCATCCTTTGATGCTCCGAAGTTTTAAATGTTGATGTAGTCCAAATAAATAAATACATAAATAAATAAATCTATCATCTTGCTAATTATATTCTCTTTGTCTCATCTATTCTTTGTTCCCTTTTTCTTCTCTTCCTGCCTTCTTTTGGATTATTTACAATAGCATTTTACCTCCACAACTTACATATTAGTTTTAGTTTTGTCTCTTATTTTCTAGTGGTTGTTCTAGCATTTATATCTTTAATTGGTTACAGTCTACCTTCAAATAATACCATACCACTTCAGGTAGAGTGCAAGACCATCACAGTTAGTCTGGGGATTGGCACTACTGTTGTGATCTTTACCCTTAGTGCAGCACAGACTTCAAATTCTCTCTATGCTGAGCTGTCATTACCCTGTGCTTCGTGTGGCGGTGTGGGGCAGAGTTTGCTCCTCATTGGTCATGTGCAGCCAGAGACTCACATACCTGAACCTCTGAGTCTCCTTGAGTCACAGTAGGTACTTCATCTTATGCTAATATATATTATTTAGGTTTCTATATGCAGTGATAAACCTTCCATTAGGATATATAAGGAGAATGCCATCAAAAGCAGAAATTACATTTTTTTTCTTTTCGAATCTTTCAAAATTCCTAACATAGTACTATGCCCAGAGTAGACACACAATTACTAAATGAGAGGATGAGTTGAATGCTGCATTGAAAGCTCTTCATAAGTTCCCTGCAAGAATTAAGTCAACTTACATTTATACTTTAGCCTTACCTTACTTTTTCTCAACACCTCAATTTACTTCTTCACGTATCTCCACGGGAAGAGTAATGTGTGAACGGTGACAGTTGATAATCTCTTAGAGGACCAAACATACCTTGCAGTTCAATATGGTTCACATTTTCCCATAGTCATATATTAACTAATCTCACTATTCCCATACATTTTAAAGAAAATAAATTCTTACCCAGCCTTAGCAACACTTATGGTTTGTTGCTCCATTGCTTCGTGGATACTGGTTCTGTCATGCTCTTTGAGGCTATTAAACTCATCAATACAGCAAAGGCCTGCATCTGCAAGGACTAACGCCCCAGCCTCCAAATTCCATTCTCCTGAGTCTTTTACAGCAGTTACCGTCAGACCTAAGGAAACAAGCAAGCTATGTTAGTTTTTATTTTCGAAAGCATATCTTATAACTAAGAAGGTAAATAAATTCCTATATTTTAAAGGGAAGGGGATAGAGTCAAGGCTTTAATTTCTACCAACAACAGATGGCATCAGGACAGCTACTTCAGGTATCCATTCACTGGAAGATCTCGGGAGATTCTATGTTCTGAAAATCTAATATGTGTTATTGAGTATTTTGTGGCAGACAGAAGTCCCCAAATTTTCTGTCTCTCCTTGGTAGGTACGCTCACTGGGCAGTCTAAACTTTTAGATGGAGCAAACAGATCTCCAGAGATCTTATGACAATAAGTGCTGAACTATATGCTGTTTACAGAGAAGAGTCCAAAGACCGAGAACAGTAGGTACTACAATCCAGTGATGAAAATGAAACGTTTGCTGCCAGTCACAGTGTGAAGGAGAGGATTCCCTTCATAAGTATTATCGGATTTTGAGTCATCCTTTATACCAGTCAATAAAGCAGAGCTGGTCAAAAGCAAAGGCTCTGGAGCTACCTAGACTTGGATTTGAACCTTGGATCTGTCATTCTGGCTGTCATATTATAGACAAGTTTCCTAATACAGGCATACCTTGTTTTATGGAGCTGTGCTTCACTGCACTTCACAGATACTGTGCTTTTTACAAATTGAAGGTGTGTGGTAACCCTGAGTACAGCAAGTCTACTGGTGCCATTTTTCCAACAGCATTTGCTTACTTCATGTCTCTGTGTCACATTTTGGTAATTCTCGCAATACGTCAAACTTCTTCATGATTATTGCATTTCTTGTGGTGATCTGTGATCGGTGATCTTTCCTGTTACTACTGTAACTGAAGGTGTGGTGGGAATAGTCAGAGAACTAGAATTAGAGGTGGAGCCTGAGGATGTGACTGAATTGCTACAATCTCACGATAAAACTTTTTGAGGAGTTGCTTCTTATGAATGGGCAAAGAAAGTGGTTTCTCGAGATGGAATCTACTGCTACTGAAGATGCTATGCAGATTATTGAAATGATAGCAAAGGATTTAGAATATTACAGAAACTTAGCTGATAAAGCAGCCACAGGATTTGAGAGAATTGACTCCAATTTTGAAAGAAGTTCTACTGTGGGCAAAATGCTACCAAATATTGTCGCACGCTACAGAGAAATCCTGAGAGGAAGAGCCACTGATGTGGCAAACTTCCCTGGTGTCTTATTTTAAGAAACTGCCATGGCCACCCCAACCTTCAGCAACCACCACCCTCATCAGTCAGCAGCATCAGCATCGAGACAAGACCCTCCAACAGCAAAAAGATTATGACTTACTGAAGGCTCAGATGATAGTTTGCATTTTTTAGCAATAAACTATTTTTTAATTAAGGTATGTACTATTTTTTAGATACAATGCTATTGCAGACCTAATGGACTACAGCATAGTGTAAACATAACTTTTATATCATTGGGAAACCAAAAAATTCATGACTTGCTTTACTGCAGTGGTCTGTAACTGAACCTGCAGTATCTCTGAGGTATGCCCGTATATCCAGGCCTCAGTTTATTTATCTATAAAAAAAGGATAACAATAGAAAATACTTAACAGATTCTTAGATTTTCAAATAGAATATAAATAAAGCTCTTTGAAAGGAGCACAACGAGTAATTATAATAACTACTGTTGATAAAAATTGATAAACCTCTGGCTAGACTGATCAAGGAAAAAAAAAAGGAGGAGACACAAGTTATAAATATCAGGAATGAAAGAGGGGACATCACTATAGGCCCTAAGGAAATACAATGAATGACTCTATGTCCTAGCTTAGATGAAATGGTCAAATTCTTCGAAATATATAAACTGCCAAAGTTTACCTAAAAAGGAATAGATAACTTGCAAAATCCTGCATCTACTTTGAAAATTGATTCTATAGTTAAAGACGATGCAAAACAGAAACCTACAGGCTGAGATGACTTCATGGTTAAACCTACCAAACATTTATGGAAGAAATAATACCGATTATACCAAAGATTTCAAAAATATAGAGAAACAAGGAACACTTCCTAACTCATTTAATGAAGTCAGCATTATCATGATACCCAAAACAGATAAAGATATACTAAAACTACACACCAGTACCCCTCATTAATATAGATGCAAAAAACCCTGAAAAAATAAAAATCAAACAATACATAAAATGATAACAGATCATAACTAAATGAAGTTTACCTTGAGAATGCAAGGCTAATTCAACATTCAACTATTAATCACTGTAATTCATCATATCAACAAACTAAGGAAGAAAAAGCAAATCTCAACAGATACAGAAAAAACACTTGATAAAACTCAACAATCATTCACGATTAAAAAGAAAAGAATAAATCTCTCAGAAAGCTAGGGAACAGAGGGAACTTCTTCAATCTGAAAAAGGGTATTTACAAAAATCCTGCAGCTAACATACTTAATGATGAAAGACTGAATGCTTACCCCCAAGATCAGAACATGGCATGGAGATCAGCTCTCATCACTTATTCAAAATCATACTGGAGGTTCTAGCCAGCGAAATAAAACAAGGAAAAGAAATAAACAATGTACAGATTGAAAAGGAAAAATTAAAATTGTTCATATTTGCAGAAAATGATTACGTAGAAAATTCCAGATAATCTACAAAAAAAATACTAAAACTAATAAGTAAGTGTAGTAATGTTGCAGGGTGCAAGTCAATATACAAAAATCAACTATCTTTCTATATATTAGGAAAAAACAATTAGAAATTGCAATTTTAAAATAATATATTTATAATATTACCCCCAAATATGAATACTTGGTTATAAATCTTAAAAAAGATGTGCAAGATCTGTGTGCAAAAACTACAAAACATTGATAAAGGAAATCAAAGATGATGTAATCAAATCAAGAGATTCTCCATGTTCATGGAATGAACTGAAAACTCAATACTTTTAAGATGTTTCCCCAAACTGCTCTATAGATTCAATGCAAGTCCAAACAAAATCCTAGTGGGATTTTTCTTGTTATAGAAATTGACAAGGTGGTTCTAAAATTTAAATGGAGAAGCAAAGGAAATAGAAGAATCAAACCAAAAAAGAAACTAGGAGGTCTCACACGACCCAATTTCCAGATTTACTACAAAGCTGAAGTAATCAATTTTGTGTGGTATTGGAGAAAAGATATAGACAGACAGAATAATGAAATAGAATAAGAGTCCAAAATTAGGCCCACAAATATATGGTCAAGTAATTTTTGATAAAAATGAAAAAGCAATTCGATGGAGGAAGGATAATCTGTTCCACAAATGGTGCTGTAATAATTGGATATCCTTATGCAAACAGAAAAAAATCATTATTTCTCCATACCTCACATTTAATACAAAAATTAACTCATAATGAATTAAAGACCTAAATGAAAAATGTAAAACTTATAGAAGAAAACATAGGAAAAAAGCTATGTGAGCTCCTCTGGTTTCTGGTGCAGCACTTAAAGAGCTTAGAAGTTGCTAATCCATCCTAAAAAGTGAAAACCTAAACAAACTGAAAAATCAACAATTGTTCTAAGATCCATCAAAAAAAATGAGCTCACAGGGCAAACTGCTGCCCCAAAATTGGAAAGACAGAGAATTATAACTTACCAGAACAGAATCCTCTACGGGCACCAGCACTGGGACAGGAAACCCTGAACTGTAACTGACAAATTGCTGGAGCCTCCTTGTGGACAACTCTGAGAATTAAAAATTCCTTAGGAACCCAGTCATGGAGGGGGTGGGTACACACACTTCTGTGAGTTTCACCTCCAACAGCTCTACCAGGTTCTCACATTGAATATCAACAATTTGTCTCTGACATTGTAAACAGAGAGATTAAAAGTCTAAGAAAAATCAAAAAGAAATTCTAGAGATCAAAATCACTAGAGATGAAGAATGCCTTTGATGGGCTCACTTGTAGAGGGGACATGGCTACGGAAAGAATCTCTGAGAATAAGGATACTCAGTAGAAATTTCCAAAACTGAAAAGTAAAGAGAAAAACATGGAAAATAACAGAACAGAATATCCAAGAACTATGGAACAACTACAAAAGGTGTAACATATGTGCAGTGTATGTAATGGGAATACCAGAAGAAGAAAGAGAGAAGGAACAGAAGCAGTATTTGAAGCAATAATGAGAAATTCTCAAAATTAATGTCAGACACCAAACCATGGATCCAGAAAACTCAGAGACTATAAAGCAGGAAAAACACTAAAGAAACCATACCTATGCATATGATTTAAACTTTAGAAAATCAAAGGTAAAGAAAAAAGTCTTGAAAAAAGCCAGAGCGGGGGAAAAAACCACCTTACCTATAGAGGAGCATAAATGAGAATTATATCCAACTTCCCCTCAGAATATTTCAATACAATCTAAAAAATACATTAAGGCAAGACTAGCATTCAGAAGTGAAGATAAAATCACACTAAGTTCTGCACTGGTTAGATAACATCCAGAGCAGGAGTCAGCAAACTATGATCTGTGGGCCAAATCTGGCCCAACCACCTGTTTTTGTAAAAATCGTTTTCTGGAACACAGTCATGCTCATCATTTACATATTGTCTATGGCTGTTTTCACACTACAACGGCAGAGTCAAGTAGTTGTGACAGACATTGAATGGCCCTCAAAAATCTAAAATATTTATATCTGGCCCTTCACAGAAAAAAGTTGCTGACTCCTGATGTACAGTATTAATATCTACATTGAGACATCAAATTTTAAAAGAAATACTAATAAAAAAGAAAGTAAACAAATAATGAAGGACATGGAAATAATGCCACTTAAAAAATAGTTTACTGCATAGGCTATGATTAGCCTGAAACAAAGATTTAGAGAAGAGAAAGTAATAATTATTACATATTTAGAGAACTATCCTATGGAAGAGCAATTAGGCTAATTTGGGGTGGCTTCAAAAGAAATTACTGAGACCAATGTGCAGAATTTTACAGGGAACTACTGGAAACCTTGAGGTGTTTAAAAAGGAATGAGCTACTTTGCAAAGGAATAAACTTTTTGTCAAAGTAACCTTTAAGTAAAAGTGGAAAGTCCAGTTATCAGAGATAGTGTAGAAACGTATTTATGCAGTGAATAGGTGGCTGAACAACGTGAAATTAGAAAACACCAAGATGAAAGAAAATGAAGATACAACATACCACAACTAATGGGATGCAGCTAAAGCAGTGCTCAGAGAGTAACTTATAGCTATAAACGTCTACATTAAAAAAGAAGATAGATCGCAAATCAACAATCTATGCTGCCACCTTAAGATACTGGAAATAAAGCAGAGCAAACTAAACCCAAAGAAAGCGGAAGGAAGGAAATAATATATAACAGAAACTACTGAAACAGAGATATAAAAACAATAGAGAAAATTAATGAATCCAAAAATTGACAAATTTTAGCTAGACTGACCAAACCAAAAAGAGAGAGAAGAATAAAATTACTAAAATCAGGAATTAAAAAGATGGGACATTATTAATGACTTTACAGAAATAAAAAGTATTACAAAGGGACACAACAATAACTGTATATCAACTAATTAGATAATGTAGATGAAATTGACAAAACTCTAAAAAGACACTACCAAAACTGACTCAAGAAAAAAAAGAAAATCTGAACAGACCTATAATGAGTAGGGATTGAATTAGTAATTTAAAAACTACCCACAAAGAGAAAACCATACACAGATGGCCTCACTGGTGAATTCTACCAAACATTAAAAGAATCAAATATGAATCCTTCACAAACTCATCTTTAGAAGTAGAAAAGGAGGAAATACTTCCTAACTCATTCTCTATGAGAACAGTATTACCCATACACCAAAAATCAAAGTAAAGACCAATATCTCTTATGACTACATATACGAAAATCCTCAACAAAATACTAGCAAACCAAATCCAGCAATATATAAAAAGGACTATATAACCATAACCCAGTGAGATTTATCTCAGGAATCCAAGATTGGTGGTATGACATCTGGAAATCAATTAATATAATATCCTCATATTAATAGAATTAGGGACAAAAGGCATATGATCATCTCAATAGAGGCAGGAAAAGCACTTGACAAAATTCAACCACCCTTCATAAAAAAACACTCAAACCAGGAACAGAAGAGAACTTCTTCAACCTGATAAAGGACATCTTCTTCAACCTGATAAACCCAGAACTAACATCATTCTTGATGTAAGACTGAATGCTTCCCTGTTAAGATCAGAAACAAGACAGGGATGTTCACTCTCACTACTCCTATTCAACACTGTACTGGAGGTTCTAGGAAGGGCAATTAGGCAAAAAATGAAATAACAGACATCCAGAAGGGAAAGGGAGAAGGAAAACTATCCCTGTTTGCAGATGACACGATCTTACATATAGAAAATCCTAAGGAAATCACTAAAAACTACAACTAACAAATGAGTTCATCAAGGTTGAAGGATACAAAATCAATTTTAAAAAATCCATTGTATCTCTATATACTTGCAATGAAGAATACGAAAATATAATTAAGAAAGTAATTCCATTTACAAAGCATCAAAAAGAATAAAATACTTAGGAATGAATTTAACAAAAGAAGTATATAAAACTTATACTGTGAAAAGTACAGAACGTTGTTGAAAGAAATTTAAAATGACGTAAATGAAAAACACTCCATATTCAGACTTTTTTTGCTTGTGCTTTTTATCATCTCTCAAAAATACTGCCTAATCAAGGGCCAGAAGATTGATGCCTGTGTTTTCTTCTAAGAGTTTTATACTTTTAGCACCTTACGTTGATGTCTTTGAGCCAATTTGAATTATTTTTTGCATATGGTGTGAAGAGGGATCCAAATTTATATTTTTGCATGTGGATGTCCAATTTCCCAGCAGTAACTTTTGAAAAGACGATTCTTTCCCTAATGAATTGTCTTGGAACCCTTATCAAAAATGAACTGACCATAAATGTATGGGTTTATTTCTGGACAATCAACTCTGTCCTGTTGGTCTATATCGTTATGCCATTACACATTGGACTTCATCAAAATTAAAAGCTTTTGTGATGCAAAAGACACCCCCAAGAAAATGAAAAGATAAGCTACACTACAGGAGAAAAATTTTGCAAACCTGGTAAATACAAGTCTCTTATCAATAGAGACTATATATTCTATATATATTTAGAATATATAAATAACTCACAATCTAACCATAAAAAAGACAAATAACCCAATTTTTTAGATGGCTAAAGGAGCTGAAGAGACATTTCTCTACAGAAGACATACAAATGGCTGATAAGCAAATGGAAAATGCTCAACACCTTTAGCCACCAGGGAAATGTAAATCAAAACCACAGTGAGAACGACTTCTCACAGCACCCAAAGGTATAATCAGAAAGACACAGTAACAAGTGTTGGTGAGGATGTGGAGAAATTGGAAAGCTTATACACTGTTGGTGGGAACGTGAAATGGTGCAGCCACTCTGGAAAACAGTCTAGTAGCTTCTTGTTACCATATGATCCAACAACTTCACTCTTAAGCATATACCCAGAAAAATGAAAACATATGTCCCCCACAAAAATCTGTATACAAATGTTGATAGCAATATATCTGTTATTAAAAAAAAAATCACTGTGTAATCATACCGGGGGTATTTAGAGATAGATTCTTTGCATGCTGGATTCAAGGTCTTAACGGGCACAAATTCTACCAACAAGATCCACCAATTAATTAGCTATCAGTTCATTGTGAAACCTTTCCACTTCCTATCCTTGCTAGTTTTCTACCTTTTCTAAAATACCCTGCATATAAGGCCTCCAATCTCAGGAAGCTGACTTGCCTAGCTTCCGTCAAGCGTGACTCCATCTAACGTCATTTGTCTCTATAGTAACCGACCAAAAAAGCTGCTGTGCTTAGCAGAGGTTTTGTGCAAGCAGTGGTCCAGCCTAGAGATGTTTTAAAGACTTGAGTCCCCTCTCTACTTACCACTGAATTCTTCCTGGTACTAGGGAAAGGACAGAGCCTCTGACAAACAGGAGAGGTGGAGGGTGAAAGAGAAAAGGACAGAATGTAAAACATGAAGGACAGTGGACTACAAGTAGAGACTGATTTCAAAAGGAAACGAGTTTAGAAGGAGCTTCATTTATAAGAGGACTAAGAACACATGGTTAAAAACTAGATACAAGAAACAGAATATAGGGCTTTCCTGGTGGCGCAGTGGTTGAGAGTCCGCCTGCCGATGCAGGGAACGCGGGTTCGTGCCCCGGTCCGGGAAGATCCCACATGCCGCGGAGCGGCTGGGCCCGTGAGCCATGGCCGCTGAGCCTGCGCGTCCGGAGCCTGTGCTCCGCAACGGAAGAGGCCACAACAGTGAGAGGCCCGCGTACCGCAAAAAAAAAAAAAAAAAAAAAGAAAGAAACAATATAATTATCAAGCATGTCCATCCATATTCTTCTGGTCAGAAACAATACCATGATATTGACATCAGCAGACTGTCCACAAGAAACATGATTATGGTGCTTCAGAAAGCTGACTAGTATTGACAGTGATCCAAAAGATGTTTAACAGTATAGTCCATCCAAAAGTTGTTTAACGGTATAGTCCAGCTATGGATAAGGGGCCAAACACAGCTTCTCTTCAACAAATTTGTAACCTAATGGTGGGTAGCAATGAACACAAAACAGTGAAACTGTTACAGAGAATGGAGGAGGGGGACACACTTTATGTAACAAACATAAAAACCTTATTAAGAGTGTAATGATGCATTCCAGGATCTATCCTCCCCACCTCCCAATCACTCCTCCCGCAACAGGAGACTTGGCATCTGCAGCCTCAATGGGGAGGCTCCCACAGCTCTGCCTTGGCTGCAGCCTCCTCTCACTCCCAGTATATACCGGGGCAAACCTCATTCATGGAGCTTTGTTCCTCAAGAGTTCATTCATCAAGTCATTACTACAGTGTCTGCCAGCCTGTGGGTTCTTCCAGGAAATTATACCAATTGCTTTTCTGCACCACGTAAAGTCCACTTTAAATATTATCCGACACAGTGGACAGAAAACAGAGAAGCACTAAGTCAGCACTTAAAGGAGCAGGTTTCTGAGCACCAGTGTCCTCATTTGTTATCTGGAGATGATAATATTTTACCTTCCTACCATACCAGTGTGCTACAAGGCTCAAAAACAGGTTATTTAAAAATTTTTTACAAATAGTAAAGAAAACATCATAGGTATATACATATATGCCATATATCTGTATGTATACCGTATATATATATACACACACACACAGCCTTTATTGTGATACCGTATTTTGCCTCCCATAGAACTTTAACCATTACTGTTAAAGTTGCATCTAACACTTTCTATTCTGTACCATACTGACTTGATTACGTAGTTATCTTTCCTACTGGACCATAAGGTCTTTGAGGATAATGTCCACATACGTTTTTGTCTTTGAATATTCCGCAGAGCCTAGCACAATAATTCACATAATAAATACTCTCTCTCTACATATATAATGAGTTATTATTATTAAAATCATTACTCTAGGAGTTATTCCTTCTAGAAATGTCTGTAAACTGCAGCAAACCTCTACGTTCTACATTCATACAGAAATTTTAATTTAAAACTGTCGTGAAATTTTGACATCCTATAATAAGAATAGGGAGCCCTTTAAACTAACTAAAGATCATATTACAACAAGCCTTACATGAGAATTTTTTTAAGAGATGGGGACGATAACGCAAATGTCTTCTCAAAGAGAATTCAAGACAGTGATAATATAATTACCCCAGGTGAAATTTAGGATTTGAACAAAGGCAAGAGGTCAGCATTTCCATACCTATGATAACTTCTGCAGCAGGTAGGGTCTGAGACTTTGATTTAATTCTTAGTTCTAATACATTTTAATCCAGTATATTTTAATTTATTTATTTTTAATTTTTGGTTGCACTGGGTCTCTGTTGCTGCACCCAGCCTTTTCTCTAGTTGAGGCGAGGGGGGGCTACTCTTTGCTGCGGTGCACTGGCTTCTCATTGCGGTGGCCTGCCTTGTTGCGGAGCGCTGGCTCTAGAGTGCAGGCTCAGCAGTTGTGGCGCACGAACTTAGTTGTTCCGCGGCATGTGGGATCTTCCCGGACCAGGGCTCGAACCCGTGTCCCCTGTATTGGCAGGTGGATTCTTAACTACTGCGCCACGAGGAAAGTCCCTAATCCAGTATATTTTAACTTAATCCAATTTAATTCTAGTACATTTTAACTCACTCCTTCATCTAGTTTTGTGTGTGACTTCAATTTAACTTCAAGTTTAAGATACTTAGGAGCCCTCTGTAGATGAGCTTTGGAACACAGACGCGAGTTGCATCTGGTCTGCTCAGAATTTAAGGTGTGCACACCCTACAGCAGGCACTTCCTCTGAGGAACAGCTACAGCACCCCACCCCACCCCACCCCACGGCCTGCTGGCATGGCTAAATGGCCCCTTGATAGATGGACAGTACGTGGATTAAACACACTTAGAGTAC
This sequence comes from Orcinus orca, assembly GCF_937001465.1. Classification (NCBI taxonomy): domain Eukaryota; kingdom Metazoa; phylum Chordata; class Mammalia; order Artiodactyla; family Delphinidae; genus Orcinus; species Orcinus orca. The sequence continues at coordinate 41,338,243 of NC_064570.1, read as the reverse complement.
CAAATAAACTTAATTCTGGGAGGAAAAATTACACCTGCATTAGTTGGCTAGGGCTGCCATAACAAAACACCAGACTGGGTGGCTTAAACAACAGTAATCTATTTTCTCACAGTTCTGGAGGTTAGACATAAAAGATCAGGTGTCAGCAAGGTTGGTTTCATTTGACTTACAAATGGCCGCCTTCTTGCTGTGTCCTCACCTGGTCTTTCTCCTGTGCATGAGTGCCCTTGGTGTCTCTTTTTATGTCCAAATTTCCTCCTTGTATATAGATGCCAGTTAGAATGGATTAGGGCCCAACCTAAAGGACTCACTTTAACTTAACCACCTCTTTAAAGGCCCTGTCACCAAATACAGTCACAGTCTGAGGGACTGAGGGCATAGTAGTGCTTCAACATATGAATTTGGGGGTGGAGGGCACAATTCGGCCCATAACGATAGCTAACTAGGTTCATTTATCTCTGTCCTAGGCATTAATTTAGGCTTTGTTCATTTAAGAGCCAAAGCATCCTTTTTCAGCCATCCTTCCCCCAGTCAGTCTGTACAGAGAGAAGTGATTTGGGGATTACATTCCGTGTAGACCTCCAAGCATCATGTGGGTCCCCTTCGGTACCTAAGACATGACAGCATTCATGGTGACCCATCTGTTGCAATATCGTTAACTGTTTGAGGGTCACCAAAAAGTTGTTCAGCAACAGATCTTATAGACTGCCTCTGAAACCAGAATAATGCTTTTACAATCTTTACCCCTATGGCATGCCAGTTAATTTAGAGATATGCGAAGGTACGTCTGAGAATCCCTTTGGCCTTTCCTAGAAAGCACTGTCAGCAGTGAGGAAACTATTGGAGAGCATACCCAAAGGCTCTTTAATACTTCTGAGGGGCAGTAACAAAGAGAGTTAAGATGGCGAAAGGCAATATGAAAGGCCTGGAGCCAATTCTGTGGCTTCCAGTGAACTAATAGGGAGGGTTTTTTTCTCCCTTAAATACTGTTATATACGACATGTTAAACAAAAGATTTCAAAGAAAATAAGCCAAACAAGTAGTATCCAGTAAATCTTCTCATTCTTCATGCTGCATACCACCAGAAGCGAATCTTATGATAAGACGCACCTTATTATGACACACCTATGGTCAGATTCAAAATGCACTTGATTTTACCAAGCTTATAAGGTCATTTTTATAAAGCAAGTGGATTAGAATCTCCTCTTAAGTGTGCCTGCAGTAATCAGGAAACTCCATACACCATTCTCAAGGGAGTCATGTTTTATACTTCAAATGGTTATTTATCTTATATGTCCAGTGTGTCTTACAGCATACAGCAATTTATACTTTATCTGAGGCGGTGTTAGGCCCAGCATTAATAACAGCGAACAGAAAATACAGTTTATCACTCAACGCAATCTGCATCTGTCGCCACAGTATCACTCTTATAGTCTAATGCACACAAGCAACTGGGCTTGAGGCAACCTTTTCTAGTAGGTCATATATGACTGCTAATCCACTGACGATAAAATGGGATCCCCACTCTAAGTACTTTCCCTAAATGCGGGGAGGCCTGGTATTAGCTGTCCCATATTAATTTTCAAAAGACCATCAGATGAAGAAGTCATCAAAAGTCATCAAAAGCAAACTACTTAGGTATGAACAATGACCAAAGAATGATAACTGAAAAATTCTCTGCAAAAATTCTCTAAGAGAAAACTTCCAGCATAGAGGATACTTAAGAAATAATTTTCTCTCAAACTTCCAGCATAGATGATACTTAAATACTTTTCTCTCTGAATTTAATTAGCCAAGTTTAATTGTTTCATTTCAAAATACTTAAGGAAAAAAATGGTTTATGCAGCAGCAGCAAAAAAAAATCCCTTTATACCCCTCTCACTTAGTAAATAGAAGCAGTTCAACAACCTTAAAAATGTGTTACAAGCTCTCCCTTTCCCTACAGAGGTAGTCAAGCAGCATAAATACACTGACACTGAATGGAGAATAATCAAGCAAAGGTTCCTCTGAACTTGTGGTGTCTGCCACAAATTTTTACTTACTAACGGTTTAGGTCATGAATTTTTTGAAAATTGCATGTCTTGGTATGCTTTTGTGGTTTCTCCTCTGCTTTTCCCTTCTCTGTTTTATGTGTTGCCCTTTGGTTTCCTGACACTTCCATTTTCTCCTTTTATGTTCCTGCTGTGCCCACCGCACGGGAGAAACCTGGGCGTAACTGATCCCACCTTTAATCATCTTTTTCTTATTCCAGACTTTCCGGTTGGAATGGGAGGAGGAAGACCCAGGTGCAGCCCAAATATTACCTATTCCACAAAGTGTGGGTGGAAAAGCGTCTCCTCGCCCTTCATTTTGTATCTATTTAACTAACGGCGCTGTCGTGCCCAAACGCATACTGGCCAAGAACTAGATTTCCAAAATGGCTTTGCTCCTTTCGAGCTGGCATCAGTCTATAAAATGCAATTTACTTCCACTGCAACCACCCCTTCCCTGTACCTCAAATACTACCCAATATACAGACAACTGAACCTAACCTAGTGTAGACAGCGAATTCACATCTGCTAAATTCAGTAGAAAGCCGGCACAGCCGTTGGACTTATGTAAAGAAAGCGTTAAAAGAAAAAAAAAACCAAAAAACCACACTAAGCAAACCCGAGGGGCGGGCTTCGCCGGAGATCGCGCTCTCCCGCCGCCGTGCGGACAACGAGCAACCCTCCCCGCCGTGGCCACGCCTCCCTCCGCCTAGCCGTGGCCACGCCTCCTCCTCCGACCCCGCCCCACCGAGGCCACGCCCGACGTGAGGCGCGGGAGCCGCCGGGCCGGAGGCGGGGCTTGAGCCGCCCCTCCCACCGCCGCCGCCGGCGGCCTCCGCGCGGGCCTCACAGCCCGTATTCCACTCACTTTGTTCTCCGCCTTTGTCCTAATCCACACCAGCAGGTGGAGCCGCAGTTAAAGTTTCCGAGTCCATTCCGAGAGCGGGAGCCCATCTTGCTCGCCGCGGAGGCCCTCGCTGGAGGAGGAGGGTCAGAGCTCGGGTGCAGCCAATCGTGGACAACGCTGCTAGTTATCAGAGCAGAATGGGCTGTAGTTTAGTGAAATAGGAAAGCTGCAAAACACTGTGGAGTGTTCCCGTGTAAATAAAAAGAGGAAAAAAAAGTTTCTCAAGTCTCCGCTGCACGACGTCGGGCCGGCGCCGGGGCGGGGGTCTGCGCTCTCCCGAGCGGCCACGCGCTGGACTTTATTGTGCCGCAACAAGCCCCCGTTCCCATTGTTTGTGTTTTTTTCAAAATATGGCAAAGGTTCAGGTGAACAATGTAGTGGTGCTGGATAACCCTTCTCCTTTCTACAACCCATTCCAGTTCGAGATCACCTTCGAGTGCATCGAGGACCTGTCTGAAGGTGAGTCGGGCGCCCGCCCGCCGCCGGGCTGTCAGTTGCGGGCTGCAGACGTTGAAAGTTTCCCGGGCCCGGCCTCGCGCGGGCGGCCGGTGCTTAGCGCCGGGCGGGCTGCGGGCTCGGCTCTGCGGAGGGAAACTTGAAGTTGATGGACGACGGCCGGCGAGGCGCGCGCGGCGTTCGGCCGCAGCCCGGGCGCCTGCCGCGGCTCAACTTGCGAGGAACTTGTTCGAGCGGAGGTAGCCATGTTGTCAGCTTTGTCTGGCGGGCGGACGGTTCGCGAGACCCGCACTCGCGCCCGTGGCGCCGGCCGGGGGTCGCGCTGGGCTGGCCCCCGGCCGCCAACGGCCTCCGCGGCCCCCACGGCCCCAGTGAGGAGGTGGGAAGGAGAGGCATATGTGTGTGGTCGCGCCGGCGAGTTCGCAGCGGAGCCATCTTACCGAGAGTAGAGAACTGGGCCACCGACCCCGGCGTCACGACGCCTCCTCTCCGCGGGTGACGAACGCGGCGCCCCGCCTGCCCACCTTCCTGCCCCCGAGCAAGAGGCAGATCCATTTTTAGGGCTTACGCTGGAGTTGCCGTACTCTCCCGGGTGGCCATGCCCGGCCGCCTCGGGGAGGAGAGCGAGGCTGTCCTTGCGCTGATTTCTGGCTCCCTGGACCAACCAGCAGGGGAGGCGGGCGCAGGCTCGGCCCCTCGGCGCCGCGGGCCGGTGCTCCCGGGGGCCGCCGGTGCTCGCGGGCCGGCGCTCCCCGGCCGGCGCCCGGGATGCTCGGGGCGCCTGGGGATGCTGGCACTCAGGCTCGCCCAGACCAGCGTGGACTCCTCATCCTTAATGACCGAAATCTTCTCTCCTCTCAGGAAGAAAAATATTGCTAAGCTAGGAAGTTACATTTAACCCGAGAACAGAAATAAGTAAAATACTTAAATAATTTCCAGGACTTAATCACTGGCTTCTAAGTAGTCTGAAAGAAGACTTTCTTCAAGAACGTGTTGAAATCTAAATACAGTAACTCCACATCCAAATACCCTGAACATAAAACACTAAAGTGGGCTAGGAAATAAAAGGTAAAGTCCTGATGGCAATGCAGAATTTTTTACTATTTTTTTCTAAGTACGTTTTAAGGTCTTCAAAAAGATAAATATTTAATATATGCAGTAATAAATTTAAAAAGCTAAAATCTGCCAAGGTCTTTGCGATTTTATTAAAACAATCCAGTGCTCCATTTTCAAAATTTGAGGGGGAAAAAGTTTAACTTCATCAATGGTAATTCAACAATTAAATAGGGGACATACTTCTTTGAACTTACAAGTATGTTTAGCAAAATGCACTTTAAATTATATGCTAATCAAGGCATGTAAAGCACTTTCACTTTAAAAATTAGTTCTTAATCTCTGTATAATGTATTTTATGTAGGGTGTTAACTTGTTAACTTTTTAAATTGCAAAAACAATATATGCTCATTGTAATAGACTTTTTAAAAAGTTGTACATACATATATAAAGTTAACAGTCCTCTGTACTCAATACCTTCCCCCATCTCACTCTAAGTAACCATAATTAACACTTTAGTCTGTGCTCTTCCATATAGTTTTACTACATATATATAGCACAAATGCACATATATAAGTAGGGCACATTTTCAAAGACGATTCATTTATTAAACTAATTCCTAAATAGGCCATTGGTAATAACATTAAAGGGGATTTTTCTTATTACGGTACTTTGAAACTATTTGGTTACTTTCCCATAGTACTACCATAAGCACTTCAGCCACCAGGCCCATTTTCATGCCCTTTAAACTAATTTTCCCTTTTTATTACCAATTGCATATAAAAATGGGCAAATGCATGAAAAACTATTGAGTCCTTTCCAACTTATACTACAGTGTTTTAGGCATTAGAACTTCTTGAAATTACGGGTATTTCTAAGTGATACCTTCCATTTTAGGAGCCAGTTCTGAACAAGGAAGTTAGATGATTCAGGATGTTGTTACAGGGCTTTGACATTGGATGGTTGAAACCTGCCATTGATGTGTTCTGTTTGTTAACTAGGATCTGTTCAGAACCCAGCTGAATCACATCAAAGTTTTTACTAATGTCAGGAATATACCTACTTCTGCTTGTATACCTCTCTTCCCAGGGCATCTATACTGGGCGTTTATTTAGTATTGTTTAAGAGTTTAAGCTGAGTCATACCAAAGCTGCAAAGGAATCTTTCAAAAAGGTGCCATGCTTACATACTCCACCTAGAGGCTGTGTGGATTAAGGAAATTGAGTTTACTTAGCAAAGGTTTCTTATAGGTCCCATCTTTTATACTGCAGTTCTTTAAAAAAATTTGTTCTTGAAATTGAACTAAAGAATATTCTGAAGAGAAATTTTCACTTTATAATTTTGTCTCAAGTCCCAAGTCAGAGGTTGGCCGCCATTTTCCATACTTTAAGTTGTCAATAGCCCCCAAATGTTTTCACTTTCCTTTAAAAGCTGCCCTGTAGCTTTGCTTCAGAGAAAGCCTTAAGGAGTACTTACTCTTAAGAGAATATACTTGTTTCTACTGTAAGACCTATACAGGGGTAGGACAGCAATCCACAGATTTAAGCAGAGGCTTTCCTGTAAATCTGGGAGATAGGAGACCTTGGATGTGTTTGATCTGATGGTCACCAAGCCTGTACAAGTTTTGATTGACTTTATTTCTCTCTTTGTTATGCCTTGTGGATTGCTGACTCTCTGCTTCTTTACTGAATGGAGCCTTTTCTTTTTTTTTTAAGTTGATCAATATCAATAATTATAGCTACTGTCAGTTGAATACTTATAATGTACCAGAACTGAATGGTGCTTCCTACTTTAAAACCTCAGGCTTGTACTAATTCACAAAGACTACATACTTCCCCCTAGATCACAGGTCTTCCCAAGTAGTGTAATTAGTTTGAAATTCCCTTGGTGACTTCCCTCACTCCTACCACAAATGGAGATAATTTGCAGGCTGGGATTACCATGATTAAATGAAACAGTTAACTTTTTAAATAAATGAGTAAACTCCTTCAAGTGATAATCTGTGCAAAGCATCTGACCATATCCCTTCTTGTTTCAAATATAGGAGACAAGGGAATGAAAGCTGGGTTCCAAAAAAAAAAAAGGACAAAACAACTGATGCTGATTTATAAATAAGTACTGAGCATTTTAAACTCAGTAGCTACAGCAAGCATCCATAAGCATAAAAATTAAGCTACAGGTGTTCCCTGAGTTACAGCCTATACTCCTTAAGGCTAGATTATCTCCTCATGGCCTCTGCCCTCACCCATTCCTTCCCACCTCCCACAATTAAGTTCCTTTATTTCACTATTCATTTGAGAACTAAAAGGAATAATTTATCTTCCTTAGATTTTTGGAAAGAGCCCAGGCTTTGGAGTTGGGTCCAAGTTGGGTCCAGGCTTTGGAGTTTATGTCCAAGCAGAGACATAGCTTGGATTCTGATTCTTCGATTTACTAGCTGTATGAATTTGGGTATGTTACTTAGCCTCTCTGAGTCTTAACTTTCCTATTTGTATAATAGGTGTAATTAAATCCATATGATACAAAGCTGTTGAGGTTTTAAACAACAGGTGTGAAGTGGCAAGGCCAATGCCCAGCACATAGTAGGTATTTTATGAAAGTAAGTTTTTAAGTCATAACCATGTTCCTATGCCAGACCACAAATGCCAATTTATACCAATTGAGCTAAGAGCACGATACAGAGTGGTACAGATACACATGAAATGAACAAAGCATTATGAAAACCTGTATGTGACAATTCCCAGTCTTATCTCTACTCAGCTAGTTTAGTAGCTTCCACACCCCTTTCTTCTTAAAACCGTTTCTCCAACTGACTTTTGGGTTACCTACCTCACTAGCCACTAGTTTTGTGACTTTATTGATCTTATCTCCCCAACCTCTTAACTTTGGAGAGTGCCCAGGCTCACTCCCTAGGGATCCCACCTATTTTCAACTAAATTTTTACCAGACCTATTCATTATCTCCACTTATTCATTATCTCTAGAACTCCTGATTGTTTCCCTCCCCTGCCCCCTGTAAAAATAAGTGGCTCTTGCTGGCTCTATCTTCGGGATTTATCCAGAATATTACTCCTTCTCGCCCCCAGGGCTACATGTGGTCCAAGCCACCATAATTTCTTGCCTCAGCTGAACTATTCTCCTGTTTTTTCCCTTGCCCTCTTACAGTCTACACTGAACACAGCAGCCAAAATGATCCTCCTAAAATGAAAGTCAGATCATGTCACTCCTCTACCCAAAACCCTCCAGTGGCTTCCCATGCCACTCAGTGTAAAAGCCTAAAATCTTTATGATGGCCTTCAAGATCTTGCATCATCTGGCCACGCCTCTTGCCCCCAATTTCATGGTTGGCTGTTTTCCCCTTTGCTCATTCTGCTCCTGCGCTGGCAACTTTGCTTTTTCTTGAGCATGTCAAGCATGTGCCTACTGCCTGGACTTTGTACTTGCTGTTCCTTCTGACTAGATATTCATACTGCTTGTTCCCTCTCTTAATCTTCATCAACAAACAGATGATCTCATGAGATGTCAGATGTAGGACCCTGCATCTGGAAATGTGCTAGAAACTGGAGATAAGGTGGTCTAGGTCTGGGACAGAACCATGACATAATAAAAGAAATATAAACCTAAGGGATCTTTTAGTTCAATAACTTGCAGTTTGTAATACAGTATGAATAAGTATCACCTATACTACTACTGTTATCTATTTAGGGAACAAAAATATCTACAAAGTTACAGAAAAATGACAATACATGGTGACATTAACTGGATTCTCCACAGGTGGCCCAGAAACACCCTCTGGGATTGCTGGTGTAGACTCTGTGGAGTGAATCCAAGAGGCAGGCCACACAGTGCCAAACACCCTAAGAGGACCAGGAGGTCTCAGAGAATTTGTAGAGTGGTCTTTCTCCCCCTACTAAAGAGGAGGCCTCTTCCAAAGAACAATCATTTGACTCATCTCTGGGTTCTTCTCACAGAGCACACTGTAAAGGGTGCTCAGTAAAGTCTGAATTACACAGAACGTCTTAGGTTGCACTTTATTCTGTCTTGTTACTTGTGCCTGTTCCCACTGTAAATATTCTGATGTATTAAGTGGTATAAGGATTCTTGGTTTTCCTCTTCCCAGTGTAAAGAATGTATGCCATGAAGGGGTGCCATGAGGGAAAAACCCTGCTGTGAACCCTTAACAGTTGATGAGTTGAAGCCCTAAGGGGCTTCTGATCCACAAGAGCAGTTTGCAAGTAATGATTTTTCCACTTTGGAGCTCTTCGATGATTTGGATCTGTGCAACATAGCATGGGGGAGCCCTTCAAAAGTGTGCTTAGCAGGTTGTTAAAAGATGACATACAGAAAAGGGGGGGGAGGGATTCCTTAGCCAAATCAGTTTGGGAAACACTGGATTAATGGTACTGGTGTTCCTTACTGAAGGATTTTTCAGACCCCTTGCTCTGCCAGTGTGCTTTATGAATCCTCAAGAGAAGGTTGTAGTATTTCCCAAGTTTTTGGCCATGTTGTTTTGTTTGTGAGGAGCCCTGCCCAGGGACCAGTATTTCACAAAACAGCATTTTGAGAAACTCCGCTATGAAATGTAAGAATTTCACACTCAAATTTATAAGGAGCACTTCAGTGCCTTTCTGGGTTTTCTGCTATGAAAAGCCAATTTTAGCAGCCAATAAATGGTGTAAGTGGACATTCAAAGGGTCTTTGATGTCATCTCATAATGTAATTAATGAATATGAAATAATGTTTTGGTTTTTAACCCTAGACCTGGAATGGAAAATTATCTATGTGGGCTCTGCAGAAAGTGAAGAATACGATCAAGTTTTAGACTCTGTTTTAGTGGGCCCTGTTCCTGCAGGAAGGCATATGTTTGTATTTCAGGTAAGATTATTCTTGGTAAATATGTATGCCAAATACATTTCTAAATGGTCCTTAACCCTTTCCCTTTGGGTTAAATCACTCTGGTTCTGCTGCATTCACTTTTTGTCTGCTTCTATCATGTTTTAAGAAGTCTCTGTGTCATGAAGGAATGCCACTTCCTGATTTTGTGTGCTGAGAGATGTTACTGTGATGTTTATACTTCAGGGTTTGCACAGCATGCAGTAAACCTTATACTCTGTCAGGGCCACGTGGTGGTTAATTTGGGGCTCTTCCTGTGAATAGTCCCTTAGTATGAGACCTTCAGGGTGGCTGTCCAGCAGCCCCAAACAGGGATTCAAAATGCTTACTACTAACTGGGGATAGTTAGTAATATGCATTTTCAGATTATAGTTTCAGCCACTAGGAATGATGATGATATAACAAAACAACTTTATTTCAGCATAATCAATAACTCAGCTAGGTTATCAGGTATCTTAGAAGATAGAGATCTACGAGATCTTGGGTCACTGGAACTAAATGAAGTCCAGTGGTCTACTAAAGCATCTACTCTACAGTTCTTATAGAGGATTACTGTTACAAATCCACAACTCTATTTATCATTTGTGAGGAGAAATTCTACTAACATAATTATGTTCTCAGATACCACTGACAGTATTTAGGTCTGTGCCAAGTCTTCAGACATTGTCTTCTGCATTCAAAAATATTACTTCTTTTAATCCATGTCAAATTGTTGTATAAAACTATTCAGTCACTTCTCAATTATCCATGTTTATTAGAGGGAGATAGTTATAATAATCCAAAGAGTAACTAGCCATTGCTTTTTAAAAAACTATTATTCTTAATTTTGTTACAAGTATTTCTACCCAACAGTCTCATTAGTTAAGTAGAACCCACTGAAAATCTAACTTTTCTCTCCCTGACCTCTCACTTCGCTCACTTCACAGATGGGACCAATTTAAATAAATACTGTTGGTCAAATAATCCCACCAGATATGAGCTAAGAATCTCTCAAACATATGGTATCTCTAGAGCTGCTACTGCTCCCTCCCCTCTCCTAAATATAGAATTCAGAATTTTGTTCTCCTAGCCCTAGTGCTTTTTATTAAATAAAAAGCAACAAATACTATATTTTAAATAAACAGTTAAGAAAAGCTTAAATATATTGACTAAAGGCTCAAATATATTAAAAGTGCTATGAAGCTGAGTTGTGTGACTGTGTGGGGATACACTGCAGTTGTAGACCTGGTTCAGATCCCACTCTGCTGCTTATTAGCCACGTGTGACTTCAGACAGGCTCCCAGCCTCCCCTAGTCACTCCAGTCATCCCTAAAACGTGGATACTAGCCTACCTCATAAGAACGTTATGAGGATTAAATGAGGAATAAAGCAGTTTAGTATAATCACTGACAGACAGTGCCTATTTCTATAATTGGAACTAAGCTTTTATTCTCTTAGCTTCTTGAAATTGTTATACAAAGAAGCAGTATTTGCTCTGACCCACAAGCCTGGAGAACCTCTACTTCACAGATGATAATTTATGATGCAAGAAACTTGATTTGAGAGGTAGTAATATACCTTTCTATGCTGCTAAAACAAAACAAAAAACAGAACTTGCAAATAAATGCCATGTTTTTGAAACAAACTTTTAAAAATCTTTTCTGTGTGTTTATGTTGGTTAAGAATACTCCTTAGCTTTTGGCTTGAAGTATCATAGGAAAAAAATTACTCAAAACTATTTCCCTCTAGTGATTTTTACCTTGGTATCCTGTGCACATGTTGCCAAAAGTACAAAGCAAGTACAGTGTGATTTAGATCATATGTTCAGCCTATGCATTTTTCAGGATTCACCATTATCAGCAGAAAGGAACTAAAACAGTTTTTATGTTTTAAACAAACTACCATAGCATTCCCCTGGTCTGCCAGGATTTTGCCTCAGAATAAGGCTAGCAGGAAGGTGCCTGGACGTCTGCCTAGTATTGCCTGTTGGAGTCAAAGATCTCTGCTGATCCCTTCTCCATCCTAAATGATCTGAGAGGCCTGCAGGCTTCTCTCCTTGAATTTGCTCAAGCTGAATCCTTTGGCAAACAACTTTTAAAACACAAACATGCCTAGAACCAATTTGCTGAGGGGATGGGAAGCAATAGAGGGGAAAGTTCCCATATTACTGAACTACCTCTATTTCCCATCTCCACCCAAAGGCAAACGGCATATTCTGAGGACAGGCCCTCTGTCCCCATTCTGGTATCTCTCCAAGAGAGATCATAAACCACGTCAGGGCAGGAACTGAGTTATGAATGAATTTCAAAATACTAAGTATATACTGTGTGCCTAGAGCTATGCTGGACTCGAGATCACAAAGATGAGCTGGATGGGATGCCTGCCCGAGATAAAGCATAGAATCGCAGAGAAGACTGAAGGGGAAGCATATTTAGATCATTGGACATACATTAATAGAGAATTTTTGGGCTTCCCTGGTGGCGCAGTGGTTGAGTCCGCCTGCCGATGCAGGGGACGCGGGTTCGTGCCCCGGTCCGGGAAGATCCCACATGCTGCGGAGCGGCTGGGCCCGTGAGCCATGGCCGCTGAGCCTGCGCATCCAGAGCCTGTGCTCCACAACGGGAGAGGCCACAACAGTGAGAGGCCCGTGTACCGCAAAAAAAAAAAAAAAAAAAGAATTTGTGTTGAATAATATGAGTGCATAAAGAGTGCTATTAATTACACCTTTGAGTTAGGAAGGGTTTCACTAAAAAGGATACATTTGATAGGGAAGGAGTATATGCAAGGCACAGAGGCATGAAAGCTTATTATTACATTTTAAAGAACCTACATTTCTAGACCAAGAGATGTGGAGTTAAAGGGGTTGTGATGTTGGGTGGAGACCAGTTGTGAAGGGCCTTATAAATGAAGTTAAAAACTGAGATCTTTATCTCAGAAATGAGGGTAATCATCTGAGGTTTTAAAACCTGGTAAAGGGATGGGAATGGATCTGTGCTTAGATAGCAAATGCTGGCCTCAGTGCAAATAGGCTACTGCTGGGGCAGACCAGTAGGGAAGTTTTAGCAATATTCCAGATAAGAGATAAAGACTTGAATTCTGCTGTCAGAGATGGGAAACATTGAAACTGCCTAGATGGAGGAGGTAGGGAAGCTGAGGGTGACAGTTTTTAGTCTGGGTAACTAGGTGAGTGTTTTATGCCTTTTTGTGTCCCCTACACATGCTAGGTATACTGTAATCATGAGTCTTCTATGATAATGGCCTGATTGAGAACACTAGTCAGAAGAGTTCCCAAGCTAAGACATTGGCTGAAGTGTTCACCGAGGCCCAGGGATGGTCCTTAGTGTCGTAGCAAGAGTAAGCCAATCTGCTGGGACTTCATGTACTTACCACTCAGAATAGCTGCTTCAGGTCATGCTCAATGCCTCACCATCACTGCCTGTCCCCAGTCTGTGATTCCTTCCAACCAGTGTCCTTACTGTCTTCCACACGGCTGTGGACAGGGCGCTAGCCTTCACTTATGTTCTCAGCCACCTCTAGCTCACTTGCCCCACCTTCTGCGTTCCTCAAGGTTCAGCTTACAGCACTTTGATTCAAAACAAGATCATTGATTACATCTGCCTCAAACAATCTTTACCTTCATTGAATTTCCATATGTGGGACTATTTGTATATTTTGAAAATCTATATAACTATTTCCATTCCATTTTCAGTTTTATATTAATTTACTATTAGAATATCTGTGAAGGGTGGATGAGTGGATATGAGAATATGTGTCCTGGGAAACTGGATAACAAACATTTGCTGCCAAAAGGCTATATGGAGATAACTGAATATTTACTAATTTAGGTCTGAAAATTATGACTGGGAAAGGTTGGAATTAATAAGACTATTGATTTGCTTACTATATTTTATAAAAGGTTCTATTATTGAATATTGCATAATCCCTCATGAACAACCACACACTGTAGCCAGAATTATTTTTCTCTAGATGTAGTGATGCTTTCAGGTGCCCAGGGTTCTTAGGTATACTGTGGAGAGACACGTGAATTATATTTTCTAGCTATACGTCAGTTTCAAAAAAAAAAGTGAGCATTTGCCTTCCCAGTATGATTTCCACATTTTGGTTGCTGCACCCTTAACCAAAGGTGCTCAGTGTCACCAAAACTCCAGTTTTGCTTATGGTTAACAACCTTTTGTGACGTGTGTTTCTTTTCTTTTTAAATTATTCTAGGCTGATGCACCTAATCCGGGACTCATTCCAGATGCAGATGCAGTAGGTGTAACAGTTGTGCTAATTACATGCACCTATCGAGGTCAAGAATTTATTAGAGTTGGTTATTATGTAAATAATGAATATACTGAGACAGAATTAAGGGAAAATCCGCCAGTAAAACCAGACTTTTCTAAGGTAATGCTCTGATTTTTCCTTTTTCATTAATTTTACTATACAACTTTTTTAAGCAATTGCCATTTCATGGTACACTATGAAAATGGCTTTGAGACAAAATAAATTTGAGGTCCTTGTGCCAACTGAGCAAACTAATCTTTGTTCCATTACCAGGGATGACCTCAAACCCTACCTCCAGATTAGTCATTAGTAATTACTGTTGGTTCGGCACCTTGAGAGTCTCTGATGATTTAGAAAATTGGAAGTGCCTCCTGTAAGAAACAGGTCTCTAGTAATGGCTCCCTGTGTGGCGTTCCCCATACGTCATGATTCTATCCATTTCAGTCTTTAGACATTCAAATTCATGTTTTACTGATTATTCAATAATATTTTTGTCTGTAACTCTTCCCAAAATTGTGGGGGGAAGTTTTGTGTTTGTTTTTCATAGGAACGTTGTTATCTCAAAACTCCTGTACGCCTTGCTTTATGTGCTGTTCTCAGAGGTTAAACTAAAGGTCTTAAATATTATCTGGTGGTGAAAACAGCGTAGCTTCTGAGTGAGAAGCTGAAAATCTGTGATTCGGTATTCTCAAAAATACTAAGTACTTTATGATTTTCCATTGGGAGCCATAATAGTTTAGTAACTGGTGATTTTTGTGAGATTGAACATAACACTCTATCTGCCAGACCATGCAAGAAAAATTACATGGGAGTAGAATGGAATGTTCTCCTTTCTGATAATAAGGCTGGAAGGTTTTTTATTCTGATGTGGAACATTCCATTTCTAATTTATTAGTTACCTGTATGGTTCCTTGTATAGCAAAAAGAGAAGAAACTAGAATATTGTTTCTAAGAATGAGCCATAATAATTAAAAGATAGGAAACTATTAATAATGAGAGGTCATATGTGGGAATATTTTTCATTTTCCTTGAAAATATTAGTGAAGAAACACCACATTAATCTGGAAAGCATGTTAATTTGTTAAATAAAGCATCCTCTGAAGCATTTAAGAGATTCTCTCCCCTTTAGGAAACAAGTACAGAGTTAGAATATTTTGTTGGATAGTAAAAGAGCTGGATAATTCCCTCAGGTTCTCCACATCTTGCTTCCATTAGACTAAAATAATTTCTTTGCTTCGGCCCTATTTCTTGTTTATGTTATGTTTAATGTGCTTTACTTGACTTACACTTTTGTATATGAATTAGCCCTTAAGGAGTACTAATATAAAGAACCATTCTATTAAGGTCTATTTGTGTATGGTAATCTAACTTTCTTAGTGTTTACCATTTATATATTTCCTTCTTCCTCTAGCTTCAAAGGAACATTTTGGCATCCAATCCCAGAGTCACAAGATTCCACATTAATTGGGAAGATAACACAGAAAAACTGGAAGATGCAGAGAGCAGTAATCCAAATCTACAATCACTTCTTTCAACAGATGCATTACCTTCAGCATCAAAGGGATGGTCCACATCAGAAAACTCACTAAATGTCATGTTAGAATCCCACATGGACTGCATGTGACCACCTGCCATCCCTATAGTACAAATTAAGCTATAAAAACACACAGAACTATTTCCCTGAAATTCCGTAAGTCCATAGTCAAGATACAATGTGAAGAATTTGTTTAAAAAACATCCTGTAGAAAGTTTATAAGAAAACCAGTATTTGAGCAAATTGTGGAATATAAATACAACTATTTTTAAGTAATTTTTTTCTCTAATGTGTTATTTTATTTGTTCTGAAACTAATCTGATTAAAACATATATATTATTTTCTTTTCCTCTATATGTAATTAAAGCACTTATAAAGAAAAGTGAATCATTAGACCAGGTTGTAAAGATGTCTTAGCCTCTTGGACAATAATCTTTGGACCACTATTTTACTAATCTTTGAAAGAACAAAGTTAACTTCAACTAAAATGTGTCTTCCTGTGATAACACATAATTTGGTTTGATTTAAGGAGCAAGTTTTCATTCTTTTTACGGCATGCCCTTAAAGAAGGGATTTGAAGTCAACTGTATGCTACCAAGAACTGTAGGATCTGATTTTCCAGGCCACCTTGAAGCCTCTTATGGCTACTGTTCAGTTCATATAATGTTAGCCAGCATTCAGTTTGGTTTCTAAGACAACAAATGTGGTTAATTGTTATAAGGTCCTCTGGCTATGATTTTTGTTTTTATAACAGTTCAGGACATCAGAACACTCCTTGAATCATACATCATTACTACCCAGTGAATTCAGCAGGTCAAGAGCAGATACAAACTCCCTAAGTTTAAGAGCAGGAGAGTATAATGACTTCGTTCCGTTCGTTAGATTTATACTACTATGAACTTAACTCTTTAAAACTGTTTTGCTAGGTCATCTGTTGTTGGCAGCATTTATATAAAAGCAGTGGATTTGGAAAGATATATTTAGCTTTATCACAATAGATAAGTTACTATTTTGGAACTATATATATTTTCACATGTAGTACTCTTCTCCATATCCCCTGACACTCATGCACAATAAGATTAGGCATATTTGTGGTGGACACATTTTAGATAGCTTTTCCAGGTAAGTTTTTTAAAAGCAGTCTTGGAAAGGAATGCATTAACTAAATGGGCCAAAAAGTTCTTTTTCACTGATGAGAGCTAGGTCCTTCCTCAAAAAGTTTCTTATGCTCCAGTAAATTAAATGTAGAATATTCTCATTACTCTTGCTGCTAAGCAAGACATTAGCCATATAATGCAGAGTTATGCAGTGCCTTCATATCTCAAACTTTTATACTGCACTTTTTAAAGCTTATTTTGAGGAAGGGAAAGGGGCATTTGTCTGCATATGGATTCTCAGTTGTATATATTTCCTGTCATTCTAAAAAGTGACTTTGTGAAGCAAAATTTTGCTAAATGTTAAACTTCGAAATTTAATATGCCAGATAATTAAAATACTGTCCACTAACTAGTTCATAGACTTTAAAAGTAAAATACATCCGGCTGTTAAAACCATATGAAGAAAATTTCATTTTTGTCTAATTGCAATTAAAAGAAAATGTTAAAATATTAAAATGAAAATAAAAGTAATACTTTCCAACCAAGAGCTCAGTGATTAATATAACAAGAACACAATATGTGCTTGTCAGGAATAAAGCATATATAAGCCAAATTTCCAAATCAATTCACTGCTGAGTTTTTATTCTGATTAATTATGATTGGTTTGTACTGACATCAAAGGGTTAGGTTTTTATATCAATTTGTAAACCAACAGCCAATTTTCACAAAAGTTTGAGACTTAAAAACTATTATCTCTTATTTAAAATTTTTATGGTTCTATAAGATAATTTTAAAAATTAAAATATTTAGTATTCAGACATTAGGAACTAAGAAACTGTAATGCACAGGTGGTTTTTTATTTTTCCTGTTTAGCTAGATGCTGCCTGAATTATAGCTAGAAAGTTTAGAACTGTTTTTTCCCTTTCTGATCACAGTAAATAGCTGTGTCCTGAGAAGATAAACATGAACAAATTAGTTATTGCCACAAAAGAGATAGGCGCGTAGGCTGGAGGGAATGAGGATATCATTTGAGCTGAGAAAACAAGCAGAAGTCTGAGAAACGTGCATGCATTCGTTCATTTATAACCTTATACAACCGTAGGCTTCCATGTGGTCTTACCCTCAGGTTTGGGGGTTCTAGTTTTACCAAGAAAGCCTGTGGCAGCAGTTTTCAAAACTTTTTATGTAATCCATGGTAAAAAAAAAAAAATTTAAGTATGACCTGATAACACAAATATGTATTTATATTAACAATTTTCATGAAAATGTGCCCTTAATAGTGCATCTTTACTGTGTGCACTAGTATATTCTAGTATCTTTTATTTTGAAAGTGCTGGTTTTGACCCGCTGAAATAACTTTATGACCCTCTAATGGGTTGTGATACAGTTTAAAGAAAGGCTAGTCTCGCCCTTTGGGTAGACAAGAAGTAGCAATAACTTTTCTACAGTTCTAAAATTTATATTCCCTCTACCTGTCATTTCTTTCATATTCGGATTATGAATTTGGCAATAAGAAAAAGAAGGAAAAGGGCTAATACAGTGAATTCATCAGCCATTCACTTTAAAACTGTCCAAATACTCTAAAGTTACTAATAGTCCACAAATTGGACTCATTTCTTGACACTCCATATAATTAACTTAGGAAACATTCCACATTGTAACTCGGGAAACACCTTTATTTGTTTGCTGTTAATATCATTTAATACAGAACTCTAGAACACTGGGTCATAACAATTTTAAAATGCACATGAAGTGTTCTTCATATATGCTTGCCTCTAGTATCCTAAAGCTTGTCTACGCCTCTCAATCCATAAATCCCTTCTTATCAGTGCTTAATGTACTGTTTAGTTATATTTCAAAACCTAAGAGTCCATTAAAATGGGGCTCTTGTTACATAGGACCATTAATGGAGCATTTGCTGTTTTATGGTAAGTTTTCGACTATAAGCTTCTCATAAGAAATCTGAGCACAAGCCACGGACAGTAGGCATCCCTAACAAGTAACAAATAACATTTTTAAAATGTGTGAAACCAAAGGCCTATTGTAGGAGAATAGGAGAAATATTTCCCCAATCAAAACAGTGTAAAAATTCAAAAAGGCATCAAAACATGTTTTTTAAAATAATTTTTTCCTGAAGTCACTTTATAATCAAATCTTGACATATCAGCAAAGGCTTTAAATATACTTGTTGAAGAATCATTACAATGTATGAATGAAGCTACACGTTGCAATGATGAAAGTACGCTTTCCACATACTAAGACAAATTTTCTACCTAAGAATTTTCAGTAGGAATTACTGTTGCCCGTGAGATCCATGAACATGAAAATGTCTTAAGCTTTACGCCAGCTATGTACTTTTATGAAGTGAGATTTTTCCCCCTATTAATTTCAGCACTGTTTGCTGGGTCTTCACAGAGTAACAGATGCTGCATAAACATGTTTGAAAGTAATCAGAGAATGAGAAAATTGAATAGGATCATTCAAAACTAAGATGCAAAAAGATATATGGAATAAGCTTTTGGAAAATAACTTTAAGTGAAGGTGGAGGTTTTAAAATATTTTCTTGGAGCTACAAAAGTAATGCTACATATTTACTTAGGTTTTTGGCAGTAACTCAAAAATCTTGAAATGTATCCTGTTATAGGTACTTTTTCACAAGAAAGCAACCATTGTGTTAGCTTCTGCAGTAACATTAAATTAATTGAAATTGTCACATAAAATACCTGCACTAGTAGATCCAATTCCTGTGGTGAGCACAGACCTTGGTGTAATTTTTGCTGCATATTTGAGGAATTGAGATTTCCCTGTGCCAGGATCCCCAACCAATAAAAGATGAGATTCACCTAGAAAAATATAAATAATGTAGTTTTAAATGTCTATGAAAAGACTCGTAAGTGTAATTAATCAAAAAGAAAATGGTCCACTTGGGATGCCCACACAATTTATATTTTATATGGTCCTTTTGCTTAAGGTCATTCAAGGAGGGATTTAACCAGAATATCTTAGAAAAGTTGACTTTCAAAGTAAATAACAATCTTTTAATTGATTTCTGAATACCATTTAAAATCTAAATTTTTTAACAGATTTTTGTGCTATTTCCAGATGTTTAAGACTGTTTAACATTTAAAAAATTTTTGGCTTATAAAGTTTCTGATTTTATTTAATCTATTTTAAGTATCAAAATACTGTGATTAAATCTTTCCATCCCACCATATAAGTATTTTATTCTATTTTTATTTAAGTATTTTTAAGTGTCTGGGACTTCATAAGTGCTTTATAAATACCAAATCACTTATGATTCTAACAGTTAAGTGAAAACCTTTTCGTTCTATGAAAATTTTAGTAGTTTAATGAAATATCTATCTTAAAGTACTCTTATTTTTCAAACATAACATAGATGAACATATGAGCATCCTGCAGCATATGTTATCTCACTGATCAAGCAAATTTATTCAGTAATATTCAAGTATTTTCTGAATACATTAATAGGGAAATACTATATAAGCTCAACATTTAGCAGAAGGCCTTGCAAACAGTAGGTAATCAAAACATACAATACACATAAACCTTATTATACTTACTATTCTATACTGTACAGTATGGTTTTTAAGTCCCTACTAACAGTCTGATTTACAATAATGTCCTTTTAGTCTTTCGGTTAAGCCTTTGGTTATGACCCTCATATTGCTTATATGAGGGCCATAATAAACCTAGTTTATGCCAGAGTCAGGTCAGTTAAGTGTGTTAACCACAAGAGAGCTTTCTGCCATTTGGATGTAATTACACACTTAGAGTAATTTTTGCTGGAATGCATGACCTATGGCAGCACCTCTTGGCAGATGGCACGTTTGCTACCCACCAGCAGAAGGGGAACCAGCAGGCAGATGACTGAGAGCAGCAGTCTGAGACAAACACACTGACAGAAACAGATGGAGAGACACTGACTTAGAGACATTAAAAAGCACTATTTCTTATCTTTTCCTCTTGGAGAGAGACTGGGGATCCAATGAAAAACACAGACAGTAAAAGAAATGTAAAGATTTTATTTTGTGGCACCCTGATAGGCTGGAACAAAAATATATACTCATTGAAAGTCTTTGGAAAGACTGTTATTCTACACAGTAGTTCCTGATGCTGGACTGAGTATTACATAGTGAACAACTGTCAGTTTTAAAAGATTACATTTGGAAAATAAAGCTCAACAAGCAATTTTTATTCAGGAAAGAAAAATTCTAGCTTCTCTTCTTACTCTGTGTGTTAATATTTCTCAAAAATTTTAAATGGGTACTAACCTCTGACCCGTGTTCCTGTAGCATCGGTCCTTTGAATCCCACCAGCCAGCACCAGGGCCACAGCAAGCTTTACTAGGTACATTCCAAAAACTTGAGGGCACAAGCTAGCCAATATTTCATTCCTTCCTGGGAAAGGCAGAAAGATGAGTTACCAATAATTTTCAAGAAATCCTAGCTGAAATTTCCCTTTCTATCCTATCTTCTTAGAAACACTCTATGCTCTAAAATGATCAAGGGTACCATTTCCAAATGACTAAAAGGAGTGAATAACTTTGTTTTGGTCCTAAAAGTCCTCTTCTTACAATGCCATGAGATGAAAATTCTTTTTATTCCTGGGTGCTCCCTGTTTGTTTCTATAAATTTAGCGTACTTTACAAGGGACAGAAAGAAATCTCTTTTCTCCCTCATTGGACCAACATTATCCCTTAAAAATAATACCAGCTGCACTTCTTGTGCAATAATTTCAGTAAAATTACTCCACTGCCTAAATAAAAGGAAGGTGTTCCATCTCAGAAACAATGAGACAGATTGTAGACGCCTGTAATCTTTAAATACAAAAGGTAACTTGGAGCTCATGGAGCTTCTCCAGAGGTATAAGAGAGGTAAAATCAACCCATCCTGCAAGTCAATTCAGCATTTGCTCTGAGCAGTTTGGTAAATTGTCTTATCTAGACTAAGCATCAACGTATCAGGATATTTAGAAGATCATTATAAACGACAACTCTAGCAATCCAAGCTGGAGGTCTCAGGATTCTTCTGATAAAATGCTTTACATAAGCGATTACCACGGTTTTAGGTTCTGTTTTCAGAAATATCAAACACCAAATCTGAGATCTGCCTATGCCATCAATGAATAAAGTAGGTATTTCATTCTGTCATTGGCCAATCAACCAATGAGGCCCACAGAATTTACGAGACTCTAACAAGCCCCTACGGAGTCTGTCTTACACGGAATTCACTACTGTGATGGTACTCTGTATGTCTGCATTCAAGTTACCAGAAATTAATGTCCACATGCTGGTAACTAATCTGCACGTTTGAGGGCTTTTATATTTAACTCTGAGCTTGTACTCATGTTTCAATGATAGCTCTTTTGAGGAGGAAAATAATCATAGAAGTACTACTTTAGCTGATGATTCCAGTTCCAGAAGCTTTTCCGTCAAGATAAAGGAAAGGGCCTTCCTCCATAATTTGTGTCCCTATGCACAAAGGCTACTTTTCCTACCGAATCAAAATTGACTCAGCGGCAATTAAGCTATGGTGATGTGACCTGGGATGGCAGAAATGAAAAAGAAAGAAAACATTTTAGTAAAAAGGGAACCAAAAAGAAGCATTAGTAAATCCTGGAAGGAAGTTCATTAACTGCTGGAGGGAATCCCTCCTTTCCTGAGGTAGAAAGTCTAGAGAAAAAAGATGAAAGGTCTGAGATCTACATAGTTAAGACCCGACAGCAGGTATGTAAATTCTGACCAGAATCTGGAGATTACACATACAAAGAAAGAAAGAATAGCCTCAGCAAGCAGGGAACAAGTAGGCAAACTGGCCTGGAAGACACTCAAGCCGGAGCTGTTAGAGCCAGCTTTTTCAGTAAAGGTGGATTCAGTGACTAATGTGCTGACAGGAAGCACATCCCACAGGCTCTGGTGGCAGAGCCCAGTGCTACTGTTCACTAGCTGTCTGACCTTGGGCAGGTTTCTTACTCTCTCCACCTCCATTTCCTTATCTGTGAAATGGAGATAATGATGGTATCTCGTAGGGTTGTTAAGGAGCTAATAGGTGCACAGCACACAGAATAGTATCTGGCACATAGTAGGAGCTACTTACTTGTTAACTATTATATTACCTGTACTACTTGTGCTTGTTTCTCATCTCAAGGTTTCCTCACACTGTGGTCAACACAAAAGATACACTCTGAAGTCAGGTCTGAGGTACCAGAGAAAAGCAAAGGGGAAGGTCCATTCCCTAAATTTGTTATCTAAAGTTGAAAAACTTGATTCCTTGGGCCATGGCAATAGAAGCTCCCATGACTATATCATGGAAGAGAATGCATTAGGTTGAATACTACCCCATTCCTTCCCTCCCTCCCTCTCAAATTTCTGGTTCTAGACCATGTTAATAGTGTGCCCATGTAATCCACTCTTGTGGCATGGCCTTCAGTTACCCCAAGGAAGAGAACTTCTAGGATTTAAGATAAATGAGTCACCCTGGAGTGGGTTGAGATGGCCCAGAAGACCCCAACCCCTATATTTGGGTTTCTAACCAGCCTCTATGCATCAGGGCCAGGGGATCCCTGAGATCAGTGTAGATCAGAAGAAAATCTTTAGCTCCTCGTCAATACTCACAACACCAGAGCTTAATGAAGCAGGCCAACCTCCCAGAGCTGAGCAGTGAAGTCATCTCTGGCTTTAGACCAGCAAAATGAAGACACGCTTTTGGATGCAGCTCCCCACCTCCACCCTCCTCCCCACACCCCCCAACACACACACATACACTTTGAAATGGTAAAATATAGTGGGCTGATAATTGGTACTTAGGAAATGAAGAAAGCAGAATCTGTTCATGCTAAAAAGAAAATAGTTACCTCGTTTTCTCCCTGTCTTCTCACAGAATATTATATTTATTTCTTCTTTTCATCCAGTAAATGAGATGTATAGCTATAGCCTTCTAATTAAAACAAAATAGACTAATCACCAGCACAGAGAACTTCTAACAGCCTAGTTGGAACACTGTGTGATGCCCTTCCTTCACTGTTACTAGGTGGATTGTAGCTGTGGCACTGGAATTAATAAGGAATGACTATGATCCAAGGAAGAGTTACAGATTTTTTGTGAGGATTTGAGCCTAAGAAACAATTTTAAGTAAAAAAAACTTATTTAAAAATACATATGATTCTTAAAAGGTTTGCTTAATAAAGCTACAACATAGAGACCTTTGCTTCTTTCTGTGTGGATCAAATAAAAGAATAATCTGTAACTACCATACTTGTGTTACACACATAAGCAAAAAAAAAAAAAAAAAAATCATCCCACAAAATAAAAGCAAACTGCCTATATTTAGGCAAGTGAAAGCCTTTTCTTAAGTTAATTAATTAATTAATTTTTATTTCATTGAGCCACGTAGCATGTGGGATCTTAGTTCCCCGACCAGGGGTCGAACCCACGTCCCCTGCATTGGAAGCACGGAGTCTTAACCGCTGGACCACCAGGAAAGTCCCTGAAAGTCTTTTTTTGTGAAATAATATCTGTCCAGTTCAGCATGTGATTTAAGAATAAAGTAATCACTGTGTATTAGATTTGAGGTGAGGTTTATCAGAAATAGTCTTTTACTGGCTTCCATTTATTTTTCTCAGAAGATACCTCCAAGGAAGAATGAAAATAGACATTTGAAGATTTAATTGGTGTTTTATACATTTGGGATTTTTAAATAAAAAATACTCTACAAACCCAATGGCTATAATGTTTTAATCTGTGTAATGACATCTTAGTGTCAGTCAAAATTTTTTGCTGTGGTGACAAAGCTTATTTTTTGCATCTCTTTCCTACTTCATATATTTAAATCTTCAGCTAAAACCGTGTGAAGCTGTCTTAACTGTATCAGATACATCAGAAAAGAAATGGTTTTAATAGGATGAAGTTTCATAATAGGATGAGTTTTGCCTGTTTAAGGCAGAACTATGTATTTAATTGGTAAAGAAGGTAGAAAGCTCTGAAACTATTTTGGCAATATAAGAGATGTTAAAATAATAGTTGAAATGGAAAATCTCTTGGAATTTCCAGTAAGATCTCTAAATAGAAAAGATTATACCAGAAAAGGGCTGTAAAGGGAGACTACAGCTAGAGGTACTGACTAATGCTACTCCCTTTGAACACAGTCACTGATACATAGCATGTAAATCATAAACATTATATTTAACTAATGAATAAAATGCCGTTAATAATTATCAGCTCTATACCCTTAACACAAACCTGCAAAAGGATCGCTCTTATAGTATTCCCAAAAATCTTCAAATTCTTTTCGGACCTCCTCATCCATGTTGATCCCTGCAGACTGCTCATTATTTACTTGGACGTAATTGGCTTTCAGGACTATCTCCACTTCACAGCGCACATCTTGCCGAAAGGGCTTCCACCGTTGCATTACAACCCCATAAATAGTGAGGTCATCACCTGGGACAAAGCACCGAGTGAGTCCAGCAGTAGCATCCTGCCTGCTTGGGCACAAACTCGACAAAGGACCAGAACCAAGAAATAAACCACTACCCCACCATGGTTTAGAGTAGTACACATTCTTCCAGAAACCATTTGGGGCAAAAGAACACCACAGAGTCCCGATTTTTTTTTTTTAAACAGGCACTTGTATTTGCACGGCTAGAAGCTAAAGCCAGCATTTTAATTTTTCTTAATCTGCCACATGATAATCACACCAAATTCTAAACTTTCCCTAGGAAAATAGTTTACTGGATGATTTATTCATCATGATTATATTGGGTGAAATGTTCATCCTCTCAGAATCTCTAACCATATAGTTCTCACTTAAAGAAGAGGTGGGAATTGCAGCCAAAAGGTTAAAGTGCAGTCTGCTCTCAGTATCTGCAGGGGATTGGTTCCAGAACCCACCTCAGATGCCAAAATCCACGGATGCTCAAGTCCACAGTCAGCCCTCTGAATTTGAGGTTCCGCATCTGCAGATTCAAGCAACCATGGATCGTGTAGTACTGTAGTATTTACTATTGAAAAAAATCCGTGTATAAGCGGACCCACAAAGTTCAAACCCATGCTGTTCAAGGGTCAACTGCATAATCAATTTGGTGTCAGGAAAGGAGACAATCTCGTGATAATGGATACTATA
The DNA here is from genome assembly GCF_937001465.1 of Orcinus orca. NCBI lineage: Eukaryota > Metazoa > Chordata > Mammalia > Artiodactyla > Delphinidae > Orcinus > Orcinus orca. The sequence continues at coordinate 41,312,868 of NC_064570.1, read as the reverse complement.
CTAGTTTTAGTTTCTTGTATATTTCATTTTTACTTAACTGCATTTGTTAACATTCACTCGCTGCCTTTTTTTTTTTAATGAACAAAAGAATGAGTGCACTAAGAAATGAATGAATACTTGTTCTACTTCAAAGCTCCTTTCCATAAGCTATGAAAGCAGAAGATACAACTCTGCTTGTTCTTTCTTGGCTGGTTCCTTCCCATCTAAGGAAACTCTCCCATTCCTAATTGATGGGTAGAATATTAAACTTTTACAGATTTTCCTAAGAGGCCTTGGGTAACTTACAGGCACAATGACAACTGTTTTTATTATTACATACAATTCAATTAACGAGTATAGGTGAGTGCTTGGCATTCGATATTTTGGTACTGGAGAAAAGGGGGCAAAAAAGGAAAGATAATCCTAGTCCCCCAGATTTCAATCTTGTTGAACATAGGATGTTGGACATACCTTAAATCCAATCCTAGTATTTACACTCTGAACTAACAGGCAAGTCTTCATTTCCAAGCCTATGTCAAATATATGATATCTGCTGATACAAAATGCCTTTCACTCTCTAAATGTCAATGTATAATGTGTAATCTGCAGGGCTTTTGATTTCCTGAAGAAAAGTGTTCTGTGAATGCTAAATGCATGGAACTGGTGGTAGCAATTCACCGAATAGAAGGCATATTTCTAGCCAAAGGCAACTTCACAGTAAATGGTGATGAACACATTAAATCTTCACACATTTTCAAGATACTTCCTCAACCACTGCTGGATGGTTTTCAAATCCAATCAGGAATAGTGATCATTTACTATATTGTCTGCCCCCAATTTTTTAGATGAAAATGGCCAGGGCAACTTTATATGAGCACTTCAAAGAATTCTCTACTACGGTCATTTTAATGGGTTATACATAGGTTGTTTCTACATTAAGTCAAATGAGAAATTTAACTTTCAGGTATTGCACCCAATAGTAATAACCTGACTTTACTAAGCAGCAGTAATGTGGAAAATGTGAAGTGCTCAAGAATGGACAAGAGCACTGACTCATCAGATGTGGATTCAAATCCCAGCTCCACCACTCACTGGCTGTGTGGCAAGCTACCTAATAAACTGAGCTTATTTCTTGACCTACAAAATGGGAATAATTATACTTACATCACAGAACTATAGTGAGAATTGGGTCAGATAATATATATAAAGTACTTCATGCAATATCTAGAATACATGCTCAATAAATATTAGCTATTATTATAGTAAACCTACTTTACATTTGTAAAGCAACTAATACCATTAAACACCCTTTAATATATACATGTTTTCATTTATTCAGATATTTGAGAGACAGATTCATATGATCATCAGAACAATTGTGAGGTATACATGATAGTCCAAGGCAATAGATACTAATTTGAAACTTGCATGTTTTTCCATAGTAAATGTTACTGGAAAAAATGTTATTTTCAGAAAGCTAAAATTCTTACTTTTACAATCCAATCTCTTTGTCCCCTCTATCTTCTGCAGCATATTTACCACTGCAGCCACCCTGGTCAGACCCGTCTTTGATCTCCTGCAGCACTTAACAGTTATCAGTACACAACCTCCAACTTTATTACTCTGCAACGTCAGACTGGGGTTCCTAACTAGACTGTAAATTCCTGAAGGGCAAGGATTATGCCATTTATGTCTTCTGATTCTCACAGAGGTTTGTAGCAATGGATAAATGAAAGACAGCTGATGACAGACTGCTTCCATCCATTCTCTATTGTTAGTGACATGTGAAAGAAAAATAGCTTAAGATTTTTTTTTTTTTCTTTTTTGCGGTACACGGGCCTCTCACTGTTGTGGCCTCTCCCGTTGTGGAGCACAGGCTCCAGACACGCAGGCTCAGCAGCCATGGCTCACGGGCCCAGGCGCTCCACGGCATGTGGGATCTTCCCGGACTGGGGCACGAACCCGTGTCCCCTGCATCGGCAGGTGGACTCTCAACCACTGCGCCACCAGGGAAGCCCAGATTTTTTTTTTTTAAGTGCAGAAAGAATTTAGTTTAGATGAACTGCATGAAAACATCTTAATCTCTATCAAAGGACATTTTCATGTTCTGGCTAAGTTCATACAAGCACTGCTTTGCTGATCCAGACATTACAGATTCTGGTTAAAATCTAGAGTCTTATATGAACAAGGTACTTTGACACAGCCTTGTCCATTTAGCAGGCAAACCATGATCGAAGCTGTTATTTACTTAGAATACTGTTTAGACAAGTATGAACTATTAATATATTTGACATAAATTTCAAACTATGGGTTGGTGATTCTTGGTGGAAGGGAGAATATTTTGACAAGGAATTATTCTTGACTCTAGATACTGAACTCTGTTTCCATAGAGCCTTTGCCTCATCATTTTAATGAAACGGCAGCTCAGTAAAAATGAGGCATTTGGAGAAGGTTAGGGTTAAGAAAAGGAAATGATGGAATTTAGAGACATAAAGCATTTTCGACTTGTCCAGTAGGGGAGCACTGGGATATGAAATAAGAGGTCAGACATACCTGTTACTGCCCAGGGGACACATTGGTGCTAGTTTTTTTTTTTTTTAATAGAGGGTGGGAAATACTTAAAGCCGGAAATGTTGAAGTTAGTTGAAAGGCAATCGTTGACAACAATCATTTGCATTTTCTGACCCACCTTCAATTTAAATTAAATGTTAAACAGCCAGTGGAAATTGCTAGGCAAACAGTAAAAGCAACAGTTTTTAAGCTGTTTGGAATAAGAGGAGGAAACACAAAGGATAAGCTCTCATGGGCAAATCAGGTGCTTCATCTGTAAAACAAGCAGCTAGACTAGATCGCTGAACTCCAGCCCAGCTTCTTTCCTGCTATTACCTACCTCCTCATGCCAGTCTCTGTTCTCAAGTTCCCCACACTCACTTGCCAGTGATCTTGGGAAAATTAAAAGTGGCTTTTCCTAGTCAATACTTTAGGACCTACTATATAAGCTAACATTCTCACCAGATTTGCAACTGTCTACTAAGTCATCTTCCAGGGTAACCTTCATTGTTCGTGGGATACTTCCAACAGATAGCCTTTGAACCTAGCAGGGAAAAGAAAGCAGACACTGAGTGTGCTCAGATACATACTAAGTATTCAGAAGCCTAGCAGTTCTTGCAGTTACTGTTTCTATTTCTCTGGTATTATCACACAATTTAATTACGATGGGGATTTATGGAATTTTCTTGAAACTTGTGCCTACTATCAGTTTAAGAATTCACTAAAACTACAATAAAATAAAAACATCCATATGGAAAATATCTCAAAATATAATCTACCTTGTGGATGGGCAAAATACACACATGCTCCAACTACTAAACACAGTAACATTTACTTAACTAGAAAAGAAAGGCAGTTCTTTCCTGCATCTAGTCGTAAGACAAATCACTCGGTTCCTCTGATTATTTCTTAGTAACAGATTACAAATGTGTTCCCTAGTCCTGGCAATTTGCCCATAGATGAAAAACACTTCTTCTAATTTGTTATTTTTCGCATTTATTTGATCACTTACCTGTTCCTGAATTTTGATTTCCTGATAATCTCTACACCTACTTGGAGATGAAGACAAGTCTGAGAGGCAAGTGAATTTTGCAGAATCACAGCTCTCCAAGCTGGGACATGAGGATGGCCGACAGAAGGTGTAATACTGCTCAAAGTCGGCCCTGACCACAAATACATGCTTGCATTTGTTGCACATGTAATCCCGCTCAAACTCCAGGATCTTCACCAGACTCGTTCGAATCACTGTCCCAGTGACAGATAAAAAGTGTCCCACATCCTTGGTTCTAGGGATGTGCTCCCTCACCAGCTCAGGACAAACAGGCAATCCTGATGGAGAAACAAAACAAAAACACATCAACTTCTACTTGGGATGTGACTCCATGCAATACATTTTTCTCATATTTCCTGAGGGAGAAAGTATAATTTCAGGAAAAAGAAATCTTTGTGTTTTACTTAAGAAAAAAGATCAACTCAAGAAAATATAAAAGAATTATTTCAAATAACAATTATCAATGGACTCTCTTTAAAAGTATGTATCTAGATGATATATTGATAATAACCTGGATTAAAAAAAGAACTGATTCTCTTAAGAGGGCTATCTCAGTAGGATGTAAACGCAGTATATAATTTTAACCTCATTCAATGAAGAATATACTGCCACATGCCACACATAAAATCAAAGCTGAGTGATAAAGAGATGGTAGTGGAATGAACAAAGGCTAGTGCTTTTTCTAGTTAGGTTCAGGATTTATTAATACATAAATCGGATAGTGTTTTCAAGTTTTGAATTACCTAGAGGTTTACCTACAGCACCACTTCATCCTTTAAAAACCTTGTGTTTTTCACCATTAATAAACAGGCAACTTAAAAGGTGCAAAATGCCAAAGAAAATTCTTATGTGGAAATGCCCTCTTTCTCGTATTTGGCTACAAGGCACCACTGGAGTAGAGAGATGCTGTCTGTGATGGTCAAAGGCTGCCTCCTAACAGGTTTATCAACCTCCTAACAGGTTTACACTGGTTCATGTCCCGTGGTCTACGGTCTTGTCCTTGAACTTAGCTCTGAAACCTGATAAATATGAACACTGAAGACAGATCTATTGGATTTGCCAAGCTCATAAGAAATAACCATAATAGGCATGATTACACTTTAAGTTTCTATGGTCAGAACATTTTCTCCCTGTTTATAGATCCATTCTGAAAGCCAAATCATTATCATCACTATCATCATCACTGTCATCAGAAGGCAGTTTGGGATGCAAGGAATTTAAGGAAAAAAAAAAAGCAGCAGACTGGTTAGATGAACTGAATGCTTAAGGCGCCAGCCTACATTAATCTGGTGATACAGCTTAGATGTCTACAGACAGACCTGAATTTTCTCTGCTGCTGGCTGAGACTCTCTCTCCATATATCCTATACTGTATAAACAGGGTGGGCACTGCAACATTTGCCACTATGACTCTTTTTTCTATGCTTCCAAGGCTGACTTGCCTGTTTTCTAATGGAAATACTCTTTATTTATATTAACTTGGATTGTATCACACTTTGCCAGTAAGGGAGCCATACTTTTGCTTACGATGATTTTGTGTATCTCTGCTCTGTTCTGTGTCAACTTTACAGTTTAACTATCAGAAAACAAACTTATTTTCCTATTTCCAAATTCCTAGGGAACGCTTCATTAAAACACCCTGGGGCTCACCAGTGCTACATCATACATGCAGGAATAGACAGAGAGGTTGGGGCAGGAATAAAGCAGGTTTTAGCCATTAAAATACCCACTGTATTCATTTCTCAGTGCTCATCTCAGGCATCTGTTAATTCAGCTGCATGTAGCTAAATGTTGAGAACACATCAATATTTCTAGTTACAACCAAGTAAAAGCCAAACTAACAACCAAAAGCTTTTCATTAAGAACAGGTCTAGGGCTTCCCTGGTGGCGCAGTGGTCGAGAGTCTGCCTGCCGATGCAGGGGACATAGGTTCGTGCCCCGGTCCAGGAGGATCCCGCATGCCGCGGAGAGGCTGGGCCCGTGAGCCATGGCTGCTGAGCCTGCACGTCCGGAGCCTGTGCTCTGCAACAGGAGAGGCCACAGCAGTGAGAGGCCCATGTACCGCAAAAAAAAAAAAAAAAAAAAAAAAAAAAAGAACAGGTCTAGTCCTCATATCCTCACTGCTTATGTTTCAGGGGTACAATGTCCTCTTTTAGTTCCCATCCTAGAATGTTAAGAAACAAAAATCCACCAAGTGGAGATGTCTCTTCTTACTTGGCCTTAATTCGATGTACATTATGGCAACACATCTTCACAACGCTTGCAGATTCTCAATTACCTTTTTCTTGCTCCCCACATGAATGCTTTTTAAAAATTAGGATATAATTTAGGTACCATAAATTTGCCTTTTTAAAGTATATAATTCAGTGGTTATTAGTACATTCACAAGGTTATACAATCATCACCACTATCTAATTCCAGAATATTTTCACTGCTTCAAAAAGAAACCCTGGGGGCTTCCCTGGTGGCGCAGTGGTTGAGAGTCCGCCTGCCGATGCAGGGGACACGGGTTCGTGCCCCGGTCCGGGAAGATCCCACCTGCCGCGGAGCGGCTGGGCCCATGAGCCATGGCTGCTGAGCCTGCGCGTCCGGAGCCTGTGATCCGCAACCGGAGAGGCCACAGCAGTGAGAGGCCCGCGTACCGCAAAGGAAAAAAAAAAAAAAAAGAAACCCTGTTCGCAGTAGCAGACAGTCTCTATACCCCCTCCCCTGCGCCTCTGGCAACCACTAAGCTACTTTATGTCTCTACGGATTTATCTATTCTGGACATTTCATGTAAATGGAATCTTAAAATATGCACCCTTTTGTGTCTGGCTTCTTTCACTTAGCATACATTTTCAAGATTCACCCATATTGTAACATGTATCAGTTCTTCGTTCCTTTTTATGGCTGAATATTCCACTGTATGGATATACCACATTTTGTTTATACATTCATCGGCTGATGGACATTTGGGTTGTTTACATTTTTCTCCTATTATGAATAATGTTATTACAAACATTTATGTGCAAGTTTTTGTTTGAATACCTGTTTTCAATTATCTTGGGCATACACCTAGGAGTAGGATTGCTGGGTTGAATATACTTTTTATAATAATTTTACTTTTTAAGTTTTCAAAGAATCACTAAGTGTTCTCTATTGTAAGTATGTAAAAGGATACTCAAGTGGGAAACAGGATTATTAACCCAATTTGCTTCTTAAAGTATAAACAAAATCTATCAAAATTACTTCTGAGAAAGATGAGTAAAGTGAGGAGGAGAATAGGAAAAAAAAGTGATGGGTTAGAGAACTTAACAACAATTATATTTTTGAAAACACTTAGATGTTTGAAACATCCATTCTCTCTTTCTTGGCTCCTAAAGAAATAACACTTTGCATCCCATTTCTACTCCTCTCATTCCTAGCTCTGCTTCAGATGCAAATTGATTGTTCAGTTTAAATTCTACTGTCAGTATATTAAAACTTAAGAAAAACTAAGATCACAAGAAGTGGGTTAGGGAGAGTGCTATGTTACTCCGATGCCATGCACAGAGCAGAATGCCCAGTGAAACCACAGACTGCCCAGTGTAATTCAGCAGACTCTGGATGTTCAATATAATGAAGTCATACATATAACGAATGAGGTCTTAACATAATCATTTAGTTAGATGGTTGCTATTTTTGTCCTAAAAACAAACTTCAGTTTAAAAATGAAGCTATGTATAATTTTATTGTAGTTTTTTCCTAAAAAGCTACTTTTAAATTGATTCTGTGTCTTACTCTGAAGAGCATCTTCAAGTGGAAGAGTGAAACACCATATTCCCTGGTGCTTCTATAGTAATCCAGGCAAGAAATAACAAAGGCCTAACTTTTAATCTCCTCCACTTAAACCCTTCCATGCTGCTCCCAGATCTAAGAATAAGGAACCAAATGTGGGATTGGACCACAGGACGTTTTGTGACGGGCTTCTTCTCACACCAAGCCCTCTGGGCACTCAAATGCTCTCATACAGTGTTCCCTTTGCCTGACACTCTCCTCCCTACTCTGTCCCTCAAAAATGCCCACACTAAGAAGCAACATAAGGGTTCAGAATACATACTGTGGAGCCCGAATGAGTGAGTTGAGTCACAGCTCTATCACGCACTAGCTGTGTGACCTTGGCCAAATTGTAACCTCTCAGATTTCCCACCTGTAATATGGCAATAACAACAAAACCTACCTCATAGGATCACAAGAAGATTAAAAGAATTCATATAAAGTTTCTTGGAAAAGTAACTTGCACATAGCAAGCACCATTTAAAGAGTTCTTATATGTAATCTTATCATTTTCCCCCTTAAAAGGTTGGCTTAAACATAATTTTCTTAATGAAATCTTTCTTTAACCCATTTCAGGTTAAATTCCCTCTTTTATGTGCCTTAACACAATGTTCTTCTCCTTCATACCACTTACCACAATTTAAATAAAAAGGATACATAATTATTATGTTTCCACTCTAGAATATAAACTCCATGGGGGCACGGCAGAGGTAAATTTTATTCACTACTATATTATCATCGCTTTATAAATAGTAAGCATTAAAAAAGAAAAAACTCGAAAGAAAGATGAAAGGAAGGCAAGGAAGAGGGGAGGAATAGATATTAAAGATACTACATGAGCTTTGAAACCAATTAGAGATAAGGTATAAGGAAGAGGGTGAAATTTAGAGTGACTCCTAGTTCTCTGGTTCCATTAACCAAGTCAGGGAATTCTGGAAGGCACATGGTAGTCAATCAGTAAATATCTATTGAAAGAATAAATAAGGAAATACGATTTTCAGATGGAGGGGGGCACAGAGAGGGGAGGGAAATCATGACTACCCTTTTTGATACACTGAGTTTGCAAGAAGATATCTCTAGTTTGAAACATCTGACGGACAAGAGGATATCTGAATACAGAGCTTAAGAGACAGATTCTGGCAATCAAGCAATCAATCCATCAAGTTGGCGCTTGTTGCTCTATAAGTGGCAGCTGAAGCCTAGGTTCAGAATGGAGGCCACCCCATCAGGAAGAGAACGCAGGATTCAGGAGCAGATGGCCACATCTGCACCCTGAGGACCTCACACCTACAGGACCAGTAAAGGAAGAGGCTCCCAGAGCAGGGAGAAAAGCCACAGCTAGAGAGGGAGGAAAGGGCAAGACAGTGCTGTCAGTGGAGCCAAGGCTGGAGTTTCATAAGGGGGGAGGAGGCAACAGTATCAAATCCAGCAGGGAAATAAAGGAAGAGAAATCCCGACACTCGTCCCTCAGTCTGGCCATGAGGCAGCCACTGGGAAGGTGGGGGAGGGTGCGTTCAGTGTGGTGGAGGTGAAAGGGTGAATGGGAGAAGGTTATGCTAAAGAAGGCATGAACTCTGTCAAAACACTGTTATGAAAGGAGAGTAGATGGAGGGTAGAGGGGACACAGAGTTGAAAGAGGGGCCTCTCTCCTGAAAGGGAGACAGAAAGGATTCCTGGTCATCCTGGCCACCGCCCACCACACCCCCATAGGCTCCATGCTTCCCCCCGGGGTGCTGGTATGAGTGGTGACTGACTTCTAGCACCTGGCTTACCCATCTCCCTAAGATGGTAACTTACCAGGATGCATGTCTCATCTAAATCCAGATTCTTGAGTAGAGGCCATGGCTGGGCTTTAGGAAAGCCCTGAACCTCTTGAAATTCAGGCAGACATTTAAATATATATACACCTGCATTTTCTGAAGAGGATCTGTAACTTTCTCAACATAATAACCCTGAAGAACCTCTTATTTAAATCCTCAGTCCCATAGTTCTATTGACTATCAATACCTCTAAGAATAGAAAAAGGGGCTTACATTGTGGGAACAGTCGCTAAACCTCCCTCCCCTCCTTTCATTTAATAGTAATGCCCTAACGTCTCCTATTGCCTACTCAGCTCCTGTTTAGATCACATCCTACACGACCTGCCCCAAATGCTAGGACAACATGATAGGGACATTCATAATCACTTACTGCCTGAACCAGTCATTTAGGACCTTAGTCACGTATTGCTTTGCGCCTGCTCCTTAACCGTTTTGTATCTGGAGGGTAGCGTCACTTCTTGAGATCCTTTCCATGCTCCTCTGTGCCCAGCCCAGTGCTTTATTAAGTACTTTTAGATAAGGAGAAAATTAGAGAATAAGAGAAGGGGAAATGGGCTTTCCCTCTCTCTCTAGCCTTCCCTTTATCACATCTGGCCTCCGATCTCCTAGTCCAGACAAAGTGCATGAATTTTTCTGTGCATTTCGTGGTACCTCTGTAGCTTTCCTTAGGCATGCTACTTTGTCTGGAGAACTCTCCCCAGTTCACTCAGCCAGGAAGAGTACACTCATGTTTACCCTTTTGCAAGAAAACTTCCCTAAGTCCAGGCTAGCACCCTCACACAGACACAAATGGAACAGCTAAGCAAAATGGTCAAATGAATGCATCATTGCATAAAAGATGCTTCTTATATCTGGAGGAAACTTCTGCCAGGAAGAGTGCAAAAGAAGATACTCCTTAGGTCCAGAGACACCTTCCTTTCCTTGCACATGATAACTTAGGCCTGTGCATGCTGGGTCATGACAAGTCTATGCAATACTGATTTTATTTCAATCAGCATAAGGAGATGTGCTGGAGAGATATTACACACTCAGGAAGAAGGCAGGTGAGAGGTGGAGGGCGTCAGGCTCAGCCACAAGTGTCCCTCATATGCTCACCAACCTTCTCTGTGTCCCTCCTGAAGTGTGGCCAGCAAGAGTGAATTCCCTGCCACCCACCTCCAACAAGGGGCCTGTGTCTAAACCCAATTACAGCACCTCTAAAGAAAAAACTATGTAAACATTTACAACCAATTTTTCTAAGATTAGCTTTTCATTATCTTCTATACTTTTATAATATGGGGCAATATGCCATCCTTAATGTTCTTATCTTACTGAATGGAATCATGTATATGGTACCTGTTAGGATAAACATTTTTTTTTTTTTTAGAATCAAGCAAATTAGTCTAAAACATGATATCATTACCATTAAGTGGTTTATTTTGTATAATAAAGTAACTATATTAAGAAAAGGGTAGCAGAGGTGAGTACATTTTTGGATCTTCAGAGTCTTTACTTTCATATCACAAGTTTTAAAGTAAATTTATAATATAAAGACAGAGATAAAAGTAACATAATGTTAAGCAAAACTGACCACGAAAATCAAAACCTTAGAACTAAAAAAGGGTAAGGGACAGTGTTTTGATAGAAATGTCAATTCATTTTAATCTTTCTGTCTTACTATATGCTACTAAGTGTGTTCTTCAACTAAGCAGGGTACATCAGGCACTAAGCCACCATTAGTGATAAACAACAAAAACCTTTGTCATTCTCTGACTCATTCACGGATCAAAATAAGTAAATAAATTTTTATTTAAAACAGAGACATGTCCACATCTGTGTTAGAGATATGTCCAGATCAATTACTTCAGGTCCATGGTTTCCAGCGTGCAGTCCCTAGAAATCGGCATCAGCCTCAGAGCTTTGAGAAGGGCAAATTCTTGGACCCCAGGCCAGACCTCTTCAGTGAGAAACTCTGGGGGTGGGGCCCAGCAATCGGCGCTTTAATAAGCCCTACAGGTGATTCTGATGCCCATTAATGTTTGAGAAACACTACTTTAAATAACACGTGAAGGCTATTTTTTTCTTCCTCATTTATTCAATACTTTGATGCTAACTGCGTATTTGAATACCTTTCATCAAAACCACTGGGAATAGCAAGTAAACTTTCGACCAATAAAAATCCCAGAAGACAAAGAGCAATGCAATGTTCCTAAGGAGACTGAACCACATAGGCATCCTGGGTTTTACTAATTCACTTGTCTGGAGTCCAAGATGGAGGCGCAATATACCTAAAACCAGACTTTTCCCATCCCTGGTTCACTGCCTGGGACACCTGCATCCCTCCCTAATCTCACCATCTAGTCTTGAATCTTTGGGTGAAACCCCTAGGACAATTCACTCCCTGCCCAGTGAGCTAATATATCTCACACGTATCTTGAGTGATGCATGCATCACATAAGTAAAAGCTGCCAGTAAGCTCCTTTACAATTATGTTTAATATGTACATATGCATGTACCTGTGGGCATACATACACGATATGGAAATATTTGAATATATAGCTGTCTCCCCTACAGCCTTGAACTCCTTTAGATGAGGGACTATACCATATTCGTTTTGGTTTCCCAAGTGTCTAGCAAATGCCTACACGGGATATGCTTGTAGAATGAATGTTACTATGGTAGTAACATAATTTGCAACTCACTTTCTCGGAGAATAATGAAGAACTAGGCTCAATTCACCTGAAACCAATAGAGTCACTCAGGCAGACAGAACTTTAGTATTTAAACTGAGCATGGAAAAGTTTCTAAATGTAAGGACAGCCTAAAACCATTTGCTAAATACCATTTCAATAACATTAACTAAAGCCTCTTTTAATAATCCTTCTGCAACATTATCAGAAGAGGACATTTCTTCTTGATCCTAGCAAGAGATTACCTAGTGTCTGATGCATGAATATTAATAATCTTCATAATTTTATTCCAGTAAGTGCAATCGCAGATACTATTTTTTCACTCAGATACTAATTTTTCACTTAAATCAAATGTCTGGAAGTTTTTTGAATCTTAATTTATCTCCAAGAAATTCTATAGTGACTCCTAACCTTTTTTGGAATCACAGTAATCATTTTTGTTGATTATAAATCCCCACCTTTCTAAAATGTACTATAAAGTAAATATTTATTTTTAAACAAAATGGTACATGTGTTCTCCAACTTAATCAAAGAGTGCAGGAATTCAAAGACACAGCTTTGACACCACAAGTTGCTGATTGCTCCACTGTGATTTCTTTAAAGTTAAGAGGCTTTATCTGTCGTTCATTCAAAAAAAGTTATTGAGTGCCTAATAGGTGGCCAGCACAATGTTAAACTTGATATATAAAAATAATGAATTTCCTAAAATAGTTTTGAAGATCACTAGGTAGCATCTACCACTTTGCTAATTCTTTGAATTATCAATTCTTTCATTGTCAGGAGTCATAAAAGCTCAGAAAGCTGAACTAGTTTTGTACACACATACATATATGTATATATGCACACAAATATACTGCCTCCACACATTCTCCCTCCTCTCAGTTGGCATGGCTAGTACCCCAGCCTCCCAAATGTCCAGAGAAAACAGTATAAAATCATGATTCTTTTCCAAAAGTGACCATCAACTACATAATGGATATATTTTAAAGTATAAATGTCAATTAATTCTTAGTGCTTAAATTCAATATATGTTGGGATTTCTCAAAATCTTTCTAAACAATAACATGGCAGTAAAATCCTTAAGTGATTCACCTGATATCCTGGCGTGAAGATTCTGCTTCATGGAGACACCTTCAAGCTGAGAAAGGGACTGGAGAATTGTCAAGGCTGATCTTTGAAGTGCACTATCAAAAATAGTTAGCACTTCATTAGGGAACACGTTGAAATATTCCCCGATTTCCATGTTGGTCTCAAAAAGGGTCATGGCATTAACTACAACTGGGTAATGAGCATCTTCATCTCTTTCCTTCAAGATGAGAAGAATATCGTTCTTATGGTATTCCGAAACATAAGACTCAAACACTTGACCAACCAGTGTAACTTGATCGCTATTCATCTTGGATCTAGGTAACAAAAGAAAGACAAAGGACTGTATTATACCTTTGATTTTCTAGACTTATACACTAGTTTACAAAAAGATTGGTTATAAATCATTCTGACTTTGGGCCACACTCTAATCTCAAAATACTATCTGAATTCAAATCTTAATTAGATCTGACAGAGTCACAGTCACTTATCAAATTTTTTTTTTCAGTGAGTGAAGTTAATTTTAAGTCAAAGAATTATGTTGGTACTGATAACCGAAATCCAAAATGGTCCAATGCCTTGCCCATATCTTTTCCCCAAACTTCCTCCTCTTAACCCTATAATACGTCATGTAAAAGTCCTTTGCTTTTTCTTTAATCAGATTCCATATATGCGTTTGCTCTCAAGTATAAAATCTTAAATGCCAGTCTTTTGGTTTAAGTTACTCCTAGTAGAGTTCTTTGCAAGCATCCTGGTTCTACATTTTAGTCACATAAAAAACGTATCTTTCTGTCTCCCCACAACCTAGTTACATACACGCACGCACGCGCACATTCATTTGTATTCTGCTACTTAAACAGAACACACACTACTATTCAGATTGGTCAGCAATTCTGACTTAAATAGTTAACAAATTGGCTTTAGAAATTTACATTTGGAGGTGAACTTGTTCCTATTTTCTTTTTCTAACCTAGGAAAACTATTAGCTTCAGCAAAAACAGCTGTCAAGAGTCTAAAAAAACTAGATCATTAAACTGAGGAAAGGAAATTGGTCTCTAATAAATCACTATGATTGAAAGTAAATACAGTATATTAAATTCCTGGCTATATGTATATATTTTTAAATTTGTACCTACAGATTAAAAGGGCCTACCCCCATTCTATTTTCATGTATACACGTAGATATCTACCATGTACAAGGCACTATTCTGGGAAATGAAAAAAGCATAATAAAAGGTCCTCTATGCCCTCAAAGAACCAAGGTACAGATCAAATGAAACGGTGCTCTAACAGTGGCAAAAATGCAATACAAATAGGAGCACAAAGAAGAGAAGGATTAAATTTAAATGCAGTGATAATCCCAGATGTGACAATGGACAGTTACAAATAAACTGTCCAAACGGATCATTTAAGAAATTCTTATTAGTCAAAGGATAAGTGTCCTCTGACTAATTTCGTTCAACCAACGTTTATTGTACTAGGCTTTAGAAACAGAAAGATTAAAGAAGATTATGACATTCACAGTTTAGCATCCTAAATATGTATTACACGTGCTATTAGCAATATTTGCCTTCTACTAGAAGGTGTGTGGGGAGGGGCATGGTATACCACAGTTAGGTCAAGAATCCTGACACCTAGAGGATGCCAATGTGAGATTAAGAGATGTGTAGGCCACTATATTGGTAAGTATTTAGTTTGGGTTAGGTAATATAAATTCACCTAAGCATAAAGCAGAAAAAGCACTTGGGAAGGAACAGCTAATCATACAATATATTCACGATGTGGCCGTTGCTAAAAAAAAAAAAAAAAATCTGGAATCCCAAGAGTGGCTATAAAATAATCTCTAAGATTCTATAAATGCATATTAAATTTGGAGCCACAAATTTAGCAATTTAAAAGGCAGTTCCACATAGGGCAGGAAGGAGACAGCCGCAGAATTCATGGTTCAGATTAAGATCAGATTAAATTTCGCCTAGTCTTTCTGAAATAGCATCACTAAAAAAAATAGCACTCACTTTCAATACCTGGACACAACTGACTAATCAAATATTTCTTAGCAGTTTGCAAACGCTAGAAACATGCTCACCCAGATTGACTGGTGGCAGTGTTTTACAACTTTCAAGTTCCGTTTCCTTTTCCTTATGGAACATTTGAAGACAAAATCAATAAAGACAAGTTGTGCTACCTTATCCTCTTGAGTAAACTGCCAACAAGAAAAATCCGGGAGAATGCATCAGCGGCTATCTAGCTGGCTCCCAGGCGCCAGCCCGCCCCGCGCCGCACCGCCCCTCCGGGAGCCACGCCCCTCCGCGTCCCAAGACCCTCCCCGCTGGCACCGCCCCTTCCCCGCCCGCCCGCTTCAGGTCGGCGCCTCCTTCATGCCTGGCTCGCCGCGGGCGCTCGGCAAACGTGGAGGCGATTTGTGCCCAGAGAACTGCTTTCCACACTTCCGTCTCTGGACGTAGCCCGTACCCTACAAGAATTCGGCAGGTCTCTGACACTTCCCAGGCTCGGCTGCGGGCAGCTCCATCGCCGGCCTGGTCCCAGAGTTGAATAGTTTTGGAACTAACCAGGGTGTGGGCGAGACTTGGGACGCACTATGGGAAAAATAATAATGGTGCAACAAGGCAGCGGCTGTCACTTACTGGCGGATACGCGGTGTAAGAAGTCACCGAGGGCGCAGTGCTCCCGAGGCCGAGGGGCGCGGAGAGTTCAAGCCGATCGGCGGGGTCCAAAGAGGCGGGAGGAGGCCCGGGTGGGGGCGGGGCGGGGCGCGCGCGTGGGGCCGCGCGGGGCGCCGTCGGCCGCGGGGGCGCGCAGGCTCCAGCGCGCCCACCTTGCGCCCGGACGAGATAGGCGCCACGCGGGCGGCTCTGCCGGCCCCGCGCTCCCGAGGGGCGCCGGGACGTGCACTGCCTCAACTTGGCGGCTCAGGTGGCTCTTCCGGGTGGAGAAGCGGGCGGGCGCGCGCCCCACCAGCCGCCGCGGGACGAGAGGGGCGGGGCAGGGCTGGCTGGGAGGGGCGAGTAGGGTCCCGGGCGGGACTGGGCGGAGCCGCCGCTCGGTAGTGGGGAGGAGTGCCGGGCTGTGCTTTGGCTATGAGGGAGTGTACGGCCCGGGCTTTCCGGCTCAGAACTCCGCCAAAGCCAAGGCCACAACGATTATCTGTCTGCTTCTAGAAGTTTTAGAATGAAGGTTTTATGTCTAGGTCTATGATTCATTTTGAGCTAATTTTTGGAAATGATGCGAAGTGTGGATCTTAGGTAACTTTTTATCATATGGATATCTACCACTATTTGTTGAAAGAGCTGTATGTTTTCCACGGAATAGCCTTTGCACCTGTGTCAAAAATCAGTTGTCCTTATATGTGGGCCTAACACTTAATATTTCTGTTCCCCAATCTATTTGTCTAACTATAAGAACACGACGTTGTCTTAATTACTCTAACTATAATGAGTCTTGAAAGCGGGTAGTGTTTGGCCTCCAATTTTGTTCTTTCAAAGTTGTTTGGGCTCTTCTCTTTCAATATGAATTTTAAAGCCGGCTTGTCATTTTCTATTAAAAAGCTGGGATTTCTGTTGGAGTTGCATGGAATCTGTAGGTCAATGTGGGAAGAATTTATGTGTTAATAATATTGAATCATATGACCCTTGAACAAAGTAAACCTCACCATTTATTTAGGTGTTATATAATTTCAAAAATGTTTGATCTTTTGTCAGATTTATGTCTCAAATTTATCCCTAAAATCATGGGGAAGGAGGAACCATACTTTTTAAAAAATTTTTATTTACTTTTGGCTGCGTTGGGTGTTTCTTTGCTGCACGCAGGCTTTCTCTAGTTGCGGCGAGCGGGGGCTACTCTTGCTTGTGGTGCGCGGGCTCCTCATTGCGGTGGCTTCTCTTGTTGCGGAGCACGGGCTCTAGGCGCGCTGGCTTCAGTAGTTGCAGCACATGGGCTTAGTAGTTATGGCACGTGGGCTCTAGGCGCGTGGGCTTCAGTAGATGTGGTGCACGGACTTAGTTGCTCCACGGCACGTGGGATCTTTGTGGACCAGGGCTTGAAGCCGTGTCCCCTGCATTGGCAGGTGGATTCTCAACCACTGAGCCACCAGGGAAGTCCAAGGAACCATACTTTTTGATGCTATGTAAATGATATTTTCAATTTCAATTTCTGGTTCTTTTCTAGCATGTAGAAATACAATTGATTTTTTAAATTTTATTATTAAAATTTTTAAATTAATTTTTTTTTTTTAGAGCAGTGTCAGGTTCATAGCAAAATTGAGCAGGAAGTACAAAGATTTCCTTTATGATCCTTGCCCCCACACACCCACAGCTTCCCTATCAATATCCCTTTACCAGAGTGGTGGGTTTATTACAACTGATGAACCTGCATTAACACATCATCATCACTCAAAGTCCACGGCTTATAGTAGGGTTCACTCTATGTGTTGTACATTCTGTCCGTTTTGACAGATGTATAATAACATGCATCCACCCCTGTAGTATCATACAGAATAGTTTCACTGCCCTAAATAAAAATCTTCTGAATTCTGGCTGTTCATCCTTCCCTCCCACCTAACCCCTAGCAACAACTGATCTTTTTACTCTCTCTATAGTTTTCCAGGATATCATATAGTTGAAATACAGTATGTTGCCTTTTCAGACTGGCTTTTTCACTTAGTAATATATATTTAAGGTTCCTTCATGTCTTTTCAAGGCTTGGCAGCTCATTTCTTTTTGGTGCTGAATAATAGTCCATTATCTGGACGTATCACACTTTATCCACTCACCTACAGAAGGACATTTTGGTTGCTTCCAAGTTTTGCCAATTATGGCTAAAGCTGCTATAAACATCCACGTGCAGGTTTTGCCGTAAGTTTTCAGCTCCTTTCGGTAAATACCAAGGAGCATGATTGCTGTATCATATGATAAGAGTAGTTTTGTAAGAAACCATTAAAATGTCTTCCAAAGTAGCTGTACCATGTTGCATTCCCATCAGCCATGAATGAGAGTTCCTATTGCTCCATATCCTCTCCAGCATTTGGTATTTTCAGTGTTTTGGATTTTAGTCATTCTAATACATGTGTAGTCTCTCATTATTATTTTGCTTTGCATTTCCCTGATGACATATGATGTTGAATATCTTTTCATCTGCTTAATTTTCATCTATATATCTTCTTTGGTGAGGCATCTTCAGGTCTTTTGCCCATTTTTAAATAACATTGCTTACTTTCTTATTGTTGAGTTTTAAGGATCCTTTATCAAATGTGTTGCAAGTATTTCATCCCAGTCTGTGGCTTGTCTTCTCATTTTCTTGACATTTTCATTCACAGAGCAGATTTTTAATTTTAATTAAGTCCAGCTTATCGATTGTTTCTCTCATGGACTGTGCTTTTGGTGTTATATTTAATAAGTCATCACCCCAGAGTATCTAGATTTTCTCCTCTGTTCTAGGACTCTTACAGTTTTGTGTTGTACACTTAGGTCTATGATCCATCTTGAGTTAATTTTTGTGAAGAATGTAACGTCTGTGTCTAGATGTGTGTGTGTGTGTGTGTGTGTGCACGTGCCTGTGGACATCCAGTTGTTCCAGTACTATAACAGAGAAGAACAAACTTGACTCCATGTTGAATCTATTCCTTTAGCTCTAACCCTTGTGCTCTGTTGCCTGTGCTTAGTCATGCTGGCTCTGAACCTTTTATAAAAGAATGTTGCCTATAGCCTGAAATATACGGGATAGCCCATTCTCAAGGCTCTGACCTTTAAAGCTGTAACACTTTTCCATTCATATAGAGATAAAAAGTTGCGGAACAGAGAATAACATCTGTCTTGTTGGAGGTTTATAGGAATATTGTGACCAGACCTACCTGGACAGCTGCAAGAACAAAGGATTCCAGCACCAAGAAGTTTACAACAACCAGCCACACCCCTCTCCCCTTTTAGCACAAAAGAAGCCTGAGTTCTAACTGAGGAAAGATGGTTCTTTGGGACACCATCTTCTCAGTCTGCTGGCTTTCTGAACAAAGTTGCTATTCTTTGCCCTAACCACTCGTCTGTCGATTTATTGGCCTGTTGTGTGGCAAGCGGTAAGAGCTTGGACTCGGTAATAGTATCATTTGTTGAAAAGACTATCTTTGCTCCATCTGTCAACGATTTGTATTGCCTTTGCTCCTTTGTCAAAGATCAGTTGGCTATATTCATGTGGGTCTATTTCTGGGCTCTCTATTCTGTTCCACAGATCTATTTGTCTATTCTTTCACAAATACCACACTGTCTTAATTACTGTGGTTTTATAGTGAGTCTTGAACTCAGGTATTGTTAGTAGTCCTCCAACTTTTTTCTTCTCCTTCAATATTGAGTTTACTATTCTGGGTCTTTTGCCCTTTCACATAAACTTTAGAATCAGTTTGTCAACATTCACAAAATAACTTGCTGGGATTTTGATTGTGATGAGATGACTCTATAGATCAAGTTGGAAAGAGCTGACATTTTGACAATATTGAATCTTCTATCCATGAACATGGAATATCTATCTCTTCCCTTATCTAGTTCTTCTTTGATATACTTTATCAGATTTTTATAGTTTCTGTCATATACATATTGTATATATTTTCTTAGATTTACACCAAACTGTTTGGGGAGGGTGTTAATGTAAATGGTAATACATTTTTAATTTCAAATTCCACCTGTGCATTGCTGGTATATAAGAAAGCACCTGACTTTGCATGTTAACCTTATATCCTGCAATCTTGCTATAATCACTTATTAGTTCTAGAAGTTTTTTTGGTAGATTTTTTCCATATTTTCTATATAAACAGACATGTCATATGCAAATAAGGACAGCTTATTTCTTCCTTCCCGATCTGTATGCTTTTTATTTCCTTTCTTATTTCATAAAGTAGGACTTCCAGTATGATATTGAAAAGCAGTGATGAGAGGGGACATCCTTGCCTTGTTACTTTCTTAGTAGGACAGCTTCAATTTTCTCACCATTAAGTATGATCTTAGCTGTAGGTTTCTTGTAGATGTTCTTTATCAACTTGAGGAAGTTCCCCTCTATTTCTAGTTTGCTGAGAGTTTTTATCATGAATGGGTGCTGGATTTTGTCAAATGCTTTTTCTGCATCTCTTGATATGATCCTGTGATTTTCTTTCATTATCCTGACCATGTGAGGGATTACATTAATGGATTTTTAGATTGGAACCAGCCTTACATATCATGATAAATCCAACTTGGGTGTGGTGCCTAATTCTTTTTATACAATGTTAGATTCAATTTGCTAATATTTTGTTAAGGATTTTTGCATTTATGTTCATGAGAGATATTGGTCTGTGGTTTTCTTGTAATGTCTTTGTAAGATTTTGGTATTAGTGTAATGCTGGCCTGAAAGAATGAATTAGGAAGTATTCTCTCTGCTGTCGTGTTCTGGAAGATTGTAGAGAATTTGTATAATTTTGTCCCTAAATGTTTGATAAGAATTCACCATTAAACCTATGAACCTGGTGCTTTCTGTATTAATTTTATATATATATATATGTGTGTGTGTATATATATATATATAATATATATATATTATATATATATACATATATAAGCCTATTCAGACTCTATTTGTTCTTTTGGCAGATTGTGTCTTTCAAAGAATTGGTCCATTTCATCTAGGTTATCAAATTTGTGGGCATAGAGTTGTTTGTAATATTTCATTATGATCCTTTTAATGGCTGTGAGATCTTTAATAATATCCCCTCTCTCATTTCTGATATTAGTAATTTGTATTTTCTCTCTCTTTTTCTTGGGCTAGAGGCTTATCAACTTTATTGGTCTTTTCAAAGATTTTCTCTATTGATTGCCTCTTTTCAGTTGCATTGATTTCTATTCTGATTTTTATTATTTCTTCTCTTTTGCCTACTTTGGATTTAATTTGCTCTTCTTTGCCTGGTTACCTAAGATGGAAGCTTAGATGATTGATTTTGGATTTTTCCTTTATTCTAATATATGTATTCTATGCTATAAATTTCTCTCTAGGCACTGCTTTCACTGCATCTCACAAATTTTGATAAATTGTGTTTTCATTTTCATTTAGTTTAAAATATTTTAAGATTTTCTTTTGAGTTTTTTTCTTTGACCCCTTTGTTATTTAGAAGTGTGTTGCTTAATCTTCAAGTATTTTGTGTTTTTCCATCGTTCCTTCTGTTATTGATTTCTAGTTTACTTCCACCATGGTCTGAGAGCAGACACTATGATTTCTGTTCGTTTAAATTTGTTAAGGTGTGTTTTATGGCCCAGTATGTGGTCTGTCTTGGTCAATGTTCTATGTTAGTTTGAGATGAATGTAATCTGCTGTTATTGGATTAAGCAGTCTATAGATGTCCATTATATCCAGTTGATTGATAGTGTTGTTGAGTTCAACTATGGCCTTACTGATTTTCTGCCAGCTGGATCTGTACATTTCTATAGAGGGGTGTTTAAGTCTCCAACTATAATTTAGATTCATCTGTTTCCCCCTTGAGTTCCATCAGTTTTTGGCTTACATATTCTGAGGCCCATACATATTAAGGATATGTGTTATGTGTTCTTGGTGTGTTGATTCCTTTATCATTATGTAATGCCCCTCTCTCTCCCTGACAACTATTCCTGCTTTGAAGTCCACTCTGTCTGAAATTAATATAGCTACTGCTTTCTTTTGACTAGTGTTAGTATGGTATATCTTTCTTTATCCCTTTACTTTTAATCTATAGGTTTTTATCTTTAAAGTGGGTTTCTTATAGAAAACATATAGTTGGGTCTTATTTTTTTAATCCACTCTGACAATCTCTGACTTTTAATTGGTGAATTAAGACCATTAGACATACAAAGTGATTATTGACATGGTTGGATTAATATCTACTATATTTGTTAGTCTTTTCTACTTGTTACCCTTGTTCTTTTTTCCTATATTTGCCTTCCATACTTTTTCTGCCCTTTGTGGTTTTAATTGAGCATTTTATATAATTCCATTTTCTCTCCTTTCTTAGCATTCAGTTGCTTCCTTTTTCATTTTAATTTGTTGCCTACTAGAATTTACATTATAACTATCTAAGTCCACTTTCAAATAACATTATACCACTTCAAGGGTAGTGCAAATATTTTATAGTAGCAAAGTAATCCTGAATCTTCCCTCCTATCCCTTGTATCATTGCACTCATCTATTTTGTTTATATAAGCTTATAAGACTTAGATATGCATAATGACTACATTGTTGCTATTATTATGTCGAACAAATTGTTGTCTGCTAGAGCAATTAAGAATAGGAAAAATAGAAGTTTTGATTTTATTTTTATTTAGTCCTCCTTCAATACTCTTCCTTACTTTATATAGATCTGAGTTTCTGACATATTATTTTCCTTCTCTTCAAAGGACTTTTAACTTTTCTTGCTAGGCAGGTCTGCTGTCAGCAAACTCCCTCAATTTTTGTTTGTCTGAGAAAAATCTTTATTTTTACTTCACTTTTGAAGGGTAATTTTGCAGGGTACAGAATTCTACGTTGGTGGGATTTTTCTCTCAACACTAAATATTTTACTCTACTTTCTTCTTGCTTGCATAGTTTCTGAAGGTAAGTTGAATATAAATTTTATCTCTGTTCCTCTACAAGTGTTTTTTTTCCCCCCTGACTTCTTTCAGGATTTTTTATCTTTATCATTAATTTGACATAAATTTGGTGGAAGTCCTCAGTCATTATTACTTTAAATATTTCTTGTGTTCCTTTCTCTTACTAGTTTTGGTATTCCCATTATTTGTATGTTATACCTTTTGTAATTGTCACACAGTTCTTGGATATTCCAGTGGGGTTTGTTTTTTTTTTTCAGTCTTTTTTCTCTTTGCTTTTCAGTTTTGGAGGTTTCTACTGATATATCCTCAAGCCCAGAGGTTCTTTCCTCAGCTGTGTGCAGTCTGCTAATGAGCCCATCAAACACATTTCTTATTCAGTTACAGTGATTTTAATCTGTAATATTTCTTTTTGCTTCTTTCTTAGAATTTCCATCTTTCTGCATACATCACCCATCTGTTCTTGCATGCTGTCTATTTTATCCATTAGAGCCCTTAGCATATTAATCATAGTTTTAAATTTTCAGTGTGATAATTCCAACATCCCTGCCATATCGGAGCCTGGTTCTGTTGCTTGCTCTGTTTCTTCAAACTGTGTGGGGTTTTTTTTCTTTTAATATATCATATAATTTTTTGTTGAAAGATGGAGATGATGTACTGGATAAAAGTGCTGTAAATATGCCTTTAGTAATGTGGTGGTATGGTGTGGAGTGGGAAGAAGTTCTGTAGTCCTGTGATTAGGTGTCAGTCTTTTAGTGACTGGATTATCTTTGCCACTGGATTATGAAGTTTGCATGTTCTTCTCAGTCCCTTCCCCAGTTATGTGGGACAGGATGGTTAGAATGGGCTGGAACTGGATATTTTCCTTCTCCCATGTGGAAGGCTAAAGGAGGCTGGAGTTGTGTATTTTCCTTCCTTCATGTGGAAAGCTAGATCCAGCTGGAGATGGATATTTCCCTTTCCCAAGGTCAATTAGTCTCTGATAGACCCCAGCAGGTTAGGCTCTGGTTAAATAGTTTCAGCTGAGGGCAGAGCTTATTAAGAAGAACAGAACGCTCTGGTGTATTTCAAAATGGCTCTCTTTCCCCAGCTCCTGCCAGAAGCAGGAAGGGATTTTTCTCCAGTATTTACTGTGAGAACCTGATGAACTCCTGGAGGTAAAACCCACAAAAGTGTGAGTGGGCCCCTCTGGAGTTTTTAACTTTTCAGACTTGCCTGCACCAAGCCTCCAGTGATTTGTCAATTACAGTTCAAGTTTTCCTACCCCAGCACCAGTTCCTGTAGAAGTTTTCAGCTCATGAGTTTCTACTCTGGTAAGTTGTGATTCTCTGTTGTCTCTTCAGTTTGGAGGGCAATAATTTGCCCTGTGACCTCACTCTCATGGGTTTAAGAAGAGTTGTTGATTTTTCAGTGTTTCAGGTTTTTACTTGTTAGAACTGAGTGGCAATTTTCAGGTTTCTGCTGGACAAGAAATCAGACATCTCAATCATCTTTTAAAGAAATTTAAATAACAAGAAAATAATTGTATATATTTATGCATGCAGTTATGATTTCCAGTGCTCTTTCATTATTTATTCATGTATTTGCTGTACCTCTTCCCTTTGGCTCCTTTGCAAATTTTCTACTTATCACTGGGTTCAGCAGTTTGTGATTTGCCTGGATGTATTTTTCTTCAATTTCTTGTTGAAAATGAAAAACTCAGTTTTTTCTGTGTTCCTTTCTATGTAGGAAAAAAAAAAAAGGTTTTTTCCTACTATGTGTTTTTTCTCTGTGAGTCTCCTTTAGTCCTCACAAAAAACACTTCACTTCTGAACACCAAATGTGTGGGGGTTTTACCCCACAAAAACACGCACGTCTGACACCAGTGGGGTGTCTTACAATTTAACCACGTTCTATTATTATCTGCCCAGAGCTAGCATCAGATCCCATAGGTTAAGGGCTCAGTCCCACAAGATTGAACCCCTCCTCCCCACACACACATACTTCAGACGCCAGTTGCAAGCCCGGGTTATCACCTGTGCTTCTGACCAATCTGCTGTAGATCAGAGGTTCCAACGACCCCCTCCTTGGGCTTGATCAATTCGCTAGAGCAGCTTACCGAACTCAGGGAAATACTTATGTTTACGTTTATAAGGATATGATAAAGGATACAGATGAACACCAGATAAAAAACTACAATAGGATCATGTCTGGGAAAGCCCCTGAGTAGCTTCTGTCCCATGGAGTTGGGGTGCATCATCCTCCTGGTGTCGAAGTGCTGGCTGACCTGGAAGGTCTCCAAACCCCATACTACTGGGATTTTACGGAGGCTTCCTCACATAGGCATGGTCTGTTATTAACTGTTTCCAGCCCCTCTCCCCTCTCTGGAGAAATGTGAGAGACTGGCTTAGTCTTTCTGGTGACCAGCCCCATTCAGGAGCCATCCAGGAGCCCTTTAGAGTCTTCTCAATAGAACAAAAGTTGCTCCCACTCCTCTTATCACTTAGGAGTTTACAAGGGTTTTCAGAGCACTATGTCAGGAACAGCGTCAAAGATAAATATTAGAGATGCTCCAGTGTTCTTATCACTTAGGAAATTACAAGGATTTCAGGAGTTCTGTGCCAGAAACCAGAGGCAAAGCCCAGTATAGTTGATTCTTGAAAAATGTGGGGATTTAGGGGTATTGATCACCTGCATTGTCGAAAATTCGCATATAACTTTACAATCAGCCCTCCATACCTGCAGTTCCACATCCAAGGATTCAGCCAACCTCACATGATGTGTACCATGGTGTGTATTTATTGAAAAAATCCACATATAAGTGGACCTGCACCATTCAAATCTGTGTTGTTCAAGGGTCAAATGTATATACCTTCTGTTATCTCACACTTGTGTTTTGGATTTGTTGAGTTTCTTGGATCTGTGGGCTTATAGTTTTCATCAAATTTGGAAAATATTTTGGCTTCTACTTCTTTTGATATTTTTCTGCTTCCCTTACCCCTGTCCTTTGGGGACTCCAATTATACATATATTATGCTACTTGACTTTGTCCTACAGAACTCACTGATACCCTGAATATTTTGGACTCTGTTTCATTTTGGATAATTTCTATTGTTATGTCTGTAAGTTCACTAATCTTTTCTTGGGCAATGTCTAATCTGCTGTTAATCCATTCAATGTATGTTACATCTCAGCCATTGTAATTTTCTTCTCCAGAAGTTAGATTTGGGTCATTTAAAAAGTATTTTCTATCATGTCTCTACCTAACATGATCCTCTACCACTTATTGTTCATATTGTTAATTATGTAGTTTTGAATCTTTTATCTTGTTTTATTTCTGTAAATTTTTAGTTGTATAGTTTAAAATTATTATACTGTATTACAAGAATTCTTAATTTCTATTTTTGTCCTACTGTTTTGTATTTTCTTTTATTCTACTTTCTCACAATTTACACTCTGCTAAAATGCAAGCAGGAATTTTTGTTGGTTTTGAAGCTACTAAAACAGGGCCTTTCACATAGTAGATTCTGAATACTGTTTGTTGAATTGAATTCTTGTCATATTACTGAAATGTTTGAGCTTATGAATTGGTTCTAGTCTTTAAATATGTTTTTCAGTTTTTAAAATTTTCATCAATTTATTGCATATCCACTACTTTCTTCCTTTGCTCACTCCAATACAGCAACAGTGCTGCTGCTTAGACATTCCTGCTTTTCCTAGCACTTTGCATTTGCTGTTACTCCCGCCTGGAATGCTCACCCCCAGTTCCCTACCTGGTTCAGTCCCCACATCCCCACTCCCTGCCTCATACTCCATGTCTTCCCTCCCTTGTTCTTCTCCATTTTATTTATCATTACCATCTGACAATACACAATTGTGCTTTTTACTGATTTTTTAATCTGTCATATGTATATATGTATACAGATACACTCCCACAACAATATAAGCTCCACAGAGCACACAAAGCAGGTTTTTTGCATTTTTCCCCTCATTGGTATATCCCTAGTCATAAAACAGTTCTCAGCATATTGAAGGTGTGCAACAAATGTTGGAGATATTATTTTTACATGACTAATTTTTTAAAAATTTACTTCAACCTTTGACTTTTTACAGTTTTGTTTTTGGTGAGACTAGTTCACAAGGTTCACAGGATGTCTTTTTCAATGTTTCCTGCTCTGTGAATTCAAACCATGGTCCCTAATAGATTCCAGCCCTCTCCTTAGAAACAGACAGACCTCTTTAAACTCACTTTGAACACATAGATTCATTCTGTCTAGATTTGGCTTCCTAACAAGGATATTTAATATGCCTCCTTTTTTTAATATAAATTTATTTTATTTATTTATTTTTGGCTGTGTTGGGTCTTCGTTGCTGCCCTCGGGCTTTCTCTAGCTGTGGCGAGCGGGGGCTACTCTTTGTTGCTGTGCGCGGGCTTCTCATTGTGGTGGCTTCTCTTGTTGCGGAGCACAGGCTCTAGGTGCACGGGCTTCAGTAGTCATGGTGCATGGGCTCAGTAGTTGTGGCTTGCAGGCTCTAGAGCGCAGCCTCGGTAGTTGTGGAGCACAGGCTTAGTTGCTCCATGGCATATGGGATCCTCCCGGACCAGGGCTTGAACCCATGTCCCCTGCATTGGCAGGCAGATTCTTAACCACTGTGCCACTAGGGAAGCCCTTAATATGCCTATTTTTTACACCCCTCGTTTGAGAGGGCACATTTATTGTTTTGCTGCCTGCTCTCAATTCAACCAATGCAGCACATATTTGTCTCTGACCATCTCAGTGCCACTGTAGGTGATGGTGTTGCTAAATCCTTTATGGAGAGAATATGGATTGGAAGAATATTTTCCCATGGATCACTCCTCAATGAATCAGAGAAAATTTCAAGCTCCAATAATTTATAATGTATTATTTGGAAGGGCAAGTTATAGGAGAAAGTTTTCATAGAGAAACCTTTATCTGTGATCTGAGGAAGCAGTATTCAACTTCAGGGGGTGTGCAAGATGAGCCACTGTGATGAAGAGACATTTATTGGAACTTCTATTTATATATTTTATATTTATTTTTGAGTCTAAAAATAATATATTTAAGTATTTATTGTTGGACTTCCCTGGTGGCACAGTGGTTAAGCATCTGCCTGCCAGTGCAGGGGACACAGGTTTGATCCCTGCTCTGGTAAGATCCCACATGCCGTGGAGCAACTAAGCCCACAAGCCACAACTACTGAGCCCGCGTGCTGCAACTACTGAAGCCCACACACTCTAGGGCCACCTGCCATGACCACTGAGCCCACGTGCTGCAATTACTGAAGCCTGCCTGCCTAGAGTCCATGCTCTGCAACGAGAAGCCACCACGATGAGAAGCCCATGCACCGCAACGAAGAGTAGCCCCCACTTGCTGCAACTAGAGAAAGCCTGCACACAGCAATGAAGACCCAATGCAGCCAAAAATTTTAAATTTTAGAAAAAGTATTGTAAAAATTGCAACTGGACCCTTATGTTTATGTCAGATGATTTTCAGGTAAAGTTCTTGAGTTTTCAGGGGAGAGGGGGAGGTCTAAAATTGCATGTGTGGACTGTAGCACTGTACCTCAATTTCTTTGTTTTCTGTTGTGACTGTGTTGCAGTTTGTGCATAGATCTACAGATTATATATTGTTCAGGTTATATCATATTTTTATTATAATGATACAATTAATATGACATTGATGTATTACATTAGTATATAACAATGATATATTATTTAAATATATGTTGTCACCCTACAGATTATATGTCTCTAAATTTAACTAAATTAACATAGAAAAAACTTAGATTATATCATCTACTATCATTAGCCATGAACTGTGCCTGAAGAGGCCTTGAAATATAAATGCCATCACCATAGTGATGGGTTTTTTTCTACATAATGTGTATATCAGTACAATAATATGTGCATCTACATAAATTAGTTACTTCTTTGGGGTTGTGTGCTCACAAACATTTTACTATGGGTATATAATAAACAAACATTGCTTTAGGGTTATGGTGAAAGTTTATGAAAAAGTTAGCCTCCCTTTTTTTTTTTAACCATCTTTATAGCTCACCATGTGAATCAAATGCTTATTAAAGGCTGATACCTTGGCTCACCTGAGACTCATGGAATAAGAATCTCTGGAGGTGGGGCCCTGAAGTCAGTATTTTAAACAAGTAACCAAGGTGACTCATGCAGACCAAAACGTGAGAACCACTGTGTTAGATGACGTTTAAATATTTCCCCTCAATCTTAATTTTCAAAATAACAATTTCTGAGCCCATTGGTAACTATATTGTTGAAATTAGAGTATTATAAAAACTAAAATGAAGGCAGCTATCTGAAGATCTTTTGAACACTCCTAATTTCCCATGAAAAAGTTTCCCTCTTCATCTCCTACTAAAGCGTTAATGACAGAAAGAGATCAATCGTTTTGTCACGTTTGTGCAAATGAGAGTATCAACACACAACGTCTGTCACCATACAAAGATAACTGTTTTAACTTCTGGTTAACCTAAGACTGCAGGGAAGTGAAAAGACATCTGGCTAAGGCAGCAAAACAATATGCCAAACTGCATTTGATAGAGACTGTTCATGAAGGTGGGTTTAAATCTTAATGCAAACTTCTTAGCTTCAAAGTAACAAGTGAAATAAATGCCATTAAGAGGGCACAGACTTGGCCAGATTATTAAGGATAAATCTATTGATATTATTTCCAAGTGTATGTGTTTTTAAGGAATTCTTGGCTGCAAATAACAGAAGCTAACTCAAAATAGCTTCAGTAAAATTCCTATAAAGATACTAAGTACCTTAAATAGCCAAAGAGGAGGAATTCAGGTTAAGTCCTTCCTCAGGGAAGGACTTAACCAAGAAGTGAAAGCCCTCAGGAATCTCTGAATCTTCAGTCTCTTTCACACTTCTTTGCTCCACCGTTTCTTTCTGTTGGTTGCTGTTTCTTACTCCTCGGTTTAGTTGAACTTGGTGGCCTTGCAGCTCCAAGTCTTAGGTGTTACAGATGCAGCTACATGATAAAATTAACTGAACTTGCTTTGTGCTGAGTTCCACGTTCTTGGTGAGAGAATCAGATTTTCCCAGTTAGAGCTCTATACTGATCTTTGGTTCAATTAGCTACAGCGAGGCCGGCCAAGTCATACAGTTAAACGTGACTGCCAGGGGCCAGCCCTGTGGACCAAGGAGTGTTTTTAGGGGAAGTGCACAGAGAAAACAAGAATTGTTGATTCATTAGCTGGGCATAGATCCTCACTGATTCTCAGGAGCCTCCAAATGCCTGTATTTTTGTGGATCCCAAATACCCACCCAGTGGAGCCCAAATACCCACCCAATGCTGGGATCCAGAACTCCTCTCGCCGTAAATCACTTTATTAAACATCGAAGTTGAGTAAATTAGAGTAATGATCTCTTATTACTAGAACACTTTAAAGCCTATTCTGGTTTCTAGATTATTTTGGGGGATGGATATCACTGATGCGTGCCTGGCCGTCATAGTCAATAGGACAAATTTCCCCACTTAAAACGTTTTTAAGAAACATGAATTGTGGCCTATTTTTAAATTATTAGAAAAAAGTGGTTCAATAGCAACTACAAATGCATTTTGAACACTAACTGGCACATAATGATGATGCAACAAAGTTATTAAATGAAAAATAAAATCAGTGACTTTTCCACAATATGTTATTTGTTTATGACATTGCTACACAGAAAATTGAATTTTAGCCTGGAAGGACTTTTTTTTCTTCAGTTTTTCCAAGATATAATTGACTTACAGCACTGTATAAGGTTTATAGCATAATTATTTGACTTACATACATCATGAAATGATTACCACAGTAAGTTTAGTCAACATCCATTATCTAATATAGATACAAATTAAAAGATAAGGGGACTTCCCTGGTGGCGCAGTGGTTAAGAATCTGCTTGCCAATGCGGGGGACATGAGCTCAAACCCTGGTCCGGGAGGATCCCACATGCCATGGAGCAACTAAGCCCGTGGGCCACCACTACTGAGCCCACATGCCACAACTACTGAAGCCTGTGTGCCTGGAGCCCATGCTCTGCAACAAGAGAAGCCACTGCAATGAGAAACCCGTGCACCACAACAAAGAGTAGCCCCCGCTCACCCCGCAACTAGAGAAAGCCTGTGCGCAGCAACGAAGACCCAACACAGCCAAAAATAAATAAATGAATAAATTAATTAATAAAATAAAAAGATAACTTAGGATTTACTCTCTTAACAACTTTCATATGTAACATACAGTGGTGTTAGTTATATTAATCATGTTGTACATTGAATCCCTAGTACTTACTTTCTTATACCTGAATGTTTGTAACTTTTGACCACCTTCATCCAGTTCCCCTCCCCCAACCCTCACCTTCATCCAGTTCCCCTCCCCCTAACCCCCACCTCTGGTAACCATAAATCTGATCTCTTTCTTTTATTATAAGTTTGTTTTTGTTTGTTTGTTTTTTGTTTTTTGCGGTACGTGGGCCTCTCACTGTTGTGGCCTCTCCCGTTGCAGAGCACAGGCTCCGGACGCGCAGGCTCAGCGGCCATGGCTCACGGGCCCAGCCGCTCCGTGGCATGTGGGATCTTCCCGGACCGGGGCACGAACCCGTGTCCCCTGCATCGGCAGGCGGACTCTCAACCACTGCGCCACCAGGGAGGCCCGAGTTTGTTTGTTTTTGAAGTGTAACTGACTTACAACACTCTGATGGTTCCTGGTGCACAACATAGTGATTCCATCTTTCTATACATTACAAAATGATCACAATAAGTAGTTAACGTCTGTCACCATACAAAGATAATACATTATTATTGACTATACTCCCCACTCGGTACATTTCATACCTGTGACTCATTTATTTTGTAACTGGAAGTTTGTACCTCTTAACCTCACTCACCTATTTGTCTCCTCCCCTCTGGCAACCAGCTGTTTGTTCTCTATATCTATGCCTCTGTTTTCTTATGTTTATTCATTTGTTTTTTAGATTTCACATGTAAGTGAAATCATACAGTATATACAGTATTCACTTGGCATAATACCCTGTAGGTCCAACCATGTTGTTGCAAATGGCAAAATTACATTCCTTTTTATGGATGAGTAACATTCCATTATTATATACCATAACTTCTTATCCTTTCATCTATTGATGGGTATGAAGTTTGCTTCCATATCTTGACTATTGTAAATACTGCTGTAATGAACATAGGGATGAATGTGTGTTTTCGAATTAGTATTTTTGTTTTCTTCAGATAAATATCCAGGGGCGGAATTGCTGGATTTTATAGAACTTATTTTTTTACTTTTTGAGGAACCTCCATACTGTTTTGTTTTTTATTTTATAATTTTTAAAAATTGAGGAATATTTTATTTACAATGTTGTTCCATACTGTTTTTCATAGCAGTTGCACCAATTTACATTCCCACCAACAGTGCACAGGGGTTCCTCACCAACACTTTTTTTATGTGATCTTTTTGATAATAGCCATTCTGAAAGATGTGAGGTGATATTTCATGGTTTTGATTTGCTTTTCCCTGATGATTAGTGATGTTGAACATCTTTTGATGTGCCTGTTGGCCATCTGCATTTCTTCTTTGGAAAAATGTCTATTCAGGTCTTCTCATTTTCAATTGGGTTGTTTTTTTGATACTGAGTTGTTTGAGCTGTTTATATATTTTGGATATTAACCCCTGTCAGTCATCATTTGCCAACATTTTATCCCATTGTGTAGGTTGTCTTTGTCTTTTCATTTTGTCAGTGATTTCCTTTGCTGTGTAAAAGATTTTAAGTTTAATTGGGTCCAATTTATTTACTTTTGCTTTTATTTCCTTTGCCTTAGGAGACAGATCCAAAAAATTACTACACCTTATGTCAGAGTGTTCTGCCTATGTTTGCTTTTAGGGGTTGTAGGGTTTCAAGTCTTACATTTAGGCATTTAATCCATTTTGCATTTATTTTTGTATATGCTGTGGGGAAATGTTCTAATCCCATTGTTTTATATGTAGTTATCCAGTTTTCCCAGCAGCATTTATTGAAGAAAATGTCTTATCTCCATTGTATATTCTTGCCTCCTTTGTCATAGATTAATTGACCATAGGTGCATAAGTTTATTTCTGTGCTCTCTCTTCTGTTCCAATGAACCTATGTGTCTGTGTGCCAGTACCATGCTGTTTTGATTACTGTAGTTTTGTAGTATAATCTGAAGTCTGGGAGGGTGATACCTCCAGATTTTTTAATTTTTCTCAAGATTGTTTTGGGCAATTTGGGGTCATTTGTGGTTCCATATTTTAGGATTATTTCTTATAGTTGGGTGAAAAATGTCCCAGGTATTTTGATAGTGATTGCATTAAATCTGTAGATTGTTCTGGGTAGTATGGCCATTTTAACAATATTCTTCCAATCCAAGGGCTCAGGATAACTTTCCATTTCTTTGGATCATTTCCTTTATCAATGTTTTATAATTTTCAGTGTATAGGTCTTTCACTTCCTTGGTTAAGTTTATTCCTAGGTATTTTATTCTTTTTGAGGTGATTTTAAATGGGAGTTTTAAAACTTTATGATAGTTCATTATTAGTGTATAGAAGAGCAACAGATTTCTGTATATTAATCTTATATCCTGAAACTTTGCTGAGTTCATTTATTAGTTCTAGTAGTTTTTGGGTGGAGACTTTAGGGTTTTCTATATAAAGTATCATGTCATCTGCAAATAGTGACAGTTTTACTTCTTCCCTTCCAATTTGCATGCCTTTTTTTTTTCTTGTCTGGTTACTGTGGCTAGGACTTCAATACAGTGTTAAATAGAAGTGGCAACAGTGGGCATCCTTGTCCTGTTCCTGAATTTAGAGGAAAGTCTTTCAGCTTTTCACCATTGAATGGGATGTTAGCTGTGGGTTTCTCACAAATGGCATTTATAATGTTGAGATATAATCTCACCCACTTGCATGAGATTTTTATCATGAATGGGTATTGAATTTTGTCAAATGCCTTTTCTGGTCTATGGAGATGATCATGTGATTTATCCCTCCTTTTGTTAATGTGACGTATCACACCAATTGATTTGCAAATATTGAACCGTCCTTGTGTCCCTGGAATAAATCCAACTTAATCATGGTGTATGATCCTTTTTTTTTGCTGTACGCAGGCCTCTCACTGCTGCGGTGTCTCCCGCTGTGGAGCACAGGCTCCAGACGCGCAGGCTCAGTGGCCATGGCTCACGGGCCCAGCCGCTTCGTGGCACGTGGGATCCTCCTGGACCGGGGCACGAACCCGTGTCCCCTGCATCGGCAGGCGGACTCCCAACCACTGCGCCACCAGGGAAGCCCTATGATCCTTTTTACATATTCTTGGATTTGGTTTGCTAATATTTTGTTGAGGATTTTTGCATTTATATTAATCAAAGATACTGGCCTGTAATTTTCTTTCTGTAGTGTCTTTGTCTGGTTATTATATGAGGGTAATTGTGGCCTTGTAGAATGAATTTGGGAGTGTTCCGTCCTCTTCAGTTTTTTGAAGTGGTTTGGGAAGGAAGGTACTTTTTCTTCTTTATATATCTGGTAGATTTTCCCTATGAAGCTGTCTGGTCCTGGACTTTTGTTTGCTGGAATTTTTTTCTTACAAATTCAATTTCACTACTAGTGATTGGTCTGTTCAAATTGTCTGTTTCTTCCTGATTCATTTTTGGCAGTTGTGTGTTTCTAGAAATTAGTCCATTTTTCTAGGTTGTCCAGTCTGTTGGCATATAACCGTTCATAGTCTTTTTTATGATTTTCTGTATCTCTGTGGTATTGGTTGTTAGTTCTCCTCCTTCATTTATTATTTATTTGGGTCCTCTCTCTTTTTTTCATGAGCCTGGCTAAAGGTTTATCAATTTTATTTACTTTTAAAACAACCCAGCTCTTGGCTTCCTCTTTTCTTTTTTTTGTTCTCTATTTTATTTCCTCTCTGATTATTATTTCCTTCCTTCTGTCGACTTTGGGCTTTGTTTGTTCTTCTTTTTCTAATTCCTTTAGGTGGTAGCCTAGGTGGTTTGAGATTTTCTTGTGTCTTCTTTTTTTTTTGGCCACGCCATGTAGCATGTGGGCTCTTAGTTCCCCTGACCAGGAATCAGACCTGTGCCTCCTACAGTGGAAGCATGAAGTCTTAACCACTGGACCACCAGGGAAGTCCTGAGATTTTATTTCTTGAGGAAGGTCTGTATCACTATAAACTACCATCCTAAACTCTTCTTCCTGCATTCCATAGATTTTGGAGTGTTGTGTTTCCATTTTCGTTTGCCTCAAGGTATTTTCTCATTTTCTCTCCTTTTTAAAAAAACTGTGTTTATTTTATTTATTTGTTTTTGGCTGCATTGGGTCTTCGTTTCTGCGTGCAGGCTTTCTCTATTTGCGGCAACTGGGGGCTACTCTTCGTTGCAGTGCACGGGCTTCTCATTGTGGTGGTTTCTCTTGTTGCAGAGCACAGGTTCTAGGCACACAGGCTTCAGTAGTTGTGGCTCACGGGCTCTAGAGCACAGGCTCAGTGGTTGTGGCACATGGGCTTAGTTGCTCCACGACATGTGGGATCTTCCTGGACCAGGGCTCGAGCCCATGTCCCCTGCATTGGCAGGCAGATTCTTAAGCACTGTGCCACCAAGGAAGTCCCTCATTTTCTCTTTGATTTCTTCATTAACCCTTGGTTTTTTAGTCACATGTTGTTTAGTCTCAAAATGTTTATTGTTTTCCCATTTTTCTTTTTGCAATTGATTTCTAGTTTCATACTGTTGTGGTCAAAATATATTTGATATAATTTTTATCCTCTTAAAAATCTGAGACTCGTTTGGCAGCCTAGGTAGAATGTGATCTATCCTGGATGATATTCCATGTGCAATTGAAAAGAATATATATTATGCTGTTTTTGCATGGAATGTCTTGTAGAAGTCTGTTTACTCCAACTAGTCCATTGTGTCATTTAAGACCAAGTTGCCTTATTGATTTTCTATCTGGATGATTTATACATTGATGTAAGTGGGGAATTAAAGTTCCCTACTATTATTATATAATTGTCAATTTCTCCTTTTTATGTCTGTTAGTATTTGCTTTAGGTATTTAGGTGCTCCTGTATTAGGTGCTTGTATGTTAACAAGTGTAATAATAACCGCTTCTTTTATTGCTCCCTTTATCGTTATATAATACCCTTCTTTGTCTTTTGTTATAGCCTTTGTTTTAAAGTCTTTTTTATCTGATATGAGGATTGCTACCCTTACTTTCTTGTTGTTTCCATTTGCATGAAGTATATTTTTCCATCCCCTCACTTTCAGTCTGTGTGCCTTTAGCTCTGAAGTAAGTCTCTTGTTTACAGTGTATAGAAGGGTCTATCTACCCTATGTGTTTTGATCAGAGTATTTAGTCCACTAGCATTTAAAGTAATTATTGATAGTTATGTACTTACTGGCATTTTGTTTGTTTTCCAGTTGCTTTGTAGTTCTCTGTTCATTACTTCTTTCTGTTTCTTCTCTTTTGGTTTGATGATTTTCTTTCATAGTATGCTTGTGCTCTATTATTTTCAGTTTTTTGTATCTATAGTAGGTTTTTGATATTTGGTTACCATGGGGTTCATATATGTTGACCTGTAACTATATCTACTGGTAGTCATTCAAGTTGAAACACATTCTAAAAGATCTATATTTTCTCTTCCCTCCCCCACATTCTGTGGTTCTGATGTCATCTTTTATACCATCATGCTTATCCTTTAACTGTTTATTATAGTTATAGTTGCTTTGTAAATTTTTTATCTTTTAATCTTCATACTGTCTTAAGTGGTTGATCTTTAGTCCCTACTATATATTTGCCTTTCCTAGTGGGATATTCCCTTTTCTATAGATTCTTCTTTTTGACTTGAGGAAGAACTTTTAACATTTCTCTTGGTAGACATAGTAATGATGGACATTTTTAAGTTTTTACTCGTCTGAGAAGTTCTTTTTCTCTCCTTCTATGCTAAAGGATAATCTTATTGGGTAAAGTACACTAGGTTGCAAGATTTTCCCTTTTAGGACTTTGAATATATCATGCCCCTTTTGGCCTGCAAAGTTTCTGCAAGGAAATTATGGAATAACCTTGTGGGGATTCCTTTGTATATGACTCTGTTTTTCTCTTGCTAACTTTAAATTCTCTCTTTAACTTTTGCCATTTTAATTATATGTCTTGGTTTGGATATGTTTCGGTTCATTTTGTTTGGAACCCTCTGTGCTTCCTGTACCTGGATATATGTTTCTTTCTTCAAGTTAGGGATGTTTTCTGCCATAATTTCCTCAAGTACATCTTTTAAAATAAATTTATTTTATTTTATTTTTGGCTGCATTAGGTCTTTGTTGCTGTGGGCGGGCTTTCTCTAGTTGTGGTTGCGGGGGCTTCTCATTGTGGTGGCTTCTCTTGTTGCGGAGCACGGGCTCTAGGCACGTGGGCTTCAGTAGTTCTGGCACAGGGCTCAGTAGTTGTGGATCACAGGCTCTAGAATGCAGGCTCAGTAGTTGTAGCACACAGGCTTAGTTCCTCTGTGGCATGTGGGATATTCCTGGACCACAGCTCGAACCCGTGTCCCTTGCATTGGCAGGCAGATTCTTTTTTTTTAAACATCTTTATTGGAGTATAATTGTTTTACAATGGTGTGTTAGTTTCTGCTTTATAACAAACTGAATCAGTTATACATATACATATGTTCCCATATCTCCTCCCTCTTGCATCTCCCTCTCTCCCACCCTCCCTATCCCACCAATACAGGTGGTCACAAAGCACCGAGTTGATCTCCCTGTTTATACAGCTACTTCCCACTAGCTATCTATTTTACGTTTCGTAGTGTATATATGTCCATGCCACTCTCTCACTTTGTCACAGCTTACACTTCCCCCTCCCCATATCCCCAAGTCCATTCTCTAGTAGGTCTATGTCTTTATTCCCGTCTTACCCCTAGATTCTTCATGACATTTTTTCTTAAAGTCCATATATATGTGTTAGCATACGGTATTTGTCTTTCTCTTTCTGACTTACTTCACTCTGTGTGACAGACTCTAGGTCCATCCACCTCACTACAAATAACTCAATTTCATTTATTTTTATGGCTGAGTAATATTCCATTGTATATATGTGCCACATCTTCTTTATCCATTCATCTGATGATGGACACTTAGGTTGTTTCCATCTGCTGGCTATTGTAAATAGAGCTGCAATGAACATTTTGATACATGACTCTTTTTGAATTATGGTTTTCTCAGGGTATATGCGCAGTAGTGGGATTGCTGGGTCATACGGTAGTTCTATTTGTAGTTTTGTAAGGAACCTCCATACTGTTCTCCATAGTGGCTGTACCAGTTCACATTCCCACCAGCAGTGCAAGAGTGTTCCCTTTTCTCCACACCCTCTCGAGCATTTATTGTTTCTAGATTTTTTGATGATGGCCATTCTGACTGGTGTGAGATGATATCTCATTGTAGTTTTCATTTGCACTTCTGTAATGATTAATGATGTTGAGACTCCTTTCATGTTTTTGTTGGCAATCTGTATATCTTCTTTGGAGAAATGTCTATCTAGGTCTTCTGCCATTTCTGGATTGGGTTGTTTGTTTTTTTGTTATTGAGCTGCATGAGCTGCTAATAAATTTTGGAGATTAATCCTTTGTCAGTTGCTTCATTTGCAAATATTTTCTCCTATTCTGAGGGTTGTCTTTTGATCTTGTTTATGGTTTCCTTTGCCATGCAAAAGCTTTGAAGTTTCATTAGGTCCCATTGTTTATTTTTGATTTTATTTCCATTTCTCTAGGAGGTGGGTCAAAAACGATCTTCCTGTGATTTAGGTCATAGAGTGTTCTACCTATGTTTTCCTCTAAGAGTTTGATAGTTTCTGGTCTTACATTTACGTCTTTAATCCATATTGAGTTCATTTTTGTGTATGGTGTAAGGGAGTGATCTAATCTCGTACTTTTACATGTACCTGTCCAGTTTTCCCAGCACCACTTATTGAAGAGGCTGTCCTTTCTCCACTGTACATTCCTGCCTCCTTTATCAAAGATAAGGTGACCATATGTGCATGGGTTTATCTCTGGGCTTTCTATCCTGTTCCATTGATCTATATTTCTGTTTTTGTGCCAGTACCATACTGTCTTGATTACTGACGCTTTGTAGTATAGTCTGAAGTCAGAGAGCCTGATTCCTCCAGCTCCGTTTTTCGTTCTAAGATTGCTTTGGCTATTCGGGGTCTTTTGTGTTTCCATACAGATTGTGAAATATTTTGTTCTAGTTCTGTAAAAAATGCCAGTGGTAGTTTGATAGGGATTGCATTGAATCTGTAGATTGCTTTGGGTAGTAGAGTCATTTTCACAATGTTGATTCTTCCAATCCATAACATAGTATACCTCTCCATCTATTTGTATCATCTTTAATTTCTCTCATCAGTGTCTTATAATTTTCTGAATACACGTCTTTTGTCTCCTTAGGTAGGTTTATTCCTAGCTATTTTATTCTTTTTGTTGCAATGGTAAATGGGAGAGTTTTCTTGATTTCACTTTCAGATTTTTCATCATTAGTGTACAGGAATGCCAGATATTTCTGTGCATTAATTTTGTATCCTGCTACTTTACCAAATTCATTGATTAGTTCTAGTAGCTTTCTGGTAGCATCTTTAGGATTCTCTATGTATAGTATCATGTCATCTGCAAACAGTGACAGCTTTACTTCTTCTTTTCCGATTTGGATTCCTTTTATTTCCTTTTCTTCTCTGATTGCTGTGGCTAAAACTTCCAAAACTATGTTGAATAAGAGTGGTGAGAGTGGGCAACCTTGTCTTCTTCCTGATCTTAGTGGAAATGGTTTCAGTTTTTCACCATTGAGGATGATGTTGGCTGTGGGTTTGTCATATATAGCCTTTATTATGTTGAGGAAAGTTCCCTCTGTGCCTACTTTCTGCAGGGTTTTTATCATAAATGGGTGTTGAATTTTGTCGAAATCTTTCTCTGCATCTATTGAGATGATCATGTGGTTTTTCTCCTTCAGTTTGTTAATTTGGTGTATCACGTTGATTTGCATATATTGAAGAATCCTTGCATTCCTGGAATAAACCCCACTTGATCATGGTGTATGATCCTTTTAATGTGCTGTTGGATTCTGTTTGCTAGTATTTTGTTGAGGATTTTTGCATTTGTGTTCATCAGTGATATTGGCCTGTAGTTTTCTTTCTTTGTGACATCCTTGTCTGGTTTTTGGTATCAGGGTGATGGTGGCCTCGTAGAATGAGTTTGGGAGTGTTCCTTCCTCTGCTATATTTTGGAAGAGTTTGAGAGGGATAGGTGTTAGCTCTTCTCTAAATGTTTGATAGAATTCGCCTGTGAATTCATCTGGTCCTGGGCTTTTGTTTGCCTGAAGATTTTAAATCACATTTTCAATTTCAGTGCTTGTGATTGGTCTGGTCATATTTTCTATTTCTTCCTGATTCAGTCTCAGCAGGTTGTACATTTCTAAAACTTTATCCATTTCTTTCAGGTTGCCCATTTTATTGGCATAATGTTGCTTGTAGTAATGTCTCATGAACTTTTCTATTTCTGCAGCATCAGTTGTTACTTCTCATTTTTCATTTCTAATTCTATTGATTTGTGTCTTCCTTTTTTTCTTGATGAGTCTGGCTAATGGTTTATCAATTTTTTTATCTTCTCAAAGAACCAGCTTTTAGTTTTATTGATCTTTGCTATCGTTTCCTTCATTGCTTTTTCATTTATTTCTGATCTGATCTTTATGATTTATTTCTTTCTGCTAACTTTGGGGGTTTTTGTTCTTTCTCTAATTGCTTTTGGTGCAAGGTTAGCTTGTTTATTTGAGGTGTTTTCTGTTTCTTAAGGTAGGATTGTATTGCTTTAAACTTCCCTCTTAGAACTGCTTTTGCTGCATCCCATAGGTTTTGGGTTGTCGTGTCTCCATTGCCATTTGTTTCTAGGTATTTTTTGAATTCCTCTTTGATTTCTTCAGTGATCACTTACTTATTAAGTAGTGTATTGTTTAACCTCCATGTGTTTGTATTTTTTACAGATCTTTTCCTGTAATTGATACCTAGTCTCATAGCGTTGTGGTCGGAAAAGATACTTGATACAATTTCAGTTGTCTTAAATTTACCAAGACTTGCTTTGTGACCTAAGATATGATCTATCCTGGAGAATGTTCCATGAGCACTTGAGAAAAATGTGTATTCTTTTGTTTTTGGATGGAATGTCCTATAAATATCAATTAAGTCCATGTTGTTTAATGTATCATTTAAAGCTTGTGTTTCCTTATTTATTTTCATTTTGGATGATCTGTCCATTGATGAAAGTGGGGTGTTAAAGTTCCCTACTATGCATGTGTTACTGTCAATTTCCCCTTTTATGGCTGTTAGCATTTGCCTGATGTTTTGAGGTGCTCCTATGTTGGGTTCATAAATATTTACAATTGTTATTTCTTCTTCTTGGATCGATTCCTTGATCATTATGTAGTGTCCTTCTTTGTCTCTTGTAATAGTCTTTATTTTAAAGTCTATTTTGTCTGATATGAGAATTGCTACTCCAGCTTTCTTTTGGTTTCCATTTGCATGGAATATCTTTTTCCATCCCCTCACTTTCAGTCTGTATGTGTCTCTAGGTCTGAAGTGGGTCTCTTGTAGACAGCATATATATGGGTCTTGTTTTTGTATCCATTCAGCCAGTCTGTGTCTTTTGGTGGGAGCATTTAATCATTTACATTCAAGGTAATTATCGATATGTGTGTTCCCATTCCCATTTTCTTAATTGTTTTGATTGTTATTATAGTTCTTTTCCTTCTCTTGTGTGTCTTGCCTAGAGAAAATCCTTTAGCATTTGTTGTAAAGCTGGTTTGGTGGTGCTGAACTCTCTCAACTTTTGCTTGTCCGTAAAGGTTTTAATTTCTCCATCAAATCTGAATGAGATCCTTGCTGGATAGAGTAATTTTGGTTGTAGGTTTTTCTCCTTCATCACTTTAAATATGTCCTGCCACTCACTTCTGGCTTGCAGTGTTTCTGCTGAAAGATCAGCTGTTAACCTTATGGGGATTCCCTTGTGTGTTATTTGTTGTTTTTCCCTTGCTGCTTTTAATATGTTTTGTTTGCATTTAATTTTTGACAGTTTGATTAATATGTGTCTTGGCGTGTTTCTCCTGGATTTATCCTGTATGGGACTCTCTGTGCTTCCTGGACTTGATTAACTATTTCCTTTCCCATATTAGGGAAGTTTTCAAGTATAATCTCTTCAAATATTTTCTCAGTCCCTTTTTCTCTTCTTTTTCTAGAACCGTATAATTCGAATGTTGGTGCGTTTAATGTTGTCCCAGAGGTCTCTGAGACTGTCCTCAGTTCTTTTCATTCTTTTTTCTTTATTCTGCTCTGCAGTAGTTATTTCCACTATTTTCTCTTCCAGGTCACTTATCCGTTCTTCTGCCTCAGTTATTCTGCTATTGATCCCATCTAGAGTATTTTTAATTACATTTGTTTTGTTGTTCATCATTACTTGTTTCATCTTTAGTTCTTCTAGGTCCTTGTTAAATGTTTCTTGCATTTTCTCTATTTCCAAGATTTTGGATCATCTTTACTATCATTATTCTGAATTCTTTTTCAGGTAGACTGCCTATTTCCTCTTCATTTGTTAGGTCTAGTGGGGTTTTATCTTGCTCCTTCATCTGCTGTGTGTTTTTCTGTCTTCTCATTTTGCTTATCTTACTGTGTTTGGGGTCTCCTTTTTGCAGGCTGCAGGTTCGTAGTTCCCGTTGTTTTTGGTGCCTGTCCGCAGTGGCTAAAGTTGGTTCAGTGGGTTGTGTAGGCTTCCTAGTGGAGGTGACTAGTGCCTGTGTTCTGGTGGAAGAGGCTGGATCTTGTCTTTCTGGTGGGCAGGTCCACATCTGGTGGTGTGTTTTGGGGTGTCTGTGGCCTTATTATGATTTTAGGCAGCCTCTCTGCTAATGGGTGGGGTTGTGTTCCTGTCTTGCTAGTTGTTTGGCATAGGGTGTCCAGCACTGTAGCTTGCTGGTCGTTGAGTGAAGCTGGGTGCTGGTGTTGAGATGGAGATTTCTGGGAGATTTTTGCCATTTGATATTATGTGGAGCTGGGAGGTCTCTTGTGGACCAGTGTCCTGAAGTTGGCTCTCCCACCTCAGAGGCACAGCACTGACTCCTGGCTGCAGCACCAAGAGCCTTTCATCCACATGGCTCAGAATAAAAGGGAGAAAAAGTAGAAAGAGAGAAAGAAAGAACGAACAAAAGAAAGAAAGAAAGAAAGAGAAGGAAGGAAAGAAGGAAAGAAAAAGGAAGGAAGGAAGGAAAAGAAAGAAAGAAAGACAATAAAATAAAATAAAGATTAAATAAAATAAAGTAAGGTAAAATAAAATAGTTATTAAAATAAAAAATAAGAAAAATTTTTAAAAGGAAAAAAAAACAAACAAAATGGATAGTACCCTAGGACTAATGGTGAAAGCAAAGCTATACAGACAAAATCTCACACAGAAGCATACACATACACACTCACAAAAAGAGGAAAAGGGGAAGAAATCATAAATCTTGCTGTCAAAGTCCACCTCCTCAATTTGGGATGATTCGTTGTCTATTCATGTATTCCACAGATGCAGGGTACGTCAAGTTGATTGTGGAGCTTTAATTCGCTGCTTCTGAGGCTGCTGGGAGAGATTTCCTTTTCTCCTCTTTGTTCGCACAGCTCCCGAGGCTCAACTTTGGATTTGGCCCCGCCTCTGCGTGTAGGTCACTGGAGGGCGTTTGTTCTTTGCTCAGACAGGACAGGGTTAAAGGAGCAGCTGAGTCGGGGGCTCTGGCTCACTCAGGCCAGGGGGAGGGAGGGGTGCGGATGCGGGTGAGCGGCAGCAGAGGCCGGCGGGACGTTGCACCAGCCTGAGGCGCGCCGTGCATTTTCCCAGGGAAGTTGTCCCTGCATCCCAGGACCCTGGCAGTGGCAGCTGCACAGGCTCCCCAGAAGGGAGGTGTGGATAGTGACCTGTGCTCGCACACAGGCTTCTTGGTGACAGCAGCAGCAGCCTTAGTGTCTCATGCCCGTCTCTGGGGTCCGTGCTGTTAGGCACGGCTCGCGCCCATCTGTGGAGGTCCTTTAAGCAGCGCTCTTAATCCCCTCTTCTCTCGCACCGGGAAACAAAGAGGGAAGAAAAAGTCTCTTGCCTCTTCGGCAGGTCCAGACTTTTCCCCGGACTCCCTCCCAGCTAGCCGTGGTGCACCAACCCCCTGCAGGCTGTGTTCACGACGCCAACCCCAGTCCTCTCCCGGCGCTCCCACCGAAGCCCGAGCCTCAGCTCCCAGCCCCGCCCACTCTGGCAGGTGAGCAGACAAGCCTCGGGCTGGTGAGTGCTGGTTGGCACTGATCCTCTGTGCGCGAATCTCTCCGCTTTGCCCTCCGCACCCCTGTTGCTGTGCTCTCCTCCACAGCACCGAAGCTCCCCCCTCCACCACCCGCAGTCTCTGACCACGATGGGGCTTCCTAGTGTGTGGAAACCTTTCCTCCTTCACAGCTCCCTCCCACTGGTGCAGG
The DNA here is from genome assembly GCF_937001465.1 of Orcinus orca. Classification (NCBI taxonomy): domain Eukaryota; kingdom Metazoa; phylum Chordata; class Mammalia; order Artiodactyla; family Delphinidae; genus Orcinus; species Orcinus orca. The sequence continues at coordinate 41,268,783 of NC_064570.1, read as the reverse complement.
TCCTGTCCCTATTCTTTTGTCTTTGTTTATTCTTTTTTCTTTTGCCCTACCCAGGTACGTGTGGAGTTTCTTGCCTTTTGGGAGGTCTGAGGACTTCTGCCGGCATTCAGTAGGTGTTCTGTAGGAGTTGTTCCACGTGTAGATGTATTTCTGGGGTATCTGTGGCTCCCCACAGATCACGCGGTAAGACACGGTGATCTCCGCGTCTTACTCTTCCACCATTTTCCCCGTCCTGGCAGGCGGATTCTTAACCACTGTGCCACCAGGGAAGCCCTCTCAAGTACATTTTTGATCCTCTTCTCTCTCTCTTCTCCTCTTGGTACCCCTATAATGTGAATCCTCATAAGCTTAATGTTATCCCGAGATCTCTAAAACTGTTTTCATTAAAATTCTTTTTGTTTTCTAATTGGGTGATTTCCATTACTGTATCTTCTAGATCAGTTATACATTCTTGTGTATCATTCGGTCTGTTATCCATTCCTTCTAGTGTTTTTTATAATTATATTGCATCTATTGAATTCATTTCAGTATTTGTTTGGGTATCTGTTATATTTTGTAGTTCCTTGTTAAAGTGTTCACTGCGTGCATAAATCCTTAACCTAATTCATTTAATATTTTAATGACCAGTATGTTCAATTCTTCATCTGGTAAATTACTTATTTCTATTATTATTTTCAGGGGTTTTCCCTTACTCTTTAAAAAAAATTTATTATATTGGAATATAGGTGATATGTTAGTTTCAGGTCTACAGCACAGTGATTCAGTTATACATATACATATATACATCCTTTTTCAGATTCTTTTTCCATATAGATTATTACAGATTATTGAATAGAATTCCCTGTGCTATACAGTAGGGCCTTGTTGATTATCTATGTTATATATAGTGTATCTGTTAATCCCGACGTCCTAATTTATCCCTCCCCAAGCCCCACCTTTGCACTTTGGTAACCATAAATTTGTTTTTTAGGTCTGTGAGTCTGTTTCTGTTTTGTGAATAAGTTCATTTGTATCAATTTTTTTTAGATTCCAAATATAAGCAGTATCATATATTGCCCTTCTCTGTCTGACTGACTTCACTTCCTATGGTAATCTCCAGGTCCATCCATGTTGCTGCAAATGGCATTATTTCATTCTGTTTAATGTTTGAGTAGTATTCCATTGTATATATTTACCACATCTTCTTTATCCATGCATCTGTTGATGGACATTTAGGTTGCTTCCATGTCTTGGCTGTAGCAAACAGCACTGCAGTGAATATTGGGTTGCGTGTATACTTTTGAACTGTGGTTTTCTCTGGATATACGTGCAGGGGTGGGATTGCTGTGTCATATGGTAGTTCTGTTTTTAGTTTTTTGAGGAACCTCCATACTTTTCTCCATAGTAGCTATACCAATTTTCATTCCCACCAACAGTGTAGGAGGGTTCACTTTTCTTCACACCTTCTCCAGCATTTATTCCTTGTAGATTTTTTTGATAATGGCCATTCTGATCGGTGTGAGGTGATACCTCATTGTAGTTTTGATTTGCAGTTCTCTAATAATTAGTGATGTTGAGTATCATGTGCTTCTCCACCATCTGTATGTCTTCTTTGGAGAGATGTCTATTTAGATCTTCTGCCAATTTCTTATTGGGTTGTTTATTTGGTATTGAGCTGTTTGCAAATTTTTGAGATAAATCCCTTGTCAGTTACATTGTTTGAAAATATTTTCTCCCATTCCATGGGTTGTATTTTTGTTTTGTTTATGGTTTTCCTTACTGTGCAAAAGCTTTTAAGTTTAGTTAGGTCCCATTTGTTTATTTTTATTTTCATTATTCTAGAAGGTGGAACAAAAAAGATATTGCTGCAATTTAGGTCATAGAGTGTTCTGCCTGTTTTCCTCTAAGAGTTTTATAGTATCTGGTTTTACATTTAGGTCTTTAATCCATTTTGAGTTTATTTTTGTATATGGTGTTAAGCTGTCCAGTTTTCCCAGAACAATTTATTGAAGAGACTGTCTTTTCTCCACTGTATATTCTTGCCTCTTTTGTCATAGATTAATTGACCATAAGTGTGTGGGTTTATTTCTGGGCTTTCTGTCCTTTTTCATTGATCTGTGTTTTTGTTTTTGTGCCAGTACCATACTGTTTTGATGACCGTAGCTTTGTAGTATAGCCCGAAGTCAGAGAGGCTGATTCCTCCAGCTCTAGCTTTTTCTTTCTCAGGATTGCTTTGGCTATTTGGGGTCTTTTATATCTCCATACAAATTTTAAAACATTTTGTTTTGGTTCTGTGAAAAATGCCATTGGTAATTTGATAGGGATTGCTCTGAATCTGTAGATTGCCTTGGGCAGTACAGTTATTTTAACAGTAGTGATTCTTGCAATTCAAGAACACTGTATATCTTTCCATGCTTGTGTTATCTTCAATTTCTTTCATCAGCATCTTTCCTTTCATCAGCATCTTATAGTTTTTGGAATACAGGTCTTTTGCCTCCTTAAGTAGGTTTATTCCTAGGTATTTTATTCTTGTTGATACAGTGGTGAATAGGATTGTTTCTTTAATTTCTCTTTCTGATCTTTCATTGTTAGAAATGCAACAGATTTCTGTGTGTTAATTTTGTATCCTGAAACTTTACTGAATTCATTGATGAGCTCTAGTAGTTTTCTGGTAGCATCTTTAGGATTTTCAATGTATAGTATCATGTCATCTGCAAACAGTGACAGTTTACTTTTTCTTTTCAAATTTGGATTCCTTTTCTTTCTTATTCTTCTCTGATTACCATGGCTAGGACTTCCAAAACCATATTGAGTGAAAGTGGACCTCCTTGTATTGTTCCTGATCTTAGAGAAAATGCTTTCAGTTTTTCACTTTTGATTATGATGTTAGATGTAGGCTTTTCATATATGGCCTTTATTATGTTGAGGTATGTTCCCTCTGTGCCCACTTTCTGGAGAGTTTTTATCATAAAAGGATGTTGAATTTTGTCAAAAGCTTTTTCTGCATCTATTGAGATGATAATATTGGTTTTTTATTCTTCATTTTGTTAATGTGGTGTATCACAGTGATTGACTTATGGATATTGAAAAATACTTGCATCCCTGTGATAAATCCCAGTTGATTGTTGTGTGCGATCCTTTTATGTATTGTTGGATTCAGCTTGGTAGTATTTTGTCAAGGATTTTTGCATCTATATTCATTAGTGATATTGGCCTGTAATTTTCTTTTATTTGTGGTACCGTTGTCTGGTTTTGGTATCAGAGTGATGGTTGCCTCATAGAATGAGTTTGGGAGTGTTCCTTCCTCTGTAATTTTGTGGAAGAGTTTCAGAAGGATAGGTGTTAACTCTTCTCTAATTGTTTGATAGAATTCACCTAGTCCTAGACTTTTGTTGGGAGTTTTAAAATCACAGTTTCAATTTCAGTGCTTGTCATAGGTCTGTCCATATTTTCTACTTCTGACTGGCTCAGTCTTGGGAAATTTTACCTTTCTAAGAATTTGTCCACATCTTCTAGGTTGTCCATTTTATTGGCATATACTTGCTTGTAGTAGTCTTCTATGAGCCTTTGTATTTCTGTGGTGCCTGCTGTAACTTCTTTTTCATTTCTAATTTTATTGATTTGAGCCCTCTCTTTTTTCTTGATGAGTCTGGCTAAAGCTTTATCAATTTTGTTTATCTTTTCAAAGAACCAGCTTTTAGTTTCATTGATCTTTTCTATTGTTTTCCTTGTCTCTATTTCATTTATTTCTGGTATGACTTTTATGATTTCTTTCCTTCTACTCACCTTGGGTTTTGTTTGTTTTTCTTTCTCTACTTCCTTTAGGTGTATGATTACATTGTATATTTGAGATTTTTCTTGTTTCCTGAGGTGAGATTGTATTGCTGTTAACTTCCTTCTTAGAACTGCTTTTACTGTGTGTCATAGGTTTGGGATCGTCATGCTTCAGTTGTCATTTGTCTGTATGTATTTTTTGACTTCCTCTGTGATTTCTTCAGTGATCCATTTGTTTTTTTCATACCATATTTTTTTAGCCTCCACCTGTTTGTGTGTTTTTTTGCAGTTTCTTTCTTTCAGTTGATTTCAAATCTCATAGCATTGTGGTCAGAAAAGATACTTAATATGATTTCAACTTGCTTACATTTTTGGAGGCTTGCTTTATGTCCCAGCATGTGATATATCCTGGAGAATGTTCATGTGCAGTTGGAAAGAATGTGTATTCTGCTGCTTTTGGATGGAATGCTCTATAAATATCAACTAAATCCATCTGGTCTAATTTGTCATTTAAGGCCTGTGTTTCATTATTAATTTTCTGTCTGGATGATCTGTCCATTGATATAAGTGGGGTGTTAAAGACCCCCACTATTATTGGGTTACTGTTGATTTCTCCTTTTATGACTGTTAGCATTTGCCTTATATTTTGGGGTACTCCTATGTTGGATGCATATGTATTTATTATTGTTATATTTTCTTCTTGGTTTATGCCTTGATCATTGTGTAGTGTTCTTTGTCTTTTGTAACAGTCTTTATGTTAAAGTCTATTTTGTCTGATAAGAGTGTTGCAACTCGGCTTCCTTCTGCTTTCCATTTTCATGGAATACCTTTTTGCATCTGCTGGCTTTCAGTCTGTATGTGGCCCTAGATCTGAAGTGGGTCTTTTGTAGACAGCATACACATGGGTCTTCTTTTTGTATCCATTCAGCCAGTCTGTATCTTTTGTTTGGAGCATTAAATCCATTTGCATTTTCGGTAATTACTGATATGTAAGTTCTTATTGCCATTTTGTTAATTGTTTTGGGTTTGTTTCTTTTTTAAAAAAATTTTTTATTTGTTTGTTTTTGGCTGTGTTGGGTCTTCATTTCTGTGCAAGGGCTTTCTCTAGTTGTGGCAAGCAGGGGCCACTCACTATCGTGGCCTCTCTTGTTGCGGAGCACAGGCTCCAGATGCGCAGGCTCAGTAGTTGTGGCTCACGGGCCTAGTTCCTCTGTGGCATGTGAGATCTTCCCAGACCAGGGCTCGAACCCATATCCCCTGCATTATCAGGCAGATTCTCAACCACTGTGCCACCAGGGAAGCCCTTGGGTTTGTTTTTGTAAGTGTTTTTTCTTTCCTTCCTCTTTTGTTCTCTTGTTATCTGATGATTATCTTTATTGTTGTGTTTGGATTCCTTTTTCTTTTTTGTGTATATATCTATTGTAAATTTTTGCTTTGTGGTTACCATGAGGTTTTGACATAGCAGTCTATCAGTATACGAGATTGTTTTAAGTTGCCAGTCTCTTAATTTCAAATGCATTTCCAATAACCTGCATTTGTACTCTCCTCTTCTCATGATTACTGGTTTTGATATCATATTTGTGTGTGAATAATTTTCTACCTTTACTCTATGTTTGCCTTTACCAGTGAGCTTTCCCATTTGTCATTTTCTTGTGTCTAGTTGTGAGCTTTCCTTTTCCACCTAGAGAAGTTCCTTTATCAATTGTTGTGAAGCTGGTATGGTGATGATGAATTCCCTTAGCTTTTGCTTGTCTGTAAGACTTTTGATTTCTCCACTGAATCTGAACAAGAGCCTTCCTGGGTAGAGTGTTCTTGGTTGTAGGACTTTCCCTTACATCACTTTATTATTATTATTTTTTTGAATTTTATTTTATTTTTTTATACAGCATGTTCTTATTAGTCATCAATTTTATACACATCAGTGTATACATGTCAATCCCAATCGCCCAATTCATCACACCACCACCTCCACCCACCTGCTGCTTCACCCCCTTGGTGTTCCATACATTTGTTCTCTACATCTGTGTCTCAATTTCTGCCCTGCAAACCAGTTCATCTATACCATTTTTCTAGGTTCCACATATATGAGTTAATATACGATATCTGTTTTTCTCTCTCTGACTTACTTCACGCTGTATGACAGTCTCTAGATCCATCCACGTCTCAACAAATGACGGAATTTTGTTCCTTTTTATGGTTGAGTAGTATTCCATTGTATACATGTACCGCCTTATCCATTCATCTGTCAATGGGAATTTAGGTTGCTTCCATGACCTGGCTATTGTAAATAGTGCTGCAGTGAACAAAGTGGTGCATGTGTGTTTTTGAATTATGATTTTCTCTGGGTATATGCCCAGTAGTGGGATTTCTGGATCATAGGGTCATTCTATTTTTAGTTTTTTAAGGAACCTCCATACTGTTCTCCATAGTGGCTGTATCAATTTACATTCCCACCAACAGTGCAAGAGGGTTCCCTTTTCTCCACACCCTCTCCAGCACTTGTTGTTTGTAGATTTTCTGATGATGCCCATTCTAACTGGTGTGAGGTGATACCTCAGTGTAGTTTTGATTTGCATTTCTCTAATAATTAGTGATGTTGAGCAGCTTTTTATGTGCTTCTTGGCCATTTGTATGTCTTCTTTGGAGAGATGTCTGTTTAGGTCTTCTGCCCATTTTTAGATTGGGTTGTTTGTTTTTTTAATACTGAACTGCATGAGCTGTTTATATATTTTGGAGATTAATCCTTCATCCGTTCATTTGTTTTCAAATAGTTTCTCCCATTCTGAGGGTTGTCTTTTCGTCTTGTTTATGGTTTCCTTTGCTGTACAAAAGCTTTGAAGTTTCATTAGGTCCCATTTGTTTATTTTTATTTCCATTACTCTAGGATGTGGATCAAAAATGATATTGCTGTGATTTATGTCAAAGAGTGTTCTTTGGGGCTTCCCTGGTGGAGCAGTGGTTGAGAGTCAGCCTGCTGATGCAGGGAACACGGGTTCATGCCCCAGTCCGGGAAGATCCCACATGCCGTGGAGAGCCTAGGCCTGTGAGCCATGGCTGCTGAGCCTGTGCATCCGGAGCCTGTGCTCTGCAACGGGAGAGGCCACAACAGCGAGAGGCCCGTGTACTGCAAAAACAAAAACAGAGTGTTCTTCCTATGTTTTCCTCTAAGAGTTTCATAGTGTCTGGTCTTACATTTAGGTGTCTAATCCATTTTCAGTTTATTTCTGTGTATGGTACTAGGGAGTGTTCTAATTTCATTCTTTTACATGTAGTTGTCCAGTTTTCCCAGCACCACTTATTGAAGAGACTGTCTTTTCTCCATTGTATATCCTTGCCTCCTTTGTCATAGATTAGTTGACCGTAGGTTGCGTGGGTTTATCTCTGGGATTTCTATCCTGTCCCATTGATCTGTATTTCTGTTTTTGTGCCAGTACGATATTGTCTTGATGACTGTAGCTTTGTAGTATAGTCTGAAGTCAGGGAGTCTGATTCCTCCAGCTCTGCTTTCTTCCCTCAAGACTGCTTTGACTGTTTGGGGTCTTTTGTGTCTCCACACAAATTTGAAGATTTTTTGTTCTAGTTCTGTAAAAAAAATGCCATTGGTAATTTGATAGGGATTGCATTGAATCTGTAGATTGCTTTGGGTAGTATAGTCATTTTCACAATATTGATTCTTCCAATCCAAGACTATGATATATCTCTCCATCTGTTCGTATCATCTTTAATTTCTTTCATCAGTGTCTTATAGCTTTCTGCATACAGGTCTTTTGTCTCCCTAGGTAGGTTTATTCCTGGGTATTTTGTTTTGTTGCAATGGTAAATGGGAGTGTTTTCTTAATTTCTTTTTCAGATTTTTCATCATTAGTATATAGGAATGCAAGAGATTTCTGTGCATTAATTTTGTATCCTGCTACTTTACAAAATTCATTGATTAGCTCTAGTAGTTTTCTGGTGGCATCTTTAGGATTCTCTATGTACAGTATCATGTCATGTGCAAACAGTGACAGTTTTACCTCTTTTTTTCCAATTTGTATTCCTTTTATTTCTTCTCTGATTGCCGTGGCTAGGACTTCCAAAACCACGTTGAATAATAGTGGTGAGAGTGGACGTCCTTGTCTTGTTCCTGATCTTAGAGGAATTGCTTTCAGTTTTTCACCATTGAGAATGATGTTTGCTGTGGGTTTGTCATATATGGCCTTTATTATGTTGAGATAAGATCCCTCAATGCCCAGTTTCTGGAGAGTTTTTATCATAAATTGCTATTGAGTTTTGTCAAAAACTTTTTCTGCATCTATTTAGATGATCATATGGTTTTTAATCTTCAATTTGTTAATATGGTGTATCACATTGATTGATTTGCATATATTGAAGAATCCTTGCCTCCCTGGGATAAATCCCACTTGATCATGGTTTATGGTCCTTTTAATGTGTTGTTGGATTCTTTTTGCTAGTATTTTGTTGAGGATTTTTGCATTTATATTCATCAGTGATATTGGTCTGTAATTTTCTTTTTTTGTAGTGTCTTAGTCTGGTTTCAGTATCAGGGTGATGGTGGCCCCATAGAGTGAGTTTGGGAGTGTTCCTTCTGCTGCAGTTTTTTGGAAGAGATTGAGAAGGATGGGTGTTAGCTCCTGTCTAAATGTTTTATAGAATTCACCTGTGAAGCCGTTTGGCCTGAACTTTTGTTTGTTGGAAGATTTTTAATCACAGTTTCAATTTCATTACTTGTGATTGGTCTGTTCATATTTTCTATTTCTTCCTGGTTCAGTCTTGGAAGGTTATACGTTTCTAAGAATTTGTCCATTTCTTCCAGGTTGTCCATTTTATTGGCATAGAGATGCTTGTAGTAGTCTCTTAGGATGCTTTGTACTTCTGTGGTGTCTGTTGTAACTTCTCCTTTTTCATTTCTAATTTTATTAAGTCCTCTCCCTCTTTTTCTTGATGAGTCTGGCTAATGGTTTATCAATTTTGTTTTATCTTCTCAAGGAACCAGCTTTTAGTTTTATTGATCTTTGCTATTGTTTTCTTTGTTTCTATTTCATTTATTTCTGGTCTGATCTTTATGATTTCTTTCCTTCCGCTAACTTTGGGTTTTGTTTGTTCTTCTTTCTCTAGTTCCTTTAGGTGTAATGTTAGATTGTTTGATATTTTTCTTGTTTCTTGAGGTAGGCTTATATAGCTATAAACTTCCCTCTTAGAACTGCTTTTGCTGCATCCCATAGGTTTTGGATCGTCATGTTTTCATTGTCATTTTTCTCTAGGTATTTTTTGATTTCCTCTTTGATTTCTTCAGTGATCTCTTGGTTATTTAGTAACTTATTGTTTAGCCTCCATGTGTTTGTGTTTTTTATGTTTTTTTCCCTGAAATTCATTTCTAATCTCCTAGCCTTGTGGTGAGAAAAGATACTTGATATGATTCCAATTTTCTTAAATTTACTGAGGCTTCATTAGTGACCCAAGATGTGATATATCCTGGAGAATGTTCCATGTGTGCTTGAGAAGAAAGTGTAATTTGCTGTTTTTGAGTGGAATGTCCTATAAATATCAATTAAATGTATCTGCTTTATTGTGTCATTTAAAGCTTCTGTTTAATTATTTATTTTCATTTGTTATGGTCTGTCCATTGGTGTAGTGAGGTGTTAAAGTCTCCCACTATAATTGTGTTACTGTCGGTTTCCTCTTTTATAACTGTTAGCTATAAAATTGTGTTACTGTTAGCTATAAAATTGTGTTACTGTCGGTTTCCTCTTTTATAGCTGTTAGCAGTTGCCTTATGTATTGAGGTGCTCCTATGTTGGGTGCATATATATTTATAATTGTTATATCATCTTCTTGGTTTGATCCCTTGATCATTATGTAGTGTCCTTCCTTGTCTCTTGTAACATTCTTTTTTTATTTCTATTTTTTTTTTTGTGGTATGCGGGCCTCTCACTGTTGTGCCCTGTCCCATTGCAGAGCACAGGCTCCGGACGCACAGGCTCAGCGGCCATGGGTCACGGGCCCAGTTGCTCCGCAGCATGTGGGATCCTCCCGGACCGCAGCACAAACCCATGTCCCCTGCATTGGCAGGCAGACTCTCTACCACTGCACCACCAGGGAAGCCCCAACATTCTTTATTTTAAAGTCTATTTTATCTGTTATGAGTATTGCTACTCCAGCTTTATTTGATTTCCATTTGCATAGAATATCTTTTTCCATCCCCTCACTTTCAGTCTGTATGTGTCCCTAGGTCTGAAGTGGGTCTCTTGTAGACAGCATATATATGGGTCTTGTTTTTGTATCCATTCAGCAACCCTGAGTCTTTTGGTTGGAGCATTTAATCCATTCGTGTTTAAGGTAATTATCAATATGTATGTTCCTATGACCATTTTCTTAATTGTCTTGGGTTTGTTTTTGTAGGTCCTTTTCTTCTCTTGTGTTCCATACTTAGAGAAGTTCCTTTAGCGTTTGATTTAGAGCTGGTTTGGTGGTGCTGAATTCTCTTAGCTTTTGCTTGTCTCTAAAGCTTTTGATTTCTCTATCGAATCTGAATGAGATCCTTGCAGGGTAGAGTAATCTTGGGTGTAGGTTCTTCCCTTTCATCACTTTAAGAATATCATGCCACTCCCTTCTGGTTTGTAGAGTTTCTGCTGAGAAATCAGCTGTTAACCTTATGGGAGTTCCCTTGTATGTTACTTGTTTTTTTTCCCTTGCTGCTTTCAGTAATTTTTCATTGTCTTTAATTTTCGGCAGTTTGATTATTATGTGTCTCAGTGCGTTTCTCCTTGGGTTTATCCTGTATGGGACTCTCTGCACTTCCTGGACTTGGGTGGCTATTTCCTTTCCCATGTTAGGGAAGTTTTCAGCTGTAATTTCTTCACATATTTTCTCGGGTTGTTTCTCTGTCTCTTCTCCTTCTGGGAACCCTATAATGCAAATATTGTTGCATATAATGTTGTCCCAGAGGTCTCTTAGGCTGTCCTCATTTCTTTTTTCTTTATTCTGTTCTGCAGCAGTTCTGTCTTCCAGGTCACTTATCCGTTCTTCTGCCTCAGTTATTCTGCTATTGATTCCTTCTAGTGTAGTTTTCATTTCAGTTATTGTATTGTTCATCTCTGTTTGTTCTTTAATTCTTCTAGGTCTTTGTTAAACATTTCTTGCATCTTCTCGATCTTTGCCTCCATTCTTTTTCCGAGGTTCTGGATCATCTTCACTATCATTATTCTGAATTCTTCTTCTGGAGGGTTGCCTATCTCCGCTTCATTTAGTTGTTTTTCTGGGGTTTTATCTTGTTCCTTCATCTGGTACATAGCCCTCTGCCTTTTCATCTTGTCTATCTTTCTGTGAATGTGGTTTTTGTTGCACAGGCTGCAGGCTTGTAGTTCTTCTTGCTTCTGCTGTCTGCCCTCTGGTGGATGAGGCTATCTAAGAGGCTTGTGCAAGTTTCCTGATGGGAGGGACTAGTGGTGGGTAGAGCTGGCTGTTGCTCTGGTGGGCAGAGCTCAGTAAAACTTTAATCTGCTTGTCTGCTGATATGTGGGGCTGGGTTCCCTCCCCGTTGGTTGTTTGGCCTGAGGCAACCCAACACTGGAGCCTACCTGGCTCTTTGGTGGGGCTAATGGCATACTCTGGGAGGCTCATGCCAACGAGTACTTCCCAGAACTTCTGCTGCCAGCGTCCTTGTCCTCACGGTGAGACACAGCCTCCCACTGCCTCTGCCGGAGACTCTCCAACACTAGCAGTAGGTCTGGTTCTGTCTTCCCTGGGGTCACTGCTCCTTCCCCTGGGTCCCAATGTGCACACTACTATGTGTGACCCCTCCAAGAGTCGAGTCTTTGTTTTCTCCAGTCCTGTCAGAGTCATGCAAGCAAATCCTGCTAGCCGTCAATGTCTGATTCTCTAGGAATTCCTCCTCCCGTTGCTGGAGCCCCAGTTTCGGAAGCCTGACGTGGGCTCAGAACCTTCACTCCAGTGGGTGGACTTCTGTGGTATAAGTGTTCTCCAGTTTGTGAGTCACCCACCCAGCAGTTACGGGATTTGATGTTATTGTGATTGCACCCCTCCTGCCATCTCATTGTGGCTTCTCCTTTGTCTTTGGATGTGGGGTATCTTTTTTGGTGAGTTCCAGTGTCTTCCTGTCGATGATTGTTCAGCAGTAGTTGTGATTCTGGTGTTCTTGCAAGAGGGAGTGAGAGCATGTCCTTCTACTTTGCCATCTTGGTTCAGGCCTCTCCTTTCATCACTTTAAATATATCATGCCATTCCTTTCTGGCCTACAGAGTTTCTGCTGAAAAATCAGCAGATAACCTTATGGGGATTCCCTTGTATGTTATTTGTTGTTTTTCCCTTGTTGCTTTTAAATTTTTCTCCTTGTCTTTAATTTTTGTCCATTTGCTTAATATGTGTCTTGTCATGTTCCTCCTTAGGTTCATCCAGTATCAGACTCTGTGTGCTTCCTGGCCTTGCGTGACTGTTTCTTTCCTGTGTTAGGGAAGTTTTCAGCTATTATGTCTTCACATATTTTGTCAGGCTGTTTCTCTCTTCTCCTTCTGATACCCCTATAATGTGAATGTTGGTGCATTTAATGTTGTCCCAGTGGTCTCCTAAACTATCCTCATTCCTTTTCATTCTTTTTTTTTTAATTCTATTCCTCAGCAGTTATTCCACCATTCTGTTTTCCAGATCAGTTACCCATTTGTCTGCCTCATATATTTTGCTATTGATTTCTTCTAGTGTATTTTTCATTTCACTTATTGTATTGTTCAGCAGTGTTCATTTGTTCTTTAAATCTTCTAGCTCTTTCTTAAACATTTCTTGTATCTTCTCTGTGCCTCCATTCTTTTTCCTAGAATTTTGATCATCTTTATTATCACTACTCTGAATTCTTTTTCAGGTAGATTGCCTATCTCCACTTCACTCAGTTGTTCTTCTGGGGTTTTATCTTGTTCCTTCAACTGGAATGTATTTTTCTGCTGTCTCATTTTAAGTTTCTGTTTTGTGGTCTCACAGGCTACAGGACTGTAGTTCTTCTTGCTTCTGGTGTCTGCCCCCTCATGGGTGAGGCTAGTCTAAGGGGCTTGTGCAGGTCTCCTGGTGGGATGAACTGGTGCCTGCCCAGTAGTGGGTGGAGCTGGATCTTGTCCCTCTGGTGGGCAGGTTCATGTCAAGGGATGTGTTTAGAGGCAGCTGTGGGCTCAGGAAGACTTTAAGCAGCCTGTCTGCTGATCAATGGGGCTGTGTTCCTGCCCTTGGTTGGTTGGCTGGCATGAGGCATCCAAGTCCTGGAGCCTAAGGGCTGTTGGTTAGGACCAGGTCTTGGCATCAAAATGGCAGCCTGCAGGACAACTCATGCCAATGAGTACTTTCCTGTACCTCCACCAGCAGTGTCCTTGTCCCTGCAGTGAGCCACAGCCAACCACTGCCTCCCCAGGAGACTCTCCAAGACCCGCAGGTAGGTATGGCTCAGGCTTCTTTGAAGTCACTGCTTTTTCCCCTGGATCCTGGTGCACACGAGACCTCACGTATTCTTCATGAGTGGTGTTTTTGTTTTCCCCCAGTCCTGTGGAGTTCCTACGATCATGCCCTACTGGCCTTCAAAGCCAATTGCTCTGGGAGCTCCTCCTCCCGATGCCAGACCCCCATACTGGGGATCCTGACGTGGGGCTGAGAACTCTCACTCCTGTGGGAGAACCTCCTTAATATAATTATTTTTCAGTTTGTATGTTGCCCACCTGCCCGGTATGGGATTTGATTGTATTGCAAACGCTCCCCTCCTACCATCTCATTGTGGATTTTTCTTTGTCTTTGGAAGTAGAAAATCTCTTTTGGTAGGTTCCAGTCCTTTTTGTCAATGGTTGTTCAGCAGTTATGTGTGATTTTGGTGTTTTTGGAGAGGAGACATGCTCAGGTCCTTCTACTCCACTGTCTTGTCAGGAAAACCCGTGACTTTTTTTCATTGAGATTGTTGATGTACAATATGATGTAAGTTTCAGGTGTACAACATAGAGATTCACAGTTTTTAAATATTATATTCCATTTATAGTTACTATATACTTATTGGCTATATTCCTTTGTTCTACAATATATCCTTGTAGCTTATTTTATACATAATAGTTTTTACCTCTTAGTCCCCTACTCCTATCTTTCCCTTCCCCTCTTCCCTCACCCACTGGTAACCACTAGTTTGTTCTCTATATGTGAGTCTGTTTCTGTTTTGTTATATTCACTAATTTGTTTTATTTTTTAGATTCCACATAGGAATTATATCATAAAGTTTTTGTCTTTCTCTGTCTGACTTATTTCACTAAGTGAAATACCTTCCAAGTTCATCCTTGTTGTTGCAAATGGCAAAATTTCATTCTTTTTTATAGCTGGGTAGTATTCCATTTTGTGTGTGTGTGTATTTATGTGTGCGTATATATATATGTGTATATATAATATACACATACATATCACATCTTATTTATCCATTCATCTGTGGATGGACACTTACGTTTCTTCCACTCTTGGGAATCATAAATAATGCTGTTATGAACATCGGGGTGCATTTATCTTTTACAATTAGTGTTTTTTTTTGGTTGTTTTTTCCAGATATTTACCCAGGAGTGGAATTGCTGGGTCATATGGTAGTTCTATTTTTAGTTTTTTGAGAAACCTCCACACTGCTTTCCATATTTACATTCCCACCAACAGTGTATGAAGGTTCCCCTTTCTCCATATCCTTGCCAGCATTTGTTATTTGTGTTCTTTTTGAAGGTAGCCATTCTGAAAGATGCGAGATGATATCTCATTGTGGTTTTAATTTGCATTTAGCTGATGATTAACGATATTGAACATCTTTTCATGTGCCTATTACCCATCTGTATGTCTTCTTTGGAAAAATGTCTCTTTAGTTCTTCTGCCCATTTTTTAATCAGGTTGTATTTTTGATGTTGAGCTGTATGAGCTGTACATATATATATATATATATATATATATAGTATATTAATCTCTTATTGGTCATATTTGCAAATACTTTTTACCATTCTGTAGGTTACCTTCTCATTTTGACAGTGGTTTCCTTTCTTGTGCAAAAGTTTTAAAGTTTGATTAGGTCCCATTTGTTTATTTTTCCTTTTATGTTCTATGCGTTAGGAGACAGATCTAGAGAAATATTGCTACAATTTGTATCAAAGAGCATACTGCGTATGTTCTCTTCTTGGAGTTTTATTATTTATGGTCTTACATTTAGGTCTTTAATTGATTTTGAGTTTATTTTTGTATACAGTGTTAGAGAGTGTTCTAATTTCGTTATTTTACACATAGCTGTCCAGTTTTCCCAATACTTCTTATTGAAGAGACTGTGTTTTCTTCCTTGTATGTTCTTGCCTCCTTTGTCATAGATTAGCTGACCATAGGTGCATGGGTTTATTTCTGGGCTTTCTCTTCTGTTCCATTGACCTATGTGTCTGGTTTTGTGCCAGTGCCATACTGTTTTGATGACTGTAGATTTGTAGTATAATAGCATGATGTCAGGGGGGAATGATTCCTCTAGCTCTCTTGTTCTTTCTCAAAATTGTTTGGGCTATTCTGGGTCTTTTGTGTTTCTATACAAATTTTTAAATTATTTATTCTAGTTCTGTGAAAAATGCCCACGGTATTTTGATGGGGGTTGCATTGAATCTGTAGATTGCCTTGGGTAGTACAGTCATTTTAACAAAATTCTTCCAATTCATGAACATGGTATATCTTTCCATCTGTTTGTGTCATCTTTAGTTTCTTTCATCGGTGTCTTATAGTTTTTCGAGTATATGTCCTTTATCTCCTTAGGTAGGTTTATTCCTAGGTATTTTATTCTTTTTGATGTGATTGCAAATGGGATTGTTTCTTTAATTTCTCTTTCTGATATTTTGTTGTTAGTGTATAGAAATGCAACGAATTTCTGTATATTGATTTTGTAACCTGCAACTTTACCAAATTCACTGATGAGCACTAGTAGCTTTCCGGAGGTGTCTTTAGGATTTTCTTTGTATAGTATCATGACATCTGCAAACAGTGACAGTTTTACTTCTTTCTTTCCAATTTAAGTTATTTTTATTTCCTTTTCTTTTCTGATTGCTGTGGCTAGGGCCTCCAATTCTGTTGAATAAAAGTGGTAAGAGTGAGTATCGTTGTCTTGTTCCTGATATTAGAAGAAATGCTTTCAGCTTTTCACCACTGAGTATGATGTTAACTGTGAGCTTGTTATATAAGGCCTTTATTATGTTGAGGTATGTTCCCTCTATGCTCACCTTGTAGAGAGTTTTTATCATAAATAAAATGGATGTTGAATTTTGTCAAAAGCTTTTTCTGCATCATTTGAGATGATCATATTTTTTTTATTCTTCAAATTGTTAATGTGTTGTATAACATCAATTGATTTGTAGATATTGAAAAATCCTTGTGTCCCTGGGATAAATCCTAATTGATTGTGGCATATGATCTTTTCACTGTATTGTTGGATTCTGTTTGCTAATATTTTATTGAGGATTTTTGCATCTACGTTCATCAGTGTTATTGGTCTGTAATTTTTGTTGTTGTTGTTACCTTTGTATGATTTTGGTATAAGGTTAATGCTGCTCTTATAGAACCATTTCAGAAGTGTTCCTTCTTCTGCAATGTTTTTGGAGGGTATTGGTGTTATCTATCATCTAATTCTTTCATAGAATTCACATGTGAAACCATCCGGCCCTGAGATTTTGTTTGTTGGGAGTTTCAAAATTATTATTGATTAAATTTCATTACTGGAAATTGGTCTGTTCATATTTTCCATTTCTTTCTGGTTCAGTCTTGGGAGATTGTACATTTCTGGGAATTTGTCCATTTCTTCTCAGTTATCCATTTTATTTTTGTATAATTGTTCATACTAATCTCTTATGATCCTTTGTATTTCTCTGATCTCACTTGTGACGTTTCCTTTTACATTTCTGGTTTGATTCTTTTGGGTCCTCTCTTTCCGTCTGGGTTTATCAATTTTATTGTCTCAAAGAACCAGCTCTTAGTTTCATTGATCTTTTCTAATTTTTTCTGCTCTGATCTTTACGATTTTTTCCCTTCTACTAACTTTGGGTTTTCTTTGTTCTTTTTGTAGCTCCTTTATATGTATGGTTATGTTGTTTATTTGAGATTTTTCTTGTTTCCTGAAACAGGCTTGTATTGCTATAAACTACCCTCTAAGAACTGCTTTTTCTGTGTCCCATAGATTTTGGATTGTGTATTTCCATTTTCACTTATCTCCAGGTATGGTTTTTATTTCTTCTTGATTACTTCAGTGATCCATTGATCAATTAGTAGCATATTTATGGTATTTTAATGGTAGCATATTTTAACCACTACATTTGTGTTTTTTCTGGTCTTTTTCTTGTAGTTGTTTTATAGTCTCGTAGTGTTGTCAGAAAAAATTTCTTGGTATAATTTTAATCTTCTTATTTTATTGACACTTGTTTTGTGGCCTTGCATATGATCTATCCTGGAGAAAGTTCCATTTGCCCTTGAAAAATTTATGTATTCTGCTGCTTTTGGATGGAATGTTCCATATGTGTCTGTTAGTGCATCTGGTCTAATAAGTCATTTAAGGTCAGTGTTTCCTTATTATTTATCAGTCTGGATTATCTGTCCATTAATGTAAGTGGAGTTTAAAGTCTCCTGCTATTATTGTGTTGTCAATTTCTCTCTTTCTGTTTGGTAATATTTGCTTTATGTATTTAGGTGCTGCTGTGTTAGGTGTATATATATTTATTTATTTTTGGATGGATTCCTTGATCATTATGTAATATCCTTTCTTATCTCTTATTGCAGACTTTGTTTTAAAGTTTATTTTTTCTGATATAAGTACTGCTACTCCAGGTTTTCTTTTCCTTTTGGTTTCCATTAGCAAAGAATACCTTTTTCCATCGCTTCTCTTTCAGTCTGTGTATGTCTTTATTTCTGAAGTGAATTTCCTATAGGCAACATATACATTGGTCTTGTTTTCGCCATCCATTTAGCCACTCTTTTTTCTTTATTTTTTTTCAACTTTATTGGACTCTAATTGCTTTACAATGCTGTGTTAGTTTCTGCTTTAAAACAAAGTGAATCAGTTATACATATACATATGTTCCCATATCTCTTCCCTCTTGCCTCTCCCTCCCTTGCACACTCCCTATCGAACCCCTCTAGGTGGTCACAAAGCACCGAGCTGATCTGCCAATGCTATGTGGCAGCTTCCCACTAGCTGTTTTATATGTGGTAGTGTATATATGTCCATGCCACTCTCTCACTTTGTCACAGCTTACACTTCCCCCTCCCCATATCCTCAAGTCCATTCTCTAGTAGGACTGTGTCTTTATTCCTGTCTTACCCCTAGGTTCTTCATGACATTTTTTCCCTTAAATTCCATATATATATGTTAGCATACAGTATTTGTCTCTCTCTTTCTGACTTACTTCACTCTGTATGACAGACTCTAGGTCTATCCACCTCATTACAAATACATCAATTTCGTTTTTTATATGGCTGAGTAATATTCCATTGTATATATGTGCCACATCTTCTTTATGCATTCACCCGATGATGGACACTTACGTTGTTTCCATCTCCGGGCTATTGTAAATACAGCTACAATGAACATATTGGTACATGAATCTTTGAATTATGGTTTTCTAAGGGTATATGCCCAGTAGTGGGATTGCTGGGTCATACGGTAGTTCTATTTGAACTTTTTAAAAGAACCTCCATACTGTTCTGGACAGTGGTTGTATCAATTTACATTCCCACCAACAGTGCAAGAGGGTTCCCTTTTCTCCACACCCTCTCCAGCATTTATTGTTTATAGATTTTTTGATGATGGCCATTCTGACTGGTGTGAGATGATATCTCATTGTAGTTTTGATTTGCATTTCTCTAATGATTAGTGATGTTGAGCATTCTTTCATGTGTTTGTTGACACTCTGTATATCTTCTTTGGAGAAATGTCTATATAGGTCTTCTGCCCATTTTTGGATTGGGTGGTTTGTTTTTTTGTTTTTAAGCTGCATGAGCTGCTTATAAACTTTGGAGATTAATCCTTTGTCAGTTGCTTCATTTGCAGATATTTTCTCCCATTCTGAGGGTTGTCTTTTGGTCTTGTTTATGGTTTCCTTTGCTGTGCAAAAGCTTTGAAGTTTCATTAGGTCCCATTTGTTTATTTTTGTTGACATTTCCATTTCTGTAGGAGGTGGGTCAAAAAGGATCTTGCTGTGATTTATGTCATAGAGTGTCCTGCCTATATTTTCCTCTAAGAGTTTGATAGTTTCTGGCCTTACATTTAGGTGTTTAATCCATTTTGAGCTTATTTTTGTGTATGGTGTTAGGGAGTGATCGAATCTCATACTTTTACATGTACCTGTCCAGGTTTCCCAGCACCACTTATTGAAGAGGCTGACATTTCTCCACTGTACATTCCTGCCTCCTTTATCAAAGATAAGGTGACCGTATGTGTGTGGGTTTATCTCTGGGCTTTCTATCATGTTCCATTGATCTATCTTTCTGTTTTTGTGCCAGTACCATAATGTCTTGATTACTGTAGCTTTGTCTTATAGTCTGAAGTTCAGGGAGCCTGATTCCTCCAGCTCCGTTTTTCGTTCTCAAGATTGCTTTGGCCATTCGGGGTCTTTTGTGTTTCCATACAAATTGTGAAATATTTTTGTTCTAGTTCTGTGAAAAATGCCAGTGGTAGTTTGATAGGGATTGCATTGAATCTGTAGATTGCTTTGGGTAGTAGAGTCATTTACACAATGTTGATTCTTCCAATCCAAGAACATGGTATATCTCTCCATCTATTTGTATCATCTTTAATTTCTCTCATCAGTGTCTTATAATTTTCTGAATACACGTCTTTTGTCTCCTTAGGTAGGTTTATTCCTAGCTATTTTATTCTTTTTGTTGCAATGGTAAATGGGAGAGTTTTCTTGATTTCACTTTCAGAGTTTTCATCATTAGTGTATAGGAATGCCAGAGATTTCTGTGCATTAATTTTGTATCCTGCTACTTTACCAAATTCATTGATCAGCTCTAGTAGTTTTCTGGTAGCATCTTTAGGATTCTCTATGTATAGTATCATGTCATCTGCAAACAGTGACAGCTTTACTTCTTCTTTTCCGATTTGGATTCCTTTTATTTCCTTTTCTTCTCTGATTGCTGTGGCTAAAACTTCCAAAACTATGTTGAATAAGAGTGGTGAGAGTGGGCAACCTTGTCTTCTTCCTGATCTTAGTGGAAATGGTTTCAGTTTTTCACCATTGAGGATGATGTTGGCTGTGGGTTTTTCATATACGGCCTTTATTATGTTGAGGAAAGTTCCCTCTCTGCCTACTTTCTGCAGGGGTTTTATCATAAATGGGTGTTGAATTTTGTCGAAAGCTTTCTCTGCATCTATTGAGATGACTGTATGGTTTTTCTCCTTCAATTTGTTAATATGGTGTATCACGTTGATTGATTTGCGTATATTGAAGAATCCTTGCATTCCTGGAATAAACCCCACTTGATCATGGTGTATGATCCGTTTAATGTGCTGTTGGATTCTGTTTGCTAGTATTTTGTTGAGGATTTTTGCATTTATGTTCATCAGTGATATTGGCCTGTAGTTGTCTTTCTTTGTGACATCCTTGTCTGGTTTTGGTATCAGGGTGATGGTGGCCTCGTAGAATGACTTTGGGAGTGTTCCTCCCTCTGCTATATTTTGGAAGAGTTTGAGAGGGATAGGTGTTAGCTCTTCTCTAAATGTTTGATAGAATTCGCCTATGAAGCCTTCTGGTCCTGGGCTTTTGTTTGTTGGAAGGTTTTTCTATTTTGGCAATTTGATTTTTCTTTCAATAGTGTATCTTAGGCATATAGATCTATCTCATTTTTTACAGCTTTATACCGTTTCAATGTGGCGGTGCAACACGATTTATTTAGTCGATCCCTATCATAAGAAATCTGGATGGTTTCCTTTCTTTATTATTACTAATTAAATTAACAATGTATTAATTAACATTCTTACTACACAGATCGCTTTGCACATACACAAGAGGATTTGTTTAGTTTTGATTCCAAAAAATGGGTTATCGGGGGCTTCCCTTGTGGCGCAGTGGTTGAGAGTCAGCCTGCCGATGCAGGGGATGTGGGTTCGTGCCCCGGTCCTGGAAGATCCCTCGTGCCGCGGAACGGCTGGGCCCATGAGCCACGGCCGCTGGGCCTGCGCATCCGGAGCCTGTGCTCCGTGGCGGGAGAGGCCACGGCAGTGGGAGGCCCGCGTAGCGCAAGAAAAAAAAAGGCTTATCTGGCATAAAAGATATGGACGTTTAACATTTTTTTGATAATGTCAAATTCCCTTCCAAATATAGTCTGCCAATTTATAGTCTCACTAACGGTACTGAGTACCAGTTTCCCTGTATCCTTATCGAGACTCGGTATTATTATTTTTTTAACGTCTTTATTGGAGTATAATTGCTTTAAAATGGTGTGTTAGTTTCTGCTGTACAACAAGATGAATCAGTTATATGTATACATATGTTCCCATATCTCTTCCCTCTTGTGGCTCCCTCCCTCCCACCCTCCCTATCCCACCACTCCAGGCGGTCACGAAGCACCGAGCTCATCTCCCTGAGCTATGCAGCTGCTTCCCACTAGCTATCTACCTTACATTTGGTAGTGTATATATGTCCATGCCTCTCTCTCGCTACGTCACAGCTTACCCTCCCCCCTCCCCATATCTTCAAGTCCATTCTCTAGTAGGTCTGTGTCTTTATTCCTGTCTTACCCCTAGGTTCTTCATGACATTTTTTTTTCTTAAATTCCATATATATGTGTTAGCATACGGTATTTGTCTCTCTCTTTCTGACTTACTTCACTCTGTATGACAGACTCTAGGTCTGTCCACCTCATTACAAATAGTTCAACTTCATTCCTTTTTATGGCTGAGTAATATTCCATTGTGGATATGTGCCACATCTTCTTTATGCATTCATCCGATGATGGACACTTAGGTTGTTTCCATCTCCGGGCTATTGTAAATAGAGCTACAATGAACATTTTGGTACATGACTCTTTTTGAATTATGGTTTTCTCAGGGTATATGCCCAGTAGTGGGATTGCTGGGTCATATGGTAGCTCTATTTGTACTTTTTTAAGGAACCTCCATACTGTTCTCCACAGTGGCTGTATCAATTTACATTCCCACCAACAGTGCAAGAGGGTTCCCTTTTCTCCACACCCTCTCCAGCACTTACTGTTTCTAGATTTTTTGATGATGGCCATTCTGACTGGTGTGAGATGATATCTCATTGTAGTTTTGATTTGCATTTCTCTAATGATTAGTGATGTTGAGCATTCTTTCATGTGTTTGATGACACTCTGTATATCTTCTTTGGAGAAATGTCTATATAGGTCTTCTGCCCATTTTTGGATTGGGTGGTTTGTTTTTTTGTTATTAAGCTGCATGAGCTGCTTATAAACTTTGGAGATTAATCCTTTGTCAGTTGCTTCATTTGCAGATATTTTCTCGCATTCTGAGGGTTGTCTTTTGGTCTTGTTTATGGTTTCCTTTGCTGTGCAAAAGCTTTGAAGTTTCATTAGGTCCCATTTGTTTATTTTTGTTTACATTTCCATTTCTCTAGGAGGTGGGTCAAAAAGGATCTTGCTGTGATTTACGTCATACAGTGTCCTGCCTATATTTTCCTCTAAGAGTTTGGTAGTTTCTGGCCTTACATTTAGGTGTTTAATCCATTTTGAGCTTATTTTTGTGTATGGTGTTAGGGAGTGATCGAATCTCATACTTTTACATGTACCTGTCCAGGTTTCCCAGCACCACTAGGTGAAGGGGCTGACCTTTCTCCACTGTACATTCCTGCCTCCTTTATCAAAGATAAGGTGACCGTATGTGTGTGGGTTTATCTCTGGGCTTTCTGTCATGTTCCATTGATCTATCTTTCTGTTTTTGTGCCAGTACCATAATGTCTTGATTACTGTAGCTTTGTCGTATAGTCTGAAGTCAGGGAGCCTGATTCCTCCAGCTCCGTTTTTCGTTCTCAAGATTGCTTTGGCCATTCGGGGTCTTTTGTGTTTCCATACAAATTGTGAAATATTTTTGTTCTAGTTCTGTGAAAAATGCCAGTGGTAGTTTGATAGGGATTGCATTGAATCTGTAGATTGCTTTGGGTAGTAGAGTCATTTTCACAATGTTGATTCTTCCAATCCAAGAACATGGTATATCTCTCCATCTATTTGTATCATCTTTAATTTCTGTCATCTGTGTCTTATAATTTTCGGAATACACGTCTTTTGTCTCCTTAGATAGGTTTATTCCTAGCTATTTTATTCTTTTTGTTGCAATGGTAAATGGGAGAGTTTTCTTGATTTCACTTTCAGAGTTTTCATCATTAGTGTATAGGAATGCCAGAGATTTCTGTGCATTAATTTTGTATCCTGCTACTTTACCAAATTCATTGATCAGCTCTAGTAGTTTTCTGGTAGCATCTTTAGGATTCTCTATGTATAGTATCATGTCATCTGCAAACAGTGACAGCTTTACTTCTTCTTTTCCGATTTGGATTCCTTTTATTTCCTTTTCTTCTCTGATTGCTGTGGCTAAAACTTCCAAAACTATGTTGAATAAGAGTGGTGAGAGTGGGCAACCTTGTCTTCTTCCTGATCTTAGTGGAAATGGTTTCAGTTTTTCACCATTGAGGACGATGTTGGCTGTGGGTTTTTCATATACGGCCTTTATTATGTTGAGGAAAGTTCCCTCTCTGCCTACTTTCTGCAGGGTTTTTATCATAAATGGGTGTTGAATTTTGTCGAAAGCTTTCTCTGCATCTATTGAGATGACCGTATGGTTTTTCTCCTTCAATTTGTTAATATGGTGTATCACGTTGATTGATTTGCGTATATTGAAGAATCCTCGCATTCCTGGAATAAACCCCACTTGATCATGGTGTATGATCCGTTTAATGTGCTGTTGGATTCTGTTTGCTAGTATTTTGTTGAGGATTTTTGCATTTATGTTCATCAGTGATATTGGCCTGTAGTTGTCTTTCTTTGTGACATCCTTGTCTGGTTGTATCAGGGTGATGGTGGCCTCGTAGAATGAGTTTGGGAGTGTTCCTCCCTCTGCTATATTTTGGAAGAGTTTGAGAGGGATAGGTGTTAGCTCTTCTCTAAATGTTTGATAGAATTCGCCTATGAAGCCTTCTGGTCCTGGGCTTTTGTTTGTTGGAAGGTTTTTTATTTTGGCAATTTGATTTTTCTTTCAATAGTGTATCTTAGGCATATAGATCTATCTCATTTTTTACAGCTTTATACCGTTTCAACGTGGCGGTGCAACACGATTTATTTAGTCGATCCCTATCATAAGAAATCTGGATGGTTTCCTTTCTTTATTATTACTAATTAAATTAACAATGTATTAATTAACATTCTTACTACACAGATCTCTTTGCACATACACAAGAGGATTTGTTTAGTTTTGATTCCAAAAATTGGGTTATCGGGGGCTTCCCTTGTGGCGCAGTGGTTGAGAGTCAGCCTGCCGATGCAGGGGATGTGGGTTCGTGCCCCGGTCCTGGAAGATCCCTCGTGCCGCGGAACGGCTGGGCCCATGAGCCACGGCCGCTGGGCCTGCGCATCCGGAGCCTGTGCTCCGTGGCGGGAGAGGCCACGGCAGTGGGAGGCCCGCGTACCGCAAGAAAAAAAAAAGGCTTATCTGGCATAAAAGATATGGACGTTTAACATTTTTTTGATAATGTCAAATTCCCTTCCAAATATAGTCTGCCAATTTATATTCTCACTAACCGTACTGAGTACCAGTTTCCCTGTATCCTTATCGAAACTCGGTATTATTATTTTTTTTAACGTCTTTATTGGAGTATAATTGCTTTAAAATGGTGTGTTAGTTTCTGCTATACAACAAGATGAATCAGTTATATGTATACATATGTTCCCATATCTCTTCCCTCTTGTGGCTCCCTCCCTCCCACCCTCCCTATCCCACCACTCCAGGCTGTCACGAAGCACCGAGCTCATCTCCCTGAGCTATGCAGCTGCTTCCCACTAGCTATCTACCTTACATTTGGTAGTGTATATATGTCCATGCCTCTCTCTCGCTACATCACAGCTTACCCTCCCCCCTCCCCATATCTTCAAGTCCATTCTCTAGTAGGTCTGTGTCTTTATTCCTGTCTTACCCCTAGGTTCTTCATGACATTTTTTTTTCTTAAATTCCATATATATGTGTTAGCATACGGTATTTGTCTCTCTCTTTCTGACTTACTTCACTCTGTATGACAGACTCTAGGTCTATCCACCTCATTACAAATAGTTCAACTTCGTTCCTTTTTATGGCTGAGTAATATTCCATTGTAGATATGTGCCACATCTTCTTTATGCATTCATCCGATGATGGACACTTAGGTTGTTTCCATCTCCGGGCTATTGTAAATAGAGCTACAATGAACATTTTGGTACATGACTCTTTTTGAATTATGGTTTTCTCAGGGTATATGCCCAGTAGTGGGATTGCTGGGTCATATGGTAGCTCTATTTGTATTTTTTAAGGAACCTCCATACTGTTCTCCACAGTGGCTGTATCAATTTACATTCCCACCAACAGTGCAAGAGGGTTCCCTTTTCTCCACACCCTCTCCAGCATTTATTGTTTCTAGATTTTTTGATGATGGCCATTCTGACTGGTGTGAGATGATATCTCATTGTAGTTTTGATTTGCATTTCTCTAATGATTAGTGATGTTGAGCATTCTTTCATGTGTTTGTTGACACTCTGTATATCTTCTTTGGAGAAATGTCTATATAGGTCTTCTGCCCATTTTTGGATTGGGTGGTTTGTTTTTCTGTTATTAAGCTGCATGAGCTGCTTATAAACTTTGGAGATTAATCCTTTGTCAGTTGCTTCATTTGCAGATATTTTCTCGCATTCTGAGGGTTGTCTTTTGGTCTTGTTTATGGTTTCCTTTGCTGTGCAAAAGCTTTGAAGTTTCATTAGGTCCCATTTGTTTATTTTTGTTGACATTTCCATTTCTGTAGGAGGTGGGTCAAAAAGGATCTTGCTGTGATTTATGTCATAGAGTGTCCTGCCTATATTTTCCTCTAAGAGTTTGGTAGTTTCTGGCCTTACATTTAGGTGTTTAATCCATTTTGAGCTTATTTTTGTGTATGGTGTTAGGGAGTGATCGAATCTCATACTTTTACATGTACCTGTCCAGGTTTCCCAGCACCACTAAGTGAAGGGGCTGACCTTTCTCCACTGTACATTCCTGCCTCCTTTATCAAAGATAAGGTGACCGTATGTGTGTGGGTTTATCTCTGGGCTTTCTGTCATGTTCCATTGATCTATCTTTCTGTTTTTGTGCCAGTACCATAATGTCTTGATTACTGTAGCTTTGTCGTATAGTCTGAAGTCAGGGAGCCTGATTCCTCCAGCTCCGTTTTTCGTTCTCAAGATTGCTTTGGCCATTCGGGGTCTTTTGTGTTTCCATACAAATTGTGAAATATTTTTGTTCTAGTTCTGTGAAAAATGCCAGTGGTAGTTTGATAGGGATTGCATTGAATCTGTAGATTGCTTTGGGTAGTAGAGTCATTTTCACAATGTTGATTCTTCCAATCCAAGAACATGGTATATCTCTCCATCTATTTGTATCATCTTTAATTTCTGTCATCTGTGTCTTATAATTTTCGGAATACACGTCTTTTGTCTCCTTAGGTAGATTTATTCCTAGATATTTTATTCTTTTTGTTGCAGTGGTAAATGGGAGAGTTTTCTTGATTTCACTTTCAGAGTTTTCATCATTAGTGTATAGGAATGCCAGAGATTTCTGTGCATTAATTTTGTATCCTGCTACTTTACCAAATTCATTGATCAGCTTTAGTAGTTTTCTGGTAGCATCTTTAGGATTCTCTATGTATAGTATCATGTCATCTGCAAACAGTGACAGCTTTACTTCTTCTTTTCCGATTTGGATTCCTTTTATTTCCTTTTCTTCTCTGATTGCTGTGGCTAAAACTTCCAAAACTATGTTGAATAAGAGTGGTGAGAGTGGGCAACCTTGTCTTCTTCCTGATCTTAGTGGAAATGGTTTCAGTTTTTCACCATTGAGGACGATGTTGGCTGTGGGTTTTTCATATACGGCCTTTATTATGTTGAGGAAAGTTCCCTCTCTGCCTACTTTCTGCAGGGTTTTTATCATAAATGGGTGTTGAATTTTGTCGAAAGCTTTCTCTGCATCTATTGAGATGACCGTATGGTTTTTCTCCTTCAATTTGTTAATATGGTGTATCACGTTGATTGATTTGCGTATATTGAAGAATCCTCGCATTCCTGGAATAAACCCCACTTGATCATGGTGTATGATCCGTTTAATGTGCTGTTGGATTCTGTTTGCTAGTATTTTGTTGAGGATTTTTGCATTTATGTTCATCAGTGATATTGGCCTGTAGTTGTCTTTCTTTGTGACATCCTTGTCTGGTTGTATCAGGGTGATGGTGGCCTCGTAGAATGAGTTTGGGAGTGTTCCTCCCTCTGCTATATTTTGGAAGAGTTTGAGAGGGATAGGTGTTAGCTCTTCTCTAAATGTTTGATAGAATTCGCCTATGAAGCCTTCTGGTCCTGGGCTTTTGTTTGTTGGAAGGTTTTTCTATTTTGGCAATTTGATTTTTCTTTCAATAGTGTATCTTAGGCATATAGATCTATCTCATTTTTTACAGCTTTATACCGTTTCAACGTGGCGGTGCAACACGATTTATTTAGTCGATCCCTATCATAAGAAATCTGGATGGTTTCCTTTCTTTATTATTACTAATTAAATTAACAATGTATTAACTAACATTCTTACTACACAGATCTCTTTGCACATACACAAGAGGATTTGTTTAGTTTTGATTCCAAAAATTGGGTTATCGGGGGCTTCCCTTGTGGCGCAGTGGTTGAGAGTCAGCCTGCCGATGCAGGGGATGTGGGTTCGTGCCCCGGTCCTGGAAGATCCCTCGTGCCGCGGAGCGGCTGGGCCCATGAGCCACGGCCGCTGGGCCTGCGCATCCGGAGCCTGTGCTCCGTGGCGGGAGAGGCCACGGCAGTGGGAGGCCCGCGTACCGCAAGAAAAAAAAAAAGGCTTATCTGGCATAAAAGATATGGACGTTTAACATTTTTTTGATAATGTCAAATTCCCTTCCAAATATAGTCTGCCAATTTATATTCTCACTAACCGTACTGAGTACCAGTTTCCCTGTATCCTTATCGAAACTCGGTATTATTATTTTTTTTAACGTCTTTATTGGAGTATAATTGCTTTAAAATGGTGTGTTAGTTTCTGCTATACAACAAGATGAATCAGTTATATGTGTACATATGTTCCCATATCTCTTCCCTCTTGTGTCTCCCTCCCTCCCACCCTCCCTATCCCACCACTCCAGGCGGTCACGAAGCACCGAGCTCATCTCCCTGAGCTATGCAGCTGCTTCCCACTAGCTATCTACCTTACATTTGGTAGTGTATATATGTCCATGCCTCTCTCTCGCTACGTCACAGCTTACCCTCCCCCCCCATATCTTCAAGTCCATTCTCTAGTAGGTCTGTGTCTTTATTCCTGTCTTACCCCTAGGTTCTTCATTACATGTTTTTTTTCTTAAATTCCATATATATGTGTTAGCATACGGTATTTGTCTCTCTCTTTCTGACTTACTTCACTCTGTATGACAGACTCTAGGTCTATCCACCTCATTACAAAGAGCTCAACTTCGTTTCTTTTTTTTTTTTTTTTAACATCTTTATTGGAGTATAATTGCTTTAAAATGGTGTGTTAGTTTCTGCTTTATAACAAAGTGAATCAGTTATACATATACATATGTTCCCATATGTCTTCCCTCTTGCGTCTCCCTCCCTCCCACCCTCCCTATCCCACCCCTCCAGGCTGTCACAAAGCACCGAGGCAATATCCCTGTGCCATGCGTCTGCTTCCCACTAGCTATCTACCTTACTACGTTTGTTAGTGTGTATATGTCCATGACTCTCTCTCGCCCTGTCACAGCTCACCCTTCCCCCTCCCCATCACCTCACGTCCGTTCTCTAGTAGGTCTGCGTCTTTATTCCTGCCTTACCCCTAGGTTCTTCATGACATTTTTTTTTTCTTAAATTCCATATATATGTGTTAGCATATGGTATTTGTCTTTCTCTTTCTGACTTACTTCACTCTCTATGACAGACTTTAGGTCTATCCACCTCATTACAAATAGCTCAACTTCGTTTCATTTTATGGCTGAGTAATATTCCATTGTAGATATGTGCCACATCTTCTTTATGCATTCATCCGATGATGGACACTTAGGTTGTTTCCATCTCCGGGCTATTGTAAATAGAGCTACAATGAACATTTTGGTACATGACTCTTTTTGAATTATGGTTTTCTCAGGGTATATGCCCAGTAGTGGGATTGCTGGGTCATATGGTAGCTCTATTTGTACTTTTTTAAGGAACCTCCATACTGTTCTCCACAGTGGCTGTATCAATTTACATTCCCACCAACAGTGCAAGAGGGTTCCCCTTTCTCCACACCCTCTCCAGCATTTATTGTTTCTAGATTTTTTGATGATGGCCATTCTGACTGGTGTGAGATGATATCTCATTGTAGTTTTGATTTGCATTTCTCTAATGATTAGTGATATTCAGCATTCTTTCATGTGTTTGTTGACACTCTGTATATCTTCTTTGGAGAAATGTCTATATAGGTCTTCTGCCCATTTTTGGATTGGGTTGTTTGTTTTTTTGTTATTAAGCTGCATGAGCTGCTTATAAACTTTGGAGATTAATCCTTTGTCAGTTTCTTCATTTGCAAATATTTTCTCCCAGTCTGAGGGTTGTCTTTTCGTCTTGTTTATGGTTTCCTTTGCTGTGCAAAAGCTTTGAAGTTTCATTAGGTCCCATTTGTTTATTTTTGTTTTTATTTCCATTTCTCTAGGAGGTGGGTCAAAAAGGACCTTGCTGTGATTTACGTCATAGAGTGTTCTGCCTGTGTTTTCCTCTAAGAGTTTGATAGTTTCTAGCCTTACATTTAGGTGTTTAATCCATTTTGAGCTTATTTTTGTGTATGGTTTTAGGGAGTGATCTAATCTCATACTTTTACATGTACCTGTCCACTTTTCCCAGCACCACTTTTTGAAGAGGCTGACCTTTCTCCACTGTACATTCCTGCCTCCTTTATCAAAGATAAGGTGACCGTATGTGTGTGGGTTTATCTCTGGGCTTTCTGTCATGTTCCATTGATCTATCTTTCTGTTTTTGTGCCAGTACCATAATGTCTTGATTACTGTAGCTTTGTCGTATAGTCTGAAGTCAGGGAGCCTGATTCCTCCAGCTCCGTTTTTCGTTCTCAAGATTGCTTTGGCCATTCGGGGTCTTTTGTGTTTCCATACAAATTGTGAAATATTTTTGTTCTAGTTCTGTGAATAATGCTAGTGGTAGTTTGATAGGGATTGCATTGAATCTGTAGATTGCTTTGGGTAGTAGAGTCATTTTCACAATGTTGATTCTTCCAATCCAAGAACATGGTATATCTCTCCATCTATTTGTATCATCTTTAATTTCTCTCATCAGTGTCTTATAATTTTCTGAATACACGTCTTTGGTCTCCTTAGGTAGATTTATTCTTGGATATTTTATTCTTTTTGTTGCAATGGTAAATGGGAGTGTTTTCTTGTTTTCACTTTCAGAGTTTTCATCATTAGTGTATAGGAATGCCAGAGATTTCTGTGCATTAATTTTGTATGCTGCTACTTTACCAAATTCATTGATCAGCTCTAGTAGTTTTCTGGTGGCATCTTTAGGATTCTCTATGTATAGTATCATGTCATCTGCAAACAGTGACCGCTTTACTTCTTCTTTTCCGATTTGGATTCCTTTTATTTCCTTTTCTTCTCTGATTGCTGTGGCTAAAACTTCCAAAACTATGTTGAATAAGAGTGGTGAGAGTGGGCAACCTTGTCTTCTTCCTGATCTTAGTGGAAATGGTTTTAGTTTTTCACCATTGAGGACGATGTTGGCTGTGGGTTTTTCATATACGGCCTTTATTATGTTGAGGAAAGTTCCCTCTATGCCTACTTTCTGCAGGGTTTTTATCATAAATGGGTGTTGAATTTTGTCGAAAGCTTTCTCTGCATCTATTGAGATGACCGTATGGTTTTTCTCCTTCAATTTGTTAATATGGTGTATCACGTTGATTGATTTGCGTATATTGAAGAATCCTCGCATTCCTGGAATAAACCCCACTTGATCATGGTGTATGATCCATTTAATGTGCTGTTGGATTCTGTTTGCTAGTATTTTGTTGAGGATTTTTGCATTTATGTTCATCAGTGATATTGGCCTGTAGTTGTCTTTCTTTGTGACATCCTTGTCTGGTTTGGTTTCAGGGTGATGGTGGCCTCGTAGAATGAGTTTGGGAGTGTTCCTCCCTCTGCTATATTTTGGAAGAGTTTGAGAGGGATAGGTGTTAACTCTTCTCTAAATGTTTGGTAGAATTCGCCTGTGAAGCCTTCTGGTCCTGGGCTTTTGTTTCTTGGAAGATTTTTAATCACAGTTTCAATTGCAGTGCTTGTGGTTGTTCTGTTCATATATTCTATTTCTTCCTGATTCAGTCTTGGCAGGTTGTGCATTTCTAAGAATTTGTCCATTTATTCCAAGTTGTCCATTTTATTGGCATAAAGTTGCTTGTAGTAATCTCTCAAGATTGTTTACATTTCTGCAGTGTCAGTTGTTACTTCTCCTTTTTCAATTCTAATTCTATTATTTGAGTCTTCTCCCTGTTTTTCTTGATGAGTCTGGCTAATGGTTTATCAATTTTGTTTATCTTCTCAAAGAACCAGCTTTTAGTTTTATTAATCTTGCTATCGTTTCCTTCATTTCTTTTTCATTTATTTCTGATCTGATATTTATGATTTCTTTCTTTCTGCTAACTTTGGGGTTTTTTTCTTCTTCTTGTTTCTCTAATTACTTTAGGTGCAAGGTTAGCTTGTTTATTCGAGATGTTTCCTGTTTCTTAAGGTAGGATTTTATTGCTATAAACTTCCGTCTTAGAACTGCTTTTGCTGCATCCCATAGGTTTTGGGTCGTCTTGTCTCCATTGCCATTTGTTTCTAGGTATTTTTTGATTTCCTCTTTGATTTCTTCAGTGATTACTTCGTTATTAAGTAGTGTATTGTTTGGCCTCCATGTGTTTGTATTTTTTAAAGATCTTTTCCTGTAATTGATATCTAGTCTCATATCGTTGTGGTCAGAAAAGATACTTGATACAATTTCAATTTTCTTAAATTTACCAAGGCTTGGTTTTTGACCCAAGATATAATCTATCCTGGTGAATGTTCCATGAGCACTTGAGAAAAATGTGTATTTTGTTGTTTTTGGATGGAATGTCTTATACATATCAATT
Source organism: Orcinus orca (assembly GCF_937001465.1). Classification (NCBI taxonomy): domain Eukaryota; kingdom Metazoa; phylum Chordata; class Mammalia; order Artiodactyla; family Delphinidae; genus Orcinus; species Orcinus orca. The sequence goes on along the minus strand of NC_064570.1, from coordinate 41,236,610 downwards.
AAGTCTTTCTTGTTTAATGTATCATTTAAAGCTTGTGTTTCCTTATTTATTTTCATTTTGGATGATCTGTCCATTGATGAAAGTGGGGTGTTAAAGTCCCCTACTATGAATGTGTTACTGTCAATTTCCCCTTTTACGGCTGTTGGCATTTGCCATATGTATTGAGGTGCTCCTATGTTGGGTGCATAAATATTTACAATTGTTATATCTTCTTCTTGGATCTATTCCTTGATCATCATGTAGTGTCCTTCTTTGTTTCTTGTAATAGTCTTTATTTTAAAGTCTATTTTGTGTGATATGAGAATTGCTTCTCCAGCTTTCTTTTGGTTTCCATTTGCATGGAATATCTTTTTCCATCCCCTCACTTTCAGTCTGTATGTGTCTCTAGGTCTGATGTAGGTCTCTTGTAGACAGCATATATATTGGTCTTGTTTTTGTATCCATTCAGCCTGTCTGTGTCTTTTGGTGGGAGCATTTAATACATTTACATTTAAGGTAATTATCGATATGTATGTTCCTATTCCCATTTTCTGAATTGTTTGGGGTTTGTTATTATAGGTCTTTTCCTTTTCTTGTGTGTCTTGCCTAGAGAAGATCCTTTAGCATTTGTTGTAAAGCTGGTTTGGTGGTGCTGAACTCTCTCAGCTTTTGCTTGTCTGTAAAGGTTTTAATTTCTCCATCAAATCTGAATGAGATCCTTGCTGGTAGAGTAATCTTGGTTGTAGATTTTTCTCCTTCATCATTTTAAATATGTCCTGCCAGTCCCTTCTGACTTGCAGAGTTTCTGCTGAAAGATCAGCTATTAACCTTATGGGGATTCCGTTGGTGTTATTTGTTGTTTTTCCCTTGCTGCTTTTAATATGTTTTGTTTGCATTTAATTTTTGACAGTTTGATTAATATGTGTCTTGGTGTGTTTCTCCTTGGATTTTTCCTGTATGGGACTCTCTGTGCTTCCTGGACTTGGTTAACTATTTCCTTTCCCATATTAGGGAAGTTTTCAAGTATAATCTCTTCAAATATTTTCTCAGTCCCTTTCTTTTTCTCTTCTTCTTCTGGAACCCCTATAATTCAAATGTTGGTGCGTTTAATGTTGTCCCAGAGGTCTCTGAGACTGTCCTCTGTTCTTTTCATTCTTTTTTCTTTATTCTGCTCTGCAGTAGTTATTTCCACTATTTTATCTTCCAGGTCACTTTTTCGTTTTTCTGCCTCAGTTATTCTGCTGTTGATCCCATGTAGAATATTTTCAATTTTATTTATTTTGTTGTTCATCATTGCTTGTTTCATCTTTAGTTCTTCTAGGTCCTTGTTAAATGTTTCTTGCATTTTGTCTATTCTATTTACAAGATTTTGGATCATCTTTACTATCATTTTTCTGAATTCTTTTTTAGTCAGACTGCCTATTCCCTCCTCATTTGTTAGGTCTGATGGGTTTTTATCTTGCTCCTTCATCTGCTGTGTGTTTTTCTGTCTTCATTTTGCTTATCTTACTGTGTTTGGGTCTCCTTTTTGCAGGCTGCAGGTTCGTAGTTCCCATTGTTTTTGGTGTGTGTCCCCAGTGGCTAAAGTTGGTTCAGTGGGTTGTGTAGGCTTCCTGGTGGAGGTTACTAGTGCCTGTGTTCTGGTGGATGAGGCTGGATCTTGTCTTTCTGGTGGGCAAGTCCACGTCTGGTGGTGTGTTTTGGGGTGTCTGTGGACTTTTTATGATTTTAGGCAGCCTCTCTGCTAATGGGTGGGGTTGTGTTCCTGTCTTGCTAGTTGTTTGGCATAGGGTGTCCAGCACTGTAGCTTGCTGGTCATTGAGTGAAGCTGGGTGTTGGTGTTGAGATGGAGATCTCTGGGAGATTTTCGCCGTTTGATATTATGTGGAGCTGGAAGTTCTCTTGTGGACCAGTGTCCTGAAGTTGGCTCTCCCACCTCAGAGGCACAGCACTGACTCCTAGCTGCAGCACCAAGAACCTTTCATCCACACGGCTCAGAATAAAAGGGAGAAAAAGTAGAAAGAAAGAAGAAAGAAAGAGGATAAAGGAAAATAAAATAAGGTAAAATAAAGTTATTCAAATAAAAAAATAATTATTAAGAAAAAAATATTTTTAAAAAGTAAAAAAAAAATAAAAAAGGACGGATTGAACCCTAGGACAAATGGTGAAAGCAAAGCTATACAGACAAAATCTCACAGAGAAGCATACACATACACACTCCCAAAAAGAGGAAAAGGGGAAAAAATCATAAATCTTGCTCTCGAAGTCCACCTCCTCGATATGGGATGATTCGTTTTCTATTCAGGCATTCCACAGATGCAGGGTACATCAAGTTGATTGTGGAGATTTAATCTGCTGCTCCTGAGGCTGCTGGGAGAGATATCCCTCTCTCTCCTTTGTTAGCACAGGTCCCAGGGCTCAGCTTTGGATTTAGCCCCCCCTATGCGTGTAGGTCGCTGGAGGGCGTCTGTTCTTCGCTCAGACAGGCTGGGGTTAAAGGAGCCGCTGATTTGGGGGCTCTGGCTCATTCAGGCCAGGGGAAGGGAGGGGCACGATGCAGGGCGAGTCTGCTGCGGCAGAGGCCAGTGTGACGTTGCAGCAGCCTGAGGCGCGCTGTGCGTTCTCCCGGGGGAGTTGTCCGTGGGTCTCGGGACCCTGACAGTGGCGGACTGCACAGGCTCCCCGGAAGGGGGGTGCTCACACACAGGCTCCTTGGTGGCGGCAGCAGCAGCCTTAGCATCTCATGCCCGTCTCTGGGGTCCGCGTTTTTAGCCGCGGCTTGCGCCGGTCTCTGGAGCTCCTTTAAGCAGTGGTCTTAATCCCCTCTCCTTGCGCACCAGGAAACAAAGAGGCAAGAAAAAGTGTCTTGCCTCTTCGACAGGTCCAGACTTTTCCCCGGACTCCCTCCAGTCTAGGCGTGGTGCACTAACCCCCTGCAGGCTGTGTTCACGCTCCCAACCCCAGTCCTCTCCCAGAGCTCCCACCGAAGCCCGAGCCTCAACTCTCAGCCCTGCCCGCCCCGGCGGGTGAGCAGACAAGCCTCTCAGGCTGGTGAGTGCTGGTCGGCACTGATCCTCTGTGCGGGAATCTCTCCGCTTTGTCCTCCACACCCCTGTTTCTGTACTCTCCTTGGCAGCTCCGAAGCTTCCCCCCTCCACCACCCGCAGTCTCCGCCCTCGAAGGCGCTTCCTAGTGTGTGGAAACTTTTCCTCCTTTACACCTCCCTCCCACTGGTGCAAGTCCCGTCCCTATTCTTTTTTTTTTTTTTTTTGCAGTACGCGGGCCTCTCACTGTTGTGGCCTCTCCCGTTGCGGAGCACAGGCTCCGGATGTGCAGGCTCACGGCCATGGCTCATGGGCCCAGCCGCTCCGCGGCATGTGGGATCTTCCCGGACTGGGGCATGAACCCGTGTCCCCTGCATTGGCAGGCGGACTCTCAACCATTGTGCCACCAGGGTAGCCCCCGTCCCTATTCTTTTGTCTCTGTTTATTCTTTTTTCCTTTGCCCTACCCAGGTATGTGGGGAGTTTCTTGCCTTTTGGGAAGTCTGAGGTCTTCTGCCAGTGTTCAGTAGGTGTTCTGTAGTTGTTCCATGTGTAGATGTATTTCTGATGTATCTGTGGGGAGGAAGGTGATCTCTGCATCTTACTCTTCCGCCATCTTCCCCCTCTCCCACTCTGTCTTTTGATTGGAAAATTTAGTCCATTTAAATTTAAAGTTATTATTGATAGGTATTTACTTATTGCCATTTTGTTAATTGTTTGTGGGTTATTTTTGTAGTTCTTTTTCTTTCTTCTTTTGCCCTCTTTTGTGATTTGATGATGAACTTAAGCGTTATGTTTGGGTTCCTTTCTGTTTTGTGTGTGTTTATCAATCATGATTTTTGTATTGTGGCTACTGAGAGTTCTATCTCTGTCTATCTCTGTCTTTCTCTATTTGTGATTATTTTAGGTGATGATTTTCTTAACTTCTAATGCATTCTTACTACCCTGCATTTTTACTTCCCGCTCCTCATGTTGAATGTTTTTGACATCATATTTTACATCTTTTTGTTTTGTGTATCTCTTAACTACTTATTGAGGGTAGATGAATTTACTACTTTTTGTCTTTTAACCTTCCTACTAGCTTTATAAGTGGTTGATCTACTACCTTTACTGTGTACTTGTCATTACAAATGAGATTTTCCTTTTGTAATTTTCATATTTCTAGTTTAGGTCTTGTCTTTTCCACGTAAAGAAGTCCTTTTAACATTTTTTTTAAAATCTGGTTTAGTGGTGACGAACTATTTTAGCCTTTGCTTGTCTGTAAAACTCTTTGTCTCTGTGTCAAATCTGAATGATAGCATTGCTGGGTAGAGTATTCTTGGTTGTAGGTTTTTTCCTTTCATCACTTTAAATATATTGTGCCACTCCCTTCTGGCCTGCAGAGTTTCTGCTGAAGAGTCAGCTACAGTCTTATGGGAGTTGCCTTACACGTAACTAGTTGCTTTTTCCTTGTTGCTTTTAATATTCTTTTATTATCTTTAATTTTTGCTACTTTAATTACAATGTGTCTTTGTGTGGACCTCTTTGGGTTAATCTTCTATTGGACTCCCTGTGCTTCCTGGACCTGGATATCAGTTTCCTTCCCCACATTAAAGAAGTTTTCAGCTATTATTTCTTCAAATAAGTTCTCTGCCCTTTTCTCTCTTCTCCTTCTGGGATCCCTCTAATGCAAATGTTAGTGTGCTTGATGCTGTGCCAGAGGTCTCTTAGACTATCCTCATTTTTTTAAAATCTTTTTTCTTTTCGTTCAGCTTGTGTGTTTTCATTTTTGTCTTCCAGTTGCTGCTCTGTTCCTCTGTATCATCTTATCTACTCTTGATTCCTTCTAGTGTATTTTTTTTCCAGTTATTGTATTCCTCAGCTCTGTTTGGCTCTACTTTATATTTCCTATCTCTTTGTTAAACTTTTCACTGTGTTTATCCATTCTTCTGAGTTCATTGAACATAATTATAATCATTACCTTGAACGATGTTTTTCAGTGGATTGCTTAGGTCCGGTTTGCTTAGTATTCTTTCGGCATTTTATCTTGTTCCTTTGTTTGGAACATACTCCTTTGTCACTTCATTTTGCCTAATTTTCTGTGTTTATGTGTGTTAGGTATGTTTGCTACATTTCCCAATCTTGGAGGACTGTCCTTATGTGGGATATGTCCTATGGAGCCCAGTAACACACTCCTTTTTGGTCACCAGGGCTATATGATCTCAGGGTGACCCCTATGTGGGCTTCATGGGTCCTTCTGTTGTGTTGGGGTGGACTACGGTGGGCACACTGGTAGGCAGGGCTGGTCCACTGCTTGGTTGATTACCACAGCCTGCCTTGTGTGGAGGCTGCCAGCCACTGGTGGGACTGGGTCATGGTGTGACTGGGTGCATGATCCGGGGTGTCCTGGCTGCTGGTGCTTGGAGCCAGGTTGTAGCACTAATAGGAAAAGAGGGAGGACCCCAGAATGGTGCTTGCCAGCACCACTGTCCTCATAGTAGGACAAGCTTCCCGAAAAAGGCTGCTGCCAACATCTTTGTCCCTAGGGGGAGTCCCAGCTGCCTCCTACCTCTCTGGAAGGCACTCCAAGATCAGCAGGTGGGTTTAACCCAGGCTCCTTTCAAATTCCTGATTCTGCATTGTAACTGGAGCATGTGAGATTTTGGAGGACCCTTTAAGAGTGCAGTCTCTGTTTCCTACAGCCCTCCAGCTCTCCTATATGCAAGCCCTATGGGCCTTTAAAGCCAGATGTCTAGGGGCACTTCTTCCCAGTGCAGAAACCCCAGGCTAGGGAACCCACTATGGGACTTGAACTCCTTGTTCCTTGGGGAGAACCTCTGCAACCCTCCTGTTTGTGGGTTGCCTACCCTGGGGATATGGGTCTTGATTTTACCAAGTCTCCACTCCTGTTACTCATCTCTTTGTGGTTCCTTCTTTGTATCTTTAGTTGTGGAAAATCTTGTCGGCTAGTCTCTAGGTCATTCTCATCAATAGTTGCTCTGTAAATAGTTGTAATTTTGGTGTGTCTGTGGGAGAAGATGAACTTAGGGTCTTCCTACTCTGCCATATTGGCCACTTCTCTGGAAGGACATTTTTCAGCTATATTATAAAGCAGGAAGTCATGCAGCTCTAAACAGATGCTACAGGGATGCATGACTGAGGCTGTTCTTTAGCCATGTTGGGTGATGTCAACAATTGCTTTGAAAGTGTTCCAGCCAAAATTATTTTGGCTATGCTTTATGACATGAAAGTCTGGAATTTAAGTAGAGTGTTTTAAAAAAGTAAAATAGATTCAATTAAAATCAGATTTCTGAGGAAAATTTTCATTTTGCTTGAAATAAAACAGTCAGAGGAGATAGTCATAATATAGGTAATTTCAGATTTCATAATTTGATTTCAAATTTACCATTTCCAAAGCATATTGTTCTACCATTGGTTAGAAATACAAAATAACAGCATTCCAGGTATTGTCATCAGTAGCTTGTCTGATTACAGCCTCTTTCTTCTATCCAAGAGTCTAGCTAAGAGAAATGATATGTAAGGAAACTTGTCCAAGGGACTTTTCACTCCTTTATTTACAGTTCTATCCTAGGATCAAGTTAGACATTAGACAGTTACTGCTTAGTAGTCTGGCATTTTCTACAGAATTTCTTAAATTGAGTTGTTTTTTAATGCTACAGTTTCCCTTTTTATATAAGGTTATTCAAGATAACAGCTTTAAAATTCACGTTTTGTTTTAAAAATAATTGAGAATACCATTCAGTATCATCAATTGAGAATTGATTGTCTCCTATAATGAAGTTCTATGAAGAATTACTTCTAGAATTCAGGGCTCAGAAATCTTTTTATCCTCATGAGAACCGTTCCTCTTTTATGATAATAAGAATCATATAACCATACACATCAGGCAAACACTGAGCTCAAAGACACATCAGGCAAACACTGAGCTCAAAGACACATCAGGCAAACACTGAGGTTTAATTTAAGCATAGTTATGTTAGCCTTCAACTGCATGTTTGTATTCTTTCAGTTAGTCCTGATTTTCCACTACCATTTAATTAGTTGCTTTGATAAAGAATATATATTATTTTTTAAAAATAAATTTATTTTTGGCTGAGTTGGGTCTTTGTTGCTGCGCGCGGGCTTTCTCTAGTTGCGGCAAGTGGGGGCTACTCTTCATTGCGGTGCATGGGCTTCTCATTGCGGTGGCTTCTCTTGTTGCGGAACACTGTCTCTAGTTGAGGCGTGTGGGCTTCAGGAGTTGTGGCTCACGGGCTCTAGAGCGCAGGCTCAGTAGTTGTGGTGCACGGGCTTAGTTGCTCTGTGGCATGTGGGATCTTCCCAGACCAGGGCTGGAACACTTTTCCCCTGCATTGGCAGGCTTATTCTTAACCACTGCGCCACCAGGGAAGCCCAAGAATATATATTTTTATTGTATATCATACATGTAGTAACTTCTAATCCTTTTTGAATGGAGCAGTGTGTGTCTATATTTTTAATGTATATCTACATATATGTTAAATTAACATATATCTACATATATAAAATGACAGTGAATTTAGAATGTAAAATAATTTGTGTATATGTGTTACCACACACATATGTACATGAACATATGGAACACACAGAGTCATTTTTATTATTTATTTTATTTTATTAATTTGGTTGCACTGGGTCTTAGTTGCAGGAGGCAGTCTCCTTAGTTGTGGCTCACCAGCTCCTTAGTTGTGGCACATGGGCTCCTTAGTTGTGGCATGTGAACTCTTTGTTGCGGCATGCATGTGGGATCTAGTTCCCTGACCAGGAATTGAACCCAGGCCCCCTGCATTGGGAGCATGGAATCTTAACCACTGCACCACCAAGGAAGTCCCAGTCATTTTCTCTTCAAGATACAGACATATTTTATTCTATTCTTCCACTAACGTAATAAGTGTTGGGCATTGTACTAGAAGGGAAAGGCAAAAGATAAATTACATAGTAATTGACTTTGACATTTTGGGGAGACAGGAAACAAGTCTTTCCTCCTGTATCACTTTTTTATAAGGCTAACGCAGACGATTCTGTTCAATACTGCATCATGCCCATCCCTTCTCACCCTCTGCACTCTTACACATCTTTCCCTTTTGTCTATAGAACTTATCACTTTCTAACATTAAATGTATTCATGATGTTTATTGTCTACATCCCCTGCTTCTAATCTGAGTTCTATGAGGACAGGGATATTTGTCTTTTTCAATGATATATTCATCCCAACCACCTTAAGTAATACCTGGCATATAGAAGGCACTTAACAAATATCTGTTGAATGATTGAATAAATGTAATATAAATGCTATAGGTGCACCTAGAAAAGAATGTCTAATTCAGTGTGAGGGTGTGGAATAAGCTTTCACAGAGGAGGTGACAGGAGAGTTCACTAGGTGTCAACAGAAAGATATTTCAGAGACAAGCCCAGATTACTCAGAAATAAGAAGGGTAAATGCCTTGGTAATACTCTGGGTAGAACCCATGCATTGGTCTGTACATGACATCCCCCCAGCATCTGAGGTAATCTTCAGTCATCCTTCTCCATCTCTCTGACTGTACATTCCAAGCACTTTCTGTTCAGATAACATAACTTAAACATACTGAGGTACCAAGAGCAGAACTTTCATTTGTGTAGCAAATGGCATGTAGAAAAAAAGCAAAAGGAATGGATCTTATTAAACAGAAGAGATTTCACCTTGAATAATTTGCAAATATAGCACCTTATAATTATTTTTATTCAGAAAGCAATGAAGAATCACTGGGATACTATTCTACTACTAAGTCTTCTTTTTTTAAAAAAGTTTTAATTTAGGTGTAATTGACATAATATTAGTTTTAGGTGTACAACATGATTTGATATTTGTATACATTGTGAAATGATCACCACAATAAGTCTAGTTAAAATCTATCACATTACATAGTTATACAAAATTTATTATTTTTGTGATAAGAACTTTAAGATCTACTCTCTTAGCAACTTTCAAATATGCAATACAATATTATTAACTAGTCACCATGCTGTACATTTCATCCCTATGGCTTATTGATTTCATAACTGGAAGTATATGTACCTTTTGACCCCCTTCACTCATTTCTCACACCCTTGCTACCCCCCACCCCAACCTCTGGCAACCACCAATCTGTTCTGTGTATCTATGAGCTTCTTTTTGTATTTTTAGATTCACAAATAAGTGAGATCATATGGTATTTTTCTTTCTCTGACTTACATCATTCTTTTTTTATGGTTGAATAATATTCTGTTATGTATAAATATAATATATATACATGCATGACACATTTTCTTTATCCATTCATTCACTGATGGACATTTAGGTTGTTTCCATGTCTTGGCTATTGTAAAGCTGCAATGAATATGGGGGTGCATATATCTTTGGAGTTAATGTTTTTGTTTTTTGGATAAATACCCAGCAGTAGAATTGCTGTATTGTATGGTAGTTCTGCTTTTATTATTTTCAGAAATCTTCATACTGTTTTCCAGAGTGGCTGCACCAATTTACATTCCCACTAATAGTGCACGAGGGTTCCCTTTTCTCCACATTCTTGCTGACACTTGTTTCTTGTCTTTTTGATAATAACCTTTCTAACCAGTGTGAGGTGACATCTCATTGTGGTTTTGATTTACAATTCCCTGATGATTAATTATGTAGAGCATCTTTTCATATAACTGTTGGCCATCTTTATGTCTTCTTTGGAAAAATTTTATTCAGATTATCTGCCCATTTTTAAATCATATTGTTTGTTTTTTGCTATTGAGTTGTATGAATTCTTTATATATTTTGGGTATTAACCCCTTATCAGATATGATTTGCAAGTATTTTCTTTTTTTTTGAATTTTATTTTATTATAGCAGGTTCTTATTAGTTATCCATTTTATACATATTAGTATATATATGTCAATCCCAATCTCCCAATTCGTAACACCACCACCACCACCCCTGCCACTTTGCCCCCTTGGTGTCCATACATTTGTTCTCTGCATCTATGTCTCAATTTCTGCCCTTCAAACTGGTTCATCTGTACTATTTTTCTAGGTTCCACATATATGCGTTAATATACGATGTTTGTTTTTCTCTTTCTGACTTACTTCACTCTGTATGACAGTCTCTAGATCCATCCACGTCTCAAAAACTGACCCAATTTTGTTCCTTTTTACGGCTGAGTAATATTCCATTGTATATACGTACCACATTTTCTTTATCCATTCATCTGTCAGTGGGCATTTAGGTTGCTTCCATGTCCTGGCTATTGTAAATAGCACTGCAGTGAACATTGGGGTGTATGTGTCTTTTTTTTTTTTGCAGTACGTGGGCCTCTCACTGCCATGGCCTCTCCCATTGTGGAGCACAGGCTCCAGATGCGCAGGCTCAGCGGCCATGGCTCACGGGCCCAGCCGCTCCGCGGCATGTGGGATCCTCCCAGACCGGGGCACAAACCTGCGTCCCCTGTGATGGCAGGCAGACTCTCAACCACTGCGCCACTAGGGAAGCTCACATGTGTCTTTTTGAATTATGGTTTTCTCTGGGTATGCCCAGTAGTGGGATTGCTGGGTCATATGGTAATTCTATTTTTAGTTTTTTAAGGAACCTCCATACTGTTCTGCATAGTGGCTGTATCAATTTACATTCCCACCAACAGTGCCAGAGGGTTCTCCACACCCTCTCCAGCATTTTTTGTTTGTAGATTTTCTGATGATGCCCATTCTAACTGGTGTGAGGTGATACCTCATTGTAGTTTTGATTTGCATTTCTCTAATATTTAGTGATGTTGAGCAGCTTTTCATGTGCTTCTTGGCTATCTGTATGTCTTCTTTGGAGAAATGTCTATTTAGATCTTCTGCCCATTTTTGGATTGGGTTTTTGTTTTTTAATACTGAGCTGCATGAGCTCGTTTGATTCATTTGCAAATATTTTCTCCCATTCTGAGGGTTGTCTTTTCATCTTGTTTGTAGTTTCCTTTGCTGTGCAAAAACTTTGAAGTTTCATTAGGTCCCATTTGTTTGTTTTTATTTCCATTACCCTAGGAGGTGGATCAAAAAAGATCTTGCTGTGATTTATGTCAAAGAGTGTTCTTCCTATGTTTTCCTCTAAGAGTTTTATAGTATGTGGTCTTACATTTAGGTCTTTAATCCATTTTGAGTTTATTTTTGTGTATGGTGTTAGGGCGTGTTCTAATTTCATTCTTTTACATGTAGTTGTCCAGTTTTCCTAGCACCACTTATTGAAGAGACTGTCTTTTCTCCATTGTACATCCTTGCCTCCTTTGTCATAGATTAGTTGACCATAGGTGCGTGGGTTTATCTCTGGGCTTTCTATCCTGTCCCATTGATCTATATTTCTGTGCCAGTACCATATTGTCTTGATTACTGTAGCTTTGTAGTATAGTCTGAAGTCAGGGAGTCTGTTTCCTCCAACTCTGCTTTTTTCCCTCAAGACTGCTTTGACTATTCAGGGTCTTGTGTCTCCATACAAATTTTAAGACTTTTTGTTCTAGTTCTGTAAAACATGCCATTGGTAATTTGATAGGGATTGCACTGAATCTGTAGATTGCTTTGGGTAGTAGAGTCATTTTCACAATGTTGATTCTTCCAATCCAAGAACATGGCATATCTCTCCATCTATCGGTATCATCTTTAATTTCTTTCATCAGTGTCTTATAGTTTTCTGCATACAGATCTTTTGTCTCCCTAGGTAGGTTTATTCCTAGGTATTTTATTCTTTTTGTTGCAAAGGTAAATGGGAGTGTTTTCTTAATTTCTTCTTCAGATTTTTCATCATTAGTATATAGGAATGCAAGAGATTTCTGTGCATTAATTTTGTATCCTGCAACTTTACCAAATTCATTGATTAGCTCTAGTAGTTTTCTGGTGGCATCTTTAGGATTCTCTATGTATAGTATCATGTCATCTGCAAACAGTGACAGTTTTACTTCTTCTTTTCCAATTTGTATTCCTTTTATTTCTTTGTCTTCTCTGATTGCCATGGCTAGGACTTCCAAAACTATGTTGAATAATAGTGGTGAGAGTGGACATCCTTGTCTTGTTCCTGATCTTAGAAGAAATGCTTTCAGTTTTTCACCATTGAGAATGATGTTTGCTGTGGGTTTGTTGTTTATGGCCTTTACTATGTTGAGATAGGTTCCCTCTGTGCCCACTTTCTGGAGAGTTTTTATCATAAATGCGTGTTGAATTTTGTCAAAAGCTTTCTCTACATCTATTGAGATGATCATATGGTTTTTATTCTTCAGTTGTTAATATGGTGTATCACATTGATTGATTTGCATATATTGAAGAATCCTTGCATCCCTGGGATAAATCCCACTTGATCATGGTTTATTGTCCTTTTAATGTGTTGTTGGATTCTTTTTGCTAGTATTTTGTTGAGGATTTTTGCACCTATATTAATCAGTGATATTGGTCTGTAATTTTCTTTTTTTGTAGTATCTTTGTCTGGTTTTTGTATCAGGGTGATAGTGGCCTCATAGAATGAGTTTGGGAGTGTTCCTTCCTCTCCAATTTTTTGGAAGAGTTTGAGAAGGATGGGTGTTAGCTCTTGTCTAAATGTTTGATAGAATTCACCTGTGAAGCCATCTGGTCCTTGACTTTTATTTGTTGGAAGATTTTTAATCACAGTTTCAATTTCATTACTTATGATTGTCTGTTCACATTTTCTATTTCTTTTCTACTGCCATTCAGTAGGTTGCCTTTTCATCTTGTTGATAATTTCCTTTGTTGTATAGAAACTTAGTTTCATGTTGTCCCACTTGTTTATTTTTGCTTTTGTTGCTTTTTAAAATTAGGATTAAACATATATAACACAAAATTTATCATTTTACCCATTTTTAAGTGTACAATTCAGTGGCATTAAGTTCATTCACAATGTTGTGTAATCATCACCCTAGCCATCTCCGGAAATTTGTCATTGTCTCAAACAGAAACTCTGTACCCATTAAATAGTAACTCCCCTTTATCTCCTTCCCTCAGTTTCTGGCAACCTCTGTTCCTCTGTCTTTAAGAATTTGTCTATTCTACGTACCTCACATAATATACAATATTTGTTCTTCAGTCTGGCTTATTTCACTTAGCATGTTTTCAGGGTTCATCTATGTTTTAGCATGTATCAGAACTTCATTCCTTTTAAAGTTTCGATAATATTCCATTCTATGTATATACCAAATTCTGTTATTGTAAGATAATAGATAACACATAAATTGGTTTAAAACAAGGTTATACAAAAACAAACATTTTAGTGATATGACAAAAATTCAACAAGCAGTATTCAGTGGCACTAATTTAGGAGCTTCAAAACCAACAAAAATTCCTGCTCACATTTTAGCAGAGTGTAAATTGTGAAGTAAAATAGAATAAAAGAATACAAAATAGTAGGACAAAAATAGAAATTAAGCAATCTTGTAATACAGTATAATCATTTTAATTTACACAACTAAAAATTTACAAAGATAAAATAAGATTCATGTTTTAAAACTACATAATAATTTGAAAGATTAAGTGGTAGAGGAACATGTTAGGTAGAGACATGATAGAAAAAAAAATTTTTTTAAGACCCAAACCTAACTTCTGGAGATGAAAACTACAGTGGCTGAGGTGTAGCATACATTCAATAGGATTAACAGCAGATTAGACATTGCAGATGAAAAGATTAGTGAATTTATAGACATAGCAATAGAAACTATCCAAAATGAAACTGAGAAAAAAGCTCCCAGAATTCAACAGAGTATTGGGCAATGTCAAGTAGCATAATATATGTATAATTGGAGTCCTCAAAGGCCAGGAGTGAGGGAAGCAGAAAAAATATTAGAAGAAATAAAAGCCAAAATATTTTACAAATTTCATGAAAACTGAACCTACAGATCCAAGGAATTCAGCAAATCCGAAGCATATGTGTGAGAGAATGGGAAATAAGTATTGGTCTCTGCTGTTGGTCCCTGGCACAGAGCTCCTGAAATCCTTTCCTAAAATGATAAAAAATTAGGAGCATCTCTTGTTCTAATATTGTCTTTAACCCTGTCTCTGACACAGTGCTCCAAAAACCCTTATAAATTCCTAAGTGATAAGAGCACTAAGAGCAACTTTTGTTCTATTGAAGTGACTCTGAGTGGGCTCCTGGATAGCTTCCAGATGGGGCTAGTCTCCAGAAAAACTAAACCTTGATTAGAAGCTTAGAATTTTCCAGCCCTGTCTCCCCCATTTCTCCAGAGTGGGGAGAGAGGCTGGAAACAGAGTTAATAATTGATCAGCCTACGTGAGGAATCCTCCATAAAGTCCCAATAGTATGGAATTCAGGGAGTTTCCAGGTTGGTGAACACATTCCATGGGGACAGAAGCTATTGCCCTCAGGACCCTCTCAGACCTTGCCCTGTGTTTCTCTTCATCTGGCTGTTCATCTGTATCCTTTATCATATCCTTTAATAAACTGGTAAATGTCTTTTTCTGCATTCAGTGAGCCAGTCTAGCAAAGTAATCAAATCCAAGGAGGGGTGTCATTAGAACCTCTGATCTGTAGCGGATTGGTTGGAAGCACAAGTGATCACCTGGGCTTGGGACTGACATCTGAAGTGTGTGTGTGTGTGTGTGTGTGTGTGTGTGTGTGTGTGTGTGTGTGTGTGTGGTCTGTGCAGTCCTGTGGGACTGAGGCCTAAATCTGTGGGATCTGATGCTATCTCCTGGTAAGTGTTGGAATTGAGTTAAATTATAGAATGCCTGTCTGGTAGCAGAGACTTGCATGTTGTTGTGGAGAAAACCCAAAACCCGCCCACACATTTGGTGACCAGAAATAAGGTGTTTTGTATAGGGAGTAAAGAAGACCCACAGGAGATAGACTGAACTAAGGATTTTCCCTACAACAGGAAGGAAAGACTCTATTTTAGTTATCCATTCATCTGTTGATGGACATTTGGATTGTTTCCACTTTTTGGCCACTGTGAATAATGCTGCTACAGCCATTGGTGTACAAGTAAATGTTTGAATTCCTGCTTTCAATTCTGCTTTTGGGACTATACCTAGAAGTGTAATTGCTGGATCATATGGTAATTCTCTGTTTAACTTTTCGAGGAACTGCTAGACTATTTTCCACAGCAACTGTACCGTTTTACATTCCCACTAGCTGTGCAAAAGGGCTCCAATTTTTCCACATCCTTGTTTTTTGTTTTTTTTAAATAAATAAAAGCTATCCTAATGGGCGTGAAGTGGTATCTCATTGTGATTTTGACTTACATTTTTCTATTGGCTAGTGACATTGAGCATCTTTTCAAGTGCGTATTGGCCATTTGTATATCTTTATGGAGAAATGTTTATTTTTTAAAATTTATTTTATTTATTTTTGGCTGTGTTGGGTCTTCGTTGCTGCGCCCGGGCTTTCTCTAGTTGTGGCCAGCGGGGGCTACTGATCGTTGCAGTGCACAGGCGTCTCATTGTGGTGGTTTCTCTTGTTGCGGAGCATAGGCTCTAGGCACGTGGGCTTCAGTAGTTGTGGCGCACGGGCTTAGTTGCCCCACGGCATGTGGGATCTTCCCAGACCAGGGCTCAAACCCATGTCCCCTGCATTGGCAGGTGGACTGTGCCACCAGGGAAGCCCTGGAGAAATGTCTATTTATGTCTGTTGCCCATTTTTGAATTATTTTTTTGGTTGAGTTTTAGTAGTCCTTTATGTAGTCTGGATATTAATCCCTTACCAAGTATATGCTTTATAAATATTTTCTCCTATTTGGGGGAATTGCATTTTCACTCTGTTAGTACTGTCCTTTGGTGCACACATTTTTAATTCTGATGAAGTCCAATTTATCTTTGTGCTTTTGTTACCTGTACTTTTGGTGTCATGTCAGAGAAATCATTGCCAAATCCAGTATCATGAAGCTTTACCCTGTGTTTTCTTCTAAGAGTTTTATAGTTCTTATGTTTGGGTCTTTGATTCACATTGAGTTCGTTTTTTTTTTTGTATGTGGTGTAAGGGTCCATGGTTCATTCTTTTGTATGTGGATATCCAGCTTTCCCAACACCATTTGTTGAAGACTGTCCTTTCTTAATTGAATGATCTTGGCACCCTTGTCAAAAATCATTTGGCCACATATGTGAGTTCGTGTCTGGGGTATCTATTCTATTTCAATGAGATTTTGACTATTAATAAGAGTAAATTAAAATTGTTAAAATTAAATATAGCTACATTCAGAAAATTACAAAGATATTATACTCCTGGTATTACCAGAGGTGGTTAATGTGTAGTAATCTTCCAAACTGAAATTAATATGGTATAATCCATTATCACAGTGGTGTCATGTGACAGAGAATTTGGAATATTTGTAACAACATGAAAAGAAAAATTATGCACACCATTATTGTCAAAGAATATGTCTATTCCAAATAATGTTGTTGCTCTTGTTTTGTTGGAAAGATAAAATGTGTTCTCCTTTCGTATATGAAAATAAGTTAAAAGTTATGAGACTTCCTATGGATAATTTTTAGCTGGGTCCAAAGCATGATACTGCTCTCAAAATATTTTCATATGCTTTGATCATTAATACATTTTTTAGAGTCTGAATGCATAACTAAACTTGTTTTAGACCTATTTCTAAACATCTAATTTGTATTGTTTTTGGACAAACTTTTGCATGTGTTTCCTGTGTACATGAATGAAGCATTTCCTACCATGTTATACATTTTTCCTTCTCCACTCCCTAATCCACATTAACATTCCCTACAACATAAAGAGGGACACAGCAACAAAAACCAATCGTGGTTCAGCTTTTCAAGAAGCACTTTTTCTGCTCTAGCTGTAGTATAGAGTGCCATATATAGAAAGAAAATATTCCTTACGATTGTCCCATTAGGACCTATCTCTTCACTCCAGATTTAAAATCAGTATTTGGGGAAAAGCTATGAGTTAGAAACTTACTGTTTGATGATAATGAAAAGCCTTAGGTAAATATTTTAAGATATGATGTTAAGATACAAATAATTTTAATCATACCTACATGTGACTGGTTATGAAGGAGGTGACAGAATGAGATAAAAACTAACAACTGAACATCTTGACCTAAATACAAAGATTAATTTGACAACTTCTAAGGTAAGAATGATATTGTGTTTATGTATTTGGTCTTTGTCCCAGTTTCTAGCACAGAGCTCCTAAAAAACCACTGGCATTTCCTAAGTGATGAGAGGAATAAAAAGGTGTCTTTTTTTATGTTAATAAGGTGATTTTTGGACCCCACCTAAGGATAGTTGCCAGAAAAACCAACCATGTGATTAAAGGGTTAGAGCTCCTTGGTTCTCAGGAAAGGGGAGAAAAGAGGGGCTGTAGACTGAGTTCAATCACCAATGACCAATGAATTTAATCAGTGGATTACACTGATAATGCCTATGTAATGAAGCCTCCATAAAAACCCAAAGGACTGGGTTTGGGGAGCTTCCAGGTTGGGGAACCAGTACACTTTCATGTGCCATCGTGCTGGGCCGCAAACTCCAGTAGGACAGAAGCTCCTTTGTTTGGGACCTCACGCTATATATATTTTCATCTGGCTGTTGATTCATGTCCTTTAATATCCTTTATACTAAACCAATAATCTAGCAAGTAAATGGGTTTCCTGAGTTCTGTGAGCCACTCTAGGAAATTAATCAAACCCAAGGAGGGGGTCATGAGAACCTCTGTTTTATAGCCAGTACTAGCCTGGGCTTATAGGCATCTGAAGCAGAGGGTAGTCTTATAGGACTGGGTCCTTAACTTGTGGGATCTGATGTCATCTCTGGGTAATTAGTGTCAGAATTGAGTTGAATTGTAGGACACCCAGCTGGTGTCAGAATTGGATGTGTGGGGAAATGTCACACATTGGAAATTGGTGACGAGACCCTTTGGTAAGGCAACTGATAGTATTTGTCCACTGTGGTTTTACTTCTAAAATTCTAGTATAAAAAAAACAATCAGTTCTCTGCAAACACTCTTGCTCCTCTGACTTTATTCCTTTTGTTGTACTTACCTAACAAAATCCTAATCCTGGTTAAGTGTCCATTATTATCCATTCCTATAATTCTGCATCCAAGCAGCTGAACATGGTCAAAGAGCAAAATCATGCTGCTGGGTGTCAATATAAACATACAGCCTCTGAGCTCAACCACTGCCTGACAATCCTTGTACAATTCTCCAGTATATTTGCTCTACTTTCCAAGACAACTATTTACTCACCTATAGTAATTTATACCTTTCTCAAACTCATTATCTTTGTAGGAAGGTAGGGTTAAGAGTATCCATCTTACTACAAAGCCCAGGAGACTAAGTCACAGAGGTTAAGATACTTGTTGGTGGCAGAGCCAGTAGGCAGGGAGGGTGCCTCAGAGGAGGTGAGCTTCCTATCACTGAAGTATTAAAGTTCACTCAGGGATGTTATAGAGGAGATTCAAGCATTCTGTGGGAGATTAGAAGAGATGGCCTTTAAGGCCTCTTCTAACTCCAAGATCCTAGGATTCCATGTTGCTTCTTATATTCTACCAAAATAAATGTCTTGCTGAAACAACTTCTTCAATCACAATGTTAACAATGTTATGGGACTTCTTTGACCATCTCTTTAATGGTATTACGTGTAACCCAGTGACACAGCTGAAGGTTATAAAATTGTTGCTTGTCTCTTCTTTCTCCTTCTCTCCCTCCCCAGTAGCAAAATATGATAAAACACAAACAAAACCCATCTGACCCCCCCCCAATCTCAGTCTACTACCTTCTCTGCCTCTTTCCCTTACCTGTATAGCCAAATGTCCTCAAAGAGGGGTTTTCACTCACTCTCTCAACTCCCTTTCACCTCACTTCTCCAGAATCTAGCTTTTGCTCCTGCCATTTACCCTGACTCTGCTTTTGCAAAGACCATTTTCTAGTCGTCAAAACCAACAGACACTTTTCATTATTTCCCTTTCCTGATCTCTACAGCACTTGACACTGTTGGTTGGCTGCTCTCTCCTTGAAGCATTCTTCTTTCACAACATCATGCTTTTGGAGATCTATAACTCTACTTCTCATTCTCATCCAAGGTCTGCGTGCCCTTTAAGTGTTGGTGCCCCCCCCAAAGTTCTGCTCACAACTCTATTCCTTGTTGTTTCATCCACACGGCTTTGACTTTATTTATCTCATATATGCCATACTCCACTCCAGACCCTTGTGTTTAACTGCTTCTGTCATTCCAGAGAAACTTTAATTTCAACATACCTGAAATCACATTGCATCTTTTGCCCACACTTCATTTTCTTTCACATTCCATACATATCTGTCAGCAATTCTACATTTTCACTCTTTATTCCCTCATTTCCGTTCCCATGAACAATTCTTCCTTTCAGTCCTCATCTGAACCAATTCAATAAATCTTGAATTCGTCTTGCTGTTAGTCAGGTCCCCATATTTTCTGAACAAATTGCGGCCAATATGCTGACTAAACAGTTTAAAACCTAACCATGCTATTTATTATCTGCTCCAGATACTAGAGGATCAAGTTGGATTCCTTACTAAGCATTCCAGGCCGTTTGTAGCATAAAGAGTACAGGTTTCAACCTTTACGAGTTGTGTGTGTGTATGTATGTCTGTATAGTGGGGGGATGACAAAGAGGAGGAGTTCAGGTTTTTCATCTGGGTGGTTGAAGGGTTAAAAATGTTAAAATTATACTGTCTAATACAAGGTAGGTGCTCTCTTATTATGCCCCATGGTCCTATAGGATTACACTGAGTTCTTCGGATGCAGCTGGCCTGCTCCTTCCTGACTGTTGTTTCAGCTTGTGCCTTAACCAGACAGACCAAAGGTGGGGCTGTTTAATTCCTACTCATCTTTCAATATTATATATATTCTATATATACAATATTATACTTGAGTACCACTTCCATATCCAGCTTAGGTAGCTTGACACCGTAGGCAAGTAGCCACCACTTAGGCAGCAATCACTTCCTCTTCTCCACTCCCAATGTACCCTCCATAGAGCTGACTGTGGCCCTTCTGATACTGCTGTAAAAAACCATTTGGTACTGAACTATTTCAGCGAGTATATGATTAGCTCCTTGAGGCCAGGTGTTCATCTTTGTATGCCCATAGTCACCTGCAAGAGTTCTAATCATCAAATCTTTGGTAAATAAACGTCCAAATTGTAAGATATGTATAAACTAGGGGCAAGAAAATGAGCTTATAACTGTGTTTTCTGAAATAAGCATTAACCATTTTTTGTTGGAAAATTCAATCTCTTAGTTGAAGAAAAAATTCAAAGCAAGCATTTTATAAGAACTTTTTCTCAGGATAATTTAAAGAACACACTACCAGCCATGCATACTCATATGCAGTGGTTTATTCCTTGAAGATTTGGTGAGGATTAAATGAGATAATCTTTCTACTGGCCCCTCAGCACAGTGCCTGACACACAACAATCATTTAAAAAGTTGGTCTTTAACATTATTATAATCATTCATAGATCATGTTCACCCAGGTTCTTCTAAAATCTACATTACTGAGTCAACTATAATTACTGAGTCAACTATATTTAGCACTCTTAGAAATGGATGCACTCTTTCAGGCCACGGAATACAATACAGTAGCCTGCCAAGGTGGACTGAAAACTTAAAGAAGAAAAGGTCTCATTAACATGTGATAGTGGTTAGTTGGGTCCATGTTCATGTGTCAGTACCAAATTGCCTATTTAGAAAACTAACAAGCTGGCTTCGTAACACTGAGCATAGATGCTGTACCAGAAATCCTAGGTTCTCAACCATCAGAATAATTTTAAAAAACAATATAAATAAGTTGGCAGTATTTTATGTACTTGAAAGTCCATAATTTCCACGTGTGTTTTCATTCTAGCCTTGTAAACTTAGAGAACACAGTTACAGTTATACATGGAAATGAAAGAAATTAACAGGTTATATTTCCCTGTCCTGATTTTGTTATTGAAGTAATTTAATATTGTATGATTATTTTGTAGTAAAACTTTTTCTGGCAAGTCTTACCTGGAATTAAAAAGTATTTAAAAGTTAAAACAAACTTACTAGCAAAAAAGAAAGACTGTTTGTTCTAACAAAATTTATTATCCAGTAATTACAAAGATTAAAGACTCTCCCATCTCAAATAAAAATAACTGTTATAATTACACACATAATACAGTACCTTATAGAGTGATTCCAATAAATATTACAGGAAATACAGGGCATTTTCAATTGGAGAGACAAATACTTTCACCGTGTCTGACATAGGAAACCCTGTTCACATAACGATCTGCATAAGGTCATGCTTTTAGTAACAGTCCGCCTAGAACTGTGCCAAAGCAATTCTTTCAGAATGTGAAGTACCGGGCAAACCACTCCTGGCGCTGGGGATCTGGAGAAGCCACCGGGGAAGCTTCACTCTGAGGAGGACTGAATTCATAAAAAGAGAGACATGTAACCCAGCATTAAGCTGTTTTGCAAAATGAAGGGAAAAGCACATAAAACATCAGTGCAGATGACCACAACTGGTTCCCTACGTTAGGAGATGCATTTTAAAGATCTGCTACTTCCTCTACACTGGACTGTGTTCTCCACTCCATGAGAGTGCAGCAGCAGCTCAGATGAAGTCCGTGAAGGAGGAGCCACATTACAACAATTACAAGAAACAAAAAAATCAAACAGTTGAGAAAAGTCAGGTGACCTTCTTGGAATAAAAAAGTTCAGGAGGAACTGTAGGAAATAAGAGAGAACCAGGTAACATTCTTCTTGTTCAGCACCTTTTCTCGTTTAGTTAATTAAAAAAATTTTTTAGAATCTGACACAAGCATTTCTTACAGATGTGTCCTTAACTATAACTAAATTAAGTAACTAAACCATGGTATAATATTTTTTATATATGTATGTTTATATTAAACTTTCATAATTCCATAAGCAGATACTCTAGGGGAAAGGAGTACATTAAAATCCCAATTTTCCCTCCATCTTCAAAGTTATATAATTTATACTTATCTTAACTCTAACTAAAGATTCTTTGGGCTAGTTAAGAAAATAAAAGGATCCCTACCGTCTTTGGGGGAAATTACAAGGCACGCAACAATGTGTAATGGAAACTCCAGTAGTCATGTTCCTTGAGCCCATGCACATGCATCTTACTGATACCTGAACATACCCATGCACAAGGGAAAATAAGCAACACAAAATATTTAGCAGGAGACACATTCAAAGGTGTATTTGACTATTTTTCATTCTTGCTATTTTTTTTCTATTTAAAATAATGTCATTAACTAGTCATTAATCACTTAGCCTAGAAAAAAAAAGTAGTCTACCTATATGATTATTACTAGTGACACTGAGACTTAGTAAGAATAAGTCAAAAAATAAATTTTAAAATAGCACAAGATCAGTAATAGTAAGGTAAGCACAAAATGACAGCACTTTCTAATTATTTAATGGATAAACAATTGGATTTCATTCAAATTTTACTTGTTAATATATTTATTCAAGGACTCTGAGATAAAACTGGAATATTAATTATAAAATTTTTTTCCTACTTCTGTCATTAAGTTCCCAGAGCTTATATATTTTTTATTTTGGCAATAAGTGCATATATATTTATAAATAAGCAAGGGAAAAATAAACAGATAAGAAACAAAAGCCACTTAATAAATAAAAAATATCTTGAATTTCTGTAATAAGGGGGATGGATTATTAATGAAAAACCGGTGATAATTCTAAAAATGAAGCACCGGTCCATAAATATAAATACTAAAATTCTAAGCATATGAATTACATTAGTACCTCTTTAAGCATTTAGAAAATTGACAAGGAAACAGAAAAAATCTTTTTAACAGAGTTAAAAAGGAGTTCTCTAGAGAGGTGGTGAATATATTTTGAAAATATTTCACAGTAAAATTTCTTTTCCTAGGCTGTTCTTAAAGTAGTAGATTTCTGCAATGTAAGAAAGTAAATTTCTCAAGTTAAAAAAGAAAAGAAATCACTGGTGAGACGGGGCTCACCTCAAAAATGTCTTGGGCTCTTTGGGTGGCACTGGCTGTGGAAGTGGTTTGCTGCTGTTGAACTCAATATCGTGGACTGGAGAATTAGGAATGGGATCCAGGCGGTTAGGATGTCCATTGCCCACTCCACCAGATTCCAGAGCACTTAGATTGGGAACACTCACAAACCTGTTTGTTGGTGATTTATTGTTCTTCTTCTTTTGCTGTATTAAAAATAATACATGTGAGGACAGTCCCTGCATAAGGACGAATGAGAAAATAGGAACAATAGAAGATACAAATTTGGCATGGGAAAATTTCGGAAGCTGGATGTTAAGATGAACCAGTGTTACCCAAAGTGCGGTCTGGGGATCCTTGGAGGTGCTCTTTATCTACATGGAATCCTCACAGACAGACATGCTGCTAGGTCAGAAAGAATGAGGAAGAAATGTTTAGGAATGGTTCATGGGGAGGAGAGGAGGGGGTGGAAAGAAGGCCAAGGGATAAAGAATATTGGGAGGAAAAGGGAAAGGGGGAAACAGCAGATCTCATGGATACCATGAGGTTAAATGGGTTTAGGCTAAAATTAGGAGAAGGTGAAAAGTTAACATAATTTTAAAAGAGAGGTCTGTGAACTTTAGCCATCTGTCAAAGGGAGGCAGTCCTTGCCTGGAAAATAAAAGGAATGAGAAAATGCTTGGCAAAGTAGTTTGAATCAAATCTCACATTTCTGCCTAAGACTTAGAGCTGACCTAGAGAAATAATTTGGTTTTAAATTCACTGCATCATCTCTCTGAAGAGGGAAGATGAAATCTGTATACTTAAGTCTCAATTACCAATTAATTGGTAGTATTACCATTAGCTCACAATCTTTGAAAAAAATTAAAGGTTATAAAACAAAAGCGATCAATGTTTTTTTCTTTTAATTGGTCTTTAAAATTGATGGTGAAAAGAGCAATACAATTTCAGATTATTAAAATCTATCAGCTTTCAAATCATTAACTTTAGTCTCTATTCATCTGTAGATTCAATGAACATCATCTTGCTTTGTGTAATAAAAATTAACATAAATGTGTGCTAATTTATGAAATAACTTTTTGCAAAATGATTCCAGAGTTTGAAAAAAATGCAATTAATAGACAAGATGGTCCTTTTCCTTTGCTTATAATGATCTCAACTATCTAGACATTGTCCTTTGTCATTTTCTGTGAACCACAAAGTCTCTGAAAAGAAGCCTATTTTAGCATAACTGCAAAAAGAAAGGAAGAACAATATCTTCTTCAGAATTATTTGTGAAAATTGAGTCCCTAATTTACAAAGATGTATCTTTAGCATTTTCTTGTTCTAGTCATGAGAGGGCATAATTAAACCTACTTAAGGTTTCTATTTTAAGAAATCAAAAGTATCATTGGTAAAGTTCTACAGTAATGGTTTTGTGGCTAAAAATGTAATTCCAATAAAATAGGTAAAAAGGAAATATTTCTAATCTTGTTTCAACAAGTCTCATAACGTAGCTTTTTAATTAAAAGCTTATTTCACCCTAAATAATGAATTTAAAAACTGAAACTAACTACATTCATTCACCAATTTTTTTTTTGAGAGGCCTTTATGTGTCAGACACTGTTTTGGACTCCGGAGATACAGCTATAGGTTTCCTGACTTTAGTCATTCCATTTTGCAAATCATTCAAGTCATTCTGTTTTAATAAACATTTAAGTTCAAAGTTTGGAGCACTTTAAGTTGTGAAGAAAGGATAGATTCCATCTTCTTAATAGAGAAGTTTTATGAGCTTTGAAAGCAGAAATTTTTCTGGCTCAGGGCCTAAGAGAAATTAGATATGATGTGCAAATTAATTAAATCTGAATCCAAAACATAGCTTTAGCATGGGCATTTTTATTTCTACTACTGATTCCTGCTAAAAGATACGTAATCCCTATAAAGCCCATATACATAATTATTCATTCTTTATTACTTGCTTTATTCACTAGAATAATTTGTAGTAGCTTATGGAAAACATGATGAAATTTTGCAACTGAACAAATATTTACTTAGTACTCACTATACCTATAGCACTATGATGGGAGTCATAGGAAGCTCGGGTACAGAGATGTATAAGACTTAGCCATGTCCATTTCATTTATCTGCAAGGCTCTTCTATCTGTCCTAAGACAGCAACAAAATGTAAGAATAGGTCATGTTCAAGTTTAATTGTCAAGAAAGGTGATTAAGACTGTGAGAAGTAAGGCCCTTCTCTGAAGATTAGTGGGCAACAAAATACATGTCCAACCCAAGGCCCATTAAGATGGCAGGCCTTAAGTCAGGGAGAGCTGTTGGGTATACAGGGCTTGGAGTACTTTTCAAGACCCCATAGAGGACAGTGAACACTAAGGAAATGACAAGAAGTTATCCCGAAGCAACTCAGAAGTGAGTTTTCTTTTTTTTTAAGATATAAGAAAACAAAATGGTATAACCAAGGTTTTATAATATTAATAAAATACTGTTTTAAGGACTATGAATTCTCAACAAATAAATGAATATTATTAGCATCTCATTTGAAAATGAGTATATAAAGAATTCATAGATTTTAGTCCTAGATTATTAAATTTAAGAAAACATTTTTGGAAGCTTTATCTTCTGCTGCTCTAAATATTTTATAAAAATTTTAATCAAGTTTTAAACCATATTCCTATTTTACAATGTTTACAGCACATACCTTAGTCAGTGGATTAATAACACCAACAGTAGGACTTGAGTTAAACACTTTGTTGAAGTTAGTTTCTCGATTGACTAATTCCAGCTGATAAAATTTATTATCCTCCTATGAAAAAGAATTACAAACATTTCTTAAACATTTTCTATTGAATATTTAAAAACTTCATTGTATAAATGCCATTTTATTCAAAATTTAATATAAAACCTGAATGAAAATTTATATACCTTATTCAAAGATTTCTAGACCTGTCAGGTCTAGAAATCTTAGAAATCTTAAATTCTGCTGGTGGGTGAGTTTTCAACACATTTCAAACCCTGTGCTCCGGGATTCTTCTCTACCCTTTCATACCTTCTCCCTCCAAGGCTAGAGCTAAATGTTTTATTTGGCCCATCTCTTTTCCAGAGGGCTGACTGTGCATTTTGAGCAGGCTTAACCTGCATTCATGGAGCTGCTCTGTGCATGGCTGAGTTGTTTCCAGACATGAAGATGGCACTATGGTATATCATTATTCTTGAGTACTGGAAAAGTATTTGATCTTGCCTAATCTCCTCTGTGAGACGTCAATGTATTACAGCAATGGTAACCACAGAACAGAGAAAAAGTGAATGGCCCATGCAGAGATAAACCCTTTGCCTTTGGCTTCACCAACAGGTGCTAATTGAACAACCAGACTTCCTATGTGTAGGAAGTAAACACGTAAGTGAATGGATCACTGTGTGTGTGAAAGGCAGGGTTGTGTGCTCTAGGAGAACTAGATTTTCAACCCCCTCCTAGTTACCACTGACCATCATTAATCTCAGCCCATGTGCCTCACAGTCCACAGACTTAGGGTGTAGTGAAAAGAGTGTAGACCATTCCCTGGCTAGAATTGGAAAATCAACAGCTATTTCTACCATAGATGAAACGTAGTAATACATTTGCTAATTTCACATGTAGAATATAAGGTAATTTTTCATGACTCTACTGTTCTCAGATAGAGACAGAGCAAGCTATGATGCCTGTGCTCATGTTCACAAAGCTTGGAAAATTGGGTGGTTATTGGGATGAAGTAGCACATATTCTGTCTTTCCAATGCCTGCTCCTGGGTTCCATCTATGAACCCCAATCAACTACCTGTTGCTTTTTGGCAGGAACTTCTAGTCCCATACAACAGGATGGCTTTCCTAAATGCTAAGAGAAATAAATATGTTAAGGAAAAAGGACTTCAGAAATAAATGCTCTTAGGCTCTCTTTGCATGCTAATGTCCAAAGTTTTCATGAAGAGATCAATGAGTAAACAGAATGATTAGCATTCTATTTCTAGTTTTACTGATTTTTATTTGTTAGTGGCAGTAAAAAGCAATATTTTAATTATTGATCAGGTCATATAATTTTAGAAGACTCTGAAATGTTTTATGAATTTTAAAACATCTGTGTTTTTTTAATTCTTGAGGAATAATGACTTTAATGAAGGCAGTGTATTTATTGTTAAATCTGTATTTTCTTCCCTGATGGACTTTTCAGAGCCGCTAACATCTCAGTGTGCACTGAGACTCTCAAGACAGAGCCTGTAGCTTTTCTTAGGCTAGAACCCTAAGAAAATAGAATCCTTTTTCCATGAAGTATGTCTTTGGATCAGGTTTTAGTGGGACACACTTTAGGAAGTTAACAGGACTAACTGGAAGTGTGCAATGCAGGCTTGTGCATGGATGTGTTGACCGTTCTTTCCCATCCAATTCTAATTCTACATGTACAATACACACACACACACTTCAATAGTATGTTAACTGTACACTGGCAATAACATATTATTAAACATTCAATATGTATTAAAAAGTATTTCTTTTTAAAAATTACTGAAAAAAGACACAATCTCCTTACCATAAAACCAAATTTAAAATTACTTTGTATTTCTTATCCTCATTCATAAACATTTTAATAAACGTTCAATCACAATACATATATTTTGTACTTTCAACTTTTGTTTAGCATTACTTAAAAATATTTTCTCATGTTTTCCCAATCAACAGTCTACAGATTACTAACATGGTTACACCAGAACCCCCTACCCCCCAAACCAAAACAACTTACCATTAGTTTCTTTATGACCTGATCTCTTTCTGTAAGCATGGCTTTTAATTCTCCAATCATCTGTAAATCTTCTGGTTTTGATTCTCTCATTAGATATTTTTCTTCCATCTCTTCTAGTCTAAAAACAAGAAAACCTTTCATTGATGATGCAGACATTCTTTTGCAATGCCTATATTTTTCAAATTGGTTCAGTTGAACACACAAAAATTTAAAATCAAACTTTTTCCGTTAAAACCTGTAAGCATAATGACATGATTGCCTCAAGAGGTAGTGTTATGAAAGGCTCTCCAAGTGCAGATGATGTTATTAAAGGCTTTGCAGATTACTTTTGAAAGAATCCACTCATTTTTAAGTCATTTAAGTGTATATGGGAATGAGGTGAGGTATGCTCTGTAGAAGAAATAATATACTGAATAATACTAACCTAGCAATGCAGGCTTGATGCTGGAAATGTAGGCTTACTATTAGGAGAACTTACCACATATACGATAATGTGGGATGACATAACGTTTGTTAACATATACAAAAAGGACAGAAGATACAGAGGAAAGGGGTACAAAGGACACACACATATGACATCATTCTTTCCTGGTTTATGGGAAATGCAGTTTACAAATTCTGAATATCAGTTAATATACTGAATATATAAACTGGAAAAAAAAAACCAGTTCATTGGATAAAAGAAGAATCATATTTCCTTCTAGGCCTGTTCTGCCCTGAATGAAATGAGAAGGTAATAGAACTAAATGCCACTGAAGACTCTAGAATAGAGGCCATTTTTTATGAGCAGAGGTGCCATGGACCCTGCAGAGTCTAAGAATATAGCACAGGGCAGAATGAAGAGGACGCAAATGGAAACTGCTAGTGTAGTTTGAAAAAAAGCACTCTCGATTTTAGAAAATTCAAATAATTAGAACAATCTTAAAACTTGCTTTCCAAATATGAAGAATAAACTAAGCTCAACAAAATTATGGTTAATGAAGAGTCACAGAAAAATTTATTCAGTCAACAAATATTGAGTAACTTCTAGATGATCTATCCTCTAGGTATCAATGATCCACTCCCACCCTCCAGTTCCAGAGGCATACCAGAATCTGTGCATTTGAGTACTTTTAGTAAATTCCACTAACTCAGCTCAAGCCAAAGACTTGGAGATAACATTTTTGGCTCCCTACCCAGCCCCATGGCTAAAGTTCTAATCTGGGAAGTAGGGAGGTATGAGGGAGAGGAAGTGTGGGGTTAGGGAGTGACTGTCTCAGGATCAGTTGACTTCGTCAGTTCAGTGTGAGGCTAGTTTCATTATCTTCACTTTTGTTCTTCTGTGACAATTCACTGAGCTCACATAAACTAACCTTGCATTTTATCATGATGTGGCATTATATGGGCAAAGTTTTATATTTTATGGGCAACGGTTTTGAAAAGCTTGAGAAACGTGGAAAAAGCATTTGCGTTTCATACCAGAGTAGCCACAAGATGTCACTGGAGTACTTTCTTTATCAGTAAAAACAAGGTACAAGATTTTTGAACTGTTTCCTGCAGCTGAACAAAAATACTTGGTAGTAAATGGTCACTAAAAAACTCAATTTAAAGCCTTATTTAAAACTATGATGTCTTAGAATAATTCTGCATGTTGCTTTTAAGTATGGAAAATTCAGAAAGCATCTTCTTGGGGTGTAAATAAATACATGTACTTCATTTGTAAAGTTAAAAAAAAAAAAACAATAACTATTATGTCTTTTTGTTCCAGTACAATGAGAAGTTAAGGTAAAGTGAGTCTAAAATAGTCAGTTACTATCCCTGAACCACCTTTTTTGCATAATAAAGGTCTCTGAACTTAAATTCCAGTGTGTGTTTTTGTTTAGTTTCAACATTCTTTACCTACAAAATTATTATCAGTTAATCTTCTCCACAAAATACCTTTACAGCACCAAAAATTTTTTTAAAAGATACCTGGATAGTAAAGGGAAAAAAATAATTGATTAAACTGAAGAAACATCCATATAAACACAAATGGGAAAGCATTAAAGGAGAGAACAAGTAATATGATGTAGATTTAACCTGCAAACATATTCCAAGAATTATTAGTCTTTCAAAATCCTGATGGGGGAAGCACACTTCGTCCTCTTCTGATGCCCATTCACGCCAACTCCGGGCAGTCAACATTTTCCCTTTCAGTTGCCCCACTCAACTCTCTAAGCCAGCTGCTTCCCAAAGACTAGGTGTGAACGACTAGTGATACAGGAGACAGTTTAGTTTGTTCTCCTTTAATCTTTCTGACCACAAGGAGAAAGTCTGTTAGGTTCTGTGTATCTTGACTGGTCTTCATAGCATATATGCTTATTACGCTGTTTCACAGCACTCAGGCAGGCCTCAAGCATCAGTGCTAGCCAGGATCTAATAACACTGTTGTATTTTCACAGAAGTCACATTTATATAGTTATGGCTTAACTTCTATTTAGAATAATGGGTGAAATTTTTCAGTAGTGATAATGGTTTTACTGCAGAGTTAAAAATTTAACAGGAAAAGTTGATTAAGTTAAAACGAGTCAATTAAAAATATTAAGACAATAATATCATAGGTAGCCAGAAATGACCAAATTCCCAAAGGCTGTATAGGAAGGATTAAAGCCTGGGAAATAACTGCCTTGAGGGAACCACACAAGTACATACAGACTTTTACTCAAAATACAGATTCCCATTAGAAGTAATACAAAGAGAGGACAGACGGAAGTAGAACATATAAAATTACTAATTAGGGTCACTGCTTGATTCTCCCCAGGCACGCACGCCCTGATTTTTTTTTTTTTTTTGGCTCTGAGAATATATAGGTCAGTGTCTATGGCTCATGGATAACACAAACCAAAAATATGAATGCATAAAAAGCTGTATAAAAAAGTTTCCCAGCTGATAGTCCTTCCACACTTTTAAAATAAATGACAAAAAAAAAATCAGTAAGTTGAGATTTTAGAGCCAAACAACAGTATTATTAGTCACTAATGACTAATTTCTAAAATATGACTAAATTCTAAAATAGTCATATCTATTTTAGAATTTTAATTGTATAAAATGAAAGAACTCTAGTATACTATCTCCTACAGCCTTAAGGTAAAGGAAATATAGTAATTCAAGCAGCTTAACGTCAAACTTCTCTTTCCCATAAATTACAGGCACAGATTCAGACTTGTGACAATAGAACGACTTCATCCTTACCTCACAAGATTATGAAAATAAGCTGTATGGCAACTTAAAAATCAAATAACAACAACAAAAAACTATCAGGGTATTATAGATTTAAAAAACTCAAGCAACTTTTAAGGAATAAGTAATTCTGGTGTGGTGGAGAGCTTCTTTTTAATCAGGTATTACTGACCTACTTAAAGTCCAAGTACAGAAACTCAAATGTTTCCCCCAATAAGAAATTACCTTTTGGCTTCAGTACAGTGAGAAGTTAAGGTAAAATAACCCTAAACAATAATAATCTCTGAACCAAATACCTTTTTTGCATAATAAAGATCTGCCACGACTCCAAGTTCTGTGTATATTTACATTTAGCTTAAAGTTCTTTAAAACAGCCCATTCTCATTTGTTTCTAAAACAAAAACCACGACATATTTCTTAGATACAATGTTTTTACTAAGATACTATACCACTCAAGAAAATAAAACAATTTCTGTAGCATATCTGAAAACCTAAGTAGACTTTAATACCCAGCACTAGAGGATTTCTAGCAATAATTCCGTAAGAGACACAGAACTCTTACCACCATTTCAACGATGTTTAGAGGGTACGGTCCCTCCTTTAAACTTTTGTCCCCATTTCATTTCCCTGGAGTCCAACAAGGTTTGGGGCAGGGACAGAAGCAAGAAATGTCCAGCTGCTCCAGAGGCCCGTCAGCTGCAGGCTTCAGGTGGCAGGCTGACCCGTGCCCCTCCAGTCCCTCCACCATACCCACTGCCAAGAATCCACAGGGCTTTGCCGATTGTGAAGTTTTAAAGTCAGCATGCAGTTGATTAGGAACTTCAGTAGGGTACCCTTAGTTCTCTGAAACAGGCTGAGAGTAGTTCAAAAGTTGTTCTCCCCAGTTCCTTAAACTGGAATGGACCCTCCCTGCTTTCCATCTGTTTAAATCCAAACCATTCAGCAGATCCCAGCAGGCTGCCTCTGAGGATATGCGCCAGAAATATCCACCTGTCTAAAACTGTGCTTTTCAATATGGAGGCCACTAGCCCATATGTGGCTATTTACATTTAACTTAATTAAAATTAAATGAAGTTAAAAATTCAGTTCCTTGGTTGCGCCAGCCACTGTTCAAGTGCTCAACAGCCTCTGTGGCTAGCGGCTACTATACCGGACGGAGCAGATACAGCACATTTTTGTTATTACAGAAAAATCTACTAGACATTGCTAGCCTAAATACAGTTGTATATGTGTTTGTTTTTAACTAAATGAGTAGATACCTAAGACTAGAGATTAATTACATAATGACAGCAGGTGAAGAAAGAAATATGGTCAGTTAGCATAGACCTAGTTGAAGTAGAAAACAAATGGTAGATATAGAAAAACAGATAAAATATTTGACTTATAAGTCACACTAATCCTTTGATTAAAAATGAATATTAAAATACTAAATTATCTTCTATCTACTGAAAGTTCATAATGCGCAAAACTATAAAAAACGGAATAAAGTAAAAACAAAGATATAACCCTTACTCTGTAACGTAACATTCCTAAGGAGACCGGACACACGGACAGACAGAGGTTATTCTTTCTGTGAGCATGTTTTCTCAGAGTATAAAGAGGGCGATACCAGGATTTTAGCCTCTGCCTGATAAACAACACTGTGGTCACTGGGGTTCACTGTAACTCATCTCTGCAAAATGCCTGAGATTATGAGCTTTTCGACACGGCATGTGTGCAAGCTCTTACTGCAGCCCACAAGATTTAAAAATTACCCCCAATACCTGCAAACACCCAGAATCACTGCGACTGGGGAAATGACCTCATGAGTCTCTTTACCATTTCAAGGGTAACTTTATGAAGTGGTAAATATTATAGGGAATCCTCAAAGATTTATTTGTGAAATATTCATTGAGTGCCTACTGATGTGAAAATTCTGTATGTGTCCATTAGAAAGAACACCTCACCTCAGAGGCCTCTGAAGTAAATGCCAGTGACTGGGGGTCTGTTTTCTGTTTCAGCTGAAGTGAATGTGGGCATATGTGGTACAAATTTAACAAGACTTACTGGGAGGCTTAGCTGGTTAAATGGATGAGATGCAAGATGATTTTTAGATTGGAGGAAGGTAATAGGTAGGAATGACATAGAAGCTTATTCTAGACTGTAGAGGATAACACAGGAGACTCTTAGAAGGAAACTGTGAGCGTCAGTGTGGCTGACACAAAGGTAGCAGACAGGGAATACGGGTGACTGTGGGATGAGGCAGGAGACGGCACGCTGGAGCTAAGAGTTTAAGTTTGACTTTGGCACTGAGGGTAATGGGATTAAGTCACTATTTTGACTTTATTGAAGTATATGGAGATATTTATATTTTTTTATGAAGACTTTTTAATTGATTGTAAGAGGAGAGACTGAAAGTGAATAAACCATTGCAGCAGCTTAGAGTAAATTATTTCTGAGATAACTTAAACTGGACCACAGTTTAGGCCACAGAGATGGAGTGAATGCCAGGTGCATTAGCTATAGAAGTTTATAAGTAAGTGTGTAGGAAAGGGAGGGGCTATTAAATATTTTTTAAAACATAAAGCAATAATTAGAACTTTGGGTTTTAATGATATTGGAGCTACTATAAATGAGTACTAACTTTGTGATGTTTTACATTTATTGATTTTTAAAATCATAAAACAATCAAATGCTTGTTATAGGAATTCAAACAAGGTGTAAGTAGAGTATATAAAATAAAAAGGAAGTTTTTGCTCTTCTCCATCTCCAATACCTCCTAATCCAGTCCATAGATGGAATCACTACCATTAAAGTTTGTATTTGTTTAAGATCTTTTGATACTTTTGTAAAATATGTATTATTAGTGTATATATAGGATCATAATAACCCCATTGGTCACAATATGCTCTTTTTACTTAACATTACATAATGGGTATCTTTTGAGTTTTCACCATGGCATGATAGGTTCATGATCCTGAGGGACAGTCTTTGGACAAATATTATCCTAGTAGAACCACAGCAGTAGCAGCTCATAAAACATAATTGTTCAACTGCCTTCTTGTAATTAAAGAATACATCATATTGCAGTTACCATCTGTAAATACAGCACTTAAGTTTTCTTTTTAAAGTATCATTTAATTAGATTCAAAAGACTAGCTAATCTGAGGTTAGACACAGTGCTCCTCAGTTTATTGTCCACACATGAATTTTCTTTAATATAATGCGACTTACGACACTTGTAAAGCTGCATTTATTTCCTTGAGTAGCTCGTTAGTCTTATTAAAATCTGCCCGCATGATATTTTTCTCTCTGAGGTGGTCTGCTGTCATGACATCCAGCTCTTTTTCATGTCTCTTGTTTAAATCTTGTTCATGCAACCTGTTTAATTTATTTTTAGTTAAGAAAACGTTATTCTGAAGTCGAGCTTTCAAAACTTTCTATATTCTAACAGATTTGAAATGGTTTTAGGTATAATATACAGAAAATTAGTGGAAACAGCCTAAAGTAAAGTACTTACTTTGCTCTAATCTTCTAGCTTGTTAAAGTTGTCTCCTTTAATGCTTTTTAAAATAACATTTTTAAAAGATTTTAGTTAATTACATACAATTTCCAAAGTTAGTGAATGTATATACATCTTTCAAAATATAAACATTTCTTCTACATCCAAATTATAACATAGTCAACAAATAAAGTAAAAAGTGGTCCTCAATATCTTACTAGAAGGCTATCTAGTCATAAAAATAGGCATGTATTGCTAAATACCATTGCAACAGTCTTTCAGGTAACACTGCAAATTCCTTCTGTGGTGACTGAAGGCATACCTCATCTGTTGGTTGGATTCACTTCTTATTCTGAGAATTTCTTTTCCCTTAAGTTCCAATTCTTTGGTTAGGGCATTTATATTTTCATGAAGGTGCTGTACTTCCTTATCCAAGTCTGAGATGTGATGCTCTCTGTGCCTTACTTCATCTTGTAGATCTGTTATTCTACTCATGTGCTCCTTACTCTGAAA
Source organism: Orcinus orca (assembly GCF_937001465.1). Classification (NCBI taxonomy): domain Eukaryota; kingdom Metazoa; phylum Chordata; class Mammalia; order Artiodactyla; family Delphinidae; genus Orcinus; species Orcinus orca. Next base: position 41,201,642 of record NC_064570.1, on the reverse strand, counting down.
AATACAAATAGTTCTTAAAAGTTTTCTGCATATTTACTTTCTGTGTTTAAGGGAAAGAAAATGACATACTGGAATGTCAAACGTAAATCTGACATTGCTTCAAAAGCAAACTGCTGAAATAAGGGAACCTCGAGGCCTCCTCTATTTTCATAATCAATATACAAGAAGTGTTTATATGGATGCCACAGGGCCACAGGGGACCCAAAAGACCATATAAGCACATCTCCCTCATTTTACTGTTGAAGAAACCAATACCCAAGAGATGATTTGTCCAAGGATGATCTATAATCAATGGCAGAGCCGATATTAGAATACAGGGCTCTTAAGTATTCAATAAGTTACATGGTCTTGCAGTAAAATGCTGCTGCCATCATCCTTTAATTTAAAAGGACCTGCATCTATGGAGGCCATCCCAGTATATACACATCCCATTGCTTAGAAGACTTTGTCTGCTTCATGCCGGTCTAGTAGTTATCCTGTCTGACAGATAAGCTCCCTTCCATTTTCCTACAAGTCACTGTTTTCTGCAAATTCTGCAGGCCTAGACATTGTCAATTTCAGCAGCAGCCTAGTTGGAGAGAATATAAGTTCCCTCCATGGTTATAAGGTGGCTCATTTAAAACTTTCTAGTAATGAAGAAAAATTTGAGCTGATCATTTAACGTATTTGAAGACTAACAAAGTGAAAGTCATAAGTAATAAACTAATAAACAGGGAATAGCCTTCATTGTACTATGACTAGAAATCCATTCATCCAGACATACATTCAGGATCACAAACCATCTAATTAAAGAGTGTACACTTGGCTAATGAGCAAAATTTAAAAAGTGTGAATAGTAGCTGTGCTAGTGAGATGGACATATAAATTATCTTTTTTTCCTAAGGACCTGCTACTTCGATAGCTGTGCTGATATGGCTGTTTAAATTAACTGAAATTAATTAAATAAATTAGTAAAATTTAATTAAAAATTCAGGTCCTTGGTCACACTAGACATATTTGGCTTGTGACTATCATGGTGGATAGCACAGATATAGAAGAGGTCCCTCATCATGGAAAGTTCTACTGGACAGACACTGCTGTTTTACAGTATTCTGTTTTCACTCTGTATTATTTACATTTCATTGTTCACTCAAGATGCAAATAAAATTCAAAATATTCAATTAAAAGGTCATAAAATAAACTGACCATTATACTAAAGCTGAATTACCTAACTCCCTTTAAAAATAAAACTCTTTAATATAGATAGTAAATAATTACTAGTGAAAATATTAGTTATTACAAAATAATTTTCAGAAAATTGTGAACATTCAAATCTATTCGCATTTATTTAAGACATCACAGAACAGAATGTTCTTCACCTGTCTTCTGCTGAGATCTATGCTTCTCTCTAATTCCATTTTAGCAGCGGCCAATTCTTGATGATGATGATGCCGTAACACATCAATTTCAGCTGCATGTTGATGGTTTAGTTCTGAGCGTAAAGAAGCTGGAATCCAAGGAAAAAAAGATTTCGTGTCTTTTTAAAATATTAGTATTTTAGATAAACATCATAAAAGAGTATTACTTTTTAAAATTAGGACACATATTCCCATTAAAATATCACAGGATTGTCTATGCCTCTTAAAATACTACATACTATCATAAAATATAAATTTAGAGGTCATCTGGCTTTGAAGAGGGTAAGAAAATTTTCAGCTGCTCAAATGGATCAAGGTTTTCTATATATGTTTTCAGTTTGCAAGTAAGGTGCTAATGGAGAGGAAATTTTTAACTCTTCTCACTCACTAGTAGAATAACACATTTTAGGGTTGAATGGTACTATAACATATATTTAGGAGGCAACTTCCCACACACATAAGACTTCTTCCATGATATCCCTCAAAGATGTTAAGCACTGTCTGGTGATTGTTCTTAGTGATTTCGAAGTCATTATTTTTATCTGAATTTGAGATTATTTCATACAATCCACACTTACTGAATGCCAGGTACTATACTATGGGAGAATAAAATACGACCCTGTTCTTATAATTGCACAGGCTAGAGGGAAGAGCATCAAGGAATTAGGTGGGATATCAGAGATGAACATTATAATGAAATACAGTGTTTCAGTTATAATGAAAGCAGGGTGGTGTAAGAACCCAGATTTCCTAGGAGAGGGAAACTGGGGATGCTGTCAACAAAGGAATTGTCACAGTAACACAGTCTAAAAGACTGAGCTGGGGTTCTCCAAGTGGAGAAAGATAAAAGCATTCAGGAAGAAGGAGTAACATATGCAAAAGCAGAAAGAACCCGCTCTGTCAGACAAGCTATAAGAAGTTTGGTATGGCAGGCACCCACAGAGCAAGTGGTCATACTGGAAAGAAAACGGAGCCCAGCCTGAGAAAGTTTTAGTACAAAATGATTTTCACTCCATGTTTACATTCATGGTCCTCAAACTAAGGATGTGTGTGGCAGTGTGCCTGAGGGACTTTTAGAGTACACATGATCATCTTCCAAAACATGAATTTTACATTTTTGGAAAAGCCACTGTTTTTAATGTTAACACTGAATATATGAGTAAAATACAAGTTACAAATTTCAAAGCTGAAACATGAGACTTCAAAGAAATGCTGTGCTTGTAGCAAGTCAACTTAGGCTCCTCCCAAGACCCTCATGTAGAGCATAAATTCAGTTTCCCCTGCTGTTAAGGGCTGCTTCAGTGGAAAAATTGACAGGACCTGGTGAAGGATATGAGGAATCACTGAAGGATTTAAAGTGGGGAAGTCACATGGTGAGATTTGAGTCTTGCAAAAATTAACCCAACTGGGGCTTCCCTGGTGGCGCAGTGGTTGAGAGTCCGCATGCCGATGCTGGGCCCGTGGGCCGTGGCCGCTAAGCCTGCGCATCCAGAGCCTGTGCTCCACGACAGGAGAGGCCGCAGCAGTGAGAGGCCCGCGTACCACAAAAAAAAAAAAAAAAAAAAAAAAATTAACCCAACTGGAGTTTGGAGAATGGACTGTGGGAAGGAAGGTCAGCAAGAAGGTTGCGGTAATAATCCAGGTGAGAAATGATACGACCCTGAATTAAGGGTGGCGAAAGGATGAAAGAAGAGGAAATAGATACAGAGAATATTTAAGAGGAGGGAATACACGACATGCAAGCAAAAGAAAAAAGGTTGAATGCATCTCCCAGATTCGTGGTTTTGGCAACTCAGTAAACAGTGATATCATAAATTCAAGTGGGAGGTATGGGAATGGAAATATATTTTAGACCTGAGGGAGATGGTGAGCTAATATTTTAAAACAGAGTGTGAGTTAGAATATCTAACAGTGTAATAAGCAGTAAATAATATAAATCTAATTCACAAGGAAAGCAGATTGGTCTAGAAATACATATTTGGAGTCACAAGCACAACAGATGGCCATTGAAGCCACAGATGTGTGTGTAGAAATAGAAACAATACAATTGGAAAAGAAGATACACAAATGGCAAAAGAGCACATGGAAGAATGTTCAACACCATTAGCCACTAGGGAAATGCAAAGTAAAATTCACAATGAGATATCACTACACTCCTACCAGAATGGCTAAAATAACAAAATAATGACAACATCAAATGCTGGTGAGGATGTGAAGAAACTGGATCATTCATACATTGCTGGTGGGGATGTAAAATGGAATAACCACTCTGGAAAACAGTGGCAGTTTCTTAAAAAACTAAACACACCATTATCACATGACCCAGCAACTCAACTCCTGGGCATTTATCCCAAAGAAATAAAAACTTAAATTTGCACACAACTGAAAACACACAGATGTCCTTCAGTAGGTAAAGGACAACAAATATGGTAGGCCAATACCATGGAGTACTACTTAGCAATAAAAAGGGACAAACTATTGATACATGCAACAACCTGCATGAATCTCCAGAGAATTATGCTGAGTGAAAAAAGCCAATCTCAAAAGGCTACGTATCGTACAATTCCATTCACAACATTCTTAAAATGACAACATTATAGAAATGGAGATGAGATTAATGGTGGGCGCAGGGAGTGAAGTACATGTGGCTATAAACGGGCAGCAGGGATACCATGGTGATGGGAATGTTCTGTGTCTTGACAGTATCAATGTCAACACCCTGGCTGTGACATGCACTTTAGTTTTGAAAATGTTACCATGGAAGGAAACTGGGTAAGAAGTTCAGACGATCTCTCTGTGCTATTTCTTATAATCTCATGTGCATCTACAACTATCTCAAAATAAAAAGTTTAAGAAACCACAAAAAGTCTTTTGTCTACAAAGACAAATGTATTTAAATCATGTTTCAGTGGATACAAGTTCCAACACTTCGCCCATTTTTACCTCTCCTCGGGAAGAGGAGAGGACTATAACGACTTGGCCTAGAACTCCCAGCAATAGTAGAGAAGATGAATTGGGTCAACTGGTTTTCCCTTTGAGGCCCCAAATATTCAGAACACTTTGGTCTTCTTTTCTCAATTCTTACTTGGAAAAGAGTGTGCCACTGAGGTGTGACAAAAGACGTCAAAAACACTAGGAGAATTTGGAAAAAAACACAAACAGAAGGAAAATGAGATGACAGGAATAAAAAGTCATCGAATGACACTAAAAAACAAACAAAAAATCCTTTAAATACATACTCAGTTTTTCTTCCAAACTCAATTGATCTCCTATAAAAACTATAGTGATTTTAATACCTCAAAGATAAAAGTCCATTTAATAAAAATTCTGGAAAATATCCAAAGAGTCAGACCTAGACATGACTTTTCTCATTAAAACAAAATCCTTAAAAAAACCCAATATGATGATCTAGTCTAAAGACATGCGGCTCCATCCTTATCTATTCCCTTCAGTCACTGGATAGTGGGAAACCTGAATGTTCTGACTCCGTTTAGTCCCTTAATGACAAATGGAAGCACCATTGGGTGTTGCTTACACAGCCAGGAGAACGTTGAGAGGACCTCAATTTACTGTTTGTGTTCTATCCATTCTACTCTGCCATACTTGCTCCTTCACCCAGTAGCTTCAAATAAAATATGAACAACACTTAGATGTTCATTTTGATGTTTCAAAAATTAAGAATAAAACTTTGTGATTTCTTGTTGAATTTTAAGTTAGAAGGATGTAAAAATAAATATGACAGGATTATAATCTTTTCCAAATACCAAGCATAGCCTTTCCTTCATCTTCTAATTCAAACCGAAGCGTCTGAAGTTCCTGTTCCATTTCTGTCCGGAAGCCCTCCATTGACTCTCTGTGTGCATCTTTTAATGATTGAAGCTCTGCAGAATGTTTCTGTTGTAAATGATTTTCAAGAGCCTAGAATAAGAGAAACATATTCAAATTATTATGCTAGAATATAGGGAAGGAAATGGAAACAAAATAGAAAAATTACTAAAACTCAGTTATTATTCAAGGAAAACAAGTCTTTTTAATTCATTTTCATGAAAATTAGATATAAATGATCATCATTAGAAAATAAATTAGTAGGTTCACTTCAGTAGAATAATCATCATGAAATCAGGTTGAGTCAATATACAGTGTTCGAATTGGGATACAGACCCTTTACCGAAGGCAGTTTTCAAATAAAGCTGTTTTCTGAAGCTGCTAAGGGACATAAACCACCTAAAATGAATGAATACTTCCTCTGTGTGCAGACTTAGACTTAGGAAAGAGGTGGGGGAGGGCAGATCAGAAAAGATCTTCTGATCAGGAGAAGAGAGATGAGGGCTTTTCCTACTCCAACCTTAACAAAATTTTTGTAGCTATTTTCTGTAGTCATTCTTTGCTCCTGCATTTGTGAACAGAAGCAAAAGCTAGAGGAGGCAGCTGGAAAAGTGAACTAAAGCCCTTCATATGATTAATTTTAAAAGCCTAGCCAGAGAGAACACACTACACGTGGCCAAGACGAAGAGAAGATATATGGTCACAAGAGAAAAAAAACAGAGCTCAGGGTACTTCAAGTTTAGAGTGAACTGTAGCACTCAGCCAGGAAGGGTTTTCCTTACTATAATCTATAACATGAAAGGTTTCTGAGAAAGATACCACATTCTAACTAGGGCTGTGTTTCTTCAACCACTACTCTAAAATGCTGCTTTTAAAAATATTTGACTACTTATGTCCTTTCTGAAACGTACAGCGTAAGTTCCTTTGGATACAGGTAAAAATAAAGGACTTCTTGTAGAGACAACATGACGCAGGTAAGCTTGGCTACCTAATGACAGACAATAAAACTGCCAGTTCCGATTTCTTTTGAAAAATGATTACAATTTTGAAAAGACTGAATGTGTAAAATTAAAGCACTGATGTGAAAGCTTACAAGTTATCACAGTTCACAAATGGAATCCAATGAATAGATTATTTAGTTAATGCGAACAGGTCGAATTTTTAACCAAAGGAACTTCCTTGATTTTCTGGACAAGATCAATAGACTACAACTTATTGTACAGGCAAATGAGTTGTTTTTAAAAGAATATGACTTTTTTGTTTTAACAATCTTTAAATAACATACCATTTCTTAAAATAGTATCTATACCCAAATAATAACTGTAATAACTATACATGGTGAAAATTAGTTAGTAACACTTTTTCTATCAAATCTTTATCTTTATCCATAAGGTCCCTAGAAGAAATTGAAAAATACAGTGTTAAGAAGTGAACTAAACCAAAATTAATCACACTAAGGCTATGTCAAACTAACATTTTAACACAGAACTAAATAATGGATATGGGGCAATTCTGGCATATAATTAAACAAATAATGTATCTTTTTAAGTATTTTTTTTAGTGATTTATTTGTATCACTACTTTTCATATAGCTGTTAGGGCTGTATATAGGGAACTATACTATTTTAAAATGTCTCCCATTTCGATTCATTGTGACTTCTGTGCATAAGAAAAAGTATGAGGGACAAAAATGTGAGATTAAAAAATATAAATTCCTTGGGTACATGTGTCTTTTGTAGATCCAGACTGAAAGAGAAAAATTAAAAATTTGATGAAAGACTATTGTAAGTTCAAGATAGTATTAAGTGATTACAGTGGTTACAACTAAATTTATTTCATCACTGCTAACATATGACAAGCCAGACGGTATACTAGTTTCATCATGAACTTGGCAATATCATGGGAAACAGAAATAAAATTTGTCTGCTATAGGGTATAATTAGTGTCTGTGTTTAATTACTGTGACCCCCTACAAGAAGTCATAGCCTAGAAAACACAAATAAAGCAATATATAATTTTTTGGAGCAAAAAATGAACTCTTTAAAATTAGAAGGCTAACAATTATTAGGCTGTTGATTACATTTGAACTTATGTCACTTTAAACTTACTCTTTGTTCCTTTTCCTTTTCTTCTTCCATAGTTTGAAATGCAAGGACATGTGCTTCTTGTAAAGATTTATGTCTTTGTTGATGCTGTTCCTCTAATTCTTCAAGCTCTTGTGTAAGTCGTTGTCGTTCTTGTGTAAACTGGACTTGCAGTTGCTGCAAAGAGGTCTGAGACTGGGAAAGCTGCATCTCCAGATTGTGTTTCAGCAAGGAAATCTATGCCACAGAATGGTACACAAAGAAGAATAAATACAAGGCATGTTTCACATATTGCCTATCTAAGGAAAAAAACATTTCAGAGATACTAACAAGAGCAAAATAATTGCCTTAACAAAATATCCACTTAAAATGTTTTATAATATATCACAGATAACTAATCTTTAGGTATTACCACTTTTATTGTTTTCAGTGATTATCCTAAAAATAGACTGTTTTAGTGGTATTAAGCTTGTAGACTCTCTAAAGAACACTGCAGCCCACATTTTAAAAATACAACAAATACCTGTGCTGCACTGCAACAAAAATTCATGATGTGAAACAAAAACAAAGATGCTAACGTATTTACTAGGTTATGGTCACTTTACGGAATCACACTATCTAGTATGAGAAGTTAAACTGCTTATTTTTGAGGCAGCAAAGTTGAGTAGTTAGGACTGTGGGCTCTGAGTTAAAATTGTAGCTCTGCCACTTGTCACTGTCAATACCTCACCAGGCTGTGTCAGAGGGGAGAGTGTTACTACACACAGTTCACTCAGAATGGCCCCTGCAACGTAGTAAGTGCTCAATGAAAGCTAGCTAAGATTATTTGAGGATTAAAAAACTACACTTTAAAAGATTAGTTTATAATTTAGAATTCTTATATTAAAAAAGGTTTTTATTTTTGAATTTTGATTTAATTCAAAGGATTTCAAACTTTCAAGCTTTTTAAAAATCACAAACCCCTCACAATCCTCCAGTTACAGCCTTCTAATAATGACAGGTGCTTTTCATTCACTATGGAAAACTGATTTGTCCCTCCTTTTGAAAACAGACAAATCACCCTTAATATGTCCACATTGCTTCTATGTGTTTTAAAATACTTAAATTTAAGTCCATTTTAAAGACTAAAAGCACAAAATACATGCATCTGTATGTGTGTGTGTGTGTGTTCATTTACACATTTGTTGAAACCAAATTTTTATTTGATTTATTTCTCTTCTAATATACAGGAAACTATAAACTTGAAACTAGATAATCATATTCTAGATGTCTGAGGCTAAGGGGAACTTAAGGGAACCAGATAAAAAGGTGTCAAATGTGTTCCATTAAATAACTTAAGATACTGTGTTTATACACAAGTAAAACCGTTTCTGTGGCCAAGAAAGCTAATGGAAAGAGAACTTTAAAGTGAGTTTTTGTAAATGAGAAAAGACTTTCTTTCGATTGATGGAAGGCAGATATAGTCTGCCTCACATGTCTCACCAAGGAAGGTACCTGGGAAAGAAAGAGAAAGGGTGGAGAATCGCCAGAGATGCAAAATAAGAAAGAAAAGAAAGAAGGAACTGGAAGACAGGAGAGGTCAGAGGTCAGCGGCTGGAAACAGTCACAGACTGTAGTGAGCTTAGGGTGGATAACAGCTGTCTGGAAGGGTTTTGAGCAAAGTTATACATCAGGGTTAGTTGTAAAGGTTAGCACGTGCCTTTGTGTAAAGGGTCAAGCACCGGTGAGAAATGATACAACTGACATATGTTCAATCTGTTTTGGTTTTTTTTTTGTTTTTTTTTGCGGTATGTGGGCCTCTCACTGTTGTGGCCTCTCCCATTGCGGAGCACAGGCTCCGGATGCGCAGGCTCAGCGGCCATGGCTCACGGGCCCAGCCGCTCCGCGGCATGTGGCATCTTCCCGGACCAGGGCACGAACCTGTGTCCCCTGCATCGGCAGGCGGACTCTCAACCACTGCGCCACCAGGGAAGCCCTGTTCAGTCTGTTTTAACATATTTCCAAAGAAGTAAGTTTACCTATTGAAAGTTATATGAATTCTACTTATTAATTTCTACATAAGCCTAAGATTTCAGAGGTTATTACATATGTTTGGAGTCACGGTGAACTGCAACACTCTGACCCCAGGCAATGCAACTCCCTACACCTCTAAATGGCAGTGGCACTCATGATTTACAGCCCAAATAAACCCTGCAAGTGTGAAAACTGCAGGAGAAAGCAACAGCTAAGCCTTATTTGTGGAGAAGGAGGACCAAAACAAATTATACTATGTGATTTCTTACCATTTTATGCAAAGAAAATCAGGCTGAAATGAATATTAAACACAATCCAGAAAGAAAAAACAAATCATAAAAGGGTAAAAGACAATAAAAATGTTTGTGAACCCTGATGTGTAAAGTGACAGAGCCATTTTCTTCCCAGCTAGGTGGTTCTTGAAATAGAGAAGGCACCTAGCCACTCTCTTCCCAAGCTCAACCCTAGTCCCAGACCCAGCACAGGGACCCACATGACTACCTTGTCTCTGGTGACAACTTGTTAGAACACATATGAGAACATTAGGAAAAGACTACTGTTACATGTAGAATAATGACTCATATTGTCAAAGCTGTTATCTGGCCACTGGCCACGTGAGGACTAATCTACCCAGTGAATGAACTGCTCACCAGGCCATCCGGCCTGGTACGCATCTGTCTCCACTCAAAGAAAACGGGCATGATTTTCTGATGTGTACACAGGCACTATATGGGCTAGCAGTGGCCCTGGATTCTGTCCTCCAATGAAGTGTGCACTCAGGTTAATAAGAAGCCAATCAGTTCACAGCAGTGTAGCTTATTTTCTGAAATACCTACTTCAAAAGTTCACTGTGTCAAAAAGAGCTCCCACATGTTAATTTGACTAACACTTGAACCATTTAAGGATGAAATTTATCAAGAATTATAACATATTATGAAGTACCACAGTAATATAACAGTTATACATTTAAAATCTAAGCACACTTTCCAACCTCTCAAGCTTAAATAAAATACACTTAAATATTTTATATCATAATATACTTTACCTTGAAAGAACTCCAAAGTAATATTTTTCATTTTAGGATATATGATTAATCTTTATTATCTATACTCAAGAAAACATAAAGTATATGCAAAAAGACATTATCATGCAATTTAGTGTTCAAGTATACTTAGTTTATATATTTTATATTCTTAATTTTGAAAGCACACCAAAATAATATTAAGGCTATCTAAAAATCTTTGGATTCATGCTCAAGACAGTAACATGAATTATAAAAGCAGGAAGCCTTTATCATGCAATGCAGCATCAAAACTTACTTATTTTGTTCTTTTTACAAATTAATAAATTAGTAGATTGCATCATATTGTCAGCCTTTATTCAGCATGAAAATTACATGGCACTTTAAAGACAGAAATGAGCAAAGCAACATAAAATGAACTAATGTTTTATAGCTATAACTTAAAACAGCAGAGTTTAGTCTATGGAAATACAAATAATATAAAATTTCATTAATTCAAAATAAAAGAGAACGGTAGATTTTGCATTAAATACTTTTGGTAACCTTGATCAATACTTTTATTACAGTATTATAGAAAGGCATGTGTTGAATAAATGAGAAGAAGTAGTTACTTCAAATTATATTTTCAAATTATGAAGCATATGGTACTAGTTTCTACACATTTGTTATAATTTTAAATCTTAAGGCTTTTTATTTTGCTGATCTTAAATAAACCAAAGAGAATATTTATTTCAGTAAAAATTTTAATCCTAATTAAAAAATTCTAACCACAGCAGTTTAGATATGAATTATATAATATATTCTACTGATCAAGGAGGTATCAGATACTTTCAAACAATTTTAAAAGCCAAACTTTGCTGATAGTGATTGCTACCTTCTGATCTCTACCATTTAAAATACTATTTTTTTGAAAATAAAGTGTTGTAAAAATTTCAAAAAGACAAAACTAAAAACATATGGATACATTTTTCTGAAGAAGGGAAAGCTTTACCTACTTCCTACAAGGCAGTTTCACAAAGATTCTGTACCTCTACAACGGTGCCTGCAGAAATCCCTCAAAATAGAAACTGAAACATCAAATCTGAGGTAGTGGATATGATAGGATGTCAACATGAGATATGTCATTAATTATGTACATCCTACATTTCTCATGCACTGTTGGGTTTTTTTCCCCCCTTTAAAAAAAATCACTCTTATTACAGAAATGAAAGAATACAGAAAGTATACAAATAGTTTATCCTCGAAACAAAGCATTTCTTGAGATAGTAAATGTAATCTGTGGTTCTCAAACCTGGCTGTATATCAGAATTATCTCTGTAGATGTTAATAAATGTACTTGCCCAGGCCCTGATCCCTGGATATTCTGATTAAATAGGTCTGGAATTGAGCCCAGGCTACCTAATATATTTTTATTCCTAACTAAGTAATAAGTGTTCATTGTGAAAAATAATTTTTTTAAATAAAGTAGTTTATAAAATGAAAGTGAAAGTCTCCTTCCTTCCCTTTTCCTTGCCAAATTCCAATCCCTAAGGGTAACCAGTTTTACCACTTTGTTATCTCCCCAGACTCTTACGACTTATTTCTCTTTTGATATAATTTCCTGTTTTGCTTTTTTTTTTTTTTACTACATTGTGTGTAAACGGGTGGATGCTTTCCACCATGTAGAGAGTACAGCTGCCATGACATGACAAAATATTGGCTATGTCTTACACACAAAAGTTACTTGGGGTCCCCAGGGCACACCTCAAGAGACCAGTGCTTAATGTCCAAGGTAGCTGGAACAGAGACCCATGGGGCTGCTGATTGGGACAGACATTCCCTATGTCTTACACAGAGAAAGAAACACTACTTCATTTGTGAAACCATGAGGGAGGGTGTCCAGACCTGCAGGTGTTGCTATGTGATGGAGTGGCTTTTCAAACACTCAAGTCTATGTAGCTCCCTTCAAGATGCGTATACTCATGGATTTACTCAATGACGGTCAATGATTTCTCCATTAGGGAGGCCAACAAGTTTGGTTTTAGAGGTTTGTTTTTCCTTGCACGGTGACACTTCTAGGGTACATAACCCATGACATGTAGGCATGCCCCATTCTTTCCAATGACTACATATAATGCGAATGGCAGGCACTGTTTCTTGCCTCCCCAAGTGCCCATCTCCCCCTTTTCCTTTCTTCCCAGTTAGCTGAACTCTTGAGTTTGTTCACGGACTAAATGGAAATCCCTATCTTCAAGGTGGTACGCCCCTCTCCCAGCACCAAGGAGTGAATTGTGACTGGGATAAGAAAGTCACGGTAATCTAACTCTAAGGTCATATCACTCTGTTTTAGTTAATAAGCTCAAAGGAAGTATGTGGGGAACTTGGGGGGGGGAGGGGAAAGACTTTATTTCCTGATAAAAGTAAAAAATGCTTAAGGAGAGTCTCTTGCATTAGCACAGTTGTTCAAGAACATGACAGCTGGAGCTGTAGCAGCCATGTTGCAACTATGACATGACAAACTTGAGGTCCAAAAGTTAACACATTGAGCATGGCAAAGCAGAAGTACAGAAAGTACCTGAGCACTTAATTATCTTGACAGCTTGAGCCACTGTCACCTGGGTATTCTGCTGCTTATAGCCAAATGTATCCTAATAGACATCATTCCAAAGTATAAATACACTATAATTACTTTAATTCTTACTGATGGAAATTCAGATCATCTCATCTGGTTTTGCTATTATAAACACTGCACCAAACCCCCCCCCCCGCAAAAAACCACAAATGGTCTAAATGCACACACATATGAGTCTATCAGAAAGCTGTACATAACTCTCTTTTAGTTTCATAGATGACTTTAACGCACAGTCACAGTCAAGAACCACTGCCCCAGAATTCATAAAATGAAAGACTCTGGCTGGTTCTCTAATGATAATCTTAAAGCAATGTCTAGAGAAGTCTTTGAAGCCCTGGCCTTTTACTTGTCCTCTGTTCTCCGTTCATTTTATGAGATCAAGGAGGAAAACAAAATATTCTCCTCAAGTAGTATTACCTATGGTTTTTTCTTCCTGTAGTTTTGATCAATTTATCAAGATATTGGCGAACTGTTTATCTTGTGCTTCTGTGTGTTTTTGAAGAAGGCTGTTCCATAAATCATGATTTTTCAAAAATGATTTGCTTTTTAGGGTAGAGGTTTTGTGTGAGAGGGTTCATTCATTTTTGTGAAAACAAGAAAATTTGTAAGAAAAAGCAATTTGAAAAATAGGATGTGTAAATATAATTTCGCTTTTCAGTAAGTTATAGGTATGGAGTTGTGTTGAGCCAGAACACTTATTAATTTTGACAAGAAAGGCCAACACAAATTACTAGAAAGTCTAAACCACGTGATATTAATATTCAGTGCAATACTTTCAAATATATGAAGCAATATTAAAAACTGCTACCACAGGCTTAGTAGAGGACAGTAAGGCTAATTTACTACGTCAACAACTTACATAAATGCTCATGTAAAATGTTTGAAGGTGTCTGAATATTTTAATTCTTTCTATGCTTTTTCCTTTTTTAACCTCTAATTTGCTATTTTTGGAGAGTCTAGCTAAGAAAAGTAAACTTAAGCTTCTGGAATTATGACCATCCTGAAAAATTCTGAATTGTTCATAATTTTTTTGGTATTTTCTAAGACCTATAAACTGAGTTGATTAAGAACCACAGTAATGCCTAATTAATGTCCTCAAGATATTTCTGGAATATGTTTCTAATTATCCTCTCATTCTTAGTTGAAAAAAATTATAAAGCTTTTATAAAGAACAGAGGAATCAACAATCACTTGTTTAGAACAAGACAGCATATAGTGGGAAACTTCTTCCATGGAAGGCTGGCTGAGGACGGTGTGTGGAGCGGGTGGGTAGATCTCACCCTGCTGAATGACACTGACAAGGTCACATCTTGTTCGGTTGATGACTGAGTGATGAGTTCATCCTCAATGACTACGATGTTACAAAAGAGAATTAATGAATGGGGATGTCAGTGTGTTACAAACCCCTTTTACTTATTTTGTAGGAGATGAGTCAACGCATTCTCATTTCAATTACTAATAGATTCAACTTCAGTAAGGCGGTTTTTATTTTAATGAACACCTTTTCATTTATAACTATTTAGGAAGAAGTGACTATGTCGTTGCAAGTATTCTGAATTACAATTCAACTAATTTTTGACAATACTCATATCTTATTTGGGTTTGTATTTCTATCCCAATTAGCACATATGTCAAAAAGTCTGGATTAATATAGCAATCATGCCCAAATTCTTACTATGTTCTATGTGACTGTTTAAAAAAATTTCTAAATGTAGCCTTATTTCACCAACATTGAGATAAATATCTTTATTGCTTACTTTAAAATATATTAAAGAAGCTGGCTTTAAATGTATTCATGTATTTCTAATTTTTACATAGACAGTAAAGTTGAATCTAAAGAGTAGATAAAATTTTTCTTGCACAGTAGAAAGAAATTAGAAAGGTATGAGAACATAAGTTTTGAAGTTATCAAAATTTCACAGGCTATCTCTAGACTCAAGACCTGGTTCCTCTAGGTCAGGAATTGGCACATTACAGTCTGTTTCTGTAGATTAACGGATTCATTCACATATTGCCTATGGCTGCTTTCACACAGTAGCAGAATCCCGTAGCTGCCACAGAAGCTGCATGACCCACAGAGCCAGAAATATTTACCGTCTGGCCCTTGGCAGAAGAGGCTGGCTGACCTCTGCCCTAGGATAGCAAGAAAAATATTCAAAGATGCTTACTTAGCTCTCTGTTAACTTATTTTAAAAAAACAAGTTGGGTACGGGTTTGATGTGAAAATAAATCTCATTTTCTCTCTTCACGTGTAAAGAAAAAAAATTTTAATGTGTTTAAATGGAATATAACTTTGAAGCTTAATTTCTGCACATTTTAGTGTACATAAGTAGAAGAATAGCTTTGCCAATTCTTAGGAAAGGGATTTACTCCATTTGCTTTAAATCTTTTAGTAATTTTAAAATGTAAAATATGTTCTAAATCTATGAACCTGCACAACTATCTAACACTCTATCTAAGAAGTCAATTGATGCTACTTTTTCAAAAAATAAACTAGTTTAACAAAAGAAGAAATACATTTATTTCCATTTTTATGAGAGGCAACAACTTAATAGTTTTTCAAAAATATTACTATATCTTTCAAAGTAAACATTAAAATAATGAAGTTTACGTGTGAGAGGTAAAATCTTGCTTGGCTTTAAAATAAAATACATGCTTATCAATACAATGTGGTAGATGTATGCACATACACAGATGCATGCCTGAAAGTTAGAAGCTTTTGTTACCCATATACAAAACATATCTTACCGAATGCCAAAAAGTGTATTTTTTAAAATCATAAGTTAAAGCTTTAAAGCGGTCATGATGTTTATGCAAAACCAAAAGTGCAACATGCCCTTATGTACAAATTGTAAGTGCCGCTCACTTACATTGTTGATAGATTTATGCAAAGCTTCACCCAGAGAGTGCCTCTATGAAAAAGATCACAGGAATAAAGGGAAACATTCAGAAATCAACTAAGTGAAAGAAAGAAGAATAAAAAGGGAGAGTAACATACAGAACATTAATTACAATATGCTCAAGAAAAAAATAAGTTGAAAACAGTTCTGAAAAAGAAATCAGACGAAAAGAAATTTACAGCATAGAGTCTAAATTATTTATAGTCGCTTAGAACAGTGTCTGATGCTTGTGGGCTGGCAGACTTACCTATGCAAGAGACCAAAGGCTAGTACAAGTAAACCAGAGGTCAGTTTAAAAGATAATGGTTACTGAAGCACCTAGAAGGAATATTACTGTTCTAAATGCCTCCCAGAAATCTGCAATATAATGCTTCAAAGCATTTCACTCAGCATTGGAGTAGGTTTTAGAAGGATTTCTCTTATGAGAAATGAGCAGATGAGAACTGAAACACTAACTTGATTGACTACATAATTTGGGGGCCAGAAATAAATATGGATAATCATTGAAAATGTAAAGATTTGATAATAATCAGGTTTTATACTCAGGGGAAAGGAAGAAGAGATGCCTTCATATCTTTTCAACCCTATTCTCTAGGATATATTTGGTAAAATTATGTATGATCTAGGTTCATTTTTAAGAAGTTCACTGGAATTCTGAGTGACAAACCATTGGAAAAACACACACTCTCCCTCCCCCAAATGTGGGGAAAATGTGATTTCATTTTCAATTGCCTCACTTTTGTGCCTTCCAAGGATACAAAATAGTATTTTAAATTTATATTATTAATATAACTAGAAAAGTTCCTATAAAATGGTTTTTACTTTGGACACTAATCAAATTTTCAGACAACACATAATTTTCTTTTTTTCCTCATAATGTGAATATCCCTTGGTGTGTCATAAACTAAAGCTAGCTTTTATTTGGTAAACAATTTTTTACCAATAAATTAAGACTAATACAAAATATAGTTTAGGATATAGTTCACAGAGTTGAAAAAATAAGCTGAGAAAAATGATTAACTTTCTATTTGATTACACCATAACTTCTTAAACGCTCATACTTTTAAATAAATTAGTTTGTTAATTTTATTTTTTTTTCTTTATGCGTTCTCATACTCATAATATGCTTTATATACTAATGAGACACAACTTCTCCAGACCTCACAAAACTTATGAAAATCTGAGGGAGTTTTAGTTGTAGTTTTTTACCTCTGTATTCTCTGAATTGATGCTCCAGCATTAGAAGTTAATGTAAAATGTACGCCATTTACTTATGAAGTAGATTTTTTCACTCTTTAAGGTATCATCAGACAAAAATATATGTTATTTAGGATTCCTGAACTAACTGATGAATTAGACCAATATGAAAGATCAGAGGTTCTTCTGTAGGAATGCTAGATTTTAGATTTTATTTGAGAGTATATTTGAACATTTGGAATCTAAACTCATATGGTCACTAACTCTGTCAACATACTGTTGGCAGGCCATGGAAATATCCAAACCAAAGGCATGGTCGCTAAGCTGTGCCCTGGGGTGACTTACACCATAGACCTGGCAACAGCAATTAGAAAAGGCACAACAGTGGTGCTGGGTCACAGTACCCTTATTGATGAGTACATAAACGAAGTAAGATTTATTCTTTTGTTTAAAAATTTTTTATTAGAGTACTATTATATTCCAGGAAGTACAGAGTGATATAGAGAACTGAATAAGATAGTAAAACAAACATACACAAAAAATAAGAAAAAGTTCATGGTAAATATTATGACAAAAAAAGGTTGATGTGACAGGAAACGACTAGAGGTGATACTGGGTTGATGGTAAGAAAAGATCTTTTGAAAAACGTGACATTTAAAATGGCATGATTCGATTTACATCATAAAAGATTACTTCAAGTTTGTGGAAAAAAGTGAAATTGGGGAGGCTAGATAGAAGGCTGTTATATGGTGTCTTGGACTAGTGTTTTCTAAGGCAGGTGGAAGCAGGTGGCGCTGGGAGGTGGAATAAACAGGATTGACATTTACATGAGATAAAGAAAAGAGGGAAAGCAAGGACGACTCCTCATCCTTTGAGCAAAAAGCAGTGCCAAGAAGCAAAGATGATGGGATGGAGATTGAGAATCAATACTTTTGAGTCAGACATGCTGAGCCTGAGATGCCTATTAGACAACCAAGTGACTGAATTTAGGTGACGATATCAAGGCTGGAGATTTAACTTTGGAAGTCACTGACATACAGATGGTGTTTAAACCACAAAACTGGATGAGATCCCCCAAGTAAATGTTTGCTTGAAAGAATATCGGATGTACTAAAAATCTGTATGCAAAAATATTATTTGGCAATATTCTATATAAGCAAGATCCGTGCTAATAAAAATCAATGCCCTATATAATAGTCAATTTGTTTTAAAGCATCTTAAGCTACTTGTTAGTTTTTGAGATGAGTGAAAAGGGCCTCAAGAGGTCCTCTTCAGCTCACTGAGAGCACTTGGATACTTCAGCATAGAAGGCTTACTAATGTGTTTCAGCATTTCTAGTCTTGAAGGACGAATATAATAAGACTTTCAGCTAAGTGAGGAAGAAAACTGAAAATAACTAAAAATTGCTGCACTTAATTAGAAATTTACAGCTTTGTACCTAAGAAACTATGCTCTTAGGAGTAATCTCATTGTTTTAAACCTCAGTTTATTCATTTAGAAAATAGCACAAGGATTTTTACATGTTTGTAGTTTGCAAACATACTGGTATATAACTATTGAAATCCACTGAATTACAAGCTTTTAGAGGACCCTGCCTTGTTCATATTTTGTATCCAAAATGCCAGACTTGGTACCTGGCAAAGAGTAAGTGGTCAATAAATGTTTACTAAAAAACTAAATGAATGACATGGACTTTTATTATTGAGTTAGTTCTTACTACTCTCTACCTTTTCCCCTTCCCCACAGTAACATAAGCAGTAATGAGAAACTTCTAGATAACGAAAAAGAAATTATTTAGAAAAAATATGTATATCTTGCATAAATCCTGTTGACAAAAGCCAACAGAATGTAAGACTTAGAAATGTAGCCCTTTAGAGAAATGAACTAATGAGTATAGTAAATATTTGTTCAGAAAATATTAATCTGATCAGACTGCCAAGAGGGAAGCAACATACACTGAATGGCACCTATCTTGCCCTGCTCTATTTTGTTCTCCATACTGCAGTCACAGTTTTGAAATTTCAATATTTGAATGCGTCACGCTCCTGATTAAAACCTTTCAGTAGCTCCTCATTGCCCTTTAAAGTCTCAACAAGGCAAACAAGATCCGACCCTGCCTACCTCTACCCCCTTCCTAGCTCTCTATTCCCCAAAACAAAGGTATTTGGGGGCAGGCTGAGGGCCTCTGCACGTACTTCCCCCTCTCCCCAGATTGCTGTTCTCCTTCCCCTCTTGGCCTGACTATTGCTTCTCTTTCAGGTCTCAGGTAAAGGATCCCCCACTCAGAGAAGGCTTCCCCAAGTTCCCAGACTATGGTAGGTCCTCATGGTACATACACTTGTGTCCCATGGTTGTAATGAATTAATGTGTCACACTGTTATTTCTATTTGCCTTCTTTTCTAGATTATAAGCAGTGAGAAGGCAGAGATCATTACAACCCCATCACTGGTCTGACACAGTGCATGGCATATCAGAAGCACTGAATTTTTGACATATGTCAAAATGTCATCAAATGCCAATATATAGAATAAAATTTTCATTACTAACAAAAGAAATGTCATTTGTTAAATTTCCAAATTCCTTGAAGCAATATCTACACTAATCTTATGTTGCAATTCAAGTAAAATATGTTAGATCTTAATAAAATGTTCCAAAATTAAATATTTAATATACAATACTGTAATTTCTTAAATTATGTAAAGCTTTTTCTAATATTAATTTCAAATATACTAATATCTAGAGAAAAGCAACCAATAAACCTAAGATTAGAAGTAGGAATCACAACTTTAATAATTCTCCTGAAGCAAAAAATAGAAGAAAAAGTCATGAACAACTGTTTAATGTTTTAACTAAATTAGTAATAACTGGCTTTTAAATGAAATTAAGGTAGAGAAAAGCTAATATGTTAGGTAATCTTAACACTTCTCAGAGACTACGTCTTTAAATAACTTTATAATCATACATCCATTAAACGCCTTCATATCCAAAATATTTTAATTCTTTTTAGTATCTTGCCATAGGAAATAGAGATAGATTACATTGATTTATTACTACAATGCCACCTAGAAGTTTTTAAGTATTTCTCAGGTGTGTTCTGGGCCCTAGTACCCCGAAGGCACAAACTGTTCTGCATTTCATCACAGTCCTACTATAGTATTTTGCAGAACAGATACACACACACACACACACACACACACACACACACACACACACACTCAGTACACATTAAAACTACCCAGTATTTTAACATCTCTTTTAAAGTTAGGTATAGATATCATAGTTTCATCTCTTCACTCTCTTCTCCTAAAGATGTCAATATAAAAACTGGATAGACTTAAATTTGCAAAAGGGAGTTTTGGGCAGGGAAAAGAAAATTAAATATTTTTAGATTTGCAAATTAATTCAGAAAGCAATTTAGTACTATTTATTTTAGAAGAAAAAAAGCAGAAAAATAACATAGGTCTGATAAAAGAGGATATAACATAGTTGAAGTAAGAATGTCATTAATTTTTTTGACTGAAGAAAAATTTTAAACTTCCATATTTACTAAGGAAAACATTGCAAATTAACTTTGAATCCAGGAACTGAAGTAGGAAGAATGACGTATAATGGATGTTGGTTGGTTTTTGGTAGACCTTAATTCCATTCCACATTTTCTGAGAAAGCAAAACTGAGCCATGCCTGCTATTCCCACTCTCTGTTCCAGCTGGCTTTTCTCTTTTCTCCATGGTATTTCCCTTCGTCTTCCTGCTTCTTCTTCCTTTGACTTCCCTCTTCCTTACCCAAGTTCTCTCTTTTCCCAGGGTTCAGGCTGGATCTCTGATGCTTCTTTTACATAGTTCCTGCCCTCCTAATTTCTTGGGAGAGGATTCTGAACCTTCAGGGTCAGCTTCACTGATCTCCTGGCACTGCTTAGGGCTTCTGTCAAGGTCATGGTTCGAATTAGCTGAGAAGAGATGATTATTCCAAGTCCTTTTCTATTCCTTCTACCTCAGAATCTGCTTGCAGCTCTTCTTCCATTAAAAGATAGTACTGTTACTCATTTAAAATGGGCATAAAACTGATGAAAATATAATCTTTTTTCAATAGACAGAAATATGATTTCTAAAGAGAGAGAATTCCTTTCTTCCTAACATAAAACTTCTTAAAGAGTTAAGAGAGAGAGCCAGCAGAATGAGTCCTGAGCTTATAGTGCCAAATTTACTCAAAATTTTGCGTTCTAAATAGTCTAGTCCAGTGCTAATAGAATTATAATTCAGAGCCACATATGTAATTTTAACTTTTTAGTAGCCATATTAAAAAGAAAGTAAAATTATTTTTAGGCATATATGTAACCCAATATATCCCAAACACTAGCATCTCAACATGAAATTATATAAAAAGTACTAGTGAGACATTCCATATTCTCTTTTTATACTAAAATTTTGAAACCCGGTATAAATTTTACACTGACATCTGAAATTGGATGAAGTTCATTTCAAGTGCTGCACAGTCACAGGTGGCCTGTCACTACCATTTTAGACAGCACTAAAATGCAGAAAGTGGTCTGCAACAGCCTTAAGAAACTGGCTTTTCAGTCACTCTTGATCAAGAGCATTGATTTTAATGCTCTGTTTCTTATTCATGTCATTGTTCTTTCCTACTGAGTGTGACAAATGCCAAAATACCCTGGGATTGTAGAATCAATGCGTCTAAAACCACACTCACCACCTCAGCCCCCTTCAGTGAAGTGGTTTGTCGTGACCTCCCTGTCTCAGACGATGGTCTTCTTTTCGTTATCCTGGTTTCAAATCCTGGGTCAGTTTTAACATTTCCTTCTCCTTTACCAAAGTATTCCATCAAATTATATGATTTGTTCCTTTACAGTTTCTCTGGTAATTCTCAGTGAAATAAACTTAACTCAGGTGCTATTTGGGTAGAATTATTTGTACTTCATATATGTGACAACTTCCTCTTTGGATGCCGTGCCTCAGTTTTTCCTTATTCAGCAACTACTGAGGGCTTACTACATGCCAGGCACAGTTTAAACTGCCGGGGATGCAGCAGTGAACAGTACAGATAAAGATCCAGCTCTCATGGAACTGCATTCTAATAGGGAAGGGAATCAATATGATGCTATGTGGTAACAAATGTTCTGAAGAAACACAAAGCAGAATAAGAAGACAGAGAGTGACAGCGGGTGCTATTTAAAGTGGTCAAGGAAGATCTTTTTGAGGAGTTAAGATCTGAGCAGAGAATTGAACAAATTGAGGAACAAGCCATGTAGATCTGGGGAAAGAGGATTCCGTTTGGAGGGACTGGCAGATGCAGAGGCCCTGAGATGGATTAAGCTTGGTGTGTGTGGTCCAGAAACTCCAAGTAGTCCAGTATGACTGTAAAAAAGGAAGGGAGAAAGTGGCAGAAGATGACACTGGCAATGCAGCCAGAGGCCAAATCACAAGGTCCGAATCACGAGGCTACTGCAGGCCATGATAAGAGTGTGGAGTGTGTTCTAAACGCGACGCGAAGCCACTGGTGGATTTGAAGCAGAAGAATAACTTCATCCAACTTAATTTTTTTTTTTTTTTTTTTTTTTTGCGGTACGCGGGCCTCTCACTGTTGTGGCCTCTCCCGTTGCGGAGCACAGGCTCCGAACGCGCAGGCTCAGCGGCCATGGCTCACGGGCCCAGCCGCTCGGCGGCATGTGGGATCTTCCCAGACCGGGGCACGAACCCGTGTCCCCTGCATCGGCAGGCGGACTCCCAACCACTGCGCCACCAGGGAAGCCCCAACGTAAAATTTTAAGAGCACCACTTTGGCCGGCTGGAAAGCAATTTGTAGGTAGGTAAGAGGAGAAGCAGGGAGACCAAATGTAGGTTCCAGGTGCAGTGCAGAAGAGAACTGCAAATGGCTTGGCCTGGGCTGGTAGTGCAGGAAGTGGTGAGACACGGGCAGATCCGCGCTTACTTACTCTGAAGGTAGAGAGCAGGAAGTGCTGACAGGCTGGCTGTTTGGTGTGAAAGAGGAGGCTGAGCAGTGAGGAACGGCAGGGGTCTAAGGAGGGGCGGGCTGCCTTAGGCTGGCATGGCAGAGGGGTGCATGGCACGCATTCAAGAGGTCTGCTTCAGACACTTCAACTTAGGGATTTATATCGAGATGTCTCCATTTCATCCTCACTTCAACATCACAGCCATATTAAGCTGTCTAACGTAAAAATTTCAGCATGTTATTCCTCTGTCCACAAACCTTTGATAGAATCTCACAGCTTATTGCGTGAACTTTGAACTCCCAAGCCTAGAAGTCAAAGTTTTTCACAATGATCTCTCTCCCCAACTGTCCTCTTATTTTTCTGTATTTCTCACAATGCCTGGGAAATAAGAGTATATTCAATTAAATGTTTGGTAAATGAATAAAAATATTTGTGTTCATCCTTCACCTTATTCAAGAGTCACACTAAAGCTGACCTCCTCAATGAACTCTTTCCCAATCGCACTGGTTATACTACTCCTTCTCTACTCTTTTCTCCTACCCAGCAGTATGTTGGTAAATGTTTAACAGCTCTCTGAAAAACAAAGCCCTCAGCTGTAGCATGTGCTGTATCTGTGATGTAAACACTCCCACCATGGATGACTGCAAGCCACCACCATGATGACCGCAAGCCACCACCGTGATGACCCTGAATATGAAGCTGAGAAGGTATGTGCATGACAAGCTTGGTGAGCTGGTAGAGCTGCTGCACCATTGCTCCTACAGTACGAACTGTCCAGACCACTTATAAAGTCACTTACTACACAGTGACTTTTACTGTAGGTATCTGTATACAAATCTTTCCCCTATTACACTGTAAATATGTGGAGAGTAAAAACTGTGTCATATACATCACTAAAACCAGCTAAATGACCTTGGGGCCGCAAAGTTCAAAATGGAAAGTCACACATGAACTACAAAATTCCATAATTTTATGCCTGAATGATCCGTGTGTCTCTCAAATTTCTCAGTCCACTGATCTGAATGAGGGCATTAGAATATGAAGTCATATTGGTTCCAAAATTAAATCTGCCTTGAAAAAGGTGAAATAAAGAAATAAATGATGACAGTTTAGGATCACAAATAGAAAATACGATCACAGGGGAATCTATATAATCGCTTTGCTTTAGACTGAGTTGAAAAATAACAATGTAGTTCTTTTACTTTCAAGGAATTCAAATGTACGCTCTGATCAGCCCAGGAAGCATAATTAGTTTTGCACTAAAGTGTAATCATTGAATAGAAAAAAAGAACACAATGAACTATTAAAAGAAAACTAAAAGATATAAAATTAGGCTCTGATTGGTCCGCCTGCCGATGCAGGGGACACGGGTTCGTGCCCCGGTCCGGGAAGATACCACATGCCGCGGAGCAGCTGGGCCCGTGAGCCATGGCTGCTGAGCCTGCGCGTCCAGAGCCTGTGCTCTGCAGCGGGAGAGGCCACAGCAGTAAGAGGCCCGCGTACAGCAAAAAAAAAAAAAAAAAAAAAAAGGCTCTGATTGGAGCACAGAATGAAAATAATAGCTTTTGGAACTTTTCATAAAGTAAAAAACATCTGATTAAAGAAAAGTGAAATTCTTATGCTTTTCTATGCCCATTTTTCTGATACGTAGGCTATGAGGGTTAGTTTAAATCAAATTTAACTCTCAAGAGTTTAAATTCATGTGAAAGACAAATTCTTCTTTGCTCTAAGTAGGATGATATACTAAGGCACAGAAGTTAGACTTGTGTTCAGTTCACTCAGAAATAATTAAAATACATGAAAATGCAGATCTTCTCATACCTTTCATAACATACGCTTCTGCCTAGGCCCTGGCTGTTTCCCATTCTATTCTCTCCTCTTACTTCCTTAATGTCACGAACCCCAAGCCACGTCTGTTTTCCCTAAGTGCGGAGGGGTGCAGGCTGTGCTGGGTGAATAGAGTGGAGTGGCTGTAGAGCTCAGGGTCGGGGGTGGAAGGTTTGAGGAGCTGGGCTGAGCAGGAGTCAGGCAAGTGGAAAGTGGTGGAGCAGGTGTCAGAGCACAGCCTCTAGGAAACTATCAGAAAGAATCAAGAGAACAAGATCCAAAGGGCCAGGAAGGGTCTTCTTTCCAAAACAAAGTTCCATTAAAAAATTGCTGGGTTGCTAGAACCGCTGTCATCTCATACGTCTACAAAGAGTGAAACCTCTAACATAATACCCACTTTCACTTTAACGTGAAATCCTTTGTTTAGTTGTTTTCTTAACTTTCCTCAGGTAGACAATCCTGGATGCAACAGCTATTTTCCAGCTTATCTACGGTAATGTGTGTGGCCTACATATTTTAGAAGTGGCGAGAAAGGAAGATACTGTAATTTTGGAAATGGCCTGATGGCCTGAAGCAGCACAGAACAGTTTTACCTTTGGAGGCAATTAATTCTTGGTTATCTTGATATTTATGGTTAATCTGCTTTGAAAACTGATTAAAAAATTATTTCTATCAAGCTAGTAAAAATTGGAGCCACATGTAATAAAGTATTTTATGATGCACAGACCTCGAACAAGATGCAAAGCATTATGTCCTCTCGGGAATGAACAATGTAGACTAGGTATCAAAAAAAAAAAAAAAAAAGACAAGACAAGAAAAGAATATCAGAGAAGCATGGATGAAATCTGACAATTTAATATAAGGAGAGTAAATGAATAATGAATAAAATAATTTGATAGAAAACAGGTGGGAGAAGTGGTGGGCCCTCTTTACATTGCCAAATCTAGCCAGAAAATATCTATGTCAATACTTCCTGATTGAAAAACAAGGAGGACTTTTAAGGATGTTTTCCATTTTTATCATGTAGTTGAATTATATGATAAAATTAAATCTTCCAAAGTACAGAACATCATAGAGGAGTAGTACCACTCTACCCAGTAAAACTTGTCCTAGATCCCGAAGTAGAAATGTAATGTAAGTATACAGAAGGTAACTAATAAGCAACGCTAACATGCTGACCAACTTCTAATGAGAGTTGTTGTTTTCCTATTTTTGTTTCAAAGGTTTCAGATTTATTTATTCACAAAAGCTCATAAATATTCATGTAGGTATACTCCCTTTCCAGAGTAACATTATAAGTTATTATGAAATACCAGTCACAAATTGGCAGGCTCAAAGTACTCTTGAAGGACACTGCACGTATGTACCTATGTAATAAATAATCTAACAAAAGTCTTGCCCTGTTTATTTTGAAATCCATCATGATCACAATAGAAAGATAATAGTGGATTTCTGGCACTAAATTGCTGAGCTGCTTCTTGTCCAAGTTCTGCACTTGCTTATCAAGTGGTGACTCATGCAGTCAGTCCTATTTAATTACTGGCTTTGCAGGAGACTGTTAAGAATTCATAAATTTAGAAGTTGTGTAAATGAGTGAAAATGTGCAAATTCTTTTAATTATAGTTATAAATGTTCTGGAAATAACAAGCCTGACATAAGAAGATAGATTTAGAAAACCACCTTTCATTTATGTCATTTTAAAGCATAAGAGGCAACTTCCTGTTGGTGAGAAAGTAAATTACTCACTTCTGGTAAGTTTAGGAAATCAGAATAACATCTAATAAATTTTACCTTCCACTGCCCAAATGATATCTAGTGGCTTGGAAAAAGATGTTATACTTTCAAAAAATAGAAGTTTTCCATTTAAAATCTTTAATGCATTCATTTCAAATATTAAACCAAAAAACTGTAAGTGCTTCTCAGTATTTAGGACTGCAGATGTAACATAATTATTTAGCACACGGTTTCATAAGTTCATGTCTCCTTGATTTTATACATTTAAAAAATTAAGTTTGCCCTATGAAAAATGACAAAATACAGTGAATTAACATACAATGTTTTATATTTCTGTAGCTAGAGAATGTCAAGGAAAATGAACCTCCATAATCTACAGACTATTAATTACCTGGTTTAAGAGATCTTCTACTTTTTTCTGCCATGAGTCCCTGGCTGCATTTTTCTCTCGCTCTTTCAACTGCAAAAGTTGAGACATCGCTGACTTTTTATCCTCTTCATGTTGAAGCCTTAACTCTTCGCGAAGCTTAGAACACTCTTGTCTAAAATAGAACAAATGCACTTAATTTGTGAAGAGAATTATTCCTCTCAATAACTGCAGTATAGTTGCTTGCAGGTTTTCTAAGCATTTAATTAATCCTCCTCAAAAGCCAACTCAGAATAAGAGGTGATTATTTCATAGCTAAGGACCATAAAGTAAATTGGTAACTTATCCAAGATCATTTATTTATCAAATTATTAACAGCAGAATAGGTACTAGAGCAATAAGTCCTCTGACTTCAGGTGAGTACTCTTCCTATGTTATAGTCCAGGAAATGAAATAAAAAGTAATCTATATTTAAGCAGAAAAAGAGAATTCCAATTTCTCTGCAATTAATCATGGGAAAAATTCATTAAAAATGCTGCTACTACAGCTTCAACAACGAGACAATATAAGCCATATGACAGAAAACCATTTTCTGCACGTCTGTATAGGTAAGATTACATTACTGAGTAAAGAATGTACCTAAGGTTTTCAGTCCATTTTATCTCTAAGTCATGGGCCATTTTGTCCACTCTCAGTTTCTCCTCTTCTTTCATGGCAGCAAGTGTTTCTTCATGCTGTTGCCTTTCTTGTTCTAGCTCACTCTGAAGAATAAAAACTTTTCAATGAAGACTAGTCTTCAAAAGCAAAGTCACTGTTGCTTATTTCAAATAACAGAGTGCTTGCATTATAACTTTTAAATTCTACAGCACAGTAATTGATAGTGCTATCTATGACAATTACTTGAGATTTTCTGACAATAAAATCACGGTACCCATTTAATATTTTAAATGTCCTTGTGCAAACTATATTTTATTAAGGCTTAAAGTTTGCAAATTATTTTAATAGTTTAAAGTCAGCATTAAATGAATAATCTTAACTAAATTTTCCATATCATAGGTATCTAAGAATTCCGTTATCTTCACCTGTACACACATTACCTAGGCAGATACGCTGTTAAAATTCATTCCCATTCATATCAAAAGTATGCTATCTACAAAGCTTAAGCATTACCGTTGTATCTCACTGACGTGATTAAAATAATCATGAGAAATTTAGGCTTCTATTTTCATCCTGTAACTTCAAACCAGTGGTTCATGGGTTTAGTGTTATTATGATATATATGAAATCTCTGTAGAGTAGCATAAATCAAGTGGTTTTCTGGAGCCTGGGGCTGGATATGACCTGTTTGGACAACACTGGCAACCATCGATCCCTGCCTGCAGCAGTGTAGCTGCTCTTAGGGTACAATGGAAAAGGAAGAGATGATGGTCCATCCTTCTGTTAACACAATGACCCTTTCTGGATCACCCACTTGCCAGGAGCACATTGCAGCATTGTTGAGGGGCATATCCAGATTGATGGGAAAGTAGCAAGTCAGTGCTGAAATTGTTGACCTGGCTAGTAAGCAGTAAGTACTGAAACCTGAAGTCAGCCATCTTAGCCAACTGTCATTTCACTAAGTACTCTGCCTCTAAGAATTATTTTTTTCCACCAAAGACAGTGTT
Organism: Orcinus orca; assembly: GCF_937001465.1. Lineage (NCBI taxonomy): Eukaryota > Metazoa > Chordata > Mammalia > Artiodactyla > Delphinidae > Orcinus > Orcinus orca. The sequence continues at coordinate 41,173,034 of NC_064570.1, read as the reverse complement.
GAATGGAGTAGAATTTCTCAAAGAGTATTTCTTTTACTGAATGCAAAGCACTTTATTAGACATTATTGGGGTGGGAAAAGAAGAAAACACTTGCTCTTAAGAAGCTTACTCAAAGTTATGGTAAACTGTGATGCAGCACCTATATTTGCTCAATTAAATTTGTCCAGCAGAACAGAAAATGAACAGTTGATAAGGTTTTGCTTAAGTTTTTTATTATGTTCTACTATTTGATAGAAGAACAATGTAAATATGAGCTAGGAACTTAAAAGAAATGAAACTGAATCCAATTCTAAGCTAAAAAAATAAAATTTGAAGGCAGCATTTACTGAGTGCTTACTATCTTGCTAAGCACTGTGCTGTAATGGTTTACCTCAGTCAGTTATGACAACAGCAGTGTGACGTGCATTCTCATCATCCCCCGTCTCTCCTGCATTGTGTGGATGAAGAAATTAAGACTGAGAAAAAGTAACTTGCCCAAAGTTACACACTAAGTGACAGAGGGAGAATTCACACCCAACCAATCTGAGTTCAGAGCGCACGCCTTAAACCATCTCTCTGAAAGAAAAAATGATAAATCTCTAGCTACTGTCCCCCTAGTTGTATGGTTCATTTCTCTACCTTCTAATGCAGTCTAAATATTTGCTCTGCTTCATGACCCTGAAGAGGAAAGACAAATCTTTTCCAAAATCTGTAGGTCACAGAGAATCACTTAGTTGCTATGCACGAGAGTTCAACTCTTACCAGTAAAAGAACTGTGCGTACTAACTGTAAACGGATTGAACTGTGTTTCCAAAAAGATATGTAGAAGTCCTAACACCCCAGTTCCTCAGAACGTGATGCTATTTGGAAACAGGGTCAGTGAAGATGTAATTAGGTAAGATGGGGCCACGCTGAAATAGGGTAAGCCCGTAATCCAGTATGACTGGTGTCCTTACAAGAAGATGTGAGGACACAGGAAAAATGCCATGCAAAGACAGAGAAAAGATTGAAGTTGTGCTGCCACAAGCCAAGGAATGCCTGGGGCTACCAGGAGCTGGAAGAGACAAGGAAGGATCCTCCCTTAGAGGTTTAAAAGGGATAATGGCCCTGGTAACACCTTGATTTTGAACTTTCAATCTTCAGAACTCTGAGAGAATAAATTTCTGTTGTTTTAAGCCACCTTGTTTGTAGTACTTTGTTACGGCAGTCCTAGGAAACTAATAATAATTATATATAAATGTGATATTTGTAATAAACTTTAAGCAAAGTAAATTATATTTTTACCTCGCTGATATTTAGATTATAACAGGATAATGACATTACCTCAGCATTTAATAGAGCATCCTCAGTCTCCTTCAGCCTGCCTTTAGTCAAGTCCAACTCATTTTGAAGTCTTTCCTGGGAGTCTTGAAGACTAGCAATGAGTCCCTCTGCAGAGCCAAGACCTTGTTCACTTTTGCTTACCATTTCTTGGAGGTGGCCAATCTGCAAGTAAATACAGTACTTTTAATACACCTCAGTGTAATCGACTAGCAAACAGTCACGTTTGTTTTCTTGAAGTCTTTTCTTTAGATGTAATTTTACTGATGGATCTTTCTTGATGAATTTGGAAGAAGCACTCAACCATGATAGTCTTCATTTGTTGTTTTTTGAAAAGACCTCTATATTTATGATTTCCCTTTGTCACGGCAACCATGTAAATACATGGATACCTCAAGCTCCTGTGAATTCCTGGTTCTATCATATAATCAAATACCTATAAAAAAGAATTGAAGATAAAGATCATACCCAAGATTGAGAAAAAAGGATCTTTTAGACAAAAATATTTTTTAAACTGCTCTCTAAAATTGAATCACTTATATTTCATTTGAGCCCTGTTCTCCATCTATTTATAAAAGTGACAGATTTAGGTCAATATTGATAAACTGGTAAATGTAGCTTAAATTAGGATATGTTGTGATCGCTATGTTTCCATAAAAAATGTGTGTCTTGAAATTGTTAAGAGTTGAATTCACACACTCTTGAAATTAGGAGCTAGTAGACAATTTGTTGATTAAGCAGACCTCAAGTAATGAGAACTATTATAAAATCAGTAAATGAAATACTTTCAATTATCTAAGAAAATATTACGAAGTAAAAATCTCATTTTTATAAAACAGCTAAGCTTATCAAAACTCTACAGAAATGACAACTGGTAATTAAAAAATAATACCTGAGTATTTCTCACTGTAAATACAGACATCACAAAGAAAACTGAAAATCCTTCTTTAATCCCCTCTCTGACCCAAAATCCCCTGCCCCCAACTTCCTGTCTCCTTTCCATGCAGATATATGCACATGCTGAACAATTCCAGTGATGGTAGCATTTTATCTTGTTAGTATCTTTAAAGAGATGCCAACCTCATAAAATGAGCTGGGAGCTGCCATTTTTTTCTGGGCTCTGAAATATTTTCATAGCTAAGATTTACTTGTTTTTTGAAAATTTAGTATAATTCATCCATTAAAATCCTCTGGGTCTAGTGCCTCTCTAGATACATGTTGGACTATTTAGTTTCTTTCATGGCTATAATTGGTTTGGCCAGGTTGTTCAACTACTTTGAGTCATTTTAGAAATTTAAATTCTCATAGGAAGACATCAGTTTTCCTTAAATTTCAAAATTAACTAGCATATTTGTAAATAATATTCATTTACAATGCTGTAAAATTTTCTCTGTCACTGTATTTATGTCACATTTCCCTAGTCTACATAGATTACTTGTATCTTCTCTACTTTTTGTGTTGGTCTGGCTTGCAGAATGTGTTCTGCAGCAGTGAATGAATGAATGGAAGAAAAGTGACTGTTAACAGAGTTAAAGAGGACTGAATTTAGGAGAAAATCTAGTTTCAAGTTCTGGGTCTGCCAGTATAAAACAGCAGTAAAAATACCTACCTCACAGAGTTACTATGATAATTAAGTTCAAGGATATATGGGAAAAGGTTCTTTAACTAGAAAGCAACATACAAATATTAGGTACCAATCAATACTCACACAATTTGCCAATCACCTATTCCACCCCTCCCAGTTTCTCCTCTCATAATTTTGCTTATGGTGTGTTTTGATATCTGTACAAATATTCTGTGTTTTTAATTCATGACACTGCCATCATATTTCAAAAAGCCTTCTTTGTCCTTGTATTTTGTCACTTGAGTTTTGTATTTTATTTATATTTATATTCATGATTTAATATTACATTTCAATGCTTAGCCCACCTGGAACTTTTTTGGTACAAGGTTGAAGAAAGAATCTAACTTCATTCTCCTCTTCTCTTCCACTTACATACAGTCTTAAATCCACTGTGATTCAGATTAAACCTATTAACTCTGGCCTCTATCCTACTATTCTACTGACATTACAGGTAAGTCCTCAGAGAACTCTTGGTTGCATAACATTTTCAGGCCTCACAGTCTGATCCTAATCACTGTCTGACACTGACACTTCCACCCTCTTGCAAGTGTCTGCTTTCATGCTTTTCTGATATCCACTAATCCTTGTTCTCATGCTTTTGATTTCTCCTTTTCAATCGCTTTTCCCGGCTCTGTTAATTCAATATTGGTGCACTTTTTGTTACCAGCAATCTTCTCATTAGCTACCCTTCCTTGGGTAAGCTCTTCTACTTAAATGGCTTCCAGAACTGCCCAATCTTTAGCTCCAAGCCTGCACACTCTACTTAGTTCCAGCCTAGATGTCTCACAATCACCACAAAGTCAGCATAGACAAACAACTCGATGTCTTGCCATCCAATGTATTTTTCCTCTACAGGAAGTATAGATTCCTATCTTCTAATAGTGGCATTATTATCTGTCCAAATACCTAAGCTAGATACCTGAGTCACTTTCTACCACTCACCATATCAAGCCCTATAAATTTTATTTTATTTTAAAATTTTTTTATTTTTTATTTTATTGACATATAGTTGATTTCCAATATTATATTAGTTTCAGGTACACAGCATAGTGATTCAATATTTTTATAGATCGTACTCCATTTTAAAGTTATTACAAAATAATGGCTATATTTCTCCATGCTGTACGATATATCCTTGTAGCTTATTTTATACATAGTAGAGTGTACCTCTTAATCCCATACCCCATCTAACCCCTCCCCACTCTCCGTCCCTACTGGTAACCACTAGTTTGTTCTCTATATCTGTGAGTCTGTTTCTGTTTTCTTATATACATTTGTTTGTTTTCCTTTTTTAGATTTCACATATAAGCATTAACATAAAGAGTATTTGTCTTTCTCTATCTGACTTACTTCACTAAGCACAATACTCTCTGTGGCCATCCCTTGTTGCAAATGGCAAAATTTCATCCTTTTTTATGGCTGAGTAATATTCCATTATATACATATTGGGTTGGCCAAAAAGTGCCTTCAGCTTTTAAGTAAAAATAAAAGACACATTTTTCATTTTCACCAAGAACTTTATTGAACAATGTATTCACCCTTTTGTTCCACTACCTTCTGCCATTTTTCAGGCAACTTCATAATTCCATCTTCCCGAACCTTTTAATCTTTTTGAGCAAAGAACTGTTCCAGGTGCCTTTTACAGTCTTCCAAGGAATTGAAATTTTTTCTACTAAGAGAATTTTGTAAAGACCGAAATGAATGGAAATCCAAAGGTACAACGTCTGGTGAATACAGCAGATGAATCAGAACTTCCCAGCCAAGCTGTAACAGTTTTTGCCTGGTCATCAAACAAACATGTGGTCTCGTGTTACCCTGATGGAAGATTATGTGTTTCTGTTGACTAATTCTGGATGCTTTTCATCGAGTGCTGCATTCAGTTGGTCTAATTGGGAGCAGTACTTGTTGGAATTAATCGTTCGGTTTTCCGGACGGAGCTCATAATATAGGACTCCCTTCCAATCCCACCATATACACAACATCACCTTCTTTGGATGAAGACTGGCCTTTGGCGTCGTTGGTGGTGGTTCATTTCGCTTGCCTCATTATCTCTTCCGTTCCACATTATTGTACAGTATCCACTTTTCATCGCCTGTCACAATTTGTTTTAAAAACGGAACATTTTCATTACGTTTAAGTAGAGAATAGCATGCGGAAATATGGTCAAGAAGGTTTTTTTTTGCTTAACTTATATGGAACCCAAACGTCAAAGTAATGAACATAACCAAGCTGGTGCAAATGATTTTCAATGCTTGATTTGGATATTTTGAGTATGTGGGCTATCTCCCACGTGGTATAACGTTGATTGTTCTCAGCTAATGTCTCAATTTGATCGCTATCAACGTCAACTGGTCTACCCAACCGTGGAGCATCATCCAGCGAGAAATCTCCAGCATGAAACTTCGCAAACCACTTCTGACACGTTCGATCAGTCACAGCACCTTCTCCATACACTGCACAAATCTTCTTTCTTTTTTTGGCTGCACTGGGTCTTCGTTGCTGCGTGCGGGCTTTCTCTAGTTGCTGTGAGCGGGGGCTTACTCTTCATTGTGGTGCACAAGCTTCTCATTGCGGTGGCTTCTTTTGTTGTGATGCATGGTCTCTAGGCACACAAGCTTCAGCAGTTGTGGCGCATGGGCTCAGTAGTTGCATCCCGCAGGCTCTAGAGCGCAGGCTCAGCAGTTGTGCTGCACAGGCTTAGTTGCTCCACGGCATGTGGGATCATCCTGGACCAGGGATTGAACCCGCCTTGTCCCCTACATTGGCAGGCAGATTCTTAACACTGCACCACCAGGGAAGTCCCATAAATATTATTTTGTGTATCGCTTGCGTTTTTACCTTTCTTGAAATAATAAAGCGTAATATGCTGAAAATGTTGCTTTCTTTTCTTCCATCTTCAATATTAAGATGGCTATATAAGAATTAGCCAATTTTGATAAGTCTTTTTTTAAATGCACATTGATATGACAGCTGTCACATACAATCTAACAAAATTGTTTCAAATGAAGTTAAAGACAACTAAGGGCTACTAGAGCCATCTTGTGGAAAAAACCGAATGAACCTTTTGGCCAATCCAATATATACCACATCTTCTTTATCCATTCATCTGTTGATGGGCACGTAGGTTGCTTCCATATCTTCGCTATTGTAAATAATGCTGCTATGAACAGAGGGGTGCATGTATCTTTTTGAATTAATGTTTTTGTTCTCTTTGGATATTTACCCAGGAGTGGAATTGCTGAATCATGGTAGTTCTATTTTTAGTCTTTTGATGAACCTCCATACTGTTTTCCATCTTGGCTGCACCAATTTACATACCCCCCAACAGTGTAGGAGGGTTCCGTTTTCTCTACATCCCTCTTCTCCACATTTGTTATTTGTAGACTTTTTGATAGTAGCCATTCTGACAGGTAAGCGGTGACGTGGCATTGTTGTTTTTGATTTGCATTGTCTAATAATTAGTGATGTTGCAGATCTTTTCATATGCCTGTTAGACATTTTTCCAAAGTAGACATATGGATGACTATTTACGTCTTCTGCTCATTTTTTGATTGGGTTGTTTATTTTTCAATATTGAGTTGTATAAGCTGATTATATATTTTGGATATTAACCCCTTATTGGTCATGTCTTTTGCAAACATTTTCTCTCATTCGGTAGGTTGTCTTTTCTTTTGTCGATGGTTTCCTTTGCTGTGCAAAAGCTTTTACATTTAATTAGGTCCCATTTGTTTATTTTTGATTTTATTTCTTTTACCTTAGGAGACAGATCCAAAAAATATTACTACAATTGATGTCAAATATTTACTGATCTCCTACCATGTGTCAGGCAGCATAACAACTGTGACAGAACATCTTATAATAAACAAATCCAAATGCTTTTCATTTTAACAAAATATTGAAAAAATATATATCCACTTAAAAAGCTTATTTCCAGAAGAAAATCTACAACTTAAATGTTATAAGTACATTTTAAAAGACCATAATGGTCAGAATTATTGATGATTCAGCCTACGATTTTATCTTCAAAGGTGATCCCAAAATAACATTTCATAGGATAACAGGGTTATCCTCCACCTGAGATTTTAAACTCACTAGCTTCCTTTAATATACTATTATGATTCTGGCATTTATGAATTTATCATCTAGATCCACAGTTGAACTACTTACATTTTGAGGCTATTTCACTTGGAAGGGTATCAAGATCTACCAACTGATGAAGATAGTACATTCCTTAATTTTTTCTAAAACAATCACTTTCCGTTTTTATGAACTACCCCCCTAATTCTTTCCTCCTGTCTTTCCACAGATGTATCTATTTTCCATCCAATAAATGTAAGTGGAATAAAATTTTTATTTAAAAGGCAAAACTTCTGACGAGGTATTTTTTAAAATGCAGCTATATGTGTTGGACAAGAGGCACACGTAAACATAGGATGCAGAAAAACAGAGAGTCAGTGGATGAAAAAAGATATACCAGACAGCTTATACAATATCAAATAACACAGACTCAGCCAAAAAGTATGATTCGTTAAGTAGCTAAAACAATTTTATATTTGTATGCATGTAACAAAGCCTCTAAATATACAAAGCAAAAATTGATAGAATGTAAGAAGAAATAAGCAAATACACCATCATAGTATCAGTGTTTAGAAAATGACAGATCAAGAAGATAAAAATTGAAAAGAATACAGAATATTTGAAGAAAATAGCTTAAAATCTTGATTTAATGAACCAGAATGCAGACTACATTGCATTAAATGAGTGGATGCACTCAGAACATTAAACTTCTTTTATGTGTGAGGTCACAATGCTAGGCCTTAACAAGTTTCAAAAATTGTTTTCACATGAACCACAATGCAATTAAGGTTACAAAAGCATTTCAATCTCACACAGCTTTTCCAGAGAACAGAAAAGGATATAAATCCCACTTCATTTTATGAGGCTTGATATAACCTTGATTCCAAAACCAGAAAAGGATGGTATAAAGAAGGAAAAGTACGAAGCCATCTTATTTAAGCCTAGGCTTAAAAATCCTAAAATCAATATTTCAAAACTGAATCTAGTATTATATAAAAAAGATATATATAATCTGTCATGACTAACTAGGACTTATTCTAGAACTCCGAAGTTGATTTAAAATTATAAAACTGATTAATGTAAGGTACCACATTAACAAGTTAAAGAAAAATGAGTATGTTCCCAATAGATGCAGAAAGATCAACATCAATTTGTAATTTTTTTTTGAATTAGGAAACTAGAATTACAAGAGAATTTTCTAAACCTGATAAAGAGCATTTACGAAATAAAGCTTCAGAGAAGCATCATAATTAACTAGGAAATGTTGACGCCCTTCACTTTAAGAGCAAGAAACAAAACAAGAATGCTTACTGTCTCTGGAGATCCTAGCCAGCAAAGTAGGACAAGAAAGAAAATGTCCCAGCGTGAAGGGAAGGCAGATACATACAGAGGGATGAGTCAGGCAGATTCTTGGGAGCCACTCTAAAGCAGCACCAAAATATTACCAAGGTGCTAAAACATAACTGAGAATGTATCTAGAAGCAAAATCAATTACATATTAATTAGAACTCTTCTCAGTGACATTATAATATGTAGGTTGGAGGAATGCTGAAACCACTTGGAATTGAGAGTAGAACTCCAGGGCACATGCATGAGAAACACAGATGGTCACTAAACCACCTTCTAATGACAGCAGGACACCATAACCACAAGGATCACAGACCGCGAGAGAGGTATGCAGTGGATGATCTTGGGCAATCGAAGAGAGACTGAGCTAATACCAGTAACAACATTAATTCTCTATTATATCCAAATGTCGTGCTTGGTACCTTCTCTGGATAAATGTTTAAAGATAATTAAAGAATACTGAGTGCAAATCATTAGCCTGCCCAGGGGCACTCATGTGTTTTGGTGTGGTTTCTGTGAGCAGAAGCAGACTGATGAGAAAGCAGAACTTAAAGACTGTTGAGAAAGATGAGGCTAGTGAGGTAGGAACAGCTGACAAGATGAGACACATCAAGACAAGAACTTGTTTTAGGAAGACCAGTCTACGAGCCCCATGAAGGATGAGCTGGAAAGGAAGGAAAAGAGGACAGTAGGGGGGGCTGTTCTAGGACGCAGATGAACCAGGACACAGGACAGCAAGGGATGGAACAAGCAATATTATAGCTTTTCAACTGTCTTTACATTTCTTCTATTCACAACTTTTTGATTTATAACATTTTATTCTATTCTATTCTTAGTCTTTTCTTTTCCAAGCTAAACAATACTATTTTCATATAGAATTTAAAAATTATTTTAGATGTCACTTCCTAAAGATCCAGGGTAGAGAATACAAAGTCAATGTTTTGCAAAAGGGTAGAAAAAACTCTTTTGTTTTCTTTCGTGTAACGGGATATTCTCCCTTGTTTTGCTTTTCCCCACAAAAGCATCTTGGTCCAACATTTTTTGTAGTAAATTTTTACCTGGTGAGATATAATCAATGTCACTATGAAAATTTCAGCATTAAAGAAAGTTTTTGATTATTTTTACTCCAGATATGTTACCTTCATTGAGGCTCATCTACTTATACAATGTTACCAAATAAGGTACTATCAATGAGATATAACATAGGTGAATGATTGGCCTAAAGAATTCTTGCCTGTTGATTGGCTGAATTCAGCTTGTCTTCCAGTTCTTCCTTCAGGTTTTCTAGCTCTTGTTGAAGCTGATTTTTATCATCTTCCAGGTTTAGCTTTTCCTTTTTATGTTGTGCCTCCAATTCCTTAGAAAAAGAAATTTTTTAGAAATTAACAAAATTGCAAATATTGTATACTTCGAAGACTCCAAGAAAAAGACTGCTCTGTTTTATATTTTGATGCCTTGCTCTTCAAGTTAGTCTTATACTTAATTATTAATATCAGAGTTAATGGTGAATCTAATTAATCCTAGGGGCTTAGACTCTATCATTCTGAATCACTTATGATGCAGTGGTTAAGTCATTTTTTAAATGGTAAGAATATCTGACTAGTCTAGATCAACCTGAAGTCAAAAAAAAAGAAATGTGTGATATAAATGATAATTTGGTGAGATGAGAAAAAATTCTAACTATCTCTTGGGTTCATAATTCTTTTATATTTACACAAAAATACAAAATTTAGTAACACTTCTGGAACTCAGTGGTCTAGCACTGGAGTGTAGTCAAGGATTAACAAGTAAGAAATTAAGGTATCTAAAGAGCAATACTACTAAAATTGATCCTTCTGAAGAACACCTACTATTTGCCAGACATGCTACTTACTACTTGGGATACAAAGGCAAAAAGACACGGTCCCTGTCCTTAATAGGCTCATTAAAGAATATGTGATTAAAATTAGATGTAACGGGGAGTACTGGAGTATATGAATAGGGAACTGATAAGTGCTGGCTTGGTGTGAAACTTCCACAGAGAAAGCAATTCCTAAGCATAGTTTGGGGTGTACCAGTAAGAAAAGGTGGTGAACCAAGAGGGAGATATAACATTCTAGTCAGAAGAAAAAGCATGTGCAAAAACCACAGAGGTAGCAAAGAACAAGGTATGTTACAGGCGTTCAGTATTTCTACAGTGTAAGGTGAGAACAGTAATAAATAGGGTTCTATGTTGGGTGTCCCCAAGACAAACTCCAGGTTTGATGATTTGCTGGGATGTCTCAGAGCACTCAGCATTTAGTTGTACTCACAGCTATTTGTATTACAGCAAAAGGATACAAAGCACAATCAGCAAAGAGAAAAGGCACATGGGGCAAAGTCTGCAGGAAGCCAGCCTCAAGCTTCTAAGAGTCCTCTCACACAGAACTCTCCCGCAAGCTGGGACAACACATGTGAAATGTCCACTAGGAAAGCTCATGAGGGAACTAACACAACACTCTAAAGTAACTATGCTCCAATAAAAATTAAAAAGAAAAAAAGAAAACTTTCATAGAATCAGATATTGGTAAATAACTAAATATGAGAAATATAACAAACACATTATTATAATTATTATTTTATAAATTTACCTTAACCCTAAATGATATCCTTACACTTAGGATGGATTTGTAAAATTGCCTTTGTGTCTATAAAAATGGTACAGAACTTTGTCAGTTCAGCCAAGGTGGTTAGGTATCTACTTTCATGATGATTAACTTCATTTCCCAAATAAACATACTTGGGGGAAAAAAGAAAGCTCATGAGGGACTTAGTGCCAGGTTTCTTACTGGGGGCTGGCCAGTTTAGCATGTTCCAAAATTCGAGACTCCAGGAAGGAAAGTACATGTTCAGGATAAACCATATTGTTTGCATAAACAGTTTAGGCACAGGGAGCCATTCTTATCAGGGAATGGTGGGAACCCTCCTGAAATTCAAGTTCTAGACACCAGCCAAGGGCCAACCTTGCACCACGTTTTCTAAGGATGGCAGTTTCAGGCCTGCTATGTTATCTCTTTTCTGCATGGATTCTCTGTATATTCACATCCTTTTTGGTAGCTAAGTAATAAGGAATAGTGAAGTCACTTTTAGCTAAATGTTCTTTAAAAGATATTTGACATAGGAGAAAGACTATTTGGAAGGAGGCTGGTTTTAGCTTAGGCTCAGACATGAACTAGCTGGGCAAGAAAGGAATGAAGCAGCAAGTGATAAGTTATTCTGAGAAAAGACAAGGGTAAAGATGAGGCTATCCTAAGAGGTTTTGACTATGTTCACATACAGGAAATCCATGTCATCTGCCTTATGGCAACCATGCTTTAATGAAAGTTTGTAAGAAATGCAAATGGATGAAAGTAGATTTTCAGGTAGCTCAGAAATTGAAATTTAATGGGTGAAGGGATGATTAGAAGAGTAGTAATGAGGTAAAAATTGTATTGATGAAAGATGCCTTGATTCTAGCACTTAGAACTTAATACAGAGGAATAACGAGAGGCAAAAGGCACCTGCAATTTAAATATTCCAGTAAGAGAGGAGGAGGTTAAGGTGAAAAGAGAATGTAGAAATGAAAAAGAGTAACAAAAAATAGCTACGGGAAAGATTACTGAAGCCACAGTTACCGCTAAATCCTTTACTATAAAACCTCGAACACTTGATACATATATCCAGAGTCGGTAAGCACGCACACGCTTAATTAATTAACTAATCAATTAAAGCTGTACTGATTGGTTCTGGAATAGTGAGCTGGCACAGAAAAAAGGACAACCACAACTTTGAGAAATAACATATCATCAAGTTTTGTCTTTAGTTATATAAACATATAACAGTATGTTTAGATAGACATATTCTAAACGAAAGTTTTATTTTGAATTTTTAATTAACTTTAGGTGTTATTTTTTCCAACTGGTTGTCAGAAAAGGAAGAAATATAGAGGCAGAAGATCTCAATTCACATGCTACCTCTTCTATTTACTAGGTTTGTGGCTCTGAGTAAATCATTTAGGTTTATTAAACCTATTTCACCACCCATAGAATAAAAATGTCATTAATCTCCAAGACACAAACAATAAGGAATATACAAGAAAGCTTTCAGTAAACTGTCAAGTGCTATTATATAAACACCTAACAAGCATCATTAATACATGCCTACACAATGTGGTGGCTAAATGCCTCAGGGTTTGATACCTGAGACCTGAATTCAAGGTCTGACTGATTCTTACTAGTTGCATGCGCTTGAGCAAGTATTTAACCCCTCTGTGCCTCCACCTCCTCTTCAGTAAAATGGGTACAGCAATGAAACCAAAAGCAGTGTTACAAGGATTAAATGAAAAAATAAACGTAAAACATCATGGCAGTGTCTGGCACACACAGTAAGAAATACTAACACTTATTTATCACTATATACTCAGACATGTCTGGGTTTTTACATTTTGCCTCACTTAACCCTCACAGGGATATCACAAGATGGATCTTATCTTCGTCTGTCAAATGCAGAGAGCCTCAGGCATAGCTTTTGGGACCCAAGAATAAGCAGCTGGTAAGCAAAGAACTCAGTGTAAGGCCCCAATCTGTCAGCTCCCTTGCTTTCTCTACTATATAATTACCGTCTGCCATGTATTACTATTAGCGAGCTGATTACTTATTTGAGGGCAAAACCAAAACAAAACAGATCATTTTCCCAGGGAAGGAAACTGTCTACAGGAGAATAAGTGCTTCAACTAGTGAGGCTTCCTGAGGAGGACACCAATGTTGCTGTCTCAAGATCAAGCAAGTGTTTCTATTACGGCTTACACCAAGTAGAAATGCCTCATATCAATTTAATAAACTACATCCCCTATAAAAACTTTTATGTATGTTACTCTTTGAACCGAGATTTACAGAGTGATTACAAGACAGCAGCTAGATCGTTATAGAAAGCCCACCAATTTACAATGCAATGCTAAGCTGAATTTTTACTCACCATTTGCAGTTTTTTCTTATCCCTAATCGCATTACTGTGGACAGCCTCAATTGCCATATGGTGCTTCCAAGCTAATTCTTCCAAAGTCTTAGAATGGGCCTCATTTAACTGGGCCACCTCTCCTTCCAGTCTATTTTGCAGGTTGTTTAGCTCCATCTCATAATATTCTTGCTGAGTTTTCTTTGCCTCATTTACTTTCTAAAATTGAACAAAAATAAAGATCAATAATTGGCATCTGCTTTTTTCATTACTGCTACTAGTATTTTTTTTTTTTTTTTTTTTTTTTGCGGTACGCGGGCCTCCCACTGCTGTGGCCTCTCCCATTGCGGAGCGCAGGCTCCGGACGCGCAGGCTCAGCGGCCATGGCTCATGGGCCCAGCCGCTCCGCGGCATGTGGGATCTTCCCAGACCGGGGCACGAACCTGCGTCCCCTGTATCGGCAGGCGGACTCTCAACCACTGCGCCACCAGGGAAGCCCTGCTACTAGTATTTTGAATACTCAGTAAATAAACTTGGATGAACTGAGTGCTACAGGATTTAGATATGGTACATGAGAATACACCATTGGGTGTTCTCAGAAAATGACAGGGTGGCACAGGCAAAATGAGTAATTTTAAAGCAAATGATAAAATACACTATTATTAGGTTAGAACCAAGTGCGAGTCAGCACATCTGCAGGCTTAAGAGAAAAAGGCTTCCTATATGTCAAAGTTGTACACAAAATGGCTTACCAATTTACCCACTCAAATGATACTATTCAATACAATTTTATTGTGTGCCAATTATATGCCTTTTAAGCATGAACAGTCTGATGATGAAAAAAGTCAAAAGAGTGTGGCAGTATAATTTTTTAAGTTCTTTGAAAGGAGCATGCGTCGTATGTTGTGAGAGTATACAGGAAAGGAACCTAACCTGGATGGGGTGGGAAACAATGTGATGTGTGTGAGAGACAAAGAAAGAGAGAGAGAGAGAGAAAGAGAGAGACAGAGTGAGATTGATCCATCAGGGAAGGCTTTCCAGAAGAGAAAACATCTGAGCTGATGATGACACATTCTCTCATTTAATTCTCACAAGCCCACCAGGAAACAAGAGATGAGAAAATTTCAAACCTAGATCTGATGTCAAAAGCCTGCATTCATAACCATTTCCAGCATTTTGAAAGCTAAGCAGCAGTTTACCAGGCGGTGAAGTTAGCGAGATGGAAACCCATGCAGCTGAGCAGTGTGGCTAGAACACAGGATTCAAGGCTGGGAGTGGAGAGGGATGAGGCTCCGAAGCAGGCAGGGTCAAATGATGACCAGGGGTCTTTTATGCTAAGGCCTCTGGATTCTATTCTGATGGCAATGAGAAACTGACATTTAAAAAAAATTTTTTTTTTAATTTTTAGTTACTTATTTATTTTTATTTACTTTTTTTTTGCAGTACGCGGGCCTCTCACTTGTGGCCTCTCCCGTTGCAGAGCACAGGCTCCAGACGTGCAGGCCCAGCGGCCATGGCTCATGGGCCCAGCCACTCCGCGGCATGTGGGATCTTCCTGGACCGGGGCACGAACCCGCGTCCCCTGCATCGGCAGGCGGACTCTCAACCACTGCGCCACCAGGGAAGCCCAAGTTACTTATTTTTAATGTTTGTTGTTTAAGCCACCCAGGCTGTGGCGTTTTGTTATAGCAGCCCCAGCAAACCAAGACAACTTGTCAAGGGGAGAAAGTAGAAAGGAAACAAAGACAGGAAGAACTTTGGGAAGTATCTGAATTTCGGGAGCAGGAGGAGGAAGGGGAGCCGGTGAAGGAGGCGCACGAGCCATTGGGAAGGAGGAGAGCATCACAGAGACAAAGGGTGGGCAGGGGGCGGCCAAGAGCTGTGAGTGCTGCTGAGAAAATGCGTACAGCTTTTGGGTGTGCTGGTTGTGTTCCCACTGATGCCTTAGGACCCAGTACAACAGAGCAGGAGAGGGGAAGCCAGGCCGAAAGGAGGAAATGGAGGTACTGAATGAAGGCTACTCTTTGAAGAACTTATGTGGTGTTACAAAAGAGGAAGATGAGAAAGTAAAACTTCAAGAAAATGAGGTTGAAAGATGTTTTAAATCTCTTTAGGGGCTGGAGCAGATCCCCCCGACCTGGATGCTCTGTAAGACTCTCGGAAGACAGACACACCTCATCTGGATCATTAATTCCTCCTGGATGGGCAGAGCGATCCTGCTGTCTGGCCTCTACAGCACCTGCCTGCCTGGCTCAGTCTGCAGGTCCCTAGAACTACCCAGGTGGAAATTAAAGGTCCTCACGTCATAGGAGGCAGCACACTGCAGAGGTGGAGAACATGGGTTTTGGAGTCTCACAGACCTGGGTTCAAGTTCCAGCTCTGCCACTTATTAGCCATGTGACTGGGGGTACCATGCGTGCATAACGTCTATAGGCCTCAGTTTCTCCATCTGTGAGATGGGAACAATAAGGAAGAACCTATTTTACAGGGTTGCTGAAGATGAGATAATGTGCCCCCAAATGTTTAGCAATATACCCAGCCTACTGTAAATATTTTATAGTTAGCAATTATTTTACATAATAAAGAGATTATCATTATTCCCAAGGCCCAATGAGGGGGGAAAGCCCTAGGGAAGAATCTTGAATGTAAGGCACTGGACTTTCTTTCCTTTCAAAGCCAGAAGGTGTAGACAGAGGAAACAGAAACTCCCAGCTTCTTCTTTCTTGCCTGGGCCAGACTGGGTGTCAGCTCTTCCCTTCAAGCTTCCCCTACAGGGATGGGGGTACTGGGGGCTCAGGGCTCAGAGCAGTGTTCTAGAGCTGGATCCCAATCCCTCTGCTAGCTCTCCCTGACTTGGGGACACCAGAAACCAGAGCCCCTACTTGAATACAACACTTTTAAGGTTCTTTTACCAACATCACCCCCAGGTCTTTTTGTTTCACAGCTCAGACACGAAGTCCCCCTCATCATAGATCATAGCTTTTACCTATAAAACTGTACCAGTCAGGGCTCAACCAGAGAAGCAGGAAGGAGAAAGAAGGGGAGGGGTGCTGAGGAAGAGAGAGGCCATCAGGAAGGGTGGGCAGGAACTCTTGGGCATGGGCTAAAGCTGCTGTCCACAGGCAGAATGTCTTCAGTGACTGACATTTTTAAAAACACAATCATCTTGGCAGTAGGCTAGTGAGCTGACGGAAGGCAGGGGGAGTGCAGAGCTGACAGGACTTGGGAACCGATAAGGGGGTTAATGAAACAGTAATCGAGAACGACTCCCAGGTTTCTGATTTACCAAACTAGACAGACTATAGTGCTACTGGTTGAAAAAGGAATAAAGGAAATATAGTATTTTGAGGGGAGAAAGTTCTAGGCAGGTTGATTTGACACATCTGTGAGAAACAGATATCTGTCTGCAGTGGGAGTTATCTAGTGGGAGTTAGATACACAGGACTCAAGTTCAGGGAAAAGATCTGGCCTAGACGAACGGCTTTGGGAGATATCACTGACCAAGTGACAGCGGATGTTACTGGAATGGATGAGCTTGTGGAATGAGATGAGAATGCAAGAGGAACATTAAAGGTAAGGACACAGAAAAGACTCTAAAAAAGACTAATATATGTATATGTATAACAGATTCACTGTGTTGTACACCTGAAACTAACACAGCATTGTAAATCAACTATACCCCAATAAAAACTTTTTTTAAAAAATTAGATAAAAATTTAATTAAAAAATAAAAATTTAAAAAAAAAAAGGTAAGGCCACAGAGAGAAGAGGGAAGCTCACAGACTCAGGGCCTGGGACTGCAGGGCCTGGGAGACAGGAGGAAAGTGTGAGAGAACCAAAGAGAGATGCTGTAAATCAGAGGAGTCAGTATCCCAGGAAGACAAGATTCCCCCCAGTCCAGCAGCCAGGACGTCACTGGAGGCTGAGGCCAATGTCGAGCCTGTGGAGTGGTGGCAGGAGAAGCCAGCCCACACGAGGTAAGGAGTGAGTGGGAGGCGAACCAGGGCGAGGAGAACAGACACTTTTCAATACACTTGGCTGCTGAGAGAAGGAGGAAGAGTGTCCCAAACCCTCACCTGGTATTGTAGATATGTGAAAAACTGGAATAAATATTCAGCAATTACTCTACACATCATATGTCTTATTTATTTCATTTAGAAATTAAGTATGTTGGTATATGAATTTTCAGGGCTTGATTTTGGTCATCCTTTTCAGTTTAACAGACATTTCCTAGGTGTATACACAATAATACGTTTCATCAACAGAAAAATAAATACGATTAACCGTAATGTACATCCCACTGAAGTAAGAGTTCATTCAGCTTCTGGCTTGAAATAGGTTGAAATGTCCTAAGTTCTTACGTTATAAATTGTTATCAGCAATATTTTGAACATATACACAATATGGGATAGCCCAGCTTTATATCAATACCTTTTCTCCTCAAAATAAAAACAAAAAATTCCTGGAGTTAAGACATAGACTGTTACTATGAAATAGAAGTAAACACTCTAAATAAAATCTGAAAAAGGAAAACTGAACTTTTCTTTCTTTTCTTTCATGGCGGGGGAGGGGGGGTGGAGTTCTCCATCATTCTTTACCTTCTCCAGTTCCAAAATCTGCTGCTTCTGCTCTTCATTCAGACTCTGGGTTTTGCTTTGCAAAAAAGCTCTTTCTTCTTCAAGCTGAGATAATCTCTCATTGGCCCTTGATTTTTCTGATTCTAGATCTTTAATTGTAACCTCCTGGGTCATTTGAGTTGCTTGAAGCATTCCAATATGACCTACCCCCCCAAAAGAAAGCCCCAATTTAAAATGTTACGTTGTGGTATAAAAGTTTATAGTTAATGACACAATGTACTTAATATGGAAGTAAAGTAAATGGTCTGCATGTACAAATAGTTCTTTGGTTTCCTCGCTGTATGCAATAGAAATATTTACCATGGGAATACTTATTATCCAAGTAGAATTACTTAAACTAGAAAGCAGTCCATTTTCACATCACTGATGTTGCTCCCTGCACCTAGAACCATTCCAATCATTTCTGAAGATTTCAAGCTCTACAGGTTGAGGTAGAAACAACTCCTCAGGTACATATAAAAGTCCTGGGAGTAAAGCAAAGTAAGAGAAGATGCACTGAGTAGCACGATGGCACTAAAATGAGTAACTTATTCTTTTCTAATCTCTTTTTTTTCAAATTCTAACATAAAGAGGAAGAAATCTGTATGCAGCAAGGAAAGACGGCAGGCAGCAGTTTGGCTGAAACTAAATTTGTTGTAGACAACAGACCTGATAAAGAACTGAGGCAGAGCAAGAGACAGATAAGGACAGCAAGGCTATGAAAACCTAAATGACGACAGCAAAAAGACAAAAGTGTGCGGGGGTGGTATGAACAGAGACAGAGAGATGGAAAGTGAATATGAGAAAATATGCTCAGAAGGCATATGCGTTAGGACAGCGGTTCTCAAAGCGCCCTGGACCAGCAGCGCCTGGGAGCACTGGTCATAAGTGAAGCTCGCCCCAGACCTACTGCATCAGAAACTCTGGGGCTGGGGCCTAGCGTCTGTGGTCGCACGAGCTGTCCAGGTGATTTTCATACACATTAAAGTCGAAAAGCTTCTGCTTCAGGGGGAGGGTAATCTGGGATTCACCAATGAGCCAGTCAATCACATGATATCCTCACAGAACTCATTCAAGGGCCTCCCGGGCTCACCAAACACCCCAGCGAAATGTCACTCCAGATCAATACAGGCCACCCCCCTCCTCTAGTGAGGGCTTCGAAGTGAGCATGTCAGCCACGTCAGGACGGGCGACCCAGCTTTAGTACGTAACATGATCCTCATTAATAAGCCAAATGAAATGAGGCTGTTGTAATTTAAATATAGTTCCGCTAATTTAAGTATTTTCAAATATTTATGTTTTAAAAGGACATGTTTTTAAAGGACAAAGCCTCTTAGAGTGTTTTTCTTTTAGTGACTGACATTGGTGCTAAAACCTATAAATCTTAATTTTTTTATAGAAATATATTCCTAAAAATAAGTTATCATTTGCTTATCTCATGATTGATTAACAAGATAACAGAACCCTTTAACATGTTTAGAATCTAAATAATTTTAAAATATGAGAAGAAAAGGCTAATCTGTCTCAAATTAACATTTAAGTGTTGGTTTTAGCTGAGGAATACACCAAGAACTGCGGTCAGACATACTAGCTTTGAGGACAAGATCTGAAGCTTGCTGGTGTAAACGTTCTCTGGCTGCTGCTAGCTCACTTTCCACTTCCTTGTGCCTGCTTAATAAGGCCATTTCTCCCTCCTTGGCATCATCAAGCTGTTTTTGAAGAACCTAAGAAAAATCAGATAGCCATTATTAATATGCAAGGATGATGCTAAGCTAAAAAATTCATTTAAACTACGAGCAGCAACTTCCTCTTATTCAAAAGTCACACTTAACAATACCTAGTTTTGAATCTGTATCAGTGACACATAACTTGTTATCTTCATAAGTCATATGACCCAAACATGAAAGGCTATTCGACCCTTTTTAATATATTTAAATGCTGCGCAGATATTAAAAACATACCTATGAAATTTTCTATGCCAAGAAACAAAGACTTGCCAGAGAGACTTTTTGGCTTTTTTTTTAGACTTGTGCCATACCCCTATTTATAAAGCAATCTTAATTTTTTGTTCAGTGTCTGGACATCAACTGATGTGCAGACCCCATCATTAATGGAGGAAAAGGAAAAAAACATAATTAAAGACCAATATTTTAAACTTCCCAAATCACTGGGAAAATATTAACATGTTATTAAAAAATCCTTTCATAAACAATCAATAAGGTTTCAAGCTTGTCTTTTTGGGCCTTTCATATCTGAAATTGTTGTAGGAAATAACACTACAGGGTAATAAAGATTACCTTTTCACTGATTTTGTCACAAAAGTAGAAAAAAAGCAAAATGGAAAAAAAAAAGTTAAAGTGGTCTAATCGAAAAGAAAAAAAGTGGAAAAAAAATCCATGTGTTGAATGTAATATTCTTTACTCACCTGAACACTGTTCTCTGCTGTAACAAGTGCTATCTGAAGCTTCTGGCATTTGTCATGAAGACTTCCAGCTTCATCCTGTACCATCTGTAACTCTGTCTTTAATTTTCCTATGGTTTTTCGTAAAATTGCTTCTTGTCCCTGAAATTCTTTTCTAAGATCTGCCTCCTTTTCTTTGCTAGCCTGGAGGCTTTCTGCTGTAAAAAGCTGTGACCTTTTCAAAGTATCCAGCTCATGTTCATAAAAGGACTGAGCTTTACGCAACTTGCCTTCATAATCCTCAATTAGCTTTTTCCGCTCGATCCTTAGCTCCTCCAGTGTCTTGTTTAAGGCCTCCACCTCCACTCTGTGCAGCTCCTCCGCTTTCTCCTGTCCTTTACTAACTGAGGCACTGTGATCCTGCTGTGACTTCAGCAGCTCTTGGATCTCCCGTCTGTGAGCAGTTCGCAAATCTTCCAATGCCAACCGTTTGTCTTTTTCAAACTGTACTTGGACTTGTCCAAAACTCCGTAATCTTTCCTCAAATTTCCTTCTGATCTCTTCAACCTCTCTAGACATGGTTACTATGCGTTGGACATGCTGGGCTTCTGCACAAAGTTGCATGTCCTCAACTCTGTGCTTATAAGCCTCAAATTCTGTCAAAGCCTGCTGCTTCATTTTTATGTGATCTTCTAATGATGCTTCTAAAACTTGAATCTTTCTCTTAAGGTCTAACTCCTCTGATACTCTGCTTTTATACTGCAATATTTTTTCTCTTGTTTCTGCAAGAATTTGTTGGATTTCTTCTTCATGAGCATCTTTGAGGGCTTGAATTGCACATTCGTGCTCATCATTTTTAGTGTTCAAAGCATATATTACCTGCATGGTTTTAAAGAAAAAGGGAGAAGAATTCAGTAAACCATGTTATTTTCTAATTGAAGTTAATTCTTTCATTTGGATTGACATTTTTTTCTATGCAGATAATATTGGCTATGGTAAATATTAAATACTAAATCTTCATGCACTGTTTTTGTACTCATAGATTTATTTAGCAAATTTACATAGCCCAATCTTAAAACCTATACTTGAAGACTTTTTGAGTAGGTTTTTAAAGCATTCAAAATTAAGAATGTTTTCCTAGAAATGAAACAGTGAGGAGGAAAGAGACAAAGGAGGCTACCTGGTCTATGAGAATGGAGTTTTCCTACGGCCCAGTCTAGCTTCCTGGGGACTGTGGTGGGATCAGGAGAAAAGCCTCATGGTAAGTCTCTGCCCTGCACTGGAGGCCTAGAGGTGAAGGAGGCTTTGCATGAGTGGAAGTTCTAGGCCCTAAGTCTTCCCAAAGGCCTCTTTCAACTGCCTAAAGTCTGGTATATTTTAAATTTAGAAATTTCCTTTTCTAATTCCATTATGGTCTGTTTTTAAAGCTGATCCTTTTCACTCCCAAGTGGTCTCCTTACAAAATCCAATTAGTACTTTTGTGCTCACCTATCAAATGTTGTAGTTTTACTCATTGCCTAATTTTCCCTCTGCCTCCAAGCCAGCCAGATTCCTAGAGCCAGAGTGTTCTGAGTACAGGTCTTTATTTTCATTTTTGTCCTTGGGTTTTAATGATTCCATTGAGATTTCCCCACCTTAATTCCAATGACAACATACTCCTTTTATAGTAACACTCCCACTCTCATATGTTCCTTGATGTCCTCCACACAGCCCCGCGGTCCAACAGTAATATTCACAACTTAAGGCTTAGAGATGTGCCTACTTTCTTCTGAAGTAAAAAAAAGTAAATATTATACACTCCAGCAAAAATCCAGAGGCAAAAATCAGCGTCCTGGAACTTCGCTTATTTTAATATGATCTTACTTTGGCTTCAGAAATGAAGTCCAGCACCAAATACTACCTATCTATCATCTATCTACCTACCTACCTACCTACCTACCTACCTATCTATCGTTGTGTTGGGTCTTCATTGCTGCACGTGGGCTTTCTCTAGTTGTGGAGAGTGGGGGCTTCTCTTGTTGCGGAGCACAAGCTCAGTAGTTGTGGCTCACAGGCTGTAGAGCGCAGGCTCAGTAGTTGTGGCACACGGGCTTAGCTGCTCCCCGGCATGTGGGATCTTCCCGGACCAGGGCCTGAACCCGCGTCCCCTCAATTGGCAGGCGGATTCCCAACCACCGCTCCACCAGGGAAGTCCCAGCACCAAATACTTTTGCAATTAAGATGAGGAAGTGTTGTCCTTTTTGTAGAGAACTTGTTTATGCAGACTGAGGCAACTGAGACAAACCACCTGGCTCTCCACAGATCCTGGTAACTCCAAATCCTGCTGCTAAATCTAGGCTGTCGCCTGCTAAGCCTGCAGCTACACTGGCAGAAGGCAGAATACACACTGGAGCTACCCCACCGCAGGGGCTTCACTCCCTCCATACAGGGCTTTGTCTTCCACACCCAGTCCCCTGTCCATACACTCGGCTAGGTCTGCTGTATCTATTTTCTTCAGCGTGACTGAGATGTGGTCATACCAAAAGAAAAAAGGTTGAGAGATGGCAAGATTCTACCTGTCTTGCCACAACTACCCTTCTCCTACAAGGGCCACAGGAAAACATGTGCACAGAGGAAAATAAATACTTATTCACGGTGTCTCTCTCTTTTTTAATAAACCTAATTCCAAATTCCACGTTATGTCCCTAAATGGGCTAACACACACCCCCGTGGAGGACTCCTTTTATTTACACTTTTAATCTTAAAGGTAGCCTGTAAACCAAGAAAGTTGGGTGGCTTCCTGTTCCCTTCCCTCAGGGTCATACCTGTCTACCACACTGACGCCAGAAAAGACTGGAAGGGGCACTACGGAAAAAGACACCAACCAGCTGGAGAGAAGTCCATTTGCCAGAGTGCCTGGAACAGAGCTGGTCGAGCCCACAGGTTGCAGACCTTCCCAGAGCATGTCTGCATGCATTCCCTCTTCAGCACTTCATCACGTGCTACTAATAAGCACGTGGAAGGAAAAGAGATAATCCCAAGAGATGGGATCCCCAAAGAAAATGAGTCACGCTGTTAGCACTTTGCTCCAGGAAATGATCATGAAAAGGACCAGTCCATGGTGGGATTCTGTATAACTGGTGATGAAAAGGGAGAGGGAAGCAACATGTGAGCCTCCCCTTGCCAACTATTTATTGAAATACTCTTCTCTTTTTTCTAATTTAATTTCCCTCAGTCTTCAAGAGTCAGCTCAAGTTCTGCCTCTTTTAATAAGCCTTCCAAAGCCACCTACATCCATGGGATTCTATCTTTTCTTTATATCCAACATCACCATTTCCTTACCACCACTCATTCCTGAAACTCAGCAATTGTTAGATTGGTTTAATTTGGGGTGTCCTGACAACAAGGCTGGAAAGCTGTGTGATGATGTTAGCCTAGAAAAGTAGCTGAAGGTACAGATGCTCAGGAGCACACAAAAATGTGAATAAAAAGGTGAAATTAAAGGGGATCAAGGTTATGAATTAAAGCATTAAATTAAAACAATTTAAGTAAACAAAACATCTGATAAATAATAGGGAAATATTATGGTGAGAAGTTCTATTTCATTATATATTCTAATCCAGGGATCAGCAAACTAGAGCCTACAGGCCAAATATGGCTGCTGCTTGTCTTTGTAAATAAAGTTTTATTGGAGCACAGCTAGGTCCATTCCTTTATGTATTGCCTACAGATGCTTTCCCACTACAACAGCAGAGTTGAGTTGTGGAAAAGACCTTATTACCAACTCCTGTCCTAACCTATACATAGCTATCTTACCAGCCAAAACTGGCAGCCAAAATAAAAAAGTCTGATTTTGCACTAGCTTTGTTTACTCTCTACTAAACAGTCTAGGCTTTGTACCACTAAAACTCATACACTGACAACACCAATTATGTGATTCTGAAAGTATATTACATAAAATAAATACAGTATCATGCTGACCATATATTTGTATCTTCCAGGAAAGCAATGTTAAAATAAATTTCTAAAACCTTAAAAAGGAACAATAAAAAGATGGCAAGGACAATAACAAATTAGCAGTGCTCTTAGAAATGACCATATAAAATATACTACTAATTATATTATTTTTAAATGAGAATGCTATATATGAATTTTCAAGTACCTTAACTATACAAAGTACCTTCTAGCTATTCACTTTTCTACATAATTACAAAGGTAACCATTTATTAGTATCTTTCTCTGATTAATTATTATTTCTCAGACAAAGGTAATATAGATGGTTCTATGTTCTTTGAACACACAGAAGATATATGACTTGAAGTAACAGAATGGACCCAAACTGAATTTTTGACCCTAGGTAAAATAATTTCTCCAAGCTTCAAGTTTCTCAATATTTTTTTTTTTAAATAAATTTATTTATTTATTTTTGGCTGTGTTGGGTCGTTTCTGTGTGAGGGCTTTCTCTAGTTGTGGCAAGTGGGGGCCACTCTTCATCGCGGTGCACGGGCCTCTCACTGTCGCGGCCTCTCTTGTTGCAGAGCACAGGCTCCAGATGCGCAGGCTCAGTAGTTGTGGCTGACGGGCCCAATTGCTCTGCAGCATGTGGGTCTTCCCAGACCAGGGCTCGAACCCGTATCCCCTGCATTGGAAGGCAGATTCTCAACCACTGCGCCACCAGGGAAGCCCAAGTTTCTCAATATTAAATGGAGATTGTATTTATTCTACCCTAGTGACACTGTTATAAGATCAACTTATCATTGACATTTTTAAATGTTATATAAATATTTTTAAAAATATAAAGCACTATAAGATACTAAGCCTTCCTTGTTAGTTGTATCATTTATTTATGGAGAGAACGAGACTAATTTTAAAAGAAACTTCAGTAACTGATCATAATCATCCAAAAACTTGGCTATGATTTTCCATATAGAAAAGGAAATTCTCTAACGTCTCTTTTCATAAACTATTTTAAAAGACATTAAGAGCCATTCGCAATTTTTCTGGAACTATGAACATTCATGGAATGGGACAGTACAATCATTTCAGCAATTTCATGCAATTTCACAGTTCCATTTTATGCCAATGATGCATAATTTAACTATATAACCCATGATGAGTAAGCAATTGTGAGTAATTTTAATTTTTTCTATGAAGATTTTCAGGTACTCTTACCCACAGATAAAGTGAGAACAATTCTAGATCCTAATTTTAAAAATGCTACTTAGGTAAAAACAAAAGTGTCTGAAATAGTTCTCACTGTTGACTGCTATGAACTGAACTGTGTCTCCCCCCAACCCCACAAAATTCATATGCTGAAGCCCTAACCCCCAACATGATGTTATATGGAGATAACAGGAGGTAATTAAGCTTAGACAGGTCATGAGAATGGGGTCCTCATGATAGGACTTAGTGCCTTTGTAAGAAGAGACACCAGAGCTCTTGCTTCCTCTCTCTGTCTCCGCCATGTGAGGACACAGCAAGAAGTTCTACAGTATTCTGCTATGGTCGACAGAGCAAATACATTGGCAATATAAATGTTCCCACTAAAAGCTAACTCATTAGTAATAAAGCATGTTCATTGATAAGTATGTTATATTAGCTTAAAATATTTTAAGTGGACCTCAATTGTTGCAATATTATACCAATAGGTTTAACCCTGCTAAGGTAAGAGAATCGTTGAATAAATGATGGTACATTCCCACAATGTAAAACCATGAAACCATTAAAAAGCACATCTCATTTAGGAGGATATTTCAAAGAAAAAGCTTGTAGTATAAGGCAAATACACATGCTACTATATACAATAAGATCCAATCGCATACAGAGAAAACAATGAATGTGCATGTGTGTGCAGATGCATATTTAAAGGTGTATTAAGAAATTAACCAAATTTTAACTGAGGATATTCAGTATTTCTAAGCCTTCTGTAATGAATGCATGTTACTACTATAATCAGAAAATAATAAACCATTTTCAAAGACTAACATTAACAGTGCTAAAAGAATGAATCAATACTCGAAATGCCTTAGCTGTAGAAAAACATGACAGTGAAAATGAAAACAGAAAGTTAAAGGAACATTAATTCCAACAGATACCCTTCAAATTTCCTTAAAAATCACTGACTGAAATAAAACTGATTTATAAAAATCATCCTTAAACTTTTTCAAGAATACTGAACATTAATCATTACACTTATAAAAAAGAACATGTATTTTGGAAATGTAAAAAAAATCTAATTACCTAGATAAAGTTTGATAGCTTACTAGCAAATCTTTAATGGTCAATTCCTACTTCATTCATTCTTCCCTTCAACAAAAATTTACTGCACACCTGCTACGTGCCAAGACCTATAATCGGCACAACAGCGAACTGGATGCATATGTGTGGTGTCTATTCTCTTGCAGCTTAGTGGAGACTAACCTTAAAGAAATATTTACTCAATTTGTCAAAGTGAAATATTGATAAGTCTTACAAAGGAGGAGAAATACAAAATGAGTCTCTGCTGGGGTGGGAGTGAGGATGGTAATGTATGAGTTTTCCCTTATTCTGAGTAAAATGCTTCTTTATCTTAACCAGAATCTCTTTTTTAAAAAAATTTTACCAATGTATAGTTGATTTACAATGTTGTGTTAATTTCTGCTGTATAGCAAAGTGATTCAGTTATACATATATTCTTTTTCATATTCTTTTCCATTATGGTTTATCACAGGATATTTTAACCAGAATCTCTTTTAGTCAAAACGTTAAGGGGAAAGCTATAGAGATGGAATTACAGGCTGAAGGAACGGTATGAGCGAAAGACATCGATGGGTGAGCACAGGACTCTGTGAAAGGAAAGATGGGCTCTGGAGCTAGAAAAGTGGACATGGTCCACACTGCAGAGATACTCATAGCTGCTGAGCTGGACAAGATCAAGAGGGAGAAGCTACTGAGGAAGAATGAAGAAGACCGAGGACCAGGCCTTGGGCGGGTTTCTGCGGCGGGAGGAGGATGAGGACCCACAGACAGAGGCCACATGCTGAGAGAGATGAGCAAGAGTGGAAGCAGGGAATCACAGTCCACGGTGTGAGGGACAGGCAGGGCGTCTTGTCAAAAGCTGCACAAAAGTCAAGAAAAAGGAACACTTAAAGCCCCTGCATTCACAATCTCAGAAATAATCTTTGAGGGAGCACATTCAGTAGAGTGGTGAGGGCAGAGCGAGTGGACAAGTGGATACCGAGTAAATGGAGGCGCTCAGCTAGCAGAAAAAAAAACTCCAAGAAATAGTCGGTCAAAGGAAGGAAATACATAGGGACAACTAGGATGATGGCTTAGGGGGCAGCAGCGTCCATTCCAGGGACAGTTTTTTTTTTTTTTTTAAAGAGGAATTGAAAATGTATCCTAAGGAAGGGCTAATTGTTGCACCAAAGTCATGGAGAAAGTCTGAGGCTAGGATTGCCTGACAGGCAGAGAGACTGGCACTGACTGACAGTAGGGAAAAACTCCTCCCGAGAGAGCAAGGTTAAAGAGGTGGAGAAGGAAGACGGGCAGCTCCCGTCTGACTGCTGCATGCTCCTCCGTAACAGGGAGATGAGATCACACTCTTAGAGTGCAGAAGCCATCAGTAGCTTCTCTCCACTGGCCACAGATGATGCTCTTCACCTTGGTGAGGCCAGCTTCAGTCAGTCTTCCCAGTATGTCTGTCTCACGACAGACTCAACCACTCAGCAACCATGAGCAGACCCTGTCATCACTGCTCCTCAGGGTGATGTTTTCCTCTATCTCTTGCTTATTCGAAAATTCTGGATATTTGTTCACTTTCCTTTTCTGATCAATGCCAGAGACAGTCAGACAGACCAACAGAAGAGAGAGAGAGAAAAACTCACCCTCAGAGTATATAAGTACTACATGAGGCACAAGACTACTTAACAAAGCAAAAAGGAGCAATCTCAGATTCGACAATTTTTTTTTAAGTTCTGGTACAATTAACCTATGATAAACAATATATAATGGAAAACAGCCTCTTCAATAAATGGTGTTGGGAAAACTGGACAGCTACATGCAAAAATAAATAATCAAACTGGACTACTTTCTCACACCATATACAAAAATAAACTCCAAGTGGATGTAAGACTTAAATGTAAGATGTGAAACCAATCACAAAACTCCTAGAATAAAATGTAGTTAGTGTGCTTTTTTTTTTTTTCTTTTTGCGATACACGGGCCTCTCACTGCTGTGGCCTCTCCCGTTGCGGAGCACAGGCTCCGGACGCGCAGGCTCAGCGGCCATGGCTCACGGGCCCAGCCGCTCCGCGGCATGTGGGATCCTCCCGGACCGGGGCACGAACCCGTGTCCCCTGCACCGGCAGGCGGACTCTCAGCCACTGCACCACCAGGGAAGCCCCAAGTTAGTATGCTTTTTGAGATCAGTTTTAACAATATTCTTTTTGGATATGTCTCCCCAGCCAAAGGAAATAAAAATGAAAACAAACAAATGGGACTACACCAAACTTAAAAGCTTTTTGCACAGTGAAGGAAACTCAACCAAACAAAAAGGCAGACTAGTGAACGGGAGAAGATATTTGCAAACGATCTATCTGATAAGGGGTTAATATTCAAAATGTACAAATAACTCATACAACTCAACATCAAACAAACAACTCGATTAAAAAATGGAAAGAAGACTTGAATGGACATTTTTCCAAAGAAGACATACAGATGGCCAAGAGACGTAGAGAAGATACTCAACATCACTAATCATCAGGAAAAGGCAAATCAAAACCGCAGTGAGATATTACTTAACACCTGTCAGAATGGCTATTATCAAAAAGACAACAAATAACAAGTGCTGATGAGAATGTGAAGAAAAAGGAACCCTTGCGCACTGTTGGTGGAAATGCAGGTTGGTGCAGTCACTATGTACCGACACACAGTGAAAGCAGTAAGAAGGTTCCTCAAAGAATTAAAAATTGAACTACCATGCAATGCAGCGATTCTGTTTCTGGGTATTTTTCCAAAGAAAACAAAAACACTAATTCAAAAAGACATATGCACCCCTATGTTCACTGCAGCATTGTTTACAACAGCCAAGATGCCACCTAAGCGCCCATCAATATGTGACTGGATAAAGAAGATGTGGTACACCCACATACCCACCCACACACACACAATGGAATGTTACTCAGCCCTAAAAAATGAAATTAAAAACAATTTTATTTTATATTGGAGTATAGTTAACAATGATGTGTTAGTTACAGGTGTACAGCAAAGTGATTCAGTTATACCCATACAAGTATCCATTCCTTTTCAAATTCTTTTCCCATTTATGTTATTACAGAATATTGAGCCAAGTTCCTTGTGCTATACAGCAGCGCCTTGTTGGTTATCTATTTTAAATATAATACTGTGTACATGTCAATCCCAAACTCCCAATCTATCCCTCCCCTCCCGCATTTTCCCCCTGGTAACCATAAGTTCGTTCTCTAAGTCTGTGTTTCTGTTTTGTAAATAAGTTCATTTGAAACTTATTTACAAAATGAAATCTTGCCATTTGAGACAACATGGATGGACCTAAAGAGTATCATACTAAATGAAATAAACCAGACAAAGACAAATACCATATCATTTCACACATGTAGAATCTAAAAGAACAAAGAACAAAACAGAAACAGACTCACAGATACAGAGAACAAGCAAGTGGTTGCAGGGTGGGGCAGGGCCAGGGCCAGGGGTGGGGGTGGGGTGAGTGAAATAGGTAAGGGAGGTTAAGAGGTACAAACTCCCAGTTACAAAATAAACAAGTTGTGGGCATGAAATGTACATCATGGGGAATATAGAAAATATTGTAATAACTTTGTATTATGTCAGATGGTAACAGACATCATTTTGTAACATAGAAATACCGAATCACTATATTGTGCACCTGGAACTAATGCAGTGTTGTAGGTCAGTTATACTTTGATTAAAAAAACAGATCTCATACATTTTAAACAAAGGAAGAACTTCCCTGGTGGCGCAGTGGTTAAGACTCTGCGCTCCCAGTGTAAGGGGCCCGGGATTCATTCCCGGTCAGGGAACTAGATCACACATGCCACAACTAACAGTTAGCATGCCACAACTAAGGAGACCATGAGCCACAACTAAGGAGACCATGAGCTGAAACTAAGACCTGGCATGACCAAATAAATAAATATTAAAAAAAAAGCAGCCCTAAACACAGGAAGAATATGTTTCTATAATTCTGTTTTTATTATTAAGCACTCAGATACAATTAGCAAAAGGTTACTTGGTCCTTAAGCCACCAAAGTTAAAGAATATTGAAAAGAGGCTCTCAAACTTCTCAAAAACAGTGGGTTATTGACCTCTGCCATATAGGGTCTGTTCTATCTGTTCTAGAGCAATAACACAGACCAGAGAACTCTGCACCTCAATTTACATTCAATGGCACTCCCAGACCAGCTTTACAAGTAAATGTTTCACAAATTATTAAATATAACTGATGCGCTCTAAGTAGCTAACTCAGAGAATCTAATGTTTCTATAAAATGGTTCACTTTTTGGAACCTGATTATTATTAGCATCCTTAAGGGCATGTTAATCAAATGCATTTAAAATGTGTTTTAGAGGTGATGAAATTGCACAAATCCATCCATATTTTACTATTCTACTGATGATCAATAATAGCATATATTTATGCTACCTAGGTTATAGGATTAATCATTGCAATGTAAGAAAAGTTTACAGAACTGAATTCAAGAACTAGCCTCAAGCAGCTCCATGCTAGCAAAATGAGGTGGAAAAAAGGAAAGAAATAAAATGAGGTCACAAATGACCATTCATCCTGAAGAAAAAAAAACAAGAAGCAAAACCCACAGAACATCATTTAGTGTAAAATCAGTGTCTGAAAGAAAAAAATCCCAAACTCATACAGCACTAAGCATGTGCATGCGTGCACGCGCGCATGCATGCGCACACACACACACACACTTTTTTCTGAACCATCTGAAGATAAGTTCCAGGTACGTGTCACCCCTAAATACTTTAGTATATATTTCCTAAGATCAAAGACAATAGCACTATTATACCCAAGAAGTTCAGCCTAATGGAATATTAACTAATATACAGCCTATATTCAGGTTTACCAAATTATTCCAATAATAAAATTTATAGCAGCTTTTCTCTATCAGTGCAGATCCAATCAAGGATCCCACACTGTACTGAGTCTTCAGTCTCCTTTAATCTGAACATTGACATTTTTGAAGAGACCAGGCTGGCTGTCTTGTAGAATACATATGATACAGACTCATAGAATTATGTCAAGTTCCTCTTTGTGGAAATTTTATGTTGTGCTTTCTCAATCCACCCTATTGGTGATTAGAGTACTTAATACCACATTATGAGGGCACATTTATCAGTCTTCTTTTCAACTATTACTCTTTACCAACCTTCTTCCAACCCACTGTTCCTTTTTCATGATGTCCTTCCTACTCAGTTTAAAGAAACGAGAAAAAAATGACAAAACGAATTTAATTTTGTTTAAAAAGGTTTAGTCCCTATGAAAACCCATCCTACCTATATGTGACAAGCCCTCCAAAGGGGCTGCCTGAATAGTAAGAGCTCCCCCTGTGGGCTACCTGTCCAAAGGCCAAGCATGAACTGCTCGTAACTCTGAGGGGATTTTTTAAAGAGGCTGAGAGAACGGTGAAGAAACAAGGCAACTGGCAGGCTAGATATTTAGAGAGAATTTTAACAGTCTTTTGGAATATGATATGAGATGTAAACCTTTTAACCCATATTCTCACAAAATATTAAGCCACATATTCATTTGCCATCATTAACTATGGAACTGGATCTACCAGGAAGATTCACAGAATATGTGTAGTTCAAGGTGAGTGTAAGGGGAACAGATGCTACCCATATACAGGAGTTTACTCCTAGCAATGAATTACTTCCACGTTTTTCTTTTCTTGGTCCAGTTTCTTTTGTTATAAGTTAGAAAAAAAAGTTTTTTAAACAAAGTCTGTTCTTCATTCATTATGTAATCAAATTAATTCCAACAACAGACTTATGTCCAAATAAAACATTTACGAACCAGTTAACAAAATAAAAAGCTCATCTGGATTTATTTAAGCCAAAGGCACTATAAAACTCTAAATTAAAAAGACCTTTGGGTAGTACGGCCCGGCCGCCCGGCCATCGGAGGGCGCAGGGCGCATGCGCGGTGCGGCCGGGGGCGGGGCAGCGCCGTCTGGCTCGGTCGGGCAGGGGCCGGAGCTCGGTGCGGGACCGCAGGGCCAGCGGGCTGCCGACGGTGGCCTAGGTGGCCGGCCGAGTACTTAGGATTTCACGTATTTTTGCTGAACTCACACACACACACACACACACACACACACACACACACACACACACACACAAAGACGCTTGGGATGGTGGATTAACAAGAACATTGAAATTCTGTGAAAAGTTTCAAATTGGAGCATACTGAATTTTCATCCTAGTCCAGCAGCTCTGCTGCTCACTTAAATACAGATGAATGAAGACCCCATTCGGGAAGACACCTGGCCAGCGGTCCAGAGCTGATGCAGGCCATGCTGGTGTATCTGCAAGCATGATGAAGAAACAAACATCCCACAAAAAACACCGGACCAGTGTGCGGCCGAGTAAACCTGTTTCCCAGCCCCGGAGGAACATCGTAGGCTGCAGGATTCAGCATGGGTGGAAAGAGGGGAATGGCCCCATCACCCAGTGGAAAGGAACCGTTCTGGGCCAGGTGCCTGTAAATCCTCTGTATCTTATAAAATACGATGGATTTGACTGTATTTATGGACTAGAACTTAATAAAGATGAAAGAGTTTCTGCGCTTGAAGTCCTCCCTAATAGAGTTGCAACATCTTGAATCAGTGATGCACACCTAGCCGACACGATGATTGGCAAAGCAGTGGAGCACATGTTTGAGACGGAGGATGGCTCTAAAGACGAGTGGAGGGGAATGGTCTTAGCACGAGCTAATGAACACATGGTTTTACATCACCTATGAAAAGGATCCTGTCTTGTACATGTACCAGCTCTTCGATGATTATAAAGAAGGTGACCTTCGCATTATGCCCGATTCTAATGATTCACCTCCAGCAGAAAGGGAACCGGGAGAAGTTGTGGACAGCCTGGTAGGCAAACAAGTGGAATATGCCAAAGAAGATGACGCTGAAAGGACTGGCGTGGTCATTCATCAAGTAGAAGCCAAACCACCTATTTCATTAAGTTTGATGATGATTTCCATATTTATGTCTACGATTTGGTGAAAACATCCTAGATGTCATCACGGACTTTGCCAAATTTGTGGAACTATTAAATGTATAATTTGTAGACATAAAGACTTGATTGCTTTCCAGTTTAATGAAAGCTTATATGTCCCTGTGAAGCCACAATCTCTGCCAGCAGAACTGGTTTTGTTCTGAATAGTACAGATTTAGGTGAACACAAAGCATTTTGCGTAAGGAACTCCTTCCTCTTAAAAGAAGCCTATCCGTTTGGAAGGGACTTACAGGCAAGTCCGGTAAAAGTTAAGCTAGTATCACAGTCATTTAAAACTGCAGTAGATCTTATCCACTTTCCCCTTCATGCTTAACACTCTTATTCTGCTGCCACAATGCAAGCATAGTTTGGTATTTTTGTTATTGCTTTTTTTGAGATATATATGTATCTATATCTACCTACCTATCTATATCTGTGTGTATACATACATAATGTATATGTACATACAAACAGATCTGTGTGTACACACACACGCACTGCATAGGCAGTCCTTTCTTTGTGGGTTGGAGTGGGGCTTACATAATTTTCTCCAGTTTAACAGGAGTGCTGACCCAAGCCGTTTGTATTCAGTGTATTTAGTGTATTACTGCTGTTTATTCAAAATTAAATTTGGGCACAGGAAGCGCATCGGGACATTCAGCTTATTTTGAAAGTCAAGTTCAGAGCACCATTTCAGTCTGGAGGCTTTAAAGTGTAAATTCAAATATGAATCACCTGGGAACATTTAATTACCCACATTAGAATTTTACAAAACAGTTAGAAATCTGGGTAAAAGGCTGCCTTTAATTCTAAGCTTTGTACATTATTTGTTTACATTTTTTTTATCATAAATACTTCTTTTTAAGCAAAGCCCAGGTACTTGGTCCACACAGTGTAATGCAGGTGTATTTTGGATGGCACATTTGGTCCATTATTTGTATAAATTAGTAATCTGGATTTTAGCACATGGATTTAAAAGGCAACAGTGTATCAGTGGTTTCTGTGTATTTGGTAAGCTCCTGGAAGAACATAGTGCTTTTATATTAGAAATGTAAGTTTAAGAATGGCGGTGTTGCCTTTTAACAAGTTCTCTGGGATACCTTTATTTTTATTACTATTATTACTGATATATGATTATGGTCAGAAGGCTTTTCCCCTCAAAGAGTGACTAGACAAACAACAGCTTGAATTCCTGACACCTCTTGTGGTGCTGTATGTTCTTGCTCATGGCGTGCTGCCCATGTGGATTCATTCCATTTGGTGGGTCCTACCACATCAGGGTCAGTCACCTGCACTGGCTTGTGGGTGCGACTGATAGCAGCCCTTAGCCATTGAATCCTTTCCTGCAAGTTGTCCTTAACTAAAATAGAACTGCAAAAGTGGTTCGTTTAGAAGCAAAACGTCAGTCTATCACTTTGTTTTGGATGGTCCCTGGCAGTTTGAAAGCTAGGACAAAGATGGTTTGTGAAACCAGTCTTGTGGAGATTGAAAATCTTACCTAAGATTTGGGCAGAAAGCTTAAATGCATATGAATCTCAGCCAAACACCAGGTCTGTGTGACGTCCGTCATGGCTGTTCTTGATGTTAAGAGATTCTGTAGTTTCAAGGCCGCGCTATGCGAGGTTTGTGTGATGCCCATTTTCGCCTTCAGGAAGGCTGTGCCTTGTTGTGCTGGTGGGTGGTAACCTCGCTCACCACGTAAATACAGCACCCCACTTCTCTCCAGCATGCCCAGTGCCTCACCGAGGGCAGCCAGGGGTGAGCTTCTCCATGCAGTGGGTACCCAGGTCTTAGATGTTCCTCCTGTGCTTGAAACAAGTGTCATGCTACAGATCTGTCATCCGTTCTCCCGGTGGCTCTTGTAAGAGTTCCTGCATGTGAATCTCAAGGCTGAGCAGAGCTCCCCGTGCCCAAGTGGACATGTGTGGCCCAGAGAGGGAGTTGTCCAGCGTGCACTGCGTGAACAGGACACAGTGACTTCAGACTGAGAAACAAAGTCCTTTGGAGGTATCCTGAGGGTTGGGTCAGTTGAAACATTTCTGGCATTACTTAATGACTTGCATTGTGGTTTTGCTGCAAGTACCTTTAGCAACTTTTAATACCCGTGATCTCTCTAGATGAATGTGACGTGTGATTTACTATCATCATTATTTTAATCACTGTTCCATTTATTGCCTTTAGGTTTGAAGGAGGGGGAAGGGTTTGTTGTTGTTGTTTTTCCTTTTTTTTTTTCCCATTCTTTTTTCTTTTGGTGGCCTAAACCACACTTCCTGATGCCGTGACTAACTCTGCTCCCCGGCCGAGTATTTCAGCCTTCGTCTAGGCTCATGTTTCAGATCTGCATGCGTTGCTTGCATTTTCCTGGTATCGGAATGTTGGTTCCTTGTTCTAGGAATACAACATTAATTTCTAAAATTATCATGGGACTTGTGACAACACAAGACATGAAACGCTGTATAAAATGTATTGGCCTTTCTCATTGACCTGCTGTAGTATTATTGTGTCGTGTGTGTATGCGTGTGTGATGTCTGGCTGCCATGTAAAGCTTCAAAGGAAAACCTTAAAAGCAGACCATCCTTTTTTGCATGCTCTATTCTAAGTAGAATGTTCAATGTAACTAACTAAAATTGCATGTTAAATATATTTCAGTTTTTTCTTTTCTATCTTTGTTTTTATTTGTTTTCAGTTTCTGTATATTTGCTTAATTGTGCCGTTTTAGTGGTTGTAGGATAAAGATGCACTGGTGAAGCAAATGTAGTGCCAACAGAAGGTGATTTTCCAGTTGTGTATGTCCTGCAGCATTTGAAGGGACTGTGCATTCTTAAAACAATCACAGTTGCTTCTAAACCAGATTTCATTTCTATTATTGTTTTACGTGCCAAACCCCGAAAGGCATTGGTCTTGAATCTCTGAACGCTGTGGACCCATTAGAAGACTGTTTTGATTGTCACAAATCGTAGTGCCTGAAAACATTCTTCAAGCTGACTGTCTTAAAAAAAAAAAAAAGAAAGAAAGAAAGTTCTCCAAAGACAAGACAGGAATTATTGTAACAGAAAATAATTACGGTCGAAATGTCTGTGGTTCCTTGGAAATGCTGCGCTTTTTGTATTTTCCATCATCAGTGCAGTTTGAACGAATGTGTATAGTTCAGAGGTCTCTGTGTTCGCATTTTAAAATTAGGTAAATGACCTCATCTTTCAAGCTTGAATTCATTTTTAATTTTATTTTATACAATGTGTAGACAGTTCCCTGTTCTCTGCATTTAGAAGTATAAACAATATAAATCTGTTAATGCTGTAATTTTTATAATTATGATGTAACTCTATCCTATCCTTAAAACATTTAAAACAAACCCTTTATGTGCAAAAATAAATAAATAAAAATTTAAAAAAATAAATAAAAAGACCTTTGAAATCCAATTGCTTTGGGAAAGAATTACCTTTAAAGATATGTTTGTTCTATGCATTTCTATAATGATTGTTAGAAGAATCTTTTTAAAAATATAAAGTCTAATAACATTGGAGGTATTTTCCTTGATGGTAATAGAGAATACATCTGTTTCTCCAAGAAAAATTTAACTTGACTTTTGAAATAGCAAACAGAAGTCTTATTATAAGGCTTATTATTTAAGGTCCATGCAATGGGATCTGTGCTACCAAACCTTAACCAAAAAAAAAACAACAAAAAAAATCAATCAACAAATTTTGAGTGAATGCCTTACTATGTTCTCAGCACTTTTTAAATATGCATTATGATAAAGAAAAGTATACATGTTCGTACTTAATCTTACTTAAATAGAACTGCTGAACACACACACAAACTTAACAGCAGACAATTTTAGATAATACACGTAAAGTGTCAAGCTGTTGAGTACAGAATACTGTATATATAGCATGAGAGGTTTTCAGTAGAGGAACTGGATGAAGACTGCAGTAAACAGAAAGGCTTGAAAGGACAAAGGCCGGTGGAGAGAACTGTGAAGAAAGCAACCTGAGTTAAGGCACAAGACAGGAATGGTTTTGGCGGGTGGCTGGTATGGTCAGATAATCCTGAACAGAGAGACGCGTGAGTGCCAGGGAAAGCCAGATAGAGTCAAAAAGTTCCCGGTGATGCGTTTTGTCCCTGCAATTTAATTGGGAAACGAGTCTCTCTAAGAATTTTAGAGATTTAGAATCTATACATATTTTTCGGTCTGTATGCTCACAGTGGTGCTGGACAATGATTCTAAGACATACATTTCTTTTCCCCCATATTTAAACATCTCGTAAGTTGAGAAGAATCTTATAATCAATTGTGTATCACAGATGGACAGCATTTTTTCCCTCTAAGTGGTACATAAAACAATGATGCATCTTAAGAATCAACCACCACCACGAATCAAGAGTGCTATGAAGTCATCAGAACAAACGAATGAGTAAAGTCTTTTATGTTTAAAGTAGAACATAATCAATTCTCAATTCCGCAAAAAATTGTCTGAACCTCTTGCTCACAAGGAACAGAAGAAACCTGAGGGTCTACAGTAGGAAGGCGCAGGAACAAGTCTAAATTGACTTTCTTAACACAGAAAGTGAAGATGAGTCCAAGCCAGAGAGACCAGAGGATATAAGGCAAATGCAGAAATAGTAAATTATTCGTCAGAGTACAAGCTGTAAAACCTAAATGCTGAGAGAGAGAAATGCCATTGAAAAGCAAGTTGAATTGTCCAGCAGAGTGCTAGAAAACACGGGGTAAAACCAGGGGCTGATGATAAAGAGGTTGTTTCCAAGTTTGTCAAGAGCAGTTAAGCCCTCAGGTCATCACTTGTACCAAGCAGTTAACCCTCCTCTATGCTGGTAAAAAAACAGGAGAGAAGTGAATGGGGAAAATGAGCGGGAGCAGTTCCAGCCTGGGGAACCAGAGGAGGGCAGGTGATAAGGCATGAAACTAAGAGCAGAGAATTCAGTGAGAGCCACGGACTGGGAGACGATATTTGCAAAAGACATCTGATAAAGAATTGCTATCCAAAATATACAAAGAACTCTTAAA
Source organism: Orcinus orca (assembly GCF_937001465.1). Lineage (NCBI taxonomy): Eukaryota > Metazoa > Chordata > Mammalia > Artiodactyla > Delphinidae > Orcinus > Orcinus orca. The sequence continues at coordinate 41,134,448 of NC_064570.1, read as the reverse complement.
ACTCAACAATAAGAAAATGAATAACCTGATTAAAAAATGGGCAAAAGATCTGGACACCTCACCAAAGAAGATATGCAGTAGTAAATAAGCATATAAAAAGATGCTCAACATCACATGTCATTAGGGAATTGAAAATTAAACAGTGAGTTACCACTATACACCGGTTAGAATGGCCACACTCCAGAACACGGGCAACATCAAATCCTGATGAAGAAGTGGAGCAACAGGAACGCTCATTCACTGCTGGCAGGAATGCCTTTCAAAGTGGCTGCACCATTTTGCAGTTGAGCAGTTTCTGACAAAACTAAATGCTCTCTTACCATATGATCTGGCAACCTTTCTATTTGGTGTTTACCCAAATAAGTTGAAAACTTATGTCCACATAAAAACTAGCACATGTATGTTTTATAGGAGCTTTATTCATAATTGCCCAAACTTGGAAGCAACCAAGTTATCCTTCAGTAGATGAATGGATAAGTAAACTGTGGTATCTCCAGACAATGGGATATTATTCAGCACTAAAAGGAAATGAGCTATCAAACGATGAAAAGACGTGGAAGAAATTTAAATGCATATTATTAAGTAAAAGAAGCCAATTGAAAAGGATACATACTGTATGTATATGACATTCTGGAAAAGACAAAGCTATGGAGACAGTAAAAAGATCAGTGGTTGCCAAAAAGGAGGGAGGGATGAAAAGGCAGGGCACAGAGGATCTTTAAGTCCGTGAAAGTGTTCTGTATGATACTATAATAGTAGACACATGTCATTACACAGTTGTCAAAATCTATAGAATATACAGCACTAAGAGTGAACCTTAACGTAAACTATGTATTTGGGGTGTTTATGTGTCAATGTAGGCTCATCAGTTAACAAAGGTATCCATCTAGCGCAGGATGTTGATAGTGGGGAAGGCTGTGTCCATTAGGGGAGAAGGGTATGTGGGAATTCTGTACTTTCTGCTCAATTTTTCTGTGACTCTAAAATTGCTCTAAAATATAGCCTATTAATAAAAACTGCAGCCTGTACAGTGAGTCCCCATTCCCCTTCCCTCCCTAGATGCCAAATGCCAGGAGTCAGGCTTAGAACAGGCCCCTGGCAGCAGACTAAAGAACCCTCTGGAGGAAGTGAACCACTCAAAGCAAAAAACCTAATCATAACGACATTTGGGTGTGTGTGCTCAATTAAAAAAATCATCTGAGGGGCTTCCAGTTTCTATGCAGGATGCAGAAAGATGAAAAGAGCAATGCTCCTCAGTAACAACTAAAAATACCAAACAACCTACAAAATCGTAAGTTTTCTTGAACCTATCAAAGAGCTGAAATCACAACACTCCTCCTGGCTTTAAATCTAAGACAAGCCTCCCAGGACACACAGGACACAAACTTACGGCAGAGCACAGACGTAAGATGAGGCTCTCATACAAGTGAGTAAGAAGAATTCAGCTAAAATTTATAACAAGCTGTTAAGAGTAGAGCATGGGCTTAGCTAAACCACTCCACAACATTGCTGCCTCAGCATGCATTTTGTGTGGCCAATCGGCCTGCAGGGCCTTGAACTGATACTATCCTCTCCATCTAGCATGCATGCCCTAGAAAACAGCCCACGGGCTCGTAAGTAAATGGAAGTTCCTGATGTGACTCCCCCAGCTGCCCTGGTGATTGTCAGTCTCCCCCACCTCCCAGGGTCTTCCTCTTGTGCCCCTTGGATAAAAACAGGCCCCTGAGAAGCTTACCAACCACCTCCCCCTCCTTTTTGGTTTGAATTGACCAATCTGGCCTTAGCCTGGGATCCCCCAAAGTACTCCCCCTGGATCCACCCCGATCGCTGCCTACACCCTGCCTTAACCTCCCTCACGGCCCCTTAAGGTGTGCCGTGTACCTCCTCCAGGACCTGTAAAGTAATCAATTCGATTTCAATTCTCTTGTGGTCTTTTATTGAACCATCCATCAAAAATGTTAACAAATGTTAATTTAACAAAGTTAAATTAACAAATTTAACAAAGTTACAAATGTTAATTTAACAAAGTTACAATGGGCAAGTGTGAGACCACAGAACCCACGAATGCCACAGGCACACAGGACTGCGCACACTCACAAGCTCTCAGCCATGACCTCAGTGGGTGACCACAAGAAAGACTGGGGACAGGGCAGAAAACAAGAGAAAGCCTTCCTCCATGCAACAGGCCAGCCAGCCTCAGCTGAAAAAGCACAAAACCCCACCCAGATCCTTATCATCTAAGGAACAAGAGCCGCAAGCTACCTGGGTAAGAGCAACAAACCTTGTTTCCCCATCGGCCCTACCTCCCCCCTCCCCCCAGGGCACAGGTGATAACCAACCGAGTCTGGGGAAAGAGAAAAAGAGTATAACCTTTTGGGCAAGGGTGAAAATGAAAACAAAACATATCAAAACTTCTGAGACGCAGCTGAAATGGACTGGCAAACTGCAGCTTGTTTCTTATAAATTTATTTATGTATTTATTTATTTTTGGCTGCGTTGGGGCTTCCGTTGCTGTGCCTGGGCTTTCTCTAGTGGCGGCGAGCGGGGGCTACTCTTTCGTTGCGGTGTGCGGGCTTAAGGCAAGTGAAACCATAAGTGACATTCCTTCCTTCATCTACTCATCTTCCATGGCTCTGTGGTCAAAGAACCATCTCAAAGACCCATGGAAAAGAAAATTAGCTCCTAATTACAGAGAAGCTAGGAAACCCTTGCTATATTGATAAAAATAAATCAAGAGTAAAGGAAGGCTTGTTCCTCTCTTCCACTCACCAACACAAAATGCTATTACTGTCCATGAGTCTCTCAAAACTTCTTTTTTTGTTTTATTCTTCTAATTAGATCAAGGAAAGAGACCCTAATAGAAACTAGCCTTTTTTTTTAAACCACTTACTGGCTTCTAGTTGTTTCTCCTCCTCCTAGCTGCTGAGCAGCTTACATGATCATCTCATAGGGCTGGCTCTTGCTCAGGTCCCCTCAAAAAGCCACTCTGGCAACACTCCCTGCCCTACCAAACCCTATTTCTCCAGTAGAAAAATCACCCACAGGGATTTCCCTGGTGGCGCAGTGGTTAAGAATCCGCCTGCCAATGCAGGGGACATGGGTTCGAGCCCTGGTCCGGGAAGATCTCACATGCCGCGGAGCAACTAAGCCTGTGAGCCACAACTACTGAGCCCTCGTACCACAACTACTGAAGCTCGTGCGCCTAGAGAAGCTCCGCAACAAGAGAAGCCATCACAATGAGAAGCCCACGCACTGCATTCTGCAGCTTGGACTTGGAGGAGTCAGAATACTAGTGGAGAGGGAATGTGGAGTAGGCTACAAAAATGGCAAAGGAGACCAGAGTGCCTGCCATCCTCATTCACAGACAGACGATGCATAAGGCACCACAATGAATTTAGTAATGAGAATGGCAAATAACAAAGCTGCAACAACAAAGATTTCCTATATTTTCAAGTTCAACTCAAACCATCTTCTCAAATACAATGAACAATTGTTTCTTAAAAAACATTTATACTGCAAAAATCTGGATTAGGGAAGTAGATAAGTATTTCATAACTAATTATGTTTTTCTCTGGACCTTTGCCAATACTCGTGTTCTCCCTGGAATGTCTTCCTCTTGTTATGTCCAATTATCAAAAACTATCTTTTTAAAAAGTTGTATGTTCTATATATTTTCTGATTACTAAAGTAATCTTTGTGCCTCGTAGAAAACTTGAAAAATATTGGGCTGGCCAAAAAGCTCGTCTGGGTTTTTCCATAAGATGTTATGGAAAAACCTGACTGAACCCAAACGAACTTTTAGGCCAACCCAATAGAATAGATAAAAACAACAACAACAAAAAAAAGGAAAAAATATTTGTCACCCTTTATGCTATTACAATTGTTACCTTTTTTTTTTTCTCACCTCTCTCCTTATAACAGAATTTTATAAGAGATTGGATACAGGGAACAAAGTACAAAGAAGAATGAAAATCACACTAATACTTGTAACCTAAGAAGTCAGAAAAACAGTTGTGTCTATGATGGAAAAGGTATACTTTGTAAAGTTAATTCTACCAAGTTGATCCTCAGATGAACAGACAATTTTGTAGTAATTGTTATGCCCACCAGATAAAAAATTACCCAAATACACCATAACTATGCACCATAGTTTTTATGATACCCATCCAACTTCCTGTAGTATTGCTCTTCTCCATTTCTACTTTTCTTCTCAAAGGAACTTCAGTCAGAGACATGCATAATATGTAATACACTAATCAATACTGTCAAAACTGAAGTGGTAAGGCTATGTAAAAGTATTTTTAAATCTACCATAATATCACCTCTATTCCAACCAGCATATGAATCCTAGGGAGACCTACAATATGTAGGTTCCTATAATATTTTGAACATATCTCCACTACGGTACTTATTTAACATGATATAATATAGCCCATCCCCATAAAAATCTATTTTTTATCCTATATTTAGAGCCTTTGCAATAACTGGATATATAAGGTATCATATGTAAATGTGTATTGGGCAGTATTAGTGAATTGTTAACCAACATTTTAACTCAAGTCCTAGAAGGTTCTGTATCAGATATACAAAACAGGATAATAATAATATTCCAAAGATCCTGTGCTGTGGAAACAGGATGAAGAGTAAAGTGTCATCAGCCAGGAAGAAGGAAGATGAAGCCAATGTAACATTCCTGCAGCTGACAAGTACCTTCTTTTCAGGAGGCCCAGGCAGGAAGCTGATTCTTCTACAATTTTCCTGCTTCTTACTTCAAGAAGCAGTACATCAAAAGCATGCATTCCCTGTGCCACATATCAAGAGAGTGAAGCCATTATGACTGGCATGTCACCAGTATTTGGGAGAAGCCACGTCAGACCCCAATCCTTTTTTTTTGGCCCCAGCCCTACTCTTGCATACTCCAATAATGTGCCTCTGAATGGCCAGGAATGCAGAAAAGATATTAAGAAGAGTGAATGTCACTACAACAATTACCTGGTACATCACAGGATCCACAAGACTGTAGAATCTTTATTGGTAAGAATATTCTGCCACTGGATGGAGAGGTGGAGTTAGAACAGGAGGGCTATAGTGTGTTATCTTGTCCGGTCACTGGACTCAAGTAAGTAGGCGTTTGAATAAGGGCTTGGATGTCAGCAAAATTCAATAAGGTGAGTCATGTAAGATTGGAATAATATTATTCCATACAACATACACTAAGCTCTTTAGAACCTGGTTGAATTTGGGGAGATACCCTCCTTGAAAAATCAGAGCCTTCAGAGCCAGTGGCCCTATACAGAGGCCCAGGTCCCCAGACACCAGTGTTGAAGACTCAGGTCCTGAGCTGGGGTGTGGACTCCTGAATAGCTCCTGAGGTACAATCAGTCTCTCAGACTGGGCCCTCCACTATGTCAGCCCTTGACTAACCCTTATGTACACTAAGTCACGTATTCCCTTGCTCAAGCATAATTCAAGGACTTAAAATAATATTAATTATCTGTTTTGGATGTAGACAACTATATTTTTCTCATTTCCTCGTTTTACACCTAAATATGCTATTTAGAATGAAAATATACAAATGTGTCACCTAAGAGTTCTTCCTTCTCTTTTCCTCACCTCCCACATGAAGTCGTTGTTAAGTCCTATCAGTTATACTTCCAAAATATATCATGAATCTCTGCAGTTCTCCATCTCCACTGCAACCACCCTAGTGCAAGCCACCATCACCACTGGCGCCAGAGCAAGGACCACTGCAGTGGTCTCTTCAATGACCTCCCGGCTCCCATTTACGCTGTGCTGCAATCCATTCCTCACTCAACAGCCAAAGTGGTCCTCTCAAAATATAAATCATAACTAACCCTTGCTTTCAACCCTCTAATAGTTTTCCATCACACACATACAGGGAAAAAAAAAGCCAAAATCCTTTTCTGTGGCCTTCAAAGTTGTACTTGATCTGGTCCCCACTCCTGACCTAAGCCTAAAGCCACTTTCACCAAAGGAATCAACAAACATACCACCAGAGACAGGTCAGGAAGCAGCAGTAGCTGAGAGAGACCAACTGTGTAGCTGTGTTGAGAGAGGTTTTGTGTAAAACTCATGGGGCATCTGAATTTCTATATACTGAGTTTTCTTAAAGGAAGTACCCCAATATAATGAATGAATCAAAAGTCAAGGTACCAACACTTCACAGAATTCAATAAACATGCCTTTCTTTGTACGTAATGGAGAACCAGTGAAGGATTTTAAGCAGAGAAATAACTAGATCTGACTTGCATTTTAGAAACTGAAATTCTGGTTGCCTTGTGGAGGATATATGCAATGGGAGGAAACTAAAGAACAGTCAAAATGCATCACAATAACTCAGGAAACAGCCTGAGGTTCCTACACAAATCTTGATGGGGAGGGATGAGACCTGACTGAAGAGCTGTTTAGGAGGTCATACACAGCATGAGAATCTGGTGGTTGATTCAAGGTGGGAGGAGAGACACCCGCTCCGAGGTGTTCAGTCTGTCAAGGAGGTTATGGACCTCTACAGATTTTATTGTAGCTTCAAGCAGGGCTCATATCTGACGAGTTACAGGGACTCGTATGGCACCCCTCACTGAGATTACTCACATGCTCCCCGCCCCACTGGCGATCTCTGGGCTGGGATGGGTTGTAACGCAGGAGCCTCTGACTCTAGGTCCACCATTCCATTCTGAGCATCTATCTTCCCAGCAGAGCGGGCACTTCTAAAAACACACCACTCAAATTTCTCTAGCCTTCGCTACGGCTCGCTGTGCTGAACTATTTTCTACTCAACAACCAGAGGGCTGTTACACTCCCATTAATAACTTGTGATCACTATGGTGGTCATTCTCAACCTGATGTAGGGGTAGGACACGGTATAAGAATCAGCAAGTGCCCTTTTAAAACACTACACACTCACTCCCCTCCCCTTTCAGATGGCTATCCACACACCCACCAAGGGGACTGACTGATTGGAAAGATTTTCTTTTAATTTTTAAAATATTTATTTATTTAGTTTTGGCCGCGTCGGGTCTTTGTTGCTGCGCGCGGGCTTTTCTCTAGTTGCGGCGAGTGGGGGCTACCCTTCGTTGTGGTGCGCAGACTTCTCATTGCGGTGGCTTCTCTTGTTGCGGAGCACGGGCTCTAGGCGCGCGGGCTTCAGTAGTTGTGGCTCGCGGGCTCTAGAGCTCAGGCTCAGCTTAGGGCTTAGCTGCTCCGCGGCATGTGGGATCTTCCCGGACCAGGGCTCGAACCCGTGTCCCCTGCATTGGCAGGCAGATTCTTAACCACACCACCACCAAGGAAGTCCCTGCTTGGAAAGATTGAGAACTACCTGCTGCTTTACTAAATGCAAAGATAAGGGCCTATAAAATTAATTCAGTAATTAAAAAGAAGAAACACTATGCCTACCTATTCTATAAGAATAAGAATTATGAAACATAACAATAGTATCCTATACTGAGTTCCAAGAGAAGTTACTCTGTGTTTTTGAAATATTTTTTTCTGTTGTTTTTTACGATGATAAACATTTTCAGTTCTCAATTTATTTCTCAGCAGGAACTACATATAGTTTAATGAAACGAATATTATGATGCTCTTCCTACTGAGAAAACCTCAGTGCCATTCTGAAAGGATCTGAAGAAAGGTAATGAAATCCTAGAAAAGAGCTTTAAAGTTGTCAATATTCAAATTCTTTAGAGAAAAAAATTCATATTAATGACCAAAACAAAAAAACCCCACATATTCCTCTTTTTACCATCCTGTCTCTGCTTTTTTTTTTTTGTGGTACACGGGCCTCTCACTGTTGTGACATCTCCGGTTGCAGAGCACAGGCTCCGGACGCACAGGCTCAGTGGCCATGGCTCACGGGCCCAGCCACTCCGCGGCATGTGGGATCCTCCCGGACCGGGACACAAACCCGTGTCCCCTGCATCGGCAGGCGGACTCTCAACCACTGTACCACCAGGGAAGCCCCTGTCTCTGCTTTTTTTATCAGCAAATTTTAAAGAAAATACTGTATGTAACCCTGAAAGGAAAGCTAAGATAAATGAGTGAATTACAATAAAATAAAGCAGGTTGGCTTAGTAATTAGATACAATAATCTAGATTTTTCCAAAGTGTGACACAGATGACTTTAAATATTCAATATATTTATTTTAATGGTCCCTAGAAATAACACAGTAGTAGCACATCAAATCTGTGAAGTCATATATTATTGCGTAAGGTAAGATTGAAGCAGGCAGAGGAATTCACATAGACACCTTGTCTTATAGGTCCTATACTCAGGAATGCTCTTGCTCTGAGCCTTGAGTAACTGAATAGTGTGACAATCCCTTTTAAAAAGATAACGACGAGATATAACTCACATACCAGAAGAGTCACCCTTTTAAAGTGTACAACTCAGTTCTGAGTATATTCACAAGGTTGTATAACCGTTACCGCTACCTAATTCCAGAGTATCCTCGCCTAAAAAGAAACCCATGACCATTAGTAGTTATTCCCACTTCCCGCTTCCCCACAGCCCCTGGTGACAGCTATCCACCCTTTGTCTCAATGGACTGGCCTATTCTGAACATTTCAGAGAGTGGAGTCACACAATATGTGTCTTTTTGTGTCAGGTTTCTTTCACTTTTGATGTTTTCAAGGTTCATCTGTGTTTTAGCATGTATCAGTACTTCATTCCTTTTTTTTTTATGGCCAAGTAAAATTCTACTACATACCACATTTTGTTACCCATTCATCAGTTGACGGACATTTGGGTTGTTTCCACTTTTTAGCTATTATAAGTAATGCTGCTCTGAACATTCATGTACAAGTTTTTGTGTGGACGTCTTTTCAATTTTCTTGAGTATATATCTAAGACTAGAATTGAGGGATCACGTGGTAACTTCACGTATGTTAACCTACTGAGAAACTGAAAAGCTATTTTCCAAGGTGACAACATCATTTTACAATCCCACCAGCAATGCATGAGGCTCCAATTTCTCCATACCTCTGCCAACAATTTATTGGTCACTTTTAAAATTATGGCCACCCCACTTGGTGTGAAGTGGTACCTCACTGTGGTTTTGACTTGCAGTTCCCTAATGACTAGTGATGGCAACCTAACTCCTTGAAAGTACACGTGGTACAGATAATACATCTCTCTGGTGTCCAATCTCATATTCTACATTTCTTTCGGCATTACAACAAGCTCTTTTACCCTCTACTACTCTCTGCGGTGGATGTGGTTTATTGCGGGCTTCTTCCACCCTTTCAGCCCTTGTCCTGACTGCCTCCCCAAAAGCCATGCCCTTTGTCTAACACACTACTCTCTTCTCCCTCCTACAAGGCCTGCAGCACCCACTTCTTCTCTGCAGAGAAGCCTGGTCTTTATCATTTTCCTGCTCCCACCCAACGACACATACTCCGCTTTACCTCAGAGAGCCCTGCTCTCATACCAGTAGACTCTGTCAGTCCTAACTCTGCAGACTTCAGTCCTTCCCATTCTTTCAACTCCCTCTTCCACTTCCCAGTCTGACATTCCACATTTCCAAAGTCCTTCCTAATTCCTCCACATTCCAAACCACCTCTCCCTGTGACTCCAGCCTCCTCTGTGCCCCTCTGGTCCTCTGCATGTCTCCCCCTCCTGACACGCCTCAGGCCACAAGCGCTACACCTAGCCCTTCACTGACTCTCTCTTCTACGCACTATGAAATGTTATCCCACTCTTGTTCTCTACTCCCCACTTCTCACTACAGCCTGGAGTCTGTCTGCCATTTGAGTTGTAAGTGACTAAAAGCAATAATGGAAGAAAACCTTTTCCAATCGAAGTGATGTGATGGTTAATTCTGTGTCAACCTGACTAGGCCATGGGGTACCCAGATATCTGGTCAAACATTATTCTGAGTGTGTCTGTGAGGGTTAGTCTGCATGAGATTAACATCTGAATTGGTGGACTGAGTAAAGCAGGTTGCCCTCCCTAACGTGGGTGGCCTCACCCAACCAAGTGAAGACCTAAATAGAATAAAAAAGGCCGAGTTAAGAGGGAACTTCTTTGTGCCGTTTGAGTTGGCACATCTGTCCTCTCCTGCCCTTGGACTGGGCTCACCTGAGTCTCCAGCTTGCCGACGATAGATGCTGGGACTTTTCAGCCTCCATAATCATGTGCGCCAATACCTAATAATAAATCATATTTATATATCCTATTATATATTGCTAAAAGATAAACGGAGGGATATTTAAAATTTTAAGAGTTTGTTTGAGAAAAAACTGAGTCGCGTTGGGCAGTAGCAAACCGGAAGTGATTGGGAGCACTCCACCAACAGGAACTCGGGGACGGGCTTTAACAGAGAAGAGGTAGAAGCAAAGCAAGGAAGTTATCTGATTGGCTACAGCTTAAAGCCTAGTTGGCTCTTTGTGATGGGTTCTCCTTAGGCTTAGATTTCATAATCTTGAGGCATTTACAGGCTTAGATTTTGGTGGGCTTACCTAGGCCACCATGGCATTAGAGCCACCTTAGTCTAAGAGCCACCTTGTTTAATTAACTTAACGATATATATCCTACTGGCTCTGTTTCTCTGGAGAAATCTGACTTATACTTAAGCCCTGGAAGCCCCTTGTCCCACGAATAGGCAAATAAGCAAAAAACATGCAGAGGAGTTTAGATTTGGTCTAGTGAACTAAGAAGAGAAAATGAATACTCATGCAGGGGATTACATTTATTAATCGTACCACAGCACTAAGAAGCAAGATAAATTGAAATAGGGAGAGCACGAAAGTCAGGAGACTACAAAAACAAGGTCTACACTGATTCCTACCTGGGGGAATGCAAATGAAAAGGAAAATCTAATAGAAATACCAAAGAAAAAAACAAAAATACTTAAAAAGAAAAATTTAATCCCCAAATTCCACTCTCAAAGGAAGGTAGGGTCAGACAGAAATGCTAGAGTAGAGAAAGGAAACTAGATTTTTTTTTGGCCTATTTCTTTTATTCTTTGGCATGTGGGAGATGTCTGATGGAGAAGATGATTAATTCAATTTTGGACATGTGGTATTTCAGGTGATGGCAGATATCCAGGTACAGGCGACAGTCTTAAAAATTAAATGGACAGAAGCTTCCTAAAATTAATTTAGAGTTCTACCACCCCACAGCAACATTTTATGCTCACCAGAATATATCTCTCGTCTTATTCAAGGGCATCACTTGGCATTGGGCATCAAAGTAACTGGCTACTGAATCACAGTTCCAGCATGCAGTTAGTTTCAGCTCTGTCACGAAAATCTTCAAATATCTCCCAAACTAAAATTATTCATATAATATACCAAGTATTTTATCCCTTTCCAAAGTGATGTAAATTTGGGCACTCAAACATGCTGAGCATTTACACTGTGATAAAATGAAGCCAAGGACAAATACAAAGGAAAGAGCTGTCATAAATATTCAGTATTCGAACCACAATATCACTAACCTCCTTAAATCCCCCTAGATGGAACTATGTCCTAGATAATCCTGGCTTGGTGGGAACTCACCAGTGTGCTAAAGATTCGGTTCTCTTCCTTCCTGACACACTACTTATGTAAATACTACCATCTGCCCCCTTCTCAAAGAGGACAGAAATAAGAGCTTAATCACATTGAAAATTTTCTTCCACAATATGGTTAAATATTAATGTACTGTAACTTGAAGCCAATAAAGGTTGTTGCCCAAATACACACATACACCATTACAAAAGATCCGAAATCTTGGAAGTAATCTCCAAAGGCCTTGAAATTATTGTCTTCTTGCTTACTGTCCCAATAGGTAAGTAAGACTGGCAAATGGCTAAGCAGTGACAATATCCAAAATGCACACCAGTATATTTTCTAACTTTCCCCTACACTTACAATAGAAAGTTTTCTTATTACCATATATTACCACATATCTAATAATGCCTTCCTTAAACGTTGAGGGAAAGCGTCTCTGCTAATCTGGAGATTCTATATTTGTGTTTAAAATGGCAGTAAGAGGAAGATGGTGGAAGAGTAAGACGCGGAGATCACCTTCCTCCCCACAGATAAACCAGAAATACATCTACACGTGGAACAACTCCTACAAAACACCTACTGAATGCTGGCAGAAGACCTCAGACCTCCCAAAAGGTGTGTGGATGAAAGGCTCTTGGTGCTGCAGCCAGGAGTCAGTGCTGTGCCTCTGAGGTGGGAGAGCCAACTTCAGGACACTGGTCCACAAGAGACCTCCTAGCTCCACATAATATCAAACGGCGAAAATCTCCCAGAGATCTCCATCAAAACACCAGCACCCAGCTTCACTCAATGACCAGCAAGCTACAGTGCTGGACACTCTATGAGAAACAACTAGCAAGACAGGAACACAACCCCACCCATTAGCAGAGACGCTGCCTAAAATCATAATAAGTCCACAGACACCCCAAAACACACCACCAGACGTGAACCTGCCCACCAGAAAGACAAGATCCAGCCTCATCCACCAGAACACAGGCACTAGTCACCTCCACCAGGAAGCCTACACCACCCACTGAACCAACCTTAGCCACTGGGAACAGACACCAAAAACAACGGGAACTACGAACGTGCAGCCTGCAAAAAGGAAACCTCAAACACAGTAAGATAAGCAAAATGAGAAGACAGAAAAACACACAGCAGATAAAGGAGCAAGATAAAAACCCACCAGACCTAACAAATGAAGAGGAAATAGCCAGTCTACCTGAAAAAGAATTCAGAGTAATGAGAGTAAAGATGATCCAAAATCTTGGAAATAGAATGGAGAAAATACAAGAAACATTTAACAAGGACCTAGAAGAACTAAAGATGAAACAAACAACAATGAACAACACAATAAATGAAATTAAAAATACTCTAGATGGGATCAATAGCAGAATAACTGAGGCAGAAGAACGGATAGGTGACCTGGAAGAGAAAATAGTGGAAATAACTACTGCAGAGCAGAAGAAAGAAAAAGAATGAAAAGAACTGAGAACAGTCTCAGAGACCTCTGGGACAAAATTAAACGCACCAACATTCGAATTATACAGGTTCCAGAAAAAGAAGAGAAAAAGGGACTGAGAAAAAATTTGAAGAGATTATAGTTAAAAACTTCCCTAATATGGGAAAGGAAATAGTTAATCAAGTCCAGGAAGCACAGAGAGTCCCATACAGGAAAAATCCAAGGAGAAACACGCCAAGACACATATTAATCAAACTGTCAAAAATTAAATACAAAGAAAGCATATTAAAAGCAGCAAGGGAAAAACAACAAATAACACACAAGGGAATCCCCATAAGGATAACAGCTGATCTTTCAGCAGAAACTCTGCAAGCCAGAAGGGACTGGCAGGACATATTTAAAGTGATGAAGGAGAAAAACCCGCAACCAAGATTACTCTACCCAGCAAGGATCTCATTCAGATTTGATGGATAAATTAAAACCTTTACAGACAAACAAAAGCTGAGAGAGTTTAGCACCACCAAACCAGCTTTACAACAAATGCTAAAGGAACTTCTCTAGACAAGAAACACAAGAGAAGGAAAAGACCTACAATAACGAACCCAAAACAACTAAGAAAATGGGAATAGGAACATACATATCAATAATTACCTTAAATATAAATGGATTAAATGCTCCCACCAAAAGACACAGTTTGGCTGAATGGATACAAAAACAAGACCCATATATATGCTGTCTACAAGAGACCCACTTCAGACCTAGAGACACATACAGACTGAAAGTAAGGGGATGGAAACAGATACTCCATGCAAATGGAAACCAAAAGAAAGCTGGAGTAGCAATTCTCATATCAGACAAAACAGACTTTAAAATAAAGACTATTAGAAGAGACAAAGAAGGACACTACATAATGATCAAGGGATCGATCCAAGAAGAAGATATAACAATTGTAAATATTTACGCACCCAACATAGGAGCACCTCAATACATAAGGCAAATACTAACAATCATAAAAGGGGAAATCGACAGCAACACATTCATAGTAGGGGACTTTAACACCCCACTTTCACCAATGGACAGATCATCCAAAATGGAAATAAATAAGGAAACACAAGCTTTAAATGATACATTAAACAAGATGGACTTAATTAATATTTATAGGACATTCCATCCAAAAACAACAGAATACACATTTTTCTCAAGTGCTCATGGAACATTCTCCAGGATAGATCATATATTGGGTCAAAAACCAAGCCTTGGTAAACTTAAGAAAATTGAAATCGTACCAAGTACCTTTTCTGCGACAACACTATGAGACTAGATATCAATTACAGGACAAAATCTGTAAAAAATACAAACACATGGAGGCTAAACAATACACTACTTAATAACGAAGTGATCACTGAAGAAATCAAAGAGGAAATCAAAAAATACCTAGAAACAAATGACAATGGAGACACGATGACCCAAAACCTATGGGATGCAGCAAAAGCAGTTCAAAGAGGGAAGTTTATAGCAATACAATCCTACCTTAAGAAACAGGAAACATCTCGAAAAAACAACCTAACCTTGCACCTAAAGCAATTAGAAAAAGAAGAACAAAAAAACCCCAAAGTTAGCAGAAGGAAAGAAATCATAAAAATCAGATCAGAAATAAATGAAACAGAGATGAAGGAAACGATAGCAAAGATCAATAAAACTAAAAGCTGGTTCTTTGAGAAGATAAACAAAATTGATAAACCATTAGCCAGACTCATCAAGAAAAAAAGGGAGAAGACTCAAATCAATAGAATTAGAAATGAAAAAGGAGAAGTAACAACTGACACTGCAGAAATACAAAAGATCATGAGAGATTACTACAAGCAACTCTATGCCAATACAATGGACAACCTGGAAGAAATGGACAAATTCTTAGAAATGCACAACCTGCCAAGACTGAATCAGGAAGAAATAGAAAATATGAACAGAGCAATCACAAGCACTGAAATTGAAACTGTGATTAAAAATCTTCCAACAAACAAAAGCCCAGGACCAGATGGCTTCACAGGCGAATTCTATCAAACATTTAGAGAAGAGCTAACACCTATCCTTCTCAAACTCTTCCAAAATATAGCAGAGGGAGGAACACTCCCAAACTCATTCTATGAGGCCACCATCACCTTGATACCAAAACCAGACAAGGATGTCACAAAGAAAGAAAACTACAGGCCAATATCACTGATGAACATAGATGCAAAAGTCCTCAACAAAATACTAGCAAACAGAATCCAACAGCACATTAAATGGATCATACACCATGATCAAGTGGGGTTTATTCCAGGAATGCAAGGATTCTTCAATATACGCAAATCAATCAACGTGATATACCATATTAACAAATTGAAGGAGAAAAACCATATGATCATCTCAATAGATGCAGAGAAAGCTTCGGACAAAATTCAATACCGATTTATGATAAAAACCCTGCAGAAAGTAGGCATAGAGGGCACTTTCCTCAGCATAATAAAGGCCATATACGACAAACCCACAGCCAACATCGTCCTCAATTGTGAAAAACTGAAAGCATTTCTACTAAGCTCAGGAAGAAGACAAGGTTGCCCACTCTCACCACTCTTATTCAACACAGTTTTGGAAGTTTTATTCATAGCATACAGAGAAGAAAAGGAAACAAAAGGAATCCAAATCAGAAAAGAAGAAGTAAAGCTGTCACTGTTTGTAGATGACATGATACTATACATAGAGAATCCTAAAGGTGTTACCAGAACTACTACTAGAGCTAATCAATGAACTTGGTAAAGTAGCAGGATACAAAATTAATGCACAGAAATCTCTGGCATTCCTATACACTAATGATGAAAAATCTGAAAATGAAATCAAGAAAACACTCCCATTTACCACTGCAACAAAAAGAATAAAATATCCAAGAATAAACCTACCTAAGGAGACAAAAGACGTGTATTCAGAAAATTATAAGACACTGATGAAAGAAATTAAAGATGATACAAATAGATGGAGAGATATACCATGTTCTTGGATTGGAAGAATCAACATTGTGAAAATGACTCTACTACCAAAGCAATCTACAGATTCAATGCAATCCCTATCAAACTACCACTGGCATTTTTCACAGAACTAGAACAAAAAATTTCACAATTTGTATGGAAACACAAAAGACCCCGAATAGCTAAAGCAATATTGAGAAAGAAAACCGGAGCTGGAGGAATCAGTCTACCTGACTTCAGACTATACTACACGGCTACAGTAATCAAGACAGTATGGTACTGGCACAAAAACAGAAATATAGATCAATGGAACAGGATAGAAAGCCCAGAGATAAACCCATGCACATATGGTCACCTTATCTTTGATAAAGGAGGCAGGAATGCACAGTGGGGAAAGGACAGCCTCTTCAATAAGTGGTGCTGGGAAAACTGGACAGCTACATGTAAAAGTATGAGATTAGATCACTCCCTCCCTAACACCATACACAAAAATAAGCTCAAAATGGATTAAAGACCTAAATGTAAGGCCAGAAACTATCAAACTCTTAGAGGAAAACATAGGCAGAACACTCTATGACATAAATCACAGCAAGATCCTTTTTGACCCACCTCCTAGAGAAATAGAAATAAAAACAAAAATAAACAAATGGGACCTAATGAAACTTCAAAGCTTTTGCACAGCAAAGGAAACCATAAACAAGACCAAATTTGCACAGCAGAGGAAACCATAAACAAGACGAAAAGACAACCCTCAGAATGGGAGAAAATATTTGCAAATGAAGCAACTGACAAAGGATTAATCTCCAAAATTTATAAGCAGCTCATGCAGCTCAATAACAAAAAAACAAACAACCCAATCCAAAAATGGGCAGAAGACCTAAATAGACATTTCTCCAAAGAAGATATACAGACTGCCAACAAACACACAAAGGAATGCTCAACATCATTAATCATCAGAGAAATGCAAATCGAAACTACAATGAAATATCATCTCACACCAGTCAGAATGGCCATCATCAAAAAATCTAGAAACAATAAATGCTGGAGAGGGTGTGGAGAAAAGGGAACACTCTTGCACTGCTGGTGGGAATGTGAATTGGTATAGCCACTATGGAGAACAGTATGGAGGTTCCTTAAAAAACTACAAATAGAACTACCATATGACCCAGCAATCCCACTACTGGGCATATACCCTGAGAAAACCATAATTCAAAAAGAGTCATGTACCAAAATGTTCATTGCAGCTCTATTTACAATAGCCCGGAGATGGAAACAACCTAAGTGTCCGTCATTGGATGAATGGGTAAAGAAGATGTGACACATATATACAATGGAATATTACTCAGCCATAAAAAGAAACGAAATTGAGCTATTTGTAATGAGGTGGATGGACCTACAGTCTGTCATGCAGAGTGAAGTAAGTCAGAAAGAGAAAGACAAATACCGTATGCTAATACATGTATATGGAATTTAAGAATAAAAAAAAATGTCATGAAGAACCTAGGGGTAAGATGGGAATAAAGACACAGACCTACTAGAGAATGGACTTGAGGATATGGGGAGGGGGAAGGGTAAGCTGTGACAAAGCGAGAGAGTGGCATGGACATATATACACTACCAAACGTAAGCTAGTGGGAAGCAGCCACATAGCACAAGGAGATCAGCTCGGTGTTTTGTGACCACCTGGAGGGGTGGGATAGGGAGGGTGGGAGGAAGGGAGACACAAGAGGCAAGAGATATGGGAACATATGTATATGTATAACTGATTCACTTTGTTATAAAGCAGAAACTAACACACCACTATAAAGCTATTATACTCCAATAAAGATGTAAAAAATAAATAAATAAAAATAAAATGGCAGTAAGAGCTATTTCCTAGTAATGTATATAAGGTACCATCTCTCTTTTTTTAATCCCTTGAAAGTTTGTGGTTAATCACTGAAAAAGCTGTAAGTGTGAGTTAAATTTTTTCCTCTCTTCTCAGAAAGTGTATGTTTTGGCAGACTGTATTTTCCAAAAACGATCACAACATTTCCCATCCCACATGCTCTTCTGCAGTGGGACCTTGCCACTCCCCCATCAAGAAGTAGAGTCTGACTCTCCTCCTCTGAAATCTACACTGGCCTAAATGATTCACTTGCAACCAACAGAATGTGGCAAAAGTGATACTGAGACTTCCAAGCCTACATCAGTAGAAGCCTTGCAGCTTTCTTTCGTCTCTGGAGGACCCAGTCTCCAGAAGCCGGCAAACTGTGAAAAGCTCCAGCTACCTGGAGAGGACATGTAGTTCCTCTAGTCAACTGCCCCAGCTGAGCCCAGCCTTCAAGTCATCTCAGTCCAGGCACCACACGAGTAAAGAAGTCATCCTGGAAGTGGATTCTCCAGCCCCAGTTGTTTCAACTCCCCCTGATCAAGTCATACCCAGCTATTCTGGTCTTCCCATCTGAAAATCCAGACATTGTGGAGCAAACCATCCCCACTGTTTCTTCTCTGAATTCCCAGCCCAACAATGTATGAGAATAAAACGGTGGTTGTTTTATACAAGTTTTTGGGTGGTGTGAAAGGCAGCAATAGGTAACTGGAAGGTACCTTAGGTAACATGGCCATCTCCTCACTTTAATGACCACAGTCCACATTTTTCTTCCCGTTTACTTTACTGAAACTTTCATTTCCAATATTTTTTTTTAGATGTCCCTGTTAATTTCCCCAATTTATTTTGACAGCTCAACTTTAGAAACCATCATATCCAATAAAACTATTTCCTAGGGTTTGGTCTTCAGCTTGTTTTATAAATTTATCTATTTACTTTTTTTTTTTTTTTTTTTTTTGCGGTACACGGGCCTCTCACTGTTGTGGCCTCTCCCGTTGCGGAGCACAGGCTCCAGACGCGCAGGCTCAGCGGCCATGGCTCACGGGCCCAGCCGCTCCGCGGCATGTGGGATCTTCCCGGACCGGGGCACGAACCCATGTCCCCTGCATCGGCAGGCGGACTCCCAACCACTGCGCCACCAGGGAAGCCCTATTTACTTATTTTTAGCTGCACTGGGTCTTCGTTACTGTGCATGGGCTTTCTCTAGTTGCGGCGAGCAGGGGCTACTCTTCGTTGCGGTGCACAGGCTTCTCATTGCAGTGGCTTCTCTTGCTGTGGAGCATGGGCTCTAAGCGCATGGGCTTCAGTAGTTGTGGCACACAGGCTCAGTAGTTGTGGCTTGCGGGCTCTAGAGCGCAGACTCAGTAATTGTGGCTCATGGGCTTAGTTGCTCCATAGCATGTGGGATCTTCCCCAGCCAGGGATTGAACCTGTGTCCCCTGCATTGGCAGGAGGATTCTTAACCGCTGTGCCACCAGGGAATTCCCAGCTTATTTGTTTTAAAAGCTTCTTTCTAACATCCCTCTTTACTTATTGGAATTATTTCAGTTTTTTTCACCCTTTTAATCCAATCTGTGTTTGAATTAGGTCATGACTAAAGGCATAATTACTTGAAGCAAATGCTGTGCACCCAACTATACCATGATAAGTAAATATTCTGTCAGGCATAAGAATTATTCAGTACTTATCATAACAATAAACTATACCAGTACTTCAGGCGTTTATCATTATAAATGCTGTGTTAATAAGAAGTGGCTATACTGAATTTTATCTACTCTTACCCATAAGAATTATCTTGGCAGAAAAGCACATTTTACTATTTTCAGCAAAAAGACTATTCTTATTTGAGATATAATCTTAATATAAACTCTTCAAACCACTGCATCTTTGTAAATACAGCCTATTTTATAACTTACTACTATATTTAATAAGTATAAATTGGTCACTCACAAATCACAGCATAAAAAAATCAAATTCTTCATTTTCCTAATGGAACTTCATTTTCTTTATGAGTATTTGGTTGATGAAATGTGTGAAAGTGAGTAGTAGTCACCTGCAAAAGCAGCAGGGGAAGGCAGTATCCTGGGGAGGGAGCCAGGTTTTCAATTAAAGTAAGAAGACGGCATATTTTCTGAAGAGATGTGGCTGCAGAGAAGTTTGCTGAGCATGGAATAAGAGTTCCAGAGAGCAAATATAAAAACCCAACAAGTGTCCGGGAGAAGAAAGCACAACTGCCTGAGGATAAGCCAGATGACCCAGGGGGCTATATGTGGAGCCGGGTCCAGGGACAGAGACGTGACGTAAGATAGAAAGAGCTGGCTTGAAGCTTCCAAGATGGGCTCTGGTCTTACCATTTTGAACACAGCAGACTGTGGGTTTTACACAGGATCCCAGATATGCTAGAGAAAAGTGACCAAGGCCAGCCTTCTTACTTCCACTGTACAACTGTGAGAAAGTTACTTTAAACGTCTCCAAGCCTCGGGGTTTTTTCTGTAAAGTGAAGAGAATACTGCCAACTTCATAAACGTATGATGACGAAACAACACAAGTAAACTGCTTAATACAGGGCCTGATACACTTTAGTGCGCAATACGCTTTTTGGTTTAATGGCTTTTGTTCTTGACGTGGTCCTCCCAAGAAACTGTAACCAGGTATGTGGGAGGCAAGACTGATCAGTCCCACTGCCTCCCATCTGTGGTGAAGGCAGCTGTGCTCAGTAGAGGATGAAAGCACTCAGAACGTTCTTGCTGATCTGACCAGAGTTCCACTCAGATAACACTGACCATTAAGCGGTTTACTGACTACAAATACCGCTTTGCCTCAGGTAACTTCTGTCTCGTACCTCTGCTAGACTGCAGGCTCTTGGTGGACATACTCCTGACTTACTCGTGTCCCCCACAGAGTCTAGTATTTACCAGACACTCTGAATGGCTGTTGAATGACTATCCACACAGGGATAAAGGCAAAGTCCCACACCTCAGAGATGTTCACTCCAGAGGCTACATTTTGCACAAAATCTCTTCTTTTGTTAAATAACTTCTATGCTAGTTTTCTAAAAGATGCTTAGATTTTATAAACTGTCATTTTCAGATTTAAGATTAAGTATCAATCAACAAAAAGCTGACAATCTAAAAAAAGTCCCAGATATTTAGTAAATAGGCATTTTTATTTACGTTATTCACTACTTTTAGGAGGACAAACTATCCAGAAATGTTGTATAAACAAGTTAACAATCAAGTTGAAAAGACAATTTGAGCAAATAATTCACTTAAAAGCATCACATTTTTCTCAAAAAATCTAGCCCCTTGTTTTACATTTGTTGAATACCTATAATTTTCTAGTTGATGCTAAAAAAAAACGCTTAAGCAAAATAAGATTCTGCGTTGTAAGACCATATATTCCAGCTTAGTTAGACATGTGAATGCAGAACGGCTGCAAATTAAATTCCAGTATCCATCCTCACTCCCTGGTTCCTTCACCCATCTCTGTCTCTCTCAGCCAAAGACACAGATTCTCTTCCAACAGAAGCTGGACTTTACATTGTACCTAATACATCATGGGGTCTGGAAGTGATGCGGGCCTTCACCTAGCTGCCTAATGCTGCTTTCTAAAAAGTCAGACAACCGAGGTTCAACTCCTACCTCTTCTAGCAGCAGGGCCCAGGGCAAGTCACTTAAACTCTCTAATGCTCAACTTCCTCATAAAGTCTAATAACCTCACAGGGTATGGTAAGAATTGAATTAAATATCATAAGAAAATAACACGAAATCGTTGCTTAAAAATGGTATTTACTGTTAACCATTCCAAATCATTATTCTTCCCCCATAATGAAAACAGCCTCTTGCTTTATTACTTAGCTTTATCACTCACTCCACCTGCCTCATCAGAGTAACAAACCAGGCTCCCAGTCACTGCCCACTTTAGAATAAATTTAGCCATGGGACTCGCAAATCCTCCTATCCCAACTCTGCCATTATCTTTGGAGATTTCAAAAATGCATGTAGAATCCAAAAGACCAGACTTAAAGTTCTTTGGGATTCCTAACTCTAAGAACCTCACTCACCCATAAACATTCTCAAGACTGTGCCCTGGATCTTTTTATAACTTAGTCCATCTTAGAAATCTTCATATAGCTCCCTCTCATGCTACAACTCCTTGTGTTATCCCTCAACCACTGGCCATTATCTACATTACACACCGATGGTCCTCTCAATTCCTAAATTTTCCTTTATCTATTAGCTCCATCCTAAACCTCACTTCCTTCCCCCTGCAGCACACCAGGATAGATTAACTGAAGTATTCTCTATCAAAGCTCTTTAAGTCTCTTAAATCCCAGTTCTGCTACACCTCTCGGGCAAAACTCAGACTCTGGATTAATCCTTTAATAACATGCCTTTTCTCCTACATTTGGTGAACAATGGTCCTCTCCACAGTACGGCAGGACTTTGCAGAAAACTGCGCAGCATTCAAACTGATACCAAATATCACATCTAAATTCCTCCTGGGACAACCACACATCTCACTGATCCTTTCACTTGAATCTGGTTAGCTATTTTCTCCTCCTTCCCACCGCAGCTATTCTAAATGTTTTCTATTCTGCTTAAGGCCCCAGTCACTCATGATTTTAATAATCACCTATATGAGGGGAGATTACTACACTTCCCCTCATATTTAGTAATCTCTCCTCAACTCCCTCGCAACACCTGCTACAGAGAATCTCACTTGGTGAAGCACTGAAGTCCCACACTAACAGCCACGAGTCAACTTGAAGCTGGAGCCTCCAGACCCAGTTAAGTCTTCAGAGTGGCTGCAACCGCACGAGAAGCCCCGAGCCAGAGCCACCCAGCTAAGTGACACCTGGATTCCTGGACCTCAGAAACTGGGAGATAATAAACGTTTGTTGTCTTAAGACGCTAAATCTGGAGGTAATGTGTTACACAACAATAGATGTCCTTCCTATATTCCTATCTCAGTTGACATCAATCAACATCTATCTAGTTGCTCATTCATTCATTTAACCATTATTTGAGTACTTACTATGTGACAGAGACCTCTTATCCTCAATCTTCCCTACAATAAACTGTCATAAAATCTTTACAAGTTTATCTCCAAAACGTTTCTCCAATCTGCCCCTCATATTTGAGATTTCCCAAATCACCTCTTTCCCTCTCTCACCATAGTCCTAATTCAGGCCCTCACAATTCTCACCAATACTATATTACAATAGACTCCCAATTAGTTTCCTTGATTCTCATCTGTCCCTGTCAAGTGTGATCTATTTCAGACACAGAGAAACAGCACATACACAAGAGTTAAGGTGGCAGGACCAGGAGGAAGTTCTCTCAAGGATTAGATGACTCTGTAGTCTTTGTACACAAGTAACTTAGGCTTGATAGTCTTCATAGTTTTAGTAAAATAGAAAGTAGCTTACCTACTCAATGTGTATACAGAAAGAGGAGAGGATACAACTGTGGACAATTCAGAGACAGCCACATGGCACAGCGCAGCCATACTGAGTTACGTGATGTTGATTAGATAACACTGGGTTACATGATGTTGTAGAGCAATAGAAGTCCATGCACTGGTTCCCTGCTGCTACTGTAACAATTTATAACAAAGTCAGTGACTTCGAGCAACACAAATTTATTAATCTTATAACTATGAAGGTCAGAAGTCTGAAAAGAGGCTCTTGGGGAGTATCTGTTTCCCTGCTGTTTCCAGCTTCTAGAGGTCACGCATTCCTGGGCTTGTGGTCCCCTTCCATCTTCAGCGCCAGCAATGGCTGTCAAGTCTTTCTCACACCCCATCGCTCTCACACTGACTCTCCGGCCTCCCTCTTTTGCTCAGAAGAATCCTTGTGATTATACTGCCCCATCCAAATAACCAAGGATAATCTCCATTTCAAGATCCTCAACTTAATAATACCCGTAAATGTAATGTAACATATTCACAGGTCCCAGGGATTAGGACGGGGACGTCTTGGAGGTGGGGGGAGGATGGCAGTATTCTGCCATGGTCCAGTCCCAGAATCTGCTCTAGCGATGTTCCACAATCCAGAAATACAAACAGAGAAAACAAATAGCAGGTGTGACGCAGGATTGAAGGTTAAAAATATGTAGAGTCCTAAAGAGCAATATTAAAGCGACAGGCTTGGCTTCAGATCAAATTCTTATTTTTTTCTACAGCAGTTAACTTTGCTAATTCCTTCATGACCACAGAGTAGTCTTATCTGGGCTCCTTTTTCACCAGTATTTTCTGATTATCACCAGGAGACTGGGACAAGAAAGCCTGTACCGATCTGAACATACCTTACAATTAACAACATTGAAAGTGCACATTCTTCTAGGTCATTTAAGGAAGATATATGTCAGAATAGAAACCAGTAAGACTAATTATCTGCCAAAGACATTCTATATTTGAATAAATAGTTTTTAAGAGCTTTCTGTATGTTGCATGAAGTCAACCCAGAAACATCCAACCAATTGTGCTGTAGTCTCAGTGAGTAAAAGATTTCTAGTTATCTTTAGGTGCCTAGACAAAGGCTTTTAACAAAACCAACTCCCACACTGACAGTTTGTGCTGGAAAGAAAGTAACTGTAACTGCAAACATTTTAAGCAAATGATGACTATAAAAAATAAGGCTTTGTTTTACTTAAGTCAACATTATATTTTTAAAGGGTTCACTCCATGCCATGAAATAATTTATACATTTCCTTTTTCTGACCTAGGGCAATATGGTAGATCCAAGTTCAGGTTATGCAGATTACAATTTACATACAAGGAGAGAATCTGATTGTAATTTTATCCCATGCTTATGATTGCAGGGTGGCTGCTAGGTAATTGGCAACTCACACAAAAGATGAGTATTCCCATCCCCACCATCCCTTCCAGCCCTCTCATCTAAGGGTATTTAGGGAAATATTAAGTCAAACTCACACTCACATGAGGGTGTTTAAGGTGTAATAAGAGTCATAGTCATACAGGCCCATGACAACATCTGACAAAGTAGGACTAAGTAAACAGCAGATGCAAAGTTCTACATCCATTTTTAGATACACTAGATCCTCGTTATTCATGGATTCCATATTTCCAAATTCGGCTACTTGCTAAAATTTACATGGAACCTCAAAATCTAACACAATGTGTTAGACAAGCTTTATTCAGGCATGAATGATAGTGCTGTTTGCTGTGAGTACTCTGTTAATGAATCAACAATATGTATTAAATAAAGTGTCATTAAACAGAAATACACGTAAAACAAGGTTATGTATTGATGGCTTGATGAAAATGTGACCACAGGGTGTTAGGATCATAACCCCGTATTTCCCCTATATAACTTCATAGAATATAACTACCTCAAATAATGAGAGTCAAATGTATTTTATTGTCCGTCCAACCTTTACTTTTGATAGCTGTGGTCCCTAATAATGTAGAATATATCCCCATCAGAGGAGAAAATATATACAAAAACAAATACGTTAGAGACAATGTCAGCAGAGGCTGAACCAAACGGGAGAGGCCTGGAGAGTGGGTACAAATCGACATTTATTGACCTCCTCTCCTACACAAATTACCTTATTTCATCTTTACAGTAATTCTATGAAATAAGCTTTGTTATTCTTATTTTACAGATGATGAAGCTGAGGCTCTGAGAAGTTAAAACACTTACTAAAAGTCACAGCCTAGTAAGTGGTGAAACAGAAATTCAAACTGGGGTCTGTCTAACCCACTGAACCGCACCTCTGACCCGTATGGCAGGCACTGCTGCCTTATTGGGCCAGTGGCTCTGGGAACATCATTCTCTGACCCACAACCTAGACACCAAAACCCAAAACATACCCATTAACTCCTGGGACTCAAAAAACCGAAATTTCCCTCATCCCCTTTACCCCTGGTCATTACAAAGGTTTGTAACCAGAGAATGTGTCAACCTTATTCTTTAAATTATTCTTAAAAGCCTTATTAAAGAAGAAGTTGAAAGGTATTAGCATAGTTTCTCTAAGAAAATTATATATATATATTCTACTCAAAACAAACCAAACAGAAAAAGCTGCCAATAATTAAACATTTAAAATTTGTCATATTAAACTAATCTCTTGATTAAAATGTTCACCTACTTTATTCTGGTCACATTTTCTCAAAAGTCTATAGAAGTTAGATAGCCTCATCCAGCAGAGGGCAAACAGCAGAAGCAAGAAGAACTACAATCCTGCAGCCTGTGGAACAAAACCGACATTCACAGAAACACAGACAAGATGAAAAGGCAGAGGGCTATGTACCAGAAGAAGGAACAAGATAAAACCCCCCAAAACAACTAAAGAAGTGGAGATAGGCAACCTTCCAGAAGAGAATTAAGAATAATGATAGTGAAGATGATCCAGGATCTCAGAAAAAGAATGGAGGCAAAGATCGAGAAGATGCAAGAAATGTTTAACAAAGACCTAGAAGAATTAAAGAACAAACAAACAGAGATGAGCAATACAATAACTGAAATGAAAACTACACTAGAAGGAAGTAATAGCAGAATAACTGAGGCAGGAGAATGGATAAGTGACCTGGAAGACAGAATGGTGGAATTCACTGCTGCGGACCAGAATAAAGAAAAAAGAATGAAAAGAAATGAAGACAGCCTAAGAGACCTCTGGGACAATATTACAGGCAACAACATATGCATTATAGGGGTCCCAGAAGGAGAAGAGAGAGAGAGAAAGGACCTGAGAAAATATTTGAAGAAATTAGACTGAAAAACTTCCCTAACATGGGAAAGGAAATAGCCACCCAAGTCCAGGAAGCACAGAGAGTCCCAGGCAGGATAAATCCAAGGAGAAACACACCGAGACATATAGTAATCAAATTGACAAAAATTAAAGACACAGAAAAATTATTAAAAGCAACAAAGGAAAAATGACAAATAACATACAAGGGAACTCCCATAAGGTTAACAGCCGATTTCTCAGCAGAAACTCTACAAGCTAGAAGGGAGTGGCATGATATACTTAAAGTGATGAAAGGGAAGAACCTACAACCAAGATTACTCTACCCTGCAAGGATCTCATTCAGATTTGATGGAGACATCAAAAGCTTTACAGACGAGCAAAAGCTAAGAGAATTCAGCACCACCAAACCAGCTCTACAACAAATGCTAAAGGAACTTCTCTAAGTGGGAGGAAACACAAGAGAAGAAAAGGACCTACAAAAACAAACCCAAAACAATTAAGAAAATGGTCATAGGAAATACATATCGACAATTACCTTAAATGTGAATGGATTAAATTCTCTAACCAAAAGACACAGGCTTTATGAATGGATACAAAAACAAGACCCATGTATATGCTGTCTACAAGAGACCCACTTCAGACCTAGGGACACATACAGACTGAAAGTGAGGGGATGGAAAAAGATATTTCATGCAAATGGAAATCAAAAGAAAGCTGGAGTAGCAATTCTCATATCAGACAAAATAGACTTTAAAATAAATAATGTGGGCTTCCCTGGTGGCGCAGTGGTTGGGAGTCCGCCTGCCAATGCAGGGGACACGGGTTCGTGCCCCGGTCCGGGAGAATCCTGCATGCCGCGGAGCGGTTGGGCCTGTGAGCCATGGTCGCTGAGCCTCCACATCCGGTGCATGTGCTCCGCAACGGGAGAGGCCACAGCAGTGAGAGGCCCGTGTACCAAAAAAAAAAAAAAAAAAAGATAAAATAAAGAATGTTACAAGAGACAGGGAAGGACACTACATAATGATCAAGGCATCAATCCAAGAAGAAGACATAACAATTATAAATATACACGCAGCCAACAAAGGAGCACCTCAATACATAAGGCAACAGCTATAAAAGAGGAAATCGACAGTAACACAATACTAGTGGGGGACTTCAACACCTCACTTACACCAATGGACAGATCATCCAAACAGAAAATTAATAAGGAAACACAAGCTTTAAATGACACAACAGACTAGATAGATTTAATTGATATTTATAGGACATTCCATCCAAAAAACAGCAGATTACACTTTCTTCTCAAGTGCGCACGAAACATTCTCTGGGATAGATCACACCTTGGTTCACAAATCAAGTCCAAGTAAATTTAAGAAAACTGAAATCATATCAAGCATCTTTTCTGACCACAACACTATGAAATCAGTAATGAATTACAGGGGAAAAAAAATGTAAAAAACACAAACACATGGAGGCTAAACAATACATAACTAAATAACCAAGAGATCACTGAAGAAATCAAAGAGGAAATCAAAAACTATCTAGAAACAAATAACAATGAAAACACGAGAATCCAAAACCTATGGGATGCCGCAAAAGCAGTTCTAAGAGGGAAGTTTATACCTCTACAAGCCTACCTCAAGAAACAAGAAAAATCTCAAATAAACAATCTAAACTTACACCTACAGGAACTAGAGAAAGAAGAACAAACAAAACCCAAAGTTAGCAGAAGGAAAGAAATCATAAAGATCAGACCAGAAATAAATGAAATAGAAACAAAGAAAACAATAGCAAAGATCAATAAAACTAAAAGCTGGTTCTTTGAGAAGATAAACAAAATTGATAAACCATTAGCCAGACTCATCAAGCAGAAGAGGGAGAGGACTCAAATCAATAAAATTAGAAATGAAAAAGGAGAAGTTACAACAGACACCGCAGAAATACAGATCATCCTAAGAGACTACTACAAGCAACTCTATGCCAATAAAATGGACAACCTGGAAGAAATGGACAAATTCTTAGAAAGGTATAACTTTCCAAGACTGAACCAGGAAGAAATAGAAAATATGGATAGACCAATCACAAGTAATGAAATTGAAACTGTGATTAAAAATCTTCCAACAGGGCTTCCCTGGTGGCACAGTGGTTGAGCGTCCGCCTGCCGATGCAGGGGACACGGGTTCGTGCCCCGGTCCGGGAAGATCCCACATGCCACAGAGCAGCTATGCCCGTGAGCCATGGTTGCTAAGCCTGCGCATCCAGAGCCTGTGCTCCACAACGGGAGAGGCCACAACAGTGAGAGGCCCGCGTACCGCAAAAACCAAACCAAAACAAAACAAACAAACAAAAAATCTTCCAACAAACAGAAGTCCAGGACCAGATGGCTTCACAGGTGAATTCTATCAAACATTTAGACAAGAGCTAACAACCATCCTTCTCAAACTCTTCCAAAAAACTGCAGAGGAAGGAACACTCCCATACTCATTCTATGAGGCCACCATCACCCTGATACCAAAACCAGACAAAGACACTACAAAAAAGGAAAATTACAGACCAATATCACTGATAAATATAAATACAAAAATCCTCAACAAAATACTAGCAAACAGAATCCAAGAACACATTAAAAGGATCATATACCATGATCAAGTGGGATTTCTCCCAGGGATGCAAGGATTCCTCAATATACGCAAATCAATCAATGTGATACATCATATTAACAAATTGAAGAATAAAAGCCACATGATCATCTCAATCGATGCAGAAAAAGCTTTTGAGAAAATTCAACACCCATTTATGACAAAAACTCTCCAGAAAGTGGGCACAGAGGGAACCTACCTCAACATAATAAAGGCCATATATGACAAACCCACAGCAAACATCATTCTCAATGGTGAAAAACTGAAAGCATTTCCTTTAAGACCAGGAACAAGACAAGGATGTCCACTCTCTCCACTATTATTCAACATAGTTTTGGAAGTCCTAGCCACGGCAATCAGAGAAGAAAAAGAAATAAAAGGAATACAAACTGGAAAAGAAGTAAAACTGTCACTGTTTGCAGATGACATGATACTATACATAGAGAATCCTAAAGATGCCACCAGAAAACTACTAGAGCTAATCAATCAACTTGGTAAAGTTGCAGGATACAAAATTAATGCATAGAAATCTCTTGCATTCCTATATACTAATGATGAAAAATCTGAAAGAAAAATTAAGGAAACACTCCCATTTATGATTGCAACAAAAAGAATAAAATACCTAGGAATAAACCTACCTAGGGAGACAAAAGACCTGTATGCAGAAAACTATAAGACACTGACGAAAGAAATTAAAGATGATACCAAAAGATGGAGAGATATACCATGTTCTTGGATTGTAAGAATCAATATTGTGAAAATGACTCTACTACCCAAAGCAAACTACAGATTTAGTGCGATCCCTATCAAATTACCAATTGCATTTTTTACAGAACTAGAACAAAAAATCTTAAAATTTGTATAGAGACACAAAAGACCCCGAATAGCCAAAGCAGTCTTGAGGGAAAAAAGCGGAGCTGGAGGAATCAGACTCCCTGACTTCAGACTATACTACAAATCTACAGTAATCAAGACAATATGGTACTGGCACAAAAACAGAAATATAGATCAATGGAACAAGATAGAAAGCCCAGAGATAAACCCACGCACATATGGTCAATTAATCTATGACAAAGGAGGCAAGGATATACAATGAAGAAAAGACAGTCTCTTCAATATGTGGTGCTGGGAAAACTGGACAACTACATGTAAAACAATGAAATTAGAACACTCCCTAACACCATACACAAAAATAAAATCAAAATGGATTCGAGACCTAAATGTAAGACCGGACATTATAAAACTCTTAGAAGAAACTAGGAGGAAACCTCTTTGACATAAATCACAGCAAGATCTTTTTTGATCCACTTCCTAGAGTAATGGAAATAAAAACAAAAATTTAAAAATGAGACCTAATGAAACTTCACAGCTTTTGCACAGCAAAGGACACCATAAATAAGACAAAAAGATAACCCTCAGAATGGGCGAAAATATTTGCAAACGAATCAATGGACAAAGGATTAATCTCCAAAATATATAAACAACTCCTGCAGCTCAATATTAAAAAAACAAACAACCCAATCCAAAAATGGGGAGACGACCTAAACAGACATTTCTCCAAAGAAGACATACAGATGGCCAAGAGGCACATGAAAAGCTGCTCAACATCACTAATTATTAGACAAATGCAAATCAAAACTACAATGAGGTATCACCTCACACCAGTTAGAATGGGCATCATCAGAACATCTACAAACAACAAATGCTGGGAAGGGTGTGGAGAAAAGGGAACCCTCTTGCACTGTTGGTGGGAATGTAAATTGATACAGCCACTATGGAGAACAGTATGGAGGTTCCTTAAAAAACTAAAAATAGAATTACCATATGATCCAGCAATCCCACTACTGGGCATATAACCAGAGAAAACCATAATTCAGAAAGACACATGCACCCCAATGTTCATTGCAGCACTATTTACAATAGTCAGGTCATGGAAGCAACCTAAATGCTCATCGACAGATGAATGGATAAAGAAGATGTGGTACATATATACAATGGAATATTTCTCTGTCATAAAAAGGAATGAAATCGGGTCATTTGCTGAGATGTGGATGGATCTAGAGACTGTCATACAGACTGACATAAATCAGAAAGAGAAAACCAAATATCGTATATTAACTCATATATGTGGAACCTAGAAAAATGGTACAGATGAACCGGTTTGCAGAGCAGAAATTGAGACACAGAAGTAGAGAAAATACGTATGGACAGCAAGGGGGGAAAGCTGTGGTCGGGTGGGGATGGTGGTGTGATGAATTGGGCGATTGGGATTGACATGTATACACTGATGTGTATAAAGTTGATGACTAATAAGAACGTGCTGTTAAAAAAAAGTCTATAGAAAAAAATGAGAAAAATATATAGGCTAAATATATAGGCTAAAAACGGTACTATAAATTCATAGTATTAATTAATAGTGCCCAGCACAGTATCTTTCAAGGACTAGACAGTCAACAAAAGTTTACCAACCTTTTAGATCTACATGCTCTATTTTAGTCATATTTAAGTATATCTTCTCTTGTTGCTCTGAGTAGATCATTATATTAAACATACACGAATACACAACTTCCTCTCAAAATTACTTGTATTTTGTCTACATAGTGCTTCACTAGGCAAAAGATATAAGAATAGACAGGGGGCAAGGGGGGAGGAGGGATAAATTGGGAGACTGGGATTGACATATACATAGTACTATATATAAAACTGATAACTAATAAGAACCTACTGAATAGCACAGGGAACTCTACTTGATACTCTGTAATGGCCTATAAAGGAAAAGAATCTAAAAAGAGTGGCGCTATATATATATATATGTATAACAGATTCACTTTGCTGTACACCACACCTGAAACTAACACAACACTGTAAGTCAACTATACTCCAATAAAAATTTTAAAAAGAAAAAAAAATGAATAGAATACTATTTAGTGTTTTGGTTATGAAATGTTTTCTGAAAGAAATGAGATTCTGTTAAGACTGTGCTTAAGGAGAAACAGGATGCAAAATGCAAATACCTGTGAACACTCAGACACACATTTAACAGAATAAACAAAATCTTTCCAACCGGAAAGCCCAATATCTAGAGTATGTAACTATCCAAACTCCGCACTTCATTTTATAAGGAAGAGAGACATGGCAAATAAAAAATGAAAGTAGGGCTTCCCTGGTGGCGCAGTGTTGAGAGTCCGCCTGCCGATGCAGGGGACATGGGTTCGTGCCCTGGTCTGGGAAGATCCCACATGCCGCGGAGCGGCTGGGCCCGTGAGCCATGGCCGCTGAGCCTGCGCGTCCGGAGCCTGTGCTCCGCAACGGGAGAGGCCACAACAGTGAGAGGCCAGTGTACCGCAAAAAAAAAGAAAATAACAATTTATTCACAAATAAAGTTTCAGCATTTGGCAAAGGACTGGTATATGTCTGGCCTAATCTGTAAATATACTGATCATCAACAATGACCTGGAAGTGATAAAGGACTCTACATAATTTATGAATGGTATGACTTGAATGTAAGTATATTATTTTGGAAGGTAGAAAATCATTAATCCCTATGGTTAACTTCTTGTTAACTGAAATAATTCATTATCCAACAATTTTGAATAGGGATTTATCTTTATATTTTACTAAAATTAGCAATTTTATTGATAATTTAAATATTAGTAATGCACTTTATGAACCAACATTTTATTTTCAAACCTTCTTAAACCTCAAAACAGAGATGTACATATAAAGAAATACAGATTAGTAATTTTTAAAAGTCATTAAAATACTATCTCCCTTATAATAAATAAGGTGTTACCGCGTAGCTGAGTCTATTATCCGAATCCCAAGTATTATGGTTAATCACTAAGTCTTGTTTTTCCATCCACTATAGGTCCTTTGGTAGTCTCAGCCTCCCTTTATATCTCAAAATGACAGTAATAAAAGATATAGAACAAAAATTTTTCACATATTCAACTTCACCACTTTTTATACATTCTTGTTAAAGTTTTGGTAGGAAAGAAAGATGTAATCATTAATGAAATAAGTTTGAGGCCTACAAATGACAGTACTCACTGCTGTGGTTTAATAGAAAGCTAAAAATAAAAGGTTTATTTTCTAAAATATTTGCTCTGGTCTCAAATGTTAAGTATACCAAACTTAACTGACAATAACTGGTGATCCTCAACCTGCAAAGATTGGTGTTTCCAAAATTCATTTCTATATATTAATTGATTGACAGTCAGAGACTATTTTCCAAAATATTTTAAAGGACCGTTAAGTTATGGAGTTAAAGTAAAAAAAAAAAAAAAAAAAAAAAAACTTTATGGCTCAGAGCACACCTGAAAGTTGTATTTTCCCCACATATTTATAAAAGTTTTTATTTAAAAAAAAAACAAACACTGAATTCAGTTAGCAATTTTCTCCCATCTCTCCTCAGGTGTTTGTCTCCCAAAAGGGATGGGGGACACCAGTTCCAATAGACTCACTGTTGTTTTCATTCAAAAGTAGCCTGAAGGATAGAAACTTTCTCCGATGAAAAAACAAATATGGAATTAAGAATTTCTATTATTGGGCTTCCCTGGTGGCGCAGTGGTTGAGAGTCTGCCTGCCGATGCAGGGGACAGGGGTTCGTGCCCCGGTCGGGGAAGATCCCACGTGCCGCGGAGCGGCTGGGCCCGTGAGCCATGGCCGCTGAGCCTACACGTCCGGAGCCTGTGCTCCGCAACGGGAGGGGCCACAACAGTGAGAGGCCCGCGTACCGCAAAAAAAAAAAAGAATTTCTATTATTCACATCAATCCCATTTTCATGGCATAATATTCAAGTTTATTTGCTCACAGATAAAAGAGGTTTTTAATCTCATAACATAAATTGAAAGGGCAGAATAACAGTACTTTACCACTCTTACCCCACCCCCATTACCTCCTATTGTCATTTGGAAGTTAACTGGCTTTACAGACCCAGGTTACTCCATTCTCATCTCAAATTTAAGATACGAAAATTTCAGAAATACTCATAATTTTAAGAAAGCATAGAAATTTACTTATTAATTAAAATAAATAAATTGTTTCAAATTTTGCTGAACCATTATCCTTCATACTACTTTTTTAGAGGTTGACAATTTAGAAGACAGCACAAGATTTTCATAAACAAATAAGACAGAGAGGGGTCAGGGGGAGAAAAATTGGAAAACTTCCAACATACTGCCCTCAGAAATGGGACTTAAGCAACAATCCAATTAAGAAAGCAAGCAGTCAAAAGAAAAATAATTAAAATAACCACATAGTAGTAACTTGGACACCAAGTATGACAGTATCTAAATCAACCTAATTAAAGAATTTTTAAAGTCTGGAACGACTGAAGCTGTTAATAAAAACATGAAAATATTATGACATTTATCTGAGAATATAAAAAAATAGCTGTTACAAATCTACCAAAGCCACAGTCACAAACTGTACAACCCACATATCCAGAAACTGTGCAGTGTATGGAAGAGGCAGGCGGGTTTCACTCTCATCAGGTCTGTGATTCAAATGGTAAGCAAAACAGTTCCAACATGGGGAAAAAACCCCGTGGCCTCTTAGGAGCTGAGTGGGTAATATTAGTTAGAAGGAAGGCATACACAGCAAAAAGACACCTGCTAGTATGGCTGCCCCTCTCCTAGACCATTCCAGAGACCTGGGTTCGAATCCAAGATCTGCCAGTGACAAGCTATATAGTCTTCAAATGACTTTACACCCTCAACTTCCATACCTGTAAAATGAGAGGGTTAGGCTGGTAAGAATCTATAGTTTCTTCCAGCTCTAAACCTTTTAACTCTAAAGGCAGTCGATTTATAAGTTTTTAGACAACTGATTAATAGCATATCATGCTTTTGTGCCCATTATTAAAACACAGGAAATTAACTCAAACCACTCAGCTATGACCAAAAGATTACACCTACACCTAAGCTGCTGCATAATAGAATGACAAAGCTGCAATGTAACAAAGAAGGGAAAAAAAGATGCCACGTTTGGCATATGCCAAGCTGAAACAGTCCAAGTCATAACCAAAACTAAATATTATTATGAAACAGTATTTAGGTAATTCAAACAAACCAACTAGTGAGAACTCAGTTGAAGTTAACATAGAGAAAACAGAATTGTTTGAAAATTTCACTGGTTTTGGTATTATATAAACACATTCAGGTTTTGAATATAGTAAAAGCAGAGTTAATGTTAAATGATCAAAAGACTATTTTTGCATATTTGCTAAGAATCTGGCATATAAATTACCTTCCTTTTGAAATGATAAATAATATTTATATTTTAGACAAAGTGCTTTATGTTTTTATTTTTGCATCAAAAATAATAAAATAATATATAGCTTTTTGAAGCAGTTTAAGGGGAAGCCAAATATTTAAGAGTAATTTAACTCAGCTGAAATGATCTAGCATTAATCCAGAAGAGTAGCAGATACAACTCAAAAATATTTACTGACTTACTCTACTATATAACAAAATTACGTGGTACATCATTATCTTCAATAAATATTTATTAAGCTTTTAAAACACTACGTGCAAAACATTCATATTAAGGTTACATGAAATATATAGTCTCTACAGCTGAGGAACTTACAGCCAAATTAGAGAAACAAAGTATATTTATAAACACAATAAATGGTGTGCAAATGTGTATTATTAAGTATCAAATAAGAAGTACAGACAATAAATGTTACAGTAATTCAGAGTAAGGCAAACCCAAAAAGGCCCAGGTTGGTCAGGGCAGTTCTTGGGAGGAGACACATAAGTTTGGTATTAAAAGAAGACTTTTAAGAATGGTTTGATGCTAAGCACAGAGAACACAAAGCAACTGTTCCTGCTCTTTGCAACCTTATACCCAATCTTATACTAGTTACATCCGTAAGTGATAACTGGACTAAAGTATATCAAAAGTGCAACAACTGGGGCTTCCCTGGTGGCGCAATGGTTGAGAGTCCGCCTGCCGATGCAGGGGACGCGGATTCGTGCCCCGGTCCGGGAAGATCCCACATGCCGCGGAGCGGCTGGGCCCGTGAGCCATGGCCGCTGAGCCTGCGGGTCCGGAGCCTGTGCTCCGCAACGGGAGAGGCCACAACAGTGAGAGGCCTGCGTACAGCAAAAAAAAAAAAAAAAAAATGGTAGAGCAGGAGTTTTAACTCAAGACAGTGTGTCAGATTCCCAAGCCATGCTAACAATAACATTGAAGAGGTGAGTTCTGCTGACTCATTTCCAAAAGAAATAAAATCTTATTTTAATGGTTACCTTTATAATGTCTAATTTTGAAATACAAGCTATTGCCAAGTTCCAAACATAGTTCTATTAACAAACCTCTACTGGTGTGAATTTATTAATAAACTCTTCATGAGTGAAAACTCTATAAAGCAGATAGCAGTAAAATTTCTATCAGTCAATATATTACTCATGATATCATTCTTATGGTATTTACCATAAGTATATGTGACTATAAAATTGACAGTTTCCAAGTTGGTACCTAAAGCAAGCAGGTCTTATTGTATGTTTCAGAAACTGAAGGGTGTTGGCTGAAACACAGCCCTATTATCAGACTGTTCCAGTCTCCTGCATTGTCTTAGTAACAGAGGTTAAGAGACGGGGTGGGATATTTCAGTGTTAATCAGCGATTCTCCACCTGCCCGTCCCTCCCCTGGGAACATTTGGCAACATAAATTGGCCTGGAGACATGTGTATTGTCACTACTGTGTGTGCATGTGGGGACTACAAGTAGAAGCTGCTAGGTAGCACCAGGGATGGTGCTAAACATCCTATAGTGCACAGGGCAGCCCTGCCCACTTCCAACAAGGAATTATTCAGTCTAAAATGTCAGTAGTGTCGAGGCTGAGAAACTCTAGTGTGAGATTAAATGTCTGAGGCACTTAGCAGAGAGGGTGGCGTGAGTGTTTAGAGACTGTAACTATAAACACTAAATCAGAGTCCAGTAATACTCAGGAAAGATTAGATATAGCACTCAAGCCGTGATGAGAGCGCTGGAAAGAGGGCAGCCTCCTGCTTTGTTAGGTTTGAGGTGGGTAGTATAAAGAAAGTGATTGCAACTTCTAGTAGTACTCCAACATTTCACAGTTGTGATTTTTTTCTGATAAAAGAACAGGAAATTGAAAAAGTATAGTTAAAAGTAAAGTAGTTTGCTGGAGAGAAAAGAAACTTCATTTGTTAAACTGTACACAGTTCCACTACCAGCTTACTGAGTGTTTCTATGACTTACAGCAGGGCCCTAGAGGGTTACAACCTAAAACAAAAATAATGGATGTTTTGGACACACTATAAGAGAAAATCAGAACAAATAAATATACATGTGCTTCATTCTGGACATCAGTATTCTAAAGACCAAACATGATCTCAGAAAGCCTGGCTTTTAGCTCCCAAATGTGTAAATGCTCTGATGGTATACTACTGTTCCTTCTTGGGCCTTCCCTTCTCTGAATTTGGGGACCCTCAGTCAAAAGAGAAAAAGTAAAAACTGGACACGTAGCAACCTCTGAGACGGTGCTGACGTAAAACAAAAACCAAACACCAACAAGCAAAATTGCTTGAAGTTGAAAGAGACGCACTTCAGAGGTTATCTAGTAGCAAACCCCACAATGCCAGCCTCTCTTCACATACCAACACTCCTACCAAGTGGTTAGCCAACTCCACTTAAACACTAAACTAAGGTCTATCACTTCTACTAGCTTTCAGAAACCACGAATCACTTCTCACGTAATGGGTATTGAAAGATTGCTCCTGAGCTCTAAAGAGAGCAATGTAATTGATCTAAGTTGCTCCTGCTTCACAGATACCAACTGTTTCTCATTATCAACATTTCCTTAAGCAGAAAAAAAAGCTCACTATCCAAAGACGATTCTAAACTACAATTGGCCAAATCTGCGGGCGTATTTGCCCTTTGACAATTATCTTCTGATAGACTGAAACATTTAAGTAAATGCAGACACATGATTCATCTAAAAAGCCTTGTTTGACATTCTGTCAGTATAAGGAATGACTCATTACATCCTGAAAATGGCACGCTAGGTATGTTTTATCCTCCTACATCGCTCAGCAGGATTTATTCTCCCCTTAACTACGTAACCAATGAAAGATACTGATGGAATTCGAAGACTCCGGATCATATTGGGTAAATACGGTACTGTACTTTATACAGTTACAGTAAAGCCTCGTGGAGCCTTGGCAGATGCACGAGAGCAAAACTAAAGTGATTTATTATTGTGCCGTAAAAGAAGTAAATCCTAATTTGTTCTGTGCTGGCTTACCCCAAAAGGGTAGCGGGGGGCAAGTCCCATAAACCCAGCTTTGCTGTCGGGTTTAATTTAGTTTAAATTAACGTCACCGGCGTTGCACCAAAGTTTGAACGGTTACAGGAGGTAAGCCTCTGGCTGTTGCTTCCCCAAAACAGCCCCCTTTCAACTCGCCCCGGGCGCAGGGCGCGCAGCCTCCCAACCGGGCAGGTGGGCCCCGCGCGGCGTCTCCGCAGTGCCCACCCCGCAGCCGCTCCCTTACCTTGGTGAGCTGGGCGATTTTCTTGCTCATTTTCAGGTGCAAGTCCAGGCTGTAGTCCATGCAGTGCCCCGCCTGCTGCGCGGCGGCCGGCGAGGGCGCGAATTTGGCCGCCCCAGCCGCCGAGCCGCCGTAATAGTGCTGCTGCCAGCTCATGCCCGGGGTCGCCATCTTCCCGGCAGACCCCGGCCGGGGCACCGGTGCCCGCGCTCGGGGTGCGGCCCGCCGAGCAACGGCGACGGGGGCGCAGGAGCCGGGGCGGCCGCTTCCGGACCCGACACCCGGTGCCCGCCAGCCGCGGCCGCCCGCGCCACCCCGCCCGCGAACCCCGAGTCACCGCCGTCCAGGGACGGGGCTGCCCCGCCGGCCCGAAGCTGCGGG
Source organism: Orcinus orca (assembly GCF_937001465.1). Lineage (NCBI taxonomy): Eukaryota > Metazoa > Chordata > Mammalia > Artiodactyla > Delphinidae > Orcinus > Orcinus orca. The sequence goes on along the minus strand of NC_064570.1, from coordinate 41,095,366 downwards.
TGACACCGGCGCGGGGCAGATGCCCAGGGTGCGGCGGCGGCCCCGGGCCCTATCCGCTCTCACCCTCTCTTCAGCTCGCGCCTGGCGAGGGGAGACGAGGGCAGCGTGGCCCCGCAGGTCCCGCTCCCACCCGACACCCAGAGGGACAGCCGCCTAGGGAGGTGCGGAGGGAGGAGGAGGCTGGGCGGGCTGCTGCGGGGGGAGGCGGGGACCTGGAGGAGGACGCGGGAGCCGCGGAGCCGCCGTTACCAGGGCTCGCGGAGCGCGCGGGGTGGCGACGTCATTTCCCCGCAGCCAAGCTCCGCCCCGCGCCGCCGCCTGCCCCGCAGCCCGGCTACCGGCGCGGGTTCCTCTTGCGGGGCTCGCAGCCAGTGTCTACCACTGCGGCGGGGAGCCCCGAGCTCCGGCCGGCTCGTGGTAAGCCCCGTGTGCCGCGCGTGCCAGAAAAAACTGGGCCGTGGTCACCTTCGGTGTGTAGAGCGCGTGCCGATTTACCGAGCCTTTCCACGTGCATCATCGCGTGCGCGGGACCCAAGTGGCTCTTCCCCAAGAAAAGCGGCAAACTCACATCCCGCTCCCTCCCAACAATGGCCTCAGCACCGGAGACGTGCGTAATGAAGTCGCGGGGAATCCGATACCCCCTACCCAGACCCTTCCTTTCAAACTCACACAAACATGATTGTTAAGAGTGTCTTAGGCTGACCGACTACGTGCCAGGCACTGGTCCCTCATTCAACACCAAGTGTCTATGTGGAGAGAACACATTTCATCAGTCAATTGGTATAGCATTGCACCACTACTTCTTCCCAGTCTAATGGAGCCCCAGACAATTATATATGAAATCTACTTGGCTGCAAGTAAAGGGGAAAACAGAAGCTGAACAAGATGTCCTTAAGGATTTGGAGCTGGGCTAAAATGTGTCATTACTTGTGCATTTTCACCTTACTAAATGTGTTATTTCCTACTAATTTTCTCCTAACATCTCTACTTCTGCAGGTCAAATAATTTTTTTTAACGTGCTGTCCTCTGTTGAAGTAAATCAGTCATTTTAGAGCATTGTCTGAATCCTCTCCTGTTATAATATGTAATTTCTCTTTAGCATGCAACTAACCACCATATAAATCTGATATTATTAACAAATCCGATTGGGGACCATATTAAAGTATTTGTGACAAAATCTAAACCTACAAGATGAAGGTCAAATAGGATCTTGAAATACTTCTGGAACTGCTGGAATTCCAGAAAGGAATTTTGAAATTGGCTACCTCTTTTCCCAGATGCTAAGTACTCAGCCTTCCCTCTAACAGAACTTTCAGAAAATAAGTTGTCTAGTTCCAAGGTCCTGAATGGAGCAGATGGCCAGAAACAAATACCATGCAAATTTTGCTCCCTTCTTAAACTCTAATGATTAAATGAAATTAAAGAGAATTAGAAGGTGAGTTATTTCATCAAATTCTAGGCATGGAATATTCACAATCATTTTAGAACCCTCGTGTCCTTTATATTCTATGCAGAAGTGTGTGTGCTCCAAATGCTCCTAAGTTTCCCTAAATTTTTATAGCTAACTTTTGCTAGGGCAAAGAAGGTGTTTTTTGTTTTTGTCTCTATGATATAGTGGAAAGAATATAGGACTGGAAATAAGACCAACATGTAGCCTCAACTGAGTCACCAATCTTGTTCATCCCTCAAGTGCATCCTCTGCAGAGTGTTATCAGCCCCTTCCCGGTCTAACTTGGGAGTTAAAGGTTGCAACTCTGGTCCACTAGTAGTTCACTCTGAACCCCATCACAAGAGTTCCTGCCATTGCTATACAGCATAGCCCAGGAGGAGCCTTTTCCTAAATACTCTGCTCAATAGACACCCAGTGTCATTCCATGAATCAGATAGTTCTACCTGACCACAGTGGGCTAAAACAGGTCATCTGATACAGAATTCTATTTAATTATGAATGATACATAGAAATATAAAGTCTAATATAATACACTCATAATCCCATCACTCAGAATCACACTTTTTAAAAATTCAGTAAAGAAGTTGTGCAATAACAGAGAAAAGAGGAAAAGCTAGTTAGGCAAGAAATCTTTGTTTAGCACCTGTATCTCCCGTGAGACGGTTTATGCAGAAATATTTCTCAAAAGCCTATTGTGTGCCAGGTGCTGAGGCTGCAGTGATGACTAAGAATCAGTCTCTGTTAGCAGTCTAGTGGGAAAGACAGACAAGTAATAAGGTGCAATACAGTGTGGTAAGTGTTAATTAAAGGAACTCACAAGAGGGGCCCTTAACCCAGCCTTGGAGTGTTGAGAAGGCTTCACACATGTGAAAAGGTCCTGTCTGAATGGACTCCTGAAGGATGAGTTCTTCGGATTACGAGAGATAGTAGATGTGGACTGCTGGCTCTGAGGACAGCAAGGGCAAAGCCCTGGGGATGAGGGACAGCATAACCCATTTAGGGAACAGCAAGTGGTATGATATGGCTGAAGCAAAGGGTTTGATGGGATGTCGAAATATGAGGCAGAGTATGTAGCAAGATTATTCGGGAAGGAGAACTTATTTGCCTTGATAAAGAGGTTGGGACTTTATTCTAAAGGCAATAAAGACCCACTGAAGGGCTTTAAGTAGGTGACTGAAATAATCACATTCACAGTTTAGTAACGTTAACTCTTGTGACTGTGGAAAATGGGTTACACGGGCAACTTTGTAGACATGGAGACTAGTTAGCTGGGAGGCTATTGCACTTACTCAGGTAAGAGAGGATGGACCAGTGACCTAAAATATGGCAGTGAGAATAAAAGAAATGGATGGATCTGAAACAACCATAAGTTAAAATAGAAAGGACACTGGGGCTGAGGAGGAGAGAGTAGTCAGGGGCTCCCCCTGAGACAGGGACTGGAGAAGGAGGAAGAGGTGGGGGAAGGTGATAAGTTCAAGGTAGAACGTGTTATCTTTGAGATGCCTGTGGAACGCCTAAGTGGAGATTTCAGTTGCAATTGAATATAGAATAGGAGAGGTAATAAGAGTAATCACATTTAGCACAGGGAGATCAGCACCATGCTCTGTGACCACCTAGAGGGGTGGGATAGGGAGGGTGGGAGGGAGACGCAAGAGGGAGGAGATATGGGGATATATGTATATGTATAGCTGATTCACTTTGTTATAAAGCAGAAACTAACACACCATTGTAAAACAATTATACTCCAATAAAGATGTTAAAAAAAAAAGACAAAAAAGAGTAATCAAATTTGAATACAACAAGAGAAGGTAAGCATTGCTTACGTGAGAAGACCAGAAGCCATCGGTATGTGAAAAGAAGCATCTGTCTAGGTGGGTTGTCATCCATGACATGATAGAACTTATCCTTGAGAAGTAGTTGTAATCCATAGATGGAAGCATCAGGCCCAAGGGAATGATACCTGAGAAGTGGGCTTTTAATGCAGAATTTGGGCACAGCAGGAGTAGAGGCTGATGCAGGGGAACAGTCACTGAAAGCAAGTAGAGGAATGAGCTGGAAGTAAAAATAATTGTGAGGATTAGAGCTGGAACAGAACTTCAAGTCTCTTATTTTACACATATTAAAGATTAGAAAGGTTGAGTTGCACAGATTTTAAAAACCAGTTAGAGCTAGATTATGACCTAGATATTTTAAACCCCAGTTCTCTCTGGTTTACCAAACAATAGTTTAAAGCTGTTTATCAGAGAATCTCTGTTCTGGTATTCTTTAACTAGACATTTCTTATGCTAATATTTCCATACACTGATCTTTCAACTATGATTTATATTTGCAATGATGTCGCACAGGCTTGCAAATCCCCTACACACTTTCTGAATTGTTAGAAATGGTGGGAGGAGGGAAGAAGAAAGTGGTAGTGGTCACTGTAAAGACCAATTAATGATGAAGCTAATGAGGCTCATGTGATTCCTTCCAGGATGTGTCCTCGCGAGTGATACCATGATTATAAAATTTAGTAAAAATTTATAAAGATAACATTTTTTGTATTTTTCCATTAAACTTCCCAAATTGTGTATACTTCAGGCTCCAGGAAACCTAGATTAACCCCAGGCAGCAGTACCTAAAGTTAAGAAGTAAAATGAGGACTGGAATGGAATATTTCATACAATGGACTATTACTCAACCATAAAAAGAATGAAATAATGCCATTTGCAGCAACATGGATGGACCTAGAAATTATCATATTATGTGAAGTAAGACAGAGAAAGACAAATATCATATGATATCACTTGTATATGGAATCTAAAATAATGATACAAATGAACTTATTTACGAAACAGAAACAGACTCACAGACATAGAAAACAAATTTATGGTTCCCAAAGGGGATAGTGGGGGGAAGGGGATAAATTAGGAGTTTTTGGATTAACATATGCACACTACTATGTGTAAAATAGGTAAACAACAAGGACCTACTGTATAGTGCAAGGAACTATCTTCGATACTTTGTAATAACCTATAATGGAAAAGAATCTAAAAATATATATATATATTATTTTTCAGAAGAATTTCGTATGTATTTTATGTATATGTATAACTGAATCACTTTGCTGTATACCTGAAACTAACACAACATTGTAAATTAGCTATACTTCAAATTTTTTAAATGGTAAAATTTTTTTTAAAATGAGGATCAAGATGCATACTCAAAACTTAGTGGACCAAAACCCCAGGCAACAAAAGAAAGAACAGGTAAATTGGACTTCATCAAAATTTAAAACTTTTGTGCATGAAAGGACTTCACCAACAGGGTCAAAAGGCAACCCATAGAGAAAATATTTGCAAATTATATATCTGGTAAGGGATTAATATCCAGAACTTATCAAGAACTATAACTCAACAATAACAAAACAACACAACTGCAAAATAGGCAGAGGACTTGAATAGACATTTCTCCAAAGAATATATACAAATGGTCACTAAGCACATGAAAAGATGCTCAAGGGCTTCCCTGGTGGCGCAGTGGTTGAGAGTCCGTCTGCCAATGCAGGGGACACGGGTTCGTGCCCCGGTCCGGGAAGATCCCACATGCCGCGGAGCGGCTGGGCCCATGAGCCATGGCCGCTGAGCCTGCGCGTCCGGAGCCTGTGCTCCGCAACGGGAGAGGCCACAACAGTGAGAGGCCCGCGTACCACGAAAAAAAAATGGTATTAAATATCTACAAAAATGCATGACAAGTGGGGTTGGCCAGGTGATCTCCAAGGAACCTTTTGTTCTCATCTGCATCACATTGTTAAGCCTCTTGGGAACATTCAGTACTTGAATGGGACTTAATCTAAGGTCATGCAACAAGGCTTAGTTGCATAAGGAACTCAGAATCAATAGAGACTGTCTACCAGCAACTGAACTCCAGCGGAATCAATAAACACAGTAGATCTGTGTAAGACGTCACACAAATACAGAAAATATTTTGCGTTAAACATTTTTCAGATGACCACTCTTCTCTTAATGCAAGGCTCCAAGTATAATTGGAAAGAGTATCAGAATCCTGATAGTCCAGCCCTGATTGTGCCACTAAGCTACCTCTTTTTTTTTTCATCTTTAAAGCAAAGACATTGCCCAAATGATCTTGAGGGTTTCTTATATTTCTCACATATTACATGGTGAATTACCTTGTATTTTTAGAACATAATTTTGTTACATTTATTTGGATATACCACAAATCAATCATGTCCCAACCTTCACTTTCACCTTTTAACACACCCAAAGCATGGTACACAGTATAATCCTAAATCAGGTTTCGAATCTGTCCAGATAAATCCAGATGGCTACAAGCTGGTAGACAGCACCATAAATGAGTTTGATTGTCATTCATTGATGTCTTGCTATGTGCTTCCTTCTCTTTTTAACCTCTTTGTTATTTTTTTTCCTTCCCCTTGAGCTCAGAAAACTAATCTCTGTCACATCAATCAACTGAAAATAGTATTGAATACCTTCTAAAGGGCACAATCCATAACAAATGTTTAATAACTGTTTGTTTCTGAATTTTAGTTGACTTCATCCAGCAAAAATATTATTAGTTTTTCCTTTATTAACAAAGCCAAATTTTTCTATAAACATCATGATCAACCAGCAGCTAACTGGTTTATCAACCTGCTTTGTGTGAGTTTCTCTGAAAGCAGAGACTGAATCAGGTAATTTACCCGGTAGGTGATTGTGGGAGCCAGAGAAATTGACAAAGATAAGAAGGAAAAGCCATTAGAAGATACATTATTGATCTGACTACCACTTTGATCAATTGGGACTCAATCTCACTAAGGACTCTCTGAGGAACCATGTAGAATGCATATCAAAATTTTCCCTGCTGGGACAGAAGGCTGACATATTTATCCACTATATCGCTTCACTCATTGGTTGAGGGTGGCTCTCAGAGGAATTAACTTCCCTGTGTGTCTGGTCATTCAGTATGGGTTTAGCTCCTGGGGCTTTGGAGAGAGCTGTGAGTTAGCAGCAGGCACTTGGGTACCGTGGCCTGTGTAGGAACTGTCCAGCACCTCTGCAGCTGAAATCAAAGGAAGTGGCACAGTACGCCAAAACTATCTGCTGTAGTCTATGACTTGCACCTTTCAGATACATTTTTTGCCGTGTGTAAAGTCCATTCTACCACCAGTTCTTTAAGGTCACGGCCAGCTGCTAATTTTCAAAAGGAGTTAAGGCAAGAGAGTTAGTGTAGCAAGCAGATGTCCCTTGCTGCAACTGGTCCAAAGGCCATAACACATTCATCAGGTTCCTTCTCCACCACCCATTTTACATTCCTTATTACCCTTAGCAAACACTTCTGCTGATATAAGTTATTTGCTTGGTGGGGAGACCCAGGCCTTCAACCTTGAGGAGTTTAAGCTTTGCCCATGTCAGGCTGAGGTTGCTACAATTTTTCATGCGGTGCTATCACCAAGCATGGAAGGATAAGGTGAATCCCAGTGAATGTGTTGCGATCTAGAAAGACTCCTCCTTTTCTCCATTATTTACCAAAAATCCTAGGTGCTCATGATAATTGGATCAATTACCCTACCAGTATAAAAAGTGGCCTTTCTTTAAGTGCTGATCTTCTGGAATAAAGAGCCAAAGTGAACCGGTGGTAGTCACAGCTATAGGTTTTGTGAGACTCTTACTGTGTCCCCTACTAGAAGTGATTTTCTTTCTCCCACCTTTAGCAGTAACCAAGACCTAAAAATGTCATAAAACCTAGGGACATGGGAATAGGAAGCACAAATTCTGCAAGTATTTCTGTTACTGGGTATGATGGTGAGAGGAGCCATTCCTACTTCCCCTCCTTGGTTCCCAGACTCATGTATTTTAGCTGTTGGTACCCAGCACCCTATATCGGTCATTGGCTAAATGCATATACCACATCCTGTAGGACAACTCTCAACCATGCAGGATGTTGTCCCAAACTAACCTTAGCTTTCAGATAATAATCCTGAAAGATACACTATAAGCAAGGAAGCCAAGCACATATCCAGAATAGGAGATGCTTCCTGTAGGGATGAACTGCTTCCTCCTCTGTGGGGTGGGGGTGGGGAGATCTGATGTAACAAACTTGCCACTAAGTGCTTGGCTGTGTCCTTGAGGATTGATACCCTTCCCAATGCTTAGTACTGGTCTTTGTCGCTGACAAGTCAGAACTTCTGCAGAAGCAGTAGCTATGTCAGTTTGGTGAGAAGCAGCCAATACTATTAGGGCCATGTATAGTCTCTATACCTGCCAACAAGGCTACTATATTCATGGGTTCATCGCACTAGCACTGAGATGTCAAGAAAAGAAGCTGGCTTAACCTAAATGGGAGGAAAGTCCAAAAGGGAGGGGATATCTGTATGCGTATGGCTGATTCATTTTGTTTTGCAGTGGAGGCTAACACAACATTGTAAAGCAACCATACTCCAATAAAATTAATTAAAAAAAAAAGAATAGAGGCTGGCTGACATTTACCTGAGGAGAATCCTGTCTGTGTGGTTTTTAAGAGCCTACTCAGTGAAAGATGCTTTATGATAGACGTTAGTGTGAGCCATACAGCTGTGCATATTTGTTTCTATTCCTTTAGGTACTTACATATGCCTTTTCCTCAAATCTCTTTATACTAAATATTATGATCTTGCTCATTCTAGGCCTCTGACAAATCAGCCTAATAATTCACAACTGCACAAGAGAGCATATATAACCTTAGGTTAGGCTAGTTCTTCCTCCATACACCAAGTGCCTATTCCATGCTCTGAGCACTGTGAGAGTTTCTCTTCATCACTGTCTTTTAGGGCTACCTGTGAATGGGGTATAGTGCAATAGCAGACCATTTGCACCTGTACCAACATATTGAGCCAAGCCATCTTTAAAATAGGCTCTGATTTTTTTCTTCCTCTATCACTTGGTCACAGGGAACATCCCACGAAGCCATGGATGTGGACTGATAGAGACTCACTGATGCAACAGAGGATAGTGACATGAGAATCTGACTACCTGTTTATAAAATTTACTTGTGCCTCCTGGACTTTCTCAGGCCCCATCCTGTATGTACCATTTCTATCATATGATGAATTGCTGCTGTGCAAGCTCACCTTGTAACTTAGATGTTTTGACATTTCCAGTTGCAGTCACTTGATGTCACATGGTCATGTTTTCAGTCTGTACTAGGACCCTGGAATATAACAGAAACTGTTTTTCAAACACTGGGTGGTTCCCTGTAGCAATAGTCATGTCTTGACTCAGATTCTCAGATCTCTGAGTTGCCACTCTTTTGTTAAGTATCTCTAGCACCACTGAATCTGTAGGGTCACGTAGTCCTAGATACAAGGAAGCTTGTACCACTGCCTGAAGCTGCCGTAGAGTCTTCTCTTGCTTTGGACCCTACTTGTAATTGGAAAATTTCTGAGTCACTCAATGAATGGTTTGGAACAGTATACCCCATGTGGTATCTGCTGCCTCCAAAATTAAGGACCAAATTTGTGCTGTACCTCTTTCTAAATGTTAGGAATACAAAGTTCAATAACTAAGTATATCCATCCTAGTTATGCACTCGGAAATTGGGAGAGTAACCATAAGATGGCCTGCAAGCCTACTGGAGATGCCTTGTACCAGGACTCCATTTATCCCCTGACCTCCTTAAGCTCCCACTTTACTGACGGGGCCATGTTGGCATTTAGGTTCCCTGTTATCAGTGTCACCTTAAATTCTGTATCTAACAGCCCTTGAAAGGTTTGGGTAAAAGGTCATAGGCTTTTTTAGGGGAAGAACTGAAGAGTTAATGTATATATTTATAATGGAGTTTCAGGGTCTTTCCTCAAGAGGGATCAGGCTTCCCCCTCAGGCAGTGGGTCTGGGTCTGAGAACTATCTCAGATATGGAAACTCAACAAAGGATTATGATTTTCTATTATGGTTGCTGATCTTCGCCTGCTACTCACCTGCTTTTAATTTTTTCTGAATATGAAAGTCAAGTAATACTTTTGCAGGCTGACTATCTATCTTATCCCTAGGAACATAAAGGTCTATTAGCAATTACTCCAAATCCCTGGGTCCAGGCACCCTGGTTACCCTTCTAATCTTATTGCCTATTATAGTAATTATGCCTTTGATGTTTAAGTACAGCTACTTGGCCTTTAATATCATGGAATTTTTTCAATCCCATTGACTCTAGGGAACCCAATTCTGTGGCAGCCTTTTATTCCATGAACCCTGGTTCATAGACAACAATGACACTGAGATTTTAAAAAATGCTAGTGCATTTCTTATTGCCCTAGTGAAGGGAGTATTCTGGGAAACATAGTCAAAGAGTGGGTCTCACATAAAAAGCTCATTCTAATATGCTACCTCCTTGAGCCTTCTGACCTGTTCCTCTATACTCTGATGGCAGTTCTGGCATCTCTAAGTCATTGTCTTGTCCAAGCTTCCAAGCACCATCTTAGCAGTGTGTTGGGACAAGCTCCAGGGACAATTGAAAGGATGTTAAATCCTGTGTCATGTTATATTTTCCAATAAACTCTCCCCTATTGACCCTTATATCCCACTCACTATTCAATTTAACACTTTTTAATCTATTCCCATAGATCTTTCCCTCATTCTTGTCAGTACATACTAACCAGATACTGTAATTCTTTCATGGTTATTTCTTCCCATAGCAGAGACTGTACCTCCCTCTTACCATATTCTAGGTCCTGACTCACATTATCAATCTGAAAGCAAGTGGAGGAGTCAGTGGAGGGGATCCCAAGGAGGACGGCATCATCTTGTAAGCCCTTCCTCTCAGGGAGATGTTTATCCTCTTGAGGCAAGGGGAGACTGCTGTCCTCTAGCCATTGGGAGGAGACTGGCTTCTACAGCCTCCATGACTCAAGAGCATCCAGGGTTTAAGGTCCTCACTGATGCCTACATTCCAGGTGTTGGGGTCCCGGTCTTTCTCTCTCAAAGCTGTCACTTGAGCAGGGAGACCCTCATGTTCATTCTCCTTTGCCATTGTGTCACTCTTAATATTAAATTCGGAATCTGGCTTTCAGCACAGCCTGCCCTTTTGCCACAGGATCTCCTTACTGTCTGTCACGGAGGACTCTGATTTTCACAGAATGCCATGAGTTGATAGTTGGCTGGACTGAACTTATCTCTCTTTTCCTTTAAATCATTCTTCAAGGCTTCTAAGGCAGTTTACAAGAGCCATCCAATTTCACTCCATGTGTAAATACCATTGCCCCTTTTCATGCCAGTATTAGAGATACTGGATAAGCAAATCTCCCTCTTCTTCTACATCCTATCCCCCACAGTTGAGAGTTTGGTATTTATGCCAGAGGTATGGACATTACAAATACCACCAGCAATGGAGTTTTTGTTTCCATCTAACTGGCGAATAAACCATTTTCAGAATACTATCCTGAGGTCTGCTTTCTAGGGTTATATCTGGTATTACTGTCTTAGTTTGGGGGTCCCTCAAAAGCGAGCCTGAAGTAAGGACTTGAGTTTAGGTAATTAATTTTCTGGATGACTCCAGAAAATAGGAGGGAAGTGAGTAAGCTTATTGAGAGAAGGAAGATGAAAAAGTCAGTGAATGGGAGAAAATATTTACTAATCATATATCTGATAAGGGGTTAATATCCAAAATATATTTTTAAAAAAAGCTCATACAACTCAAAAGTTTAAAAAAAAAGCAAAAACAAACCAATTCAATTTAAAAAGTGGGCAGAGGATCTGAATAGATGTTTTTACAAATAAGACATGCAGGTGGCAAACAGCAACATGAAAAGTTGCTCAACATCACTAATCATCAGGGAAATGCAAATCAAAACCACAGTGAGATATCACCTTACACCTCTTAGGATGGCTATTTTCAGAAAAACAAGAGATAACAAATGTCCAGGATGTGGAGAAAAGGGAACTCTTGTGCATTGTTAGTGGGAATGTAAACTGGTGTAGTCACTGTGGAAAACAGTATGGCATTTCCTCAAAAATTTAAAAATAGAACTACCATATGATCCAGCAATTCCACTTCTGGGTATTTATCCAAAGAAAACAAAAATACTAACTCGAAAAGATATATGCACCCTATGTTCACTGCAGCGTTATTTATGCTAGCCAAGACATGGAAACAACCTAAGTGTCCATCAAATGATGACCAGATAAAGAAAATGTGACATAATACTGTTCAGTCACAAAAAAAGAATGAAATCTTGCTATTTGTAACAAAATGGATGGATCTCGAGGGCATTATGCTAAGTAAAATAAGTCAGACATAGGAAGACAAATACCATATGATCTCACTTAGATTCTAAAAAAATAAAATAAAATAACCAAGCCAATAGATACAAAGAACAGATTGGTGATTGCCAGAGGGGAGGGGTAGGGGTGGGCAAAATGGGTGAAGGTGGTGAAAAGGTACAAACTTCCAGTTATAGAATAAATAAGTCATGGAGATGTAATATACAGCTTGGCGACTACATTTAATAATACTATTTGCATTACACGTTTTAAAGTTGCCGAGAGAAATAAAATAGAAGAAACTATTGATCCATGATACAACATGAATGCATCACAAAATAATTATGCTGAGTGAAAGAAGCCAAAAAGAGTGTGTACTACATGACTCCATTCACATAAAGTTCTAGGAAATGCAAAGTAATATGTAGGGACAGAAGATAGATCAGTGGTAGCCTGGGGAGGAGATGGGGTTGTGAAGGGGAGAAGCAGGAGGAGGGAGGGGATTATAAATGAGCAAGACATAGCTTTTAGGAATGACAGATATGTTCATTATCTTGACTGAGGTGATGGTTTCATAGGTACATAACTATAGCAAAACATCAGATTCTATACTTTAAATGTGTGCAATATATTTTTGGTCAATTATAACCCAAAGAAGTTAAAAAAAGAAAAAGAGCAGTACTTCTTTTTAATCATATACAATTCTCAATTAATTTTGTTTATTACTTCCAACCAGTGCGCCTGGTCAATCTAACCATCAGCTTGCATGCCCCTTCTGAGCTAGACTGAGTGTTTTTAACAAATGAAATCGGCTTCTCAAGTCCATGTTTCTCCAAGATCTCTGACACACAATAAGTGAAAGAAGAATTTTTGTCTTGCTACCAAACCAAAAACCTCTAAGAATCTTAAACATACAAGTAGCACTTAGGTGTTAAGTATTTTTTTTAAAAGGCACATAGAATGACCCAATTTTACATATTATATTAATTCTCAGTAGAAAAAGCTAATAATTATATATCAAATCTTATTTCCCCTACTGACTTCTATTATAATATACTTGGAATAAGTTAACATATTTTTTAAAAAGCATAGCATATTCTTTATCGCAAAGTCTTTTTTACAATTTTCCTGTACTCATCAAGTCAGTAAAATAAGCCAAATCTATCATTTCATACCCAGCTTTAACTCTTAACAACCCTAGTGAGTATTTTGTTATAGTAAAGGGTGCTAGAAAAGCAATAAGAAAAGAATTTGAGTTGGAGAACTATAGAAACCTCATAAAGGTCAATCTCCCTGAAGAATCCATTCTATAAACATATATGTCCCAAGTTTTCTTGGCCTCATATGAATCTTCTTGAGCTATCCCATTCCATAATCATCAGTATTGTATATATACCTGGTATATCTCACCAAATCTCACATTTATGAATTAACTACTACTGGGCTTAAAGAAAGCCTGGATAGATTTCAATAACTCTTCATAAGGATAAGTTTCGCGAGTCATGTCACCTGACTTTATGTACACTTAAACATTCATCAACTATTAATTGCTATGAGGTGGAACAGGAGTAAAAAGTTATTATTTTAAAAGGTCAGTAAATTAAACTGAAAAGTGAAAGACCTGGGTATCATCCAAAAACCTACAGGGTGTTACTGTTTCCTTGAGGTCTGAAGAGCCTAATGCAACTATCAGGACAACCCACGGTATACCCGAGAACATATGGTGAAATAAATGATGTTTACTATGATATAGTAATTTTTGATGAAATAAATTATGTTTATGACACTGTAAAAAAAAGAACTTTTCTAAGAGAGTAATTCTCAACAGTTCTCATCACAAGAAAAATATTTGTAACTATGTATGGTGACAGACATTAACTAGGCTTATTGTGGTGATCATGTTGCAATATATACAAATAGTGTACCATGTTGCACACCTGAAAGTAATATAATGTTGTATGTCAATTATACCTCAGTAAAAAGAAAGAAAGAAAGGAAGGAAGGAGGGAGAGAGGGAAGGAAGGAAGAGAGGAAGGGGGAAGAAATAAAGGAAGGAAGGGAAGAAAGAAAGAAAGAAAAAGAAAGAAAGGAAGGAAGGAAGGAATGGAGAAAGAAAGAAAGAAAGAAAGAAAGAAAGAAAGAAAGAAAGAAAGAAAGAAAAAGAAAGAAAGAGAAAGAAAGAAAGAAAGAAAGAAAAAGAAAGACTGGATAAAGTCAGTGAAAGCTATGCTATTGAGCTAACTACTACCACTGAGGAGAACAGAGCTCAAGTTTCTGAGGATCCTCTGAAGAACCTTGTGGAATACACCTCAGAATTATTCCTCCAATGAATGGGAGGCTGAAGCATTTATCCCCTGGCTTCCATGCCCCGTTGGTTGAAGCATACCTGGGGGGGCATTTCTTCCTTACATTTTGAGCTTTTCCTGCACACTGTATAAGCTCCCACTGCTTCAGAGAAAGACTTGGAAAAGAAAGCCAGAGAGATGAAGAGGGCACTTGGGATGGGACTCTGTCAGCACGCATCGGAAAATCCACTACTCCTGCAGCGAAAATCAAAGGTGGGCTGAGTGGACATAGCGCAGGTTACTAAGAGCATTTGCTTCATCACCAAAGCCAGTTCCATACACCAGTAAGTGGTCTCCTAGTCTCCTTGAATTAATATTCCAGTTTTATAAGCCACATCCATTCTTACCAGAATAAACTTTGTCTACTCAAAGTCACTGAGTGAGAGAAGAAACAATCTATGTACATTTTATAAAGTTAGTGCTGAGGTCAGGAAAGATCCTTGCTCCTAGGAGTTGTGTGATGGTGTGACTTCCTGTCAGGTGTCTGTGTGTGTGTGTGTTAACCTGTGTTAAGATATTGGGGGCAGAGCGTTAAGCAGATTATCAGTTGTCCAATCTCTTGCTCCAGGCTCAAAACTCCAGTGTCCAGGAGATAGAATTTTGCTTCACTTTTCATGACAGTCTCTGGGAGGGCCTCTCCCAGAGAAGATATTAAAATATCTAGATGAGAAATAATACAGGTTTTTGTATTGTTTGGTGAACTTCTGGTCCACATTCCATCATTCCAGAGAACGGGAAGCCTAGGAAGAAAGAAAAGGGTAGTGTTTAAGAGTATCATTAGCATCGTGTCTGAATCGTGGCTGAGATTCAGTGTGGGAGAGACAGCACTTTGGGTAAATGTTTGGATACATATTTATCTCCCTCTGCCCCCCACACTTGCTCCTCTCAGGTCCTGGCCTGTCCTTGGCATTGGTAGATATGGGCTGGTCTCCAGGCAGCCCAGCCAAGTTCATAGCTTAGAGACAAAGCAGTAGATTTTGGCACATACTACTCAAAGCTCCCTCTCTTTTCTCATTTGAAGAGTTGATGTGTCACCCTAGGGGGATGAGAAACGGAGTTAAAAAGAAGGAATGAAGGGAGTACGGAGTAGGGGCCAGAAGAGACAATAATGAGAAGAGTCCAGATTTAGAGAAATTATATTTAAAGGAGTATTTGGGTCAGAACAATGATGACATTATCTTCCATCCTTTCCATCCAGCGGTTCACACTGTTCTCTCACACCTCTGCCTCATGACTGATTTTATTTACAACTTGAAAAGTGCTACTTCCTTTTTCAAAAAGGCTTATTCACTTAAGTAAAAGAGCTTAGCTTTCAATTCTTCACTTTTCCTCTTTCTTCTTCCTGTCCTACTCTCCAGTTTCTCAGGCTACCTTTATAAAAAGAGCAATTGAAAGCAAAGACTGGAGCTTCCCTGGTGGCGCAGTGGTTGAGAGTCTGCCTGCCGATGCAGGGGACACGGGTTCGTGCCCAGAGCGGCTGGGCCCGTGAGCCATGGCCACTGAGCCTGCGCGTCTGGAGCCTGTGCTCCGCAACGGGAGAGGCCACAACAATAAGAGGCCCGCGAACCGCCAAAAAAAAAAAAAGCGAAGACTGAAACAATTTGAGAGCCATCACAACGAACGCCTGTAAAACAAGTTTCACATATGGACACTGAATTTAGAAAATGGAAAACTGAGATGTCTTCCCTTGAGTTTCATCCAAAAGCAGATTCTGCATTAAGGATTTGGGTACAAGGAGTTTATTTGGGGAGTGATCACGGAAGCAGGGTGAGAGAGGCGGGAAGTGAGACAGAAAATGGAAGGAGACAGGGCAAGATGGTGCATTGTTACTGCAAAGGTTACTGGGGTGAGCAACTGGCCTTCACTACCACTGTGGACTCTCTGGGAGGCTGTGTAAAACACAGTTGAAGTAGTCCCAACAAAGGACAAGGAAGTGGGAGTATTTTCCCATCAATATCCACTCATTAATGGTTGAAGATGTGCTCCTGGGACTTTAACTCCCTAGGAGCCCTCAGGCAGAGAAATACTTAAGGTAAGGAGTCGCTGGAGGTAAGCAAATTGTCTACCCAAACACAGCTGACCTCTGGGGTGAGCTGAGGGGATGTGAGCAGGGCATTGATGTCAGAGTTGCGTATTTTTGTTTTTTGATGGAGTCTTTAGGATGTTCTATACATGAAACCATGTCATCTGCAAAAAGAGACAATTTTATTTATTCTTCATTTCTGATTTGGATACTTTTATTTCTTTTTTTGCCTGATTGCTCTGGCTAGGACTTTCAGTATTTTTTTTTAAAATTTAATTTAATTTGATTTTGATTCTTTTCTCTTTTTTTAAAATAATTAATTGATTTATTTTTGGCTGCTTTGGGTCTTCGTTGTTGCACGCAGGCTTTCTCTAGTTGCGGGGGGTGGCTACTCTTTGTTGCGGTGTGCGGGCTTCTCATTGTGGTGACTTCTCTTGTGGAGCATGAGCTCTACGTGCGTGGGCTTCAGTAGCTGTGGCTCGTAGGCTCTAGAGAACAGGCTCAGTAGTCGTGGCTCACGGGCTTAGTTGCTCCACAGCATGTGGGATCTTCCTGGACCAGGGCTCGAACCCAGGTCTCCTGCATTGACAGGCAGATTCTTAACCATTACTCCACCAGGAAGCCCGGACTTTCAGTATTATGTTGAATAGGAGTGGTGAGATTAGGTAACCTTGTCTTGTTCATAACCTTAGAGAAAAAGCTTCCAACCTTTCACCATTTGATATGATGTTAGCTGGGGGCATGAGGATAGTTAGTTTTAGAAGATTAATTTGAATTCTCAAATATTCTAGATACCATAGCAAGAGAAATGAAGAAAGTATTGGCTTTCAGGACGTGGAATCTATGATGGGACTTAAACCTCTTGAGGGCAAGGATGATGTCTCAGATTTGTATTCCCAGAGTTCAGCATAGTGCCTAATAAATAAGGGGTTGTCAAATAATCTAAAAAACTAGGAGGACTTCCCTGGTGGAGGACTTCCCTGCGCTCCCAATGTCTGGGGCCCCAGTTTCATCCCTGGTCAGGGAACTAGATCCTGCATGCCACAACTAAGAGCCCACATGCCGCAACGAAGATCCTGCATGCAGCAGCAAAGATCCCATATGCCACAACTGAGACCCGGCATAGCCAAATAAATAAATATTTTTTTAAAAATTAAAAAACTGGGAAAATTTAGTTACCCACAGAGAGTATCCAAATGGTATCACACAGAGAGTATTCCTACAAAGATTCCAAGAATAGAATCTTAACTGTTCAAAGTTTCAAGATGCTAAAACTCACCAGGACTTTCATTATTTCATTTTTTAACAGTGCATGCTTTCAAAATTTTAAATTCCATTTTATTCACTTGTAAAAAGTATATAGGTCTCCACTCAAGTGTAGAGTGCACACTTCTTCCAAAAGAGTACTATGGAAAGAAGGGAAAAGAATAACTTTAGAGTGTAGAAACTGACAAACCCTACCTTAGCCAGATGATCAAGGTGAATATCAACTGTGATACGTCATTTTGATAGCATGTACCATTGATACAAAGTGATGAAGTGGCACTTTAGCTCTGTGATTCTCCTCCCTAAAACTCATAAGCCCAGGATAATTACGAGACAAATGTAAGGCAAATCTCAGTAGAGAGATATTCTACAAAATACTCACAAGTACTCCTCGAAACTGTCAAGGTCATAAAAAACAAGGGAAGTCTGAGAAACTGTCACAGCCAATAAGAGCCTAAGGAGACATATCTATTAAATGTAACATGGTATCCTGAATGAAATCCTGGAACAGACTACAGACATTAGGTAAAAACTAAAGAAAACTGAATAAACTATGGACTTTAGTTAATAGTAATGTACCATACATTAATGTTAATAACAGAGGAAACTGGACATGGAATATTGGGAACTCTCCGTACCATCTTCACAATTTTCATGTAAATCTAAAATAGTTCAAAAAAATTATTTTAAAAATATATGGGCTACAAATAGTCAAAACAGAAATATTAGCTTTCTAGTTTCCTGTTTTTCCGATAATTTCCATCTCATACAAAGCTGTTTCTGCCCTTCCAGTAATAGACATACACACAGAAGCATATTCACATCACAGAAATTAATAATAATCTGTAGTTTGACAGTAAATATCAAGTACATTTATTGCCAAGATACATAGTAAGTTAGTTGGTAAACATTAATTTTAATTAACTATGTGTAACTAACCTAAAGGCATCAATCATGAACAGCCAAGTGTCAGTAAGTTACCAATTCTATGATTCAAGAAACTGTACCACTATCCAAGGTGAGAGAATTGTCTTGGATTTTTGGCATGTTTTCTATAAACTGTCATTTGTGAATTGGATATTACCAGGAAGAGAAATGCTATTTAAAAAATCAAACTGACTTATTTTTAAAAAGAACTTATTATATAATAATAGCTACTGTTGTATAGCTATTACTCAGAATGTTACCTTTTGTCTTCTCGTCTGTTTTCTTATGATTTTGGAAAATAGGAAGCCAAGTACTGACAATGCCATTAGGTTTTTTTTACTAGTTCAACTCTTATAATTAGAGGTCATATGAAATATTCAGAGTAAACTCAATATATTTACATAATTGCTTGGCTCTTACTAGCTTTAGAACTAATTAACTGGATGAACTTTGGTAAATTACTTAATCTTTTTGTGTCTCAGTTTTCTCATCTCTAAGAATGATGGCTAGTAATTATCTCATATGACACAAAGTTGTCATGACGATAAGTAAAGTAATAAGGCATGAAAATTATATGGTAGGTAAGTTATTTTTCAGAGTACTAAAAGTTCTTTGTAAATAAAAACATTCACTGAAAAAAATCTCAGAAGTTATGGTGAATGGGAAAGATTCTGTAAGAGGAAAGATTAGTAACTGGGAGTAACTTTTTCCAAAAATGGGGAAAAAGCCCATTTATATTTGTTATACTAATTTATCCAGGTTACTCACTTTATGGAATGCTTCTGTAGGCCATATATTCCTTTCCCAGCTCTCAAGGGAATATAAAAATTTGGGGTTAGATCTTTTATCCTAAACTTGTAAGAAAAGATAATTAATAGGGACTTCCCTGGTGGAACGGTTGTTAAGAATCCGCCTGCCAATGCAGGGGACCCAGGTTCACTCCCTGGTCCAGGAGGATCCTACATGCCGTGGAGCAACTACGCCCGTGAGCCATAACTACCGAGCCTGTGCTCTAGAGCCCACGAGCCACAACTACTGAGCCCATGTGCTTAGATTCCGTGCTCCACAACGAGAAGCCACTGCAATGAGAATCCTGCACACTGCAACGAAGAGTAGCCCCTGCTTGCCACAACTAGAGAAAGCCCGTGCACAGCAACGAGGACCCAACACAGCCATAAATAAATAAATAAATAAAAATTTAAAATAATTAATATAAATAATTAATTGAAAATACCACTTAACATATAGTAAACATTAAATGTATAAACTGCATATGAAAAATACTGCATGATCTTAATTTGCTAAAGCTTGTAACTTCTCTCATAGATACTCATGTTCATACTACTTTCCTAGGTTGTCATGGTTTATTAATATTAACCCGAATGTGAACTCAAGGTTTCTGAAGCAGAGAAGATTAATATTTGCTTACAGCAAATAACGGTGCCAGTTCCCTTTTGTCCTAATTCTTAACCATACAGCAACATGACAAGAGGTAGATCTAGCATCATCCCACACATAGCAGCGTTTGTAATATGGTTAAACACCCTGAAAATATAAATCTGGGTGTTTATGTAGAAAGGGACTGCTGTCTCCCCTCCTATCCTGAAAGATGGGGACAAAAACCTTTTTTCCTTGAGAAGGATCCTAGGTTCTTGCTCTTACCCTTTGAAATATAAATAAATCTCTCCAGGGGAAGATAAGACTAGCATCTCCAGGGGGGGATTTTATAGCTTCCCCAAAAGTGTTGGGCTGAAATGTGAAATGTAGCATTCCATCACTGCAGGCTACAAGGATAAATTTGATGGGCATATTTTTAAAAGGATGTCATAGATGGAATTTCTGTATTAAGAAGGATGATGGACTAGAGAATCTCCAAACTTTTCTTCTTTTGAGTTTGTGATATAAATTAAGAAGGCATTGATTTTTTCCTGCTATTAATAGTCTGAGGAAATTTCAGACAATTCATTAGGTAGCAACATTCTTTACAAATATAAACTGAATTGGAATAAAAGGTCAGTCAGGCCAGGTTCTCCAGAGACCAGAATCAGGAGTTCTGGGAATAAGGTCCAGATCTATGTTTTAATGAGCTCTCCATATAATTCTGTGTATTCTAAAGTTTGAGAAGCACTAACGATGATATGATGATGATGATGGTAATTTTCATGCAGAGTTTTTGCATGATTGCCATGACATTCCTTTTCCTCTTATTTGTGGTTGATATAGGTAGCTCATCTAGACCTTTTGATGCCTTGATACAGGATGGGTGAATTCCCCTTGACACCCTTACTAAATAGTTACTTTTCTCGAATGAGGATGTAGAAGTGGGAGGAACTGGAGAGCTTGCCTAGAGCAGAGTAGAACCATAGCCAGGGACCTAGGGTCTCTTCTTTCTTCTGAAACACTGTTAAATGCTCTATACCCCACCCAGGTTGAGAATTTTTTCTTGAATTTTTTTTAGGATTCTCTATCTACCTTTTCAAATTGTATACTTCTCTTCAAATTGCAGAAACTAGCTGGCTTCCCAGCCCCTCACCATGGATTGGAAATGACATTGCCCTCTGGAGGTTGGGTTGACTTCTATTTTGGAAGGAATCAACCAGGCTTCGATGGATGGATGGTTTGATGGAGAGTGAAGAGAGCTGCTGATCAGTACAAGCTGAGACTCAGCACAAGCTTGGGCACCTTGGGATGCTGCTAGGCTTTCCAATCATCCAGTGCCTAAGTGGAGCTGGAAATGCTAGAACCAACAATCTCTGTTCTCTAGGAAATAGGATTGCTTTTTCCTACTCAGCTTCAAAACTTTTTCTTCCTAGCTTTTGAGGGCACCTAGGAGTTGACCCAATACCACAAATCTATATCTATTTCTCACATATTTTCCCAAACAAGCTTTCCTCTGCATCCCACAAAGAAGTTGATTGTGTCCCTACCTCCTTGCCTTTCTATTTGGAAAGTTCTTTTTTTTTAAACTTCTCCCTTCATGATTTCTCCCTTTTCCCATCTCCTCCATAAGATCTTTCTCAAATATCCTTGGTCTTACATTCTCTGTCTTATATTCTCAATCTCTATAGCACTTATCCTCTGAACCATATGATTTAGCCATTAACTACATGTTGTGCCCCATTATTTGCTCTAGTGTTAATGTGTCTTAGATTTTTTATTCTCCAAATTAAATTATAAGTGTCATGAGACTTTTCACATCTCTCACTTTACAAATACAAAAGCCTGCTCTTAGTAGAGAAAAGAAATTAAGGTCATAGATTTAGAACTGGTTTTAGCACTTGAGCCTCTGCCCCTCCTCCTATTTAGTTCTATTCTACCAGGTGCTCTGATTCTGGAATATTTTCTCTAAACTCTCTTATCTTACTTGTTTAAAAATTAATTTTTTATTGGAGTATAGTTGACTTAGCTTACTTTTAATTAATTAATTTATATTTATTTATGTATTTTATTTTTTGGAACCAAGCAAATAAACCACTTTATTTTCAACTAGTGGGAGAATAACCTGGAATTACAGGTGAGCCCCCATTGCAGGAGTTCACACTGTTATGAAAAGTTGGCTTACAAAGTCCTTTAACGAGTTCCTGTCTTCTCGATCTGCACAGTACATCAGTATCTTCTCCACAGACAGGAAGGTAATCATGGCTCCTCTTCTCCAAAAAATTAGGTTTAAGTTAATTGTATGACTTAAGGAGCTCAAGCCTATCTAGTATGAATGAATAAAGAGTCTAAGGGTTTGGGGCAAACTTCAGTGAAGAGGCCCTAGATCGGGGTTCCAGGCTTGCATCTGTCACCTGTTGACTGCACCAGGGACTCCAATCCTACAATCATTAGATTTTAAAGGGCTGCTTCTGTATGTACAAATCAAATTACTGCAATTTTACTTTGGTAGTACATTTTTTCAAATTTTGGAATATACATTTTCAAAATGTTCTATGGCAATAGACTAAAGGTAATAGGCCTTATCACATACTGCACACTGTTTATAAACTTCAAAATGAGACGGTAACAGTGCCGTGAAAGAGACGGCACCCGTTCTGACTGAACTCTATGGCTAACTTTGTTTCTTACTTGTCAGGCACTATTCTAAGCCCTTTGCAAACATTTAATTAGTCTTCACAATCCTATGGGCTGTTACCTCCATTTAACAAATTTTAAACAAACAGAAAAAAACAGGTCCAAGTAACTTGTCCAAGGTTATTAGTGTAACCAGGATTTAAATGTTCAGCCCAACTGCTTATAACCACTATGCATACTGCCTCTCACATCAGACACGAGTCAGCCCCAGCACTGAACAGGGCATGTGAACATCCCCTGCTTAACTTGACCTCATCCCTGACCTTCTCCCTTGATCTTAAGATTCTTCTTTCATTCCTCCCTGAATTTTCAGATCTTCAAGGTAAACCTTTCCATCCTTATCCTAAGTTTTAACCCTTGCTCCTCTATACTACTTCCTGCCGTCAGAATGCCCCATTCTCCCTCTTTTTAAAACATAAAAAGGCCTCACTGTGGCACGCATTCTCCTTTTCTCTAAATTGCCGTCACACCTTGATTCAGGCAGGCCGCTCCCTTCAAACACAGACAGCTTCTTCAACTTGCCTCAGCTCAGACTGTTCCAAAACGCCGCAGCTGCTCTGTCCTGCACCTTCCCAAAGGTCTCCTTCGCAATTCTATACAACCTTCTGGGCGACAAACTCCTGCTCTATTTAATACAATCTCATGGCTTTCTTGTTCTGCCCCATTTGGGCTTAAACATACCAACTCCACTACTTAGCATAAACCCCCAATACTAAATCAAACCCTGAACCCATGCCCCATTAACTTTCACACTCCAGGTGATTGCAACATATGTTTAACAATATAGGTATTTTTTTCTTTTTTTACATCTTTATTGGAGTATAATTGCTTTACAATGGTGTGTCAGTTTCTGCTTTATAACAAAGTGAATCAGTTATACATATACATATGTTCCCATATCTCCTCCCTCTTGCGTCTCCCTCCCTCCCACCCTCCCCATCCCACCCCTCTAGGTGGTCACAAAGCACTGAACTGATCTCCCTGTGCTATGCGGCTGCTTCCCACTAGCTATCTATTTTACGTTTGGTAGTGTATGCATGTCCATGCCACTCTCTCACCCCGTCACAGCTCACCTCTCCGCCTCCCCATATCCCCAAGTCCATTCTCTAGTAGGTCTGTGTCTTTATTCCCATCTTACCCCTAGGTTCTTCATGACATTTTTTTTCTTAGATTCCATATATATGTGTTAGCATAAGGTATTTGTCTTTCTCTTTCTGACTTACTTCACTCTGTATGACAGACTCTAGGTCCATCCACCTCATTACAAATAACTCAATTTCGTTTCTTTTTATGGCTGAGTAATATTCCATTGTATATATGTGCCACATCTTCTTTATCCATCCATCTGATGATGGACACTTAGGTTGTTTCCATCTCCGGGCTATTGTAAATAGAGCTGCAATGAACATTTTGGTACATGACTCTTTTTGAATTATGGTTTTCTCAGGGTATATGCCCAGTAGTGGGATTGCTGGGTCATATGGTAGCTCTATTTGTACTTTTTTAAGGAACCTCCATACTGTTCTCCATAGTGGCTCTACCAATTCACAATCCCACCAGCAGTGCAAGAGGGTTCCCTTTTCTCCACACCATCTACAGCATTTATTGTTTCTAGATTTTTTGATGATGGCCATTCTGACCAGTGGGAGATGATATCTCATTGTAGTTTTGATTTGCATTTCTCTAATGATTAATGATGTTGAGCATTCTTTCATGTGTTTGTTGGCAGTCTGTATATCTTCTTTGGAGAAATGTCTGTTTAGGTCTTCTGCCCATTTTTTGATTGGGTTATTTGTTTTTTTGTTATTGAGCTGCATGAGCTGCTTGTAAATTTTGGAGATTAATCCTTTATCTGTTGCTTCATTTGCAAATATTTTCTCCCATTCTGAGGGTTGTCTTTTGGTCTTGTTTGTGGTTTCCTTTGCTGTGCAAAAGCTTTGAAGTTTCATTAGGTCCCATTTGTTTATTTTTGTTTACATTTCTATTTCTCTAGGAGGTGGTTCAAAAAGGATCTTGCTGTGATTTATGTCATAGAGTGTTCTGCCTATGTTTTCCTCTAAGAGTTTGATAGTTTCTGGCCTTACATTTAGGTCTTTAATCCATTTTGAGCTTATTTTTGTGTATGGTGTTAGGGAGTGTTCTAATCTCATACTTTTACATGTAGCTGTCCAGTTTTCCCAGCACCACTTATAGAAGAGGCTGTCTTTTCTCCACTGTACACTCCTGCCTCCTTTATCAAAGATAAGGTGACCATACGTGCATGGGTTTATCTCTGGGCTTTCTATCCTGTTCCATTGATCTATATTTCTGTTTTTGTGCCAGTACCATACTGTCTTGATTACTGTAGCTTTGTAGTATAGTCTGAAGTCAGGGAGCCTGATTCCTCCAGCTCCGTTTTTAACAATATAGTTTTACATGGAATGCTAAGAGCATTTTTCATATTTTACAGAACTTGAAACATATGGACTTTCTATTAATATTCATACCATAGCAAAGCCAAATCGGACTCCTAAATAGATGCATTACAATTTGTTTAGAGTTTAAAGGCTTAATGGCAACAAGGGAGTAGGAAGAAGTGAAAGTTTATTTTATATAATTGAATGGAAAATAAATTCAAGAGATAGTAAATAAAATTTAATATGGCCTCATGCGCCCTGAAGGAGGTGGTGCCTGATTTGGAGGAGTGATTGCTATGTCCAGATAGTCCCCTATTTGGAACTTCTGCAACTGCAGCGTCATGGAGTCGTCATCAGTCCCCTTCTCCCAGACACGGTGCTGCCAACTCCTTTACTCAATAGCCAGGCCTTTTAGGATCTGTAAAAACAATTGCAAAACTGAGGTGTGTGCCCTTCTTTCTGGCTTCTGGGTAGACTTCTTTTACTAACCTAGTCAATTCGTTCAAGGTTGCATCCATCCAAGTGTATATGTGCAGCTCGCAGGACGGCACGTTTCCAAGGCAGAACTTGTGCATGCGGTGGTGGCGGCCGTAGTTGTGGTGAAGACACGCAGCAACAGCGGGCAGGTTTTCCCCCGATCGATGGGCTTCTCGGGCTCCTTCTTAATTTCCTCCTGGGTAACACACGATTCCACCACCATCTTCCTCCTGCGGCCCCTATCTTACTTTTTAAATGACTCCTTCTCTTTCTCTCTCTTGGATGTTGATGAATGTTCATTTCACAGGATGAATATATTAGTTATGTACAGAGACCACCAAATGTTCTCATAAAATATAATCGGATATGGATGGGAACTGCATTATCTTGACCTTGGGACATCTCACAAATGAGTTATTATAGCCTGTGGTAAAATCTGATAAATTAAACTCTTTAATGAATAGGGACTCTTCATGATGATCTTTATGAGAAATATTAATTAACTCAACTCTACTTTTATTATTTAAAAAGTCATTCTCTCCTACTATTTCCACTCCTAAATGCTACTCCTTCATTTATCTAAAGGCCTACTAACTCATTACTTTTAATGTTGCACAATGTCTGCCTTAGTTAATTTTTCCTAGAGGCACATCTGATTAAAATGTAATTCTGCACTATATTTTAGGCACCCTTTCTCAATTGAAAAAAACAAGTATATTTATTATTTCTGTCTCTAAACACACCTTTAATTCATCTACCCATCTCAGAATGTCTATCTATCTGACTAAGGGATTGGGTCTGCTTCACCACCATAAACCTGACTATGGTTATTGAAGCAAATAGGGGAATATTTTTCTCACATAACAGGAAATAGGAAGTCCTACTGGAAAGTAAGTAATCCAGCTAGACGTGGGTAGCCCAGGGATGGTTAGCACCTCACCTGGGTCATCTTCTCCAGGCTCCTTTTTCTACTTTGCAATGTTGAACATGTGCCTTTTGTTTTCTTGACAGTCTCATGGTTACAATATAGCTGCCCCACATTCTGTTTCCCATCCAAGTTTTAGGTAGGAAGCAAACAAATCAAACAAACAAAAATAAAAGCAACAAAGAGAACAACAACAACAAAAAACAACAGGAAGGAGGAAGAGCCTCTATCAGGAGAATAAAACTTTTGGTCTGCAGCAGAGGAGCTTACGTGTCAAGGACAGAACTGTGTCATGTGATCTCTGGTTGCAGTGGAGGTAAGGAACTGTAGTTTTTTTTAGTTGGGTACACTGCCAGCCTAATAAAAAATTGGGGGTTTTATTATTAGGGAAGATGGTGAGAAGGATATTGGGTAAACAACTAGCAGTGTCTTATCACAAAAAAGCCAGAGGCAAATCACTCAAACGATTTAACCTACTTTGAAAGTTCCAAGACGTGGCAAAGAGATTATAATGTATGCTTGGTTGGCTGAGACATTTCAGGCAAGATTGTCGAAAACTTTAAGCCGAATATCAAGCCCTCAGATACTGCTTCCACTGATGCATTAGTCTTTTATATTACTCAATTAAAATATGCTTCATTAGTTGAACCCGAATAAATGCTTCAAGAGTTCCTTATATTGAACGTAGGAGACCTAAGGAAAAATATTGATTCTACTCTGTTTGAAGGGCCAAAAATAAACACAGGAAGAAACAGCTAGGCTTTTGTCAAGCATTATGCCTAGTTTATTGATATTTGCTGCCACCTGCAGTTTAAACTTGATACTCACTCTGGTTGTTACCTGTAACTGGAGCATGTTGACCCAGGAAGTGAAAAGAAAGAAGAAAATTGCACGAAGAGTATCTTTGTCACTGCTGCGGCCATATGCTTACTCAAAATTGAATTTCTTATTTGCACACCATGTTCACAGCAACATTATGTACAACAGCCACGAGGTAGCAGCAACCCAGGTGTCCACTGATGGACGATTGGATTAACAAAATGTGGTATATACAAATCATAGAATATTGTTTAGCATTAAAAAAGAAGGAAAATTTGACACGTTCTACAACATAATGAGTGTCTCTGAAGACATTTTGCTAAATTAAATAAGCCAGTAACAAAAGGCCAAATACTGTATGATTCCACTTATCTGAGGTTCCTAGAGACACAAAGTCCAAGGGTGGTTGTCAGAGGATGGGGGAATGGGGAGCTAGTGTTTAGTTTGTGCAGATTTTCATTTGGAGGAAGATTATAAAGTTCTGGAGATGGAAGGTGTTGATGGTTGCACAATGATGTGAATGTACTTAATGCCACAGAACCATACACTTAAAAATGGTTGAAATGGTAAATTTTATGTTATGTATATTTTATCACATTAAAAACAATTTTTAAAATATGGAATTTCCAGGGAAGCTGATTCTGTAGAATACAGAACTGCCCATACTCTAATTTATGTTACCATGTAGTAACAAATTGATACTAAGTCTTTTGGGTTTCTTCTGGTCCTGAAAAAGTAGGTCCCTTGCCTGTTGATGAAGAGACTGCCAAGTTCTAATCGCTATGCAAATTGTTTTGGCCGTGTCAGGGATGCAGCAATTTAATGTATTGGCTTGGCCAAAAAGTTCGTTCCTGAACGAACTTTTTGGCCAAACCAATACTACGAAAAAGTATGTATCAGATTCAACTTCAGGGAAGAAGGCAAATAAGGGTAACTTGGGCAATTCATATATCTATGAAAAAGCAATCTATTGGTATATGGAGGTGAATATTTTCATTACAAGGATTAGTTTTGGGGGACTTCCCTGGTGGTGCAGTGGTTAAGAATCCGTCTGTCAATGCAGGGGACACAGGTTCAATCCCTGGTCCGGGAAGATCCAACATGCTGCAGAGCAACTAAGCCCATGCGCCACAGCTACTGAGCCTGCACTCTAGAGCCCATGAGCCACTACTACTGAGCCTGCATGCCACAACTACTGAAGCCTGCGTGCCTAAAGCCTGTGTCCCGCAACAAGAGAAGCCACTGCAATTAGAAACTCATGCACCACAACAAAGAGTAGCCCCCGCTCTCCACAACTAGAGAAAGCCCGTGGGCAGCAAAGAAGGTACCCAACACAGTCAAAAATAAATAAATTTTTTTAAAAAAGAATTATTTTTTGGATGTTAAACAGCTGTTGAAAATTTTAAAAAAATCATTTCTATAGTTTTTTGGTAGTTTTAGAACATAACAAAATAATACGACTATGCCTATATTATTTTAACTATTAAAAACTATATAATCCCTGAATTTTATTTTTTCTGGAAAGAAAGCAGGTGGGGACTGCCTAGGTTCATGAAATGGCCTATTACATAGGGTTTCTGAATGGTCATATTTCAAATTGAACATGTCATATGTAATGGCTTCCACCCAGGTTATGTTTAAATCATTAAAAAAACTTTTAATGTAATATTTTTAATTTTCTGGTCATTGAAAGTTTAATGGGCTCTACATAAAGCAGTCTCCTTATTTTTTTCCTCTTTCAGCTTATATTGGGTTTCCCTTCAAACGCTTGTGATTCAGATCGCCAGAAACTGTTACCCCTTATACCCATGAAGAGTGGCCCACCAGACAGCTGTCACTCTAAAAAGAAACTGAATTTTATTCTTTTAGGAATAAAATTAGGAACTTGTCTGCTGCCCTTTTACATTACTTGAGATGGTCACACTATTTTTTTTTTTAAAGGAAACACATGTAGAAAAGATAAAAACTGAATTGAGAAAGATATTTGAAATATCAGAAAAAATGAAAAAAGACGCAGAATCCAGGGCATCCATGGAAGATTTATGTGTGTGGGACAGAGGAAGAATGACTTTTGCAAAGAACAGCAACAAAATTACTAACTGCCATAAAAGACCACTTAAAATACGTGTTGCCTTATTCGCAATGCTGAGTGGAGCTGTTTGGGATAAAAGAGGTGGAAGCTTTATTTCTTGTCTATCTTGGCAGAGGGGAGCATAACTGACTGACAGTCCCGCTGCTGTCCCTTCTGGGTCCACATGTCCCCAGGGTTACTCCAGCCCATAACTTCGCCTGGCAGAGGTACAGTTCCTGTGGATAGGGCCCTGCCCTCATGGGCAGCTTTGGCTAGTGGATTCCACACCAGCCTGGGCAAAGTTTCTTAGAACTGGGCTGCAGTCTGAGGCTCCTACACAATTCTTATTCTTTCCCACCTCCTTTCACAGGTGTCAGACCTGCATTGCTGTCTGAAGCCTTTCCCCTTCTACTCCTGCGTTATCCCCATTATCCTTTAGAAGCACTTCCCCTAATAAATCTCTTGCACATCTAATCTGTCTTTGCATCAGCTTCTCAGAAGTCCCAGTTTACACACCAAGAAACACACCAATTTACCAAGCTAAGTATTCAGGACAGTAGTGCTTGAATCCACCCTTCCTCTAGAATAGCAGACCCAGTCAGCAGGCCTCGCTTTCCTAGTCACCCCAGGCAGCCTCAAAACCCCACTCCCCACATCACTCATTTCCAGCTCATTTCACTCAACACTTTCCTTTTAAACACTCTCACTGTATTCTTTGAAATTCTAGAACTGTGATCAACAAACTGTCACATATTTCCAAGCTGCTATAAATTCTCCCAGATCTCTGAATTCTCAACATCCTTCCCCTTCACTGCTGTCATGAGACCTGGTTGCATCCTGAGGTCTCTGATTCTCCTGCAGCCTTCTTGAGCTCCCATTAGGCTCAGTGCCAGGATATGGGATAAGAACCCTCCTCATTCCCAGTCACACTTCGGAAACCATTTCTCTTCCTTTCTTTCCACCCCCGGCCCCAATCACAGTCCTTTGGAGCTCACGTCATATAGCTCTACCGTGTTGCTATCATCTCTTATTCACCGAAGACTTTAGTTTCCAGCTCAGTATTTCTCTCCACCCAGGGCTGTCAGATTCAGCAAATAAAAATACAGGACACCCATTAAATCTGATTTTCTGACAAACAACACACAATTTTTTATCTGGCAACTCTCTCTCCTCCTTTACTCCCCTCATCAGTTTCAGTGTTTCAAAATCCATGTGGATAATTCTGCTAACACTGGCCTCTGGTTACCAGCCTCCTAACCTCTAATGATCTTTCCTTCTACTACACGTTAACAGCCACTTCTATGGTCACACTCAGAAACTTGACCTCCACCAAATCTCAGTTTAAAACATGCACTTTCTGACATTTGCCTTCTAGTGTTCTAGCTTACACACTCTAGAAGAGGAACAGGATTTGGCAAACTATGACCCACAGCCCACATTCAGCCCAAAGACAGCTTGTGAGATAAGAATAGTTTTTACATTTTTAAAGAGTAGTAAACTTAAAAAACAAAAAAGAATATGTGACAGAGACTGGGAGTGAATCACAAGGCTTAAAATATTTACTATCTAGTACTCTATAGAGTTTGCTGATCTTGTTCTAGAACCTTCTCCGTATTGAGACCACTGATTTCACTTCTTTCTCAGTCCTCTCCTGGCTTTCTTTCCTCTTTGTCCAGCTTAGGTTTCCTGCCTTTCTCCCTCTATCACTGTCACTTACCCCTAACTTAACCAAGTTGAACCCAACTTCACTCTTTGTGCTTGTACCCCAGCAGCTGAGGTTTGCTTGAGAAAAAAATCAGAAAACCAGGCTGAGGAGAACTGTATGATCATAAACCTCATAGGAATATTCAACATGCCCAGTAATTGTACCACTTTTTCCTCATAAATGGACTTTCCTACACTGTAAGGTCACCACCTCGTAGCTGCTTCTCTCTTGTCAATGCTCCTCTAGATGTTGCCCTGTTGCTTTCTACCAAAACATCTCAAAATTGTTATCTACACTCACTACAAAATGATTCTTGAATTTGGTCCACAAATCTATTTCTCCTCATCTTAGTCAGAATTCACAAGAAAACAGAGCCCGTTTAATGGGCAAGGTGTAATGCTAATGGTATGAGATGACAGAAAGGAAAGCGAGGCAGGGGGCCATGGGAAGCCATACAAGGTAATGTCCTACTGCCCTGGCCACCGTGAGAAGCTTGACCATGTGGACTTTTTCTTTGGGCAAACCGGTTGGAGAATGCCATCATTGGGAGAGGGGTAATTATCTGACCACTCCCTCCTTTTCCTATTTCCCACTGTCAAAGTGATAGGAGCAGACAGAGACCCGTGTGTGTGGCTGGTTAGTCAACTTCAGGGCAGGATAGTGTCAACCCACAGTGTGGCTGAGGCAGGACACAATATCAGAAGGTTCAGGAGACAGGTAAGGCTGAGGGGACCTAAGAAGGTATGTGAGATATGCCCATGTCTCAGTCAGTTCTGGTTGCTGTTACAGAATACCATAGACTGGTGATTTAAATGACAACCATATTTTTGTCACAGTCTTGAGGCTGGGAATTCCAAGACCAAGGGACAGGTAGATCTGGTGTCTGGTGACAACACTTTTTCTGGTTTGCAGATAGCCATCTTCCTCTTGTGTCCTAACATGGTGAATAGAGAGAGAGGAATCATACTCTCATGTTTCTTCTGAGAAGGGCACTAATCCTGTTTATAGGTCTCCACCCTCATGCCCTAAGCACCTCCCAAAGGCCCTACTTCCTAATACCATCACATTGGGTATTAGACTTCAACATGCGAATTTTGGGGGAACAGAAACATTCAGTCCATAGCAGCACAATACACTCTCTTAGTTTCCCTTTTTCAGTAGATCCATAACTCATCCAACACATTTTTTCCCAGCCAGAAACCTTAGACTTTTTCTTGATTCTCTCCATTCTTTTACTAAGCTCCTTCAATAAAGGGGCAAGTACTGTCAGCTTTGTCTTCAAAAGGTACACTGAATCCATTTTCCATCTCCCTTGACAGCACATCAAGTATGCTCCAGCAGTAACCTCCCAACTTCTTTTTTTGTTTTATAATCCACTCACCAATAGCAACCACAGTTATCTTTTAAAAAGTAAATCAGATAACATCAGTCACCTACTTAAGACTCTCAATGGCTTCAATTTCACTTGGAGTATAATCCAAATACCTCACCATGTGTCATGATTCTAAAACTATTTATCGAGCCTATACTATATGGTAAATATGGTTTTTAAACCGTGGGGTACAAAAGTAAACACCACAGGAAATAATTCCTGCCTCATGAAATTTATATTCTGGTGACAGGAGAACATTAATAAGCAATAAGTTTAATACTAGGTTCAAATAAATGCAATGGTATAGATAAAAAGTAGAGTAGGGTAGGGGGGTTTGGGAGTGCTGGGGAAGTGAGTGGCAACTCCAGATTTGGTCATTATGTTGGGAAGAAGGTGACAATTTAATAGTGAGTTAAAAGAGGTGGATAGTTTGCTGTGCAGAAATCTAGGGGGAAAGCATCTAGGAAGTTCAAATGCTCTAAGGCAGAAATGTGTTTGTGTTTTCAAGACCCAGCAAGGAGGCCAGTACAGGGAGAGCCTAGTGGAGAAAAGGGAACTCTCCTACACTATTGGTGGGAATGTAAATTGGTGCAGCCACTATGGAGAACAGCATGGAGGTTCCTTAAAAAACTAAAAATAGGGGCTTCCCTAGTGGCACAGTGCTTGAGAGTCCGCCTGCCGATGCAGGGGACATGGGTTTGTGCCCCGGTCCGGGAAGATCCCACATGCCACGGAGCGGCTAGGCCCATGAGCCATGGCCACTGAGCCTGCGTGTCCGGAGCCTGTGCTCCGCAACGGGAGAGGCCACAACAGTGAGAGGCCCACGTACCGCAAAAACAAAACTAAACAAAACGAACTAAAACTAAAAATAGAGCAATATTAAAACTAAATATAGAGCAATATGATCTAGCAATCCCACTCCTGGACCTATATTCAGAGAAAACCATAATTTGAAAAGATACATGCACCCCAATGTTCACTGCAGCACTATTTACAATAGCCAGGACATGGAAGCAACTGAAATGTCCATTGATGGAGGAATGGATAAAGAAGATGTGGTATATATATACAATGGAATATTACTCAGCCATAAAAAAGAATGAAATAATGCCATTTGCAGCAACATGGATGGACTTAGAGATAGTCATGCTGAGTGAAACAAGTCAGAGAAAAACAAATACCATATGACATAGCTTATATGTGGAATCTAAAAAAGTGGTACAAATAAACCTATCTACAAAACAGAAATAGAGTCACAGATGTAGAAAACAGACTTATGGTTACCAACAGGGAAAGGAAGGAGGGAGGGATAAATTGGGAGATTGGGATTGACATATACACAGTACTATATATAAAATAGATAACTAATAAGAACCTACTATACAGCACAGGGAAATCTACTCAATGCTCTGTAATGACCTAAATGGGTATAGAATCTAAAAAAGAGTGGAGGACTTCCCTGGTGGTCCAGTGGTTAAACCTCTGTGCTTCCAATGCAGGATGTGCGGGTTCAGTTCCTGGTGTGGGGAACTAAGATCCCACATGCCATGTAGTGCAGCCAAAAATAAATAAATAAATAAAAGAAAAAAAGAAAAAAGAGTGGATATATGTATATGTATAGCTGATTCACTTTGCTGGACAGCAGAAACTAACACACATTGTAAATCAACTATACTCCAATAAAAATTAATTCAAAAAATAAAATAGAACGAATAACACAAATCCCTCCCCCCCTTCCAAAGATTGTTTAACCTTAGAAAATAAAAATAGATGAATATAATGGAAAATTATGGATCCCTTAACATTATAAACATGTGGATTATGTATAACAATGGACTAATGCTTATGATCTGATATGTGAAAATAGTGGACTATGTAATTAGTATAATATATATGTTGTAATTTAATATATAATTAAATATACACTGAAATTTCTAATGTGAAAATGTATATTAATATAAATAAGAATTTAAGTTACATTAAAAATGAAAAGAGGGCTTCCCTGGTGGTGCAGTGGTTGGGAGTCCGCCTGCCGATGCAGGGGACATGGGCTCATGCCCCGGTCCGGGAAGATCCCACATGTCACGGAGCGGCTAGGCCCATAAGCCATGGCTGCTGAGCCTGCGCGTCCAGAGCCTGTGTTCCGCAACAGGAGAGGCCACAACAGTGAGAGGCCCATGTACCACAAAAAAAAAAAAAAAAAAAAGAGTTATGTTGGAATGGCAGATTTAGGAATTTTTTTTACTTTCTTTTTTTACTTTTATATTTTTACATTGAAAAGCCCTCAGACCCCTGTAAAGAACCTGTATGTAGAAGAGAAGCATTATGAACAGTATCCTTTGCTGTACTTTGTGTTCAGCTGTCTAAGAATCATATGTTGCATGTGGATATTTGGTTTCCCCAACACCATTTACTGAAGAGACTATCCTTTCCTCGTTCTTGGTTCCTTTGTTGAAAATTAGTTTATTTCTGGGATTTCAATTCTATTCCATTGGTTTATGTGTTTATGCCAATACTATACTGTTTTGATTACTACAGCTTTGTAATATAGTTTGAAATCAGGAAGTGTGATACCTCCAGCTTTGTTCTTCTTTCTCAAGATTGCTTTGGCTATTTAGGGTCTTTTGTGGTTCCATATGAATTTTAGGATTGTTTCCATTTCTGTGAAAAATGCCATAGGGATTTTGATAGAGATTGCATTGAATGTATAGATCACTTTGGGTAGTATCAACATTTTAACAATATTAATTTTTCCAACCCATGAACACAGAATATCTTTCCATTTATTTGTGTGTTCAGTTTTTTGCCCAATGCTTTATGGTTTTCAGTGTACAGAGCTTTCACCTCCTTGGTTAAATTTATTCCTAAATATTTTATTCTTTTTGATTCTATTATAAATGGGATTGTTTTCTTAACTTCTCTTTCTGGTAGTTTGTTTTGTATAGAACTGCAACTGATTTTTGTATATTGATTTTGTATCCTGTAAATTAACTGAATTCATTTATTAGTTCTAACAGTTTTTGGTGTTGTTGCTACTTAAAAAAAAAAGCTTTATTGAGATATAACATTCATACCCTAGAATCCACCCTTTTAAAGTGTACAGTTCAGTGGTTTTTGGTATATACACAGAGCTGTATAAGCATCACCACTATCTAATTCCAGAATGTTTCATCATCATGAGAAGAAACCCTATACCCATTAATTGTCACTCCCTATTCCCTTGCTTGTCCCAGCCCCTGGCAACCATTAATCTACTTTCTATCTCTATGGATTTGCCTATTCTGGACACTTCATAGAAATGGAATCATATATTGTGTGGCCTTCTGTGTCCGGCTTTTTTCGCTTAACATATTGTTTCGCTCAAAATAGGTTTCATGCATATTTTAGCCTGTATCAGTACTTCATTAGTTTTTATAGTCAAATAATACTCCACTGTATGAACATACAACACTTTGTTTATCCATTCAACAGTTGATGGACATTTGAGTTGTTTCCACTTTTTGGCTACTGAGCTACTATTAACATTAGTGTTCAAGTGTGTGAAAATGTTTTCAATTCTCCTGGGTATATGCCTAGTAGTGGAATTGCTTTGTCATATGGTAACTCTATGTTTAACATTTTTAAGAACTTCCAAACAGTTTTTTAAAGTGGCCACACTATTTTATAATCCCAGCAAGGAGGATACAAATTTCTCCAAGTTTGTCTTTACCAACTCTTGTTTTATATATATATATATATATATATATTTTAATAGCCATCCCAGTGGGTGTGAAGTGGTATCTCAATGTGGAGTTGTTGCTATTTGAGTGGAGAAATGTGTTACATTTTTAATGGAGAATTATTTTTTTAAAAACAGAAGCTTAAATATATAAGCAGTGTGTAAGTTTC
Source organism: Orcinus orca (assembly GCF_937001465.1). NCBI lineage: Eukaryota > Metazoa > Chordata > Mammalia > Artiodactyla > Delphinidae > Orcinus > Orcinus orca. Next base: position 41,059,400 of record NC_064570.1, on the reverse strand, counting down.
AATTGTTAATTTTAAATAGTCCCTGAAATTGCTTGATGCAGAATTTACAAAACTTAGTGATGTTAGAAAATCTGGAGTGGCATCTACACTTTATTAAATGTTTTTGCTGCACCAACTTTCTAGTGCAGACCTCTAAGATAGTTGCTCTTAGTTGAGTGATTATTTGATATTTAAGTATAAATTAACTCATCGGCTGTATCACTTACACCCGGCTTCATGCTAAATCGATTAGAAAGCTAAGTGGAGCGAGAATAAGGCAAAGTGATTTCTCAAAAAGGCATGAAGCTCTGAAATGTCGATGAGACTGAACAGTGGTATACTCTGCTTTGCTAATAAATTGATGCAGTCCCTAACAAAATTTGGCTCTATTTATTACCCTTTTTTAAGTAGACTATTTGTCACAATTTAGTGCAACTTTTTTCTTTGCAAGTTAATTAATGGACCCATCCTCGAGTAGGACTACTGCTCTTCCGTGTAGGGTTGTGGATCTTTACAGAAGCACCAGATGGTCAGCCCTCCCTGTACAGGAAAATCCAGCCTCAGTGGTCAAAGAGAAGTGGGAAGAGGTCTCCGAAGGGCATGTCCTGCATAGAGAGGGCTTCTAGGGGAATTCAGGTATTGCTGGTCTAACAGGAACTAGCTCCTTTGTTAAACCTCTGCTATTTATGTTGACAAGTGGATTGTTGTTCATGCTATTTGCAGTATGTATAGCTATTTTGGTCACATAATGTTTGGTGAGACAGATAGATATTTATGAAATAAATCTAGGTGGTTATATTTTAAAACAGTAGAGAAATATATCTGGAGACATTTGTTTCCTCCCTATTCTATTTTTAATTCTGTCTGTCTGAGTCACCCACTTTTTGTGGGGTTACATTACAGTTGTAATATGCAGGTGCAGATAGATTTTCAGACACAAACATTTACAAAGAACACCCCCAAAGCATATTCACTATCAATTACTATTTATGGAAACCTATGTTACTGATAAGTAAAACTGGCCTTTAAAATTTTCATTTTATTATGAGGTAGCACCTCACACTGGTCAGAATGGCCACCATCAAAAAATCTACAAACAATAAATGCTGAAGAGGGTGTGGAGAAAAGGGAACCCTCTTGCATTGTTGGTGGGAATGTAAATTGATACAGCCACTGTGGAGAATAGTATGGAGGTTCCTTAAAAAGCTAAAAATAGAACTACCATACGACCCAGCAATCCCACTACTGGGCATATACCCAGAGAAAACCATAATTCAAAATGACACATGTACCCCAATGTTCACTGCAGCACTATTTACAATAGCCAGGACATGGAAACAACCTAAATGTCCAAAAACAGATGAACGAATAAAGAAGATGTGGTACATATATACAATGGAATATTACTCAGCCATAAAAAGGAACGACATTGGGTCATTTGTGGAGATGTGGATGGACCTAGAGTCTGTCATACAGAGTGTAAGTCAGAAAGAGATAAACAAATACCGTATGCTAACACATATATGTGGAATCTAGAAACATGGTACAGATGAACTTATTTCCAGGGCAGGAATAGAGATGCACACGTAGAGAACGGACATGTGGACACAAGGGGGGAAGGGGAGGATGGGATGAATTGGGAGATTAGGATTGACATATATACACTACCATGAGTAAAATAGATAGCTAGTGGGAACCTGCTGTACAGCACAGGGAGCTCAGCTTGGTGCTCTGTGATGACCTAGATGGGTGGGATGTGGGGTGGGGGGGAGGGAGGCCCAAGAGGGAGGGGATATGTGTATACATATAGCTGTTTCACTTCATTGTACAGCGGAAACTAACACAACATTGTAAAGAAATTATACTCCAAAAAAAAAAGATGTTATTGGCTATTCATAGCCTTAGCTAATCAGTGTTTATGGAGTTAAAGATGACAGTCAAAGAAATTTTTTAATTCAAAAGATTCTTTTCTTTTTCATTTGGTTTAATTACCTGGCCCATAAACAACTGAAATTCTGGCAGGGTTTCTATAACTCCAGTTCTTAGCCACTGCCTTAAAGACTTTTTATACATGTATATTAATGATGCAAGAGCTTTACAGTATCAAAGTTCATCTTATAAGTTCAACATCTTTTATTAATTGGCAACATTTTATGTAATTTTTAGAATTAAGTTATGTTGAAACTTATGATAGCATCTCTTGAATTCTTAAATCAAGGCAAAAATGATTATAACTAGTTCATTGGCTTTAACTTTATGTCAGTAATTGTAACCATAATAAAAAAATCTACATTTATTTATGAAGCTTTACCTGGGGTTGTGAAAAAAGCTTCTCATACTCTATTAAAAAGAAGATAGTTTTACATGCTATTAAAATGAGTCATGCTGAAATCATTGCTTACAAAGGGTCCATCTAAGTGATAATGGGTACGAAAAGTAGGTTACGCTCTGGTTGTAGAGGTCTTTTTTCCATCTGGCAAATCTAATGATACTTGAAAAGATGTTAAGTCATGAACAAACTAATAGCCTAATTAGAACATCAAATAAACCGTGACCCTAATGGCTTATTTTATTTTGCGCCTTTAAAGTACTTTTGGTAACAATTACTAATCTGTATATTCCAAACAGATACAACCTCAGAACCTCTAGAGCACTGTAGTTTTTTTAGCTTTTTGAGGGTTATGTATCTGAGGAAAGTGATGAACCCTTTGGCCCAGGAGAATGCATATGTTCACACCTAATTTTACATAAAAATTCCTGGGATCCATAGATCTCTAGAAATCCTGTTCTGTTAGTCTCAGAGAAAACATTAATTGTAATTAAGTTAATTTTACTAATGCTTTGAAAGGTATTATTTATAAATTACTCTTTATAAACATTGTTGTGGCTTGATATTCAGAAATTTTAATTCATATCCAGGCGATAACATTTATTAATATTTTCTTAGGATAAGCTTTCAGAAAATTTGCATATAAGTCTGCTCTCAGACTTGAGCCAGCTTTATTAATCAATCAATCAACCAGCAAATGTATGGTTAACAATTACTGTGTGGCCATCTTTAAGAAGTAGAATAACATGGAATATGATTGCCTTTTTCTTCAGGTTTATTCCCTTACATTCTAGTTATAAACCTAGATGGACACACCGATTTGCTCATCAGTGTTGGAGATTTTGCATTTTCTGGCATATAAATTACATGTCTACAACTTTGCACCCACAACTGGCAAACTACTTTCGAACTCCCAAGGAGTTGGGTCTAATTCCACAGGGTGTCCATAGGTTAATATTCTGTGAGGAGGAGATTTTCAGAGCCTTGCTCATAGCATGCACCTCAGGGAAGTAGCAAAAGCAAGCCAGCAAGTAGGAGATTTTTCCCAGTAGCATGCCAGCCAGGGGGAAGTTTCACAGTGGACGTTAGGATGCTACCTTGAAGAAAGAGTTTCTGAGTAGTTAGTGTATCATTCAGGGTCCCAAGAAGAAACGGATGGCACACTCAAATTAGGATAATTTGAGAAGGGTCCATTTACAGAGAGATAATTACAAAAATGCGGGTGAGGTAGGGAAATTATTACAATAGTGCAGGAACCTGGGGCCACTAACTGGGACTGTCACCACCCCTAGGTCTGAGGGGCCGTGACAAGGAAGAGGTTACTAGAAGCTGCAAGGGAAAGAGTGATGGAAAGCAGGTCACCTCTGTCCAGGGACACACCAGCCCAGGGTGGCCTGGGAGGGAGCCAAGGATATAAGTATCTCTGTGTCACTCTCCTCCCACCTCTGATCTCTTTTAGCAAGAACCAATAAAAACCCCTCTGGTCAGCCCCCTGGGGCAGAGAGTGATAACAGATAATGGGGGAGAGTGGCTCTTAGGGCAAAGGGAATGTTCTTCCAGACAGTCCTCAACCTGGAAGCTAGACGTTTGAAATCCCACCTTTTTCAATCATGGATGGCATTTAAAAAATTATGGCAAAATACCACAGGGGCAGAAAATTTTTCCGTTGTTTCCTTTTTCTCTGAACCTCTCCCTGCTTCTTCCTCCCATGAAGCTATTAAAACCGGCCCCTTTAAAAATCAGACCCTCTGAGGATATAAAGGCTAAACCCCTAATTTCTTATGTTCCCTGGACTAAACCTGAACTATGAAGCCATGTTCAAAGATTTTCCCAAAGTAACTGAGGATCCCCATGGATTTGCAGAGGAATTTAATATAGTCATTTAAGCTTATCCACCTGGTTTTTCTGATTTACATCAGCTAGTTCATATGCTTGTACGTGAAGGCCAGGCCCAACCGTGAATGAAAACTGCTAACTGGGGTGATCCTGAGAAGTCTTTAGAATTACATCCTGGAGACAAAGAAATTCCTGCTGCTTTATTATATGATCAGGCATGGGGAATTGCTAGGTGACTCCATTTGGCAATTCCTAGGGCTTTCCCAAAACCAGTTGATTGGAATAAAATTTAGGCTTTTACTGAGAACCCCAGTAGGCCCATGCATGATTATTATAGCCAGTTCCATACTGAAAACTCTGGTCTGTTTGTGAATGTTGAATCTGCTTGGGAAGACTTTATGTTCATTGACAGGCTGAATGGAGATCTTTTTCTTCTAGTTAAAAGGACCAGGATGGAATGGGAAACTATGTCTAGTCCAGATTTAGTTAATTTAGTAAATGAGTTCACCTGCACCCTAGGTGATCAGACCAAAAGGAAGACCACTAAAGTCCTTAAGTTTCAACTCCAACAAATGGAGGCCCCTAAACAAAAACAAAACCCTCTTAGTCTCCGCCATTATTGCAAAAATCCAGGACACTGGAAGAAGGACTGTTAGAAGCTTAAGTGCTCCAGGTACCTTCAGACTTTTCAATGCCCTCCTGACCCCCAGTGATGGGACTCTGAGGAACTGTAGGGGTTTTCCCCAATCCTTTCCCAGTCCTTCTTAGTCAACTTGGAGAACTTGGGAATGAATCTTTCTCTGTCTTTACTGACACTGGAGCTATACTCTTGGTGCTCAACCCCACTGTTATTAAAGCCTCTGCCTCAGAGTACTAAAATGGTTCAAATAGTAGGGGTATTACATAAACTTCAACAAGTTCCTGTTTCTAAGCCCATCCCCTTTGGTTTAGACCCTCTAAGAGATACTTAGCCTTTTCTCCTTAGTTCCTCCACCTCTATTTATTTATTGGGGAGGGATTTCTTAGAAGTATATCATGCTGGAATATCTTTCTCCCGAAATGGGGAAATAATCCTAGAACTTGATAGCAGCAAGCAAAAAGAGCCAACTAGGCAAAGCAAATGACCCTGCAACATCCTCTATTTCCTCCGCCTCTGATGACACTAGAGCTAATTTTAGGGACACTAATAATTTGTCCCTGTTGGACCAGTTACCACCTTCCTTATTGGCAAAATCCTTAACTGATATTGGTAGAGTGCACCTTCTATTGAGGTCCAAATAGATCCCTCAAAGCTTCTCCCCAGAATTAAACAATACCTTATAAATAAAGAGGCCCTGCAGGGCATTAGGCTGATAGTGGAAGACTGTAAGGCCCAGGGCTTCCTTATTGCCTTCACTAGTCCCTGCCACACCCCTATTTTACCTGTAAAGAAACCTGGTGGCTAAGGCTGGAGATTTGTCCAAGACCTCTGAACCGTGAACAGTATTGTTATCCCTCACCAACATTTTGTTCTCAGTCCCCTTACTTTATAAGCCTTCATCCCCACTGGAAGCACATCTGATTGGTTTATGTAGCTCCTTCTTCAGCATCCCAGTGCATAAAGCTAGTCAATATTTCTTTGCCTTTACTTGGGAAGGAAAACAGTACACCTGGAAGTGATGTCCCGGGGTTTTACCAAAAGCCCTTCTTACTCCTCACCTTAAAAGCTTATTTAAGAGAATATAAAAGATAATATAAAATTTCCTGCAGCCTCTAGTTTATTACACTATGCAGTTAACTTGCTTCTCTGCTCCCCTTCCCAGGTCTCCTTACAGGAAAACAGCATCCACCTGTTAAAGCTTTTAGCTGCTAAGGGACATAAAGTTTCCAAGGAGACATTGCAGTTTGTTCAAACCCAAGTCTGTTGCTTGGGGCACCTGATCTCAGAACACGGCCTGCACCTAGATCCAGACAGGCTCTGTGGCATCCTGAACTTCCCCAAACTCAAAACCTCACACCTACTATGAGGTTTTCTTGGGTTGGCTGGCTATTGTCAGACCTGGATTCTGAATTTTATCTCATGGCCTTGCTGTTCTATGCCTTACTATAAAGAACACCAGACCTGACCCTATTACTTGGAAGGATCAGAATGACCTAATGTTAATACCTGAAAGGAAAGTTTGATAAATGCTCCCTGCCCTTGGATACTCCAATTATCAACTTCCCTTTTTCCTCTTCATATATGAGAGGGAGGGAAGTGCTCTTGGAGTACTTACCCAAAAACGTGGAGATGACGATTGCCCCAAAGGGTATCACCCTGTGGCACAAGGATCCCCCACTTGCCTCAAAGCTATTCCTGTCACTCTGTCCCTTTAGTTAAGGCCAATGAAGAAATAGTCACTGGCTCCTCTCTAACCATTTTTGTACCCCATGCTGTAGACGTTCTTCCAAATTCTCATCACACTCAACAACTTTCGGCCAGTTGTCTCACCTCCTATGAAGTCTTCTTGCTAACTGCTCCTCTCTTATAATTCTTTCACTCTGTAATAACTTTGACCCTGTCACAATTCTTGCCTTCTCTACTGATATTCCTCATGATTGTTCAACTCAACCACCTTTTGACCCCTTGCAATGATTTACAGGAAACTTCCCTAACCATTCTTGAGTTTTCATGGTTTACCCATGGTTTTTATTTAAAGGATTAAAATGGTTAATATTGTACTGGATATGCAGTTGCAACTCCATTTGAAGCCATCGAGGTGGCACCTTTGCCTTTGGCTACCTCGGCCCAATGAACTGAATTATACTCTCTCACTCAGACTGGTACTCTAGCCACGGGCAAAACTACAAACATTTATACTGATAGTCAGCATGCCTTAGGGGTAGCCCATGACTTTGGAATGCTATGGAAACAGTGAGGTTTCTTTACCTCTAATGGGGATAAAATTAAAAATGGCTCTTACGTACAAAATTTATTAGATGCCTTACTCCTACCAGCCACTTTGGCTATTACTAAGGTCCCTGGGCATTCCAAACTTAACTCCCTGGAGACTAAAGGAAACTACCTCACTGGTATTTCCACCAAGAACACTGCTCTCAAAGGAGTCAACAACTAACCTTTGTCATGGTCTGGAGGGATGCTCCCCCAAATGATGATCTAGAAAAATTGATTACAGGTGCCCAAAACTTGACCCCAGAAAAGGAAAAACAATATTGGAAATCTAATAACTGTTGTTTCAGAAGAGAGAACTTTGGTATAGGCCAAATATCAATCCAGTCCTGCCATAGACTCTAAAATTCCCATTACTGACTACTGCACGTACATTAAACCATTGGTCTGCAGACAAAATAATAAAGTCTATGAATCAATACTGGTAGGGAAATATTAATAAGACTGCAAGGAGCGCCAACTTTGTTTGCCTTACCTGTTCAAAGTATAATCCAGGGAAACCAGTCTGCACTGCTTCCAGACTCTATAAATCACTCAGTGAACTGTTCAAGGTTTGGCAAGTGGGATTTATTCAGCCTCCCTTGTCTCATGGATATAAATATGTTTTAGTCATGGTTTGTATGTTTTCCCACTGGTTTGAGGCCTTTGCATATAGACAAGCTACTGCCTCTTCAGTGGCGAAAATACTATTGGAAAAAATTATCCCTGCCTGGGGAACCCCTCTTGAGCTCCATAGCAACTGGGGAATTCATTTTACTGGTCAAGTACTACAGCAAGTCTGTGCTGTTTGGACAGTCCTATAGCATTTTCACTGTGCCTATCACCCTCAGTCTTCAGGACTAGTTGAACAAACTAACAGCATCATCAAAACCCAATTGGCAAAATTTGTGGAAACCCTTCAAATACCTTGGTCAAAAGCATTGCTTTTAAGTCTCAGATCTACTCCTTTGAAATTCATAAACTCTCACCCTTTCAAATAATTGCTGGCTGCCCCCATGCATCTATCTTTCACCTCTTTTGATCATCAACAAATAAAAGGAGATATACTTCAGTGTTGAAAAGGTCTAATTACATCCATTGAAAATAACCATGCTCTAGTAGAGCAGTCTTTTCACAGAGCACTCCCAGGAGATGAAGACCTCAAACACCACACTTTGCAGCCTGAAGATGCTGTCTCTTAGAAAAGACATCTCCAGAAAGACTCTCTTCAACCCCATTGGAAAGGCCCCTATCAGGTACTATTAACAAATCCTTGTGCCACCAAACTCCAAGGAGTAAACTCTTGGATTCTTGTGTCATATCTAAAGAAAGCATCAAGCCCTGACTGCACCTGTATACCAGGTGGTGACCTGGAAATAAAGATTTCCAGGAATTGAAGCAGATGATAGCTGAAGGAGATAGCTTTCCCAAGATGACTAGGCCAGGCCTGTATACTTTTTTTTGCTGTTGCTTCTTACCTTATTTTCTCCCTCTCTTTCTTGGAAAGACAATGCTCTTATCCATATTTTCCAATCTATTGCAAAAGTGGAAAACCTTTCTGACCACTGGACATGTCACAGGAAACTCCAATCCGTTCATGATGTTGGAGACCCCTTGTTCTCACCTGTAACCAATTTCTCTTTAATCCCAAATGTCACAACTGATTATACACACAAACCTATGTGTGTTACCTATTGGGTTAGGCTGTTACAACCAGGTGTTTTCCCATACCTTGTTTCAACATTTCCCCAGTCATAACTGTACTTGCTCAACTAACACCTCCATCTTTGCCAATTGTATGACCTTTGCTCCTAAAATTCTTTTCCTTATCTAAATATGATTTGTCTCCCTGCACCCAAGGGAAATACAAATAGGCTAACTCCTCTCTGCCAGGCTTTCTGGAAAGAGTTTTTAAAGGATGAGACAGTACCTCCCAGAATGTCATCCCAATTCCTCTGATCACTGGCTTGAAAAGGTCAATCAAGAAATTCCAGCTGATGGATCTGTCAATAACTAGACCTTAGATGGAGTTCTCTGCACTCCACCTGGTTTCATTTTTGTCTGTGGTGGATGGCATTTACATGGCCATTTAGACAACTGGTGAATTGGAGGTCAAAGCTTATTGGGACATTTAACTGTCCCTGTTATCATCCATAACAAACAGAAGCTTCCCATTGGTCCACCCCATTAAGCCTCTATGGCTGCCTTAAATGAGAACTTCCAGGAGTCATATATGACTCTGGGTTTGCCTCTGTAGAGTGAGTCTGCCTCCCTTGTGTCAGAGTAAATGCAAGAGATCAGAAGTAAATGCATGATCAAAAGTCTCTCCCTAACATTAGAAGAGCTAGCCAATTCTACAGCCAAAGCATTAGCAGCACAACAATGATCATTTGATTCATCGGCTAAAGGGGTTTTGGACAATTACATAGCGCTTGATTACGTACTTGCTGAACAAGGATAAATGCCTCTGTAGAGGTAGAAACTCAATTACACAAGATCAAGGGACAAGCATATTGGTTACAAAAAATTTCACTTGACTCTCCATGGTCCTTTCACTTGTTCAGTTGGCCACCTTCAAGTCTAGGGTCCTGATTTAGGAACATCATACAAATTGGATTTGTCATATTACATTCAAAAAATTTTGCTTTGCATAATTATTTTTAAACTTTGTACCTATTGCATGTCAAACCCTTGTAGAAATGACATACCCAATAAGATAATGCTAGCTCAACACTTTGAGATGATCTCCAATGCTTATGACCTTAATAAGACAGAGTTTAGATGGGAAATTCCTGAGAGTTCTCCTTCCTACCCTTCCTTGTTACTCAAATGTGGCCTCAATGGTTTCCAGTCTGTACACTTTCCCTCCGATGTGGGACATGACAGCCAGGAAAGGTCCTTCCTGGCATCTAGGGATAAAACTACTATACAGAAAACCTGATTTTTGATAAGTGATGTTTTTGAGGAAAGAGCTTGATCGTAAGGGGAAAATGTGAAAATGAATAAAGGAAAACCTTACTCAAAATGGAGTAGAGAAGCCCTGAAGGTGGAGCTCTCACACACATAACACTCATACCACTTACTTTACATACCCCAGCAGGAAGAAGGATGATTTTCTCCTAGCCCAGCAACGGCCCAGCCAATGAGAAACTGCTGTAACTCAACCAATGAGACTGCCTGAACTCTCACTCTCCTCCAATACACTTTCATTCGAAACAACCTCTCCCAGTTCCTCCTTTCCTCTATAAAAGAATGCTCCTCCCCTTTTTTCTATGGACTTACTTATAGCTCACAGTAGTTTGCATGTCCTGAATTGCAGTTCTTCTGCTATTCCCAAATAAACTTGATTTTGCTGGCTAAACTGCTCACCTTTTTATTTTAAAATGTTGACATTACGTCCGATTGCTTCCCCTACCAGACCAGGGCAAGGACTCTGTTCTTCCATCTCTACCTTTTCTATACCTCTAACACTTAGCACAATGCATGGAATATAGGAAATGATAAGTAACATTTTTGTTGTTGTTGAAGAAAAGAAAAACGTGATATAAATTAATTTTAAGGTAGTCATGGAAGGAAACCAGAATAGGTCACCACCAAATATGCCTCTTTGACATAAAAATTATTTTGAGCTGAAGGCAATTAAGATGCAGCAAATGCAGAAGAAGTTTCCTCTTTTTCCTAAAAACAGGATATAAATTCTCCTTCTACTGGAGACAGAATCTTATCAGCCCAGAGAAGGTACCAGAGGAATCTGTAAACAAAACTTACTCCATTATATCTCTCTCCCATATATTTACCTTCCTACAGTTTGCTATCCTTGGAAGCCTAAAACTGCTTAACTTTTTCCTGTTATTTCTCTACAAATGTATTGTTCTTTGTTGAATATGCTATGGAAGCCGAAATTCTAAGCCACCGCTTTGAGCTGCTTTTGATTTAGGTTTCTCCTGTGTGATATGTGCTGCATGTGTTAACAAAGTGTTTTTGTCTTGTTAATCTATCTTACTGTTAAAGAGTCCCAGCTGAAAACCAAAGTCAGGTAGAGGTAGAGTCTTGTCTCCCTACACCATTGGTGAGGTGGACCAGGTAATAGCAGCTGGTATTTGATTGGTGATTCCATACCAATCCCGGTTCTAAGCACCTAACATAATGTAAATCTCATTTAATCTTTATAACAATTCTATGAGATAAGTACTACTTCCATTTTATGGTTTAAGAAACTGAGGTGCAGATAAGTCATGTGACTTGTTCAGATTCACACAGCTAGTAAGGAAAGTAGCCCGTATCTGAATCTAGGTGTCTTGTATCAGAGCCTGCGCACTTAAGTGCCACAACATATTGCCTCACAAAATTTTCCTCAGTGTGATCTTTTGCTGTTTCAGTGTAGAGAGGATACTAGTTTTCTTTTGCTGCATAACAAGTTGCCGTTAACTTAAAGCCTTAAAAGAACAATCACTTATTAGCTCACAGTTCTATAGATCAGAAGTCTGGGCATGCCATGGCTAGGTTCTCTGCTCAGCACCTCCCAACACTGAAATTAAGTGTCGGCCAGGGCTGTGATTCTCATGTGAGGCTTGCAGTCATCTTCCAAACTTATTCAGGTTGTTGGCAGAATATAGTTCCTTGTGGTTGCAGGTCTGAGGTTCCAACTTCTGCTGGTGGCATTGCTCTTAGCTCCCAGGGGCTACCTACTGTTCCCTGCCACGTGGTTCCTCCATTGTCAAAGTCAGCATTGGAGACTCTCCTTTGCATCACATCTCCCTCATGTTTGACTCTCTTTCCAGGAAGAGTCCAATCTCTTTAATGATTTATCTGATTAGGTCAAGCTCACTAAGGATAACCTCCCTATCTGAAAGTCACTTATTTGGGACCTAAGTCACACATGCAAAATCCATTCACAGTAGCACCTAGGCTAGGGTTTCACTGAATAATTGGGAAAAGGTATGTGCACACTGGTGATAGTGGAGTACTATGGAATTCTGCCTACCATGGTTAGGGATGGGGTTGGGTGGGGGTAACAGTGGGAGGACAGAATCTAGGAACTGACAAGGGAAACTGGTAGCTCAGACTGTTCTCTGCTCTTTAGAAAAATATCTAAGCTCATGCAGGCTATGAGAGGGCATGTTCTGGGTATCTAGCAATGCCATTGAACTTCACAGAAGAGGACTTAGCCCAGGAATTAGGAAACCTGACCCTGCCACTAAGTAGCCATGTGATCTTGGCCAGATCATTTAACTTCTGCAGGTCTAGAACTTAGGGGGTTGAACAGATCAGGAATTTCCAAGCAGGCAGGAAAGCAAGAGTGAGGCAGCTGCCCTGAAGTCACCTGGGGGGGGGGGGCTCTTTCAAACCAAGTATGTCCCCTTCTTTCCCAAGATGTTGTCACAGTTCTGAGAGGTGGAAGGGAAAGGTTGACAAGGAAGGGTGATGAGCATGTGCAGTGTGGAATTGTTCCTTAAGTCATTCCCTCATCCATCCATTCATTCCACAAATATTCATTTAAGACCACCTACTTTGTGCCAAACACAAAGGGAGGAAGTGAGAGAGAATAAAGCAGACAGGCTCTCTGCTTACTCTCCAGTCAGGGACACAGAGGCAAGTGAGTGCAAGATGGTGAATGTTACTGAGAGGGGAACCACAGGGTGCTAAGGGTTTGAGAGCAGGGATCCTTTTTGAGGAACTGATGCTTAAGGAGTAGGCATTAGCTAAGAGAAGAGGGTGGAAAAACAACAAAGCGGGGAAGGTGGGGACTGTTCCAGGCAAGGAAAGAGCATTTATGAAGGATGGAAGCTTAAATGACTAAGGTACATTTAAGGACCTATAATTAGACCACTATGACCTGAGTTGGTACATGTCCAGCTGGTACATAGCCAGCTGTACAAATCACGCTAATGAGTTTGAATTTTTTTGCTAAGCGCAATGGGAAGACATTGAAAGGTTTTAGGCAAGAGTGACTTGAAGAGATTGGCATTTAAAAATTAGCAACTGGGCTATAGTTTGAAAAATATAGTGAAGAGGGTGGCTGTAGCAGAGTCAGGGAGGTGACTGCAGTTGGCTAGGGCTAGGATGGTGTCCATGGGCACGGAGAGAAGAAGGCAGATTTGAAAGAGATGCAGAGCGGTTGGTTGGATTTGAGGGATGATTTGTATATAACACCAGTTACAGGAGTTATAGGATTAAATGTGACTGCATGTATTTTAACTCACAGTTGCCCCTTTATACTACTCAAGATGTGTCTTCTCCATTCACAAGATCTTTAGGTTGCAACAAGACAGCAGATCTTCTATATCCTTTCGGGATACTTATTCCATTGGTTTGGAATATTCCACTGGGAATAAGTTTTTAAGCGAGATATAGAAGATCTGGATTCCAATGCCTTATTTCCTTATCTGCTCAACGAGGGGGTTGAATTGCAAACCTCAGAGACTGATTCTAGGGCTGACCCTCCTGACCCCAGGTGAGCTAATCAGAGGCACTGGGCTCACTCTGGTTTCCCCCCAGGCTGGCCCGAGCTGCTGGCTGCAGTAATAGCGGAATTGGCAGTACCCTGAGCAAAGTGCACATATGGATCAAGGGCCACCCCAAAGGAAGAACTTTTGTACTCCTCCAGTTCCAGGAGTAATGCAAAGGTAGTAGCCAGAGAGAGTCATGTCTGTAAATTTGGCTTCATAGCCTGATACCTCTGAAAGTTGCCCAACCTGTCACATGGCAGGTTATGTACCTTGAGCACATGCGGGTATTTAATCACAGTCAATTTCCTTTTAATTTCTCGTTTCTCAGTGGAAGAATATGCATTGAGTACAGTGAATGACATGAATTCAACATAAAGTGTACTGCATTTTATAAACTTCATTTTGCTCTGTCCTCAGAGATTCCAATCAGCAGTGGAGCTCTGTGCCTGGGTGGAGATGCCTGAATGCAATCTGCTGGGGATGGCAATGGGAAAGTTATGTCTGTGGCTTGCCTACCCCCAGGATCCCCCCAGCAAAACCAGCCATGAAGCAGATATGATGGAGATTTTCCACGCTTTTAGGACCCAGACTCATGTCACTGGATATGTATCGCCTTTTTGTAAATGCATCTCATAATTTGTCTTTATGTGCATTTTAATCTCATTTCACTCGTACAATTGCTTAGATGAATTGTAGAAAATGCATTTTATTTTGATCCACTAGAGGGCGCCAGAGGCATTTAGACATTGGCGCAAACGAGATTTACCTAAGGTTCTTAGTATACTTATTACAGAAATTTCCAGAACACACTGAACTTCATGGGGCAGGAACACACTGAACTTTATGTAGCATACACAGCAGGGTGTAGGAACAAAGGCTCACAAGGATTTAAACTTTAAAAAACTATATAGAAATTAAACACTTAGAGATTGTCAATATTTAGAATACGGGTCATATATTTTTCCAGTTAAATAATTTCAACTGTTAAATAAATCTACGTGACTTACATAGAGTCAGAGGACGATCTGAGAACTACCATTAGAGTGAGACTTCCAAGCTCCAGAAATGAGATTTTAGGGAACCCCCAACTCAGGGAAGAGTATGTTGTTTCTGAAATAAGCATTTCATGAAATACTGCCAGATTCCTGCGCATCTTATCCAGGGAATAGAAATAAATGCCTTAGATTCGATGGCCATCAGACCCAGATGTCTCCACAGTATCCAATACAACCTGGCACACTGGCCCAAAGACACAAGCAGCTTCAAAAATTGAAGAAAGAAAAGAGCGCACATGGATCCTCATGGAGAGAATTTAATAAACTCTGTCCCCATAAACAGCAGTTTAAAATAAAATGAAAGTGCTTGGATTGATTTATAGGAAAGTGTGTTAGAAAACCCAAATGGTATGAAGAAAATTAGCAATCTCGCCCCTTTAGATGCTGCTGGCCCTGTGGAAATTTACAAATTTATTTGTTTAAATCAACATCATATAGCCAGAATCTTTGTGATAAGAGCTGGTCGTTATAACAGGTCTCTGAAACCTAATTTGAATAGCAGATAAAAACTCAGAACAATGCTCTATCCCACCCCACCAAGGTCCACCCTAACTGGGTATTTGCTATAATCTCAGGGTCAGAATTGTATTTCCTGATGCTGATGTATTTCCTAAACCAAAGGTGAAAGGGCATGCCTCCTTTTGGCTCAATCTAAAAACAAAGATTCTAAGCACAGCCAAATTTGAAATATTTTTCCTCAAAGATTGTTCTGGATGAATTAAATAAAACAATAATTTTAAAGAGTTCCAAGGCCCAAATAGCCCAATGGACCCTGATAAGTGTGGAAACAAGATTCTTCCCTTTACACTTCTGCCTGAGAAATCTGGGCAGGTTGGCTGCAATCTCAGAGTTCTTCATTATTCTTTCTTCAAAGGTTTGTTTCCTCTGTAAGGAGGGCCCTCATATACTTTTATAACCTAATCTACTCAATCATAAAATATAACCCTGTATTATGTTTTATGCTGTAGATGTATTTCAAAACAGAAAGACAGTAGAGGAGTGGGAGATGAGGTGGGGGAGTTAAAGAGAAATAAATTTACTCCTATAATTTATTCTCAGACTAGTATTTGGAAAGGAGGTTATGAGATGGAGAACAATTCAGTAATTTACACTTTACTCTTCTGAGTAAATCATGCAAATGAATAAAATTCCATTTCTAGCTAACTTGATTATATATCCTTCCCTACATAATCATGTCCTATTTTGAGAATAAAATTTTAAAGTTTTTTTCCCCATAAGAATATTCTTTCTTTTCTGTTTTAAAATAACAAATGCCAAGTTCCCTATGGATTTTAATGATATTACACATCAGACTGTCATTTTTCTCATAATAAATACATTTACAATGTTATTCAGTCCCTAATGACTGCAGAATGAATTTCAGTCCCCTGTCTGCCCCTACCTGCTAAATATTTTTCTCTTATCAGCCTTTGGTTGCAAATGCAATACAATTTATAGTAAGTTCGTTGGCTGCAAACCCTGGTAATTCCTACTAGGCTGGCTTGGCTAGAGGACAAGAACTCTTGTTTGAGGTTCTTATACAGCTTCAACGTCACGAGATCATTAAAATTGTCAGCTGGTCTGCAGCAGCTGCCTACGTCCCAGGTTCAACAACTTGCACATACCAAACCTACATTTTTGAAGAGAAAGGTAATTCTAATTGTAAATGCCACTTTTCATTCATTTGCAAATTTCTTATTTACTCAATCTCTGATTTTTTTTAAACATGTTAACCACTTTCTGTTCCTGCCCTACCTATCCCACCCCTGAGAGACATATTTAATGGATTACAGCTCTTTCTTCCTCGGAATGGGGATATAGTCCTGTAATCCAGCACAGTGATCCCTAGTTCCTACAATTATTGGAAGTTGGCACTTGAGGTGAAATCTATTTACTACCTTGGCTTTAAGTTATACCTTTCGGAAACATTAGGTTCCAATTAGCTTTTCCCTTGGTAGTAAGGAGCTTAGAGGATGGGTTGAACTGGGACCCAGATGCTCACATAATGCTCCCTTCATTTTAATCAACACTTAGTATTGAAAATATCAGGGGACAAAAAGCCAAACCGGGCAGTAAAGACAGACTTTGTTCATAAATATTACTGGCCTGAGACTTCTGAGTTGAGAAACTGGGTGACATAAATCTTGTTTGATTGTGTTTGTTTATGCTCAGTTGTGGATATTTTTGTGTGACCAATGAGTGATAATCTCATCAGAGGTTTGAGAATTAGTAAATTCTCAGGGGGGAACCTGTGTTCAGAGAAGAAATCTCGGCAAGTATTTGGCACATAAGTAAACCCTAATTGGTTGCTGCCAACTGCATTCTACAGCTCAGTTCCTCTACAGGCTTTTTCACATGAGTTTTAATTTATTCTGATTGTTTTACTAATTTATTCTGAATTATCTTAATTGATTAAAAATGTCAGAAAGATAATGTGGTAGATTAGCTATCCAGCATAACTTTCCTATTTGAAACAGTCAAATCTTAGATAGTTTTTTAAAGTCTCCTTTCCTTCCCACCTGCATTGGTAAACTGACATTGAAAGTAAGAAAACCAAAAACCTCCCAAACAGAAGAGAAAAGAATTCTGGAAGGTAAGCAAGTTCAAACCAACCATCACTCTGAGGTTTCTGACAAACCTTGGAGACCTTGAGATCTGTTTGATCAATGCAGGGAGTAGCGGGGCAGGAGGTGAAACCTAGGGCCTCCTCCAAGTGAAAAAACTGATGCTAGATATTCACATACAGCTGAGACCCCAAAGAGCTACACCCTCAGTCTCAGGGTGAATAAGAAGTGAAACCCCCTGCCTTGAAGGGGAAAGTGAGAAAACCTGTCTGTCTTGACCTTGGCACCAAGGGAAGGGCAAGGAACAACTCTGTAGAGAATTCGTAACTCTATGCTGATCTCAAGTGGCTGTGCGTTCTGAATTCATCCTACCCATGTGGCCACAAAAAGCCTTATGTGTAGAATGTAATTTGAAGTGGTTTCAGGTTTGTGGTGCCCCTGGATGACTGGCAGAAGCAAACACAAATCCCCTCTGGAGAGACTCAGGCTACAAAGAAAAATGGAAAGTTGCCATGAAATGATCCTCATTAGAGGAAACTCTGAAGTTGCCATGTACTTTGAGGAGAAGGAAGGTCTGAGATGCAAGAAGGAATGGGGAGCAAAAATATTGCTAAATATGCGGATAGATATAAACACATACTGTCTAAAACAATAATAATGTTTTATTTGTGGGGAAAAAATAAGGTAAACCAAAAGACTAGATAGCAATAAGCTTGTAAGGTGTAGAGAGGAAAGGAATTAAGTTTTTTAAGGTTCATATGTTATTCAGGAGGGGAATAAAGATATTAACTATAGTTTTGTAGGTGTGTGTATTAAAATAGCTTGGACTGCCATTAAAAGGCTAGGAATAGTATAACTCTCAAAGACATAGAGAAGAAAGAATGAGATGGGAAAAGCATAATTTTAATCAGTCTAAAAGAAGGCAAGAAAGCTAGGGAAAAAAAAACAAAGTTAAGACAAAGAGAAAGTACATGATACAGTGCTAGAAATAAATCCAAATATATAAATAATCACAACAACTCTCTAGTTAAAGACAAGTTTCATCAAAATAAATAAAATCCTTTGTATGTTCTCTATAACAGATATACATAAACATAAAAACACAGAAAGATTGAAAGTCAAATGACTGAAAAGATATTCAGGCAACACCTAAATGAAAACTGGTATAGTGGAATTGCTACTGGACAAAATATAATTAAAGGTTAAATATGAAGTTACTTTATGATGGAAAAAGTTAAATTCATCAGGATGATATAACAAGTCAAAACTTCTATGCACTTAATGAAGTCTGAAAATATATAAACCAAATACAGAACTGCAAACATAAATTGATAAATCTGCAAGCATGGGGGAAATATTAAATATCCCTCATAGTAAAGAAATATCTCTCACAGTAAATTATAGATAAGGCAGACAAAATATCTGTAAGGATAAAGACGATTTAAAGAGCAAAATCAACAAACTTAATCTCCCAAGTTGGAGTATGCACATTTTTTTGAAACACAGATGAAACATTATGAAAACTGACACTGTGAAACTTGACATTAAGCTTCCACAGGCACTTCGTATAAAGCCTCAAGTCAAAGGACTGGTATCATATAGATCGCTCCTCTAACACAATGCAACTAAATTAGAGATCATTAAACAAACATAACTAAGAAAATCCTACACATTTAGCTATTCGAAAAACCACACATGTCTAAGGGTCAAAGAAACAAGTCAGAGAAAATTAGAAAATCTTAATCTGAACAATAAACATACTCCCCATCCAATTTTGGGGGATTCAGATAAAGTGGTACTTAGGGAAAATTTATATTAGAAAGAATAAAGGCTCAAAATTAATAAGCAAAATATCTAACTTAAGAAGTTAGAGAGAGGAGAATTAACATCAAAGAAAGTAAAAGAAAAGACGTAATGCAATTTGATCAGAAAATAATGAAACAGAAAACAAAAATACAATAGAGCAACATAGTCCCAAACTGATTTTTCAAAAAAAACTAAAAAAAGAACAAACCTCTGGGAAAATTAAGGAAAACAGGGAGAGTATTCTCAAATAAACGTCATAAAAAAAAGAGTGATATGACTAAAGATGTCAAAGTCACACACACACAAAAGTCAGTTGTGGGCTTCCCTCGTGGCGCAGTGGTTGAGAGTCCGCTTGCCGATGCAGGGGACACGGTTCGTGCCCCGGTCCGGGAAGATCCCACATGCCGCGGAGCGGCTGGGCCCGTGAGCCATGGCCGCTGAGCCTGTGCATCCGGGGTCTGTGCCCCGCAACGGGAGACGCCACAACAGTGAGAGGCCCGCGTACCGCAAAAAAACCCCACAAAAAACAAAAGTCAATTATTTTACAATCTAGATGAATACATTCTTATGAAAATACAACTTGTTAAATCTCAAGAAGAAATAGAGAACCTGAATAGTCTTATAACCATTAAAGAAATGAAATAGTTAAAAATTTTTGCACAAAGAAATTTTGATCTTCAGATAATTCCAGTCTTACACAAACCCTTTCAGAGAGTAGAAATGGAGGGAAATACTCCCCAACTTATTTTATGAAGTCAACATTACCTTGATGTCAAGTCTAGACAAAGACATTACAAGCAAATCCAAAACCCAGAACACCCTGAAATAGGCCAATCTCAATCATGACCACAGATACAAATTCTGAACAAAATTTATATTAGCAAATTGAAAATGCATAAAAAGACAGTACATTATGATCAAATTGCCTTCATCCCACAAATGTAATATTGGTTTACTTTTAAATTGTCTACTGCCTCATAAATAAATAGAGAAAAATCAGGTGATTATTCCAACAGATTCAGAAAAAAACATTAGAAAAACTCGACATTCACTTAGATTAGAAAAATTCTTGGTAAAGTGAGAATAGTCATTGTCATAGCTTGAGTCCCTCAGGAAGAAGAACCTGAGATGGGGGTTAACATGCAAGAAGCTGACTAGTGGGTGTTCCTGGTGTTAGCATCTATGGAAGAGAAAGGAAGTAGGACTGGGCAGAGGGGGGAGAAGTTGGGCTGCACTGTAGACTCAGGGAAAGCCTCAGCCAACCCTAAAGAGAGCTCTGAAATGAGGGTGGCCTTTTGCAGTTGGCTTGACTTGGGGTGAGTAGATTGGGCCTTTATATCTCATGTCAACCCGAGGTGGAGCTGCCCCAGGAAGAGGATGTGAGGTGGGCAGGTTGACTCTCTTTAGCTAAAGAAGGCTGACAGTCAAGGGCTGTCTGGCAGCAGCACTCCCAGCTGCTGGAAGAATTACTTCAGCTCCCAAGTAATTGGGAGCTCAGAGGCACATCAGAGTCTGTTACAAATCTGTACAAAAATCCTACAGCAGATGTCACAGTTAATGTTAGAGTGTGGAAACCGTTCCCTTCAAGATTAGAATCAAGACAAGGAAGCCCATTATCACCACTTCTATTTAGCACTGTGTGCTGAGACTGGAAAAACAAAAGGTTTAAGGATTAAAATGGCAACAAAATGAATATGATTTGCAGGTACAATGATTGTCTATGAAGAAGATAATTTACAAATAAATTATTACAATAAACAAATTTGTCAGAGTTGCTATATGCAAGGTAAATGTATATAGATATGTGTATACATATGTCTGTCAATTGTATTTTTATAAACAGTTATTTAGAAAACCTTATTTTAAAATACTATTTACAACGGCATAGAAATATAACTTGAAATAAATCTAACAAAAACGTGTAATCCCTTTATGGAGAAAATGATAAAATTGTTTTGAAAAATATTAAAGAATATGTTAAATAAATGGGAAATATATGATGTTTATGGACAGAACTCTGTTCTATAAAGATTTCAATTCTTCCCAAATTGATCTATAGATATGATGAAACTCCAATAAAAAAAAGTACCACTGTGGTTTTTGTGGAATTTCATTTATTTATTTTTGGCTGTGCCTGGTCTTCATTGCTGCACACGGGGTTTCTCTACTTGTGGAGAATGGGGGCTACTCTTTGCTGCGGTGCACGGGCTTCTCATTGCGGTGGCTTCTCTTGTTGTGGAGCACAGGCTGTAGGTGCGCGGGCTTCAGTAGTTGTGGCACAGCGGGCTCTAGAGTGCAGGCTCAGTAGTTATGGCACACGGACTTCATTGCTCCGCGGCATGTGGGATCTTCCCAGTCCAGGGCTGGAACCCAGGTCCCCTGCATTGGCAGGCGGATTCTTAACCACTGTGCCACCAGGGAAGCCCGTTTTTTTGGAATTTGACAAGCTGATTTGAAAATTTATATGGAAGAATAAAAGACCAAGGAAGAAGAAAAGTGAAAAAACTTGCAATACTGGATAAGATGACTTATTATCAGATTATATTATTAAGAACATGATGCTGATACAGGATGAAACAAATTGACAAGTGAATAGAACAGACTAGAGCCCAGAAAGAAATCCCCATATATGCATATATGGAAGCTGGATTTTCACAGATCATTTGAAAAAGGAGACTATTTTGTAAATGGTTTAAGGACAATTTGGTTCCCATATATTTTTAAAAATCTGAAAATAGATCCTAACCTTGTATCATAAACAAAAGTCAATCTAGGTGTTAAAGACTTAACGTGAAAGGCACAACCATACAGTTTTAGAAATAGCATATAGGGAATAGCTTCAAAATCTTGAGTAAGGGAGAGTTTCTTAAAGAAGACACAAAAGTGCAAATTATGCAGGGAAAGATGAATACACTCAAGTACATTAAAACTGAGAATTCAGATTGTCAAAAGACACAGTAACAAGAATACAGAAACAACACGAAAACTGAGAGATGATGTTTGCAACCCTTATTATCAACAAAGATTAGTATCTGGAATATATGAAAACTTTGAAAAAATCAATAGGGAAAGACAAACCAACACAAAAATGGAGAAAACACACAGGAGCCAGATACTTACAAAAGAGGAACACAAAAAGTCCATAACCATAGGAAAAGGTGTTAACCTCATTAGCAATCAGGGAAATGCAAACCAAAACCAAGATAAGCCTTGTAAGTTATGTTTTCCTTTGCCCCCAAACTTAACAGCAAACATTTATTATCTAACAGTTCCTGTGGGTCAGGAATTTGAGGTGGCTTAGCTGGGTGATTGTTATCCAGGATGTCTCATGAGGTTGCACTCAAGAAGTTAGTGGAGACAAGGATATACTGTACAGCACAGGGAATATAGCCTGTATTTTATAATGACTATAAATGGATTATAACCTTTAAAAATTGTGAATCACTATGTTGTACACCCAAAACTTACAAAACTTTGTAACTCAACCATACTTCAATTAAAGAAAAGAAGGAAAAAAGAAGGTAGATGAGCTGTAGTCTTCTAAAGGCTTCACTAGCACTGGAAGATCTGCTTCCAAGATGGCTCACTCACACGGCTAGCAAGTTGATATTGGCTGTTGGCTGTTGCCACATGGAGAAACTGCTTGAATATCCTTACAATATGGCAGCTGGCCTCTCTCAGAGCAAGTGATCTAGAAGAAAGTCAGGCAAAGCTGTGCTGTCCTTTGTAATCTTGCCTCAGCAATCATAGCCCATCATTTCTTCACTATCTTATTGTTTATGCAGATTAGCTGTATTTATTGTGGGAGTGCAGTGTATCAGGAGGTGAATGTTAAGAAGCAAGATTCACTAAGAACCATCTTGGATACAAGCTACCATAGCTACCATTCCACATGTAATAGACTGACAACATTTTAAAAGTCTACCACTCCCTGTCATGAAAAAGACACAATGACACTCACTAGGACCACAAGGGGAAAAGTCAAGACAGAAGAGTTAACTATGTTGTGTGGGTCCCCTATGCTCTTGTCATCCTTCTGGTGAGAGAGAGGCGCTAGGGCCATTGAGCCATACTGTCTCTCTCAATCCAAGAGTATAGAGCAATAAAAACTATCACCTGCCTGCACGTGGGAAGATAAACTGGTACAGACACGTCAAAAATATCTGCATTTCCTAGGAGAGCTGAACTTTTTGCACAACCCATGATCTAGCAATTCCACTCGCAGTATATATTTTAAAGACAGTTTTGCACATGTGCGATAGAAAAACATGTTTACAGAAGTCTTACTTTTAAGAGCAAATATTTATAAATAATCCATTAATGGATAAACTAATTATGGTGTACTTATCAAGCAGAAAACTATATACTAAAGCAAAATGAATGAACTAAGGTACATGCTTCAATCTTAAGTAATCTAAAAAACAATGTTGAACAAAAGATGCAGATCACAAAGGAATATGCACAATGTATTCTTCAAAGACATACATATGAGATAAAACTGTAAAGAGAAGTAAGAGAATAAATGATCAATACAAAATGTAGGCTGGTAACTACTTCTGTGGGAGAGGGATCAGGAAGTAATTGGAAAGGAGCACTGGTAATGTTCTATTTTTCAAATGCCATGGTTCTTTAAATACTACTGATACATTTTATATAGTCTTTTTGTGAAAAGAATATGCTTCACAATAAAAAAATGCAAATAAAATGTTCTTAAAAAGTAATTTTAAATGTCAGATCTATTTCAGTGAGCAAGCGGATTTTTCTTAAATATTCATCGTTACACATCAAGCATCTCCCCATCCTCCATTCCTCTTCATCAAAAGAGAAAAGTATAAATGTACCAAGCCTAGAAAAACAAGCTGAGTTTCTTTAATTCACAAATGCTACCACAAAAGTCATGGTAATTTGCCCTCAGAGCTCCTTCTGATTCATTGTCTGGCTCCACATCTTTGATGTGGATTTTCAGAACAGCTAAAATAGGCTGAGAATAATAAAACCAAATCCAACTTCATGCAAAAGAAAAATTAGAATTGGACTGAAATTGATTTGCTAGGTGAATTCTATTCTTCCTCAGGTCTGTGACATCATGCCATGTTAATGTTAAAACATATATTCGTCTCTTTATTTTCCTCATTGTTCTGTAAATGGTTCAGAAGAGAAATGTCATCAAGTCCAGATGAGTTACCAAGATGGTCCTAAATATTAAGGTTCTCTTACTGATAAAATAATCAGAAGAATATTTCCAGAAATATAGTACATTTTTCTACAGTATGTTAATCACTAAACTTTTTAAGAGTTTCCAAATCATAAATAGCTTTCAATAGTGTATATGCATTTTAGTTGCATAATCATATAAAAATAATTCATTGGCATTAAGAAAAGATCAGTAGCACAGATGTGACAGACCCATGGATCAGTCAGCGTTCTTTGGTTGCAAGTAACAAACACCAAATCTGATTAAAACTAGAAAGTAATTTATTTTGAGAATATGGGGTATCTCACCAAAGCGAAGAAACAACTGACCAAGCAGACTTTGGAAAGGGCAGGAATTAGGGTAGCTTCAGGAATCTAGATGGTAGAACTCATTAGGCAGTATTTTTTTCCTAGGTACTATCATCAAAATAAATTAGCTCCAGTATCTTTCAGTTCTTGTGTCACTGTGCTCAGTTTTCAAATTCCTGCGACAGTCTGGCCTGGGCCACCTCTTGGCAAGAGGAAGGGTATGGCATAATTGACAATTCTACCCAGACTGCTGCAGTGATAGGTTTGGGGTGGTAATGGGAAAAGATCCAGTATTCTCCAAAGTAGAATCAGGTGCTGTTACTAAAAGAATAGGGGGTATTGACATTGGGTTGGCAAAACAGCAGATATCCACTATAACCCTCTTAGCAGAAATTAATTTTGCTGTAATCTTCTTATCCAGAACCATTGCACAATTTAAATTAATGCTACAAACATTTGGGCATTGTCTTAGTCGGCTAGGACTGCCATAACAAAATCCAATAGATTGGGAGGCTTACGCAACAGAAATTTATTTTCTCACAGTTTGGGAGGTTGGAAGTCTGAGATCAGGGTGCCAGCATGGGTGGGTTCTGGTGAGACCCCTCTTCCTGTTTGTAGATGGTCATCTTCTCCCTGTGTCCTCACATGATCTTTCCTGTCTCTTTTTCTTAATGCCACCAGTCCTATCAGATTAGGACCCCACCCTTATTACTTCATGTAACCATAATTATACCTTAAAAGTCCTATCTCCAAATAGAGTCATACTGAGGGTTGGGGCTTCAACATATAAATTTTGTGGAGACACAGTTCAGTTCATGGCAGATACCACTATGGGATTCACAATTTGCTAACTTACTTTTTTTCTTTTTTCTTTTTTTTTTTCGGTACGCGGGCCTCTCACTGTTGTGGCCTCTCCCGTTGTGGAGCGCAGGCTCAACGGCCATGGCTCACGGGCCCAGCCGCTCTGCGGCATGTGGGATCTTCCCAGATCGGGGCACGAACCTGTGTCCCCTGCATCGGCAGGCAGACTCTCAACCAATGCGCCACCAGGGAAGCCCTGCTAACTTACTTTTGACAGTCTTCTTGTCCTCATGCACAAATTTGACTGCAAATTCTGGAGAATGTGTGCTGTTTTCTAAGTAATCTGTCCGGGGTGTGTCACGCTCTGTGGGCAGCCCTACCTCTCTGCCTCCTGGACCAGGAAATACTGTGCTCAAAGCCAGAGGCTCATGTCTGATGTCCATGTGCCAGGCTGGCTTGTCCAAGTCCATTACTTTTCTGCATTTCAGCTCTGGAGCACTCTCTGCTCCAGCCTTGGTAGCGTTTCCTCTTCTGTTTTTCAGACACCCCAACAGGAACTGCTTAGCGAGGCCATGTGGAACTGTGGAAAGGTGTCAGAACGCCTATGTTCTATCCCTAGCTCCAGCATCTCAAGCTGTGTGACTTTAGGGAAATCATTTAACTTCAGTAAATTCATCTATGCCACAAATGTGCATTGCTTTCTTACTTGCAAATTTGGGGCTAGGTGTTGAGAAGTCAGTGATACCTGCTACGAAAGAAAATGTAGGATGCTGTGAGAGCACGTGAGGAGGGTGAGGGCCTAGCAATGAATCTGGCAGTGTAGGTTGCAGAAGGCTTTCTGGAGGAAATGACCTTTGATAAGGAAAATGAAGGATGAGCAGGAAGGAGTTACCTAGGGGGCAAGGACACTGGGGGAGGACACACCTTCAAGACAGAGGGCCCAGCATGTGTACAGGCCCTGAGGTAGGAGTGACTTGGCACACGGATCTTCTGGCTAGATCAGAGATGCACAGGAAGAGTGATGTAAGGTGAGGCTGGGCAGGAAGGCAGGGGTAAGAGCAGACCATTGTCAGACCTGTCGTCGATTTTGTTCTCTGTCCCAGGACCTGGGGTAGGAGTAAAGGAGACTTGCTCCAGTGTGTGTTTTCAAAAGATCACTCAGGCTAGAATATGGAGGATTACTGAGAGGAGGAGGAGGGATGGCTGAGGCTAGATCAGTGAAGCAGCTGGGGGGACGGTGGCTTGGAATAGAATGGGGAGAGTAGAGATAAACGTATTAGTCATTTCTCTCTCTTTTTTTTTTTTTTTTTTTGCGGTACGCCGGCTTCTCGCTGTTGTGGCCTCTCCCGTTGCAGAGCACGGGCTCTGGACGCGCAGGCTCAGCGGCCATGGCTCACAGGCCCAGCCGCTCCGTGGCACGTGGGATCCTCCCGGACCGGGGCACGAACCCGTGTCCCCTGCATCGGCAGGCGGACTCTCAACCACTGCGCCACCAGGGAAGCCCCCATATTAGTCATTTCTAACCAAGATTACTATGCCTGAGGATTATATTAAACCTACCTGACTGGCCCAGAGTGATGTTTACTGAGCGATGAACACATTCAACATTTATCGAACCAGACACTTCTCTAAGTGCTGAGGATATAGCAGGAAACAAAACACAGTTTTCCCTCACACAGCTTAGTTGCTAGTGAAATGGCTTACATTCTAGTGGGGTAGTTGAAGGGTCAAATGAGATATGTAAATTACCCAAATGTGAAGGGTTACCTTGGGATCTCTAGTTCACTGATTTCTAGAGAATACTGGTTTTCAGCTTCCTCCCTGTATTAGTTTCCTGTGGCAGCTGTAACAAATTACCACAAACTTAATGGCTTAAAACACCACAGACATGTTACCTTCAGTTCTGGAGGCTGGAGATCTGAGGTGGGTCTCAGTGGGCTAAAATAGAGGCAGGGCTGCATTCCTTCTGGAGGCTCTTGGAGAGAATCTGTTTCCTTGGCTTTTCTCGCTTCTAGAAGCTGCCTGCATTCTTGGCTCAGGCCCGTCCATCTTCAGAGCCAGCAACAGCCAGACACGTCTTCCTCACACCCCATCCCTCTGGCACTCACCCTCCTTCCTCTCTCTTTGACTTATAAGGATTCTTGTGATTGCATTGGGCCCACCTGGGTAAATCCAGGAAACTCGCTCCATCTGAAGATCTTTCACTTAATCACATATGCAAAGTCCCTTTTACCATGTAAGGTAAGGCATCTACAGGTTCTGGGGGCCAGGACATGGACACTTTCAGGGGTGGGTATTATTCTGCTGACCCCATTCTCCAGTGCAGGTTCAGTCTGTCCAAATCAAATTTTCTCTTTTCTGTTTTTGGTGACCTCCCCAGGGTGTCACAGAGCAGTAACGTGAATCACAGAGACAACCAAGTTGGTTCAGTCTCTTTTTCCTGTGTCTGAGAGGTTTTAAGAGAATCCTAGAGGAACTCCCTCTTTATAAGAGGGTCTAGTGTCAAAACCACAGGTCTGGCCTGGTGCTGCTGGGGAAGAGAGCTGGGCAGGTGGTTCCTAGCTATGAGGGCTGCCTCGATGTTCTCAGAATATTCCAGCCAGTATCTGGAAATCTTTAACCATGAGTGCTCTGTCGAGCACGATGTCCTACCTACAGGGTTACTAGTGGGGAAAAAAATGACACTTTAAAGAATATCCCCTGACACACTTTATAGCACAGGGGTAGGAAAAGATTCAGGTGAATAAGAGAAGATCTGGAACTTGTTTCCTTATGGGGGAAACGATTCTAAGCAATTCCTTAAAGAATTACACTTTCGCATAATGCTGTTATTTTTCTTTTAATTTTAATTCTTATTATTTATTTATTTTGGCTGCGTTGGGTCTTCATTGCTGCACACGGGCTTTCTCTAGTTGTGGCGAGTGGGGTCTACTCTTCATTGTGGTGTGTGGGCTTTTCATTGCAGTGGCTTCTCTTGTTGTGGAGCACAGGCTCTAGGCACACGGGCTTCAGTAGTTGTGGCACATGGGCTCAGTAGTTGTGGCTCATGGGCTCTAGAGCGCAGGCTCAGTAGTTGTGGCACGCGGGCTCAGTAGTTGTGGCACATGGGCTTAGTTGCTCCATGGCATGTGGGATCTTCCCGGACCAGGGCTCGAACCTGTGACCCCTGCATTGGCAGGCAGATTCTTAACCACCGTGCCACCAGGGAAGTCCAATGCTGTTATTAAGGGATAAGAAAAACAACACTGGGGATTTTTAGTGACCCCTTTAAAACTAAATTTATTGGCATTTTATCGTCAGGGACCAGGCTTCAGTTTTGTACATCTTTCCCATGGCTGCTCTAGAGGAGCAGCTCTGAAAAGAAAATAAAGGGTTAAGTTAATAAAGGTTAAGTTCAAGTCCTCTTTTTTCCTTCAAGAAAATGACTAGGGTTTTCTGGTTCTAGGTTAGAAACTGCCAACTCAGTAACAGCAAGTGAAAACCCACCCCCTTCAGATGCACACATAGTGTGAGGTGGGAGTGAGGCCTGGGGCTGCCGCAGCGCCTGGCGGGTCCTTGGCTGCACTTTGCAGGGACGGGCACATTTGGTTTGGACCTCCAGCCCCTGTGAGTGAGAGGGCCAGGCTGTGGAGTGTGGCTTCAAATACGTGGATGAAAACGGGCTTGAGAGGGAGGATGGATACTAGAGCATTGCAGAAGTCAAGGCTGTTATCCAGGAGGAAAAGAGTGCACTCTGCCCCCGTGAGTTGCCCCTGGTGTGACAGGGACAGGAGCTGACAGTGGAAAGCTCTGCTGAGAAAGGGGGCAGGACAATAAACTTTCTGGCCCCGTGTCTTTATTGCCTGCCATACACCACGCTCATGGGTCCTCAGGTCAGATTTGCTTCTTCGGCGAAAACGATTCTCCATTTTCCCCGGCCTCTGAGAAGCCACTGGAAGAAGCGGCCAGATGAACTTCAGGCGGGACGGGCCTCATCTTTGAAGGACAAATGCACAGAGGCACCCAATCTGCACTATCCACTTTCCTAGAGTCACAGTGCACTTCTTTCTTCCTTTCTCAGCCATTTTCCAAACCTGCTCTCCGCTTTCCTTCAGTCCTTGTAATCAGCATCATCTCATCCACACCTTTCAGTGGCTGGCGACACAATGCCTGCAAGCGGGCTTGCTGGTCTCAGTTCCCCGCAAGGCAGTCTCGGCTCTCAAGGGCACCGGCTGAAGAACAGACGCTGCCTCTGCGTCCCCTTTCCCACACTCCAAGCAGGAAAATGGGTGAAAGGGAGGTGAGGAAGGGCCTCTCTTTCCCTTTCAAAACCCTGGCATCAAAACCCTGCTAGGATTTCCATGTAGTACTTCATTGTGCATTGTGGGCTATAGCCCAGGTCTTTTCTATGAAAGCTAGAATTGATTCACTAGGTAAGAAATGGAAGACTCCTCCCCAGGCTTCCCAGCAAAATTACTTACACTATTAGTAGCATTAAGCAGGCTTTTACAACTGGAGATAAGCTACCCTGATGTTCCATCTGTCTAGATGTGTGCAATCCAGGGCTATTTCACATGGCCTCGCATAGGTGTCAGGGCCAGAGGAGAATGTGGCTGTTTGTGTCTCTGATCTCCTGCTTGGATTTGTTCCTATGAGGAATTGCTCTTTTTTATTCTTTCACTAGAAAGCCATAGCTCATTAAAACTACAAACAGAGAGCATAAAGAAACCACACGTTTAAACTCTGACTTTGCCTTAGGGTTTAGCCACCTGCCTAGTCAAATTGCCCTAGTGTTGCTATTAAAGCAAAGCTGCCTCTGTAAATAAATCACCAGGTGGCTCTGTCCAGGCATCTGAGAAATTTGTGTCAACATGTCTGTCACTTCTGCTGGCTGCCTGCAGTTTCGACAGTCAGGTGCAGGGTAGGCACCAGTCCCAGCTAGCGTCCTGGTTGTAGGGCTGCTGAGCTGTTGAATGGGGGAGATCAGCTGAACTCCTTTAAAAGCCCATCTCAGGGTCCCAGAGTTGTATGTCTGGAAGAGTCAATGTGATAATCAGTAACACCTTTTTTGTTTGTTTGTTTGTTTTTCAGTAGATGAGCTCAGAAAAATTTTAAGTGAAATCTTATATTATTATTATGGTTATTATAGTCTCATTTAAGGAATCACATAACAAATCCTTTTTAAACACAAATAATCATCCCTTAATTTTACTTCTTCTAGAAGTGCTGATTTTCATATGTTGGAAAATGATTATTCCTCTAGAGAACAGCGTTCAGGGGTAAGTAAGCCATTTAGCAGTAATATAGTTAAAGTACTGAGAGTGAATCATTTCTGTTCCCACTCTCAGTAAATCTGTTTTGTGTGTCCCAGCTTGAAGAACATTATGGAGGACGTGGACAAACAGCTGAAGACAATACATCAGCTAGGCAGCCCAGGCCTCTCTGGGGTGCGGTATTTAAGGAGGTGGCGACAATTGAATAAGTCAGGGAAGGATGCAATGACCTTGCAGCCCTGATGGTTTCACTTCGCAACAGCGTCCAGGCACAACATTTCTGCCTGTCCTCTGGGACAAGGTGGGTAATGCAGAGCAGCAGAGGGGGCATTCTTCAGACACCAAAAGCAACAAAAAATAGAAAGTGTAAGGAGCTGACTTGATCTATTGAAGTGCATGCTTAATGTTCTCCCTTCTCCCGGGGATGAAAATGGCATTGAACATTTAACAACACACAGCAAATGCAGTCCCAGTTAGAACCACAGGGGCGCTCAATAAGCAAGAATGGACTTAACACTCCAGAACCAGCAGCAAAGGGAGAAGGAAGTCCTTGCAGTCAGAAGGCACACAAGCTAAATGTCAGCTTAGACGTGATTTTTACTCCCATCCAGTGTGACGCTCCAGCATTTACAAAATGCATTTAATGCTCACAGAGATCCTGGAGGGCAGCTACTGTGGGTTGAATTATGTCTTCCTGAAAGTAATGTTGAAGTCCTAACCCCAGTACCTGTGAATGGGACCTTACTTAGAAATAGGGTCTTTGCAGATGTAATCAACTTAAGATGAAGTCATACTGGATTAGAATGGGCCCTATTCCAGTGCCTGGTGTCCTTGTAAAATGGGGGAAATTTAGACACACATAGAAGAAAGAATGCCATGTGAAGACAGATACACAAGGCAAGACAGCCATGTGACGATGGAGCCATGTGACAATGGTTGCAGCTGAAAGCCAAGGATGCCAGTATTGCCAGCAACCACCAGAAGCTAGAGGACGGGCATGGAACAGATTCTCCCTCTGAGCTGCCAAGAAGGAACCAAACTTGCTGATACCTTGATTTTGGACTTTTAGCCTCCAAAATTGTGAAAGGATACATTTCTGCGGTTTTAAGGCATCTAGTTTGCAGTACTTTGTTACGCCATCCCTAAAGAACTAATACTGTGGGTGATCTATTTCCAACTGTATGAAAGAAAAACCCAGGTTTCAGATATGGTAAGAAACTTACCCAACATTCTATAGCTGGTAGGAGATCAGTATGGAGACTTAAAACTCAGAGCTGTGACTTCAAATCCTAGGCTCTTCCCCCACCATGACCTCTGAAAACAGGTGACTAAAGAAGAGATGTGTAGAAATTTCATTTCTGAGTATACACTTAAAAATTATTGAAAGCAGGGTCTCGAAGAGATATTTGTACACCCGTATTTATAGCAGCATTATTCACGATGGCTAAAAGGTGAAAGCAACCGTAATGTCCATCGATGGATGAATGGATAAACAAAATGTGGAATATATATACAGTGGAATATTATTCAGCCTTAGAATGGAAGGGAATTCTGACTCATGCTACGACATGGATGAACCTGGGGGACATTTTGCTAACAGAAATAAGCCGGTCACAGAAAGACAAATACTGTCCGATCCCACTTATATGAGGGGATCTAGAGTAGTCGGATCCCTAGAGACAGAAAGTAGAGCGGCTGAGGAGAGGAAGCAGTAGGGAATTGTTTAATGGGTATAGAGTTCAGTTTTGCAAGATGGATAGAGTTCTGGAGACTGGTTTTACAACAATGTAAATGCACTCAACACTGCTGAACTAGACACGTAACAACGATTATATGATACATTTTACGTGTATTTTGCCACAATTTAAAAAGGAGGGAGAGATATGGAGGGTCAGGGTTAGGGGTAGGGAGGCGAGGAGGGAGCTTGTTCTGCTAACACGATTGTTAGGTTGGCTTTGCTCTGAGAAGGCACAGCCAGATTGGAAGGGCTGGTTTCCTCACTCCAGAAGATATTGCTTCCACCTGCCTGGGGCTTGTACCCTATGGAAGCCTTCAAAGAAGGAGGGTCACCTGCCTTCCTCCAGGGGGAGGGAGCCCACCCTCTGACAGTGCTGGCCTCGCCTTGCAGGCCAGCACACACTCTTACCCCAAACTGCTGCTTCAGGCAGCCTGGCCCAGGTGCTGGGCATCTGCCCCTGAGACTTACCTTGCTGCATTCTTCTCTCGGAACACTCGGGGAACGCATCCTCCATTTGTTAGCAGGAGAGCGATTTTCATTGCTCTGCTTCCTGATCTTGCTGGCTTGTGGTGAAGAAGGGAGGCCTGGGGGTCCGTTCCATGGACTATTCCCTTCACCTCCAAAGTCACGCTCCCTGATAGCAGAGCTGTGGCCCACCAGCTAAGAGATGGCCTCACTGCTGTTTCCTGGTTGGGAGCTGAGGGCTGAGCTGCTGGAAGCTCCAGTGCGGTGGCCCCTGGCCTGCAGGGGGCGCTGTCTCGGTGGGCGCTCTAGATGGGTGGTACATGCCTCTATTTTGTCTGCGCCTTCACTTGTGCTTGTGTCATTGACATACACATTTATGGTCTGATTCATTTGAGATTTACAACCCCTTCTTTCGAGAGTTTAAAGGGCGCAAAGGGACAGCATGGATGGATAAGCATCATAATGTTATGTGAATGTGTTGGTCCCTCTGCATCTGGCCTTCTCCATCCATTCCCCACACTCTTCTGCTGACCTCTAAGGATGACATGTCCAGTGCTCCCCTTGCCCTCTGGCTTCCAACTGGGCTCAGCCCCTGGGAGGCACTGGCAGGGGACGACAGGCAGGTGGAGAGTCTGTTCATGGTAGGTCTTGTCTCTGCTCCCTCGCTGCTGGCTCATGGCTGAATTCCTCCACTAAGCCTGCAGCTCCTGTTGGGGCAGAGTGGGATGGCCCCTGCTGGCTTTGGAGCTCCCAGAGTTGCAGCCACAGCTTGCTCCTAATGACAAAGCTAAAACATTTTAGTCACGAGTTTGATGTCCTATATTCAAGGGGAAGCAGTCCATGGACTGGGAGGGGAGGACAGTGCCTCACAAACAGTGGCGCATTCTTCCCTAGGGAATTTAAGAAACAGCCAGCTTTATAGAGCGTTAGAAACGGCAACTCGGAAACAGGGCATGATTGACTGGGGTTGCGCATCTGACCTTATGTAGAAAGGTCAAGGGGTAAGGAAGTAAGTATAGAGCCCAGAGTTGGCTTGGCATTTGGGGATTGGATGACCAGATATACTGTGTTACAGGTACATGAAAGTACAGGTACACCTCCGTAAAGAGCTCTATGGAAGAGTCTCTTCCATTCCTCCTCTGGGTACCATCTGATTCCTGCTGGGACTCTGACTGATACAGTGAGTGTCAGGAGAAAAAATATTATCACAGAGAACCAAGGGGTTGGGAAAGGACAGGTAATATAAAAAATGCAAATCAAAAGTTGATGGATACACTTAGGTTCTCTGACTTACTGACTGGAATTTTTAACATGAAAGGCCCAACAGCTGCATTGACTAGATCCTGTGGCTTTTTATTTTTAGTAGTCTGCAAGTCTTATCAAAAAGACATCCAGGGCTTCCCTGGTGGCGCAGGGGTTGAGAGTCCGCCTGCTGATGCAGGGGACACGGGTTCGTGCCCCGGTCCAGGAGGATCCCACATGCCGTGGAGCGGCTGGGCCCGTAAGCCATGGCCGCTGAGCCTGCACGTCCGGAGCCTGTGCTCCACAACAGGAGAGGCCACAACAGTGAGAGGCCCGCGTACCGCAAAAAAAAAAAAAAAAAAAAAAGACATCCACCTTCTATATTATTATGGCCATGATTCCTGTCCACAGATAAGTGTGGATGTTTCGAGGACCAGCTATGAGGAGGAGCTACACACTGGTGCCCTAGTCCAAAAGGATAATATTAATAACAGTAATAGTAACAGTAAGAGTGACATATAATATGCTGGGCATTATGCTAAATCTTTTCTGTATCGTCTCCTTGAATCCCCACAACGGCTCCATGAAGCAAACACCCTAATGTACAATGAAGAAACTGAGCTTAGAGAGGCTAAAAATGTGCTTGGGGCTTTACAGTTAGACTTCAAGCCCAGGTATCTGACATCCCAGCCCTGCATTTGCAGCAGCCCTGCCCTTTCCAAGTCACGGCCATTGCATTTCTAGGAAATCAAATATAGTTTTTCACCAGGATAGGGCAAGGTCCCCAAACTCTAATTAGAGGAACTAAGACACCCTGTGGAACAGTGGCAGGCTCTGTTTCACGTCTCTTGCTTCCCCCAGATGCCCACAAAATGGGCCACCCTACCACCACCACCACCACCAACATTACCACCACCATTATCACCACCACCACCACCACCACCACCACCATCACCATTACCACCACCACCACTACCACCATCACCACCACTACCACCACCACCACCACCATTACCACCACCATAACCACCACCATTATCACCACCACCACCACCACCATTACCACCACCACCACTACCACCACCACCACCATTACCACCACCACCACTATTACCACCACCACCACCACTACCACCACCACCACCACTACCACCACCATTACCACCACCACCATTATAACCACCACCACCACCACTACCACCACCATTACCACCACCACCATTATAACCACCACCACCATTACCATCACCACTGCTACTTCCTCCTCCTTCTCTTGAAGATTAAGTTTCTTCCAGGTTCCAATCCTGACTGAGGCAGCAAATATCATGACTCCCAGTGGGTAGATTTCCTCTCCTCTGCTGGCTGTCTACATGGCCAAGTCCAGCTGCTTGGAGTCTCTTGTCCCACCCCTGCTCTGTCTCCAGGGATCTTCTCAGCCCTGACTTTCCCCTCCCCCAGCACACACACTATTGCTGCCTGTATCAGATAGAGGACTAGCCAGCCCTATTCTCACAAGCCCAACATGGTTGTCTATCAGTCAGTCTCCCTGCCAGCTTGGCTCTAGCTGAATTTTGGAAAGGACTGAGAAGTGGCCACACGATGGCGCTGTAAAGCTGCCAGTGCTCTCACAGAGCTGGCAAACTGCAAAGCTCCAGGGAGTCAGGATCTGTGCTTCTCTGCTTCTGTGAATGTCAGAAAACTGAAAACAGGTGGATGGTCAACAACCTCCAGAAAATCTTAATATTGTTTTGCCAAGGACTCCTCCTAATCAATGGCTATTGGTGTTTGACACTTGCCAAACGTCAACTGTCCTGCTTCAGCACACATCCCCACTGCCCAAGGCTCTCTTCTCTTTGCACTCAATACATTTCTCTTCTAAATAGTCTGTCAGTTGCTATGAACCCAGAAACACACACACAGAGATATAAGAAAGATTAAAATTCCTTACCTAAGCGTGAGTGAAATGCTTTCTCCTTTTGTTTTGTTTCATGGTTATGCTAAATAGTTAGAAAGTCTACACACATAGCTGGGCAAACATGCACAAATGAAAACTGCCCACATCTAGAAAACTCCCTCGGCTGCCCTGGCTGATTAGTCATTACATATTCATAAAACACAGGCAAGGTTGCCCAAGTAATCATACAAACATTGGCCATTTTCCTGTATCTTCTCTGCTGATTCAAACTCTTAGGAATTGAGATTTGTTTTGTGCACGCTTTTAAAAACAGCACTGGTGAGATTTACTTGGACTTCTTATTTTTTAATGTGACTGAATGAGAGCCTAACGTTCTCTGAGCTCTCTGTCAAAGACAGCAAAAAACTGGGGAGAGATACATCTTCAGGATCTAGGTGGGGAGGAGAATGGGCTGAATCCTGGCTCAACCTTTACTTTGCGACCTTTGCCAAATATTCTCAGCTTCTTTGACCTTTTTTTTTTTAAATAAAGTTATTTATTCATCCATTTATTTTTGGCTGTGTTGGGTCTTCGTTTCTGTGCGAGGGCTTTCTCTAGTTGTGGCAAGCGGGGGCCACTCTTCATCGCGGTGCGCAGGCCTCTCACTATCGCGGCCTCTCCCGTTGCAGAGCACAGGCTCCAGACGTGCAGGCTCCGTAGCTGTGGCCCACGGGCCCAGCCGCTCCATGGCATGTGGGATCTCCCCAGACCAGGGCTCGAACCCGTGTCCCCTGCATTGGCAGGCAGACTCTCAACCACTGCGCCACCAGGGAAGCCCTTCTTTGACCTTTAATTTGCTTCTCTGTGAACTGGGGTAAAGAGTATTTGACTTCCAAAGTTGTTTGGCGGGATTAAATGAGATAAGGCAAATGTGCATAGAAGGTGCTCAACCATTCCTAGCTAGTATTCCTGTGACTAGACTGGATGATCACAGAGCGTAACCTACAGTCAAGTGGCTGAAAGGTCAGGAGGGTGCCTCACGCTCCTCTGGAGACCCCGTGTGGTGATGAAGAGCACGACCTTTTGAGGCAAATAGTCTGGATTCAAACCTTGGTTCTTCCATTTCAAAGCCTCAGAGTCCCAGTGTGTAATAATGGTGACAATCATAGCCGTTACAACGTTGAATGAGACAATACACATATTGTGGGTTGAACTGTGTTCCCCCCAAAGATGCTGAAGGTCTAATCCCCAGGACCTGCAAAGGTGACCTTATTTAGTAATAGGGACTTTGCAGATGGTCAAAATAAGATGAGGTCATTAGGGTGGGCCTGAATCCAAAACAACTGGTATTCTTACAAAAAGAGGAAATTTGGACCCAGAAAGACACTCACGATGGGAGAACAGCATGTGAAGATGAAGGAAGAGATGGGGGTGATGCACCTACAAGTCAAGGAATGCCAAAGATCGCCAACAAACCCCCAGGAGCTAGGAGAGAGGCATGAAAAGATTCTTCCTCACAGCCCAGGGCAGGAACCAACCCTGCTGAGACCGTGATCTCAAACTTCTAGCCTCCAGAGCTGTCAGATGATAAATTTCTGTTAAGTCACCCAGTTTGTGGTACTTTGTTATGGCAGCCCCCCAAAACTAACACAGCGTGGATGCACTAACCCAGTGGTTGGACCTAGTAAGCATTCAATCAATGTTAGTTTTATTGCTGTTGCTGTCAGCTAGTGAGATTTCTCACCTTTTCTAACACTAGTTCCTTTGCACACAAATATTCCCAGCTGGTCTCTCCTGCTTGGTTACTAGCACATGCATTTTATTGTGATGCTTAAACATGTACAGAAAGGAATATACAAAAGCTGTTGTTCGGATTTTTAAAACATTTAAACACCTTCAACAGAGCTTTCACTAATTAGAAAGCCCAGTGTATAAAGAATGACTTTACACAAGGTGAGGGTGGAACCAGAAAACATCCCTGATTAAATTGTGAGGTATTCTGGCAGGTGTCAGGCCCCTGGGCTGCAGGAGACAAATCAGCAGCTCTGAGGGGGAGGATGGGGCATCCTGACTTGCTAGTCACACATTTCTAGGGAGTGGAAGTTCACCTCATGAAAAGCACAAGATTCCTAGCGGGGATCCTCAGTGGCTGCTTTATTTTACACTTGTCCTGTAACAGCACCATAGAAGCAGTTTTATTCTCTCATTTCTTGGTATGACCTGTCTTGCTGATGACAACTACTCAGAAGTCTTGACCGATCTGACCTGTGACTTGATTTTGTATCTTGGCATTCGAATTGTCTCTAAAACACAGCACAGAAGCTCACACAGCTTCTGACTCACAGAAGCTATTCAACAATACGTATGTGTTGAAAGAAGAAATGGACTGCAGAAATAAATATATATTTTACTAATACTCGATTCTTGACCTTAAAGATCATTAGGATGTTCTCACAGGAAACATGCTTTAAAAGTTTCAGGTAGAAAGTGTCGGTGGTCTTTCTTTCTGGAGAAATTAAAATTGCAAGCATTCTCTTCCTCTCATACATGCAGTGTACAAACAATCCCTAGAAATGAACTGTCTGGAGTATTTTATTTCTTAATTAATCCAGTTTTGCTATTTGGTATAAGTAGGATGATGTTCAAGCTGAATGAAAGAACAGGAAAGTTTAGGGAATATACAATCCAAGGAGGAGTTTTAACTCCCTCCACATCTGCTGCTCTATTTTGCTTTAAATTAGATTTTAAAATTAATTTAATTTTTCATTTGAAGCTGCTCAGCTTTCCCTCACCCCTTTCTCTTTTCATTCTGTACCTGGTCCTCCTGTCTGTGTCCCCTCGGAGGCCAAACACTACTTTCTACATCACCTGATAATTCTTTTCCCATCTTTTTTTTAATCATTGAGCTATATTTCCGTAAGAAGAGCATGACATCACTTGACAGAACTATGCTTATTGGTATATGAAAAAGGCAAAGCTCTCCCCTACTCATGTTAGAAATTCCACTCCGTAATTCATGTCTTTCTTAAAGCACCACCCTCTTTCAACATGCAAATACTCAAGGTAACACAACAGTACACAACTTGACACATCTTCACCTTAGTTTCCGCATTTGGAAAACCAAGACCCGGCATGGGGATAACTATTTCCCAGGACTATTGCTGAAGATCACATTTTCATGTATTTGTTGATAAATACTCAGCTTTCCACCAAGCAAGATTTTTATCTGCTGACCACAGGTATGATACGAGAAAATATTGGTAAAATAAAATCAAGGAACCAGGAACAAGGATATTACATACAATAGCAGAAAGTCAAGACTAAGTTAGGAAAAACATCTTGGGGGGTGGGCTGGGCTGGGCTACCCAGTTTCCATAATGAAGCTTTAGTTATTTATTTTATTATATATTTTATTTTTTTTGGCTGCATGGCATGTGGGACCTTAGTTCCCTGACCAGGGTCAAACCCATGCCCCCTGCAGTGGAAGCTCAGAGTCCTAACCACTGGACCGCCAGGGAAGTCCCTGTAATTAAGCTTTAAATATGACTGAGATTCTTGAAAGTTCAAGGGTTAAGAATCAGTTATACGACTTTTATGATCAGAGAGAAGAGTAGGTCTTTTAAGAGATGACGTGTGGAACTTGAATGTCCTTAGCCCCATCAGCATGTGGTGCACTGAGGTCGCATTTTCATTAGTATCTCATTAGTATCTCACTTTCCCATAACTTCTGCCCCACCCCTGTCGATCTTAACCCCTTATCTTTCACTTGCTGCTCTCCTCTGCTTCCCTGCATCTCCATGTTTCCTCCAGTCACCCTCCCAGTTAACAGTAACAGGAACAGCACACAAAACAAGGGCCACAAAACAAGAACAACTGCTTGTAGACATCCTTTTGCGCAAACAGACCTGGGCAGGGGCAATGGTCCCCTGCTGCTAATTATACGAAACTAGTGTCCCATTTAGGCTCTCTGGGATTCCTACCCCTAGGAGGCTCTCCTATGTAAAGTGCTATGTAAATGTAGGATTGCATCCATGGGTCACTGAGACATTTAGAAGCTGTTTAATAAGTGTGAAGAGGGAGGCTGAAGACCAAAGTGGCCCCTTCTCCAGCTTTGCCTTGGCTCTAGGATTTCTGGCATTGTTGTCAAGCCAAGGTTTCCTCAGTGTTCCTAACAAACGTAGGTGTCTGTCTACTGAGTACTGCCTTTTCTTACTTGGGCTCCTATAACAGAGTACCAGAGACTGGGTGACTTGCAAACAACAGAATTTACTTCTCACAGTTCTGGAGGCTGCGAAGTCCAAGATCTAGGTGCCAGCAGATCTGGTGTCCGGTGAGGGCCTGCTTCCTGGTTCATAGATGGCTGTTTTGCTGAGTCTTCACACAGTTGAAAGGAGGAGGGAGCTCTCTGGGGGTCTCTTTTATAAAGGGCACTAATCCCATTCATGAATGCTCCACCCTCATGACTTAAGCACCTCTCAAAGGCCCCCACCTCCTTTTACCACCACAGGATTTCAACACATGTATTTTGAGGGGAACAAAAACATTCAATCTGTGGCAGTGGCAGACCCCTCTGCATGGCAGTGGGTTGGGTATGGACATGGAGAACTCGGATCTTTTTTTTGATTGCTTTCAATTGAAAATGGACTCTTTTTTTTTTTTTTTTTTTTTTTTTGCGGTACGCGGGCCTCTCACTGTTGTGGCCTCTCCCGTTGCGGAGCACAGGCTCCGGACGCGCAGGCTCAGCAGCCATGGCTCACGGGCCCAGCCGCTCCGCGGCATGTGGGATCTTCCCGGACCGGGGCACGAACCCGTGTCCCCTGCATCGGCAGGCGGACTCTCAACCACTGCACCACCAGGGAAGCCCAAAAATGGACTCTTTTTAAAGTTGTCTTTTTGGACACGGTTGAAACCCCTTTAGTCGGAGGGATAACAAAACAGTTAGGGAGCTAATATAAGCCCAAAGAGGAAAAGAAACCATGAGTTTACCTGCATTTGGGCTGAGGACTGGGCTCCTGACCAGTAGCCAATTACGCTTTCTTTCCTCCTTTCTTGGGACATCTGCTTATACTGCACCACATGTACCCTCAGGAGAGTATTAATCCTATGCTAGGTATCATCATCTTCTATGAACTTGTCTGTCTCTCTCTCTGGATTCTGGAGTTGCCTGAGGGGAGGTTTTTGTTTTTGTTTTGTCTTGTATCTCAGTATCAGTAATTCCAAGCAGATTCTTAGCTCCAAGAGGGCAGGGAATACATTTTGCTATTTTCTGTATCCCCTGCTCAGTCTCCAATAAATATTTGTTGCATGAATAAATAAATGATTCAGCAAATTGTAGGTATTAATAAATATTGATTCCATTAATGAATTGTATGTGGAAATTAAATCGTATTTTCATGCAGTAAGGGAGTTAACTATTTTGAGACACATTTAATATATCCTATGTAAAATGACTCTCTTATCCGTTTAAAATCTCTAGTCCTGTCTTTGGGTTTTTCTGATTATACAAGTAATACGTGTCCCTGACTGAAAATCTAGAAAACACAGACAATAAAAATGACACAGAACCTTCCCACATAAAATTAAGAACAGTTAATATAGCCTTACTCATACTGCACACATAAATTTTTTTTAACATCCTTATTGGGGTATAATTGCTTTACAATGGTGTGTTGGTTTCTGCTGTATAACAAAGTGACTCAGCTATACATATACATATACCCCCATATCCCCTCCCTCTTGTGTCTCCCTCCCACCCTCCCTATCCCACCGCTCTAGGTGGTTACAAAGCACCGAGCTGATCTCCCTGTGCTATGTGGCTGCTTCCCACTAGCTATCTATTTTACATTTGGTAGGCTATACACACACATAATTTTTTATTCTGCTTTTTTTAATCATAAATATTTTCCTACAGTGTTAAATCTTTTTGGTTAGCATCCTTTTTAATGGCGATACAATATTGTGACTTCTTGATGTGCTTTCTTTTTTTTTTTTTTTTGGCGGTACGCGGGCCTCTTACTGTTGTGGCCTCTCCTGTTGCGGAGCACAGGCTCCGGACGCGCAGGCTCAGCGGCCATGGCTCACGGGCCCAGCCGCTCCGCGGCATGCGGGATCCTCCCGGACCGGGGCACGAACCCGTGTCCCCTGCATCGGCAGGCGGTCTCTCAACCACTGCGCCACCAGGGAAGCCCGATGTGCCTTCATTTTATTTAGCTATTCTCTTATCCTAATGTAGGTCAGTTTTGATTTTTCACTATTATAAGTAACAGTGCAGTGAAAATCGAATATAAATTTCTGTTCGCATTTCTGATTGTGTGCTTAGAATCAATTTCTAAAAATCTTTTTCCTCCCAAGTTGTTCAGGGCAGTATATTTGAGTGAACACTGGTCCTTTTTGCCTTTCATTAGTGACTTTGGGTAAAGGAAAACATTGTTACCAGCTATTAGTTTGCTGACGGTTCTTTATTAAAGATAGAGACCCAATAACTCCTTCTCCTCTAGCCTTGTGACTACCTACTGAATTGCATCATTACCTCAGCCAGGTTTACAATGCCCCCCGCCCCTTCCCCACCCGACCTGGGCTGTCTGAATGCCCTGGACATTTCCCTGACACCCAAAGAAGGGTTTTGAAAAAGATGAGATTGATGGAGTCCACTCAGGAGTGTACTCTTTAGGTGGAAAGGATAAAGGTAAGTGCATTTTTATGGTAGCCTTCAGTCACCCTGAAAACCTACTGACCTAACCAACTTCCTGAGCTTATGCCCCTTGTAACCCCCTGAAGACTGCTCTGGACTCTAATACAAACTCA
This sequence comes from Orcinus orca, assembly GCF_937001465.1. Taxonomy (NCBI): domain Eukaryota; kingdom Metazoa; phylum Chordata; class Mammalia; order Artiodactyla; family Delphinidae; genus Orcinus; species Orcinus orca. The sequence continues at coordinate 41,016,776 of NC_064570.1, read as the reverse complement.
AGGACATGCTGATTCTATAAACACAGTGTGTGGCAGCAGATCTCATTAGAAGAGGGGATGGGTGTACTTTAGCCCAACACATTACATAAAGAATGCCAGTCTCCAGAGCAGGAGAGACAGCTTGCCTTGACTGTCCAGAGGTAGCCTTTTCGTGGCTAAGACCTAAGTGGATACAGTAGATTTTAAACTGGGCTGAATAGAAATTGCCACGAGGCTAAAGACACAGAGCTGGTTCTGGTCCTCAGCTCTGCACTGGGGAGGTTCCTGTGTAGATACCTACAGCTGCTGGCCTGTGATCTCCAGCTGTGATCTCCTCTATCCACGGGGATAGAGGCTTAGTGGACGCCATAATAAGCCACAGCTAATGGCACAGGATGGCCCTCAAGATGGTCATGTGGCTCAGAAGAGGGTCAAGAGGGTTAGGATGCCAAGTGCCCACCTCTGCTTTTAGACATTTTATGGGTGATCGTTCCCTGAGAGATTGGCTGTTCCAGAAGAAAGGAAATCCTTAGAACGTCAGGGGAACTGGAGTCGTGTGTTGGAAAGCTGCATACCCCAGGTATGAGGTGAGTACAGAGACAAGGACAGGGTAGGAAAGGTGGTAGAGGGAGGCTGCAGGTAACTGTCAACCTGCCCAAGTCCATAGCCATATACTTCATTCTTGGGATTTCTGGTTTTAGAACAAAAGGAACACTTGGTCTCGAAATAGATGACAGGCAGGATTAAAGCTGACGTTTATTAATTAATGGCACGAATTTTAAACAAGTGATATACACTTCACCGTAGCCAAAACACTGTGGTTTAAGAAAAAATATCACGTGGCCAGCAGCCCTCGCCAATATATTTTTACAAGGCGGTTAATACGGCCAACACTCTGTGATGTTGAGCGAAACTACTCTGGAATATCGTGGTACAGAGCACACCACCACGTATCTGTGAGAGACTAGATACCCGGGGAACAATCCCTATAACTCAGGAATGTATTGGTGGGATCCAGCCCCTCGGGCTGAGCATCTCACCTCTCTACCTTTAATGGTAGGTGGGCGTAGAGTTAGGCTGAGTGAGACATCTTATTCAGAGGCAGGGAAGCCAAGACCTGGGGTTTGTCTTTTAGAAGCCCGAGAATGCATCTCATAACTAGAGCTGGGAACTTCTCCCAGCCTAACCTTTGCCTCAGCGTGTGTTGCTCGGTCGAGCGCCAGCAATCTTTTCCAAGAGCCAATCTCAGCACTGGCTGGAGCTCCACTTGTAGGAGCCTGGAGCAGGTCTCCTTGAGATCATTGACCTCCAAACAGGCCCAGCATCCTCCAAATGTTCACCACATCCATGGCCAGGCCAGGCCAGCTGCTGCCTTCATAGATGCCCCCCTTGCCAACGCACTCCCAGTGGGGCTGACCTGCCTGACCGGACCTCCTCTAATTCTCTGACATTTAGCCAAGTTGCATAACGAGGAAGCCATGGTTCAGTCTGTACTTTAGTACCAGGAGACACAGAGGCCCGTGGTTTGGCAACGATTTGACTGGTAACAAAACCAGCTTAGAGCTGAGAGGCTGCTAAGTGGGCAGATGGGTTCTTTACATCTAACTTTTTTCAGAGGTTCTCTGCAGAGTTGGCTCTTGCCTTGTTGTGTAGCACGTGGTCTCCCAGAGCGCTGGTGAAGATGGGCGGACTGGAGCCGGGTGAAGGCACCGAGAGTTATTGGGGTTCAGCAACCACACGGACTAACCACATAAGCATATAGCACTTGTTGTGGAGCGCGGAGTACGTGTGCCCTAACTATTCTCTGGAAGAAGATGTCAACGCTCTCAACCATGGATAACATTGAGAGAGAGAGAAAGAGGATGTATTTTTCACACAAGCAGTGGTTCTATTCACGGCAGCAACCATCCTCCCCACAACCCAGCCTCCAGCTAAGCTGTGATGACTGAGTAGGGAACGAAGAAGCCCTGACCCGAGGGAAGCCCTTGCCAGATGGAAAAGGAGGAAGAGAGCGCTCCTTCCTTCGTGGGTGGATTTAGAAGTGACAGAGGACACGACACGGAGGGCGAGGGGTCAGCTGTGAGAGTCCTGGCCACCATCTGTTGCTGGTAGGTGAGGCTTCGGCAACAGCCTCAGGAGAGGATTCTTTCAAGTAGTAAGGGACTCTGGAGCCCCTCCTCACTGCCCCCCTCCCTCTACCCAACCCGGCGCTCTGTCTCTGATGAAATATTTCCCGGGCCACTGTGGTTGGAACCTGGAAATGCAGAATAAAAGCACAAAAATGGAGGATGCCAAAGCAGTGCAGTCTGTGCTTGCCATCTGTGAGTTTTCAGAGCGATTTTGCTTCCAGCCTCCCCTCCAGAGGCAGCTGACATTATTTTCATATGCAGAACTTCCCATGTCCTGGCAGCCTTCTTTGGCTGCCAGAAATAGAGTCTCGGGGTCGAGGAGCTTCCCCAGAGATCTGATCCACTCAAGAAGAACGTTGTCTGCGGCTGCCCACTCACCGGCACAAGGGCAGCATTTGTTCCTGGTGATGAACTGAGCGTGTGATGTGCTGTCTGGAGGGGGCTTCACGTGGGATGTGCAGCTGCCCTTTCCTCAGCAGCATAAGCCTCATGCATGAAACCTGCAGTGACCCCGCATTTCTTAATGGAGAATTTCTCAATGGAGAATTTTAAACTTTTCCCCCTGCTTTCAACATCCTACTTAGCCTGGCCTCACCCCGCTTATGCAATTTGTTTTGTACTCGTCCTTCACATCCCATCCTCAGTCTGGTTGCCCTGTTGGCCTTATTCTTAGATTCTTCGTCTTCCATAGAATCTTCCAGGTCTCCTGGCTCTCCTCCTTTTTGATCATTGCTTATCACACATTAATTGTACGCTTTCTTCCAAAGCTCACCCTGGTCTCTTGTGCCAGTTTTGTTCTCCCCAGCTCATTTAAGAAAGCATTGAGGCCAGAGTCCCTGCCTAATTTTTCTTTTTGAAGCCCCATCTTAGTAAACATAGACAAGGGCGAGCTTTTGCTGGGATTCAGGTATTGTGTCTCTGACCTAAGACCCGACTCTTTTAGCTGTGACCTGTGTGGAACAGGGAGGGAGAGCTTGTTCTCGGTAGAGGAAGAGGAATGAGATAGCTGCTGGCAGACAACTAGGGTGAACAATTCCTGGAGCTCAATCACACACCAGTGGGACAGATCCTAGGGCGGCCACGAGGGCTCCTGCCCCTTCTTGTCACTTGTCAAGTTGTGGGACACAGCTTCCATTTCCCAGCCCTGATTTTGGGCTCATTTGCACTAGTTAGTTATGCCATCTGAGGTTAAAGAGGTGGAGGGAAATTTTTCTGATCTCTTTTTTTTTTTTTGCGGTACGCAGGCCTCTAACTGTTGTGGCTTCTCCCGTTGCGGAGCACAGGCTCCGGACGCGCAGGCTCAGCGGCCATGGCTCACGGGCCCAGCCACTCCGCGGCATGTGGGATCTTGTGGGATCTTGTGGGATCTTCCCGGACCGGGGCACGAACCCGTGTCCCCTGCATCGGCAGGCGGACTCTCAACCACTGCGCCACCAGGGAAGCCCAATTTTTCTGATCTTTACGGAGGCTCTACTTTGTGCTCCGCAGAGCCTTTCATGCCTATTATCGTGTTCTCACAGCCCCTCGCAGAAGGCATCTTATATCCATGGTACCCAGGGGGAGCCGAGAGCCGAGACGGGGGGCTTGTTCCTGACAGTGGTCCCCACGCCCGCCCACCCCCAGCATCCTCTCCTCTCACTCATGCCCTCACCCACTCCACTCCTGCCGTCTCCTCGCTGTTCCTTGACCTCCATGCCCCATCGTGTCTTAAATCCTTTGCTCTAGCCAGTCTCTCTGCCCGGCACACTCTTCCCCTGGATGACCCAAATAACTCCCTGCCTAATTCTTCCTATCCTTCATGCCTTTCTGCCAATCTCCCATTGTCCACGGTGGTCCACCCTGACCACCTGATCTTCCTACTGCAACGTGTACAGCAGGTACCATCCCCGGCTCTTGTGATTGTCTCACCTTGTCCCACTTCTATGTTTTCCTGTACTTCTCATCTTCTAACATTGATATAGTTTCCTTATTTATGACATTTATTGTCTTCTGCTAGAATATAAGTGGCCTGTTTGTCCACTGCTGTCTCTGAAGCACCTGGAATCATGACTGGCAGGTGGCAGGCACTGAATCAATAGCTGAGGAATCAATTTAATGAAAGGTCACCCTAGCCTGGCTCTAGCAAGAGACAGAGCTGGATTCAGACTCTAAAGCCGGTCGTCTGGCTCTCCCATCTCAGAACCCACGGCCTGTCCAGGTGGAGAGCACATCAGCGGCCGCTCAAGAGATGCCTGTTAATTAGATTTCCCCATCAGACGGCTGCGCCCTCACAGCAGGGATACCGGAGTTAACGTCCGTGAACACAGGGCCTTGCCTTGTTTTTCCTGGTTGACAGGTGTGCTGGCATTCGGATGAGGCGGCACGCTCCAGGTCACAGGGCACCAAGCTCTGTGGTACTCAGGAAGGTCCTGAATGAGCCCTCCTTGAAAGCAACACAAGCTGTTGGGCCCATGCTGAGTGCTCAAGACACAAGCTTGAGATCTCTCCAAGTCAGACACCTGTCAAATCCAGAATTGGCTCCCAGCCTTGCTAGAAGGATTTGCTCTCTAGGAAATGATGGATAGAAAGAGCTGGGGCTTGTAAGGCATGAGCTGGAGGTACCAGGGCAGCACAGAGCCTGAGAGGATGCGAGGAGAAGCCAGTGGAGCAGTGGCACCAGGTTATTACCTGCGTGGCTGCTCTCCGGGCAGAAAGGCAGCTGAGCCCCAGAGGGTTTTGTTGCTGCAGTGGTTTTGTCATTTTTGTTTTTAATTAGGGTCTGGGGATGGAGACACTGTGAAGAACTCTATAATGTGAGGGCAGAATTGGGTCAATTGGGGTCCACTGGCTTGAAGGATGCAGACCTTTCACTGCTCATTTCATAATCTGTTTCCTCAGCACAGATTCTCCCCTGAACTCCATTTACCCCATCCTTTTACTTGTTATGCTTGTGGTTCTGGTTTCTGTTTTGTTTTTCTTGTTTTAATTCCTGTTACTAGCTGACCTTGTTTATGTTGGCATTAAGGACAATTTTCTTCCTAATCTCAGTGGCTTGGTAATAGAAAGTTACACGTGGTTTGGATTCTTGGTGAAAGGGAGCATGCGTATTTATTCTCATACTTACTGGCTCACTGTGTTAGTGTTTCTAGGATAGACCCAGAATTAATGTTTTAAGGAACACTCCAACTACTAGGAACACCATTCTGGAACATATTAACCCAGTCAGAGAGCTGCCAGTTAGGCTGGTATTTGGTCAACAACAAGCATTTTCTTCCCCACAAAAGAGAGTAATGGAATTAATTTAGCATTTCCTAGCTTGTGGTATCTATTTCAACATAAATTCCTATATAGGGATCGATTGCACATATAACTGTAAAACAGAGTATTGGGGGAAATATTATGATGAGGAAAATCAGAACACAAGCACAAATCAGGTCCTGGCTGATGACATACAGGCAACCGATACATGTTTTCAGGAATAGCATTTAGAAAATAGACTTAATGAAAATAAATCACCTCTGTGTGATTTCCCATTGCGAGAAGCTGATATCTGCGGCTAATCTCAGTAGTTGGAACGAGTGTGGCAATGTTTCAGTTAATTCTGGGTGATTCTGGGTGATTTAGTTTTGCTCCCAATGGATATACATTTCCTGTTCATGAGTTGCTTTGTAACAGAAGTGTGTCTCAGGATTGAGACTGTCACTTTTTGATGACCTAACAAATAAATAAAACAGTTTTTAAAACCAGCATCCTGGCGACTTGAGAGAATCTGCTTGGCTTCCCAAAGTGTATAGCTCACCAGGACGCAGTCTGCCTCCCGCCCCAGATTGCCTGGCCTAGCAGAAAATACACAGGGTGCCACACACAGTAGCAACATCTTTTCCACATGTGCATCTCTTCCTTTGTATTCTAATAAAATCTGCCAAATGAATAAAAAAGAGGCTCAACTTCTTCACCATGTTAACTGGGATCACAGAAGAAAAATGAGCAATTTTAGCAGAATTCTCTAGATCTAAATGGTGCAATGAACCTACATTTGGAGAACTCCTAGGTTAACTGAGCTACAGTTTTTAACTTGCTAACTGTAGCATCTAGCTACAACCGTGGTTTCCAATCTTTTTCAGGTTACAGACTCTCTTCCTCCCACTTTGGGAGTCTGGTTAAAGTTTTAGATTCTCCTTCCTGAAAAATGCACATAGAGGTATACCCTGATTTTTGAAAGTTCACTTTTCGAAAGTTCACTTTATGCCACTTTACCAAAGACCGACATTAGTACTTGTTTTCGCTAACCAAAAGAAATCCAAGGAGGATTTTCGATTTTACAAAAAAGGCAAAAAGTGAAAATAGTGTTCAGCATGTGTCTTGCAGTGAGCCGTCATAGAGGCAGCTCACACCTTGAGCAGCGACGATGTCACCACCAAGCTCCTTCCCCAGGAACTACGCTCAGCATCTCAGCATCCAGGCACCATAGCTTTGAACTGTGTCTGTGAGCATCTGGGCTCTCTCTCAATTTATTTTGTGCATCCGTTAGCAAGATGTGTCCTAAGGTAACTGCTTCTTCCATTTCGGCTTACGGAAGGCTTTTCGGACAGTGAGGAACCCTGTACACTCACAGGCCCCATTCATAGACTTCTAGGTCAACAATCCCTCATCTGACACCATGCCAGAAGCTTCTTGTGTTTATGTTCTTTGGTGTGCTCTCTAGAAATGTGCCCAAATTTGTTGTTTATATTGAAGCAGGTACACACACTACACACATACACATATGTATGTGACATTTTCTCTATTAGAATGAATAAATGAAATAATGTATGAAAAGATATGTCATAAAAAGCCAAATACGAGAATGTTGATATTATTGTTGCTATTATTATTATTTGCATTGGCCATTTAAAAATTCAGCACTAAAACTTTTGGTTGATGTTGCAGCAAATACTTTCTTTTACGGAAATTGCTTTAAAATATGACCTTTACATTCTTATAATCCAAACTGCCTCTTTATTCTTATTTCATTCTAATAAATCTTTTTAAAAAATCACAGCACACCCACTCACCAATCTTTGTGGGACATGTACTCTGCGGTGTCTACTGTACGTGGAGTCCTTTTCATTGTGTGAGAAAACCACTTCTCCGTAGTACTCTGACGGGCTTGCACCTTACTGTAACTCCGACAAAGGTCCTGCCGAAAACAATTTGATTCTGACCTGAATTAGTGATTTTATTAATTACATTTTAAGCAAGTCAATTGCTTGTTTTTTAAATTTATTTCTTGTTATAAACTGATTATAGACCACTAATGTTCATTAATATACCAAATTAGATTTCACATCTTCTGCATTATACACTGGAAATGACACCAGTCCACACGTTGACAGGATCAGTTAAAAAGAGCGCCTGTTGCAATCACACTGTCCTGTGTAATTGTGGAAGCAGATAACCACTCAAGAACAATTTATGAGCTTGCTAATTCTTTTTTTTCTCTCCTTGCCTGTAGTGGTTAATATACAGCTCTGACATGGAGAGCCCTCAGGAGTGCTGTCTAAATGAAATTCTTACAGTGGGGCGGAAAATAACTTATGAGAGGGATAACTTTGTTCCAGCATATGGTTTATGGACTTCTGCTTAACATTTGGGGAGAAGGAGTAGGGAATGGGGGGAGCTGGGAATTGGAGAAATACACTGAGAGAAACAATGTTTATTTCCCATTTTGAAAAATAGCATCTCAGATCAGTAGAATCAAATATGAACTAATGGACTCATGCAAAATCTTTGACAAAAAAGATCTCTCAATATATACATTTGTTGAATGCCTGAAAGAGTGGGTGCCACCTATCGATATGGATTGAACTCAGAAGGAGAAAAAACAAAATTACATTTACACTGTTAGTCCCTTTGGGCTGCTATAACAGAATACCATAGACTGAGTGGCTTATAAACAACAAACATTTGCTTCTGAGAGTTCTGGAGGCTGGAAAGTCCAAGATCAAGATGCTGCAGATTTGATGTCTTACGAAGGCCCTCTTCCTGCTTCACAGATGACTGTCTTATTGCTGTGTCCTCCCTTGGTGGAAGGGATGAGGAAGCTCTCTGGGGTCTGGGATCTCTTCTTATAAGGACACTGACCCTATTCATGAGGGCTCCACCCTTATGACCTAATCACCTCCCAAAGCTCTACCTCCAAATACCATCACATTGGGAATTAGGTTTCAACATATGAATTTGGAGGACACAAACATTCAGTCTATAGCACATACTCATTTACTAGATGCTTATTATATACTACGAGCTAGAGTCAAAGATGAATAGGCATCATTATAATATTTTCTATAAAAAGGAAAATATATCTTAAATATTGTTTTCTAGCAATCAATTTTGGACTTCAAAGTTGTTCCAATTTGTCACCTAGTACTAGACATTTGTTTCAACCAACCTCCCAAATTAGGTATTTTGGTTGTTTCAACTTTTACAAATAACATAGAGTAGCAAAAACTAGCTGAAAAAAATAATTTAGCAAAATGAGAAAATCTTTGCTCCCAATTTTGAAATAACTGACAAAAATGCTTAAATTCTGGACCCACAAATTGTTGTAGAACAACACTATTCTATAACAAAGTGATCAAACTTGGCAACAGTGACTGAGGATATTAATTTTGGACCAAACTATAGTGCTGACCGGCCTTATATTTGTCCAATTTATGAAGTTAAATTGCTTTTGATAGGTTGTCTTGGTCTAAATCACTAGCAGAGAGAGAGAGACTGGCAACAAATAATTGCAATATAATGTAATAAGTACACCCATTTAGGCTTATCCAAGATGCTAACACAGCAAAAAGGAGGAAGACTGGGAGAGGTTCATGGGTGATATTTGAACTGGGCTTAGAAGGGTAGGCATTACTATCTAAACCCAGTGAACAATGCAGAGAAAACTACTCCAAAATGTCTTTAATTTTTTAAAAAAATCAGGATTCTATGCTGATGAGTATTATTAAACTAATAGAGTCAGTGTTTTTTTGTAAAAAAATCTAAGCTCTCTCTCGGAAGACCATTTAGCTTTCATCATTTTTATGTTCCAATAAGTGGGGTATAAAACTAGGCTGATGTATTTGGGTTGGCAGATAAAGACTTAGAAAAGTGCTACTACCAGTCACGTGAAAATTTGGAGTTAAGATCAATTGTGATCCAAAGCAGGGTGACCAAAGGTTAATCACTGACATCTAAAACGATCATTTTGATGGCCATACCTTCTTTAGGTTTTATTTTAGGCTTATCTGTCCTATTCTCTGAGAACAAGTGCTTCATGGACTCATTGATTTCCTTCTCTGAAGTCTATTCTTTGACTGAAAGCATTTGTTAAACTTTTTGGATCTTTCACGGATGGGCAAATGTGGCTTCTCACCAGCAAGTTCATCACGGAGATATGAAGACTCAAAAATATGTTCAACGTTTTTGCTCTGCAGCTCAGGGAGGACGCATGGATCCTTGCAACCAAGGTTCTCAATCTGCTAGTTTCTAGCAGCTGGTAGCCTTGAGGCTTGTTTTTTCAATGAAGACCTCTCAAGCTAAGCAGAGTTCCAAATGGTGAGTCTCGCTATAGCTACTTTTGTGACATTTACCTATTTGCTCTCATATCTATTCCCTGAACTTCCTCAGCTTGGCTCTGCATCTCAGGGAACTACATTTCCCAGACTTCTTTGCTCTGTTTTCCTGGTAGTCTTGACCAATGGAAGCATTGGTAAAAGACTGTAAGGTAGGGGAAAGGAAGAAGCCAGTGTATTTCTCATATTCATTGTGCTTCTAGTGGTGTCTCTAGCAGTTGCTGTATCACCTTCATGATTGTAGCTCCTCTTGGACTATTCCTTCCCTCTGTGGTCTCAGTTTCTGCTGTGAGTCCTCCACTGCTGATCTAGCTCATGCTCTGATCACTTCTGCTCTCTGGTAACATCACCTCCACCTTGTGTCTCTCCCGCTTCTGCCCCAGATAGTGGCATACTGCAGTCGCTAATTGCTGAATTTCCATCAGAATTCACCATCCACTGTTTGGCGTCTCAGCTCTTCTATCACCGATGTAACTAATTCTTTGTGTTAAATTTCTTCTTTCTGAGACTGAGTGGTTTCTGTTTCCCTGGCTGATATACCACTTGTAATAATTACAAAGCTAATGACCAAAAAAGAAACTGGAGGAATTCTCAATTTAGACAAATCTGTTCACAGTGTGATGCCTGCTCCTGAGAATCTAGGAATCTTGGTATCATAACCATTAGAATCACAGAAAAAAGGTTTCTCCAACTTCCTTTGAGACGTGGGGCATATCGATAGTTTAAATAAAGGTCTCAGGGCAGTTCCTAATATGTATTGGGGAGCTGCCAAGTAACCTCTGCCCAGTGGAGTAGTAATTGGCACTTGGTCTTGAATTTTCCTCTCAGGAGATAAACTACAATCTCGTTTCCAAATAGATCTTTTTTTCTTGCTTCTAGCTTTTTATAGAAATATCATGGGCAAAAAAAATATAATATAGCATGTTTTTGCAGGGTCGGGGGGTATATGTATGTCTCATTTTTCCCTTTACACCTTTTACTCCAAAATAGAATAAAACATTTATTTTAGAGAGTATTCAAGACTCATTTTAAGCAGAATAGCCTGTACAGTTTTAATCAATAGATAAAGACCCTGGAGAAGCCTTTGCTCTTGCTCGGACATGCTGAATCTCCTATTAAAAGAATGAGCTGCGTACACGAGCCAAGAATGCTTTTTGGTTTGGCAGCCTTTATCTGATCTTTGGGAGAGGTTAAAAGCCCAGATACACAATGTGGAAATGTTGAAACTTCTCCCTAATGCAATCATCATTATATGAGGAGAGGGAAAGAAGAAAACCATCTATTGTATACCTTTTTTTAAACAGAAAAATAAATCCAAGATCTTGTGAAAATTCATATTTTTATTTACCTTTTAATCATGGTTTTGACATTATATGGTTTTTATCTAGTGTTTAAAGAAATCCTGTATATCGATTTGTAATAATGACAGAAGTCACTTTCAGATTTTCAGGGACCGATTAATCTCTCTGAGAGCCCTTGTTTTTCTCCCTCTCTGTTATTTGCTCATTTATATTAGCACTTCCACTAGAAGTTAGAGACAAGAAGATAAGGTGGATGAGAGTGAAAATTCTAATCAGTCATTTTTGTCACCACTAGAATGGTTGAAGAAAGGGCAGCTTGGGAAAAGGAAGCTGAACTTATTAGGTAGAAAATTACAAGGTAATTATTAATGGATTTGCTTGAGTCCTAAAATCCTTGGTCCTGTTACTAGAGAGGATTACAAAAAGGCTGCAGTAACTACAGAGGAGTCCTTTCTCCTTTACATCACTGACAGTGCCCCTCGTGTGTTTCATAGACCAGAAGAAGCCAGTCTCAGATGTGTGAGCAGCCTTTATCTATGATGGCTCAAATGAACAAAGAACCCCTCATCCCCCCAAAACAAAATAAAAAAACAAGCCTAACCCTAATGGCAAGAGAGTCTCTGGTGTGTCTGCTGACCTTACCAGCGGTGTGTAGTCCAGAAGCAGTTAAAATACAGGAATACAGCTTGGACTCCTGTGGGTTTTCCCTGAGACAACTGATATATTTTGAATATACTAAAAGATAAGAAAATTGTCCTATTTTTGGTGAGTTTGCTTTTGCAAGTACAGTGAATAAAATTTTCTAATGACAGCTTATAATTAGGTATCTCACAGTTAAGGTAAACACTAGATTACCCACTAAAGATAGAATCTGCATTCAGTTTTGCAGATAGAAGTACCACTTTGAGTTAGTAGGGCCTAGCAGAGGCTGTATTCTGTTGCAGTCAAACTTAAGATGAAAATTCTGTTTATATTTTTTTGAAGAAAAGTTTGAGACTTTTTCTTCACTCTTAACACCTTGTTCACTCTTTACCAAATGCTCTCTGAGTGCCTCCCAGTGCAGGATGGGTGCAACCAGACTGAAAACAAATATATGCCAGATGCCATATTGTCTTATATTTATATTAATTAATAAGCCATGGCACCTTCCTTTTAAAATTTTATGTATTTTTGCATATTTGCCCTTTTTCTAGTCTTTAGCTCTGTGCAGACAAGAAGCAAGTGTAACTTGCTCTCTGCTGAATCCCTAGGACCTAGGATAGTGTCTGATATACTCTGGGTGCTTGATAAACATTTGTGGAATGAATGAATGAGTAAACACATAATGACACTGGAGTGTGATGCATGTGAATAGGAGTTTGCATAAAGTCCTTTGGAGAGTCAGAAGAAGCAAGAACAAATTGGGGGAAGAGAGAGGCAGACAGGTCACAAACATGTAAACTGAGACTTGAAGGAAGAGTAGACATTTTTCAAGAAGAGGAGAAGACAGACAGGGAGGGCTATTTCAGATAGAGTCCAGAAAAGTGAAAGTCAGCAAGGGTGGGGCTGCGGGAGGGAGGGGAACTGTGTGACTTTGTCAGGCAGAATCTGGGGCAGAACTGCAAGCCCCTCTTCAGGAGTGAACAGTCTTCTGTCACTGGGGGCGGGAGCGGGGGCGGGGTAGGGGGTGGGAAGTACCAGAAGAAAAGGCAAGTGTCGCTCTCACCTAATGCGTGTCTCCACTGCTGTGGAAACAAAGGGTTTGTTTGTTTGTTTTGGAGGATGGGGACAGGTGAGGGGACTCTCAATCAAAACCACTTTATGCATTCTTCTTTGGATATGATTATTTTAAGTCACTGTAAGTGCTTTTCAAACATGTAAGCTGATTTTGGAAGCAATACTGGCTCCCTCAGAAGTTATTTCATCAATCTTTCCTAGTTCATAACATTGAATTTGTTGGTTTCCAAAGCTACTCTGGGATGAAAACAAAACTATACTTCAATTTTAAAAGCAGTTCTTAACGTGCAGTCATGGTTTTATTTTCATGGAATTTGAATATACCAGAGACACAATTGATAATAATGCTCTTACCAGAGCAGCAATCAGGTGGGTTGAACTCTATTTCTTTTCTTCTACAAATGTTAAAAGAAAACCTCTTGTTCTTCAATAAAAAAATATGTGGAAAAGTCTTCAATTACTGCACCATACTAGTGTGAAGAAAGAACTGGATATTTCTGTTCTCATGTTAGAAAATAAGAGCTAAACTCTGACCTTGGAAGATGAGCAATAATATGTGTTTGAAGCAGTCTGATTGAAGGACAGTATCCAAAAAAGCCTAGGGTATTTGGAAATGGCAAGCAAGATAACAGCAAATGTGTTCTCATAACAAAACAAGCTGGAGGCTTCCCAAGGTAGAGAGATGATTCTTTCTAGCTCTTTCTTACAGAGCTAGAAATAGGAGCTGGGATTCAGGGATTGAAGGCATAATCCTGCCAGGTACAGAGCTAAGAACATGTACATATATTAGCTATTTTAGTCCTCACGATGTAGGTGTTATTATTCCCATTTTACAGATGAGAAAATGAAGGTTTTGATGTCTTGTAATCTGGGCATGGTGGCCTCTAGTCCATGGATGGAACATTGCTGGCTTGTGTACTGCTGTTTCCTGCTCCAGCATCCACAACAGACAACACTGAAGGGATAGCCTAGCTGCTCCACCTGGGCTGACCACTCCTCTCATTTTACAGATGAGGAAACTGAGACATAGAGACTTCAAGGGCTTGTTCCAAATCACGCAGGAAGTTAATAATAGAGCCACGTTTGGAACTCAGTTGTCTTCTCAGTGAAGTCTGCTTCCCATTGGCCCAACGGTACCTACTTTCTACACCTTCTCTACTGCATCATATAGAGAAAAAAGACTAGAGGGATTTTATTTTAATGGTGGCATTTAAAACATATAAAATTTTGCAGCTCCTCACTAAGACTACATTAAGTCACAAAGTTATAAATCTGGAAATAGCAGATAGCAGTGTGAATAGCAGTGAAATTTACTTAGGATTTATTTAACTAGTGAGGTTAAAGTATTGTATTGACTAGCAGGGTGGTGATGAGGTTTTGCACAAAGAAGGAAGAGACTTAGTCTGCTTCTCCTTCTGTCACTTACCAAAATAGAGGCCTTGGGTCCCAAGAAGCCAAAGCTGCCATGTCCATGAAATGGGACCAATAGCACTGTGCTTGCCTTAAGAAGTTGCTACGGTGACCTCCCGTCCTGGTGCTAAGCAGTGATTCAAAGCTATGTGTTTCTACTTTCCACCAACAACTATAAAAATTGAAAGTCAGGAACAAAGTTCTTAAAGATTCTGTGAATGAGAATCATCACTTATTTCTCCTGAAAGAGTTAAAAAAACAGAACAAAATAAGACAAACGAAACAAAGAGCTCTCAGGTGTTAGTCATTTTCTGGAAAATGCTATTTGAAAATCAGTACATTTTATGGCCCTTTTTGCAGAATTATGAATTAATATGTGTTCATAGCCTAAGGCCAAAATATCCCAGGATGCGGAAAAGTTGCTATGCATCTATGACTGTTCTCTAAGCTTTCATGGTAATTTGCATTCGCTGGGGATCAAATGGATCTGTAACACAAAATTACATTAATTTATTAGTAAGTAACGGCATGTCTTAAGGAGATTCAAAGTGATCATAAGTCAAAAAATCTTTGGCGATTAGCATCGCAATGAATGTAAAAACGCGGCAGGGGTGGGGGGGCGTAGGTGGGTGTGGGTGGAAATGAAGGTCCTTTTCAGAGGTCATTTGCAAGAACATCTTATATATTTACATGGCACGTGGCCAAACTAGGAATTCTGTGTAGTCTGTGCAAGTGACAGTCATGTTAAAATTCAACAAGAAGAAACAATTTAAGAACCGACTTTAAAAGCAGCTTTTGGGAGAAGAAAGCAAATGAAACAAAGGAGTGATTGAAGTTAATACTTTTAAGATTACCTCAATAAGAAAAGAGTTGTTTAAAAATCCAATGTAAATCTGTTTCTTAAAGATTTAGGTGTACGGCTTAGTGTTCAGAAATGCTTTTGTGAAAGGATGAATCTACGTTTTCCAAAATGATCCAAATTATGTTTCAAGTTGTTGTTGTGCTTAAACCTTGAAGGAGAAATAAAAATTCAGAAAAAGGTACATATGCTTGTCATGACTTGCTAATTAATTCACGATTTCTTCTGCTATCTCAGGACTTCCACCTCTCGACTTTAGTATGCTTAGGAATAACAGAAAGAGCTCATTAAACATGGATATTCCAGGCCACCCCCCAATTTTGATTTGCTCAATTTAGGGTAATGCTCTGGAATCTGCATTTTAACAAGACCTACAAGAGGTTCTGATACAGGTGAACTGTAGCCCACACCTTGAGAAATACAGCCTTAGACCAATTTCCAAGGGTGAACTCTGAGTTGACACCTTTATGTTGGAGTGGCTGGTTGGATATAACATATGCTCTCATATATTGTTCCTTCTTATGAGCATAAATCTTACCAAATCCCTGTGCCTGGTAGCACAGAGCCAGGACAGAAAAGAGTTCCTGACCTTGGGAAAATTTCCCAGTTTCCTCATATTTAAAATAAGAGAGTTGGACTAAATGCTGTCTAGACTCCTATGTAGTTCTAATAGTTTATATGCATATCTGATGCCTGGCAAATATTTTGTAAAGATTATGACTCACGTGTTGGCCAATGTAGACGGAATGAGCCAGGAAAAAACAGAGATCAGTCTTTGGGTCATTAAATCAGTTAAAAAGATGAAATAAGATTTCCCCTCAGCCCCAACCTAAGGAGCTAGAAGGTCAATTAGATAATGAACTCTGTGCTTAAATTAAAAAAGATCTATGTTGTTTTCCTAAAACTTTATGCAACTGTCTACATATAAATATCAGAAATTAGATGTATTGATTGCCAAGTTGCCATCACTGTGTGGATGGTTGATAATTAGTATGAATAAAAATCATGCTTAGAATCTTTTTAAATAATCCTGTCACCAACAGAGTAAACACAACCAACGTCATTTGTGTTACAAATAATTGAATTCAGAAGGTTCCCACTTGACTAACTCTACGTTAAGTGAAAACCCAATTTCTTTGCTTCATGCTATTGAAATAGTTTTTTTATATGATATAGGGACTGTGAGATTAAGTTACAGAAAACAATAGTAGGCTATTCAAACAGAAACACTGGAAAAAACTCAGTATTAAAGAAATCACGACTTAATTTTTTTGGTGTGCATTTTACACAAGGCCACACGTGGTACCTTAATGATATAAATGGAGTAAAAAAAATCTGTTGGTTGAGGGTTGATTCCAGTCATAAATACTAATTTACTCTATATTTCCCTAAAACTACTATAGGTAGCAATAAAAAAATTACCCATTCTTATGATTATTTATTTAAAACAACAGCATGTTATGTAATACTGGTACTTAATATTTTTTAAAAATGTACTGCTTTTAAGACATTTGCAAATAGCTGTAGCAAAGCCTATGAATATAAGGTAGAATCTGTTTTGTTTTGTTTTCTTTCAGCAGTGGTGGTGGTGGGGGAGTTTGATCTCCTCAATTGGACTGTAAACTTAAGAGCAAGGACCATACTCTTTATGTTATTTCTAACGCCAGCTCCCTGCCTCTACCCTACCTGCCCTGGTGTTCACCATATGTTAGATTCTTAATAAAACTGTTTGATTAAATAAGATGGTTATGCAACATTATTTACAATTTAAAGTTTTTAATGGGAAATATTTCCTCATCACAATTCTCCGGGTGTGGTACGGAATCACTGTTAGGATCTAATATTTCCATTTGCAACTGTACACAGTCATCCCAACATATTCAGAAGCTTCCTTAAAAGGAGAGAAAACCCAAAAAACAAATGACGAGATATATTAAAAGGCTTTATTTACAATAGAGAAATTTTACAAATATAATTTTTAAAAATTATGTGTCGATCTATCATTTCCCATAACATTAGAGATTTATATAAAGTTGGAAATGACAGAATGGATTTAAGTACAAATCAAAAACAATCAATGGAAAGAACTGGTAGTACATATGAAGGCATCATGACAAACATCACTGAGTTCTGTAAACTGCCACACAACTTATATGTGTAATATTAATTGCACAACGTATCCCAAACAAATGCAGAAACACAAAATTAAGTGCTATTTTAATTATTCACCTTTTGGGATGTGAAAACATATGTAAACTTAATTGCACAGTTTTTGCTGAAAATGAATGAAAGACAGCATTTACCTAAGGACTTCAGTTGTTTAAAATAATTAGTGCAAAATATAACTTTAATTAAATTACATCACCATAATATTAATCTCTTATCTTGTTTACATTTTCGGTGTTCTGGGTTTTGTTAAAATATCCAAGTTCTAGAATTGAAATACCTTTGTTCTTGCCACCGGCCGAGCAACACGCAGTACAATCTTCTTGCCTATTTATTCCAGAATACAAAAGGTACGTCATAGTGCAGTGCGTACATACAACTTGATTTTAATATCCTATCTGCTGCAGAAATACCTATCAGCTTGTGCTCCTTCAAATCAGATTGAAAAGCAAAGAAAATAAATTAATTTAAATTGCTAGTCCAAGGACATTCATGTGAAAATTATAATCTAAATACATAGGGCCCAATTTTAACAAGAATCTTCTATATTTTGCCTTTAAGTCCTGGGAATAGCAATCATGACGTACTAAGGGATCTTTTTTTCACTTACTAATTTTATTGATTTATTGTTTGAATGAATAATATTGAAAAAAAGGGCAGGTCACACAAGGTGGACTAAGTCTATTGAGATCTAAGAAAATTACTGTCTTAAAAAATATTAGGTTGAATCACATGAAATTGCTGATACTGAACAATCTTTAAACTAGAAATGCCTCAATTTCACGTGCTTCAGCCTAATCCATGGGGTTGCACTCATCTATTTGACCACTGTAGTTGAAAATGCAGGTGGTCAAAATCTTTGTACCTCAGTATATGCATCATCATATTAGCCCTTTCATGGGAATATATATAAAATATGAACAAATATGGTAAGAAAACACAAGGTGTCACCAGATCTATTTTTGGGAAAACCATTCATATCTCAAAAAAGGCTTTGAAGAGTCATGTAATCATAATTATTTTGAGCTGCTATAGGATTGTAGGGGATTGGGAGTGTCCATTCCTATATATTACTTCTAAGTGGAAATCGCTATGTTGAATTTAACCAGACAAAATACACTACATCCTAATTTGACCTAAAAGTTTATTAGATTTTTCTCAATTGACCATGAATAGATACACTGGCAAAAATTCTTTCAGAGTTAAATCCCGCTTTCATAAACTGAAATGAAATAATTTACTACATTTGAGAAAGGGCTCTTTTCAAATCTGAAAAACCTGAACGAAATGTAATGGTTTCTTTTTTTCGAGAAAAAAGAATTAAAGATGAAATGCAAACAAAAAACCATATGAAATACTCACCCTCTCTTCAGAGAGAGCCCCAATTTCTTCATATATTCAGATAAAAGCAAAAGCTAACACACTAAAAGTTATACAATTTCCCTTTAAAAAATATAATTCGGTTAACAGCAGAGCTCTGAAAAACTGGAAAGCTCACTCTCTGTGTGGTAGAGAATGGAAGAAATTAACCAGTACATGATCCAGAGATGACACAGGGCATTGAAAGTAAACCCTGAGAACTAATTCCCAAATTAGGAAACACTAATATAAGTGACCAACAAAAATATACCATGGATCCAATGAAATGAGGTCAAGAGGAGATGATCCTTCTGGGATGACATTCTAATTTGAATTAAAATGTGAGTAAAGTATTTTAGAAGACATTCTATCAAATAATGATAGACCTGCATAAGGAGGCTTGTCACAGTTATAAGATCTGTCTCTGGTGGATAGACAAACCAGATTAACACGAAATTGAAAAGGAAAAAGCTTTTTTATTATTTAATTTATTATTATGGCTTTTTGCAACATGGCAAAACATTACAGCTTAAAGCAGACACCATCTCCTCATAGAGGAGGAAAAAGTTTTGCAGTCAAATCAAAATTGTAATTAAGAGGTCATTGGTATACCATTCTATTTAGTTTAATAAAAATGATACTACACCTTCATGAACTCCAGAGATAAAAGATTACTTAAAACAAACAAACAAACAAAAAACCATGTGATTCACTGAATGAATAATAAAGGCTACAATAAGGAATTTAGGTCCATCTATGCCTATGATAATAAACATAAAAGACTGCAAAACAATTTTAAAACTTAGAATAATCACAGACTTATTAATAAAAATTCATCATATGCCTGATCACCAGAAAAGGAATTATTAAGGTATGCAGTGAAGGGAATGGAGGAGAGTAAAATATAAAATGTCTTTTTATTTCTCATTGACTTCAACTTTCTTTATATTCCTAGAGAGTACAGGGAGAAGATGTGCCTCGGTATTGAAGATCCAGTGTTCCAGTGGAAGTAGATCGTCATCAGAAAATATTAAATACAAATATCTGGAGAGAGAAACATGGGTATGTGAGGCCTGAGAGACCCTGTCAGCCAGTGAAACCACAAAGAGAAAAAAAACACATCAATGTCTCCATTCATCTTATGGGAGAATCATGGACAACCGTCAAGTATAGCAAAACCTTAAGGGGTATACTCATTAATGCCGAAGAAAGAAGCTGCTCTGTGCTTTGGTCCCCGTGTACGAGAACCATACAAAGCAGTCCCAAGTTGTCGAACTTACATGATGATGAAAACACACCTGCAATTACTGCCGTGCTCGTAGAATGGCATTCGGAAGCAGTCATGCTTGATGTTATTTGAATGTGTTCATGATAAACACAACTAGAAAGAAGATCTCTTCAGGTATCTTAGTCACATACAACCAGAATAATTTTTACTTACTTTAGTGTTTCTGCCAGGAAGAAACTCTGCTGCACATCATCATAGCTCTCCTTGTGGAAGTAAACATCCCTGAGGCCTGAATAGCCTCCTTTCACTCTGCAGTGTTTCTCCAAGGCCTAAATCACAATGAGGAGGGAAAAAAAATGGTCACATTCCAGTAAACTGACTGTCACAAATTTTTACCATTAGATTGTCACATTTAACTAAAATAAGGATTCAAATGGAATGATAGATTGCAATAGTTTCAGGTGAAAATTTAAAAAAACATAACATGTAAATGCAAATAAAATATGAAAAGTTAAAGGACATATGGACGGTATATCTCATCTAATTGGAAACACTTCTACATTTAGTTCTGGAATTTCAGTGATTTTTACCATTTCTTTTTATGGTCTAGAGCAGGATGCACCAACTACAGACCACAAGCTATATCCAGCCTGCTTTTTGTTTTTGTAAGTAAGGTATTATTGAACCACAGCCACACTCGCTTGTTTACATATTGTGTGTGGCTGTTTTTTCACTACAATGGCAGAGTTGAGTAAATGCATAGGGCCCCCAAGCCCAATTCTCTCTGGCCCTTTCAGAAAAAGTTTGCTGACCCCTGGTCTAGAGAGATTGTTCATGTCAACCGGGATTCTAAACCGCTGGTTGAGAAAGTGCACTGGAACCAAAACAGCTGCTACTATCATCAGAATATCTTATTTTTAAAAAATTGACTGGAGTACTGAGTGATATTGGTGACTGACAGATACAAAAGAGAAAATGGAAAGCAGTGAAAAAAACATGGCTGGTATCCATTTCTGAAATACATCTTTCTTTTTTTTTTTTTTTTTTTTTGCGGTACGCGGGCCTCTCACCGCTGCGGCCCCCCCCGGCCGCGGAGCACAGGCTCCGGACGCACAGGCCCAGCGGCCACGGCTCACGGGCCCAGCCGCTCCGCGGCACGCGGGATCCTCCCGGACCGGGGCACGAACCCACGCCCCCTGCATCGGCAGGCGGACCCCCAACCACTGCGCCACCAGGAAAGCCCTGAAATACATCTTTCTTTTCTTTAGTCTGAGATGGAAGAAAGATGGGATGAAACCACTGGTAACTACGAGGAGAGAAATGAGCCTACATTTCTACAGCTGCCTGACTACAATGAGTACTACAGTCAGAGATGGGAAGAGACATGGGTTGGGCAGGGTGGGAACGAAAATTTAGGTAACACCTAAAATAACTTGCCTTCCATTCTGTCAGCTGCTGCTAACCTGACTGCTCTTTGTATTTGGAAATTACATTGGTTTGCTTTGCTGGTTACCAGGCATAGTCATCTCCAGGAAAGTTATTTTCTATTCACCACATCCTATTAATTCTAATAGCTAAAAGGTCAAATAAAGATTTCCACTGTATACAAACTGTCACTGGAAATCTGGTTCTAATTCATAGAATGTGGACAAAAATAATAAAGTAAGTGTAAGCCTAAGCCCCTTAAAGTTTTTAATGAGATAAAGAAAACATAGGAAACATGAAAAAAATGTTACTCTTAGGTTCTCACGTCATTATTCATTTATTTTTCAGTTTTCTTTTACAGATCACAACCCTGTTCCTCTTTTTTTATGTGCATAATTACATTATATTTTCCTCCCATTTAGCTCAACTACCAAGATATGGCATAGGTCCTGCCATGTTAGTTGAGAAAAATCTTCATTGGCTAGAAAAGGGTTTTGGAGGAAAGCACGGCTCTAAGCATGTGGAGCCCAGAAAACGTGGGATGGATGAGGCAAAGGCAGGGAGCAGGAATGTGGTGCTGAGAGCTCAGCTTCCATCTGCAGACACTGATAATGAGGATATTGATTCTGCACCCTGGGGCTGGAGGGCAGAAGGGAGAGAGCATGGGGCCCAGAGGAGAAGCATTTAATTACCAGGCGAAAGAAAATCTAACTGGCAGGCTATGTGAATAAAAAACACCCATCTCCTGGTTTGGTACTGTTTAAAAGCCCCGGGGAATGTAAGAACAATTAACTTAAAAAAAATCTTCGATTATATTCTTAGTTTCAGACAAAGAGCTAAGTGGGGGAAAAGCCTGAAGAAAGGAACTTTCAGGTCCTATTTTATTTTTCCTTCCTTCTTTTTTGATAACAGTTCTTTTTGATAAAAAGTCATATACCAGATACACGGAGTAGGCCAAAACTTATTTATAAAAAAGGAAAAAAACCCCAAGATTTAGAAGAAATGGGTAAATTTGTTATTACTGAACATAATGAAATCCTATTTCTAGACACCTCCTTAAAAAAAAAGATTTTATCCACAGATGTTTTTCTTGGTTTGCCCCTTGAAGTTTTTTGGTAATAAAGAAATAAGCTAAAGAGAGGGCCAGGCATGATAACAGCTAACCCTCCCTCCTGTAGAAATTTCTATAAGCTCCTTCTTTTATTATAGAAAAAAGAGTTGTTTTGGGGGTAGGCACTGCCCAAACGTTTTTCATCTTTTCAGATCACCTCCACTCATTCTTTTTCTCCCCCAATCCTGATGTGGTGAACCAGAGTTAGTCAAGAAGACAATCTAACGTTTTAGAGGTGGGGGCCGAATTCCAGCTCCAGACACCCTAGCTGCGGCCTCAATTTCCTGGACCCAGGCAGCATGCCTTTTCTCAACATGAGGTTGTCCTGAGAAAAAAACTCAAGACTAGTCCAGAAGATGGCAGAGGAGTAAGATGTGGAGATCACCTTCCTCCCCACAAACACATCAAAGATATATCTACACATGGAACAACTCCTACAGAACACCCACTGAACGCTGGCAGAAGACCTCAGACTCCCAAAAGTCAAGAAACTCCCCACGTACCTGGCTAGGGCAAAAGAAAAAAGAAAAAACAGAGACAAAAGAATAGGAATGGGACCTGCACCTCTGCGAGGGAGCTGTGAAGGAGGAAAGGTTTCCACACACTAGGAAGCCCCTTCGCAGGCGGAGACAGGGGTTGGCTGGGTGGAAGCTTTGGAGCCACGGAGGAGAGCGCAGCAAGAGGGGTGCAGAGGGCAAAGCGGAGAGATTCCCGCACAGAGGATCAGTGCCGACCAGCACTCACCAGCCCGAGAGGCTTGTCTGCTCACCCGCCGGGACGGGTGGGGGCTGGGAGCTGAGGCTCAGACTTCGGAGGTCAGATCCCAGAGAGAGGACTGGGGTTGGCTGCGTGAACGCAGCCTGAAGGGGGCTAGTGCGCCACAGCTAGCCAGGAGGGAGTCCGGGAAAAAGTCTGGATCTGCCTAAGAGGCAAGAGACCATTGTTTTGGGGTGCATGACGAGAGGGGATTCCTTCCCTGTCTATCCATAGAAGGCAGCAGAGCACTGCCTAAACAAGCTCCAGAGACGGGCACGAGCCGCAGCTATCAACTCGGACACCAGAGATGGGCTTAAATGCTAATGCGGCTGCTGAAGCCACCAAGAAGCCTGTGTGCGAGCACAGGTCACTATCCACACCTCCCTTCCCAGAAGCCTGTGCAGCCCGCCCCTGCCAGGGTCCTGTGATCCAGGGACAACTTCCCCAGGAGAACACACTGTGCGCCTCAGGCTGTTGCAACGTCATGTCGGCCTCTAACACTGCAGGCTCGCCCCGCATTCCGTACTCCTCCTTCCCCCGGGTCTGAGTGAGCCAGAGCCCCAAATCAGCTGCTGCTTTAACCCCGTCCTGTCTGAGCGAAGAACAGACGCCCTCCGGTGACCTACACGCAGAGGCGGGGCCAAATCCAAAGCTGAGCCCCGGGAGCTGTGCGAACAAAGAAGAGACAGGGAAATCTCTCCCAGCAGCCTCAGGAGCAGTGGATTAAAGCTCCACAATCAACTTGATGTACCCTGCATCTGTGGAATACCTGAACAGACAACGAATGAACCCAAAATTGAGGCGGTGGACTTTGGGAGCAACTGTAGACTTGGGGTTTGCTGTGTGCGACTGACTTGTTACTGATTTTTATGTTTATCTTAGTATAGTTTTTAGTGCTTCTTATCATTGGTGGATTTATTGGTTTGGTTGCTCTTTTTTTTTTTTTTACTTAACTTTTTAATTTTAATAATTAAAAAAAATTTTAATTATTTAATTTAATTTAATTTATTATTATTATTTTCTTTCTTTTTTTCCCTCCCTTTTCTTCTGAGCCATGTGGCTAACAGGGTCTTGGTGCTCTGGCTGGGGATCAGGTCTGAGCCTCTGAGGTGGGAGAGACAAGTTCAGGATACTGGACCACCAGAGATCTCCAGGCCCCACATAATATCAATCAGCGAGAGCTCTCCCAAGGATCTCCGTCTCAATGTTAAGACCCAGTTCTACCCAACGGCCAGCAAGCTCCAGTGCTGGACGCCCCATGCCAAACAACTAGCAAGAGAGGAACACAAACCCACCCATTAGCAGAGAGGCTGCCTAAAATCATAATAAGGTCACAGACACCCCAAAACACACCACTGGATGCAGCCCTGCTACCAGAAAGACAATATCCAGCCCCACCCACCAGAACACAGGTGCCAGTCCCCTCTACCAGGAAGCCTACACAACCCAATGAAGCAACATTACCCACTGGGGGCAGACACCAAAAACACCAGGAACTACAAAAATTCAGTCTGTGAAAAGGAGACCCCAAACACAGCAAGTTAAGCACAACAGGAAGAAAGGGAAATATGCAGCAGAGGAAGGAGCAAGGTAAAAACCCATCACACCAAACAAATGAAGAGGAAATAGGCAGTCTACCTGAAAAAGAATTCAGAGTAATGATAGTAAAGATGATTCAAAATCTTGGAAACAGAATGGAGAAAATACAAGAAACCTTTAACAAGGACCTAGAAGAAATAAAGAGCAAACAAACAATGATGAACAACACAATAAATGAAATTAAAAATTCTCTAGAATGAATTAATAGCACAATAACTGAGGCAGAAGAATGGATAAGTGACCTGGAAGATAAAATTGTGGAAATAACTACTGCAGAGCAGAATAAAGACAAAAGAATTGAGGACAGTCTCAGAGATCTCTGGGACAACATTAAACACACCAACATTCGAATTATAGGGGTCCCAGAAGAAGAAGAGAAAAAGAAAGGGAGTGAGAAAATATTTGAAGAGATTATAGTTGAAAACTTCCCTAATATGGGGAAGGAAATAGTCAATTATGTCTAGGAATCACAGAGAGTCCCATACAGGATAAATCCAAGGAGAAACATGCCAAGACACATATTAATCAAACTATCAAAAATTAAATACAAAGAAAAAATATTAAAAGCAGCAAGGGAAAAGCAACAAATAACATACAAGGGAATCTCCATAACGTTAGCAGCTGATCTTTAAGCAGAAACTCTGCAAGCAGGAAGGGTGGGGCAGGACATATTTAAAATGATGAAAGGGAAAAACCTACAACCAAGAGTACTCTACCCCACAAGGATCTCATTCAGATTCCATGGAGAAATTAAAACCTTTACAGACAAGCAAAAGATAAGAGAATTCAGCACCACCAAACCAGCTTTACAAGAAATGCTAAAGGAACTTTTCTAGGCAGGAAACACAAGAGAAGGAAAAGACCTACAAAAACAAACCCCAAACAATTAAGAAAATGATATTAGGAACATATATATTGATAACTACCTTAAATGTAAATGGATCAAATGCTCCAACCAAAAGACACAGACTTGCTGAATGGATACAAAAACAAGACCTGTATATATGCTGTCTACAAAAGACCCACTTCAGACCTAGGGACACACACAGACTGAAAGTGAGGGGATGGAAAAAGATATTCCATACAAATGGAAATCAAAAGACAGCTGGAGAAGCAATTCTCATATCAGACAAAATCGACTTTAAATTAAAGACTATTACAAGAGACAAAGAAGGACCCTACATAATGATGAAGGGATCAATCCAAGAAGAAGATATAACAATTGTAAATATTTATGCACAGAACATAGGAGCACCTCAATACATGAGGCAAATAATAACAGCCATAAAAGGGGAAATCAATAGTAACACAATCATAGTGGGGGACTTTGACACCCCACTTTCACCAATGGACACATCATCCAAAATGAAAATAAATAAGGAAACACAAGCATTAAATGACACATTAAACAAGATGGACTTAATTGATATTTATAGGACATTCCATCCAAAAACAACAGAATACACTTTCTTCTCAAGTGCTCATGGAACATTCTCCAGGACAGATCATATCTTGGGTCACAAATCAAGCCTTGGTAAATTTAAGAAAATTGAAATCATATCAAGTATTTTTTATGACCACAGTGCTATGAGACTAGATGTCAATTACTAGAAAAAAACTGTAAAAAATACAAACACATGGAGGCTAAACAATATGATACTAAATAACCAAAAGATCACTGAAGAAATCAAAGAGGAAATCAAAAAATACTCAGAAACAAATGACAACAAAAACACAATGACCTAAAACCTATGGGATGCAGCAAAAGCAGTTCTAAGAGGGAAGTTTATAGCAATACAATCCTACTTCAAGAAACAAGAAAAGTCTCAAATAAACAATCTAAATTTACACCTAAAGAAATGAGAGAAAGAAGAACAAAAAAACCCAAGTTAGCAGAATGAAAGAAATCATAAAGATCAGATCAGAAATAAATGAAAAAGAAATGAAGGAAACGATAGCAAAGATCAATAAAACTAAAAGCTGGTTCCTTGAGAAGATAAACACAATTGATATACCATTAGTCAGACTCATCAAGAGAAAAAGGGAGAAGACTCAATTCAATAGAATTAGAAATGAAAAAGGAGAAGTAACAACTGACACTGCAGAAATATAAAGGATCATGAGAGATTACTACAAGCAACTATATGCCAATAAAATGGACATCCTGGAGGAAATGGACAAATTCTTAGAAAAGCACAACCTTCTGAGACTGAACCAGGAAGAAATAGAAAATATAAACAGACCAATCACAAGTAATGAAATTGAAACTGTGATTAAAAATCTTCCAACAAATAAAAGCCGAGGACCAGATGGCTTCACAGGTGAATTCTATCAAACATTTAGAGAAGAGCTAACACCTATCCTTCTCAAACTCTTCCAAAATACAGCAGCAGAAGGAACACCCCAAACTCATTCTATGAGGCCACCATCACCCTGATACCAAAACCAGACAAAGATGTCACAAAAAAAGAAAACTATAGGCCAATATCACTGATGAACATAGATGCAAAAATCCTCAACAGAATATTAGCAAACAGAATCCAACAGCACATTAAAAGGATTATACACCATGCTCAATTGGTTTTAACCCAGGAATGCAAGGATTCTTCAATAAACACAAATCAATCAATGTGATACACCATATTAACAAACTGAAGGAGAAAAACCACATGATCATCTCAAGAGATGCAGAAAAAGCTTTCAACAAAATTCAACACCCATTTATGATAAAAACCCTGCAGAAAGTAGGCATAGAGGGAACTTACCTCAACATAATGAAGGCCTTTTATGACAAACCCACAGCAAACAACATTCTCAATGGTGAAAAACTGAAACCATTTCCACTAAGATCAGGAACAAGACAAGGTTTTCCACTCTCACTGCTGTTATTCAACATAGTGGTGGAAGTTTTAGCCACAGCAATCAGAGAAGTAAAAGGAATCCAAATCGGAAAAGAAGAAGTAAAACTGTCACTGTTTGCAGATGACATGATACTATACATAGAGAATCCTAAAGATGCTACTAGAAAACTACTAGAGATAATCAACGAATTTTGTAAAGTAGCAGGATACAAAATTAATGCATGGAAATCTCTTGCCTTCCTATACACTAATGATGAAAAATGTGAATGGGAAATTAAGGAAATACTCCCATTTACCACTGCAACAAAAAGAACAAAATACCTAGGAATAAACCTACCTAATGAGACAAAAGACCTGTATGCAGAAAACAATAAGACACAGATGAAAGAAATTAAAGATGATACAAAGGGATGGAGAGATGTATATACCATGTTCTCAGACTGGAAGAATCAATATTGTGAAAAAGACTATACTACCCAAAGCAATCTACAGATTCAATGCAATCCCTATCAGACTACCAATGGCATTTTTCACAGAACTAGAACAAAAAATTGCAAAATTTCTATGGAAACACAAAAGACCCGGAATAGCCAAAGCAATCTTGGGGAAGAAAAACAGAGCTGGAGGAATCAGGCTCCCTGACTTCAGACTATACTACAAAGCTACAGTAATCAAGACAGAATGGTACTGGCACAAAAACAGAAAGATAGATCAATGGAACAAGATAGAAAGCCCAGAGATAAACCCATGCACATATGGTCACCTTATTTTTGATAAATAAGGCAAGAATATACAATGGAGAAAAGACAGCCTCTTCTATAAGTGGTGCTGGGAAAACTGGACAGCTACATGTAAAAGAATGAAATTAGAACACTCCCGAACACCAAACACAAAAATAAAATCAAAATGGATTAAAGACCTAAACGTAAGTCCAGACAGTATAAAACTCTTAGAGGAAAACATATAACACTCTCTGACATAAATCACAGTAAGATTCTTTTTGACCCACCTCCTAGAGAAATGGAAATAAAAACAAAAATAAACAACTGGGACCTAATGAAACTTAAAAGCTTTTGCACAGCAAAGGAAACCATAAGCAAGACGAGAAGACAACCCTTAGAATGAGAGAAAATATTTGCAAACGAAGCAACTGACAAAGGATTAATCTCCAAAATATACAAGCAGTTCATGCAGCTCAATATCAAAAACACAAACAACCCAATCCAAAAATGGGCAGAAGACCTAAATAGACATTTCTCCAAAGAAGATATACAGATTGCCAACAAACACATGAAAGGATGCTCAACATCACTTATCATTAGAGAAATGTAAATCAAAACTACAATGAGGTATCACCTCACCCCAGTCAGAATGGCCATCATCAAAAAATCTACAAACAATAAATGCTGGAGAGGGTGTGAGAAAAGGGAACTCTCTTTCACTGTTGGTGGGAATGTAAATTGATACAGCCACTATGGAGAACAGTATGGAGGTTCCTTAAAAAACTAAAAATAGAATTACCATATGACCCAGCAATCCCACTACTGGGCAAATACCCTGAGAAAACCATAATTCAAAAAGAGTTATGTACAATGTTCACTGCAGCACTATTAACAATAGCCAGTACATGGAAGTAACCTAAGTGTCCATCGACAGATGAATGGATAAAGAAGATGTGGCACATACATACAATGGAATATTACTCAGCCATAAAAAGAAATGAAATTGAGTTATTTGCAGTGAGGTGGATGGATGGACCTAGAGTCTGTCATGCAGAGTGAAGTCAGTCAGAAAGAGAAAAACAAATACTGTATGCTACTACATATGTATGGAATCTAAAAAAAAAAAAAAAAAATGGTTCTGAAGAACCTAGGGGCAGGACAGGAATAAAGATACCGACGTAGAGAATGGACTTGAGGACACGGGGAGGGGGAAGGATAAGCTGGGACAAAGTGAGAGAGTAGCATTGACATATATACACTACCAAATGTAAAATAGATAGCTACTGGGAAGCAGCTCCATGGCACGGGGCAATCAGCTGGGTGCTTTGTGACCACCTAGAGGGGTGGGATAAGGAGATGCAAGAGGGAAGAGATATGGGAATATATGTATACATATAGCTGATTCACTTTGCTATACAGAAGAAACTAACACAACATTGTAAAGTAATTATACTCCAATAAAAATGTTTAAAAATAAACGAATAAAACTCAAGATGAAGACACACTTAGCACAGTGACAGGGGCCTTTCAGATGTTTAGAGAGGCCTAGCTATTTTTATTCTTTGAGGCTTTTGGTAAGTTAAAATGAAAAAAGGCGGGGGGATGCTGAAGAGGCATTTTTAACTTTCAAAAAATGAAAAACCTTCATGTCAAGTCTAAATTTTAAGACTTTAGGGATGTGAAGCTGGGGACAAGCAGCTCTCCTGGGCCCCCCATAATAGGCCCTGGTTTTACAGTTTTTCCACAGTGGAAGTGGCTATGTAACCAGGCTGGTTAGTCTGATCAGAACATCATTTCACCACAATCTGTTCTGGGGCTCTCAGCCTCTGGGCAAGAGTTCCTCTAAAAACAGAGCATGAGACAAGGATTGGATGCTGGGAGATTTGGGGGGAGGTGGTATCAGGAAGTGAGCGAGTGAGTGGGGAGAGTGAAACAAGGAAGGGAGAAGGGCCAGTGAAATACACGTTGAGCAGGTCACTGCTGTGTGCATGGGGGGGCTTGCTCCCGCTGGAAACCCTCTAAGGAACCATCTAGAATGCATCTCAGAATTATTCTTCAGAGGAGCAAGACTGGATAGTTATCCATCAACTCTAAAGCCTCACTTGGCTGAGGGCTGCCTCTGGGGCTGCAGACTCTCCCAGGCTTCCCAGACCACAGCCAGCTGCCTGTGAAGGGGCTCTGAGTCAGCACAGTTGACAAGACTGGGTGCTGGAAGTCATGCTGCCCACAGACCAGGGTGCCGCTCACTGCAGCCGTAGCTGAGACATAGGGTGGGCTGCGGAGATGGGACACAGGAAAAAAAGGGCTGCCATACGCTCTCAGTCTATGATCTCCGTGCTTTACAAAAGGCCAAGAGCCCCTAGCACTCCTCCCTCCCCACTACACCTCAAGTTCTAACAGAAGTTATTGATACTGCTGGCAAAAACAAGGGGAATTCGTGTGTTGTGACCAGTTAACAATTTGACATCATATGCTACACTAAAAGGGGTTAATAGATAAAAATCCTAACACATCAAACCAACCTTATTACCCTACAAAAAACCAATGCACTCCCCCCCTCAAAGAACCAAGCAAATGGAATCTTCCTGCCCACATGACAGTATTTACTTACTTCTTCCACTTTTGATCAATTCTGTTATATACTTTTCACACTTTAACGTCTCTAAAATTGGCAATGTCATAATTTAATTGGTAGTGTTGTGCTTTCTTAATGGCATATAAAATGGTGTTTTTTATCAGTTATGGTGTTTTATATTTGATGAAATATGTTATTACTGATATTTTCAATTTAAACTGATTTGCAAGGTGAGTATTAACCTTAATTCCTTTGCTGGCCTATTGAAGACTAAAATAATTCCCAATCACCAAGGCTTAGATGAACCTCAATTTTAATATACTTTTTTCAGAGGAAAAAACATAAACTTAAAGAAACTGAAATTACAACTGACTAACCATGATTAGAAAATTATGCCAAAAAAAAGAGGCCTAAAAAATTGCTATTACTTAAAATGGTTGACAACTGGTTATAAGACACACATTAAATGAAGAGGGTTAATAAGCAAGATTCATCAATGGCTTCCTGAGATATCAGATAAATTTTACATAAAGGCAATATTCATTTTAGATTTCCCGAGAGAAGTTATTCCTAATGGTTTTAAAAGACAGATAACTTTCTAACAAAGAGTGCTAGACAATAAGAGAATGTAATTAAAGCATTTGCTTGTTCTTATCCCCTGAATTCCCTCTCACTCCTTTTGGAATAATAGCTCTTAAAATTAGACGTTGTGGACTTCCCTGGTGGCGCAGTGGTTGGGAGTCCGCCTACTGATGCAGGGGATGCGGGTTTGTGCCCCGGTCCGGGAGGATCCCACGTGCCGCGGAGCAGCTGGGCCCGTGAACCCGCGTACCGCAAAAAAGAAAAAAGAAAATTAGACGTTGTTTGATGTATATCCTGAAGGGCGCCTCTGCTGGTATTCAGCACACAAAGTGTTCAACAGATTAGTTTAGGAAGATGATACACCATATTCAGCAGGAAGAGACTCAAGAAGTGACAAAGACAATTCAAATAACACACTGGACAGATATGAAGCTTATGGATATTCAGAGAACCCTGAGACTAGTGTCGGAATATTCTTGTACAAAGTAGCTCTTCTACAGGTACTTTCTAAAATTTAGCTCTAAGTAGCTAAGTTACTCTAACTAAAAGCATATTTTATCATTTTCATGCCCAAAGACTAAAAGAAGCAATCACATAGTGGTTTCTTGAAACAGAGAGCAGGTTGGGGTAACTATTCCCAAGTTGCCCGTAATCCTTTGTGGAATTAACTGATCACCTTTTTTATAGTCATGAGAACTTAATTTTATAATATGCCTTTCTAGATTTCTCCTTCAACACCAGAGTAGGTATATTTATATCACTGTTACATAAAGCAAAGCTGAAGCCAGGGATATAGGATGACTTAACTGAAAACACTCAGTCTTGAATGGAAAAATGGCTGGTCAAAACTTTAAAAATCATAGAAAAGTTGATATGCTAGATTTACAGGTATGACTGAACATTTTTTCCACAGACATTTTTCTTTCTTTCTTTTTTTTTTTTTTGCGGTACGCAGGCCTCTCACTGTGGTGGCCTCTCCCGTTGCGGAGCACAGGCTCCGGACGCACAGGCTCAGCGGCCATGGCTCACGGGCCCAGCCGCTCCGCGGCATGTGGGATCTTCCCGGACTGGGGCATGAACCCGTGTCCCCTGCATCAGCAGGCGGACTCTCAACCACTGCGCCACCAGGGAAGCCCCCCACAGACATTTTTCTATAAGAAACATAAGCAAACTAAAACGTCACCTCTACAGCTTCCCAGGCCCATTTCCTGTATTTTGGATCATGAGTCAGTCGCCACATGTACATGTAAGTCTCAACAACTTCTGGCCGTAGGATGTAGTATTTTTCATTTTGCCTCGTAGCAATGGCTTCAACACCGCCATCGAATCTGAAAGCTTCTGGTCCCAGTTTCACAACTAAAGGAGATGCAATGGAGGACAAAGGTTATTGTCCTAGACAATGTTTAGTGTCTATAACTTAAATGAAACTAGAAAGTACCTTACAACATTCAAGAGAGGTGTCAAAACAATCATTTTAAGGAATAATTATAAACACTGTATAATAAGCAATATTCAATATACCTTTATAATTTATTCATTGAAAAGAGTCCATTTTAGAAAATGGTAATGATCCCTTATTTTCTTTCATTTAACCACCATTTACTGAGCACCCACTGGGTAGGTGCAAAGCACCACCTTATTAGTGAGCTAGAAAATCAGTGGTTGAGAATTCTAAGTCATTATGTCATAAAGGTTATTTAGTATTTGTACATCAAACTCCTATTTTTATAAGAAGGCCTCCAGACTCATCATATATTTCATGGAGATTCTGGGAAGATTAATAATGGTTTATAGCATACCAAGTTTCTTTTGTACTGGGACAGAGACTCTCACCCAATGTTATTTACCTAAAGCAGGGCCAATAAGTTAGACAGACTTAACCCTTTATGGCCTGGATTTTTGTTTCTTGGTAAACTAAAGGTAAATATTTTTATATAGAAGAGTAATGCCTCTTAAAGTAAAAATAGAAATTCCTTTAAGATATTAATCATGATCATCAAGTTTCATCAGGCATGGTGGATGTTCTTTTGATGGCAACAAATGGACAAAATGGACAAAGTTCCTTACTGAATGAAATAAAAAGCACATAGACTGTGTATGAAGAGTAACAGGTACTCACATGTGCGATTGTAAGATTCATGACAGGTACGGGCAATTTCAGCCCCGAGTTGAAGGTAGTGTTGGGTCAGGCCTTCAGGAGCGTCATCTGCCCCGAGGGCAAACATGCCTCCTGCAAAGCAGGTCAGGTGGCCCATCTTGTGTTCCAGGAGGCCCCCTTTCCATTCTGCGATGTAAGTCAGTCCGTTACGTGACCTCCGGATCAAGTGAGTCTCAATTGCCTGAAAATAATACTTATTTTCAACGTTTTGTAATCTCTTCTCAGATTTATACCAAAAACACCACAACATTAAAAAAATAAAAAAATATAAAACATCACTCACGATTGATTTGAGTTTGTTACTACAAATCCAATTCGACCTGAAATTCCATGTTATTGCTCTCTGTATATGTCCTCTAGTCTATGCCTTATTAGTTTGGTTAGTTATAATGAACACTGTTGGGCCAGCCCAGTAGGTTTTTCTCGGTTGCATGCCCAAACACCTGTAGTCCTCATACTGAAAAAGCTGCTTCCTTTTCAAAGATAGGCCACTGGTATAGTGGTAGGAGCTGCTTTACTGCATTTCCATTTTCACAAATGGAGGAACAACACAAAGCACAGGCTCTACCATGAATGGTGAACAGACCATATTTGTGTATAAAATCCAGGCTGGTGGTATTACCCCTCCTTTCTCTCTCTTAGGCTTGGAGGGGTAGCAAAACAGAGTGGGAAAAAGGAGCTGTTCTTGAGTCAATCAGATTGCTTGGCTTCAAATTCCAGCTCTGACACTTACTATCTGTAAACTTTGTGGGTAATTTGCTTACTGTATCCTTAAATCTCAGTGTCTTTATGCATAAAATGGGAATAGTAGTATCCACTGTGAAAACTGCAATATTTTGTTTATAAAGCAGTCAGTACTGTGATTAGCACTTGATAAAGGTCATTTATCATCGTCACATCTCCACTGTGGTAACACATGAATTAAATTCCTCCTTAATAATTCTTTTAAAAAGACATTAATATACAATGAATAAGTATTTTTTTTTAAAAAAGAATAAAGGTCTGTAAATTTGGGAGAAATGATGTTTACAAAAGTGGCTTGTTAAACACCTTTTATTTCTGCCCCAGGACTGTTGATATTCTTTTGAATAAACAAAATAAAATAAGCCCTTTTTAAAAAAAAAAAACCCAAAATTGTAGTGTAAGTGCTTGGCATTACTATTTCTAATTACTTTAACAGGAAATGCTCCCCTACACCCCCAATTACTTCTTGGAAGGAGAAGGGCTATGATTGTGTCTATAACTGTTATACTATTATAAAAAAAGAGAGGATTTTAGGAATCACATTTGGGAATACAGGCATAGCTCATTTTATTGAGTCTTGCTTTATTGTGCTTTGCAGATACTGCATTTTTCACAAATTGAAGTTTTGCAGTGACCCTGTGTCAAGCAAGTCTATCAGCGCTGTTTTTCCAACAGCATTTGCTCTTTTCATGTCTCGATGTCACATTTTGATAATCCGCAATACTTCAAACGTTTTCGTTATTATTATATTCGTTAGGGTGATCTGTATCAGTGATCTTTAACGTTACTATTACAACTCACTGAAGACTCAGATGATGGTTAGCATTTTTTAACTAAGGTAAGTACATTGTTTTTTTAGACATACTGCTATTGTACATTAAACAGCCTAGAGTATAGTGTAAATATTAAGTTTATATGCACGGGGCAACCAAAAATTTCATGTGACTTGCTCTACTGTGTTATTCACTTTATTGCAGTGGTCTGGAACTGAACCCACAATATCTCCAAGGCATGCCTGTGGTAGATAGAGACAAAACTTGTGATACAGAAGAATGAATGAAAATGAATGCATAGGTAGATAAAACCTCTCCTTCCTTTATTGGAGGTAAACAAATGAAACCAAGATGGTAAGAAATAAATGAACGCACTACTGTGCACATTAACTGTGGTTAAGCTGATTTTATTGATGGTCTAGTTATTACATTAATATTTCATTCTTATTTAATGCAACTGAACATCTTAGCTATTTACACTTCTCATAGCACAAATTGCAGTAAAGTCCTTCAAGCAGATACTTGTTCATCACCCAAGAAATTATTCTTTCTACATGGCAAGAGTAATAGCTTTTGAGCATGCATTAGAGAAACATTATTACCCTGTTACAGATCCTCAATAAAGTACTATATTATTTTTGGCATGATTCTGACCAAGTTGCTATCTCTCGAAATAAATTACAACGACGTTCCAAGACTTTTAAAACAATGTTTGTGTGGCAACGGGAAAATGTAAATAAATATACAGGAGGAAAAAATAGTCTTTAGTGGCTCTAAAAAATTTTGTGTCAAGCCTACAGAGAATTGATTAGGAAAAAAGAGTATTGTATATTTTGTGATCTCATCCTTTTATATTTGAAAAAAATTAGTTGGCTGTGCCTATAGAATCCTAAATGCCTAATACATCACCTGCCCAGGTATCATTCACTCCAATGGACTTTCTTGCAACATGAGCAACCACCACTATGGATTCTTAGTATGGCCTCCAGATGAGGCCATAACAGCCAGTTGAAAACTCAAAGTATTTCGTTATTAACACAACGAAAGAAAACATGCCACTCTGGGATTAAATGATTTCCAAAATGCACTGGAAGCTAAAACTGATGGACTACATCTCCAGTAACTCAACTGTCCAGAACAATATTGTAAGGCATCCTCTCTTTCATAATAATGATATTTTAAAGTACAAGCAATACAAAGAAACTTTACTATGTAAGACACGACTACTTCTTAAAATCAGAAGCGTAACTGTTCTAGCTTTGCTTTCTATGTTGAAAACACACAATGGATTGAAAGTGTTTTTACTATTAAGAGAAAGAGGAAACACTTTGACTTCATTTGCTCTTAATGGATTTTCCTGTCAATGGTTTGTCTAAATACAATATGCTAAAAGCTGTGTGGGTATAGTTCTCAAAACGGGAGGAAAAGTATTTCAAAGAGTATTTTAAAGTTGTCTTTCCTGGAACATCAAGATCCTAGGGGGCCACTTTAAAATTAGAATAATTAAAATGTCTGCCAGGACTGTAATTAAAAATGACATAATGGAAACCATACTGTATGGAGAACTCCCTGGTTTAAAACCTGAAACCTCATAGGAATGAAGAAAAATAAACCTGAAGAGGCCATATGGACCATATCCTAGCTTGCTTTTAATGTTTATCAT
This sequence comes from Orcinus orca, assembly GCF_937001465.1. Classification (NCBI taxonomy): domain Eukaryota; kingdom Metazoa; phylum Chordata; class Mammalia; order Artiodactyla; family Delphinidae; genus Orcinus; species Orcinus orca. The sequence continues at coordinate 40,980,086 of NC_064570.1, read as the reverse complement.
GTCCTTTAAAGGCTGTGCGAAATGAAGGCCAATGTTCTAACTAAGGTGTCTGGTTCCTATATGTGAAATAGTAAAGAGTTGTGTCTGCTCTACTTAGTCAAGTTCACTACTGACCTTGGAGGGAACCAACGTAATATTAAATCCAGTCAACTAGAGCAGTGCAAGTTGTATTTATATTTAAACAATTAAGTTGGTCTATTGTAAAATCACCCAGAATTCCCTTTAGGGACACTTACTTTAGAACAATGGCAACATCACTGGAATTACAAATATCCATTTTTTCCCCTAAGAATTATTATTATTATTATTTTTTTTTTGCGGTATGCGGGCCTCTCACTGTTGTGGCCTCTCCCGTTGCGGAGCACAGGCTCTGGACGCACAGGCTCAGCGGCCATGGCTCACAGGCCTAGCCGCTCCGCGGCACGTGGGATCTTCCCAGACCGGGGCACGATCCCACGTCCCTGCATCGGCAGGCGGACTCTCAACCACTGCGCCACCAGGGAAGCCCTATTATTATTGTTTTTTAAAAATTCTAATTTCATATCTAAACTATGTAAGAGGCTGAGCCCAACAGGACATCTCCCCCATAAGGCCACTTCTCTAAGATTAGGATATGTAAGTTACCTACCTAACACATAGAAATAAACATAGAGAATTGGGAAAAGGGGGAGACAGAGAAATATGATCCAAATGAAGGAACAAGACATAGCTTCAGAAAAAGAACCAAACAAAGTAGAGATAAGCAATATACCTGATAAAGAGTTCAAAGTGATGATCATAAAGATGCTCACTGAACTCAAGAGAAGAATAGATAAATACAGTGAGAATTTCAACAACAAAGAGTTAGAAAATATAAGGAAGAGACAGAGCTGAAGAATACAATAACGGAAATAAAAAAATATACTAGAAGGAATAAACAGTACGTTAGATGATACAGAGGAATGAATTAGTGATCTGGAAGACAGAGTAGTAGAAATCACACAAAGTTGAACAGAAAGGAGATAAAAAAAGAAATTAAAAAGTGAGGTTAATCTAAGAGATCTCTGGCACAACATCAAGCATACTAACATTTGCATTACAGGGTCCAAGGAGGAGAAGAGGGACAGGAAGGGACAGGGAACTTATCTGAAGAAACAATGGCTAAAAACTTACCTAACCTGGGAAAGGAAACAAACATCCAGGCCCAGGAAGCACAGAAAGTCCCAAACAAGATACACCAAGGCACATCATAATTAAAATGGTAAAAATTAAAGATAAAGACTCTTAAAAGCAGCAAGAGAAGGGCAACTAGTTACCTACAAGAAAACTCTCATGAAACTATCAGATGTCTCCTCAGCAGAAACACTGCAGGCCAGAAAGGAGTGGCACAATATATCTAAAGTGATGAAAGGGAAAAGCCTATAACAAGGAATACTCTTCTTAGCAAAGTTATCATTCAGATTTGAAAGAGAGATAAAGAGTTTTACAAACAAGCAAAAGTTGAAAGAATTTAGCACCACTAAACTGGCTTTATAAGAAATGTTAAAGGGACTCCTCTAAGCAGAAAAGAAAAGGCCACAACTAGAAATATAAAAATTATGAGAGGAAAAACATCACTGGTAAAGACAAGCAGATAGTAAAGGTAGTCGATCAACCACATAAAGCTAGTAAGAAGGTTAAAAAACAAAAGTAGTAAAATCATATATATCCATAATAAGTAGTATGGATACACAAAACAAAAAGATGTAAAATATGACATCAAAAACATTACATGTGGTGGGGGAAATAAAAATGTAGAGTGGTTAGAACGTATTCAAGCTTAAGAGATCATCAACTTAAAATAATCATATATACATATAAATGATGTTCAATATGAACCTCTTGGTAATGACAAACCAAAAACCTATAATACATACACACACTCAAAAAAGAGGAAGGAACACAACATAAAGCTAAAGACTGTAATCAAATCACAAGGGAAGAGAGCAAAAGAATAAGAAAGAAACAAAAAAGAACTACGAAAACTGAACAAAATGGCAAAAAGTACATACGTATAATAATTATTTCAAGTGTAAATGGACTAAATGCTCTTATCAAAAGACACAGAGTGGCTGAATGGATGAAAAATCAAGACCCATATATATGCTGCCTACAAGAGACTCATTTCAGATCTAAAGGCACACAGACTGATAGATAAAAAAGGTTATTCCATGCAAATAGAAATGGAAAGAAATCTGGAAGCAATACCGTATCAGACAAAATAGAATTGAAACAAAGACTGTAAAAAGAAACAAAAAAGGACATTACATAATGATCAAGGGATCAATCCAAGATGAAAATATAATAATTGTAAATATATATGCTCCCAACATAAGACCACTTAAATACATAAGCAAATATTAACAGACATAAAGGGAGAAATTGACAGTAACACAATAATAGTAAGGGACTTAAACATCCCACTCACATCAATAGGCAGGTCATCCAGAAAGAAAATAAGGAAACACTGACCTTAAGTGACACATTAGACCAAAGAGACTTAATAAATAGATAATTTAAGAAAACTGAGATTATATCAAGCAATTTTTCTCACCACAATGCTATGAGACTATAAATAAACTACAAGAAAAAATGCAAAAAAACATAAACATGTGGAGGCTAAACAATACACTAGCAACAACCAGTGGATCACTGAAGAAATCAAAGAAGAAATAAAAAAATACCTGGAGACAAGTGAAAATGTAATCACACTGATCTAAAATCTATGGGACACAGAAAAAGCAGTTCTAAGAGGGAAGTTTATAGCAATACAAGCCTATATCAGGAGACAAGAAAAATCTCAAATAAACAACCTAAACTTACACCCAAAGGAAACAGAAAAAGAACAAACAAAACCCAAAGTTAGTAGAGCAGAAATAAATAAAATAGAGACCAAAAAACCACAATAACAATAGAAAACATCAAAGAAACTAAGATCTGGTTCTTTGAAAAGATAAACAAAATTGATAAACCTTTAGCCAGACTCATCAAGAAAAAAAGAGAGGGCCCAAATAAATGAATCAGAAATGAAAGAGGAGCAGTTAAAATGATACCATGGAAATAAAAAGGATCATAAGAGATTACTATGAACATTTATATGCCAATAAAATGGACAACATAGAAGAAATGAAAAAACTCCTAGAAATATATAATCTCCTAAGATGGAATTGGAAATATAACTAGAAAATATTAATAGACCAATTACCAGTAAAAAAAATTGAATCAGTAATATAAAAAAAAAGTTCCAACAAACAAAAGTTTGGAATCAGTTGGCTTCATGGGTGAATTCTACCAAACATTTAGAGAAGAGTTAACACCTATTCTTCTCAAACTATTCCAAAAACTGAAGAAGAAGGAATGCTTCTGAAATTCTATACGGCCAGTTTTACCCTGATACCAAAACAAAACAAAACAAAACAAAACAAAACAAACAAAAAAAATACAGGCCAATATCAGTGATCAACATAGATGATAAAATCCTCAACAAAATGTTAGCAAACCAAATTCAACAATAAATGAAATGGATCATACACCATGATCAAGTGGGATTTATCCCAGGGATGTGAGGATGGTGTAATATCTGCAAATCAATCAATGTGCTATACTACATTAACAAATTGGAGAATAAAACTCATATGATCATCTCAATAGATGTAGAAAAAGCTTTTGACAAAATTCAACATCCATTTATGATAAAAACTCTCAACAAAGTAGATACAGAGGGGATATACCTCAAGATAATTAAGCCCATATATAACAAATCTATAGCCAACAGCATAATAAATGATAAAAAGCTGAAAGCAAGAAGATCAGGAACAAGGCAAGGATGCCCATTCTTGTCACTTTTATTCAACATAGTTTTGGAAGGCCTAGCCACAGCAAATAGACAAGAAAAAGAATAAAAGAAGTCCAAATTGGAAAGGAAAAAGTAAAACTGTCACTTTTTGCAGATGACATACTATATATAGAAAAATCCTAAAGACACTACCAAAGAAGCAGGACTGGGCTTCCCTGGTGGTGCAGTGGTTGAGAGTCCATTTGCCAATGCAGGGGACACAGGTTTGTGCCCCGGTCTGGGAGGATCCCATGTGCCGCGGAGTGGCTGGGCCCGTGAGCCATGGTCGCTGAGCCTACGGCCCGCAACAGGAGAGGCTGCAACAGTGAGAGGCCCGTGTACCGCAAAAAAAAAAAAAAAAAAAAGCAGGACTAATAAATAAATTCAGTAAAATTGCAGGATACAAAATTAATATACAGGTATCTGTTGCATTTCTATACACTAATAACAGACTATAAGAAAGATAAATTAATAAAACAATCCCATTTATGACTGCATAAAAAGTGTAAAATACCTAGGAATATATCTAATCAAAGAGGTAAAAGACTTGTACTCTGAAAAGTATAAGACATCAATGAAAGAAACTGAACACAACACAAACAAATGAGAAGATATACCATGGTCATGGATTGGAAGAATAAATATTGTTAAAATGATCATACTACCCAAGGCAATCAACAGATTCAATGCAATCCCTATCAAAATACCAAAGACATTTTTTATAGAACCAGAACAAATAATTCTAAAATTTGTATGGAACCACAAAAGATCCCAAATAATCAAACCAATCTTGAGAAAGAAGAACAAAGCTGGAGGTATTAGACTCTCTGCTTTCAAACTATACTACAAAGCTACAGTAATAAAAACAGTACGGTACAGTCACAAAAACAGACACATAGATCAATGGAACAGAATAGAGAGCCCAGAAATAAACCCATGCTTATATGGTCAATTAATCTATGATAAAGGATGAAAGAATATACAGTGAGAAAAAGATAGCCTCTTCAATAAATGGTGATGGGAAAACTGGACAGCTACATGCAAGAGAATCAAACTGGACTACTTTTTCACACCATATATAAAAATAAATTCAAAATTGATTAAAGATTTAAGTGTAGACCTGAAACTATAAAACTCCTAGAAGAAAACACTGGCAGTGCACTCTTTTGACATTGGTCTTAGCAATATATATATATCTATATACACATATAGATATGTGTGTGTGTGTGTGTATATATATATATATATATATTTTTTTTTGATCTGTCTCCTCAGGGACGGAAAATAAAATAAAAAATAAACAAGTGAGACTACAACAAACTAAAAAGCTTTTGCACAGTGAAGGAAACTAACAAAAAAAAAAAAGTGAAAAGGCCACCTACTAAATGGGAGAAGATATTTGAAAATATATCTGATAAGAGATTAATATCCAAAATACACAAAGAACTCATAAAACTCAACAAATAACCAGATTTAAATGGACAAAAGACCTGAATAGACATTTTTCCAAAGAAGATGGAAGGCAGAGAGACGGCCAACAGACACATGAAAAGATGCTCAAGATCACTAATCATCAGGGAAATGCAAATGAAAATCACAATGAGATAACATCTCACACCTGTCAGAATGGCTATCATCACAGACAACAAATAACATGTGTTGGTGAGGATATGAAGAAAAGGGAATCCTTGTGCACTATTTTGGGATTGTAAATTGGTGCAGCCACTATAAAACTGCCATACGATCCAGCGATTTCACTTTAGGGTATTTATCTGAAGAAAACAAAAACACTAATATGGAAAGATATATGCACCTGCATGTTCACTGCTGCATTTTTTCCCATAACCAAGAAATGGAAGCAACCTAAGTGTTCAAATGGGTGGTTGCCAGAGGGGAGGGGGATGAGGGAGCAGGAGAAATAAGTGAAGAGGATTAAGAGGTACAAACCTCCAATTATAAAATAAGCCACAGGGATGCAATATACAGCATAAGGAATATGGTCAATAATATTGTAATAACTTTGTATGGGGACAGATGGTTACTAGACTCATTGTGGTGATAATTTCATAACATATACAAATGTCAAATCACTATACAGTACACCTGAAACTAACATAATATCATACATCAACTACACTTCACTTAAAAAAAAACTATTTAAACTAACACAACATTGTTAATCAATATAAAATAAAAATTTAAAAAAACTATTTAAGGAAACAAACACTACATAAAGTATCTACCTAACACACTACTTAGTACACAGAAGGTAATTCAAATATTTATTCACTCTCCTTCCTCCTCCATCACAAAGGACCTTTGAAAACTATTAATAATCTTCGATTAAATATTAGTTTGGTTAGTTCAGATTTTTTTTTTTTTTTTTTTTGCAGTACGCGGGCCTCTCACTGTTGTGGCCTCTCCCCATTGCGGAGCACAGGCTCCGGATACGCAGGCTCAGCGGCCATAACTCATGGGCCTAGCTGCTCCACGGCATGTGGGATCTTCCCGGACCGGGGCACAATCTGTGTCCCCTGCATCGGCAGGCGGACTCTCAACCACTGCGCCACCAGGGAAGCCCGCAGATTTTTATTTGAAAGTACTATTTATCTCTGGAGGTAAGTTTACTTCAAAGGGAGGTAACCATTAGGATTGTCTGTAATCTCGGGCAATTTTAACTTCCTCAATTTTTAGAATATATAATAAATTCAGGATTTTTTCCTCTCCATAATTTTAACTGTGACTCTAATAGGGAACTCATACTTGTTGAAGAAAAATACCCTTTTTAAGATGTGTGAATCTTAACTGAGGTTTGAACCATGGAAAAAACTTTTAACTACCCTATTAGAACTAAACATTATCAAGTATGATTATTATTGTTATAATTATATTAGCACATATTGAACTCTATCTAACTGGAAACATTTTTTAACCCACTCAGGTAGTATTCCATTTTTTCATTAAAGCTTGATTAATATGCAAGTTATAAGTTAGTTGAGTGGCAACGATGATTTAAATTTGGGTTTACCTTAATAGCATCGAAATACATCTTCTTAGCTTGTAGATCTGTCTTGTCAGACATTAACCATGCCTTTAGCAAATATTCATAAAAGCTGTCTCCAAGTCCTCCAACTGATACGTGATCTGCAAAGAGAGGGAAATGAATTTTAGACTGATTCAGACTTTAATTCAGATAATGCAGTAAAATCATATTAGTAACTAGGATGCAAAACCGTTAAGTCAACTGCAACTCAATGTTACATTTAAATTCCAACAAATCTCGTTTTCGAAAGATATTCTGAAATGAGCTGATGTGCTGTTAACTAATGTGATATACTTTAAATAATTACCAATACAGTTTTGTAAACATGCAGATAAAAAATATATAATCAACCCTAATTCTAAAACTCTGTTTCTTTAGTAAAAATACCAAATTAAAATGTTTCACCATATTCAAATATATTTTTAATTACTTTATCTCTCAATAATAAACTATGTCAAAGCTGTGAGTATCATCAAATCTTAAAAAAAACAAAACAACTGGCTTGCAATATAACCAGAAGCTCCTCAGCTTCTTGTATTATAATTTTTATTATTTGATAGGTTTTGTAGTGTTATTAATCTGAAGGGTCAAAATCCTTTGAGAGAGGTAAGAAAGAAGACAGGGCAGGAGAAGTTTTTCTTTTTAATACAGTCAGCCCTCCATATCTGTAGGTTCCCCATCAGTAGGTTCAATCAACTGTGGATTGAAAATATGATAAAAAAATTCTAGGAAGTTCCAAAAAGCAAAACTTCAACTTGCCATGCACAGCCAAATACTATTTACATGGCATTTACATTGTATTTACATAGCATTTACATTGTATTAGGTATTATAAATAATCTAGAGATGATTTAAAGTATCTGGAGGATATGCATAGGTTATATGCAAATACTGTGCCATTTTACATAAGGGACTTGAGCATCCGTGAATTTTGGTATCCCTGGGGTCCTGAAACCAATCCCCTGCAGATAGGGAGGAATCAATGTACTCCATTCCTACAGTCCCCCTCCACTGTCATTTATTATGCCAGATCCACTACATATTTATATTATTGCTATACAAACAGTTTTTGACTTATAGGTAGGTTTCTCATTAAAAGTGAGAAAACTGAGGCTTAGAGGGGCTAAATGAGATTATAACATTGGTAGGTGCCAGCTAACTCTTCAGCCCACACAGGGTCTCAACCTTGGAATCACTTGCTCTCTAACATATAACACTAAATGTACATATTCTTTTGCCTACTGTTTGAATTAATACTGTTACTTTTCAAGCATATTTACCTACAAAAACAAAGACATACTCTCTTTGAAATATCATTCCTAGAATTCATAGAGAATTTGCGCATTAATAAGATAGTCTTATTTGGGAAATTTGCATTTGAAGTTTCATAACTCGAAACTAACTTTATGTGTCTATTAAAAAAATAAAACCTTTATTAGTTGATTTAGTTACACAAAAGTAAATTGGTTTTTATACTACTATCAAGACAATTTTCTCCTGAGTCCCACCCAACAACTCCACTTGGACATGGGGACCTACAGGTTAAAAGTGAATGTATTATCTTTTCCTCCTCAACCTTATCTTAGCCTTGGTCCCTATCTCACTAAGTGGTGCCATCACCCTGCCAAGTCTGCACAAGTCAGACATCAAACAGTCATTCTTTACCTCTTCTCTCCTTCGCTCCCACATTCAATGAGTTACCGAACTCTACTAATTTTACCTCCAATGTATCTCTTAAGTCCATATACTCCTTCCTGTCCTCACTAATATGATTCTGGCCCAAGCTACCACTATGCCCTGCTTGAGTCTGCAATGGCAAATTATCTGGTCTCCTGCACTGTGACAGCATCTTGCTATTTAAACTTATTAAAATTAAAAAAAAAAAATCAGTTCCTCAGCCATACTAGTGCTCATACATGTGGCCTGTGGCTACTGCACCAAAGAGGGAAGATACAGAACATTTCCATCATCACACAAAGTTCTGATGGCAGTGCCACTCCAATCTATTTCCCACATTAATGAATGCCAGATCAGCCCTTACTTGAAGGCTTCAATGATGAAGACTCAAATCCTGGGTCTCTGGAGACCTGGGAGGCCCTGTATGACCTCAATCTTCTCTATATTATCAGTCCTGCTCTATCTGCTCTCTGCCCTCTTGCTATATGGTCCCTCTTTTGGTTTCTCAAAACCATCAGGCTGCTTCCCACCTCAGGGATTCTAAAGGCATTGTTCTCTCTGTCTGAAGTGAGCTCCCTGATTCCTTTTCCCTTCATTTAGTAATCCTTACTCATATTTCATATCTGATGCCCACTAAGTTCTCTCATTATACACTTTCTGATAGCACACATGTACCACACCTGCACTTTCATAAGATGGTGAAATTTTTTTTGTCTCCTTCATAAGATTATATGATCCAGGAGAGCAGGGACCAGACCTATTATGTTTCCCAGTCCACATCAGCTCCTAAAAAGCATCTTGCACATAGTAGGTAGTAGGTACTCAGTAAAAAATTGATGAACAAAGCAAAATTCTTTTAAGTCAGTCTTATTAAGGACTACACCTATTAAGCCCAGAAGGGCTATATTTTTAAGTAAATATGGATTTTCTTTTGCAGAAAGTCCAGAATTACAGTTTTAATTGTAATGTAAAGTTAGTATTTTTATAATTGTAAGGCTGATCCTTAAAATAGCAGTTTGAAGTGACCTTTACAATTTCCTAAATAAATCGCCACAGAAACCTCTGACATTTACAAATTAAATAGACTAAGTACTATCTCATCGATAATAAGCCCTGTTGTTATAAACATGATTGCAGGAGACAAATGCAAGTGATGTGTGGTAAAGCAAATCACTGTCCAGTTACTGTCAAAATAACGGGACTAAATGAAGTAATAGGAAATGATGGCCATGATCCAGACATGTCCTTTAGAGTTAAAGCGATGAGAGCTGAAAACTAACAGCCAGAAGCAGCTTCATTTTCTTCTTCCTTGGGTTATGATTCTATAATGAAGGAAGAAGCAAGCTTGGGCATTTGGTGATTTTTTAAAAAAGGAAAAGGGTTTACATATTTGTTTTAATTAATGTTGCTAAGTGCTAGTTGATTTTCTATTTTCTTACCTATAAAATTTTTATATTTGGAAAGAATCAAAATAAAGGAACATAAAGGAACATAGAGGAGAAACAAGAAAAGGTCTTTTTGATAATTTAGCATATCACTCACTAAGCTTCCCCCATGTCTGGATGACTATTTGTGTTATCTGTGTAAATATCTTAGTGGCTGTAAGAGAGAACATGCCTGATTTTATCAGCAGGAAAGGACTGTCTACTTCTAGAAAGAACATATATGGTATTCTTATTCCCAAATGTTCTAAACATAATGTGTATAATAGCTACTCAAATATTATGTTCTTTTATAAAAGGGGTAATGTATTCTTTTCTATAAAAGGGGTAATGTATTCTTTTCAATAGGATTAGGTCACATAAAAGGATTCCTAATACTTAGAAAGAGAAAAAAATATCAAAAGAATCAAGACAAAAAGGATGAAATACTCAGTATCTTCACTTCTTAATTTTATAGACTTCATCTGAATCTGAACTTCTCTCAAAGCAATCCCCCAATGATACTAGTAACACCATATTTTATAGATACACACACACACACACACACACATACATATAATGTTGTTATGTTAACTGAAGAAGGGTGATAATTGTTCTGTTTATAAGACACGGAGCCCCATATTTGGCCTCAACAGTCAAGAGAGATTATCATTGACCAGGACCAGATGCTGCCTCTCAGCCACAACTGAGGAGCAGGAGACAAATTGTTCAGAGAGGAAAAACAGAACCATTGTTAAAAGCAGAGGCAGAGGGCTTCCCTGGTGGCGCAGTGCTTGAGAGTCCGCCTGCCGATGCAGGGGACGCAGGTTCGTGCCCTGGTCCGGGAAGATCCCACATGCCGCGGAGCGGCTGGGCCCGTGAGCCATGGCCACTGAGCCTGCGCGTCCGGAGCCTGTGCTCCGCAACGGGAGAGGCCACAACAGTGAGAGGCCCGCATACCGAAAAAAAAAAAAAAAAAGCAGAGGCAGATTGGATACGGACTGCATGAGTATTCACAAAACTCAAGTAAGCTCCTACTAGCTGGAAGATACTATGTGCTGAGTTAACAAATATGATGAAGTCACTGTCCTCAAAAGTTTTGGATCCATAGGAAGATGGGTATGTATATGAATCATTAGGAAAAGACTGTGATAGGAAAGTACCCAAAGGGTTGGGACAGAGGAGGAAGAAGGAGGCGGGCAGAGGAGAAGCGGGTGCTAACAGTTTCCAAGCAGTGTCTTGAAGAAAGCCACCTAGAGGAAATGGAGATTGGGCTGGTTCTTGGTAGAGCCAGAAGTGCAGTAAAAGGGCTGAGGAAACAGCACAAGCCAAGACCTGGATGTGGCCAAGCAGACCTTGATTAAAGAATAAAAAAAAGTGTGTCTTCCTTGTGGCTGGAACACAGGATGGGGGTGTGGGAAGAGAGACAGGGGACTCATGAACCCTATTTGTTTTTCCATCAGGAATTGGCCCATAAACAATCCAATTACAAAGGGCCCTTTGTACCACGAAGCATGGCCAAATACGTAGTGTATCAGTGACCCAGAAGGTGAAGCTGGGATGTTCTAGAACAACTGACTTTTTGTCCCTCTTCATAGTGACCTCTAAATCCTATATCACAGGAAGAGAAAAGTAAATCATAGAGACTTTTCTTCAACTTTTGAAATCTTTCGTGAGAAGGAGAACTTTAAAAACGCTTGTCCTTTCAGAGAATCGTATCTAGTTATCTTGAACTCAGAAAGCTACTCAGGTTCTCTTTTATCCCAAATACTAGAGTGGCCCCCACACTTTTTAGCCTCAGCACCCTTTAACACTCTCAAAAACGAATAAGCACCCTAAAGAACTTGTTTATGTAATATCTATCAATATTTACCATATTGGAAATGAAAACAGAATTTAAAATATTTTATTAATTTATTTAAAGTAATAATATACCCATTATATTAATATATAGATTTTTCATAAGAATATGTTACATTTTACAAAACAAAAATAATTAGTGGGAAGACTGATACCACTTTACATTTCTGCAAATCTCTTCAATGTCTGCTGTACTAGAAGACAACTGGATTTTCATATCTGCTCTACATTCAATCTGCTGCTGTATGTTGTTCTGGCTGAAATATATGAAGAAAATTCAGCCTCACACATTTGTACAGTTGGAAAGCAAAGAGTATTTTGATAGTCTTTTCAGATAATTGTGGGTAATTTTTCTTTGGTACTACAACAAAACTTGACAGGTGGTCAAGGTTTTTTAGCAGTTGCAATGTGGAGTTAGAAACCACATCAATTAATTTTTGTACTATTACATTAAAATCCATTGGGCCATCTTGCACTTTGAATGCACCTTTTCTCACACATGATTTTATAGCAGCATGCATTGGTCATTTGGAAAATATTGGTTCACTGAATTATGTACATCTTCCAGACGCTGATACATTTGATTATACAACATTGAAAAACCATATTTGTTAATATCATCACCAATCTCAGAAGAGTCTTTTAGTGTTGGTGAAAGACATTAAGGCTATGGTGGCAATGTGCAAGCTTTTCAAAATTCTGATTTTCATTTAGAAGCTCAAGTTTTACCTTTGGCACAGATACTGTTAGTTTTGCTTGAAGCAACGTGCTCACTTTTGCGACCACGTCTATCAATTACCCAAGTCTGAATAACCAGTTTGTCTTCAGTAGTTCAAGTAAAAATGGTAACTTGTGAAACAACATGCGGCTAGTTCAGCTTGCAACTCAATCACACGAGTACTTTTCTATGAGGCAACCACTATTTTTCATCATGCAGCAGAAACACCTTAAGCGTCCTTTCCATTTAATCATACAGAATATTACAATGATGTGTACTCAATGATTGAGATTTACTAGAATCAGTAAATTTTTTGCTTCATTAAGAGCATTCATGAGTGAAACTGGCATCTTTTTATTTGTTATCTGCAGTGAAGGATATGATCACAGGTATATCTCATTTTATTGCCCTTTGCTTTATTGCCCTTTGCAGAGCAGACACTTCGTTTTATAAAAATTGAAAGTTTGTGACAACCCTGCATTGAGCAAGTCTATCAGCATCATTTTCCCAACACCATTTGCTCACTTTGTGTCTCTATTTGAAAATTTTCACAATATTTCTTTTTCATTACTATTATATTTTTATGGTCTATGTGATCAGTGATCTTTGACATTACTATGACTTACTGAAGGCTCAGAAGATGGATAGCATTTTTTAGCAATAAAGTATTTTTACATTAAAGTATATACAGTGTTTTTAGACATAATACTACTGCATACTTAATGGACTACAGTATAGTGTAAACATAACTTTTTTTTTTTTTTTTTTTTTTTGCGGTACGCGGGCCTCTCACTGTTGTGGCCTCTCCCGTTGTGGAGCACAGGCTCCGGACGCGCAGGCTCAGCGGCCATGGCTCACAGGCCCAGCCGCTCTGCGGCATGTGGGATCTTCCCAGATCGGGGCACGAACCCGTGTCCCCTGCATCGGTAGACAGACTCTCAACCACTGCGCCACTGGGGAAGACCCCTAAACATAACTTTTATATGCACTGGGAAATAACAAAGAATGTGTGACTAGCTTTATTGTGATATTTGATTTATTGCAGTGGCCTGGAACTGAACCCACAATGTTTCTGAGGTATGCCTGGTGTTAGTACTATCTGGTGTCTCTGCCATGGCTATCACTATGGCTTCAGCAGTTTTGCCCACCATTGCTTTTGCAATGTAACTGCAACTGTCAGCACAGTAAAAAAGGCAGAAAGTCTTAGTGTTATTATAAAAATATAATAAGCTTTGATTGTGTAGATCCCCTGAGAGATTTCAGGGATATCTAGTGATCTGCAGATCACACTTAGGTTAAGTGGCAACCTTGACTATGGTGTTGTGGTCTCAATGCTAGGGCCTTCCATAGACATTATTAACACAGACAAAGATTTTAGCACATTTTTTCTACTACATTATTCTTTAAGAAAAATACTTCTAAAGTAGCAGTGAGGCATAATCATCTAGGAATATCATATTTAAATATAAAGAAAAAAACTCAAATTAGAGTAAAATTTCAAGACGTCGCTAACATCTGCGGCACAGCTAGACATCTCACTTAGGATTTTTCATTTGCTCTCAGGTGCTGCTTAATCTACCACTGTTTTTCCAAATCAGCTTGAGAACATTTCTTTCAGCTACTCTGCATCTTTATATGCCTGGTTAAAGTCCCTAAGGATCTGAAGTGAGGGCTTCTAGCACAATACTTTCTTCTATGGTGAAGTTGGCTCTCCTGGCAGGAAGCCTTTATCTGCTGGCTTAAAATTGACTAAAGCACCCTGTTTGCTCTTACAATTTCTCAACCCTTAAAGACTCAGTCTCCCCTCCCATCCTGTAGCCAAACAGAAAGAGAAAATGTTATGAAATAGAATACTCTAGCTAATCTGGGTAAACCCTGCTAGTCATTAGCACAAAGGAACAATTTTCTTATCTATATAACCAGTTTATTATAGGCTAGCATCCCCACAGTACCCTGACCAGATATTCCCTTTCTGATTAACAGCTTTAAATGTGCTTACAGATCATCATGCTCACAGTTATGCATGAAAAATGAACAATCTAGTTCCCCTGGTAACACTTACAGTCTGTCTTATGACAGAAGCCTATTTATTAAAGGAACCATGCTCCCTTTCCCCTTTTCTAAAGATTCTCCAACAAGAGTGCTTTTCTTGGTGTTCCTTCTCTCTGTTACTAGAACAGTGCTGGGTATCATAAAGAGCTAAAACAATGCTTAACTTTTTTTTATTATTAATTACTGAAGTATAGTTGCTTTACAATGTTGTTAGTTTCTGTTGTACAGCAAAGTGAATCAGCTATACATATATATGTGTCCCCTCTCTTTTTCATTTAATTTTAATTTAATTAAATTAATTATTTATATTTTTTTGGCCGAGTCGCATCTTAGTTGCGGCACATGGGATCTTTGTTGAGGCATCAGGATTTTTCCTTGCGGCACGCGGGCTTCTCTCCAGTTGTGGTGTGCAGGCTTCTGTCTAGTTGTGGCATGCAGGTTTTCTCTCTCTAGTTGTGGCACAGGGGCTCCAGAGTGCGTGGGTTCTGTAGTTTGCAGCACTTGGGCTCTCTAGTTGAGGCGCACAAGCTCAGTAGTTGCGGCGCATGGGCTTAGTTGCCCCGCGCCATGTGGGATCTTAGTTCCCCTACCAGAGATCAGAGCTGGGTCCCCTGCACTGGAAGGCGGATTCCTTACCACTGAACTACCAGGGAAGTCCCTATATCCCCTCTCTTTTGGATTTGCTTCTCATTTAGGTCATCACAGAGCACTGAGTAGAGTTCCCTGTGCTATACAGTAGGTTCTCATTAGTTATCTATTTTATACATAGTAGTGTATATCTGTCAATCCCAATCTCCCAGTTCATCACACCACCATCCACCCCCCACCCCTGGTATCCATACTTCCATCCTCTACGCCTGTGTCTCTACTTCTGCTTTGCAAAAAGTTCATCTGTATCAACAATGCTTAACTTTTGACTTACATTGAGCCCATTGTCCACTATTGGGATTCAGATAGTTAGGATAAAGGCCTTGTGGTTTTTCCAGGTTGTTCAGTACTGTTCGAATATTCATTACCTACAATAGAAAATGGAATGTTACTATGAAAATATGAAAAACAAGTTTGGTGCCATTCTTCTCTCTTTCTTGATTACATTTTTCCATGTTAGGAAAAAAACCCATTGATTTAAATGATGCAGAATTAGAGCAAAGAGAGTTGCCACCAGCTTACAAAAATAATAACTGTAAGTGAATACAGTCTACCATATGCCAGACACCATAGAAGAAACTAGGATGTATCAGTGGATAAACAAAGTCATTACCATTTTGGAATTTGCATCCAGTGGAGTGAGACAGATAACAAACAAATAAATATATCAGGTGGTAATAAATGCTATGAAAAAAATACAAAAGAGTAATGGGACAGAGTGATGTGAGGTGGTGAGGCTGTACTCTGTTAGTCAGGGTGGTCTGGGGAGGCTACTGGGAGATGGTTTCAGCAGAAATTTAAAGGAATGAAGGAGTAAGTCATGCAGAGCAATGGAGGAAGAGCACGTGGGCAGAAGGAAGAGCAAGTACAAAAAAGTTCTGAGAAAAGAGTGGGTTTGGCAAGACCACCAAGGGTGGAGGTGAGGAAGTGAAGGGGAGAATGTCGGAGAGCCTAGAGGTGGCCAGGGCCCACATCTTGCAGGCCTCACAGACCATAATGTGGGCTTATCTTATTCTGAGTGTGACGCAAAGCCATTGAAAACTTGTGTTTTTACAGGATCGGTGTGACTGAGGGGGCAAGGGAGGAAGTAGTAGTCAGATGGCTACTGCACAGTCCAGGTAAGAGATGACGGATCCCTGGACTAGGGTAGCAGCACAGGTAACGGGATACAAAGGATTTCTTCATGGATTGGATCTGAGGTTTACCAAAAAGAGAGGAACCAGGATGACCTCAAGATTTCTGGTCTGAGACATTGGGTAAACTGAGGCGTCTTTACCCAGATAATGAAGACTAGAGTAAAAGCCAGTGTAAGGGCTGTCTGAGACATTTTAAGTGGGAGTTGTCTGATAGACCTTTCAGTGGAAATGTTGAATAGGTACTTAGCTATAGAGCCTGGAGTTCAGGGGACAGGTTGGAATTGGAATTACAAATGTGGAGTTAACAGCCTACAGACAGTATGTAAAGTCATGAGGTTGGATGAAATAATGGAGAAAGTGAATGTAAAAAGAAGAGGCCCCAGTTTGAGTCCTGGGGTTTTCCAATGTTTAGAGGTTGGGGTGATAAAGAAGTTCCAATATAGGAGACTGAAAAGGAGCACCTGGCAAAGACAGAGGTAAGCCAGGGGCAGAGAATGCCCGTGGAGAAGTGATCAAGTGTGCCGATGCTGAGAGGGAGAGGGAGAGGGAGAGGGGGAGGGAGGGGGAGGGAGGGGGAGGGGAGGGGGGGGAGGGAGGGGGAGAGGGAGAGGGGGAGGGAGGGGAAGGGGAGGGAGACGGAAAGGAAGATGGGGAGGGAGAGGGGAAGGGGAGGGAGAGGGAGAGGGAGAGGGGGAGGGAGAGGAAGATGGGGAGGAAAAGGGAGGGAGAGGGAGAGGTGAGAATGACTACTGGATCTGGCAACACAGCCCTCACTGGTGTGGCTGGGAGAAAAGCCCAGCGGGAGAGCATTCAAGGGAGTGGCAGTCAAGAAGCGAAGACAACAAACACAGACAACTCTTCCAAAGAATTCTGCTGTAAAGGGGAGCTGACAAGTGGGGTGAAAGCTAAGGGCGGAGTGGTGGGGTAATGGGTGTGTTTCTTGAAAATTAGAAACTGATTCAATTGCTACTTTGCATTTGTAAAACACTTTGAGTTTAAAAAGTCTTTCATGTATACGGTTCACAGAGTCCACAAAACACTATAGTTTTAGATAAGGGAAAAACTTCAGAGATGTAAAGTTACTTGCTTGAGGTGTAGAGAATCAGACATGTAAGCGAGGCCCTCTTGCACTGAGTTAGAATGGTGCTGTGAAAAGAATGGTTTACAGTTTGGTTAAATGAAATGCTGCATGTAACAAAACTTCATAAAGGGCTACATTAAAATTGGTGGTTCTTTTCCACGTTCCGTATTACTAAATCTCCCCACAGAGGGATATCGTTTCCAACAAGTACTTTTTTGCAGTGCAGGGTATATTGGAGAATCTCACCTTATCAGCAAAGATGGGGTTTCCTGATAAGTAGCTCAAGTGTATAAACTCCAAATGCAGAGTTCCAAATTCTGCCAAAATACTGCTGCCTCCTGAGGCCCAGGGCCAATTCCTTCCAATCCCACTAAAGAAGAGAAGAAAGTGAAGAGTTATGGGTCAGAATGATTCCATTTTTTGCAGCTCTAAGTAGAAGTGAAAGAGACAGCTTTTGAATAATGACATCTCAGTTAATAGTTTGCTCTGTATATTTTAAAATATCCAGTGTTGCTTTCTTTGGCTACTGGTTTCAGGCTTTGATTCCTATCTTCAAATTGAAAATTACTTTTGACTTAAGTCAGAAAGAAGTTGTTATGTGCTTGCTGTTGATGAACAAATATTTTAGAAGGTACCGGTGCCGTAAAGAGATACACACCCATTCCAAGTAGAATATAAAACAAAATCAGACCAAAACACCCCTATCGTGCTCCATACCCCATATTAAGCTTTTCAACATTTTAATTAATTTCGGTCTGAGAGTCCAGGGACTTTTATAGACATTCACATTATATACAACATTTTTCTTGGATATAAGATATATTTCAAAGATTCGTTAGTTATATACTCATTCCACCCTGCTTTAAACTGCCTCCCCGCTTACCAGACTTCCTTTCTTATGTTTCCCTTCACACAATTTTACCTATTTTCCAAGGCACTCATGTATTCCATGACCTATTTAATCTATGCTCAAGAACTTCAACAAAATTATGTAATTCAAATCTGAAAGAGGTCAAAGGAATAAGCTTAAAAAATTATTGCCTTGTGGCTCATCTTAGTGAAATGCTTTTTAAAAAGAGTTAGTCCTAAACATACACTGACACAAATACACATAAAGTGGCTCTTGAGACATGGTCATACCCTTGGGTACAGTTTATGTCTGGAGAGCTACTTAAAATGTCAAACACAGGTGATAATTCAAATAAAGTCAGTGATTCTCCTGACCAATAAATTCTCTTCCAGAAAGCTGAAAACCCACATTTTAGTTTTCATTCAGACTTACATTTACTGCATGCCTACACTTTGCCAGGGACTATGCAGGGCACTGGGTTACAAGGATCCTTATCATGGATAAATCACTCTTAAGGACCTTATAGCGTAATGGGAAAGAAAGACCTAAGCGTAAATAATTCCAGTCACATACAGTAAGTGCCAAGTTAAATGTGTGAAATGTTCTGAGCACCTAGGGCCAGGACATGCAATCCAACATGGAAGGGATCACAGAAGGCTTCTTCGAGGCGAGTCCTGAGTAGATTCTTGAAGGGTAAATAACAAGTAGTGAGGGAAGAATGGAGAGAAGGAGAATCTGGACACAGAGAGACACACAGCAGAAGGGCTAGCCAGGAACCTGAGGTAGCTCCTGAGACTGGTGAGTGGAGGGAAGGGAAGGTGGCAGGAGAGAAGGCTGCAAGGTTAAGTTGAAGCCAAACCTTGTAGGCTTGTGGATTTCTCACTTTCCTCTCTTTCTAAGTTGGCCCCATTGACATACTGCTCTTGGTGTCCCCTAGGTTTCCTATCCCCTTTGTTTTTCATTTTACGCATTCACAACCCTGGGTAAACCCTTCCAGTTCTGTCACTGCTTCTGCCACAGGCATGCTGAGGCTGCTGATGAAAAGGAAAACAATGGTGACAATCTGGTATCTGACACTGTAGGCTGCCACCCTCTTATTCCCTGTTTCTTTTTGGAGTAAAATCTAGATTTTGCTCCCAAACACAGATTTATAGTAAACCTAATAAAAAATAAACAGAAATAAAAGACAGAGATCTGAAAACCACATATTCATTTATTTTAGAAAATGCCTTACATTTATTAACTTCTGGGACTGAGAGTCAGTTTTTATTTTCATCGTTGGCTTAGATCAAAGGAATATCCAATCATCCAAATAGGATGAACAGCTACTTTCAAATTTTATTAACATATGGCAAATGCATACAGTAATTGGTCACTAATTTGCCATCATGACATGTTATGTTTTTATTCCAACCGTTCTATCACTGACCAAAGTTAATAAACCTATTTAGCAAAACTCCAAATTTCTATGTTCCAGAGAAACTATAAAAGCCACGATATCAGGGCAAGAGGGAGTGATGACTTCACCCTGGAGAAGGAAGAGGACGGCATGCCAGGGAGCCCAGCCCAGTTTCCAGAGCTTCAGGGACTGGTTCTTTTCAAGTTCAGGGTGTTAGAGGCCATGGCAGCACACTCAGATGTGAAACTTAAGCTGTATATGTACTAAATAAAATTCAAATTACTTCTGTATGCAGGCATTTGTTCTCTGCTATTAATGTGGTTAATCAAGAAAAAATCAGAGATATACTGAAAAAATTTCAATATGTTAAAAAAAGATTTAAAGGTTTATATATATATATATATATATATATATAAAAAAATGTCTTTGCCTTTGCACACATTCATATCAGAAGGAAAACAGCACTGTATCACTAATTATACAGGGAGCAAAATATTAAAAGCACTAGCAAAGGATATATCATGTGAACAGAAAGGAAGCTGGGTTTCCAATACATATATATTTATATGAAAGTATAGCTTTGGTTGCCATTCTTTCAATCTACAAAATTACTGTGCTTCAGTAAAATTATAAGATCAATGGTTACACCGGCTCTTAAATGTAAATCAGGGAAGGGTTTCAAGAAATCAGATAGGGCATCATTATATCTAGATATTAAATAAGGTCATTTGCCTTTTCTTAGGCAAAGCTGCAAAGACATGGAGATTGGCCTGGAAAGCATGAGGCACATGCCATGGGCCATCACAGCTGAAATACCTGTGTGTCGGGGAAGTGGCTGCCTACTTGCACAGCAAATGTGTAGTGAGTCAGAACCAAGTTTTGGTCACTCACAGAACAATTTCTAAGATCTTTTTTGTGTCTAAATTCTATGAGTCTATTGAAAAATCTATATATTTATATGGCTCTAATTTCTTTTTTTTGGTATTTTTATTTTTTTAAAACTTTCTGTTTTCTATTGCAGCATAGTTGATTAACAATGTTGTATTAGTTTCAGGTGTACAGCAAAGTGATTCAGTTATACATATACATGCATCTATTGTTTTTCAAATTCTTTTCCCATTTAGATTGTTACATAAAATTGAGCAGAGTTCCCTGTGCTATACAGTAGGTTCTTGTTGGTTATCCATTTTAAATACAGCATATATAAAATAATATATATGGACAGTGGGCATTTGACATGAATATGGTGAGTCTGTGATAAAGGGAAATGAGTCAAGAAAGATTCTGCTCCCTTGGTCTGGGAGTCAGGGTGCCCTGGGCATCCCATGATACCAAAGGCTAAGCTTTCTAGACCTCTGGCTCAAAATGAATTTAATTTGAGAGAATAGGGGATTTTAAACGTCTTTAACTTTAGTTCTGCTATCATAGTACTTTAAAGGCAATCATGTTCTCCTATCTATCTTTATTTTACAAGCACTAATAATATTTTAGAAAAATATTTTAAAGATAAAATAACAGTTTGTGTTCAGAAACTGTATATTCCATAAGGCAGGCATGAAAGGGAAGAACATTTAAATATTGCCAATATTGTTATAATGACTGCATTTTAAGCCAAATATTGCCAATATTGTTATAATGACTGCATTTTAAGCCAAAATGATGACTCAGCATATGGAAATATATACAGACACAAAAAGGCTATTAACATGACTGGGAAGCTGTCAAGTGTTTGGTTCAAAGAATCCTGGAATAGAACTTCAAACTTTGCTATCATTCTAATTTCATTTATTTCGGTTTCCTCCAATCTCCAGTTCTTCCATTTTAAATTGGAGTATTATTTAAAACATGTGTCTCAACTTTTAATTTAAAATTTCACTATTCTACAAAGGTAATAATTCTTTGAAAGTAAAACATCACATCAGAAAATAACTGATTATGGCAATTGCAATTAGAAACATGTCTTTTAAAATACTGAGTTGCGGGCTTCCCCGGTGGCGCAGTGGTTGAGAGTCCACCTGCCGATGTAGGGGACGCAGGTTTGTGCCCGGTCCGGGAGGATCCCACATGCAGCGGAGCGGCTGGGCCCGTGAGTCATGGCCGCTGAGCCTGCGCGTCCGGAGCCTGTGCTCCGCAACGGGAGAGGCCCGCGTACGGAAAAAAAAAAAAAAAAAAAATTGAGTTGCTATGATTCTTTTGAAAATGTGGATTACTGTGTTGTTGCTCTAGAGACTGTAATTTGAATGTGGTTTAGTAGCAGCCGTAATATACTTCCTCATTCTACTGCACTCAAAAACAAGAAGGTATAATTATTTACCGAACTCGTAACTCTGATAAGCAATGGGTGTTATGTGATTTCTCTTCTCTCTCCTGGCAATGGAAGGAAGTACAGTACTAATGATGTTATTCTACGCACGTTTGAATCCTGTGGGAGAGCTGCTCTTTTGCCAGAGCTTGTAATGAATCAAGTAGCTGGAGGATTGCTCTGGATTGATGGTATACGCCTTCAGAATAATCTTAAATCTAGGTACCTGAAGTTATATGCTATAGTTACTCCCCAGATACAATTTGGAATATTAACAAATACATTTATTTACTTAATATAATCAAATGTAACAAATAAAGAATTTACAGAACTGAAACAATTCTAAAAAATTGCCAGATGAATATGTAAGCAAAACATTAAATAGTTCTAAAGTCTTGATTAGCTATAGACTATCAATTTACTCTTCCTTGCTGCTTGCTCTTCTCTGCGAAATGGGAAATGGACCAATAAAGAAATTTCTTGAGGATTCTTGTCTGAATAATCTCTGATTAGCTGATCAGTAAACAAACTCCTTTCAAGTTCATAGTCCAAAATACAGCTCATTCCTTGTGGCTATGGAGTTAACAAGTTTTGGAAGAAAAAAATTTCCCATATTCTATATAGTATGGTAAAGCTTTACTTATGTTTGCAAATGACGGGGCACACAGGGATATTTAATTCAAAAGAGCAGATAATCCAATAATATTCCTTTTGGATTTTAGCATAGATTAGGAAAAAAATAATTGGAAAGTTCATGATGATTGTTTCATTTAAATGTATTCCCAAAGCTAATTGATTTTGAGATTAAGCAATTTCAGCTTCACTTATTACAAATGCTTCCTTCCTGCAAAGGCTTGCACAGTGCCAATCTTTCAAGTTTGTAGTCTAAGATCTCATCAAGACTTGGACTGGGCTTCCCTGGTGGCGCAGTGGTTGAGAGTCCGCCTGCCGATGCAGGGGACACGGGATCGTGCCCTGGTCTGGGAAGATCCCACATGCCGTGGAGCGGCTGGCCCCGTGAGCCATGGCCGCTGAGCCTGCGCGTCCGGAGCCTGTGCTCCGCAACGGGAGAGGCCACAACAGTGAGAGGCCCGCGTACCGCAAAAAAAAAAAAAAAAAGACTTGGACTAACAATTCCAGGGACTGGCATTCTAAGACTAGTCAAGATTCTACTGTAGCTCATGCACAGAAATTTTGACTGGGGAGCACCAGTCTCCTGAGGGCTATCCTATCAGGGAAAGCTGGCTAATAAAGGGTAGCCACTTGACTGAGTTCATTCATAATCCAATACTTACTGCTTCTGAACAGCAGCATGGTTTATATCTCCAAAGAATGTTCATACTTAAGTTTTTTAAGCAAGGGCCCAAATAATTTTTTAAAATTATCCATATCTTGTCCCACTTTGTAGGTATTTATTTTAGACAGAATCGAAACTGAATATTTATTATTTTAGTTTATTCTCACAGTCAATACTGCTGTCCTTGTATTTGACTACCTTGGATTGGAGGATAGGCTGGGGGCTACAAAGACTGAGATGATATGTCCTCTCTAATTCCACAACTAACCTGCTCCTAAGGTTCAAAGATGCTAAAATTCTGTTTTCCAGCTGCCCTTTGGGTAAGACCTCCTTGCTAACCAAACCACTTTCAACAGACTGAAAATAAGTTGAATGTAGCTTCTGCCCAGTTATTGGGCAAACTGGGATATCCTATCATTAGGTCAGAGGACACCACCAAAAGGCAGTACTGATGAGAAAGCATTTCAGTGCCCTTAGGATGTGTGGGCATGCACATACATTTACTTTACCGCACTTAAAAAAAATCGTATTCTACCTGTTGTTTTAAATATACATTACATTTTTCACGGACATTTCCCATGTCAATCAATGTATATCACCGTTGTTGTTGAGTGTTGAGTGCATAGTATCTGACTGAATGGATATATTCTAATTTACTTAAACACACCCCTACTGATGGACACTGAAACTAATTTATTTTTTAAGTTTTTTTTTTTTCCACTGTAAACAATTTAGTGGTATGTCTGGACCTTTTATAAAGCTAACTTATTTCTTAATAAAAATGCCTACATTGATTCCAGCTGGAAGATGTTAGTTGAATTGTCTAAACCGATAATGAGGATGGATTTCGGAATGTGTATTGGAGGCATAAGTGCCCACTATTTACAGTTATTTCTCTTTACAAAGTGGGCCTATCGTATCCCACCACATTTGGTAGCCTCTAGAACTCCTGGGATAGCTCAAATCCATTTGCTGAAATCACATTAAGTCCGTTAAAACTGGAGAGGTGGAAGTTACAGACAAGGATCTATATCCACTTTTCGAATAAACCTCAGGAGGGAACAGAAGCATAGTATAGTCCATCTTCCAAATGGTAATTCACTAATAATAGTTTGCCAGAACTTCCCTTCCTTTTAGATACAATTATTCCACTATCGTAAGAGTATAACACATAACATCATTCCACAACATTACTTAAGATCCAAGACTACAGTCAGATTTGGCTATGTTTATTCATCTCTTTTTCTGCCTTTCATTCTATGGGTCTATGGCTCATCTACAGATCAAGATAAATGAAATCAGTACGGATCCCAGGCTTTTAATTTTTCAAATGGTATACAATCGTCTCTTTCCACAACCAGAATGGCCAGGATTTCTCCTTTCTACTAGATTCTAAGATCCTCAGGGACCCAGATTCTGCTTTATGCACCTGTGTAATCCCAAAGTCTAGGGCATTAGACATTCCCTAATGATTAATAAATTAGTTATCATTATACCTCAGGGTGGGCAACAAATTGTTTTTAAGGCAAGATCAGTAAAATAAATGCTAAATTAAGGAACCTGTAGTGGGAAAATGTAGCTAAATGCTATTCAAATTCCCAATGATGAATCAGCAAGAAAGTTCAAGAAAATAGATGATATATAGGTAATCAGGGCTAATAACTAGGGCATTCTTTAAAGCTGCGTTATGTAAATTTAGATATTTCTCTTATCATCTAATGGAAATCTAATCAGCCAAAAGAAACTAGATGGTTAGTTAAGCGACCTTATCATTTGAAATGGTAGCATTAGTTTTGAACTTTTACATAAGGATCATGCAAACAAAAATGTGTGCACAGCTTGTGGGAAGAACAAACAGATTCAGGGATTACTCTGAACAGATGCTGGAGAATAAAGCTACCAAGCTATTGCATTCTCATTTTTCTGCCTTCTGCCTACAATGTATGGTTCCGAGACTGTGGAAAACTGTGTTATGAAACAGTGTGGCAACTAAAGTTTTAAAAACATAAAGATTAGGAAAAATCATGACACAAGAATAAAGAGCACAATCGCGAATAAAGAATAAAGAGGAAGAATAAATTGTTGAGGAAAACTCAACAATAAAGACAGGTGTCCTCTACCAAACGTAAAATAGCTAGCTAGTGGGAAGCAGCCGCATAACACAGGGAGATCAGCTAGGTGGTTTGTGACCACCTAGAGGGGTGGGATGGGGGGGTGGGAGGGAGGGAGATGCAAGAGGGAAGAGATATGGGAACATATGTATATGTATAACTGATTCACTTTGTTATAAAGCAGAAACTAACATACCGTTGTAAAGCAATTATACTCCAATAAAGATGTTAAAAAAAAAAAAAAAAAAGACAGGTGTCCTCAACAGAACATTGAGGTACTATGATGAGATCAGTGACTGTCCTGTCCTCTGCTCATGGAGGCTGGGCTTTATATTTCATTTAAGGTTCAGTACAAACTTGCTGGCTCAGAGAATTTTATGTAATTATTAGGCCCCGAACACTGCTGTTCTTAACCCACTTAGGATAGAGTTTGGTGGTATTATGAGAAGAATCTCCAGAGGAATCTGGAATGAAAGGGGAGAGGCTAGGCTTAGGACAAACTATACTAGACTAAGGTAAGACCAGACTTTCCAGAAAGATCTGGTCTGAAATGAGCTGTTGTGAAATAAAGCAATGAACTAGTAGGAGGATTCCAGGGTTTTACGGATTGGGGCTAGTCTTGGTGCAAAATAAATCTTACAGCTCTGATGAGTGTCTTCCTGTTCCATGAATGCCAATTTAAGAACAGTAACAATGTTTATGGGCTATTCCCCCCCTCCCCCATTCAAAATGAAAATGCTCTCTTGGGTCCTTGAGGAAAATGTACTTTCTTGGAATTTAAGATAACCTACTTCAGTTAATAATAGGATGTCAATGTGAAAAATGGCACAATTATCATGTAATGTTAAGCACTAAGAAGAGAATAAAACAGGCTGATGTGACAGAGTCTGACAGGGAGCTTCTTTAGATGGGTTTGTTGGGAAGATCATGTTAAAGAGGAGAGTTTCAAGCTGAGACAAGCAAGATAAAAATGAAACGGTCAGTGAGGACCTGGGAATGGTTCCTGCAAGTGCCCTAAGGGGTCATGACTCTGAAAAGTGTGAAAACAGAGGCTGGTTGTGTGGCTGTAGTGACAGGGACACTGGAGAGCTGATAAAGGGGCAGATCACCCAGGACTGGTAGGCCAGAGCAAGCATTTGATTTATTCTAAGTGCAATGGGAACTCACTCTAGGGTTTTAAATAGGAGGTGATAAATCTGATTTGCTTTATTAAAGCTCACTCTGGACACTGTGGTAAGACTGCACTATGTGAGAGCAAGACCTGGAAGGAAGCAAGCAGGCAGGTATCTAGGCAAGAGGCAGATGGTGGCCTGGACTAGGTGCTAATTGTGGAGATGGACAGACATGGAGGGATTCAGGCTATGTCTGGAGGAAGAACCGGATTTGGGGATAAGGGAAGAACGGAATCAAGGATGATTTCTAGTTTTTTTGGCTTTAGCAGCTGGGTAGGTATTGATGCTACTTAAGAAGATGCAAAAGACTGACGCAGGAACAGGCATGATAAAGAAAAGCATGAGTTCTCTCTTTCAGATTTTGCTATAATAACCATCATTTATAATTACAAGGACAAAGTCAAATTTGATCATCTTAATTTTCCTTTTTTAGTTTTTTTATAAACATCAATTTATTCAACTTGAGGAAACTTTCAGTTTGAAGAAATCTTTTTCTTCTCATACTCTAGATCCTAATATTTTTCAGAGTAAACATCATCAATAATTTACTGAAATCTCTTCTGAAATTTCCTAGTACTTGGTCACTAGACAGAACTTTTAAAAATACAAATGGAAGTATGCTATACATATTACCATATACTGTGTTTCATGAAAGAGTTAAGTACCTTGGTGCTCTACTGCATTATAGCTGCATAGTATTTCAGTGTGTGGGTGTACCGTGACTTATTCAATCATTTGTCTCTGTTCTCAAGTTCTGCTATTATAAACAATGTGGCACATTCATGAGTAGGTCTCTAGGATAAAATCCTACAAGTTGAATTTCCAGGTCATAAAGTATGTATTTAAAATTTAATAAACACCACCCAGTTACCTTCTAACGAGTTTGTGTGCAAACACAAACTGAGTGTGCATGAGAACATTCTAGCTACTAACTCTGGGTATTTATCAAATTTTTAAAACTTGGTGAGTTGGCTAGGTGAAAAATAACATCCTAACGCTATTTTAATTTGCATTTATTTATGCGCTTCTGATGTTCAATGGCCAATGTGCATCTTTTTCTGAGAAGTACATGTTTATGAAACTGTCTCATTTATGTATTGGTGTTACTGTCTCTCCCACTTCTATTACTTTTTATAAATTAAAAAAATTATATAAGTAATGTATACACATTGTTATAAATGAAACAATGTAAAGATGAACTGAGAAACAGCTAAATATTGAATCCCTACCCCCTTGTAATGTCTCTCACCTGTAAATCCTAGTTAACCAATGTTTTCCACCCATATGCATACAAACATACAGATATATATCTATATAGATATATATCTCAAGGATTTGTTCTTTCCAATAAAAGATATTACATTATATATATTACTTTTGTAAGGTACCTGTCTCAATTAGCAGCTCATCACAGACACTTTCTAGGATAATCATTTTTAACAGCTGCATAATAATATTCCATAAAATGGATAATCACATGTCATTAAGCCAATCCTCTACTGATAAACAGGTAGATCTCTTCTAATTTTTAAATACTATCGTTATGCCATATTAACCATCCATATTCATACTAATGCTTTTAGAAAGAGCTTTTTATACATTAAGAAAACTTGCCTTTTATCCATCATGTGTTTTGCCAATTTTTTCCCAAGTTGCTGTTTGTCATTTGATTTTAGCCATTTTTTGTGGCTATGTTAATTTTTATTTGGTAAAAATTTCCAATTTTTTCCCTATATATGTTTGGGGTTCTGTGTCCTATTTACAAAGTCTTCTCCCCTCACCCAAGATTATGCTTTAAAAATCCTGAAAATCTGGGCAATAACTTCTTCTTTTAAAAGTTAGACTCAACAGTGAAAATCAAAGTATTATTGTATGTAAGTAAGCATAAAATTTACATTTTTAACTATAAGTATTTTGTTTCTCAAGTCATGTAACACTTTTTAAAAAACTGTATTAGGTGCACCTGTTCAATAGCTTAGCTAAGTATAGCTGTTGAATATTTAAGTATTCTAAAGTTAATTTCTCTCAGTATTTATTTTTGATCCTACTGCAAATTTACTGATTTATTTCTTCCCTGTAGAGATTTAATAGTTTCATCAATATTTCCCCATTAATGGAGGAGAAAAAAGTTGCATTTAAGCAATAATGGAGAATATTTTATCCAAAAAGACAATAGAGAGGCTACAGGTAAATCAGAGAACAGACTGCATAAACTTTAAAGATTATTTATGCATTTAGAGAATTTTTAGGTGTGATCTTGGGCAAGTCCTTTAAACTCTCTAAGGCATCCATCTCCTGATCTTTAAAACAAAGTAACACCTATGCCACCCACCTCCTACTATTTTAGCCGGATCAAATGGGATAATACACATGAAAGTGCTTTGAAAATATAAAGAGTTTAGTCCAGAAAAGTATTTTTATCTTTTGCATTAAGCAACTGACATTTAGCTAACCAAAAGAAATCTCGTTTTGGTTTTTTTCTCTTCAATTTTAGAGATATCTGCTCAATAAAAATAAATTAACCAAATGTTCACTTGGAGGTAGAAATTATAACTCAAGTAATAAGGAAACAAAGTGAGGCATTCCCAAGTTTTAAAAGTGTAACAAATTGCTACCATTAACAGCCAACTTCCTTAAAGCAATTTAATTGCTGTAAAGCTACCAAATATGCAGCACTTTAAGAAAGCTCTTATATGTCTTGCAAGTCCTCTAGAAAAAGGTAATTCAAAAAATATTCCTAGGGACTTCCCTAGTGGCGCAGTGGTTAAGAATCTGCCTGCCAATACAGGGCACACGGACTTGGTTCAATCCCCGGTCTGGGAAGATCCCACATGCCGCGGAGCAACTAAGCCCGTGTGCCACAACTACTGAGCCCGCATGCCACAACTACTGAAGCCCACACTCCTAGAGCCCGTGCTCCGCAACAAGAGAAGCCACCACAATGGGAGGCCTGCACACCTCAATGAAGAGTAGCCCACGCTCGACGCAACCAGAGAAAGCCCGTGTGCAGCAACGAAGACCCAAGGCAGCCAAAAATAAATTAATTAATTTAAAAAAATCCTAGTAGTAAGAGACAGCTGCACAGACTGATGACATATTAATCAGGAAGAGTATGAAAATCCTGCCCAGGGAGGGATGTCCCTCCCCCTCTCCCCATCCTAGCCAAAGGTAAGAAATCTTAATTTGTTCTGGACAGGTACAGTATATCCTTTCTTCAAGGTGGCTAAATAATCAACTATGAGTCTTTAATGAATCATCATTTAAAAAATTCACATACTTATAAATATCCATATACATAGCAAATTATTAAAGATTATTCTCGTAAATTATCCCCTGCTGAAAAAGGACTTACACAACAACATCCATTTTAGAATGATTTCCAAAAGACTATCACAGAAATCTTTCTTAGGCTCAAACTTGATCATTATGCCAACTACTTTACTATAGTAAATATGTAATGTTTGTAAAGGACATTATGATTTCCAGAGCTGCTGATCCAATCAACTGTGAACCAATGGGTTAAACCCAATAGGAAGTTTAAAGCTTAATTCTAAAGGGTAAAGAGTTGGTAACTCAAAAATGTATTTTACTTGGCAAGTTTGAGTAGACACCGTTGTAAATAATTTCTTGAAATTAACCTAAATTTTAAATTTAATTAAGCTTTTTTTTTTGGCTTTGCTGTGTCTTCGTTGCTGCGCGTGGGCTTTCTCTGGTTGCTGCAAGCAGGGGCTACTCTTCATAGGGGTGCACGGGCTTCTCATTGTGGTGGTTTCTCTTGTTGTGGAGCACGGGCTCAGAAGTTGTGGCATGTGGGCCACAGAGCGTGTGGGCTTCAGTAGTTGTGGCGCATGGGCTTAGTTGCCCCCAGCATGTGGGATCCTCCCAGACCAGGGCTCGAACCCCTGTCCCCTGCAATGGCAGGTAGATTCTTAACCACTGGACCACCAGGGAAGTCCTAAACTTACTTTCATATAAGGTCTTGTTTGCAAGGGAAATAGTTTATATTTCATTCTTGTTAGAATTACCTACAAATAATGAAGCAATGTAATAACCAATGTCAAAAATAATAGTCCTTCACAGACTTATTGGTAATTCACACTTTAAAAATAGGCAATGGGTGCCTCTTTTAAATGAGAGCATGACAGGTAGGAGGTTGTTTATATAATTCAACTAATCTTCTCAACAACTGCACAGGTAATATTACCTTACTATTTAACAAAGGAAACTGGGATTTAGCAAGGTTAGGTGACTTCCCTAAGGTCTTCAGTTAAATGGCAGGAATGGGGTGGGGTTCCATGCTAGGTCTATTTCTAGAATGTGAGCTCTAACTCTTTTCACGTACTACACCATGCCACTTTTTATGCTCCTAAATACGGTAGGGCCATGAAAATAAGCCAACTACCTGAGTCTAGGAGAGCAAAAGGAATTTATTAGCAGTGAAAACTGAGATACGACCAATCAGTATTCATTATTTGAAACAAGATGGTGTTTTAAAAAAGAAGAAAATAATATATATATAAGACTGACTCATAATATACTTTAAAAAAAAAAAAAACTCCCCAGTGCAAATATCTCTTGTTATAGAGATAACAAGAAAAATGATGCTGAAATTTTGCAACAAAATAAAGCAAGTTCAGTTTTTTAACGTTCCCAAAATGAACTCTAAATGTCCAGGTCAACAATAGTTACTAGATGCACACAAGTTTAATGCTTTACCAAAATCTGAAAAGTCTTTTGGGTATGAAATATTATTTTTCTATTTTTTTTTAAGGATCCAGTCCTTAATGGTAATTTAGGGCCATATTCTCCTATAATGTATGTTTTCACTAGAAATGTTTCAAAATATTAAAAAGCATTAAAAAAGTAAAGTTTTACTTCCAATTTCTACCTCATCTTCTCTTTTCCTATTCCCTCTTCCCACAGAGAATCATTATTATCTCTTGAATCACTTTTCAAAGATAAATTTTTTTGCCTATGCTAACAAATATGAATAAATATCCATCCCTTTTTACATAAATAGCAGACTAAACACTGTTAAGACCATATTCTTGTTTCATATTTAGAACATTCACAAATCCACTTTTATAAACTTTATTTTTAATAAAAAATTTCAAATACATAGACAAAGTAAAGCAAAAGTTCAGTAAACACCTAGATTTCATATACCCACCACTTAGATTTAATAACTAGTAATATTTATATTGCCATATTTGCTTCATCTACATACCTATATGTAAGCACATTAGTATTCTTTTGAGGAATTATCATTATTATTTTTTTAACATCTTTATTGGAATATAATTGCTTTAACAACGCTGTGTTAGTTTCTGCTGTATAACAAAGTGAATCAGCTATACATATACATATATCCCCATATCTCCTCCCTCTTGCGTCTCCCTCCCACCCTCCCTATCCCACCCCTCTAGGTGGTCACAAAGCACCGAGCTGATCTCCCTGTGCTATGCGGCTGCTTCCCACTAGCTATCTATTTTACATTTGGTAGTGTATATAAGTCAATGCCACTCTCTCACTTCGTCCCAGCTTACCCTTCTCCCTCCCCATGTCCTCAAGTCCATTCTCTAACTCTGCATCTTTATTCCTGTCCTGCCCCTAGGTTCTTCAGAACCATTTTTTTTTTTAGATTCCATATATATGTGTTAGCATATGGTATTTGTTTTTCTCTTTCTGACTTAGTTCACTCTGTATGACAGTCTCTAGGTCCATCCACCTCACTACAAATAACTCAATTTCATTTCTTTTTATGGCTGAGTAATATTCCATTGTATATATGTGCCACATCTTCTTTATCCATTGAGGAATTATTTTAATGAAATTATAGATATCTAGTCATGAAATATTTCAGTATTCATCTCCAAGGACGTTTTCCTATATAACCACAATATCATATGGCACCAAAGAACATTAATAATTTCTTCAAATCATGTAATACCTAGTCATTATCCAATCTCATCAACCAACTGACCTCAAAACGTAAAGAACCATTATTCTTTACAGAGCTCTTTTTGGGCTGTAGTACTGCTGGCATAAGAGAAATAGTACAGGCTTCATCTAATACCAGAAGTTTACAGTGTTTATTTTTCATTTTGGTTGTTGTCATGTTATTTTTATTAGCACCTTTCATCTCTATCAAAAAAATACTGTCTAAACTTTACTTTGACATTGGCATAGGAAATTTTCCTCACTATGTTTAGCTTTCCACAGTTTGACACGCACAAAATTGCCCAAAAAGTGTTATTTATATAATTATAGCTAACATCCTGAGCAGAGTTAGGAAATGGAGAGGAGAAAGCCCAGCTCCCCTTGTGCCAGAATCTTTCTTCTCTCTGTTCCACAAACTCTCTACTCACTGGCCTTGCCAGGACTCTATCTAGTATTCTCAATTTATTTAAAACGAAGGGATATCAGTGGTGGTGATGGCTGCACAGCTCTGTGAATATACTACAAACCTTTGAACTGTACACTTTAAATGGGTGAATTGTATGGTATGTAAATTGTATCTCAATAATGCAATTTTAAAAAGAGAAGAGAGGGAATACATATAAAACTTATTCTAGAATATCTTAGAATTAGTTCCCTAAAGTGAAATTTAAAAATTTTCTATGTATTCTTAGCACTGAAAAAAAAAAAAGCTTAATAATTAAACTAAATGAACTAAAGTTCCTATTTATTCTACTATTTTGATTATGTAACCATATTACAACTGTGACTCTTGCAAATGTAAGTATAGTATGTGGAGACAGTTTATTAAAAAGTATAGTCAGGAATAATTTTTTGCTTTATAAAAACCAAATAATCCTTTAAGTAAAAAAAATAACTCATAATAAATTTCAAGTTATGTGACTTGAAGGGAAATAAGCAACCTCATTTTCACAGGTAACACTGACAACTGGTACAACCATTCTGCAGGGGTGTTTGCCAAAATATATCAAAAATATTAATAATATTCAGACTCACTAATTTAATAATTCCATTTTCCAGAAATTTATCCTGAAGAAATAATTTAATTCTATTACCAAGTATAAACACTTATATTTCCAAGTATAAATAAATGACTTGTACATTAGGGTATTATAATGTAAGAGTGAAAAGAGCTTGGCTATCTAACAATAAGAGAAAGTTTAAAAATTCTGGCCCATTTAGAAGATCTTATAGTATGCAGCCATGTTGTAAGAAAATGTTTAACAACATGAAGGATTCTTTCTAATATTTTTTTAAAAATGAAGGGACTTCTGGCTTCCAGTAATGGTGAAGGGAATTGGTTGGCAAATCCTCCAGTAAGTAACAATTATAAAATCAGGTATCTATCTTTTTTTTTTTTTGCAGTACACGGGGGCCTCTCACTGTTCTATCTTTTATTTATTTTTATTTATTTATATTTTTGTGGTACGCGGGCCTCTCACTGCTGTGGCCTCTCCCGTTGCGGAGCACAGGCTCCGGACGCGCAGGCTCAGCGGCCATGGCTCACGGGCCCAGCCGCTCCGCGGCACGTGGGATCCTCCCGGACCGGGGCACGAACCCGCGTCCCCTGCATCGGCAGGCGGACTCTCAACCACTGCGCCACCAGGGAAGCCCTATCTATCTTTTAAAAGCACTAGAAAGTGACCAAAATCAGGCTTAATCTAAAAAGAGATAAAAAGCACAGACCACTGAAAGACAGCCACTGCAGTGAGTTAGAGTTTGAGTTAGTGACTTTTCCCCTGATCTCACAAAATTTCAATCTTACTCTAGACAGAGTTAAAGGTTGGCAGGGTAGCTGAAAATGTATAGGTGTGTGGGGGGTGGGTGGGGGGGAGGGGTAGTCCACAGAAGCCATAGAAGGAGTGGGACTAAAAATCTGAGTATACTCTCTGCCCAAATCCCTGGAGGACCACTAAATAAGATACCATTGGGTCACAGGAAAACAGCTGACAGAAACCAGAGGAACACTTACCTCTGAAAGGCAGAACTGCACCCTATGAGATTTGTGAGTTTGCGGCTTTGTCCGGCTCAGGTTACTCCTGAATCCAGGCCTAACTCAGAAGGCAGAAAGCTAAAGCCTTACTGATTTCAAGTGTAAGACGACAGAGCTTGCTAATGCTACCACAAACTTTGCCCCAAACCTTGACAGAATGCTAAACTGCACAGGTCTAAGAAAGTTCCCCAGGAGGCCAGATTAAAAACAATAGCTGGAAGCTAAAAGAACTGAGCTTTTGCACACTGCAGGGGAGGCAGAGCTTATGGTTGAATCCAAAGGAGCAAACTGCTTACTAAACAACAAAATCATCCTCAGAAGAACACAGAACATCAAAGGTTGCCAAACATATCCACACTATCTAGTTTTTAACCAAAAATGACTAGATATGCAAAGAAACAGGAAAATGTGACTCATAGGAAGAAGGACAGTTAAACAGAAACTGACTCTGAATGGATCTAGAGGCTGGATTTAGCAATGACTCCAAAGCAACTACTTAAATACATTCAAAGAATTAAAGTGGAACTTGCCAAAGAAGTGGGCAGAATAAACAGTAAACTTGAAGCTATTAAATAAAAATGATCACATCTGAAGAAAAGAAAGAAGACAGTTTAAACATAATGAATAGAGCTTCAGAGTCCCGAGGAGAACATTTAGAACCTTTCACAACAGAAGTGTAACTGAAATTCCAGGAGAGAAGGAGAAAGAGGTGGAAAAAATATCTGAAGAGATAATGGTTGAAAACTTCCCAACTTTTCTGAAAAGCATGAATTTGCTAATCTAAAAAATGCAGTAAACACAAGCAGGATAAATACAAAGACACCCACACCTAGCTAGGTAGATTAGAGTCAAATTTCTGATAGCCAAAGATAAGGAGAAAAAATTGAAAACAGCCAGAAAATAAAAAGCAAATCACATACAGGGAAATAATGACAAGGTAATGGCTGACTTATCAGAATCAATGGAGGCTACAAGCTGAAGGAATGACATATTCAGAATGTTGATAAAAGATCTGCAGACTAAAAATTCTGTATCTGATGAAACCGTCCTCCAAAGGTAAAAGGGAAATAGGTATTTTCAGATAAGCAAGAAACTGAGATGATTTGTTACCAGTAGCAAACAAACAAACAAAAAAACTAATACTAATGCTCAGTAAATACAAAGGGCCAACTATACGATGCCATTTTATTTTATATAGGGGACCTGAGCATCCTTGGATTTTGGTATCTGAGGGGGTCCTGAAACATATCCCTCTCGGATACCAAGGGCTGACTGTTTACAGTTGTAAAGTTCCTGTATTTTACCTGAAATAGAATATTAACTCAAAGTAGATTGTAATCCTTAGGACAACTATATGTTATATCTAGATATATAGATTATATACCAATATGTAAAAATATATGTTCTTATTTAATAATACAGGAAAGGAGAAAAAGAGGGACAGCAGGCAGCATGAGCTTCATAGGTACATCAGTTCCTCTGCCTTCACATCACACAGGGGTGAGGCACAGCGACCTGGGTGGACGCTACACATGTGGTTGCTTTGTATTACAGTCGAGGAACCTTAATCTTTTAAAGGAGCTGCTAACAAGCTTGCCCAACTTTTGCTCCAGGACGGGACATTATCTTTATTATCTTGGACAGCAAAAAACCACAACAAAACAATACAAAACAGAACTGCCCACTGCCCTAGAAGCCATGTTAGATATTTTATCTTCGGAGGCTGTTTAAAACATCTTTGAAAAGAGAGTCAGGAACAAAAACTGTATGATTCAACAATTTCACTCCTAGGTATTTACCCTAAGAGAACCGAATACATAACATGTCCACATAAAAACTTGAACTTTTCATAAACAGCTTTATCCATGATGACCAAATTTTGGAAATAACACAAATGTCCATAAACAAAAGAATGGATAAACCATGGTATATCCGTAAAATAAAGTATTACTCAGCAATCAGAAGGAATTAACTATTATACATAGAAAAATATTAATGAACCTCAAACACTATGCTGTATGAAAGAAACGAGACAGAAAAGAGCATTTACTGTACGATTCCCTTTGTATAAAATTCTAGAAAGGGCAAAAGTCATCTATGGTGACAGCAGCATATCAGTGGTTGCTGGGAGTCAGCTGAAGGGGAGTGATGATTGCAAAGGTCACAAGCAAAAGTTTGGTGAGTGATGAAATGCTGTATATCTGATTGTGGTGGTTACAAAGTATATATTAATATATTTGTCAAAATTCATTGAAATTTACATTTAAAATGGGTGCATTTTTGCCTGTAAATTATATCTCAATAAAGTAGACGAAAAGGAAAAAAAAGCATGGGAAAAAAGTATGTGATTTCATTGTTGACTCCTTGAAAATGAGCACTGAATGATATATAAAGTGTTTACACGGGATTGAAATTGTGAGTGATTATTTTCTTCTTTTTGTTTTCTACATTTTCATATTTTCTCCAATTAATGTAGTTTCTTTTATAATAAGAGAAAAAGAAACTATAAATTTTATTAAAAACAATAGCTTACCAAAGACTATTTTACTCATTAAAATTATTAAAAAATTCGATATCTAGAGAGAAATACACCCATAGTATTTCACTGCTCTACACTGATGCTTAGAAAACCAAACATTCTCTAAATATGCAAAATACCTACTGGAGTGAAAAAGGAGACAAGAAAAAACTGCTTGAGTTTCTAGCTCTTAGGTTAACATATTCAACTGAATGCTAAACAATGTTGGAATACTAAACTTACTAGACTTGCGTAAGTGATGTGGTTCAGAGAGACCCTTGTAATATAGCTTTGTGGTAATTACTTATTGATTGTTCACCAGCACATTTATTCCTTGATAACTTAATTGAAGAAAGTTTTACCGTTAGTCCAGAAGCAAAGAATCTGATTAACTTCATTCTAACCCTACTGGTATTTAATGTGTTTATGATGAATCCAAAGCTTTGGTCAATAAAAATGATCACACTTTGCAAAATCATGATATTATCATATTGACTTAGGATTTTCTTTAATATATATTGATAATTCCCAAACATTTTTTAATGATTCTTTTAACATTTTTTTTTTTTTTGCTGAGAAACTCAACCATCTTGACTGGCCATTCAAAAATGCATCATGGAATAAATTGTTAGCACACAAAAGGTACCTGTAATTCAGAAAAATAAGAGTTCTGTAACTGTACACCTTAACTTTGTCTTACAAAGTAAAATAAGTCAGACTTTTTTGGGAAGCTCAGACTCTTAGGAAACTAATTGCTAAACTAATGTCTTAGTAACAGGATTATTGGAAATTGAGAATGAATCTAAAAAACTTTAAAAAACAAACATGGAGGCAATACTAAATTTTTTCTAGATAGAAATACAGATGCTTTGCTTGT
This sequence comes from Orcinus orca, assembly GCF_937001465.1. Taxonomy (NCBI): domain Eukaryota; kingdom Metazoa; phylum Chordata; class Mammalia; order Artiodactyla; family Delphinidae; genus Orcinus; species Orcinus orca. Next base: position 40,942,099 of record NC_064570.1, on the reverse strand, counting down.
CCATAGATGAAAATGAATAGTTAAAGTTTGTGTCAATCTTATACCTTTTAAAAATTACAAAATATAGAAATAAAAAGTGTGGGCCCTCATACTGGCCCATAACAAACCATCACATAGTAACTATGTATAACTCTACCACTACTCCTGCTACTTAACCTTCAGATTTCAAACCTCTCACTGAGGGAAAACATGTAAGTCTGCTCTTTTGCAATTAAAAAGAATCATAAAAATAAGCAATAATGCTAATTTTCTACAGTGGGTACTTTTTGAGATTAAGATTTCATATTTCTAAACACATGGTATTCTCATTAGCAACTAACATAAATGAATAATACATGACATCTCAATTCATTTTCAGATATATTCCTCGCAATAAGTTTATTACTAGAATAATGATACATTTACTAAGATGACTTCTTTGGAGGACATGTAACAGCATTCATCTGAACCAGTAAGTTATGAAAGTGTATTCTGGAGACAAGAAATGTAGATCAGAAATGGCAATAGTTGTTCTGGCTAAAAGAGGTTCCACGTGAAAGAAGTCTGGAAAACAATGTTGTGAAAAAGCTCTATTCCAGAGATTAGCAATGCACTCTGCACTTCGACATTGGCCAGTTAATTGTTCTGAGAAGCCTACAGTGAGGAAACCTTTGTAACCCAGTGTTCCCATTTACCTACAGGGCTATTTTCTTTCCATAGATCACCTATTAATATCTCACGGACATGATATTCTATGAAACACCACTTGGGAAATACAACTTATCTATAAATTCTGCTATGCTGGTTTAAAAAATATATATTTCACAAATGCAGTTGAGTTGCAGGCATTTTTTTTTTTTTTTTTTTTTTGCGATACGCGGGCCTTTCACCGCTGCGGCGCCTCCCGCCGCGGAGCACAGGCTCCGGACGCGCAGGCCCAGCGGCCATGGCCCAGAGGCCCAGCTCCGCGGCACTTAGGATCCTCCCGGACCGGAGCACGAACCCGCGCCCCCCACATTGGCAGGCGGACCCCCAACCATTGCGCCACCAGGGAAGCCCTGCAAGCATTTTTGATCGACAATCAACAGCACACACTTAGTCCTATGAGGATAAGTGCTTTACCAATACAAGAGTAGAATGCTACGTCTTTCATGAACCTTTCTCTTGTTTTTCTGCAGTGCTACTTCCTCTGTCACATTCTCAACTAATGTAATGCCCTCTTCTCTATCTATTTTAAACATATATAAAATAAACTGATAAAGATATGCTGTATACCTGTACTTTCTGAGTTCAGGATTTTCGTGGTGGGACTCATCTCAAGCTGTAGCAATTTTGAACCTGAATCCATTTTACATGGTGTTCTCTTCTCCAAATTAAAGGATCAGGTTCCTTTTTTCAGTCTTCCTTTTTGACTAACCAAAACAAGTAAACAGAACTGAAAAATACAAACTTGCTACTGGTATAAATCACAGGCTTTTTCTCTTAAGTTAGGTCATTTTTTGGTAGCAGTCCCTTGTCAAACAATCTGATTTCAGAGATCATTTCAACTGAATGGAAATCTTAGAGGTTGCTGCTTGATGGCTAAACCAGTGACAGAAGACCAAATTTAAAACTGGACCCAGCATTTTGAGGACCTAATTGACTGTGAACTTCCACATGCAGGACTTCATAGGCTTGTGTTCTGGGGAAAAGTTAAATATGAAAGAAGTAAAATACAGAGATCTAAAATCATCAGCTCCTGAGAGTGGGCATGATTTGGTTGTATGCTTTTTGGCTTTCGAGACAGGGATGAGCAGTAAACCTAACTCAGCTAAACTGAAGCCCGATCATGTTGCTCACGCTGCTTAAAATCTTCAATGACTTCCCACTGACATCAAGAGAGCTATGGCACTCCTAACAGGAGTCTGTTCTCGCTCCTCTCCAGATGCTGCTCCGGGCCCCCGGCAGCCTTGCCTTTGTTCTGCGTCTCAGCCTTACCCTGCTCCTCTCTGACACAGAAATTCTCCTTCATGGGCCCCACTGCCCGGATAGTCCACTCTTTCCCCTTCACCTAGATCTCATCTACACATCCCCTTGATCTCACCTTGAAAATCACTTCTTCAGGAGAGCTGTCTCTGACCTCCCTGAGATTTGATATGGTTTTTTTTAAGAAGATGTTGGGGGTAGGAGTTTTTTAATTAATTAATTAATTTTTTTTGCTGTGTTGGGTCTTCATTTCTGTGCGAGGGCTTTCTCTAGTTGTGGCAAGCGGGGGCCACTCTTCATCGCGGTACGGGGGCCACTCTTCATCGCGGTACGCAGCACTATTTACAATAGCCAAGACTTGGAAACAACCTAAATGTCCATCAACAGATGAATGGATAAAGAAGATGCAGTACATATATACAATGGAATATTACTCAGCCATAAAAAAGAATGAAATAATGCCATTTGCAGCAATGTGGATGGACTATCATATTAAGTGAAGTAAGAGATTATCATACTAAGTGAAGTAAGTCAGAAAGAGAAAGACAAATACCATATGATAGCACTTATACGTGGAATCTAAAAGATGACACAAATGAACACATCTATGAAATAGAAACAGACTCACAGACATAGAGAACTGATGTGTTGCTGCCAAGGGGGAGGGGAGGTGGGGGAGGGATGAATTGGGAATTTGGGATTAGCAGATGCAAACTAGTATATATAGAATGGATAAACAACAAGGTCCTACTATATAGCACAGGGAACTATATTCAGTATCCTCCGATAAACCATAATGGAAAAGAATATGAAAAAGAATATATATATGTGTGTGTATAAATGATTCACTTCACTGTACAGCAGAAATTAACACAACGTTATTAACCAACTATACTTCAATGAAGTTTTTTTTTAAATGGCAGAGTTTTGTTGGGGGTAAGAGGGCCCTTCCAGCAAAGGGGCTGAATGAATATGCATGAACATGGGGGTTTGAGAGCACAATGCCTATTTGAAGAAAAGCCCTATAGCTCTTGGGAAGCTGTTAAAGATTCTTGACTAAGGGGAGAAAGTGTGGAGAGCAGAAGGATAATGTTTTGAGAACATTACTCTAGCTATAATACATGCATGTAGTCAAATTGGAGGGTAGAGAAATTGGCGGCCAGGAGACTATTTCCAAAGCTACTGCTCCAGACAAGAACTGAACTGACAGGGGCTAGAACCCGGGGATGAAATGAGAATGGGAAAGAAGCCTGGCTGTGAGAGGAGTCAGAAATTTTATGGGAATGAAGTACATAGTATCTGATGACAGACTAGGTATCAGGAAAAGTATTTCAAAATGTCCTCGGGATGAACTGAGGTTACTGGTGTAACAAAAGGTCAGTCTGAAAGGGACACTGGTTTGGGGATTAAAATCATACAGATGACTTTTGACAGGTTCAGTTTAGGAGCTATCTGGCACTCAGCAGGATATAGGGAGTACATTCTGTAGTGAGGACTGGGTTAGAGATTTGGATTAAAGGGTGGTTACCGCCACAAACGTAGGACTTAACAGAATACCCAGATGTTTCTATCTAGAGAAGGCTCATAGGAGAATATCTTAACATCTCTGCAGAGTGGGGAGGATGAGGTGTGGATAAGTAGGTTGTGTGAAAGATGAAGAGAGAAGGATTGATGCCTTGAAGAGTCAAGACAAGACAAGAGAGGATACAAAGGCCTCTCTCACTGCACTGAGGGCCTGGCCACAGTACTAAAGGAAGCAGGGGGAGACTGAACCACAGAAAAACGCTTTCACTCTTTCCTATACCACTAAGACTCTTAATGAATACAGTGTCAAATTTTGATCACTTTGACATTATCACAAAGATAAGGAGAAAATACAGAAGTAGAAGAGTAACTAAGATGGTAGGAAAGAAGAAAAATTGTTTCTAACAAAAAAGGTTTAAAAGAATTCAGGTTCTACATGAAAGGCTTAAAATATAATCTGTAATTTTTATCAAAAAATTTGTATCTGTTTTTCATTTGATCCTACTTGCAAAATAAATCTTTTTTTTCTTCGCCAAAAAAGAAGAAAAAGGAATTCAGTTTCTTTATTCTAAAAGAGAGAATAGAAGGAAGAGTTACATAATCCTAGCTCTTTCACCCAGATAAGAAAGATGCTATGCACATAATTTTCCATTTTTAACTCTTTAGAAAGGAGAGTCTATTTGTTTACATTTATTTTTATCTTTAAATAGCGAAAGTGGGTTTAACAAAAGGTATAGTTCTAACCGAAGGGTACTGGTGAAATTTCATTCTGGGAGGCATGTGGAATTCAACCATGCTCATTTAAACACTTTTAATAACCTGGAAGTGCTGAATGATCGATATAGTACAAAGAGACAAACATGGTGATAGCATATAATGGCAATAAAATATTAGGACAGTTTTCTTTTCCCTGTTTTTCTGCCAGGGATCCGAAAAATTTTAAAGCATAAAATTATTTCTTTTCATTGCAACTGTTCCAAACTATTTCAAAAGGAAATCTGAATTACAGAATTGGACATTTATGTCTGTGCCAGACTAGATTAAATCAAATTAATGAAAAATGTGAAATATACATATATTTGGAACTCCTTTGTGGACTACAGAGAATTGCAGAAGCATAAAGCATTAATATTAGCTTGTCTGGCTGCTTGTAGCTTGTGCACTCATACTTCCTCTTGCTTCCCATCTCGTCCCCTTTATATCTTTTCCTTTAGGATCAACAAAATAATAAATGTATTTTGTAGCACCTTTAGTTGGAAAAGAGACCCTAGGCTTTACTGTCTTTCGAAAACTGGAAAAGCAAGTTTATTATTCTTATAAATCCATAAATTCCGGTTTTTGAAACTTCTTTTTAAATATAAGTATGAAATCACCATCTCTTGGTCATAAGCCTCAGAAACATAAATTAGCGAATTCTGTAATTTGAAGCCCTTTGAATCTAGCAAAAATTTAGGATACTAGCACTAAATATGGTGTTCATTTTAAAATACCACTCTTCCAGTATAGACTAACACCCTCAGCCACTTTACTGCATACCCAATCAGTATTAAAGATTAATGCCTTTAAGCACTTTCTGACCTATTTCATCTTAAAACCAGTAACTCACCTAAGAAAAGCTCTTGATCTAATTAACAACTTTTTAAGGCAAACTTCCATGGTTGGCCCACTTTAAAGTGGAGAAAATTAATACCACAAGATTATGTAGTCTTATAATATTTATATCTAGTTAAAAGTAATTTAGAACTTCCCTCGAAACCAATTTAAAAAATATTCTCAGGAGTAATCTAAACAGGATCAAAGTCCACTAAATATAATAAGACAATATGCCCATTATAACCTGCCAAATGATAAGACATTGGTCCAGGCTTGATAAAGGCAAATGACATTTAGATACTTATTGTTTATGGCAGTAGCCTTTGAGACAGAATGCAAGACTCTTAATTAGAGTGCAGGAAGAAACTATCAGAGCTGCTATTTCTAAACTTTTTTATCTAAAAGAAAAAAGCTTTATTAAGTTAAATATTCAGATATACACTGCTCCCTCCCTTGGTGCTTATGTAAAAGGTTTCGTATAAGACACCCAGAGGTTCCTGTAGAGACTACACAGTGAGGAGAGGTCGGCAGTGGAACCCTCACTTGTTCTACAGCTTTCAGCGACTTTGGATGTATTGGGGTTTATGAGGACAGAATGTCATTGATGTAGTTAACTTAAAAATCCAAGACCTCTACACAGTAGAAAAATTACAATATTATAACACTTTGTAAAGGGATGGAGAGTGACTACACAAATATTCTGCACTGAACAGAGATTTTTCTGATTGTCCTGAGGCAAAGTATTTAATTAAGAGTTGACATTTCACAAAAGAAATGTGTCTCTATTTGCTGATGTATTCTGGTACAAGTGGGTAGGATGCTACCTACCAGATAATTAAAAAGAAAGAAAGAAAAACAGAAGAAATAGAAAGAAAGCATGCTTAACCCATCATTTGAAGATAAAAGTAACAATTTAAGAAGAATTTAAAAAAGAAATCTGAGTTCGAAAGAAACTCTAAGAAAAGATCATTTTGAAATTGGATGTTTATGAAAATATGCATGAATGTGGTTCACCTTTAAAATTCATATTTGTATCAAACTTGAGAATGGAATTTCCTATCCTGTTTTAAAATCTTCCAAAGGAAGAGTTCCAGAGGCTTTTCTTATTTTCTATTAGTTTGTAAGAAGAAATGATGATATCAGGAAAGACTGAAATTTTCTAGCAGAGTTACAAGAATATTCTTTGCATAATTAAAGAACAGGATTTAAAGCAAGCATCATGTTTTAAGAAGATCAGCTAATACCACACTTCTCTCATCAACACAACTTTTTATCTTTTCCACCTGGACAAAATTCAAACCAAGTTTTGAAATAAACACAGAACAAGACCTTGGAATCACTTACTGTATCACAAGCATTAAAATGAAATTAAAAAAAAATACAGCTCACACTAAAAATATCATTCATTTACTCTTAATAAAATTTTATTTCCTCATCTATATCTTATCCTTTTACAATTTTTTGAGTGTTTTAAAATGATCATGACATATTAATACAGTGGTACATATATATATAATTTATAAAAATACATGTTCTGGGGTAAGTGCTCAAAAATAATTTACTGATAAGACAGCAAAAACGCTTAAAAACCATGGACTTGTCCTGATATAATTGTGCAGTACAAATTCTATCATGCAACTAGCTATGGTAATTGCATGTAAATAAATGGCTAAAAGTGATGCATTTATAAAGTGTTAACATTAATTCTTCCTGTTAAGTTCAGGAACCATAATTTTTATACCTCATAATGAATGAAATTGCCACAACTTTAGTCCTTATTTTATGGTATCCCAATAATTTAAAAATAACCCTTCTTCAGCTGGGCAGTTCCACTGTGTACTTCCCTTTGTTGTTCCAGATGATGACAATTACTATGAGGCCTCTATAATGTTTCCTTTGTTTGAGGAAGACTATGAGTTATAAACTGAACACATAGGAGGCTTGTTAGAATTACAGATGTGTGTATACATATTATACACACACACACATAAACACACACACAATTCTTTACTTGAAAAGCCATTCTTCCCTCCTAACTTAAACAGAGGTGATATGGATGGCTACCACAATGATGTCGGGTTCCTGAAATTCCATAGTGATCTGCTCTTTTGCATCTAAAAGACCCCCAACTTCTTGAATTTCTAAACACCTGTCATAAACTTTATCCTTGTAAAACTGATACTATTTATTAATCTCACTTTAACAAATGAGGAAACCAAGGCTGAGAGAAAGAAGAGATGTGATCACATTATTTTTTAATATTGTTATATTCAATAAAACACAGCATCTTAAACACATGGTTTGATGTATTTTGAGAAATAAATATGTATTTGTCACACTATTCTTAAGGTAGTGGAAGCAGGACTTATATTCCTGTTCTTTCTGCTGCCATTTTCTTACATACTTACAATCAGCAAAGTTATAGGAATTGGCACTGTCAGATATTTAAAAACTTATGGCAAATCTGTAATTCAGAACTCATTTATTTTCCAAAGTCCATTTGCAGAATGCCAACCAGGTATAAAAAATCACTATGCTGACAGCAGTTTGGAACAGAGAGAGTGGGACAGGACATTCCGTAGCTCCCTGAGGAGAGAGGGCACCAACCCAAGGGCACAAGGCATAGGAAAGCAGAGATAAGAGAACACAAGAATGTGTAATAGTTTTGTCCAGCCCATATAGACGATCATTTAGAAAATCATATGCTTTAAGAGGGTTTGGCAGGTAGATTTACTGGCCTTTGAAATAAATGTAATCATATTTTAAAAGAAAGAAACACAAAAAATCCAAGCTCTTTGTATAATGTACACACACATAGCCATTAGGAATGATATGCACCTTAAAACAGCGTATGCAACTTTTATTGTACTTCCAGGGAGTAGAACAGACTTATGCTTAAATTTTGGAAAACTGCTCACTGATAAAGCCATTATAGTAATTGCACTGGGTCTGTTTATTAATTTGTCACAATTAAGTCAATAACAGCTTTACTAATGTCCTATTACTTGATTAGTTTTGAAAGTGATTATCTTAAGAACTCGACTTAATTGGAAGCCTCTCAATTTACAAGGTACATTAAACTCTCAGTAGCATCTTAAGATTATTCAACATATGCAGGTCATTACCAGTAATCACTGTTTTGTACAAATGTTCCATAGAAACTATAGCATGACTTGCCAAAGAGGGAGAATGAGAGTTAATTAATAATGCCAGACTCCAGGATAAAACGGCAACATGGGCATTCATATAAAGTCTTCCTAAAACTGGGTCTGTTACTAAAAATCAAATAATGGAAAGCTAGCAACTCTACACCTTACAGATGAAGACAATTTGTCATGATTGCTAAATCACCAGATTGCACTGCCTCTACTCATGCCCAGCTGCACATTAATTTCCAGATTAGTAAATTACAATTAATTCTTACTACTGCTCCATCACTTTTCTTTTTCCAGTTAATAAGAGAGACTGCAATCAATAATTGTTCATCCCAGTTTTCAGAACAGTTCAACTACAGCTATTACTACATAAGCAGGAAACATGAGTGGTTCACGTACCCAGGGAGACTGTGAGGTCTTTAAAAATTATTGGCTGCAGCATAAATATTTTATATTGACCTTCCAATTCCGACTCAAAGATTCAAAGTAGTTAGTTGAATATTTACAATGATTAACAATTATAAAGGCTGAGAAAGTGTCTTGAGACCTAGGCTGATTTTCAAACACCTATTCAAACAATTTCATAACTTTTAGATTAAACTTTATTAGATATTTGAAAGGTCTGCCCCACACTAACAACGTGAGCCTGGTCTTGAGATTCATCACAGGAAAACTGATTGCTGCTTCATTAAAAACCTGGGATTGTAACTCCTTGAAAAGATTATTCCACTGCTGACCTGTAAAGGCACTGTATGAATTATGTGTTTTGACTTGTTCCTAATCTAAGTTCTTCACACAGAATACATTTCAAATTGCCAAGGCTGATTTGCCCCCAACTGTGTGAACACAGTGAACAAAGCTGAATCTGTAAAACATTAGTTCTGTGCATTTGAAAATCTTGGGATGAAAGGCACTTTGAGTTTGTTGCATTCAAATAACTATGCGTCCTTAAACAAAATTTTCCTGGTGAGTTAACCACTTAAACAGTGGGGATGCTATGGGGAAAGTCATGGTCATATTTAACAATCCAATCCCATGGATTTTGTACTAAGAATCTATCTGCCAAAAGTTGAAGAGTGAGGAAGGCCTCTTAAGAGACTTCCCACACACCACAAGTCGTTTTTTAATGGCTTTAAGCAATCCTCTTGGGATAGTTTGTCTCTCAATTGCCTACACATCACCTTTGATAGTTACTGCACTTTAATTACTCATTTGCTGTAATTGAGCCATAAAGGCAGGACCTTACGAAAATATACAAAAAATATTTTTCAATAATTAATCCATGGTTGAGTAAAATAACCAGTTTACTCTATTCACACATCACTTTTCTGCCACTCCCCTACCAGAAGCACAGCAGAAGAGGTCTGTGGCAGATGGAGATTCATGGAGAAAGAGAGTGGGTGGTGTGGAGAAGTTATGAGGACTCTTAGAGCCTGAGTTCAGAAACAGATTAGATCTGCTTCTTCCTCCAGAGAACAAAGGACACTGAAAACCCCATTTACCTGGGTATTAAGTTCAATTATGACCAGAGGAGTGGGAAGAAAGGGAACAGTTCATCTGCCCTTAGGCTCTTCAAATTCCTTCTGCCTCACAACGCATGACTAAGAAACAGCAAAGCATCCTTTGCTCAGAATTACTTGTCCCTTAAGTCTTAATAAAGGAGGCTATACACAAAGTACATTTAAATTAACTGTTGCCATCCTTATTGTCCACTTGCAATAAATAAATGCCTTTAGTTTGGTCAAGCTACTAAGTGCCTGGCATGGACGCAGTGATCGGTAGCTTGGTGAGAGGATTAAATGATTTGGAAGAAGCTTAGGTTCTCTCTTCCTCTGGTGGAAGGATAACCTTAGCCTCTTTTCATGGGCTGTGGAATGTCCTCAGATACAAAACAGGTCACCAGCTGCTGTTAATAAAGTCGCTTTGCTTGAAGCAACAAGAATGGCTTTATGGAAATAGCTCTTCTTTTTAACAGTCACCCCGAAGTCCTTAATTAAAAACGCTTTTTTTCTCCTTCTATAATAAAATGACCCAAACTTTGCTTTCTAGTCTTACTGGATTAAAAACTATATATTGCAAGGGAAAAAAGGAGATGTAAACTCTTTTTGGGTAATTAAGGTCTGGAATTAGCTGTTTTCTAGAAGCAACAAACTGCTTAGGGATAAGTGAAAATGTTGGGTAATTATTAACAAAAATAAATTAATCACAGAAACAGACCCCCTAACCCCCCCACCTCCACCCCATGGATGTTTGTAGTTGGCTGCCTCTCTGAGCAGCTCTGAGATTTAAGAATCTAAACAGCTTGGATGGCTCAGTCATTTCTTCTATTACAATGGTTCTCAAAGTGTGACCCCTGAACGGAAGCATCAATCCGCCTCTGCATCACCTGGAATCTGGTAAGAAATGCAAATTATCAAGGCTGACCAAAAATCTGCCCAATCAGAAACTCTGTGGGAGGGGCTCAGCAATAAGTGTTTTAACAAGCCCTCTAGGCAATTCTTACATACTCTAAAAGTTTGGGAACCACTGTTCTATTAAAGCTGGGTATTTTCAAACCAATTGCCTAATATATTTCTATATTTCAATAATTAAACTGACAATCAATGGGGAGGGAAAAGTTTTCAAAGGTAACTGAGAAGAGAAATGCAGCTATGCTTAGGATAAAAATACTAGATTCATAGCAGTGATTCTCAACCCTAGAACGAATACTGGAATGGCCGAACAGGTTTAAAAAAATACCAGGACCTTACTCCAAGCCAGATGAAACTGAGTGCAGGGTAAAGAGGCAGTAATGATATTTAAAAAATGCACCAGTTATTCTAAAGCACCGGGAGGCTAAGAATCACTGATAGAAAATAACCACAGCAGTCAGACTCTTAATAGAAGTAGGACAGCCTAAGAACTAGAAAACAGGGCTACGTGGATGTTTCTAGCACGAATATATATATACGTTTTCATAGACTATGTTTGTGTCATATTAATTAAGCACTAGCTGGCATGCGGGACTTGGGAAGATAACATTACATTTTATTGCCTCATACTCTCCTTAAACCTCATGGGTTGAACAGTTCTTATTTCTAGAAGAGATAAGTCACCAATAAATATAATTTGAGAGAGGAATCTGAGTTTTGATCTTATAGGCTTATTCCAAAATAATTTTAAAAATAATATATGTTGGAGCATGAAGCTACCACGATCCTATATGGACTATGGGGATACATTCTCTCTACACTTCTAGCTCGTTCTACTAATACCATCTTCCTTCCTGACAGAGGAAAATGGGACTTGAGTTTGAGAATGGATTAGAAGCACTGAGTGGCTTAAAAACAGAAGATTACCATAAAAAGGCATCAAAACCAAGTCAGTTTTAGCTATGTCCTATTTTACTGTTTTATACACACACACAATTTCATAATGAATACTGAGCACAAAACCATAAATTAATAATAATTCCAATTTACATTTATTTCATAGCACTTTGCAATGATTAATCTTCTTTTACACATTAATTCATTACATTTCCACAAAAATGCCTCATGACGGCATCAGGATAGATACAATCGTTGTTATTTTAGTTTTGCTTATGAGAAGACAAACTTAATTAAGTGAATTATCCAAGGTCAAGAGTTATATTGACAATGTTAATAAGTAGCAGCTTTAGCTGTGGTAATAATATTTTGATGTCTGATATTAGTAATTTTGTGCATGTCAGTTTTAAAACCTCAAAGTATGGTTATTTTTATTTCCAGAAGAGTATAAATAGACAAATGAATTAAAATAGATAAAAGAGGGAAACCCAATATAATAAAGTATCCAATCAGAAAAAATAAACACATAAAGCAGTTTCGCTTAAAATACTTGGAAAGACTGTAACTTCTTTTTTACTTTTCTAGAGTTGGTAGAACTTTTTTTTTTTGTGGTATGCGGGCCTCTCACTGTTGTGGCCTCTCCCGTTGCGGAGCACAGGCTCCGGACGCGCAGGCTCAGTGGCCATGGCTCACGGGCCCTGCGACTCTGCGGCATGTGGGATCTTCCCGGACCGGGGCATGAACCCGTGTCCCCTGCATCTGCAGGCGGACTCTCAACCACTGCGCCACCAGGGAAGCCCTAGAGTTGGTAGAACTTATCTTTGAATTCTTAACAGATCCATAAAACATATAAATTAAAGATAAATTGTAAGATGCAGCTCTGATTTTATATTTGGGCTATATAACTGCTACAGAACATTTTTAGGATAACTAAGTACTATTTTACTTCTTAGAATATTAGCAAATCATTAAATAACTTTGATCTTCTCATATCAGAAGATTTGTTTCTTGATAAATTTTATATTATTCTTATGATGTTAAAGTATAGAACTGTATTCTGCTTCATTTTAAAACATAATACACCTCTTTCAAATCTGAAACCAGGTACTTTAAAAGACGGTTAGCAAATTTAAAAATGTAGAAGTTTATATTTCAACTGTCAAGTAAATATGCAGGGAGATATATGGAAAATACTTAAAAAAATTTTTAACCTAATTAGACTGTCTTTCATACTTTGTGTCTATTAAAACTCATCAACTATAATTTAATATTCAAGCATTTTACACCACCAAAGTATTGCAAAACACAAAAAGGGGGTTTGTTACAATATACATACTACATGCTTCATACAGGATAATCTCTCACTATTAGAAAACATTAAGACCCCATTTCAGATAAAGTAAAGCAATCTGCAATTTAATTATAATAATACACACTGCAATGTAACTAATGACATAGTATGCATTTGCGTTGGATAATTAGAGTAGTCGGTAAATAAAGCTTTACAAAGCAGGAAATAAAAACAGGTAAGGGAGTTGTGGTTCGTTCATCTCCTTGCTTACTAATGAGAGCTAGAATAGAGATCAGTCACTTCCCAGCATGTTCCTTGATGTGTGCAATAAAATCACGTGCTGTGGACAGATCCACTAACCTAATATAACCACCAGGTAGGTGTCAGTTCAGAGAAATACACGAAGAGAAACAAGTGATAAAGCAGTATAAGCTAAAACTAACTCATAGTAAAGACAGAGCAATTACTAGGAATGCCCAGACTATATGCCCTGTGATGTAAATGAGTAATGGGAATATTAACCGTATTATTTTAAATTAAGAACACACTTTAGAAAACCCCAAATTAGTATATATATTCTACTTAGGCTTAAATTATACCTAGAATTATGGAAGTGGTGAAATGTTTGATTTTACAAACCACAAAAGTGATTTTTCTTCTTTAGGTTGGAGAAAAAAAATGCATAGGGTCTCTTGCTAATAGTACTAACAAGATCAGACATCAAATTTTAACATTTTCACATTAGAGAAACTGAGTTCTACCAAAATCTAATCTGTTAAATCTAGGCAATGCTTTCCTTTTAGCAGAGGTATTACGTAACTTACGCATCTTCATTTTACTCTCATATTGGTGAAGCAAGCATGTTGCTCTAATCAGGTACTGTGTACAACATCCAGGTGTTTGTTCAGTCAAATTACCACTTGTTATCAACTCATAATTTCAATTAACTTACAGCTTAATATAGCATCTCTTGAATTGAGAATTTATTATAGATGGAGCAGAAGAGATAGTTATAACATTTTTTTCTGAACAGATTTTGGGACAGACTTTCTAATGCAGGATATGAGTAAATTATTTAGGTTCTCTGCTATTCTCAGTTTGCACAAATACTGAAATCTAATTTGGCTTATTGGTGTTTTGGCTCCAAATACATAAACCTCCCCAATTCAAAATACTGCTTGCTTTAAATCAACCTGGTGAGTACTCATTATCTCTCCTTGGCACAGACTACCTTACATTTGTCAATTACATGAGTGAGTGTATAACATACAAAATATATATTCTGCTTTACTAACCAGGCTGTAAATATGAATACCCTGAGAGAAAGACCGTGTCTGTTATCTTTTTAAATAAAGTCAAAAGAAGCAGAAAATCTTACCTGGACCTAGCATAGAAACTTCATCACAGCAGGGACTAAAATAAATGCTTTTTTTTTTTTTTTTTTTTTTTTTTAACAAAGAAAAGGTAAAGAAACCAATTATCTTTGGGCAAAAACCTGAATACTAGAGGAATGTGAACCGATAATACCAGTAAGTTCACATTTTTGTTAACATATAGGTGTTGGCAAAGAGTAGCCTCCATAACTATTTTCAAAATTGAGGTGCAAGAGCAGAATTATATTACAGGCATATTTGCCTCCCCCATCATAATTATTGCCAAGAGTTTCAAAGCCAGTCAACAGTGAATACGGAGCTATTCTAAAAAGCATCCTTGAGCACTTTTTTCTCTTGGGCATCCTTCCTTTTTCTCTTGGGCATCCTTCCTATCTACAGATACTCCCTTATTCTGAGAAGTTAATTAAAATATAATTTTGCCAGACATATTTTTCCCCATCTCCTTTGAAACTTCTACCGGTGACAGGCTTCAGAAAACTAGAAAATAAGCTCCATGCCAGCTGTCCCTTGTCCCCTGGCCCATACTGTGAAAATACAGAGATTCAGAGAAAACAGCATATATGTACAGGTTGACATCAACAGCACATCCTGAAATCTAATTATTGCAGTTAAATATGAAACACTGCTTTTGTCCCCTAGAGAAAATTCTTCAAGATGATAAATTAGTTTCACAGCTGGAAGAAGAAAGGATTCCATGAGAGTACTTGATTGGGCAAAGGGATAGGATGAATTTTAGTGGGTTGATATTACTATTAATTTTGCCAAGGTTTATTGCATAACTTTGGGTAAGCCACTGCCATTTAGTAAGTGGAATTGAGAGTGGATAAAATATATAATAAAAAATTCATACAGGTTGCCAGGTAGAAGTTAAAAGTGTTCCTGTCAGTTGTAAAATGGTCACCTAATTTCCTCTAGTTTAACATGAAAACATCAGAGAATACATAAATGAAATGGCACATTATTTTTGACCCAAAATAATTTTCCTGTAATATTTGAAATTAAAAGTTCTAATGTAAAATACTGTAAAATACTGTAAAATACTGTAAACCTAAAATAAGGTCTTAAGAAAAAGTTAAAGCCCTAGTTAATGAACTTTCAGGAGATACAGATAAAAAAGATAACAGCAGATTCAATACTGAATAGTTTTTAGAACTACTCCTTTATGTACTGAAAAATATCTCCACTGTACACAAAGGATAGGTATAACTAAGGAAAAAACCCTCTTGGCTGTAAAAAAATAAACACTATGTTAAATATGCTTTAAAACCATCTAATTTCTTATGATGATTTCAAGAGAGGCTAGAATTAATTAAATGATATCAGCACCTTACAATAACTAACTGAGCTTTTGCAAAGATGTAGGCCCACACCTCTATTAGTTTTCGGAGGCCTTTATCTAATTCCATTACCTTCCAGGAAGCAATAAGAACTATCTCCACAGCATCTTAGAGTAGAAGGCTGGAGTGATCATTCACTCCAGTATTTTAAACCTGGGGGGCCCTTAGGTCCTAGGTGGACTCCAATGGTACTGTTAGCTTTTGGAAACTGAGTAAAAGTATGTGTACTCAGGAATACGCATTTTATGAGGAGAGGGCCGTGTTTCATCAGAATTTCAAAGTGAAATAAACATGAAAAGGTACAGAAAAAACTAGTTAAGTAGCCTAACTTCCAGTTTACAAATAAGCCTGGAGAGTTAAAATGATTGCTCTAAAGACAAACCTAGAATAGCTATAAAATACCTAGAACCAGGTCTCTTGATAACCAATTAACTCAGTGTACTACTATGCCCATATCATTCTTCTCAGAGGGTAAGTAGGAAAAATGTGTTAAATGTGCACAGTGTTTTCATAACTGGATCTTATCTCAAGTAACAGAGAAGTTTCTAGGTCAGAATACTACCTATAAATACAAAGTATGAAGATATGGAAGGCAATACAGGTGATCTACGTAAGCCAAAAAAAAACCCTCATGGATCTCCCAACACCATGCTGCCTCCAAGCCAAGCATATACGCCCACTTTCACCTTAAGACAGCATAGCACATGCCACTGATCTCCAAGCTGACAGAGAAAGCCGCAGGAGTCCAAAGGGAAGAATGGATGGATCCTGAGATATCACAATGTGCAATAGAGAACTACCTCAGTTTAACACGGCCCAGGGGTTTGAACTTTCCCTGGCTCACTGCCTCAACACCCACGCCTCTGCCCCAAACACACACACACACACACACACACGCACGCACGCACGCACACACACAGAGACACACATACATATATAAAATTATAGACAGGTACAGCGTGATTTCAAGTATAGATATATAACATACAAATGAAAACAAAGCATGAATTTAACTGATTTATTAGCCAATTAATTTCATGATTTTTCATGATTAATTTTAGGAAGGAATGTCACTAAAATAAATAATTAGGAAGAAATGTGCACTAATCTTGCCAAGTCACCCTGTGTATCCTCTTGCCATTTCTAAAACAAGAAAGCCATTTAACTTGTGCCTATGAATCAATATGTGTATAAACATCTAAGCACATATTCTAGCTCCTCCGTTTACATATGGTATGATTTTGGGCAAATGACTTAGTCTCTCTGTGACTCAAGTTCCTGATTAGTAAAACAGAGATAACAGCAGTACTGACCTTACTGAGTTGTTGTGAGGATTAAATGTGGTAATATGGGTAAAGTACCTAGAATAAACTTTCATATTTTATGATGACAAAAGAACTGTCATCATTGTCATCCTCACCATCATCACAAAGAGACATATAGGCAATTAATTAGTTATGGAGAAGAAGGAGTTAAGAAGGAAGCTTAAGATAAAATTGTTTATTAACAAAATGCTCAAGCTATCATGAAAATTCAAACTACTTCCTGGGAGAATACCAGAAAGTCTATTCGGCCCAGGCGTTTCTTGGGGCCACATTGCCATGGACTTGGCATGCCAGGGTTCTCCACCCAAATGGGATGAGAAGGATGGGTTGATCTGGGCCAATGGAGCAGTCCCTTCCCTCCTTACAACTGTGGGTGAGCAGCGTCAGGTGCTCCAGTCTCAGTTACACCAACTTGTTGTGTGGGAGACCTGATTAGTCTAAATGTTGTATCTCTGCAATATCTCTGACCAGCAGCTTAACTGAAGGGAAGTGATCTTAGGAATTGACTTCTTTGAAAGTGAAATGTTTTGATGACAATTTTAAACATAATGGGATGCTCTCGGAATTTATGGAGACAGTATGCAACATCCCCATGAAACAGTGAAAACCTTGAATCATGTCTTGTGTGCATGCCTCTCTTGGGGTCATTCGATCCCACGATGGGAACCCATCTAAAGCCACGGAACAATGAAAAACACTAATAACTTCCAACACAAAGACAGACACCAAGACTCCCAATGGTGTTAGTCACCAACATCATTCAAGTAATTATCCATCCGGTGTCTATTTGTTAGACCACAATCTTGAATATGTCAACTTAAAACATGTTGTCGAAAATGAAGAGTTTTACCTTTTTATATTCAGCAATGCCCAAGGTATTCCAGAGGGAGTATGAAATGCAGGTAGCAATTTTACCCCAAGTTCCACTGCTTTCTTTCGAAATATCTGAAACGTTAAACAATTAAGTGAGCTACTGTTGAAAGAAAAACAAAATATGCTATTCTACTATCTCACATTGAGCATGCTTCTACTTAAAATTTTTTTGATATGAAAAAATAAAAGTTTCTCAAATTAATAGAATTACCTAGGAATGTAAGAATGGTCCAGGGGCCATTGTGCTGTGCAGTATTTATTACCAATCTTGGTTGCACAAAGAATCATGTAGGGAGGTTTGAATAATACTGATGTCTGGGTAGCACTCCTACGATTCTAATTTCTATGGTTTGGGGCTCCCAGGTGAGAATTTTTTAAAGCACCACAGGTGGTGTCAAGTGATTCCAACGTGCAAGCCAGAGGGGAGAACCACTGTTGCTGGTGAGTAAGTCTTGGATTGAAAATCAGGAGCTCTGGTCCTGTTCTGCCTTCACTTATTTACTAGGGCACAGAGAAAGCATAAGTTGTAAAAAGACATATTATTACAAGTAATCTATACATCCTCAGCCCTGTGCGGTTTTAACTTCCTCTTACGTTAAGTGTAGGTGATATGGAAGATACAAAGTTAAATTTGATACAAATTTCTGCCAATAATTTAGTAAAGAAGGCAATATATGCATATATGTATCTGGAACACAGATAAAATGACTGCATAACTTAAAATCACCTAGGAGTTTAGGTGAGTTCAGTAAGTCTGTATGGTGGAGATGGCATTTAGATGAGGATTGTATGCAGTGTGTAATGGGGTTTAATAATGCTAGAGACAGGTTGAGGCGGGGGGAGTGGAGGGGCATCCCTGAAGGTAAGCACAGACACAGGCAAGCGGGGGCCTGCAGAAGAAAATGGAATAAGTCAGCTTCCCTGTCCACAAAAAGGGGGAATACTGGAAAATAAGGTCAGGTGTACATAGCATAGGCCCAAATCATGAAGGCTCATAAATGTAAGGCTAAGAATTTTATCCTGTTAAAATGGAAAAATATTGAAAGTTTCTGAGCAGCCAGTTCACTTGAGCAGAACTGTGCTTTAGGAAGATTCATTAGATGACATCCCTTCACAGTTTTAGGTCCAAAGAAAAGCACTAAGTTAATTTACTCATTGAAGGAAGGACTGCTACAGCTTTCCCCATTATAGCTGTGGCAGCAAGCAGGAGCCTTGTCCCTTCTCCTTGCCATACTGTATGACTGAGCATGGTGGGCTGGGAGCTTACTATTGCCTCTGCCTCTTCCTCAAACAAGGGAGATGTGAGAAAGGTTGGGGAAACCCTGAAAAGCATGGAGAATGAAAGCAAAGTCCTCTCCCAGCAAGGGAAAGCATTCATTAAAGCCACTGTCAAAGAAGCCTTGTGTGTCCAGAGGAAGGGGTTTCAGTCCTTAACTCCTTCTTTAAGACCCAAGCCTCCCCACAGAGAAATCCAGGCACTGGGCTTCGGGGCTGAGGAGAATTCAGTAATACCGATATTGACACTGTTTCTGAAACCCTACTCTTTTGGAATCTAACTCTTACTTTGTAATGAAAGTTGAGGAAATAATCAGTTTTAATGTAAGAATTTGGCTGGCAGTCAATTTAGATAAACTAGCATTCCTGGAATACAAATGAGGACACAGACATTTGTAGTATATAAGGAACTAAAAAATAAAGATACCATTTTTTCCCCACAAGTTATTATTATAACTCTTTCTGAAGTGGACAATTTCCTGTTTCAACAGCAAACGGTGAATGGAAGAAGAGGAGAAAGAAAATAAGCCAAAAGGTATATTCTTCCTTTCCTGTCTCTGTCATGCCCTAGAGAATTCCAAGGTCTCTTCTGCCGTAAGGGATTATCCAATCACTGCCCAGCCATCTGCTGACTTTCTAGTTTCCACCCAACTTTTAAAACTGTTAATTAATTAACTCCTTTTCAAGAAACTTACATAGGACAGAAGTCAGACTTGTAATTAAAACACCATCATGAATATTACAGCCATATGGCATGGGAGTTAAGGGCTCAGGCTTTGAAAACACAATGCCTATATTGGAATCTCAGCTCTACTTCTTCAAATTGGGTATAATCTTGGGCAAACTGCTTAATCTACCTGTGCCTAAACTTCCTCAACTATAAATTGGGGATAACAATAGCATTTGCTATTTTAAAGGTTGTGGAAAGAAACTGAATGAACTATTATATTTAAAGACCTTAGGACACAAAGTCATCACTCTAAAAGGTTAGTGGTAGTTTTTATGGTAAAATGATAAGGGTATTTCCCCAAGAACTTTCCCTATTTACTGCCTGAAATTCTTTCTTTTCTTTAATCCAGCTGCTGTTTTGGTACGTTCTACTTGGGTTCTCTGTGTGCATGAATATGTATTTTTATAGACAAATATACTGGGTTGGCCAAAAAGATCATTCGGATTTTTCCATAAGATGTTATGGAAAAATCCAAATGACCTTTCTGGCCAACCCAATACGTGTGTGTGTGTGTGTGTGTGTGTGTGTGTGTGTGTGTGTGTTCGCGTGTGCATGTGCACGCACATGTATGCCTCCCCCACCCTCAAACACACACTCTTCATCAAAAGCATTCATTCTCAAGAGCTAAGCCTTTAGTTCGCATCATTGCATTCCCAAATTCAACTTTCCATCTTGACTCTAGCTCTGCACTTCTACTTCTGTGCTCACATCAAAATCTGGGCACCCTGTTGTCTTTTGGAACTTAAGATATCCAAGGTGAAATCAATCATTTAATGTCCAAGGCAAATGTCCCTAGTTCCATCACTGACACTACTGGTCAGCCAGTCCCTGGGGCTCAAGAGAGCACGCATTTTGACTTCTGATTTCTCTCTTCAGTTATTAAGCATCAACATTAAAGTTCTTGGCAACATCACATATACAGCCCATTCCCTTTCTGTGATACAAGCACAGTCCATTCATATTTTCATCACCAGGTACTATGAAGGGCATGAGAGCAAAGAAGGTCCTCTTACCTGGTTTCCCATTCTCCAGGATTTCCCCTCCTGTCTCCATTAATCTGTATCTATGTTATCTGATTTCTCTTTTTACCATACAACTTTCTTATTCAAGAAACCATAATAATTCCCTCTGTTGTATGAAATGTCATGTCAGAAATGATCTACTGACTTTTCAGTGACCTCTATGAATCAGACCATCTATTATCTTCTATTTTTTCAAAGATCATCCTGGCTGAAGCTTGAGTCTTCAGGGTTTCAAGTACTCATTCAAGTTCAGTCTACCGTAGTATCTTTGTTAAAAAATGTTTTTCCTCTCAGATCTATTGAGATATAATTGACATACAACATTGTGTAAGTTTAAGGTGTAACACATGATGATTTGATACATGTAGATATTGTGAAATGATTACCACAACAAGGTCAGTTAACACTTCCATCTTCTTGCATAACTATCTTTTGTGTGCATGTATCATGTCATCTTAGTATACTTATTTACATAGTTCTCTCATCCTGAAACACGCTGTTCTGCCTCCTGTTGGCCAATCCAAATTCACTCATTCTCCAAGGTCCAGATCAAGTCCCAACCCCAGGCCAAGATCTTTATCTTCTGTGAACTTCTGCACTGACAACTGGCATCACAAAATGCAGCATTTGATTACAGAGGGCAAGATCCAGATCTCTCAATGTTTTCTCCTGTCATTCTCTTGTATCCTCAAATAATTTTCTTTTCTTTAAAAGTAGAGAAAAAAATCTCCATTTCTCCTTCATTGTCTATTATACATATCCAACCCAAAGTTGGTCATTTTGTATTAAATTTATTGATATCTCCACATTACTCCTATGAGTGGTAGGTGGGAAGTTTTTATAATCTCAGTTAACAGACAGGAAGGAAACAGTGACCCTTTCCATCTTGAGGTTTTTGCCTTTGCTGTTTCCTCTGGCTGCAATGCCCTTTCCCTAGCTCTTTGCATGCCTGGTTCATTCTTAACTTCAAGAATCCACTTAAAAGTCCCCTTTTAGGAGAGGTCTTTCTTAACAACCCCACATAAAGTTGGCCATTCTCATGTATTGTTTATCATATATCACCTTGCTTATTTCCATCCCACTATTTATCACATCCTAATTATCTTATTTGCTTGCTTGTTGATTGTTTGACAACCCCACTAGATGTAAGCTTCATGAGGGCAGGACTTTATCTTGTTCTAGCATCCAGCAAAGTAGCTGGTACTCAATAAATGTTCATTTAATAAATGAATGAATCAATCAAATATTAATAAATATATCTGGAGCACTGTAATGAGAAACCACTAATATTCTAGTATTTGCAAAGTGTTCTATTCTATTCCACGAGTTTCTATTGTCTGCAAATAAATATATCAAGTATTCTGCAGTCTCAACCTTGGGCACAATTACAAAATAGTTTTTGGATGAAAACATTAACTAACCTATTGATGCTTTAAATGAAATCATAGTTGGCCTAAATCAATTTCAATTCTTAATATTTGATTTGTTACCTCCTCTTGAGACACGAAGAGGTTAGTTACTTGGAGGAGGAATCCAGATTCTCAAAGAGAGCATCTTTCTACCCAAAATGGTGAGTAATAAAATTCCAAACTAGCTAACAAAGTTAATATTGTTAAAAGAATGAAGGAGAAATGTCACAAATCATTCTAAAGAGCAGTTACGTTTTAACTAGCACATCTTAGATAATGTGCTCAAAAGTAAATGACCACAAAAAGCACACTAAATGGTACTTCACTGCCCCTTCAAATGGGGCAGGCATGCTGGAGGGAGCACTGGACCCAGGTCAGCACTTGGATCCTAGGATTGGCTCTACTACGGTTCAGTGGGAGGCCTGGACCCATCACTTAACTTTTCTGGTTCTCAGCTTCCCCAGTGAAATGGGAGAGCCCGGCTGATAATTTCTAATTTTGATTTATTCCTGAAAAAACTAGTATCAGGAGTCACAAAGCTAGAACTAAAATGAGACTGGCAAAAAAAGAAAACTATCATAATTTTTTAGATAGAAAGTGCTAATTTGCCACCCAATTCTTAGTCAATCTTGGTTTTCAGGGTTTGTTGGTACCTATGTTTGGCAGGTGGGTTTTGTAAAGTTAAGAGGGCAAGATGAAAAATGACAGGTAATAAAATGTAATCTGTGCTGATAATAGAAGACATACTCATTTTTTAAAAAATGACCATTAAAACTGAATAGGGTTTTTGGGCAACTTGCACCAATCAGTTTGAAATGGGCAGATATCTAATGACCCAAAAGGAATCTTCAAAAAGATTCTGCATTATGGAGATTCTGATTACATTCACAGAAAAAATCAAAACTAATAAAATTTGCTTAAAGAAGGGTGGTAAAATGTTATGAAATAGCTTCTAAAATAATCTTTCAAGCATGTAATGAATAAATAGGTGTAAATAAAAACTTTTACGGTCTAAAGTTAAGAGTTTCAAAATGACTATACCTAAACTCTATCTTTTCATTATACTTAAATAACATCATCACAGTCTTACTGCTGTTTTTGATCAAAAGTTTAAAAAAACTTCAGATTTTAGAACCTACCAAATAAATCTTTTATCTTTTTACTTTACCCTTACAGATAGGATTAGACAAGGCTGTAAACAAGATGTATGGCTTTCTTTGCCTTTCTAGTTTGCAGATCCCTGAAGAACTATACAAGAATATTTACACACCAAAGCAAAGAGTAAGGAAAGAAGAAATGAATAAGAACAGATGGTTCTGGAAAGAACTAGTTTCAGTTCAGACATGGTTCGGTTTGAAACGTACAATATCAGAGCCTTTCTTCAAATGCTCATGCTGAAAACTTCACTGTTAAAAGATCAAACACTAATTCCCCATTAGTACAAGCAGAGTTTACCTATTACTCATTTTTGCTACATAAAGCTTTCAGCACAAAAAAAGCTTTCAGCTTTTTACCGTAGATCTGATAAATATCTTTGGCTGAAAATAACTGAAATAACCCACATATCATTAGCTGAGTTGATTAACGCACATAATATGGGCCAACCAATAAGTACTTATTGAGCTACTCTGGCTTTTCAATTTAGAGTGGAACCTTAAAAGTTCTAAATATTTGAATAAAGATATAAAAATAGTTAATCCAGGAGAAATTTAGAGCTGGAAGGGACATCAAAGGTCATCTAAATAATCTTGGTTTACAGATAAGGAAACTGAGGTTCAGAGAGGCCCTATTCCCCTAATTAAACGCTCTGATGTGGGATGGTTTGATGACAGCTATAGCCAAGTGAATGCCAGATTCATACCATCTCAGATACACGTAATTCTTTTGATCTGGAGGGATCTCCCCTGTGAGTCCCTTATATGTAAGTGTGTACACATCTTTCACTGCCTCTTTCTAACTTGTGCATTCTCTCTTTAATTAATCAAAACCCTAAACTGAAGTCTTTCTAAATTAAATGATTTGTTGTATTTGTCAAACTGCATTATGAACTTCATTTTTTAAATTTATAAATTTAATTAGATGAGAACTTTTGTCAACTGTTTTGTTTTTCTTCCCTGTGATTCAGTACAATTCAATTTTTAGCCTCGAGGCCATTAGATGAAGAGAGTATTCTTCACTTTTCTGAAAAATTAAAGCATTAAAATCTCCCCAACTTGTTTATTCAAAATAACAAGGATATATGCATGCTAACCTGCCAGTAATCATAGGTTATAACCAAGAAGAATCAATACAACTGTACCTTAGACTTTCTAATGTATGAAAGCACAAAGTGTAAGTGAAAGAAAAAACTTCTGATAAATATAACTCAAAAAATCTAGATGTAGGATGCTCTTAGTGAACAGGCGTTTTAGACTTAGCTAGCTTTTTAAAGATATTTATTCTCATGAAAAAATTAACAGCTAGTGAAACTTTTTTAAAGTTTGCTTTTATACTATCCCCTAGTCAAAATGAATAAATGTTGATAAATGAATTAATAAAATTATATCCTGATACTATTTTTTTCCTGAGGGTTCAATTTCATTCCCTAGCTCTCAAGTGGGGAAGATTTCATAAAGTTAAGAGGGCAAGATGAAAAATGGGGAGAAACACTGGGAAGAATTTCAGGCTATTGTTCAAGGTCGACATCACTAGCATCCATGTGGGCAGAAACCAACGCCACCTACTCCTGGAAGTGGTCCAGTGCTTTCCCTGAGCGTAAGCCAGAGTCAAGGTGGCTTGGTAACACACACACACACAGAGAACAGGGCCCGAGTTCTAGTTCAGGGTCTACTACTCACCTGTCCTGCCACAATAAAGATGAGTCATTTCACTTCTCTCATTTTCTCGCTTGTAAAATGAGGGCACTAGATAAGACGCTTTCTAAGGTACTTTCCTGCTCCATAGGAAGTGGTTTTCAGACTTAAGAAGCACTTAACTACATGTTTCCCAGTGTGGTAAGGGAGATACACCAGAAAAAATAAGATCCCTGATCTCAAGGAGCTTACAACCAGGAAGGCAAATCAGCCATATAAAACTACATAAATGTAAAACATACACCAGAAAAAACAATATGAAGCAACATATAAGTAGAGAATAAACAGAGTGATATAGGCTATAACTAGGGAAATAAAACAAAAAGAGAGATTGAGTTAGGTGATAGGGGAGAGCAAAACTCCTGTGGGTACAGATGTGTGTTTATTTGGGGGTGAGTATATACATGTTTGTGCACACTCTGGGTTAATGGGGTGGAGGACAGGAGATAAAGCAGAAGGGGAGAAGAAGGAGCCTGACTGAGAGCAGGGGAGAGAGGTAGATTAATAGGTTCTAGAAAATGATAAGAAACAGAGGAAAGAAGGCAAGCTAATGACCTTAACTATCAAGTTAAAGGGTTGGTTAAAAGAGCACATCAGTGGGCTTCCCTGGTGGCGCAGTGGTTGAGAGTCCGCCTGCCGATGCAGGGGACACGGGTTCGTGCCCCGGTCTGGGAAGATCCCACAGGCCACGGAGCGGCTGGGCCCATGAGCCATGGCCGCTGGGCCTGCGCGTCCGGAGCCTGTGCTCTGCAACGGGAGAGGCCACAACATTGGGAGGCCCGCGTACCACAAAAAAAAAAAAAAAAAAAAGAGCACATCAGTTGGGTCAAGAAAGTCCCAACACTTACCATCTTGGTGCCTCCCATTTACAAGTGGAAGGATTTCTCAATCATCAGGATTCTGAGAGATGGGACAGAGAGAAAGGCTGTGGTTCTCATTGGTTATGGAAATTTTCTGAGTTGTAAGGGCAAAGATACATAAATGACAACACCAAGAAACATTACAATGGCTGTCTGAAGGAAAGACCTTGAGAAATAATTAGGGTCCTTAAATAATGTTTCCTCAAGAAGAAAATTTCTCTACATGTGCTCTAGAGATAAATGGGGCAGAGGTGGGGCTGGGGAAAAGGAAATAGTATGGTAATAGAAAGTTGTATGTCCTTCTTCTAACATACATTCGATATGGAAGTTAAAAATGCACAGAAAAGGAGAGGAAAACCAATGGCTAGATAGCTCTCACTCTTAGAATTATCGTTAGGTGTACTGCACACTGTGTTATCTTAGATGTTCTAACTCCTAAAGCATTGGCCCAAGAACAGTAAATAACAGCATAATAGTTCAAGTCATCACACAGGGCTTAAAGATGGATTTTTGAGCTGATCTTTCCACCTCAATTTAAGTTTAAAAAAATGGGTAAGTTGCCAACATAATGTTTTGAAAATATGCAGTCTATTGTTAATAATATTTAATATTAGGTAAGTATGCCACATAGTTCCTGAACATACATCTTACACCAAAAAGAAAACATCTTTCTTTCTTCTTCTTCTTTTTTTTTTTTTTTAAGAAAACATAATGCCTGCTAAAGAGACAGAGAATTATGAAAACACATACCCTATCTGGCTATTATTTCTAACAGAATTTGTGGAAACTACCACACAAAGGTTGTTAATACGTGATATCATATGTTAAAATGGGGACTGCTTTGTTTATTATTACATTTGTAGGTAAACATCACAAATCATTTGATATATACAAAATCCAGGCTTAGAAACCTTTGTTCAAAAGAAAGATAAGAAGAAGAAAATGAAAGAAAACAGCCTCATTTATGCAAATATATTGTGATTGTCTGGCATTTTTGAGTTATGAGGCATTCTCTGCTAGTGAATTTTTCCAGATACTGAATCTCACTTCTAAAGAGCATCAAAATGTTTATAGTTTAACCTTTTTATTTGTATAGGTTTTATAAACACGTTTATCTGTTCTTTTGATTTAGTGCAATTACATGAATCCTGTCTTGATGACTCAGCATCAGCATCACAGGCCAACACTGAGTTGAGGCTAGAAGATCTAGTTCCTGGTCATCAGATGACTGAGCTGTACAATCTTGAGAACTTACTTAACACCCTCTTTGCCTCAGTTTCTAAATATGTGAATAGGGATCATTCTTCCAAATCACAAGATGATTGTGATTAAATGCACACGTGCTTTTGAAAGAGCATAATAGTTATCATCATCATTGTTCTTTGCTGTAAGATACTGGTTCCCTCAGGAATAATTTAAGCATATCAGGCTTTTTGTCCACACACTAAATGGTCCAAAAACTGCTGAGCTTTTACGTCTGCTTTCTATAATCCTACTGTTTCCTTCTGTTATTAGCTATCCGTTAATTACAATGAAGACTTCTCACTGTTGTAGTGTATTTGCTCTCCTTCCAAGTTGCGGCCTAATTTTGTGAACAGTTGTCTGTACCAGGGCCTGAGGATAAGTCAAATGTCTCTTCTGTGTCTATTTTACAGTGCAGGGTGTGAGCTTCAGGAAACGTGCCCTCTTTTCTCTCAGATGACTACATTTGAACTACTAACTCTATAGGTATGAAAAAGCAACTAATTAGTATGTTATTTAGGAGTAATAGTTTGTAAGTTTACAAAGTAAACTAAATACCTATGTCTACATAGGTTTTGTTTGCTTTTTTTAAAAAAAATGTAAAATGTTAGCCACTCTTTTTTCATTCTATCTAAGCAAATGTAAACTTATCTGGTTGTGCATCTATTCCCATTTAACTGGTGTTTTTTGATTTCTGCATCACCCTCCTTTATTTATTTATTATACATGGATACCTCCAAAGTGCCTCTGGGCACAGAGTTCATAATTTCATATGTCAGTTGATGGATGAACATTTCAAGTTATCAAAGGGTGATGCTGCTGGACATAAAATTTGGAAGCAGGGCTATTTCTGTCTTATGTTTGTGTGTCCCAAAGCAAGTTGATTAATCTCTCTTAGCCTCAGCTTCCTCATCTACAGAATAGAGAAACATACCTTTGCATTCTATAACTCAGAGAATTTCTCTTTTCCCTATTCTTTTTCCCATGCCAAAATTAAAAATTTTAATTTTCTTATTCTACTATGAATATATTCTCATTATCGAAAAATCGTAAAATTAGACAAATAGACAAAAAATATAGAGCCCCATCAATCCTATCCACCCAAACACAATTATTGTTAACATCTTAATTATCTATCTTCTAAATGGTATTGATTGCATTTCTTTTGAAAAATGGCATCTTCCCACATATACTATTTTGTAATGTTTTAAATTCATCCGCAGTTAATCTACATTAAATACATCATTCTACCTCAGAGGTCAGCAAACATTTTCTGTAGAGGGTCAGATAGTAATTATCTCAGGCTTTGCCAGGCACATTCTCTATATTTCATGTTTTTTAAATTTTTTCTTTTATAATCATTTAAAATGTAAAACCATTCTTAACTCTGGTAGTACAAAAACAGGTCTCAGACTGAATCTGTGCTATCGGTTGTTGACTCCTGTTTTACATCAATGCATAGATTTCTGCAACATCTTTTTTAAAACAGCTATATAGTATACTAGTGTATGGATATGTCAGAACTTAGATACCAGTCCCCTATTATTTGACACTTAGGTTTCCACTGTGTTGATGTTGCAAACAGCAGTGAATAAATATCTCTGTACATACTTATCTGTATTCATGACTATTTCCTCAGGTTGAATGTTTGAAAGTGGAATTTCTGGTCAGAGGGCATTCGCTCACTCACTCACTCACTAACTATAGTTGTAGGGTCAAAGCAGCCACAGACAAAATGTAAATGAATGAGCACATCTGTAGTTTGCGAACCCCTGGATTATACTAATTTGACTGAAAGCATCTTAAATATTTTTCATTTAAATGAAGAGGTTTTAAAATATATTCACATACCCTATTTCACGATAGCACTACTATGTTTTTAATAGATAAGTGTTATATTCTTACAGTACCATAAGTAATTCAATGAAACAATGCCTTTTATTAAAAATGATCATCAGAATACAAAATGTCACATAACTCAATACTCTTCATATTAGAAGAGTTTTGAATATATCAATTGAAATAATTTGGGAGACACTTCCTCTTTAAAATATGAGCATAAATAATAACTAATATGAAACATAATTTATCTTGTCAATTGTGGCCACTCTTGTAGTATCTGAATGCATTTTAAAGCGATTACACACACACACACACACACACACACACACACACACACACACATCCCTTAACATAGTTTAAACTTTCTAAATTATAAGCTTCCAAAAAGGAACCTGCTCTGTAATTTTGACCTTTTAAAGATGTCAACTCATTTATTCAACAGATATTCATTGAGTGCTTATGAACTACATGCTAAATTGCACAAGGTACCTGGAATACATAAGTAAACGAGAGAGTTGTGGTCAATGATTCCTAATAACACGTATTTTTGAAGTGTGACAACAGAAAAACATTCACAGAGTAGTATTTTATGATATACAGGGAAGGCCCAGGTAATAACTTCCATTTCTTCTCCAAAAAGAAAATGAAGACAAATACAATGTTGTAGTACTTCACAAGGTAATCAGACAAATCCTTGCCATTAGTCTGACCATGTAAAATTGGCAAAGGTATCAGATATATGGAAAAACAATTGTACAAAACTGTAGAGAAAGTTATCATTTAGGTGTTTTTGAAGATCTCAAATTCAGCTTTAGACCAAGCAGGCTTACCCCAATATGATCTATGTAAATAAAATGTACATTTGTGTGTGTGTGACTAGTCAACATCTTGAAGGTTATCATTCAGATGGGAATCACCTACAGTAGTTAAGAACTGACCAATTAGATCTGTAAAAAGAACCAGCTCCAACAGAAAGCACTGGAATAGTCTTTTAAAAAGACTCATGGACAAAGAAAGACAAATACTGTATAATATCACTTATATGTGGAATTTTACAAAGCTGAACTCATAGAAGTAGAGTAGAATTATGCTTGCTAGAGGAGGGGGGCAGGTGCGAACAATGGGGAAAGTGGGAAGATGTTGATCAAAGGGTATAGAAGATGAGTAAGTTCTAGAGATCTAATGCATGGCACGGTGATTATAGTTAACAATAATATATTATATACTTGAAAGTTGCTAAGAGAGTAGATCTTAAATATTCTTACCACAAAAAAGAAATGATAATTATGTGAGGTGATGGAGGTGTTAGCTAACCCTACTGTGGTAATCATTTTGCAATACATAAGTGATCAAATCAACACTTTGCACATCTTAAACATACACAATGTTATATGTCAGTTATATCTGAAAGAAACTGGAAAACAAGTAGAAGACATGGCAATCACGGATAAAAGGGGAGTAATCTGAAGTAATGGAGGGTGCGCTGCAGCCCACAATCCAGCTGAAGGGCCAGGCAGCAGACCCACAGAGTCAAGATGCAAAGGAAATGGAGTCAAGTTCTTTTAACAATAAACAAACAGCAATGCACTGGATTAAAACTTGACATGAACACTGAAAATTTCATCTGTTAACAAAATAGAATAAGAGTGGGGTATTCTTACTTTGGCCCTAATTTTATCACTACAGACAGTACCGTTGAAGACAACGACTGAAGACCCTGGGAAAAAGCAACTATCTCTTTATAAGGGTTAGAAAAGGGAAACTATCTCTT
Source organism: Orcinus orca (assembly GCF_937001465.1). Lineage (NCBI taxonomy): Eukaryota > Metazoa > Chordata > Mammalia > Artiodactyla > Delphinidae > Orcinus > Orcinus orca. The sequence continues at coordinate 40,911,352 of NC_064570.1, read as the reverse complement.
TTTTTTTTTTAGGGATAAAAAAGAAAAACAAACAAAAATTCTGGCCAAGTCCAACATGGATCTTGGACTTTGGGAAAATAAGATTTCAAAAGGCTCTTAAAAAATCTTCATTATATATGAGAGTAATGATAGAAGTTTGTGTCACACATTCCTCAGGGATTATGACAGGACTCTTCTATCTGCAGGGCAACTCTATTTAACTGGAGTTGTCCTTAATATAAATGAAACCCCAAATAGCTTATGCTCAATTTGATACATTTGTCAAATTTTAGTTAAAGAGCTTTATTATAATTCCCAATAGAGAAAATGTTTCCCTCTTTTTTTTTTTTTTTTTGCAGTATGCGGGCCTCTCCCTGCTGTGGCCTCTCCCGTTGTGGAGCACAGGCTCCGGATGCGCAGGCTCAGCAGCCATGGCTCACGGGCCCAGAAGCTCCGCGGCATGTGGGATCTTCCCGGACCAGGGCACGAACCCGTGTCCCCTGCATCAGCAGGCGGACTCTCAACCACTGCGCCACCAGGAAAGCCCTCAATTTTTGATCCAGCAAATTATGACCTGGTTTTGCAAACAATGGTGAAAGCCAAATCTGGATGTCTATTTTCTTAGTTCATTTTTTAAAAAAAGGAATCCTGTTAATTGCAAGAGGAGGGACTCATGGTATTAGGTCAGTGGTTCTCAAACCAGCAGCATCAGGATCACCTGGGAACTTGTAAGAAATAAGAAATACAAATTATCAGGCCCCAACTGAGATCTACAGAATCAGAAACTCTGATAGTGGGGCCCATAAATCTGCGTTTTAATAAGCCTTCCTGGGAAATCTGATACACATCACAGTTTGAGAAGCACTGAACTAGGTGAACTCAGTTAATTCAATACGAATGGGAAATAAATTGATTGGAAAGAATAATAAAAATATTTATTGCCACAGGTATAATGTATACTGTGTCTGTAGTGAACTAAGCAAAAAATCTTTAATAATCTTCAAGTTTCACAAATAGCACAAGAGGTATTAAGCCATGTGATGCTGAATTTGCAGTTTAACCGCCAACTCTCCATTTGCTGCTCGCCTGGTATTTAAGAGCAAGCGGGACAGCCAATTCCTAAATGAGTAGCAGTCATCACTGCATAATTTCAGTCTTATGTGCTTGCCACTGTGGTTCAGGAGCTTATTTTGCTGTTAAGTCATGTCTCTAAGTCACTTAATAGCATTAGAATGGAAAGATACGGTCAAATTTATGAGGCCAAGAACGAACCTCCTGTGAGTACTTTACACCACATTGAGAATCTAATTATTGGTTCACAACACGGCATTTATTAGTTTTTTCTCTCTTCATACGGACCCTGTGGCAAATCAGCACACAATAGTATTGTTTTAAAGGGCCATTTATATGTAAAGTAGTTCTTGTATCTATTTTTGGTAGTTCACAGGTAAAATTATCCTGTTTTAGCGTAAGACTGGTCATACAAGGTTAAACACATTAAAAAACAATAAAACAATTATTTTTCAACTGTGAGAGGCCAATACTGTAGATTTGAAATAATGTAATTGAGAAATATCTGTAAAATGAGGCATGGTTCGTATTAACACTGTGAAGAAGATTTATGTACAATTTTCTTAGGCTATATTTTGGGCTTTTTTTCATTAAAGTTCTTAATAAGGAAATCAACAGGAAAGAAATGGAAACTAGTGGATATATGTAAATATTTCTTGATGTCTAGATTCCTCAGAAAACTTGGAAAAATTAAATACATAAACATTTTTAAGTTTCCTAAGGCCTTTCCAAACTCTTTCCACACAGGCTAAGCTTTGTTTGTCAATGATTGGTTAGAATCTAGAATTGGGGTGGAGGGGATCAACATACTGGTTTTGTGCTGGTTGAAAAACTTTTTACATTTGAAATGTCATGATAAAGATTTTTCACTAAGAAATACAAATATAGGTGACTAAAAAATCACACAGCTAATTATAATCACAGACCACACGCATCTCGTTAAACTGGATTGCAAATCAAATATTTCAAGGTCACTCCTTTTCCCCATGAGTTTTTTTCTTTCTTTCTTCCCCCCTTTCCTTCTTTCTTTTCTTTCTTGCCTCCCTTCCTCCTTTCCTAAACATCTTCCTCTTTTATAGATCTTGCAATAATATACACTTATATGTGAACTGATAACATTTCAAGATAAAAAGAACATAAAAGAGATTTCACTCCAAGTTACCTGTAACATGCTAACTGTATTTGAAAGCGAATATTCAGACATAAACTATAAAATGTGAACAACGTGCTTTGTTTATACTACTGCCCCATACTAAGCTGCTTAAATAGGATGAGAACCTCTGAGAAAACACAATCATTTAGTAAGAACGCCCAAGTTCAGGGATGCTAGGAATGAGAATGTTTAAGTAGGCTTTCAGCCATATAATTTCCCAAAGACTGAAATGCATAAATGACTTTGGCCAAGTAATAAATAGCTGATGCTTATATAGCACTCAATATATTCCAGTGACTCTTCTGCCTTCATTTACTAAGTCACATAATCCTTCTAACAAGCTTCTGAGGTTGGAAAGGTTATCACCCCTAATTATGTTCACACAACGCCAGCAAGAAGCAGAGCTAGGATTTGAATGCTACAGGCTGGTGCCAGAGTCCGTGGTCGTCAATTGACCACTACTCCACACTGCTGAAACCAAGTTTTGGAACAACTCTGAACAAAAGTAACATTTGCAGTAAAATGAGAATGAATTAATGAAAAAATTGTTTAGTGTTCTCTATACAATATATGTCATATCATAGTGCATCCTATTAAGTATATAGTATGTTTATGACTTGAAAATTTACTAAAAGTGGTAAATGAAAAATTGTTTCAAGTTATTTGGGTAATCTGTTTCATAAAGTAAAAAGATGAATGCTGTAAGTTAAAATACCTGTTCAACCAGAACTTTAAGGCATGTAGAATATTTACATGTACATTTGAATTATGCTTGTTCTACATGTGAAATATGATCTCTAATTTATACACATCACGCTAATGCAAATGCATTAAATATTCTTTTAGAAAGAGAAAGAGATCCAAAATACATCCCAAGATCCAAAATTCATTTCACCAAGCTTGACTGTTGTTCTGGGTAATCTCTTTTATTACTGATTTATTTAGAAACATATTTAAATTCTAAAGACACACAGAGATATAGATCCTCTCACCCACGACACACATGCCTACAGAATGCATAGCCTAGTGTCAAGACACACATCCTAGTAATTACCATCCAGGTCAAAAAACAGGACTTCGTCAGCCCCACTAGAAGCCCTCTGTGTGCCCTGTCCCAGTCGTTACTCTTTCCCTCTCTCCAAAAGTAACCACATCCTGGCATTTATTCTCTTATATTTCTTTATCAACCAACAGCACATCCTTCGACACGACAGACAGTCTTGCCCACTTTAAAAAATAACAACAACAAAGACTACTTCTAAGCCTTTTTTAAACCACAGGCCCCCCCCCTTCCCCTTTCAGTTCTTTATAATTTATCTGGACAAATTTAAGTCATTTGGAGTTTAGGAGCCTCATTCTGCACATGCGTAGTGCAGTCAACACATTCTTCTCACCGTATTTTTGACAAACTGGAAGCTGGATCCAGAGACTTGATCCCTTTGACAAGACTCCGGGTGATATGTTCTTTTCTCAGGAGGCACACATGTGGTTTGCTTCCCTTCTGAGAAGTCAGCAGCTTTGATAATCATGGCCTGGAGCCATTACCTCATCAGGGGTTGTAAAAATGGGTGAGCTTCTACTTTTATCATTTCACTTTCGTTTATTAACAGAAATAATTTTATTAACATATACTTGGCTTATCTATTACTTGGTTTCCAGTGATACAGTTCACACAGTCAAAGGCCTGATTCAATTTTCAAGGTAATAAATTGCTTCCCTGTCATTCTTTGAAAGTGACCAATTGTTTTTGCTTTTTAATATCATTAAGAAGTTACCAAATTAAACATACTTAATGGGTGTTAATCTGTTACACTTCTTATTTTTACTGAAACTCAAAATGCTCATCTTCTGCTGGAGGAAGCCTCTTTTAAGTTGGCCCTTGTGTCCTTTTTACATTACTCTAGCAGTCTTTGCCAGCATCTTTGTTACCTGGTTTGATAAGATGTTTCAGAATAATCTTGTAAATTTTCTATTTCAGCCATTTCTCCAGGAAACCGTGGTTAGTAAGAAATAGGAATTCAAGACCCAATCTGGGTGCTAGGGATGATTCATTGTTCCTAGGCCTTTTCAGGGGAGACACACACACACACACACACACACACACACACACAGATACACATGCATATTTATATATTTTAAGATAAAATATCTCGTAAGTTTTTACTAATATTTTCAATTAAAATTCAGAGCTACAATGTTTTTCTTTTTAACACTTTCATCATACAATTTACCCATAAGTATACATTTCGCTGGTTTTAGTATAGTCATACTAAATTGACTCTCACAATATTTAGAACATTTTTATCATCCCTCCAAAAGAAACACCATGTTCATTAGCAGTCACTCATTTCCTCCAACCACTTCAGCCCTAGGCAACCTCTAATCTACTTTCTGTCTCTGCAGATTTGCCTATTTTGGACATTTCATAAAAATGGAGTCACACGATATGGGGCTTTCTGGTTGTCTGAAGCTCGTTGCTTGGTATATTCATCAGGAAGAGCTCTTGGAAACAATATTCCCCAAGTTCTTGCATGCAGATAATTGTTTGCCTGTGTCCTTTACACCTGAAAGCCAGCTTTGCTGTATATAAATCCTTTTCTTTCTTGCTACCGCTGCCAAAATTCTTGTTGAGTTTGTCATTAAAAATGGGAGATCTGATTATAATGGAAAGCAATCTGCGTTCACATTTTGGGTAAGGAAGGAATTAAGACTGTAGGTATTCATAAGTACAGAATCAGTGCATGTTCCTAACTGTTTGTGTCTATAGCAGTTTATTGTTCTCTTTGCAGTGCTTCTCTAATTTTTAGCATCTCCCTTCCACTATCAACCAGCCAATTTCTCTTCCATAGGACACAAGGTTTTTCCAGAGCATAAAGATGCCCAACTTTCTTACTTCTTTTTCACTCCAGGTATTTACGTATCTGGACTACCTAAACATCATATATCATGAAGCACCAATCTACATTTCATCAGAAGGAACCACTGTGCTTACACCCAAAAGTAAGTTAAGAAGTTTTGAGTTATGAGGAGGAAACTTCTCCCACACACTGTTCTTCCAATGTATAACATTCTGTGAACTTGAAAATCAGTGTATCATAGCTCCAGAACACTGAATTTAGCAGATGCTTAAAAGACATTTATTTCATATTCCATTACTTTAATGAAAAAAATCTGAAAAGTGATAAAATGGCTCGCTCAAGGTAATGCAGTGAGTCAACCACTAAACAGGGTCTGAGAAGCCAGGATTCTAGATTCTAAGAGCAATGTTCCTTCTACTCCATAAGAGCTACTTAAGTTCACTAGGTAGTTGTCTCCAATATGATGAATATTTCAAGTAGACATCTGTTTACAGATGGTTTACCTATAGGTCCAAAATATGGCAACTTTCCTTAGAAATACAATTTTAAGTAGTGAGAGCCTCAGATCATTACACAGACGTCTTCTCCAATTACAGGATCACAGGTAAGTAGCTAATCCTCATAATGGAAGGAGAGGCAGAGTTTTAGGGTGAGAAGAGAGTGCAGTGAAAGAAGACACTTGGCTATTCATCACATCTATGGATTCCCCCAAACAGTTTTTAAAAATAAAGTATTTCAAAATATAGGAATTTCCAATATCTGTGTACCCATAAGCAAGCTCTAGCAATTCATATCATGTAGCCATATATGCTTTAGATTTTAAAATATAAAGGAAAATATTACAAATTTAAAAAAATACAGTTTCTAATTACCTTGGGTTTCCATCATAAAGTGAATCCAGACTTTGAGAACTCTCACGAGTGTCTGGTAGACTATACGTTCCCCTCTTTATAGTTACCTCCTTTATATTTCAGACAAGGTTTTCTTTTTTCCCTGACTCATTACTGAACAGCTTTTCTCTTACTCTCTTCTTCTTCAAACAAGCATGCCTGCTTTTGAAGTTTCTTAAGGGATATTTACTGCTGTAACAACAGGAAAAAGGCTCTCTGCTATGTCTTCCCTAATACCTTCTTTCAATTAGATCCTGTACAGAAAGACAAAGTCACAGATTGTGCCAAATGCCTCAGTAGTCCCAGATTTCCTTCTATGTTAGTAATGGACATAAACTTTATTGTTGACTCTATAATAATAATCACAAATAATTCCACTCTTTCGGCTTTTAAATGGTTGAGGATGGAAAATGCAAAGAGATTTCCAATGAACATATTTTTTTTAAGGGTATGGAAATACTCTACATACTGTTTTGTATCACACTTTAGATAGGTGTGTGTGTGTAACAAAAAAATCTTGTTACTATAATTAGCTTTTGTCTTTTTAAACTGCTCTTGAAAATACAAAGACTAAGTAGTTAGATCTGAGACTGTGCAAGGATTTATGACCAATCTGTTTACTTAAGCTTTGTGTCACCTCCATTTCCATGTGAACTGAGGATGATATTAACATCTAATGGATGTTGCTGTAAACAAACCCACCATCTGAAATGGAAATCTATAAATAGACTATAAAGAAGGAAATTCAATTATCACTGAGTAAAGCCATTTTCTTTATGAAACAGATAAAGGAGAGAAAGAGAGAAAGTTGACTTTCAAGATTTCACAAGCTGGACTCTTGTAAGAAAAGTTAAAAAAATTCAAACCTTAAAAAAGGCTAGAACAACTAAATCCTGAGGAAGCCTAGGGGCAAAAGTTTGGTAAGGATTTTTTTCAAGTTTATTACAATTTTTCTTTTAATTTTTTCTGATCATAAGGTTAGCACTAGTTCACTGTGAAAACCTAAGTATAGAGAAACAAAAAGACAGGGGAAAGATCATATACCAATTATAAGCAAATGTTGTTTACATTTAAGAATAATTTCCTATGTCGTTATTCTGTTTTCTGTAGCTGAAAACAAAGAAACAAACAAAAATACTAAGTTCATAGATACAGAGAACAGAATGGTAGTTGTCAGAAATGGGAGGGGTGTAGGGTGGGAGAAATGGGTGAAGGAGGTCACAAATAATCATATACATATTAAATTTTATATCTTGCTTTACTTATCAATATTTGCCCATGTCAGTAAATAAACAAGCATAAATTTTAATGGTTGGGGCTTCCCTGGTGGCGCAGTGGTTGAGAGTCCGCCTGCCGATGCAGGGGACATGGATTCGTGCCCCGGTCCGGGAAGATCCCACATGCCGCGGAGCGGCTGGGCCCGTGAGCCATGGCCGCTGAGCCTGCGCGTCTGGAGCCTGTGCTCCGCAACGGGAGAGGCCACAACAGTGAGAGGCCCGCGTACGGCAAAAAAAAAAAAAAAAAAAAAAAAAAAATTTAATGGTTGTACAACATGCCATTATGTGGGCATTCCATAATCTGCTCCACTATTCTTTTACTATTGGATATTTGAGATGTTTCTTCCTATTTACTGAGTATATAAAATAAAATGTATTAATTGCTTTAGGCATAATATGATTACATTTTGGATTATTTCCTTTGGCTAGATTCCCCAATGCTGAATAACTAGAACTAAATGAATACCTTTATTAAGGATCTTCTTATATATATAGTACTTAATAGCTTTTCAAAGCAACTGTATTGAATTACATTCCCTTCAGCAATGACTGCGCAAATTTTTGCCCTACTCTCACCAAGCTGGGTATTAATGTGGTTTTTAGTCTTTGCTAATTTGATAGGGAAGAGGGAGAGAAAGAAGTCAAAGTGTTGGTATTTTACTTTGAGTATTTATAAGGAGAGTCAGTGATTATTCTGCATCTGTCTGGACATGGGGATGGGGGGGAATACATTGAATGGATAAGTAAAACTAGTGGGAAGTGCACGCCAGGCAGTGGTGACATGAGACTGGTAATCCTTGAAAGTGTGGCAACTACCCATTTATCTGAGTACTAATTAAACCCCATTATTTAGGTAGCATCTTGAAATTCCACAATGGAAAAACTTCTGGAGGAATGTCAGGTCACTGGATCTAATCTTAGTTTAACCCAAGGCCCTGGTTTTGAGTCTTGTCTTTTGACAACAGTTAACATAATGGAAGGAAAACATACTAGAAAATGGTTGACTGCAAATCCTTAATGACTATGAGAAGTAGATATATTAATCATTTTTTTGCAGTTACTATTATGATATATGACAATAAATATGAGCTTTCCTTCTCTTTGTCTAAGTGAGTAAAATATAAAAAGCAAGTAGGCAACTGGATTCCAAATTTTTATTCACAGTCAGGAGAAATTTATTAAAGTGCTTTTGTCATATGGTAGATTTATGAGCTTTTTCTAAGTTCTTTTTGGAATTTTCTAATTACATAAAAGCATTCCAATTGTATTGGTAAACCTTCATAATTTATGTCTATTAATAAAACCAAACTATTTTAATTTAATTTGAAATGACAATGTACTACCTTTTTCCTTCATATTTCTGTATCAGAAAATATGATTCAAAACTTGAAAATACTATTCTTTTTTCTAAATTGCATACATCTACATCATTCAGTGCTATCAATTACTACTGTCCTCAATATGCATTTTATTCTGATGAAGAGGGTGAGGGAATGAAGAATAAAAACACAGACAAGGAAAATGAGAATGCTTGCAACTCAAAGAATTTGGAAAAATTCAAGGAAAATTTTGTCTTGGAAAAACACATGAATGTGATGAATAAATAATTTCAAATAATTTCAAAAATCTGTTATAAACTCATAAGTGTTAACATATCATAGTTTAGTTTTCAAATATCAGTTGTTCTTTGTTGCTTAGGAAATGGAAGATTTCATGGGTTATAGAAGATTGCAGCTAGCTCATTACATGAGGGTTAGATGCTGAACTGATGAGTAAGTAAATAAGAAAGAAAGACTGTGGTACTAACCCTGTTGGCTTTGGGAATAATATGTGGACAGGGTTATGGCGCAGACAGAGCAGGGTCTAATTCCAGTTCTACCAATTCCTACATGACTCAGGAATCAGCCGGTCCGAGCTTCAGTGTAACTACAACATGGAGATTATGAAATCTCTCCAGTATTAATACTGTATACCTGGCACACAATAAACCCTCAAAAAATGGTCTTATTATCACCAATATCATCACCATCACATTCCTCCTCCTCTTCTTTGTCCCAAAGAAAAGAAAGAAATCTACCATAAACTCAGAACTCTTGGGTTCCTCTGTTTAGAATGTTATTTTCTCCAAATCTTCAATGGTGTTAGTCCTATCTGAGCACCCTAAATTCACCCTAAAGTAGTCCTCCTCTTCCTACCCCTCTCTCTGTCACTCTTTATCACATGATTGTATTGTATTTTCTTTACAGCACTTACTGCTATCTGAAATTACACTGTGGACTCCTTTAATATTTTATCTCACTAGCATGTACATTTCATGAGAACAGAGACTTTGTCTAGTTTGTTCATCACTGAATCCTCCAGAGACAAGAACACAGCCTGGCACATAACAGATGCTCAAAATTACCATAGGTGGCACATAATATTTGCTGAATAAAGATGTGAATCATAAGCAACTAAACAGGTTAATAACTGCAAGCCTGACAAGATGATAGAGCTTTAAGGTCCACTATACCTAATTCTTCAGAGTTAAACTCTGGGTTAATATTATTCTAAGTCTAGTCATAATGCATTATATAGTCATAAAGATTAGATAGCAGAAACTCAACACACTGTCATACAGAGTGAAGTCAGAAAGAGGAAAACAAATACCGTATGCTAACGCACATATATGGAATCTAAAAGAATGGTACTGATGAACCTAGTGGCAGGGCAGGAATAAAGATGCAGAGGTAGAGAACGGACTTGAGGACACAGTGGGGGAAGGGGAAGCTGGGACGAAATGAAAGAGTAGCATTGACATATATACACTACAAAATGTAAAATGGATGGCTAGTGGGAAGCTGTTGCATAGCACAGGGAGATCAGCTCGATGCTTTGTGATGACCTAGAGGGGTAGGATAGGGAGGGTGGGAGGGAGGCTTAAGAAGGAGGGGATATGGGGATATATGTATACATATAGCTGATTTACTTTGTTGTACAGCAGAAACTAACACAACATTGTGAAGCAGTTATACTCCAATAAAGATATTAAAAAAAAACACTCAACACACATGCTACAGTTGTTATTTGAATTAACAGTTAAATCTAAATTGAATAATAAGTCTACTTTCTACCTGACTAGAGGAAGTGCATGACACAAGACTAAAGTAAGAAGCCACTATTTAATAATTTTAATACCAAGTTAGCTATAAGAATTGAAACACAGAAGTTAGCAGCAATTTATAAATTAGAGCAACTATCACGATTATTATATGAAGAACTTAAAAATATCTGTTAAAAGAAGATTAATCAAATAAATGCATCAACCAAATGGGACTTATAAGACAAACGTGACAATCTCTTTTGCTTATCTGGTCTAACCCTAACCTTCTATCTAATGGCACAAATGAAAAACAAAAGTGTTTATAATAAAGAGCTGTGAAAAAATTCTTGTGTTCTATGCCCATATCATTAAACCTCTTGGATTTCCTCATTTTGCAGGACCCTGGAATTAGTCACTATTTGTACTGCTTCAGAGGAATGGGATACCTCAGATTAAAATAAAGATCACTTATTAAGTTAAAAACAAACATTACCCTCAAGGCTTAGGTCTACTTTATTATCAATGTAAAAGAATTTCCAGCTAAATTATAAGATGAACGTCCAAATGCAAAATTAATGGTTGTATATCCAGATATATCAACAGATCTCTCTTGGAGAAACACTTCATAATGTATCAGAAATGGCTTAAGTTACTAGAATAGTTAACCCTAAGATTTGTCAATGAACTATCATCTAAAACATTTTAAAGAAAAAAACTTTAAATACATAAACTATAAATCTACATCATAAAATGGTAACACAAGAAAGCTTTGTAAATGAAATCTTTAGAAGACATACTTTAGAAGGCACCTACTATAGACTGAATGTTTCTGTCCTCCCAAAATTTTTATGTGAAATGCTAATCCCCAATGTGATGATAATTTGGAGGTGGAGGCTTTCCGAGGTGTTTAGGTCATGAGGGTGGAGCCCCCATGAATGAAATTAGTGCCTTTATAATAGATATCCTAGAGAGCTCTTTCACCCCTTCTGCCATGTGAGGACATTTAGAGAAGATGGACATCTATGAAACAAGAAGCTGGCCCTCACGAGACATCAAATCTTCTGGCACCTTAATCTTGGATTTCCCAGCCTCCACAGCTATGAGAAATAAATGTTCATTGTTTATAAACCACCCAGTCTATGGTATTCTACTATAGCATACAGCAGCTTGAACGGACTAAAGGAAATTCAAAACAAATTCACATCACTACAATCAAATTTACTAAATTTATTGTAGATACAATTTCATCTAGTTATAGCTTAAAAGAAACAGCTCTGCATAGGTACATAGTTGCATTTAATCTAATTAGTTAACATGCATTTTGTTTACATTTCTACTGCCAACTCTAATCTGTACTGACTTCTTAAGGCTCTAGAGTCATGAATGTTTGTCCAACAATCATATATTTAAATTTCATACCGCATGAATATTTTTCTCTTTGTTTAAACAGTAACCTTTGTTCAGTACATATTTTCATATGGATTTATGAATATTATGTAGTGTTTATATCTTAGCAAATTTAAAAATAATTCACTGATGCTTGAAAGTTGTTTTTTTTTAAGACCTATTTTTTTTTCAATTAAAATATATTGCACAGTAAGCTATGCAGATAGCTTCTGGCAAAATCCCTCCTTAATCACTCAGTCTTGTGATGTTATCCTGGATTATGACATCACTCAAGACTTCCCTATTTTTTAAATATCTTATTCATATATTCCACTATATAGCCTTAACTTCCAGAGCTTCTAGTTATCTGCTAAATTACTGCTACTTCTACTATCCTACTTCAACTAAACATCAGGCAATTTAACCAGTCCATTTTCTCTCTAACCATCACTCACCGGTTTTTTTTCATACTGTCTTATACTCATTCTTGGACTTTATGGTCTATAATTTTAATGAAACTTTTTGCCAATACCATAAAATCCATATGTTTTTTGGTGTCTCTGTCTCATCTGTCCAGCAAAACTCAATGAAAACACACCAACTACCTTCTCCATGCTTGTATCTGAACTGCTGAGCACTACTGGAGAAAGAAATATCATACACCTGAGGATTGATGCCACCATGAATTCATGGTCACCCACGTAGATACTGTCCAGAAATTCTACCATGTATCTCTAGTCACAACCCTCTCTAGAATGACAATTTCAAATTATACACACTCATCTGAAATGTCTATTCTCTCCCCGTGAACCTCAGCAGATGTCCTTGTCTGATGCTTTTTCATACAGTTAACAGGGGCCATCGCATAGTAAACATCTCATATCTTTGCCACCAAATCTACCAAGTCACTGACATGTGTGCCCATTTTCTCCTCTACCCTCTCATACTGCAGTGGAGGAGGGACCACTCCCTAAGGCTATCTGTCCTCTGAATCCTACCCTCCCTTACCTTCTAAAAGACCTTCTCCTCTTCATTCAAAATCAATTTGGATTATATGCTATTATTCTACTAAAAGTACTTTCAGTAAAGTCATCCGTGACCTCCATATTGCTACGTCCAAAGATATTTTCAGTCCTTAAACAACTTGCCATAGCAGCAACCTCTGACACAACTGAATACTTCATCATTTTTCAAAATACTATTTTCCCTTTGCTTCTGTGATAATCACATTTATTAGTTTTCCTCCTACTTCTGGGATTACCACTTCTTAGTCTCCTTTTCTAGCTCCTTCCTCTCACCAATGCCGAAATGTTAAGGCTCCCTTTTTTCAATCTATATGCATTCTCAGCAGCCCCATTCCCTTCTATCCCTTCTATTAACATTTAGCTGTTGATGACTCATAAGTTCAAGCCTATAGCCTACTTCTGTCTTCTGTGTTTGAGATCCCTAATGTCAGGTTGCTACTTGCTGTCTTGTAGCTAGACTGTCCAACTTTGAAGGCCAGCTCTGCTGCTTTGTATGCCCTTGGGTAAGTTACTTAACACTCAGTGCTCTGTCTTTCCCTATGTAAAATGAGGATAAAAACAGTATCTACTCCTACTTTACAGGGTTGTTATAACATCTAAATGAATCAATATTTGTCAGTGGAGACTGTTTCTCTTGTTCACTGTTTCTGCAGCACCAAGTGCAGTCAGTGCTTCAGTGCAGGTATTCAATAAGCATATGCTGATCCACTAAATAAATGCACTTACCAGATGGTAAATTATCACAATTCTCAGGAATTTTCTACTAGTCCCATTAAATTTTAAGTTCCTTGCTATAGGTACCTCATGATACCTTCCTAAAGGACACTGCAATAATTTCAAAGAAAAAAAATATACAGAAATATTACTAGAAAAGTACAGCTTTTGTTTAAGTCACACACATACATACACACACAAATTTAGTATTAGAAATCTATGTCAATATGATTCAGACAATAAAAATGATTTAAGTATTGGTTTTAACAGACATTGTAAATTATGAAATGATTCACTAGAAATCTAAATATAAACATATTACCTCATCTTTTACATTAGGTTTTGCAAAACAACAAGTTCCTGGTCTGAGCAAACACTTAAAGAGGAAGTGGTTGGAGGAAAGGCACCAGGTCCACAACGTCTGCTCAACACAGCAGGGTGCTGCTGAAGAGCAATGATTAGCTCCCCCACTAGACAACTGCAGTACTGATGACAGGCATTCCTTTTCTATAGCATAGTTTACCTGGGTTTCTCAACTTTACTGTTTGAAATTTGGGGGGTTACAGGAGAAGTCTAGAATAGGAGATGTTTCTCGCAGAAACAGAATTTTGTAGACAAGTGCTAGAAGAGTAGCCTTTTACTTGACAAGTCAGTGAATATGTTTTCTAATCCCAAGGCATGACTCTCTAATTACTACCCTAGGGCCATAGTATGGAAGTCTTTTCCTTGTGGTGCAGACTAATTCCAGTTTGGGGACCCTTGAAAAAATTCCCCTCTTTTCACAAATTCCTATCTTCTGCTTCTCCTAGCAGCTGGGAAGGCTATACAGTTTAACCCAAGTCAGTGGCTACTGTGGCAGTCATTAGCACTATTTACTCCCAGGCGTGTGGTGGTAACACTGCATCCTGTCCCCCAACCCTTTAAATTACAGTGGCCATGTGACTTGCTTTCGCCAGTAAGATGAGAGCTGAAGTAACAAGTGTCTTTTCAATAGACATGTTAAAAGCCAGTGTGTGATTTTCCAGGTTTTCTTTTGTCACCTCAACACCCTGCCTCCTGCCTTGGCAAATGGAAATGACTCAGATGGCAGCTGCTGCACCAGTCTGGGCTCTGGAGGGAGGATGATGAGAAGCAGAGTTGTGGGCAGAGCATGCAGCATGGGCAAAGCATAAAGAGTGTGTAGAGCGTATTGTCTTAAACCATTGAGATTTTGAGGTTGTTACTGCATCATAATAGGTCTATTCTCACTGATACGAATTTGTAGTCCACTTACTATGTGCAAAGTACTGTGCTAAACTAAAAGGGATACACATATTTCATTAATAAACAAGTTAATTTTCTGAGTTTCCCTCTCCTTTAGGTGCCAAGCCCTCTCATTTGGTCTACCACATTTATCAGATGCAAATCTATACCAGCTTCTGCCACTTATACCTTAGCCATGAATAGGTTTTGGAGCTGAAATTCTTGGCAAACTGTAGAACTGCTTTCATGTATTACTGAGATAAAGTTCTTATGGCTAATAAAACTTCTGTGCTTCCAAAAACAATTATAAATACAGGATAGAGCTTTGTACAGAGTAAGACACATAGAAAACCTGAGTTACGGAGTAGGTATGATTTCTGTAATTCAATGTAGGCCAAAAAAAGGTAGCATTTTCATTTGACGAAAGTGTACATTATTTTAGAATCGATTCCATGTACTCCTAGATCCCTTTTAAAGTACAAAATAAACTTCCAATCTTAATAAAATATTCAACATGAGACAATTTAGCTCATTATCCACGGAAACAATTACAAATTTAAGCAAAATTACTGTAATCTAATATCATTTTGCTAAGTTAAACCTTTTAAAATGAAAATATTACCTATTCAGTTTATCATATTCCTTTATTTTATAAAGTTTCAATAATGAATGCTAAACAGTAAATTAATATCTAAAGTATATATAAGGATCATCACTAAACAAACTCTACAAAATTGATGTCCTGCACCCCAAACGTCTGAATCCTATTATGAGAAAAAAATAGATCTTTCTACCACTACACTCACATTCTCAATCTTATTTCTCTCCTCCCTACTCCACAATCCTACCCACTTCATGTTTTCCTCCTTGATATTTTAACAATTAGAGGTATTAGCTACTTCTCTTTTTCAGTAAGTCCTTCAGCAATCTTTTGTAGTGGTGTGTCTGGAGCAGTGGATTTCTTTTGGTTAATTTGGGAAAACGTTCTTTTGCTGCCTTCGGAATGAAGGCTACCTTGGCAGAGTAAACTGATCTAATGTAAAAATCTATTGTATGTGTTTCCCTTGGGTCAGATGCCCTTGGGTCTTGGGTCAGATGCCCTTGTTGCCTTTATTCAATGAAAGCTCATTCTTCAATCTTTTTAGCTTTGATGAGTTGACTTTTTCTAGTTCACATACTTAAAACATATTACTTGAATGTTTCCTTTGAGGATTAAATACCTTGTCAGTTCTAAATGTTCTCTCTCAATTTACAGAATAAAGTAGTTTTTCAAATCAGGAAAAGCTTTCCTAAGCAGTATTTTATTAAATTATCAGTTTCCATACAGCTTGTCTATTTCCTCTATTTCCTCATCATAGTGGAATTATGTCTTTTTTTTGACTCCCAAACACCTTTTATTCCTACCCTTCCAATAGGGCCTTCAATTTCCTATTCAGGAATTATCTATACTTGGTCCTCATGGGATACTGAATTCAAACCCTGTGGAACACTTTTTATCATATCCTCTCTTTCATTTCCTAAGATCCTTAAGGGACCACATTAAATAAAACTGCCAATTGAGCTCCTTCTTCTGGAACTTTGTGTCTTGACAAGGGTAGGAAAAAATTAGTGCATGTTTATTAATTCTAGGGTGACCCAGAGAGATTGCTGAGCCATAGAGATCCTCTGTGGCAACTTGAGAGTGCTAGTTCCAATTTCTTCTTCAGCCTTCTCTATGAGTCTGTGGCATTACTATATCCCATTAAGTTTACTTTCTGCTCAATACAGCCACTGATTTCTGTTGTAAAGCAAATAATAATATGTGGTATAGTCATACATGCTATTTTCTACATGTATCATTTTCTCTTGAAATGTCTTGTTTTGCATTTGCCAATTTTCAATATCACTTTTGCTTTGGTTACTCTTATTCTACAGTAATATTTCCCAAAATTTGTTCTGGGAAACAATGTTTGTAACTCAGTGTTAGCAGATGTTACATTTAAAAAAAAAAAAAAGAGGGAGGTTATAGTTAAGTAAGTATGGAAATACAGAGATAAAAAAAAATTAGTTCCTTTTTCTGTAAATTGTGAATTTCTAAGAAAGAATATAGGATGTAACTTTTTCCAAATTTATTTTTAGTATATATACAGATACAGATTTATCCTGCCATATCTAAAGAAACTAGTGGTCTGTAGAACATAATTTGGGTAATGATATTCTAGATGCTATTTACTATCTCCAATGAGGACTTTAGTTTCCGTTGAGCTTATAATAGAGCGATGCTATCTCTTTTATTTATTTTTATTACTGATCATTTAGTATTTGGTATTCATCTTATTTTTATCCCATCCGTTTGTAATTCTCGTGGTTATCTACATTTCTTATATAGGCTCTGGAAATCTTGTGGCTCGGCTTTTTTTAAAAAAATAATACTACAAAATATTTTAACTGAGCTAGGGCATTTCAAGTTTTTGAATATGTCCCTGTAATCAAAGTATATGTCAACAGGTATTTCATGTTCCTATTGTTCTTTTCGTAGGTTTAGAGGTCCACTGACATTCTTGATTATTGTTCAGTGTTTCTAATTGTAATTTTCCTGAAGCAGGTAATGCAAGTCAGTGGTATTTCCTCTTCTGTTTTTGTAACATAAACGTAAGAATCTTGAACTTACATCAGTGTGGGCCTATATACTTCTGATGGTGATTTATAAGATGTTCTCAGAATACTCCTGAGCCTCAGCGATGAAATGAGAATGTTAAATTATGGTGATTTAGTAGTCCCTCTATGAGATAATTTAAGAAGATGAATTTTCCTAGACTATCTTAGTAATACCTTGATCTATAAAAGAGTGTGTAGCATAGAACTTTATCAACAATCTAAAACCAACTAATCCATAATGTGGCCATGTTGATGTTCTTTCTATTAAACGAATGCCCAATTTTTCATTTTGATATGGAGACAAATAGATCAAGCTCAGACTTAGGGTAAAATAATTTTCCTTGATCACATTCCTGACAGCTAATTCTCCTGAGTGCATTGGTCAAATGAAAGGCAACCATCAGTGATGAGGTAATAATTGGGGGGAAGAAACAGGAGATGATGGTAAAACAGTCTTATACTAATCGCTTCTCACTTGCCAATCCCACTTTAGAGGATAAATATATTTATTGGCTGATTATAGCTACATTATTCAAAATATAGGAATACTGGAAGCAACCCAACTGTCTAACGTTTAGGGAATAGTTAGCAAAAACTATGCTGAGAAGATGAATCTTTAAGAACTAAAATTAAAAATGTATTCTATAGAAACAAAGAAAAGTATTGATATATAAGAAAGGAAATGCCTAAGGTAACTTTTATCATAAAATTAAAATACAGAAAATATAGATATAATTAACACAATGAATGTTTTGCACAGGGATAAGGACAAAGCATATATACTAAAAGAATAATTATTTTCAATGGACGTGTTTTTTGTAGTCCTTTTCTTACTAAAGTTAGCTAAGTAGAGAATTTAAAAATATCCTTACAGGGCTTCCCTGGTGGCGCAGCGGTTGAGAGTCCGCCTGCTGATGCAGGGGACGTGGGTTTGTGTCCCGGTCCAGGAGGATCCCACAGGCCGCGGAGCGGCTGGGCCCGTGAGCCATGGCCGCTGGGCCTGTGCGTCTGGAGCCTGTGCTCCGCAACGGGAGAGACCACAACAGTGAGAGGCCCGCATACCGCAAAAAAAAATCCTTACAATGTTTTAGGCAGATGATTTTATCTGTAGGCAAGCTATATCTGTATAATATTTATATTAGTATATAAACATATATGTCTCCAGTAAGCATACACACATATAGAAACAAACACAGGTATATAAACTTAAGATACTGTTATGAGTAAAAAAGTATCCTAATCTACATGATGCATATTTAGAAGAAATACATAATTGTTTCTCTTTGCATGCTCCATTACCCTATCTGAGCCCAGATACAATGAAGTCCTTATTTCCTCCAAATTGTCTCACCCCACAGAAATGATGAAGGAAGTTAAAACCAAGGTCATCCTAAGTATGTCACGCCAAAAACAATGAGAATACACAGGCACTGGATACTCAAAGACATATATTCTAAAAGCAGAATCTTCTTTAGTAAAAAAACAGTAATTAATTTTAATTATGAGTTTTTAAAAATATGGATTCCCAGGCTTAGCGTTTAGAACATCCTACACCAAAATGAACAAATGAAGTTATGTGCAACTGGAAAAAGGGAAGAAGAGGGATAATGAAGAACAGGGTTTATCACAAACAGGACAGATACAGGGGAATATAGAAGCCATCTATACACTTTGAAAATCTCTATGGTAGAATAAAATCTAAAAAGAAGGAGCATGTTAAGATTGTACAGGCTGTTTTGTTATGACTAGGAAAGCATCTGAGAGACGAGAAACAAAGTAAAGTAGTCTTTCTCATTAAGCATATACTGCTGTGCTTAAATTTGTTTGAAGGAGCATAGAAATACATGAACTAGTACACTAGGTAAGATCCCCTCTTCCCCCCAGCCAGATTGCTCAGGCTAACACAAATCTGATTGATATGCAATTGAAATATGTGACTGTTTTTCCTGATGTCAGCTTTTAACACTGTTGAAATTAAAGGTGAGGTCCATTCTAATGACTCTTAGTGGACTCTTAGGTTGTTATTCATAAAGCTGTCCAAAACCTTTGAGGATAATAGCACCTGTGCTCTTCATGAGCATGATACAAAAATCCTTTCTTAATCTATTGATAAAAGGCAGCTAAATTAAAAATTCCTTCTTTGTTCTGAGCAGCGATAATTAAGCTCCAACCTAGGAGGAGCTGCAAAGCACTTTATGTGGGGTTACTGGCCTACAGGACTTCTAACTGGGAAGCTGAGTATCTCACTCACCCCCTCAATTTCTTAAATACTCTAATTTTTATATCTCACTTGCCAAGCTTTATTTCAAAAAAGTTTTTATTAAGTTAATATTATACTAACATTAAAATAATTTTTAAAGAAAGAAATCCACAAACCTGCCACTATACTAAACTCTTTACTTTGTCCATAGGCATATATAATTTGTAGTTTTAATCACACCATACATAACATAATGGAGCCAGGCTTTTTTAAAGGCACTGCCTAACATTTCCTGACAACATGGTCTGTCAGACTTTTCCAGTGTGCTCATTTAATTAGTACTTATTATAAGAAATTCAGTATATGCTAGAGGCCCATCAAAACGTGAAAATTTAATGGATACCATAAAAAGCATACTTTACTTGGAGAATATCATTTTAAGACACTTCATAATTCCCATTTATATGCCACTTTTCATCTTACCTCTTCTCCAGACAGGTAGTAAGCTGAGATTAGTCCACCGACAAAGCGTATATTTACTTCAAAAACAGAAACTTCAGCATTCTGTGGAAACAAAATAAAGGAGGTTCATATATAAATGGTAGTACACAATTGAGAAAAATATCACCGTGATAAAGTGCATGAAATATTTAAATTTTGTTCAATCCTATATGCTTGCCCAGAGAAATTTATACACAAGAGGGAAAAGCCCTGCCTTCTAACAGTGTCAAAACACATGTAAATAGATCAAAACATTTTGACTCTTAAAATAACAATTATAAAAATATTTATAAAATGAAGTTATTTCCTCCCTCTATTCAACACTAGATACAATACTCAATATTCTTTGTGCAGATGCGACAGGCCCAGGACATTCTATTTTTCTATTCTGTGTTCTTTTATTTCATTCATTTGCCTGTTTTTCTTCCCGAAAGACCATTCAGACTGTTCATACTTTTGCTGGTAGTTCAACATTATTCTAGAATTCTTCCCACACCATTTTAAAGTAGCACAGCTAGAATGTAAATAGGATTTGAAGCTGGAGTGACTTGGGTTCTAGTGCTGGTTCCCAAATGTTCTGTCCGTGGTCTGGGATGATCACATTTCTCTGAGAAGAAATTTTATCTTTGCATAAAGGAGATTATAATAATATATGTTGTACCTTGTTAAAACAGCTCTTATATACATCAATAATAGCTTGCTTTTATTATTATTTACAAAGCTCTATATCCTGTGCTAATCTCTACATGGACTATGTCATTTAGTCCTATATCAACCGTGTGAAATAATTACTATTCTTACAACCATTTTACAAATGGAGAAACTGAGATTTATAGTGGTTACTATGACTTTCTTAAGGTCAGACAACTAATAAGTGGTTGAGGGCTTCCCTGGTGGCGCAGTGGTTGAGAGTCCGCCTGCCGATGCAGGGGACGTGGGTTCGTGCCCCGGTCCGGGAAGATCCCACGTGCCACGGAGTGGCTGGGCCCGTGAGCCATGGCCGCTGAGCCTGCACGTCCGGAGCCTGTGCTCCGCAACGGGAGAGGCCACAACAGTGAGAGGCCCGCATACCGCAAAATAAATAAAGAAAGAAAGAAGTGGTTGAATCAGGATTTAAACTTGACTACTCTGATTCCTGGTTTAGAGCTGTTATCCTGACTCCTATATCACCTCACATGATAACGCGTCAAGTATCTTTATTAATGGTCATATAATTGTGGCATATAATTAGTAATTATTGCCAATACTTTTATTATTTTACAATATTTGACTACTACATGGATCTGTCCTACATTCTATTACTAGATAATTTAGCACAGCTAACCTACAATAGATGGTAGGTACACTTTGTTACTGAACCAAACTTGGGTCCACTTGCCCACACACACTAAAGCCAATCTACTGACACCATGTTGTGTGTGGTAAAGGAGAGTACAACGTTTACTGTGGGGCACTAAGCAACAAGAATGAGCAGCACGTGCTCAAAAGACCAGAACTCTCGATGGCTTTCAGGGGAGGGGTTTTAAGGGCAGTGTGAGGGAGGGGCTGCAGGGTGTGTGATCAGCTCGTGCACCATTCTCGGATTGGTTGGCATCAAGGTGAAATTTCAAGCGTCATCAACCTTCTGGTTTCAAATGGTCTAGGGTCTATGTGCTTGTGGTCAGCAGTTTTCATCTGGTGTGGGCCTGCTTCCTGTAAAAAGAACATAGGAATGTGTGCCAGGCCTTTATGTATATCTTTCAGGGGACTGGGAACTCGGTGATTCTGCGATGTGGCGGATTTATAGTCTAACCTGTTACCAGTTTCCTGGCCCAACAGCTATTCTTTGTTTCTACATCTTCATATTTCCTGATCATTAACTCTTCAGCCAGCCTTTTGAGACTCAGGGGAGGCCTAGAAGACTAAAGAAAAAGCCTTTTGCTTCAGAGGATAGGGACACAGGGGCTTGTGTATGGTTTTAGCTTCAGGCTTTTGTTAGCTTCTTTTCATGTTTGTTAGGCCTACCCAGTAATTGTTCACTTTTGCCTGGTGTCAAACAATTCGCTGAAATCACAGGGGCTAACAGCAAACTAATATATGGAGTCACATATCCAGCAGATCAGCTTAGTCACAATCATCTGAGATATTATTTCCTTTAACTAACATTTATTAAGCAACTACTATGTGTCAGGCACTGTCCTAGGTTCTAGGGACATGGCAATGAAGACTCATAAGGTCCTCAAATTCATGGAGTCTACATTTTAGTGGGCGAAAACAATTCCAGAAGAAAAAAAAGAGGTATATTTTCTTTAATTTCCACATGCTTTCTCTAAAAAGGTATAAGGATCTAACAAATTAAAGCTAAGTAATTGCTTAAGTTAAAAAAATTTTTCAAAAAATTTCTTGCAAAAGGAAGGTCATGAATATTACTTGGGAGAGACACATACTAGGCCAGAGTTAGGCAAAAGCATCATAATATAAGACTCTGGTGAGTTCGTTCAATTGTATTTCATAATTTGTAATATGTACCTAATACAATTTGATTAAAGTACTTTACATGGGAACAATTTATCTGTGATGTGTATTACTCTGAATGAGTATTACATAAATATTGGTAAAAGCTTTAATATTCCACAAAATTACTGATAAGAAAGAGAAAGCGAATCGTTAATTTGTTTTGGCTCACACAGCTATACTTCTTATGTCTAAAGGTAACAATGTCTAATAATAAAATCTAATAAATAAAACCCTCAAATCCTATCATTCTCAATTTGTACTTGTGTTTTTCAGTTTTTAAACCTAAGAATAGTCCTCCACGTTTCTGCCTACTGAAGTCTGTTAAGATGATTTTATATTCTTATACTAGCTTTGGCTTCATTTGATACACATTCATTCTCTTTTCCTCCTATGAAAATTTTGGATAATCAGGACTTTTATATAAACATCTGATGAAAATTACTGCATGGTAGAAGACTGAGCCATGTCAAACACCATCATAAATACATCTTCAGCAAGACATCAGTCACCTACTGGGTACAACCAGTTATTGATCCAGCAATGTATTCTAGAACCTAAATTCTATTTATCTTCCGCTGTCTGTAAGATACTGAGAGACGGTTTTGCAAAGTGCCACGCTCAAGGTCAGTGCTCTGTCTTTTGAATTTCTCGGATCTAACGGTTTGGTGAGCCTATCCAAGAAGCAAATCTGGCTTGTTAGTGAATCCATACAGGTTCCCAGTTACTTGTGTTCATGTCTTTCAAGATCTCGCTCAGGAAGTCACATCACCATTAGTTGTATTCAACAGTCATCATATCTACCTTCTTTTGAAAACCAAAATTACATTTGAATTCCCAGCATATAATATTTTCTACTTTTTTTTTTCCAAAGTTAAATCTAAATTATTTAGAAACCTTAATTTGAGAGCTCTTAACATTTTGGGTTATATTATGTTTTAGGTCAGCAGACTGAAATTTATACACTTCAGGTCACTCTTTACAGATCCTTTGATGAAAAGCACTAAGAAGATAAAAACATAAATTGGCTGGCTCGACTGTGGGCAGCAGACTATCAAAACACTACCTTAGAGTCAGAAAGACCTGGGACTGAAGGCTGGTTCAGGAGCCCACTGAGTGCAAGATCCCAGGCAAGTCACATATTCTCTCTGAGCCTTGGTTTTCTCATTTGTAAAAAGGGACAGTGCATTTCGTACACGGCGCTACAAGTCCATGAATGTAAAGCACCACGCACAATGCCTGCCACAGGTAAAGTACTCAATGAAATAAGTGCCATTACCGCTGCACAAAAGCTCAGCTTAAGTAAACCAATAAGGCCTAGCTTCCTCAGGGGTTCTTGGAAAATCAGAAACTCCAGAATCATAATCTTCTAAATACTAGAATGCAAACTGATATACCTTCTCTGACTCTCATGGGAGTCATGTTTCAAATCCTCTTTTGAAATACAGTATCCTGACCAAGCTTCCTTTTGGGCTTGATACAATTTATACGATATCTGGGTTTTCAAAAGTGAACTTCTACAATCTGAGGGTTTGAGGCCAATTTTATAAACTTCTGACTCTGATTTCCATTAAAATAAACTTATTAAATCTAAATGAAGATATGCATCCTATTAATATTCATGCAGCATTTTTTAAGATGTTCTAGAACTTTTCCAGTGACTTACCCTAATGACAGGAGCGGGGTTAGGGCAGGCAGAGAACAGTATGTACAGGAGGGAAGCCCCAAACAGCCTGCAACACTAAAATCTTTTGGATTTATCTTAACAATGTAGATTTTGTAGTCTCCTTCAATCTGTGTTTGTTTTAAATGAGATTAAATCCCTTAAATCTTTAAGTAAGGTCACATTCCAGGAATATGCCCCACGTAGTCCATGGCTTCTAGTTCATAGCTGTATGTGAGCACCAGTTTGAGAAGCAGATCCAGTCTTTGTTTAAACTGCACGCACCTGCTAGTTAATTTCACAATTGATGAGCAAGTGGAAGGTGAATATTTTTGACTTAAGGCCTACCCACAAAACCATGTGGACTGGAGAAACTGCTCTTTCACTTTGAGTTTCCTCTACCAACAGCCTTTGAATCAAAGAACACACTTAACCAGAATCATACATAAATTTCATAAAATATATGGTATAATTAAGTTTACATCTAAAATCAAGAGGTGAAATCATGGAAAAACTAGGCTTCACTACTTATCTCTCATATTGCTTTAGGTGTCTTAGACTGATAATTTCCACCTTAAGTTTATCCCTTTCTTTAGTATTGCTGTCCTCTGGCTTACTATACGTATATGTAAAATTATGAGATAAAGTGATAAAACTTGCTAAAATGGAAAACAGTTTAATTCAATAAACCATTTTGAATGGCTCCCTCCCCCCACCCTTCACGTTATCCTCCATCTCTCTACTGGGAAAGGTGTCCTTCAAATAAACAGATCAGGAGCTCACAGGCATGAAGAATCTAACCATATCCAGACAAGAGGGAAAGTGAACACTTCAAAATCCCTGCTTCAACCTGAGTGCCTAAAAGATCAACCTCTTACAAGATAGTATTTTAAATAACTCAGAGAAATTAGGTTGTATTTTTTATAAGCAACTTATTTACCAAAATTATCTATAAAATGATAGATTTTAGTAGATTTTAGTAAGTGAAATAATGGGCTTGACCATTTTAATAACAAATTTAGGTTGGAGAACAGATTCAGCCACAGTTTTTGACTGCAGAACTACAGAGGCGCAGACTTGAAGAATAGATATATTGTTTCTTTGCACCTTCAGGCCTTATGATAATTATTCAGAATCAAACCTGCATCAAGTTTAAGGAATTCTCCTTAATTCTTTTTTTTTTTTTTTTTTTACTGTACGCGGGCCTCTCACTGTTGTGGCTTCTCCCGTTGCGGAGCACAGGCTCCGGACGCACAGGCCCAGCGGCCATGGCTTACGGGCCCAGCCGCTCCGCGGCATGTGGGGTCATCCCGGACCGGGGCACGAACCCGTGTCCCTTGCATCGGCAGGCAGACTCTCAACCACTGCGCCACCAGGGAAGCCCTCTCCTTAATTCTTAACTTATGATTCCATACAGCAGGGCAGGTCTGATTGATTGCATTAAATTGAAAAAGACTTCTTGGAAAAGAACTTTCATTTTCAGAAATATCTTAATCCTCTTCTCAGTGTTTGGCCCCAATTATTAGAGTTGGTTTTTTTAAAGAGTATTTCTTTGAGCCCTAAGATCAGAGAATACGTCTTTGCTAGCTATTCCTCCAAACATCCTGTCAGCGTTCTACTCAATGAACTATAAGCGAGGAACAAGCAAGCATTAATAACAACTGTCCCACTACAAACCAATGCAATAACAGTTTAATAACAATTGCTCCGCTACTAACATATGGTAACTATGCTTTACCTCACTGAGAACCAGTGGAAACATGAGACTTTACAAACCCATTGCTTAAAGAGAGGTTATTGCCTATAAGCCTTGCCTATGTTTAGGCTTAGCATACACATTCATTTATAAATGGTACTTTAAAGTATGTGTTGTATTAACATTCTGAGGATTACAACTCCTTTTAACAGATTAAATAGCAACATT
Source organism: Orcinus orca (assembly GCF_937001465.1). Lineage (NCBI taxonomy): Eukaryota > Metazoa > Chordata > Mammalia > Artiodactyla > Delphinidae > Orcinus > Orcinus orca. The sequence continues at coordinate 40,885,257 of NC_064570.1, read as the reverse complement.
AAACTTTATAGCTTAGTATAACATATGTCTGAGCAGCTTTTAACTTCATATTTAAGTAACATGATAAATCTCTTTAGATGAACAAAGTGCAAATTCTTTGGGCCACAAAGATAGGCAAAATCAACATCTTCTCTCTGTCAGTAGATCGGTTTTACCACGAAGGTCCAGAAGGACCCTCAAGTAGCAGTCCAATCTATATATCACTAATTATGGTCAGAGGGAACAGATCAGTATCCTTATAGCCAAAACCCAAATCATCACCCTTGGCAGACACTGATTAGCATTCGGATAGAAAATATTAAATAACTCCATCCGACAGGATAATTAACTCAGTTATCTGCACCATTAGGATGTAATGCTGCTCTAAAACAGAGCTTTTACAAGAGCAATACTAAGGCAAATGTCACTTCTTTCATGCTCCATGGCATGGAGCTCTGGACCTAAGTCAAGAACTCATTCAGGCATTCAAGAAGACCCAAAGTTGCTTTCTGAGGTCCATTTACAACCTTCAGATAAAGAACCCTACACTTATTTTCCTGAAGAATAGGATGGCATTCCGGTTGGATAAGAGACCAATCTGGACCTTTAAAGTAAAAAATAAAGTCACTGTTGCCACCAATACCTCTGTTATTTTTCAGGAAAAAAAACGGTGTAATTGTTGACATAATCCCTTGAATCTGTGGGTAGAACAAGTGAATATAAGACAAATTCTCTAATGGGACATAATAAAACCAACTAGAAAATTGTAAGTTGAAGCACTTTAAGATGATTAGGAGATGGGACTTCCCCGGTTGCACAGTGGTTAAGAATCTGCCTGCCTGTCCAGGGGACACGGGTTCGATCCCTGGTCCAGGAAGATCCCACATGCCATGGAGCAACTAAGCCCATGTGCCACAGCTACTGAGCCTGTGCTCTAGAGCCTGAGAGTTACAACTACTGAGCCCGTGTGCCACAACTGCTGAAGCCCGCGCACCTAGAGCCTGTGCTCCAAAACAAGAGAAGCCACCGCAATGAGAAGCATGCGCACTGCAACTAAGAGCCACAACTACTAAGCCCGCTTGCCGCAACTAGAGAAAGCCCGCGAGCAGCAACGAAGACCCAACGCGGTCAAAAAAAAAAAAAAGATTAGGAGAGTAAATCAAGATAGCTGTCTTGAATTTATGTTTGTTATTAATTTTGATATGGGAAGTATTATCATTTAGATATTATTGATAAACTTTTATATTTTCAAAGGAAAATATGGCAATACCCAAAGAAAGAACTGCAACAAATATGTTTCAAGACCTTTCAAATTAGGAATAGTAAAATAAACAGAAATTCGAGACCTGTGACTATGGCTTTTAAAAGTATATTTTTAAAGTATATTTTGAAGGGTATAACCCAAGACTATCAATAACAGTCTTTAAACGATATTTTTACATAAAAATCTTTCAACTCATTGAATAAAATCTTATAAAAATACAAAAATACAATTTTAAAGAAACAAAGCTCAGTATCTTAGCCATCACTCAACCTATAGCCTAATCCCTTTATCTTACAAGTAAGGAAGCCAAAGAATTTGCTCTTCTTCTTTTCTAAATACTCTGGGCTTCTCTGATGGTGCAGTGGTTAAGAATCCGTCTGCCAATGCAGGGGACACAGGTTTGAGCCCTGGTCCGGGAAGATCCCACATGCCGCAGAGCAACTAAGCCCATGCGCCACAACTACTGAGCCTGTGCTCTAGAGCCCGCGAGCCACCACTACTGAGCCCAAGTGCCACAGCTACTGAAGCCCATGCGCCTAGAGCCCGTGCTCTGCAACAAGAGAAGCCACCGCAATGAGAAGCCCGCGCACCGCAACGAAGAGTAGCCCCGCTTGCCCCAACTAGAGAAAGCCCGCGTGCAGCAACAAAGACCCAATGCAGCCAAAAATAAAAAAATAAATTTATAAAAATAAATAAATAAATACTCTGATATCCTCTATTAGTTTCCCTCTGCTTCCTAATAGGTCCCCACGGTCCATGGAATACATTCATGTCACCTGCTCATGGTCTGAGGCCAGCCAACTGCCTTCTGTTACCTTGTCTATTACCTTGAGAGGCCTTTTTGCTTAGTCCTTTTAAATAAATGATTCCAGAGTTTCTCAGGCTACCACTGGGCATGAAAGCAAAGAACTGCTGCAGTATTTGGGGGAGGTTTGGGGCAGTAATGCTATATATGCCAGACAAGGGACCTGGACACTATTCGGGTCTCATGTCACTAAAGTCTACTTTCCCGTCTTCCATCATTAGACTCTGGAAGAATCTAGTTCTCATTCCCCTACCTTTCTGGAGGTGAGGGACAGTGAAGGAAACATATTTTCCATCCTCTCCTCCACATATAAGCTGAAGACAAGATCATTATTATTTACTGGTAGGTAGCTGAATTTACTCAAAAATAACAAGGCAGGAAAAAAGTATTATTAAGAAATAAACCCTCAGAAGGAAATCTAATTTTTTGTTCATTGCCTTAATTTTTCACACTCAGTTCTATTGGTAATATCCGAGCTACCAGACGTCATATTCAACCAAAGAGCTGTAGAACCTTACAAAATCCCTCACTCCTTGGGCCTGTTTTCTCATATTTAAAATAAAAAGACTGAACACATCAATCTCCAAGGTCCCTTTGTATGGGAATACTGTCTCCTTTATATTCTAAATTCAATTATAAGGCAGATTAAACACAGACTCATCTGCTTGTACTTTAAGTCAGTGATCTCCAAAACGGGGTACATATGGCAATTAAGTAGAGGAGCAGGAACAAAATATTAAAACTTTTAATTTATATACATTTTTAATCCAAAGAGGTAGGAAAAAGACTCAGCTTTATGCTACCTTTACACTCTGAACCATGCTGGTATTCTCACTTGGTCTGTGGGAGAACAGGAGCGCCACAAAGCAGAGGGGTCAGCAGGGAAACACCCTTTCTTTGTCCATTCTCAACATACAGCATGTTACTTGTGATTGGTTATGGAGATTTACAGATATTATCAAATGCTTACCAGATAGACAAGAGGCTTACAAGAATTTTCGCAAAGTAATCTCAGATTAAAAATAATACCAATAGTGAAATAAGTGAGGCAGAGAAAGACAAGTATCATGATACCATTTATATGTGGAATCTAAAAAAATGACACAAATGAACTTATTTATGAAACAGAAATAGACTCACAGACATAGAAAATGAACTTATGGTTCCCAAAGGGGAAAGGGGGAGGGATATACTGGGAATTTGGGATTAACAGATACACACTACTATATATAAAATAGATAAACAACAAGGACCTACTGCATAGCACAGGGAACTATATTTAGTATTTTGTAATAACCTATAATGGAAAAGAATCTGAAAAAGAATACACACACACACACACACACACACACACACACACACACACACGTGTATATGTGCGTGTATGTATAACTGAACTTAAAAAAACACCAATAATGCAAACATAAGTGAATGACTCAAAAACACCAGGGCCAACTTTTCCTTTTCTTAAAACAAGCTCTCTGTCAACCTCATTACAAGGTAAAGCAATGACTGTGGAATTAGATTAGCTCTAACAAGATGTAGCCCTTAATTATCAAGAAGTAGTATTAGAAGAGTCCACTGTCCTTAATTATGAACCTCTTCCTTGGTGTACAGTGGGTATTGAGGTTTGTTAAAAATGAAAGTACATATATGAAATTAAAAAAAAATGTTTCATATATAAATTGACAAAAGGTTATACTGGGAATTCCCTGGCAATCCAGGGGTTAGGACTCTGAGCTTCCACTGCAGGGGGCATGGGTTCAATCCCTGGTCAGGGAACTAAGATCCCTCATGCACATGATGTGGCCAAAAGAAAAAAAAAAGTTTAAGCTGATAAGGGTCTACAATCAACAAAGGTTAAAGGCTTATTTATGGGAAAGTGGATGCAGCTGCTCCTGGATGCACGTGGAGTGTTGAGATGAGCTACTTCATGGTATTCCTGACTCGGCAGCCATTCTGTTTTGCCAAGTGTCTTGCAGGGGCTTTAAATGGACACTAGCCCCTCATGCAAGAGTGTGCCCTCGATTAACAGTCCCAGAGTCCCAAGCAAATGTCAGTTCCTGATATGACTCCCTCTGTGATCATGTCTCCCCCACCTCCCAGGGCCTTCCCCTTGTGCATCCCTTAGAAAAGACCACTGTGGAGCTTACCAATTGGTTTGAATTGACTGATTTGGCCTTAGCTTTGGAACCCCAAAGCACTTCGCCCACCCTAATAACGGCATGTGCCCCAGGTCCTGTCTTTCTGTCTGTCTGTAGTCCGCCTTGATCTCCCTGTGCGGCCCCTGCGGGTGAGTCATGTACCTTCTCAGGACCTGTTAAGTAATAAACTTCTCTTTTCAATTTCTTTTGTGGTCTTTCATTGAACTGCAGCTCACCATGACACCCTGGGCTCCATTTAACAAACGTTCATCTAACAAAGTCACAATAATGCGCCATGGTGCAGTGCAAAAGCATGAGCACTGGAGTCACACAGACCTGTGTTAGGCTCACAGCCCTGACACACAACTAGCTGTGTGGTCTAGATAAGCCTCTGAGGCTCCGATTTCTAATCTGTAAAGGTGTGAAAATAATACCCATCTCACAGGGTTGTTGTGAGACTTGAACAAGAATACTTGGCACATGTAGGTCTTAATCAATATTAATTTCTTTTTCCTTACTCTTAGTTTGCCAAAAAAGAAAGGCAGGGATTTGTGTAGTAAGGGAGGGCAAGTTAAGAATATAGTATGATACTACTTAAAACTGCATTATTCGTTTCTGCTAGGGTACAGTACAATAATCTGCCTCCCAAGAGAATTTATTTATGTTAACTGAGATTTAAGAACTGAATTGGCAGCTTTTTTTAACTTACCATATTAAAATTTAGATTTTCGTCAACCCATGCTTTTGCCTCTTCAAATTCGTCTTTCATTTTCATAATAAAAAGTGTATCTAGGGCATCTACTATTGTTGCTCCTTGGATATTACCTGAAAATATCAGAAAAATATTTACTCAGTAAAACACCTTTGACAGATCCATACATGCACATTGACCACACCTTGGAAAGGAAGTGGATAATACTGAATTTACTGGTAAACAAGAATACTGAACACAGTCTAAACATCTTTCAGTGAAAGAAAATTGAAAAGTTGCATCAAAACCAAACTAAAAACTATCACAGGCTGTAGACTGGTACACTAATCTTTAAAGTCTCTTCTGAGTTGCAGAAAGTGAATCTCTTAGAAAGTTCATTTGGGATTGCATTCTCTAGCAAGAAAAAAAAAAAAAGACCTGAAACCAAGGAGCAACACACTTATTAATTTTAATGTAATTACATCAAAGTGCACCTGTGCAAAACTCTTAAACTATAAATAGATCTAAAATTGTTTAGTGATAGCTCTAAGAAACCATTACTCAAAAATGGAATTCTACCCCCTCTTTTTGCAGCCCTGACTGATCCTAACCTCTCCTCCCATCCTCCTAGCCAGTCGTGACTCTCATGTATTTCCTCTGAACTCCCTCGGCAGGAAGGCTTTACATTGCTCTTGCACTCAGCACTTTCTGTCTTCCATTATAACTACTTTTATGCATCTCCTTTTAGTCTGTAAACTTCCTTAGAATAGAGAAGTCATGTCTTATTCACCTCCACATTCCATACTAAGAGACTCAGTATGTTTTTAAGGCTTAATAATAAATTAAAAAACGATCACTGTATTAACAGAGAGCCAAGTAATCTCTTCGATAGACTATGGCGGGCTTCCCTGGTGGCGCAGTGGTTGACAGTCCGCCTGCCGATGCAGGGGACACGGGGTCGTGACCCGGTCCGGGAGGATCCCACATGCCGTGGAGCGGCTGGGCCCGTGAGCCATGGCCGCTGAGCCTGCGCATCCGGAGCCTGTGTTCCGCAACGGGAGAGGCCACAGCGGTGAGAGGCCCGCGTACCGCAAAAAAAAAAAAAGACTATGGCAAATTTACACAAAACTGACTTCTTAAAACTATGAACAACTTATAGAGATAAAAGCAAAAATAGAATTAAAATTTTTAAAAGTTATAGTAAACAATAAAAAATTAAGACCTTTGAGTCTGCATGAAGTTTCTGAGTTTCTCTCTTCAATTCCTACCTCCCATCACCCATGTTAACTAGTCACCGTGTCCTCAAAAAACACTAGTAACATCTGAAATCACTTGTACTGTCATGACTCCAGGTGTGGCTCTTTTCATCTCTAAAGTGTGTCACTGTGATCAACCAGCCAGCCTTTTCCCCACTCTTCCAGCTCTCCCTAACCATTCCTGCAATGCCTTTCTCCCTACCAGAGAGCCTATGGTTCTTCAGAACTTCCTATTGAACCACCTGGTGCTTTGATAATTCACTATCTACACATACGTCTTCTGCACTAGGTCATGAACTTTGCAGAGACTTGTACTGTGTTTCTTAACACCAGTGCTGGAAAGAGAGCCAAATACATGGAAGGTCCTAAATAAATGGAAAAGCATAATGGGGTGATTAGGAGCAGACTCTGACCTTAGCCACATGTGGGTTCAAGTCCCAGCTCAGCCAGTTAGTAGGTGGCTAACACTGGGCAAGCTGTTCTCTCAGCTTCGTATTTCTCATCTATAAAATACATATAATAATGAGGTTAAATGAGAAGATGCACAAATGGCACGTGGCACATAGTGTCAGCTGATACTGTTGTTATATGATTTGATACTATTTAACACCTTTAGTTAAAGTATAGAAAGTCACCTTTTCTATGGTGAATTCAGAAGCATCAGACCAAGGTTCCCTCCTCTTCATCCTGTTACTTATAGACAAAATTGTGGGAACTGAAGAGGAATTGAGTTCAGTGAGAAGGGCACTGGGTAGCTCTGTGACCCAAGGAATCTACCTAACACTTCTGTTACCTAGCTTCTGCACCTCCACGATGGGAATGTTTTTAATACCTAGAGTACTCATCTCAGAGGGATGCTGTGAGGACCAAAAGCAATAAAATGATGCCAAAGTGGATAAATGGAAGTTTAAATTAACTGACGACTCCATCCTCACTTTCTCTTCCACTGCACAAACAGGAGAAATTTAGAGCCAATGTTGAGAGTCACTGAGATACAGTGAAGGTCACCACGGCTGGCTGCCTTGGCCAGCTTATTGATAAAGACACAGCTTTTACCTGACAGGAAGCAGTTAATGCAGCCAACAAATGCTCCTCTGCTTGGTACCACATGGGAGCTGAAAATCATGATACTGTGCCCATATCCATTAAATAAGGATCTCTGGAAGTGTGCCCCAGGCATCAGTATTTTTTCAAGGGATGCAGGTGGTTCTAAAGTGCAGCCAGTGCTCTGTCTGAAGGACACACTATGCACATTCCCTGCAGACAACTCCATCAGGTATGCAAGTTTCCTAGCAACACAGTCTGGAGGATCACACAAACTTTTTCCATCACCCACAAGTTCAGTCGATTGGACAGAAGTTACTGTCAGTAAGGAGCCAAAGCACACTCTACTCACCAAACAAACTGCTTGAATGGCCTCCTTTTGATACAGGCTTCAGTTCATTTTTTCCCCAGGCATAACGTTTATAATTATTCCAAGCATGTTTCATCATCTGAGAAAAGAAATGAAAACGGGATTATATTTTGAATTTGAGATGCTTTTGTTTCAAAATAGATCATATATTGAAGACCTAAAGGTTAAAACATTAAAACTCACTGCTTTGTTAAAAGGATGATAATTAAAAGGGTGATAAAGGGTATGAATAAGCTGGAACACACACATAACACACAAATACACATCATCCCTTTATGTTTACAAGTGGAGATTTTTTAATCCATTTAATCCTATTTCATATACATATTTTCAAAAGTCAGTTCTCAGCAACAGAAACTTAGCTTATCATAAAAGGATGAACCATTCTTACATTTATCTATTTCATCCTCATGATGCGTTAAATCTGCAAAGACTGCATACTTAAAATTCACATTTTTGCATAAGGTTCTCTGTACTTAGTATATAGACAAATATCCAAAAGTTATGACTTTAAACACTTTGATGTATCTTGACCAAGTCTATATGGAGAAATATTTTTAAATATCTATAGGAAATGAAAAAGAGAAACTCTACGGGTATACATAGATTTTGGAAAACTTCAGCTTAGTATAATTAATCTTTAATTGCATACATATCTGTGTACACATATGTAACTGAAGACTAATTCTACATATTCCCAACCTAGACTCCTCGTACCAGGAATGTTTTTAAAGCCCCAAACTCTCTGCCATAAATCAGTTGTATACCTTTTTTAATTTTAACAAAATTAATTTATCTACATATAATGAAAACCAATCAATTTCTCCTGACTTATAGACTAGTTTCTGACCTATTGTGCTAGATATTAACTCCAGCAGAAAGTGAGTAATTTTCAAGGGGAGAAATTGTTCTCTAAGAACCTATCAAAGTTATACAAAAATTTGTATAACTATTGTGTAATAGTTGTACAAATTTTTTTCAATGACTCCAAGAATATACTGTAGATAATTATTTTTGCATACTTTTTTTTAAAAGGGTTGAGGACTCCTCACCTGTCTAGAATTTATTCATGCCACTATTTCCAATCCATTAGCAACAGTAATTAAAATATGGACATAATCTGGAAATATTCTAATCTGGCTCCATATTTTAAAATATCTTAAAAAGCATCACATAAAGTTATAAATACTATGTAAAGGCTGTTTATCACTAAAAATCTGCAGTGAGATCAATACAATTTTGTTAATAAGAAAGTCTTCATATGTCCCTGAAAACAATAATGCACATCTTTCTTTAATCAATTTGTATATTTTCTTCCTATCTCACCAGTACTGCTACTAATAATAGCTACCAAAAAATCTGTACTATCTGCTGGGTACTCTGCTAAATGCTTTAAATTCAGTATAGTATTCAATTCTTGTTATAACGTTATGAAATGCATTGTATTATCATTGTTTGGTAGATGAAGAAACTGAGACTTTTAGAAGTGAAAACATGAACAACTTTACTCAAAGTCATGACATTTCTCCACAGCTGTGGAGCCAGGGTTCATCCCTGTGTTGGCCTGACTCCAAAGCCAATGGCATTAACCATACACTGCATCAACTTCCTTTAATGAGTCGGCAACAGAATCTTCCTTTGATGAGTCAGATTGCTGATCTTCTAACAATCAATAGAATGTGTATATCGTAGTGTTTTTGAGATTTTCTCTTATAAATTAATTTTGTTGGACAGTATAAAAGGTTTGAAGGTAAAATAACCTGATTTATAATCCCTATCGTATCACCAATTAGTCTCATAATCATGGATGAGTCACAGTTTTGTGAGACTTTCTTTATCTGAAAACTTGGGATCATAATTCCTCACACGGTGCATGTAAGGATTACATGCGCATGGCCTGTGTGATGGCTCCCGGCACACATGGCGAATAATCACACGCTTATTGAATTTTAAGCCTATATTGAGATCAATTAAATTCACATCACAGAAACAGAAACCAATGAGCCTCTGAAAAGACTAGGTACATGAACACTAGGTATAAAAACACCTTGAGATTACATCTCAATTTGACTTGGTTTTCCCATTAAATGTACTGTATTTGGTAAACTCTTCATTCCTATTCCAAGGATAAATTCAGAAGCTTTTGGAATACACCTGATGCAAGAACAGAAAAAAAAAATGTTATGATGATTTGTTTCAGCTCCAAGTCTGAATCGAAACCAGTGCCATGTACTATTAATAACTCAAAGACAGCAGAAAACTTTCCTATAGAAGACTGTTGTCAAAAATTATCATTTATACAATGTACCACTAGAACAGAACCTCACCGAATTACCACTGTAGTATATATTAACTTTCCTTATCTCGTTTTCCCCCAAAGAGAAAATCTGACACCAACTGCTTATCTGCCTACATTTCAAAAGTTGCTGTGACCCATTTCTCAAAATGGGCTCCTCATCCCATGGGATTTCTATGTGCAAAGTTAGAAAAGAAAAAGAAAACAATGTGGTCAAAGTGCCCTGTATGGAGCTCTAAGAGTGGTTTCTCCAAGAATCTGTGAAATGAGGAACAGCCATATTGGTCATGGATTCCAGTGGTTGGTCACCTCTGGAAATGATTTACCACTTTAAAGCCAAATAAGACTTCATGTGTGTGTTTGTGTCTGTGTGTGTGTAGAACAACGAGATTAAATTCACAGGTCATATATACAATCAACTTTGTAACTCAGATTTATGACATACAAATATTTGAAAGCATCAAAATGCTACTAGCCTCTAATTTTACAGTATTAAGCCACTAGCCAGCTAAGGGACCATGAGAATGAAAGCATTTACTCTTTCCAGACTCAGTATGCTCAGGAGCTGACAGGACAAGAAGGTCACTTTTAAAATTCAACCACAAAGATGTCCATAGATAGGATTAATCCTTCATCTTCATAGGCTCCTTCATTTTGTTTTGTAGTCTTTCATCACTTTAATCATGGTTAGGCATCTGAGGTAGAAAGATTAAAACAGGCCTAAATTCCATGTTGATTAGGATTTCAAACTCCATACTGAAACCCTAATAAAAAAAAGATAAACTGAAAACAAACCAAAGATTTTTGTTTGAATTTTATTTTTTCCTGAATATTCATATTTGCATTGGTCATACAGCTAACATACAGTGTGAAGGGAAATAAATGAGATTTTGTAATAGTAATCCTTTGTTTTGACCCAGAGAAGCTGGAATTAGGCATGAAATATCCAAAAAATAGCATGACTTCTCCTTGACCCTATGCTTATTGAAGATTCTTTGATTAGCACTTTGTTATCAATTGGCATCAGGGCTGCATAATTAGTGCCACTTATTGAGTGTCCGCTACACTATGCGTGATAAGATGCTAAAGGACTAGCAGGGAAATGTACATGAGTCTATCATGCTTATAATCTAATAGATAAGATGGAAGCTTAACGTTTTCCCTTCTTACACACTCACAAATGTTTATAAATGAGAACAATAAGAAAAGCAATTAAATGTTGTGCATAACTCCATGAAAGGATGCTCAACAACACTAATCATTAGAGAAATGCAAATCAAAACTACAATGAGGTATCACCTCACACTGGTCAGAATGGCCATCATCAAAAAGTCTACAAACCATAAACGCTGGAGAGGGTGTGGAGAAAAGGGAACCCTCTTGCACTGTTGGTAGGAATGTAAATTGATACAGCCACTATGGAGAACAGTATGGAGGTTCCTTAGAAAACTAAAAATAGAGCTACCATATGATCTAGCAATCCCACTCCTGGTCATATATCTGGAAGATGAAAATTCTTAATTTGAAAAGATATATGAACCCCAGTGTTTACAGTGGCACTGTTCACAATAGCCAAGACATGGAAAAACGTCTATCAACAGATGAACAGATAAAGCAGATGTGTTATATATATACAATGGAATATTACTCAGTCATAAGAAAGAAGTAACGCCATTTGCAGCACCATGGATGGACCCAGAAATTATCCTACTAAGTGAAGTCAGAGAAGAACATGTATCATATGATATCAATTATATGTGGAATCTAAAGAAATGATACAAATGAACTTATTTACAAAACAGAAACAGAGTCATGGACATTGAGAACAAACCTATGGTTCCCAAAGGGGAAGGGTCGGGCAGGGACAAATTAGGAGTTTGGGCTTAACAGATACACACTACCATATATAAAACAGATAACAAGGGCCTACTGGACAGCACAGGGAACGATATTCAGTATCTTGTAATAAAGTATAACGGAAAAGAATCTGAAAAGATTCAGTTAAAGTGATATAACTGAATCACTTTGCTGTACATCTGAAACACAACACTGTAAATCAAATATACTTCAATTTTAAAAAAATTTTGTAACTAATAGTTTGTTTCAATTTTATGTCCTAATCAAGGGCATGGGAAGCAATGAATAAAGAAAACTGTGCTTGAATTTCCCCAGGTATGTGTAGATTTCATAACCTACCTTTTTGTTGCTAAGAACTACCCTTAGCAAATGTTTTTATTTACTGATTCTTTAATCACATGATTTTAAGTTACTCATAAGGCACATTAAAAATCTTTCTGAAAATCTCACTCCTTTTTTTTCCAGACAGGTTTGATGAGGATTTTGGGCTTTCACTGCCTCTTTTAAAAAGCATACAAGTTCAAGTCCCACTTACAGGGCCATCCTGTGAGGTCTTACACAAAATCTCTATAGTCTGACAGTGTGATCTGGGTCCCTGGCCCCACTGACTGACCCAGGGCCTGGCGCCTGACCCACAGGGAGACAACTGAGGGCTGGCCATGAGCCTTCGAGGTGAGGCACCTGCAGTGTGATGCTCTCTCCAACGGATGGACCAACCCAATCATCTACTCTACCTAGGCGAGTATAACTGGGAGATAGTCACAGAGAATCCGGAGGCCAGAGAGTGATGTAGAAGCAGAGAAGTACAAATACATAAAGAAAAAAACCCACAAGAAAGAGTCACAAAGCAGTTGAAACCATGAGGGAGACGGAAGGCAAGGAGAGAAAAATAAGAAACTGGGAAGCAGGTATGGGGTGCTCAGTTAGTTACATGGTGCCCCAGGGGAATTATGTTAGGTTTGTAGAGCCTCTGTAAAACAGCAAACTATGCTGCTGAATGCTGACTGTTGATGAATTATCTTCCTCTCCTCCATGAGGCATGGCTCTTCGCCTGCTGAGACTGTTTACTTACTTCCCCGTGTGACCTTATAGAAAATCCTTTGTTTACTGAGGAGGAATGTATAAGAGCGGTCACAGGAGCAGGTATCTAACAAACTGGGTTCATATCTGAGCTCTGCCATCATCGGTGTGACTCTAAGTGAGACAATTAATCTCTCTGAGCCCACTTTCCACACCCATTAAAGGTAAATAAATAAAACTACCCGTCCAGTGGCACTCACGTTCCCGCTGTCCTAGAGGACATGAAGGAGCTGTATCCGGTTCAGCAGAGGACTAGGGTAGGGGTCAGTCTACCTCCCTGACTGAAGTGGAAATTGGTGGCCTTCGCTCTTAAAATTACACTTACAATGGATGCTTGCAACGACACTGATTTTAAAGGCCTGTCAGTAGTTTCCACCAAACTTTGTCTGACATTACTTGATTATCCCATGAAAGAAAGTAACGTCTGAAACTTCCAGATAAAAATCTCAACACATTTTCAGGATCACTGTATCAATCTTCTTTCCTTTCATCTTTGGTGGAACAGGGAAATGGAAGAAAGGAAACAAGATTAAAAAGTATTTTCAGGGAATCAAGTCACAGCTTCACCAAACCCTTGCTTATCCACTGGAAAAAAAATTTCTAGATATGTGAACACGTGACAACAATCTTGCTACCCCTTCCTCTTATCTGGTGTGGTCCTGCTCCCTACATTTCCCTGTGGGAATGAAGACTGAGAGTGAGCCAGCAGGAGACCCTGGGCTGAGGATGCCATCCCAGGGAGCAAGGCAAGGCAGGTGGGCTTCAGCTGGGGGAGCCGGAGCCCTGCTGCCTAAGGGCCTGATCTCTCAGACTCTCAGTTTCTCATCTTTAAAAACAATAACTGAAGGAAACCAACGTCCCACTGAGGTGCAGGATGTTAACAGTGGAGGAGGTGCTGTGAACCTAAAACTGCTCTAAAAATGAAAGTCTATATCCAAAAAAAAAAAAAGAGAGAGAGAGAGAGAATAGCATTGTCTTCCTCACATCATGGTCTGGAGATCATATCTGATAATGTCTGGCTGGAGGGAGACATCCAAAGAGTGTTCCTGGCCTTCATGCACATCTCCGCCTCACTGCCCCACCAGGTGCAGGAGTTAAACAGAGATAAGGGAGAGCAGTGCAAAGGAAAGCAGACACTGTGCTACACTCACAGCAGACAGGGCAATTCAGGGAGAGAAAAATTAACAGGGTAGGAAAGAGGTCAATGTCACTGAGAGGTGACAGAACGTAGAGCATGGTATAACTCTGCACTCCCAGACACTGCAAGCCTGGAGTCTGCCACAATTACAGGCGTTTAGCATCCTCTTACCCTAAACGGTATTAGGATGCCACCTAAGACAGTACTGGGAAGATCCTCCCCTTAACACAGTGTCCTGGGAAAGCCCAGAGTCCAGCCACCTTCTATCTGTCCTCACCCAGAATGGAGAAAAACCCTCCCAGCCGTGATAGTTTCCAATTTTACCCCGTATCAAATTAAAACACTCATTCAGCACCTCGCTCAATTTATCTCTTTCGAAAGCTGAAATATATTAGTTCTCTCTCCCCTTCCCCAAGGCTGTTAAGGTATTCTATTTCCAAGGTTCTTTTTCCCAAAGTCACAATGACAATTACTACTTATTGAGTACTTATTGGTGGCAGGGCGTGAATTACAAAGATGATAGAGTAAGGGTGCCAGATTTAGGAAATAAAAACCTTGCATGGGACACACACATACTAAAAAAGCATTTATGTTTATCTGACATGCAAATTTAACAGAGTCCTGTATTTCATCCAGCAGCCCTAGTAGAGAGGGATAGGACACACTGAATCCTTGGTTCTGTGTCCAGGGCCAGCTCCCTGGATTGTGCCCTGCTCTGCCTTGGGCTCAAAAGAGGGACTGAAAATTCAAGGGCCAGACAGAAATAGAATGGTCAGGTTTAGGGCAACTGGAAATGACAGGGAATGAGGCCAAACAAGAGTGAAGGCCCTGGCTAAAGCCATTTAAAAAAATATTCTTAAAAAAAAATACTAAGCTTGCTTTCAAGGTTTGAGTCAGGTTTTCCAGGGGTCTAGAAAAAAAACAGTATGCTAGCTAAGGGGAAAAAGCATCCATGAGCCACAGATGGCCCACAGACCAGCCGTCTGCACTGCAAGCCCTGGTTTCTGGGCACATGTCTAGACCTGACTGCTCTGTGCTTAGTAGGCCTGTGGGCATGTCGCTTCCCTCTGGCCCTCTCCCCTAGCTCAGGGAGCAGTGCCCAGCCCACTTCTGAGCCAGGCTGCCTTCTGTGCGTGCTCTTGACTGTCCAGGGCCTGCCAGGACATCAGTGCTGACTCTACCAAGAATTAGTGAGGTCCTCGAGACCTGAGATGTACAAAGCCTTATGCACACACCTCTCAGCAATCCTCTTCCTGCTGGATGAGTGGTAGGTTCACACTTCAGAAAGCATTTATAATTCTAAATCCTACACTGTTCTACAAGTGAAACTGAAGAAGCTGTAAAGGAGAAAGTGCCTTAACTTTGTCCAACACCTGTAAGGCACTGGGAGGCAAACCTGATAACAATTTACCACACACTTAATCCTCCTTAATACCTCTGGGGTATTACTACCCCATTTTACAGATGAGGAAGCAGAGGCCCAGCATAGCACAAAGGAAGAGCGAAGCGTCAAACTCTCTCATTCTGATTCTTTTCCCTACATCACTTAGGATGCCTTGACTTATTTTTTGACCTTAAGACGGTCAGCCACAGCCTCCGAGCTCTTCTGCTGCTCCATGCGCAGGGCCAGCCCTACCTGGGGTACAAAGAGACGCGGCTGGGCCTGGCAGCAAAACGGCACACACCAAGTTGGGCTTGTAAACTGGCTCCAGGACAGGACCTGGCAGCACCAGCTTTTCTTGCCTGCATCGTATCCTTTAACCCTCAGGACCCTCCTTCCCTCCAATTCAGCTCTCTCTCCAGCTCCGTCTCCCAACTCTTCTCCTCTGGCTGTGCAGGCTACTTGGGCAGACAAGATGGCTCTGCCCTGCTCCGACCCTGCCCGTCCCTGGATTTATGGAGAACTGTGAATCCCTCTCCTTCACACCAAGCTGCTGACTGTGCTGACAGCTGCTCTCTTCAGCTGCGGTATTTCCTGAGCTTTATCACCACCACCAGAGCTAAGGGTGGCCAGTTTTTCTTTCCTCTTCTCCACTACTCTACTGCTTATTTCTTGTCTCTGTGTGCAATTTGTTACCACGCATCCCAGGTTGCCTCATAACCAAGGAGGGGATAGATACGCGTTCATATTTTCTTCAGATTCAGATGTCCTGAATTCTCCCACAGCCAATTTAGTATACTTTCTTTTTAAAGATAGCAGGAGATATATAAAGGAGTAATCATTTAATGCTAACATTGTATGAACCCTAATGGGCTAATAAACATTAATTCCCAATGAACTGAAAGAGCAGTTAGAGCAGTAATCTCTTTTGAAAAAGACTCAGAATGCCTGATAAAGCCAGTTTTAAAAAATGAGAATGCCAGTTAATTGCCACTTGTAGAGGACAGATTGTCCTGTTTCTAAGAAGAATCTCACACTCCTAAGAAAAAGCCAGTTTTTCTAGGTCTAGCTCAGAGAATTGGGTTATATGCTATTTAATGGTTCTCTTTCTTTGTGACCAAATTCTGACATTATTTTATAAAACTCTGTGCTATTACCAAATGGAAGAGGGTAGAGGACACCCCTCAAAACCCCAAAACTTGACTAAAATGTAAGTATATAACTCTAAAATATTCAAAGAGATAGTCATTTCACATCTCAAAAGTTGGCCATTAGAAAAACAGTTGTTCATATGTGACTACCTAGTATATTTCTTTTTTGGAAAGCAGTACTGTTGGTGAGAATGTTTTCTGTACATAGAGAAAAGCTCTCGATCAGCCAAGGGTCTATGACTTGCTGTTATTTACTTCTCAAAAATATCTGTCTCGTAGTTAATGACTGTAGTCTCTTTCCACAGAAGTTGTCACTCGAGTTTAAACACTCAACGTCAGGGTTTTTGTTGATTTTTAACTGATCTAAAACTGCCTTTGTTAGGTTACCCCTGCTAAGTAAGAACTAGCAGGCTAGCAAGTGGGCCTTTGCAGGCCGGATGCCAGCTGATCTTCCCTGCCCGGTCCCCAGGCAAAGACTTAGCAGAGCTTTCCCAAACCTGGGAAACAGCAGCAACTACAGATCTTTCCTGGCAGTTAAGAGAAAATGATATCCCCTGCTGTGATATCATGAAACTCCGTTTATTCTAAGAAGGAAGTCTAAAAAACGTATCCACATAGGAAACAAATACTATCCTCATCAGTGAGTGTCTTATCTCAAAAGATTTTTTTTTTGGTTTTAATATTTGTAATAATAAAGCAAGTCCAAACATTCTTTTAACTCATGTATGTCATTTCTACAGCTTCAGATTTTCACTACATTTATCTTTTTTGCAGTAGTGACACAATAATGTTTTAGAACAAGTATGCTCTCCTTTAAGGGATTTGTTCATAAGATTTGTCAAGTTCACGAAGACTAATAAACTTAAAATTTTTCTTTTAATATTCCTTTTTTAAACATTACAAATACTATGAAGTTAGAACATAATTAATGAGAAATGAAAAAATTAGCAAAAATTCTCTAAAAAAATTGCTAATGAGCAAAAGTTAGAGATATTTGCCTTTTAAAATTATGTTCTTTTCTTCTTATTTTTTTAAGCAAGCAAAGTAGCCCTAGAGAGTCAAGACCTGTTCTCCCTCAGTTATCAAGAGGAGAGCTGCAGGATACAGAATTTCTTTTCTTTTTTTCTTTTGTGTGTATGTAAAGTCTATTTTAATAGACTTTATTTTTGTTTATAGCAGTTTTAGGTTCACGGCAAAATTAAGCAGAAAGCACAGAGATTTTCCATATACCCCCTACCCACACACCGTACCACCTCCCCTACTACTACTATCATGTTCCAGAATGATACACTTGTTACACTGGTGAGCCTACACTGACACATCACCATCACCAGAAGTCCACAGTTTACACTAAGATTGTTATTGTACATTCTATGGGTTTTGGCGAATGTATAATGACTTGTATCCATCATTATATTATCATACAGAATAGTTTCACTGCCCTAAAAATCCTCAGTGCTCCCCCTTTTCTTCCCTCTCCCCTACCCTACCCTACCCTACAACCACTGATCTTTTTACTGCCTCCACAGTTTTGCCTTGTCCAGAATGTCATACAGTTGAAATCATATAGTATGCAGCCTTTTCAGACTGGCTTCTTTCACTTAGTAAATATGTACTTAAGGTTCCTCTATGTCTGAATTTTCATGGCTTAGTAGCTCATTTCTTTTTAGCACTGAATAATATTCCATTGTCTGCATGTCTCACAGTTTATTTATCCATTTACCTTCTGAAGGACATCTTGGTTGCTTCCAAGTTTTGGCAATTATGAATAAAGCTGTTACCAATAGGAGAGTTGCAGGGACGAGTGTTCCCTTTTCAAATTAAAACCAGAAATCACTATTTTGTTAACTAAAGGATTACAAATTATAATTTTGTAGGTTATTACTTCTTGAAGGTAAAATTCGTACATATATATTGGTTATAAAATGTCACATATTACAGGGAAATTTTTCTTAAACTTCTGAAATGATTACCCGTAAAATTGTCCACTATTAGTAAATAGTTGGGGCACTCCTTGTCATTCAAGATTCCATAATTTTATATTATGAAAGTAATCCTTTTGTATACTCCAGATCACAGTTTTAAACATTATTATCAGAGCATATCAATAATGAAAATGTTTTATAAAAGGTACTATTTTGAAACTTACTTATGAAATGTAATATTTATGTATACTAAACATCAAAAATGCTAGTTCCTAAGTATAAACTTGGAGTAGCAACTAGTGCTTCTATAAGACTTAAAATCCATAATTAGTGTGTCACAAAAAGGTACTTATCCTTAATAGAAAGGGCCAGCGTTTATTGAACACTCACATGTCAGGAAATATGTAAAGCATTTACATATTCTCTCAGTCCCTCACAACAATCTTACAAGGAAAGTAGTCTCCTCACTGAGAGTCCCATTGCACAGATGAAGAAATCAAGAGGTTAAATAATTTTCCCAAGGTCAGCCCTTTAGCAGGGGTGGAGGTTGTCTCTGAATTTAGGCTGACCCTGAAGCCTGTACACTGTACTGAGCTAAAGATGTGACCCATGCAATCGGGGAAACGTGCCTTCCAAATAAGCTTCTAAACAAACTGTTAACTCATGTTATTGATACACATATTTGCATGCTTTCTATTATCTATTTAATTATTTTGGATAAACTCAACTTTCAGTAGTGAGACTTCAGAAACATGCCATGCAAAACCACCTTCCCATCTTTCCCTTTTTGAAAACTTTGCTGACACAGGAGAGAAACATTAAATATGTTGGTAGATTAAGGAGTTAAAATGAAAATGAGAGTATCTCTTGCTTCTGATGCCCTGTGGAAAAGCATATCTTACATACATTGAAAAAGAATTTTGCTTTACATACATTGTAACATCTAAAATTTCCTTCCAGTGAAGTTCATCTCCATTTGAGCATCCTACAGTGTTAGATCATAATCTTTATTCTTGGTTTCATAGTATCTGACACTTCTTCACCAAGAAAACACACCAATAATTTTGTTTTTTGGCAATTGAAAAAAGACATTTTAGTTTAAATGTCAACAGCATTCTATAAATTGCCCCTACATTGGCAATAATATCAGATTTCTTTCTAAATACCTACCAAAAAATTATAGCAATACTGATTATTTTTCAATGCTCTTTCTACTATAGTTTTATTTAAACTTCTACTATGTTACTAATGTTATTAATGAAGACGGCAAACAATTATTTGGGAGTATATGTGGTAACACTGTTAAGGCAAGCAATCATACCTAGTATGGTTATATCACTGCCATCCTATAAGCCATATTTTCTATGGGTTGAAGATAATCTGAGATGTTCTGTAAGTGGCGGCAAGTATTTCCTGGATCTGAAAATGTATTACTCTAACCATTCTGTTAGAACTTTAAATTCTGATAAGGCTAGATTTTTTTTGGTAGAAAGAGATAATCATCATTCATTCTACAGTTGCTGGATGGCAAGTGCACAGAATTAAATATATGCCAGGTTCAGTGACCTGGTAAAAGTAGACGGTATTACTTAGTATTAGCTTTGGAATGACTTCCAATTTTGTTCAGCTATTTCACGGCTTAAAAATTGGGCAAAGACCTTCATAGATTTAAGAAGGAAAAAAAAAGTGCCAAGTTTATCAGCAGAGGTCAAATTATTTCACTATTCAGAAAGACTACATAAAGTACAAAACAATAATAAAAATGGGAAAATTATGAATATACATTCTACCTGTCGCAGACTGATTCACTCCACACCCAAATCTCCTTCTGCCTTGCCTGTCCTTGGAAGAGAAGCTGTAAAAGCTAAATGTGTGCTTCCCTAATCTCTCTACAGCTAGAGGTAGCTATGTGACAAAGCTCACATCAATGAGATGTTTGTCAAGGTCTGTCAACAGCCCTGTTGTCCCTCTTCTTTCTTCCTTGAATGGAGGTGTGATGCAGGTAGATGTGCTGTCACAGTGGCAGTTCTGCTACCATAAATGAGTGAAAACCCAGAACTACAGAGACATCATCCTGATGGAGGAGACCGTGACAGCCCGCCCTGTTATGTTTTTAGTTCAAACTACAGTTATTTTATTACTTAACTCATTAATTACCAATCACTAATGAATTTATTTAACATTTGAGTAGCTATCCTTTGGTTGTCTTTTAAAAACCTGAGTGACGAGATCAAAATTGGACTTACACCATACCCCACCCTGGGGAAAGAGGAAGTTTTTCTCTGGATTATTTCTTTTCATAATACTGTTTGGTAGCTGAAACTACTCTAAAGGTTTGATCAGAACAGTTGTATAATAATAAATAGTATGATTTATCAAAGAAATTATGGTAGTTGAGTCCTTTGTTCAAGCTTTAAAAGACCGGTATGGGTGAAGGGGACGGGCATCAATGATTAAAAAAAGAAAAAGTATGTAGTCAGGATTCCTGGATTCACCCAGAAAACAGTAACTTCATGGGACAATTTGAGTTGTTTTCCTCCACCTTACTTGAAAAAAGTAAAATATTTGTTCAAAATGGGATAAAATATTCAAGTAAATATTGTTATCAAAGAAGAAGATTATGTTATATTTTTGAAAGAAAATCTCAAATATTAGTTCAGGCATCTTCTATAATAGAACTTATCCACAGTGCTGGTAAAAACTGAATTACCCTAAGAGTTGCATCCCATTCTTGTTAAGCTATCTGAAAAAGGCTCTGGTTAAAAAATATATAAAATAGTACATACTAAATATTGTGCTTCTGGTGAGTAAAACTAACAATATGAGTTGAAATGTTTAATTTTTATGTACTTTTATGGAGCATCATAGCTGAGTTATAATTTCTTTCTCTCAAGTGTAATATTTATCTCCCTTAAATATGTGTGTGTCGCATTTACCACTGCAACAAAATGAATAAAATACTTAGGAATAAACCTACCTAAGGAGACAAAAGACCTGTATGCAGAAAACTATAAGACACTGATGAAAGAAATTAAAGACGATACAAACAGATGGAGAGATATACCATGTTCTTGGATTGGAAGAATCAACATTGTGAAAATGACTATACTACTCAAAGCAATCTACAGATTCAATGCAACCCCTATCAAACTACCAATGGCATTTTTCACAGAACTAGAACAAAAACTTTCACAATTTGTATGGAAACACAAAAGACCCCGAATAGCCAAAGCAATCTTGAGAAAGAAAAACAGAGCTGGAGGAATCAGGCTGCCTGATTTCAGACTATACTACAAAGCTACAGTAATCAAGACAGTAAAGGTACTGGCACAAAAACAGAAATACAGATCAATGGAACAGGATAGAAAGCCAAGAGATAAACCCATGCACATATGGTCACCTTATCTTTGATAAAGGAGGCAAGAATATACAATGGAGAAAAGACAGCCTCTTCAATAAGTGGTACTGGGAAAACTGGACAGCTACATGTAAAAGAATGAAATTAGAACACTTCCCTAACACCATACACAAAAATAAACTCAAAATGGATTAAGGACCTAAATGTAAGGCCAGACACGATAAAACTTTTAGAGGAAAACATAGGCAGAAAACTCTATGACATAAGTCACAGCAAGATCCTTTTTGAGCCACCTCCTAGAGAAATGGAAATAAAAATAAACAAATGGGACCTAACGAAACTTAAAAGCTTTTGCACAGCAAAGGGAACCATAAACAAGACCAAAAGACAACCCTCCGAATGGGAGAAAATATTTGCAAATGAAGCAACTGACAACAGATTAATCTCCAAAATATACAAGCAACTCATGCAGCTCAATATGAAAAAACAAGAAACCCAATTAAAAAATGGGCAAGAGACCTAAACAGACATTTCTCCAAAGAAGATATACAGATTGCCAACAAACACATGAAAGGATGCTCAGCATCACTAATCATTAGAGAAATGCAAATCAAAACTACAATGAGATGTCATCTCACACCAGTCAGAATGGCCATCATCAAAAAATCTACAAACAATAAATGCTGGAGAGGGTGTGCAGAAAAGGGAACCCTCTTGCACTGTCGGTGGGAACGTAAACTGATACAGCCACTATGGAGAACAGTATGGAGGTTTCTTAAAAAACTAAACGTAGAACAACCGTATGACTCAGCAATCCCATTACTGGGCATATACCCTGAGAAAACCATAATTCAAAAAGAGTCATGTGCCACAATGTTCATTGCAGCTCTATTTCCAATAGCCCAGAGATGGAAGCAACCTAAGTGTCCATCGACAGATGAATGGATAAAGAAGATGCAGCACATATATACCATGGAATATTACTCAGCCATAAAAAGAAATGAAATTGAGTTATTTGTAATGAGGTGGATGGACCTAGAGTCTGTCATACAGAGTGAAGTAAGTCAGAAAGAGAAAACCAAATACCGTATGCTAACACATATATATGGAATCTAAAAAAAAAAACAAACAAAAAACAATGGTTCTGAGGAACCTAGAGGCAGGACAGGAATAAAGACGCAGACCTAAAGAATGGACTTGAGGACACAGGGAGGGGGAAGGGTAAGCTGGGATGAAGTGAGAGAGTGGCATGGACACATATACACTACCAAATGTAAAACAGCTAGTGGGAAGCAGCCGCATAGCACAGGGAGATCAGCTCGGTGCTTTGTGACCGCCGGGAGGGTGGGAGGGAGATGCAAGAGGGAGGGGATATGGGGATATATGTATACATATAGTTGATTCAGTTTGTTATACAGCAGATACTAACACAACATTGTAAAGCAATTATGCTCCAATAAAGATGTTAAAAAAAATGTGTGTGTGTGTATGAAAGAACACAACTTTTTGCTGTTTTATTATAACTAAACCAAATCTTGTTTAAAATAGGTCAGTATATTTGTGATCTTCAACTACTGATTTCCATATAGACTGACTGTTTTGTACTACATATTTTCTTCTCATTGTTTGAACAATGTTGGAATTCCACATCCTTCATTTCTGAACACAAGACTGTTGTTCCAAATAGTATGACCTTCTACCATCAACAGAAAATACCTTCCTAGCCCTGAATATAAAATACTGTCCTTGGCTTAAGACTCTCTAACTTGGTTTAGAATATCCTTGTCTAAAATGCTTCTCAGAAGGAGGAGAATATTCTGCCTTCTCCCAGGATGGTCTGTCAGGATTTATGAGGGATCTGTCCCTCCTGCCTGCTTCCTTAGCCCTGTCTCAGAAGGATACCCTCCCAGGAACTAACTACTCATTTAAAAATTTTACTGGCAAAGATCTGAGGTCCTGAAATGTAGTAATAGACCAAACACGCAACCTGCAAATGTGTACCCTGGGCAATAATGAGGGTGATGCAGTAGGCTCAGCCTCCGACACACTGGCCAGCTCCTGGAGGATGTGCTCTCACAGAAGGAAGAAAACGAAACCTGTCAGCCAGGCAGAGAGCAAATTCCAGAACAGATTCAGTGGGGCAGTGGGGTGCAACTGCTCTGCTCTCCTCATACTGGACTCTCTGGACTCCAACTCCCAACTTCATTCCCACCTGTTCCTTTGTGCCAGACTGAACTGTTCATTCCTTTCATGAATATGTGCGTGCCTATAGCTACAAGGCCTGTGCTACATTCACTTTCTGTCCACAAGGGGCTAACCTGTGCACGGCTGTATGTCTGTGTGATAAGTCTTACCAGTGTTACTAAGTGCTGTAATTCTGGTTCCACTGTTTTCTCCTCTCTCTGACTTGGACCTCTGGGTCCTGGGCTCTGCTCAGCTTAGACCCAGGACTACTGTGATATGCCTTGCTGGTGATATTCTTTGGAACCCAGACTCACACCTCAGCTCTATTCTCAGGACTACTGGTAACCAGCTCTTGTACAGGAACTGTCTTCCTAGCATGACTTCTACCTTCAGCCCAGTCCCCTCAAGTCACTGCTCCAGTCCATCACAAAAAAATGCCATTCTACATGTTTACACGGGCAAGAGGCATGGTCCTGTGACTGCTGCTGAGCTAAGCCTGTTTACCAAAGTTCTTTCCATAGCAGAACATGTGTAACTGCCGATTCATTGTAATCCAAGGTCCCGCTCTCCCAGATCAACTAATTCTCGATGGAGAAACTTAAGCATTTCCCTATGTTTCACTGGTAAAGCTGTTAAAGAGTTTTCCTGAGTCTTCATCACAAGGCTCTGAATTATGAAGCGGCAAAGTAAAATCTGGGTAACAGTCATTTCAAAATTGAAGGAAGGCCTTAACTTGTTTTCAACTGCTATGTAGCTTGAACTTTTAATGCTCAAAGATGCCACCAAGCCATACTGAGGTGGTCACTGATGGACACGACTCTCCACTGTAACAGCCTGAGATCACAGGACATGAGCTGGACTTTGTTCAAACCCTTGAAAGATGCCAATTACTCTTTTTTTTTTTTTAACATCTTTATTGGGGTATAATTGCTTTACAATGGTGTGTTAGTTGCTGCTTTATAACAAAGTGAATCAGTTATACATATACATATGTTCCCATATCTCTTCCCTCTTGCGTCTCCCTCCCTCCCACCCTCCCTATCCCACCCCTCCAGGCGGTCACAAAGCACCAAGATGATCTCCCTGGGCTATGCGGCTGCTTCCCACTAGCTATCTATTTTACGTTTGGTAGTGTATATATGTCCATGCCTCTCTCTCACTTTGTCCCAGCTTACCCTTCCCCCTCCCCGTATCCTCAAGTCCATTCTCTAGTAGGTCTGTGTCTTTATTCCTGTCTTACCCCTAGGTTCTTCATGACATTTTTTTTTCTTAAATTCCGTATATATGTGTTAGCATACGGTATTTGTCTTTCTCCTTCTGACTTACTTCACTCTGTATGACAGAATCTAGGTCTATCCACCTCATTACAAATAGCTCAATTTCGTTTCTTTTTATGGCTGAGTAATATTCCATCATATATATGTGCCACATCTTCTTTATCCATTCATCCAAAGATGGGCACTTAGGTGGTTTCCATCTCCGGGCTACTGTAAATAGAGCTGCAATGAACATTTTGGTACATGACTCTTTTTGAATTATGGTTTTCTCAGGGTATATGCCCAGTAGTGGGATTGCTGACTCATATGGTAGTTCTATTTGTAATTTTTTAAGGAACCTCCATACTGTTCTCCATAGTGGCTGTACCAATTCACATTCCCACCAGCAGTGCAAGAATGTTCCCGTTTCTCCACACCCTCTCCAGCATTTAGTGTTTCTAGATTTTTTGATGATGGCCATTCTGACCGGTGGGAGATGATATCTCATTGTAGTTTTGATTTGCATTTCTCTAATGATTAGTGATGTTGAGCATTCTTTCATGTGTTTGTTGGCAGTCTGTATATCTTCTTTGGAGAAATGTCTGTTTAGGTCTTCTGACCATTTTTGGATTGGGTTGTTTGTTTTTTTGTTATTCAGCTGCATGTAAGTTTTGGAAATTAATCGTTTGTCAGTTGCTTCATTTGCAAATATTTTCTCCCATTCTAAGGGTTGTCGTTTGGTCTTGTTTATGGTTTCCTTTGCTGTGCAAAAGCTTTGAAGTTTCATTAGGTCCCATTTGTTTATTTTTGTTTTTATTTCCATTCCTCTAGGAGGTGGGTCAAAAAGGATCTTGCTGTGATTTATGTCATAGAGTGTTCTGCCTATGTTTTCCTCTAAGAGTTTGATAGTTTCTGGCCTTACATTCAGGTTTTTAATCCATTTTGAGCTTATTTTTGTGTATGCTGTTAGGGAGTGATCTAATCTCATACTTTTACATGTAGCTGTCCAGTTTTCCCAGCACCAGTTATTGAAGAGGCTGACCTTTCTCCACTGTACATTCCTGCCTCCTTTATCAAAGATAAGGTGACCATATGTGCGTGGGTTTATCTCTGGGCTTTCTGTCCTGTTCCATTGATCTATCTTTCTGTTTTTATGCCAGTACCATACTGTCTTGATTACTGTAGCTCTGTAGTATAGTCTGAAGTCAGGGAGCCTGATTCCTCCAGATCCATTTTTCTTCTCAAGTTTGCTTTGGCTATTCGGGGTCTTTTGTGTTTCCATACAAATTGTGAAAGTTTTTGTTCTAGTTCTGTGAAAAATGCCAGTGGTAGTTTGATAGGGATTGCATTGAATCTGTAGATTGCTTTGGGTAGTAGAGTCATTTTCACAATGTTGATTCTTCCAATCCAAGAACATGGTATATCTCTCCATCTATTTGTATCATCTTTAGTTTCTTTCATCAGTGTCTTATAATTTTCTGCATACAGGTCTTTTGTCTCCTTAGGTAGGTTTATTCCTAGATATTTTTGTTGCAATGGTAAATGAGAGTGTTTTCTTGATTTCACTTTCAGAGTTTTCATCATTAGTGTATAGGAATGCAAGAGATTTCTGTGCATTAATTTTGTATCCTGCAACTTTACCAAATTCATTGATTAGCTCTAGTAGTTTTCTGGTGGCATCTTTAGGATTCTCTATGTATAGTATCATGTCATCTGCAAACAGTGACAGCTTTACTTCTTCTTTTCCAATTTGGATTCCTTTTCTTCTCTGATTGCTGTGGCTAAAACTTCCAAAACTATGTTGAATAACAGTGGTGAGAGTGGGCAACCTTGTCTTGTTCCTGATCTTAGTAGAAATGGTTTCAGTTTTTCACCATTGAGGATGATGCTGGCTGTGGGTTTGTCATATATGGCCTTTATTATGTTGAGGAAAGTTCCCTCTATGCCTACTTTCTGCAGGGTTTTTATCATAAATGGGTGTTGAATTTTGTCAAAAGCTTTCTCTGCATCTATTGAGATGATCATATGATTTTTCTCCTTCAATTTGTTAATATGGTGTATCACCTTGATTGATTTGCGTATATTGAAGAACCCTTGCATTCCTGGAATAAACCCCACTTGATCCTGGTGTATGATCTTTTTAATGTGCTGTTGGATTCTGTTTGCTAGTACTTTGTTGAGGATTTTTGCATCTATGTTCATCAGTGATATTGGCCTGTAGTTTTCTTTCTTTGTGACATCCTTGTCTGGTTTTCGTATCAAGGTGATGGTGGCCTCATAGAATGAATTTGGGAGTGTTCCTCCCTCTGCTATATTTTGGAAGAGTTTGAGAAGGATAGGTGTTAGCTCTTCTCTAAATGTTTGATAGAATTCACCTGTGAAGCCATCTGGTCCTGGGCTTTTGTTTGTTGGAAGAGTTTTAATCACAGTTTCAATTTCAGTGCTTGTGATTGGTCTGTTCATATTTTCTATTTCTTCCTGATTCAGTCTTGGCAGGTTGTGCATTTCTAGCCAATTACTCTTAAAACTAATCCCTCTTAATCACGAAGTCTGTGAAGAAGTAGTTATCACTGTTCTACCACTTCTAAAGAGTGTCACAAAAACAAAGATTTGAAGCTTAACAAAAGACCACACTAAAAAATGTAATTCTGCTGTAAACTGCTTTTCCCAGTTTCTGGCCCTGAAGACAAAGTAAGGCAGATATGGTGCGTTATCAAAAAAATTTTGCTTGTTCCTTTTAAATGAAGTGCCTGGGGGTTTCTCTTTGAACCTCTTTAGGTACATAACAACCTGAAAAGGACAGAGTGGATGTCATCCTCAGTGCAATGAACACTCTCCTTTTGCTGATATTTGTATGAGCCAAGAATTTGTTAAATACAATAAGAAAAATCTATTTCTATTTTATACAATCACATATTTTACCAATACTTAGTAACTGTATAATGTAATCATGTAATCAATTATCAAGTATTTCTCAGCACCTACCTGGTGCCCAGCATATCCGGGTTCTGCTTAATCCATAATAATTTACAGCTACAGGTTGTTGTGTTTGTGTCTTGTGGTTCTCAGTTCCTTCAGGGAGATGACAGAGAGGAAGGTAAGGGAATGCACCCAGATTCTTTGCTTTCCCTCCTGGATGACAGTCTAACCAGTTCTCTGCACCCTAGTGGTAGTGCAGGTATTGATGACTAACTGACCCAATCATCTAAAGGACAAATTCTGTGAAAAGGGAGAATGGATAAATATAGTCCTGGATAGTGAGAAAGACAACTCAAGTAGCTAAACTTGAGGTGGAGGTAACAGGGGTGAGGGCTAATGGAGAGGAAGGACTGGTTGAAGAATATTCTAAATCATTTGATACATGTAAGAGAGAGGGGAGGGAGTGAAAACAGTAAACACACAAGCCTCACATAATATTTAGAAATAAAAATGACACTGGCACAAATGTTTCAGGCCTTTCTAGACCATATACTACAATGTAGGTAAATTCTAAATTGGTAACTAGAGTGGGTAGTTATCTTGACTGTTACTCTGTTTCAACATACATAGTAACACCAAATTCCCAAGTTCAAGTAATTTCTTTCCTATGATCTCCCGAAGAAAGCTCACTGGAAAATTTTTTAGGAAAATTAGAAATTCTGCTCATTTCTTCACAAGAACAGAGTATTTCTAACACCTAATTGCGTATTCTAGAGGTTAAGCACATTCTTGTGAAATCTGTGTTACATATAAAAATAGATAAGTAGATAGACAAGGATTTTTTTTAAACACTGGAAAACAATTATTATTATTACTATTATTATTATTATTTTACTGTAGAACTCAGAGCCCCATGGCTGTCAAGCATGAACATCCTCAGTATTTAAAAGTCATTAATGAAACATGAATATCTTATTTGCAAATGAAGTTGTTACTAAAACCATAAACCACTGGTTTAAAACAGGGTTTCTCAACCTCTGTACTACTGACATTTTGGGTGGATAATTCTTTGCTGTAGGGGGATTTTCTCTGCATTGCAGCATGTTTAACAGGATCCCTGGCTTCTATACACTAGATGCTTATAGCATATAACCCCAGATGTGACAGCCAATGTCTCCAGACATTTCCCAATGTCCTTGGGGGGGGCGCAAAATAGCCCTGGTTGAGAAGCCATGGTTAAAACAAACTGTTTGATTAGAATAATAATCCTAATACTTATACAGCACATGTACTAGGCACGATTCAATTTGATACTCAATGACAACTTTATGAAGTAGGGCTTATTTTAACCTCCATTTTACAGATGAGGAAACTGAGGTACAGAGAGGTTAAGTTAGTTGCCCAAGGTCACTGGACACATAAGTGGCAAACAGGGAAGTCAAACCCAAGGCGTCTGGTTCCAGAGTTTGTGCTCCTAACTTCTATACTACACTTGCTATGATATATGGAGAAAAGACACAAATCGAATTATTTTTCATTCAAGGTTTTTAATAGTCTATAACATTGGGGGCTTTACATACCCCTGAGTTCGGGATACTCATTTGTAAAATTAAAATGATAATGAAATTAGATACTTTATCAAAGGCCTCAAGAAAATCTCTAAGAATAAAGAGTAGAATATTTTTCTTATTTAGCAATACTCTTTACATCTGGATATATCTCTGGTTTCCTTTTCCTGTTTACCTGCATACAGCAACTAGAGTCAGTTATACACTAAGGAACTACTATAAAACCTGGCTTCTTTTGGTGTGGTTTCCCCTACTTGTAATCTGAAGCACAAAATATCTCCTGGGTAACAGCTTGGTTGATGACAAACCACAGCAACAGGCCACACAATTCACCAATAGCTGTTGAGTAACTCTTGTATGTAAGGGACTGTACTGCACTTAGTGCCACATTCTGGATCACACATAGTACCCACAAGTGGTAAGGAGAAATCCCCCCAAAGAGGCCCACTCCCTGGACTTGTGAATATGTTATTTTACATGGCAAAAAGAAAGTCTGCAGATGTAATGAAAGTTGCTTGAGGATAATTAAGACAACCTTAAAATACAGAGATAAGCCCATATTATTCAGGCACACCTAATCTAGTCACTCAGCTGAGCCCTTAAAAGCAGAGAACACTCTTTAGTTGGAGGCAGAAGGGATACAGCAGTGGGGAAAGTCAGAGATTCATCACACTCAAGGTTATGTTGCCAGTTTGAAGATGGAGGGGCTATGTTAACGTGAATGCAGAAGCCTCTAGGAGGTGAGAGGCCCCCTGGCTGACAGTCAGCAAGGAGGTGGGGATGTCAGCCCTACAGTTACAAGGAACTGAATTTTGCAACAATTTGAAAGAAACTCTAAGTGGATCCTCCTCCAGAGCCTGAAGGTAAGAGCCTGGCACCTTGATTTTGGCCTTATGAGACCCAGTGCAGAGAAACCAAAAAACAAGCCCACTCAGACTCTGACCTACAGAACTGTGAGACATTAATTTGTATTGTTTTAAGCTGCTATGTTTGTGATAATTTGTTGCAGCAGCTATAAAAACTAACAGCCTGAGACAAGAAAGAACAGTAATTCACCCACTGCCATGGCATAAATTACCAAGTGATAGACAGGGGTTTAGAAACCTGGACTTTCAACCTCCAAACTATTTCCTTAAATAATCGGTACCTACATCATAGCGGAAGCAAATAGTTTTGCGTCCACTCATTCACTGGCTCCTAACAGCCGTGAAAGGTAGGCATTATCGTCCTTTTTACAGAAGAGAAAGGTTCAAAGAATTGTGTACTTACACAGGGTAAGGCTGTTCATAAGTGACAAAGCCATGAGTTCTTTCATCTCACTGCCTTTGCATGTGCTGCCTTTAACAGTAAAACTGTAATAAATATATTATAGAGGATTAAACAAAGCAAGCCATAAGAGCACAGAAAGACAAATGATTTTCTGCTGAAGGAGGATAGGAAGAGGTAAGAATTTGTGGAACTGGTAACATTTAAGTTGTATTTTGATGGACAGGTAGGATTTCAAAAGATGATGATTGCTGGGACTTTCTGCTGTTATCGTAAACTTGGAATCAAAGCAGCAATATGATAGGTATTAAAGAGTGAACATCTCAGGGCAGGTTTGGTTCATGAACTGGTATTTTTCAGGCAAACCTGCATCATAGTTACTGGAACAATATGAAAATGCTGATGCTGGTGAACTGCAATTTCGTGACAGGAGAACTTTCTCTACTTAACATATAGCAGAACCACAGAAAATCTGCCTCTAACAAGTAGTCCTACAACAGAGAAACTTCCAATAAGAAAAATGCAGCTGGGTGCAGCAGAGATGGTGGGAGACCTCTGTGTAGCCAGGAAACCCTCTCCTCCCTGATAGTCAGGAGGCTCTGTGCCATGGCTATACCAGTGCTAACAACCAATTCTCCACCCCTTGGCCAGAGCTGATTAGATGCCTAACTACTGCTGGGTCAGATTCCCTGTTCTGGGAATTTGGAGTTGCATCTTTGCATTCTCCAAATATGGCAGAGTTGCTGAATGCTGCTACAGAGAAAAATCAAACAAGTGAGCAGATGGGACCATCACAAATCCATGGCCGCCAGCCCCAAATGTGTGCTCAGGAGGGCCCAGCAGGCTACTTATTTCTCTGTTCAATCTTCCCACTGTCCCTCGTCATCTTGCAGCTACTACCCCATCTCTCTAGTCCCATTCACGGCAGCCTTCTTGAAAGACTTCTCTCAGTTCTTCCTTACCTCCACTATAACATGGAGCTCACTGCAAATACGCCACTGAAGATGCCCCAGTAGGGGTCGCCTTCTACCTGCTTACTACTAAACCCAAAGGCCAATTCTTAGTCCTTCTCTTGCCTGTCAGCGACATTTGACACTGCTGAGACTCATCAGAAAATATCCAAAAATGCTCCAGGGTGCCACACTCTAGCACACTCTAGTTCTTTGTACATCTTTTTTTTTTTAATTTTGTTTTTATACAGCAGGTTCTTATTAGTTATCTATTTTATACATATTACTGTATATATGTCAATCCCAATCTCCCAATTCATCCCACCCACCCCCCCACCCTACTTTCCCTCCTTGGTGTCCATATATTTGTTCTCTACGTCTGTGTCTCTACTTCTGCCTTGCAAACCACTTGATCCGTACCACCATTTTTCTAGATGCCACATAGATGCCTTAATATACGATATTTGTTTTTCTCTTTCTGATTTACTTCACTCTGTATGACAGTCTCTAGGACCATCCATGTCTCTACAAATGACCCAATTTTGTTCCTTGTATGGCTGAGTAATATTCCATTGTATATATGTACCACATCTTCTTTATCCATTCATCTGTCGATGGGCATTTAGGTTGCTTCCATGACCTGGCTATTGTAAACAGTTCTGCAAAGAACACTGGGGTACATGTGCCTTTTTGAATTATGGTTTGCTCTGGGTATAAATCCAGAAGTGGGACTGCTGGGTCATATGGTAATTCTATTTTTAGTTTTTTAAAGAACCTCCACACTGTTCTCCAAAGTGGCTGTATCAATTTACATTCCCACCAACAGTGCAAAAGGGGTCCCTTTTCTCCACACCCTCTCCAGCATTTGTTGTTTGTAGATTTTCTGATGATGCCCATTCTAACTGGAGTGAGGTGATAACTCATTGTAGTTTTGATTTGCATTTCTCTAATAATTAGTGATGTTGAGCAGCTTTGCATGTGCCTCTTGGCCATCTGTATGTCTTCTTTGGAGAAATGTCTATTTAGGTCTTCTGCCCATTTTTGGATTGGGTTGTTTGTTTTTTTAATATTGAGCTGCATGAACTGTTTATATATTTTGGAGAATAATTCTTTGTCCATTGATTCGTTTGCAAATATTTTCCCCCATTATGAGGGTTGTCTTTTCGTCTTGTTTACAGTTTCCTTTGCTGTGCAAAAGCTGTGAAGTTTCATTAGGTCCCATTTGTTTATTTTTATTTCCATTACTCTAGGAGGTGGGTCAAAAAAGATCTTGCTGTGATTTATGTCCAACAGTGTTCTGCCTATATTTTCCTCTAAGAATTTTATAGTGTCTTGTCTTACATTTAGGTCTCTAATCCATTTTGAGTTTATTTTTGTGTATAGTGTTTGGGAGTGTTCTAATTTCATTCTTTTCCATGTAGCTCTCCAGTTTTCCCAGCACCACTTAGTGAAGAGACTGTCTTTTCTGCATTGTATATCCTTGCCTCCTTTGTCACAGATTAGTTGACCATAGGTGCATGGGTTTATCTCTGGGCTTTCTATCTTGTTCCATTGATCTATGTTTCTGTTTTTGTGCCAGCACGTTATTGTCTTGATGACTGTAGCTTTGTAGTATAGTCTGAAGTCAGGGAGTCTGATTCCTCCAGCTCCGTTTTCTTCCCCTGAAGACAGCTTTGGGTATTCGGGGTCTTTTGTGTCTCCATACAAATTTTAAGATTTTTTTTTGTTCTAGTTCCATAAAAAATGCCATTGGTAATTTGATAGGGATTGCATTGAATCTGTAGATTGCTTTGGGTAGTATAGTCATTTTCACAATATTGATTCTTTCAATCTAAGAACGTGGCATATCTCTCCATCTGTTGGTATCATCTTTAATTGCTTTCATCAGTGTCTTATAGTTTTCTGCATACAGGTCTTTTGTCTCCCTAGGTAGGTTTATTCCTAGGTTTTTTATTCTTTTTGTCGCAATGGTAAATGGGAGTGTTTCCTTAATTTCTCTTTCAGATTTTTCATCATTAGTGTATAGGAATGCAAGAGATTTGTGTGCATTAATTTTGTATCCTGCAACTTTACCAAATTCATTGATTAGCTCTCATACTTTTCTGGTGGCATCTTTAGGATTCTCTATGTATAGTATCATGTCATCTGCAAACAGTGACAGTTTTACTTCTTCTTTTCCAATTTGTAATCCTTTTCTTTCTTTTTCTTCTCTGATTGCTGTGGCTAGGACTTCCAAAACTATGTTGAATAATAGTGGTGAGAGTGGACATCCTTGTCTTGTTCCTGATCTTAAAGGAAATGCTTTCACGTTTTCACCACTGAGAATGATGTTTCCTGTGGGTTTGTCGTATATGGCCTTCATTATGTTTTATTTTACATGGTATTTTTGCACCTGTTGGGCATGTTTTTGCACCTGTTGGGGATGTTTATAATAAAATATAAAACTAACTGGTATAGCATATGTATCTGGTATAGCATATGTATCTAACTAACTGATATAGCATATGTATCTAATTCTATATATCTGGTATAGCATATGTATCTAACTAACTGGTATAGCATATGTATCTAATTCTATAAAAAATTCTATAATATATACTAATCTATATCAGTGTCATTTAAAAATGGCAAATTAAACATTTTTCATAAACTAGTAATATAATCTCTTAATGTCATAAATATGAAAGTAACATGTTATTTCAATAGTCATGATGTCAGGAAGATATTATTTAGGAACTTAATGGGATCAGAGACTTACTGCGCAGAAAAAATAGATATTTTTCCATTATTCTTCCCTCTATGCCCACCTTTGGAGATTTTTTATCATTAATGGGTGTAGAATTTTGTCAAAAGCTTTTTCTGCATTGATTGAGATGATCATATGGCTTTTAATTATTCGACTTGTTAACATGGTGTATCAAATTGATTGATTTGCGTATATTGAAGAATCCTTCCATCTCTGGGATAAATTCCACTTGATCATGATGTATGATCCTTTTAATGTGTTGTTGGATTCTGTTTGCTAGTATTTTGTTGAGGATTTTTGCATCTATATTCATCAGTGATACTGGACTATAATTTTCTTTTTTTGTAGTATCTTTGTCTGGTTTTGGTATCAGGGTGATGGTGGCCTCATAGAATGAGTTTGGGAGTGTTCCTTCCTCTGCAGTTTTTTTGGAAGAGTTTGAGAAGGATGGGTGTTAGCTCTTCTCTAAATATTTGATATAATTCACCTGTGAAGCCATCTGGTCCTGACCTTTTGTTTGTTGGAAGATTTTTAATCACTGTTTCAATTTCATTACTTGTGATTGGTCTGTTCATATTTTCTATTTCTTCCTGGTTCAGTCTTGGAAGGTTATATCTTTCTAAGAATTTGTCCATTTCTTCCAGGTTGTCCATTTTATTGGCATAGAATTGCTTGTAGTAGTCTCTCAGGATGCTTTGTATTTCTGCAGTGTCTGTTGCAACTTCTCCTGTTTCATTTCTAATTTTGTTTATTTGAGTCCTCTCTCCCTCTTTTTCTTGATGAGTCTGGCTCATGGTTTATCAATTCTGTTTATCTTCTCAAAGAATCAGGTTTTAGTTTTATTGATCTTTGCTATTGTTTTCTTTGTTTCTATTTCATTTATTTCTGCTCTGATCTTTATGATTTCTTCCCTTCTGCTAACTTTGGGTTTTGTTTGTTCTTCTTTCTCTAGTTCCTTTAGGTGTAAGGTTAGATTGAGATTTTTCTTGTTTCTTGAGGTAGGCTTGTATAGCTATAAACTTCCCTCTTAGAACTGCTTTTGCTGCATCCCATAGGTTTTGGATTGTTGTGCTTTCATTGTCATTTGTCTGTAGGTATTTTTTGATTTCTTCAGTGATCTCTTGGTTATTTAGTAACATATTGTTTATCCTCCATGTGTTTGTGTTTTTTCCTTTTTTTTTTTTCCCTGTAATTCATTCCTAATCTTAGAGCGTTGTGGTCAGAAAAGATGCTTGATATGATTTCAATTTTCTTAAATTTACTGAGGCTTGATTTGTGACCCAAGATGTGATCTATCCTGGAGAATGTTCTGTGCACACTTGAGAAGAAAGTGTAATCTGCTGTTTGGGGATGGAATGTCCTATAAATATCAATTAAATCTATCTGGTCTATTGTGTCATTTAAAGCTTCTCTTTCCTTATTTATTTTCATTTTGGATGATCTGTCCATTGGTGTAAGTGAGGTGTTAAAGTCCCCCACTTTATTGTGTTACTGTCAATTTCCTGTTTTATAGCTGTTAGCAGTTGCCTTATGTACTGAGGTGCTCCTATGCTGGGTGCATATGTATTTATAATTGTTATATCTTCTTGGATTGATCCCTTCATCATTATGTACTGTTCTTCCTTGTCTCTTGTAACATTCTTTATTTTAAAGTCTATTTTATCTGATATGAATATTATTGCTACTCCAGCTTTCTTTTGATTTCCATCTGCATGGAATATCTTTTTCCATCCCCTCATTTTCAGTCTGTATGTGTCCCTAGATCTGAAGTGGGTCTCTTGTAGACAGCATATAGATGGGTCTTATTTTTGTATCCATTCATCAAGCCTGTGTCTTTTGGTTGGAGCATTTAATCCATTCACATTTAAGGTAATTATTGATATGTATGTTCCTATAACCATTTTCTTAATTGTTTTGGGTTTGTTTTTGTAGGTCCTTTTCTTCTCTTTTGTTTCCCACTTAGAGAAGTTCCTTTAGCATTTGTTGTAGAGCTGGTTTGGTGGTGCTGAATTTTCTTAGCTTTTGCGTGTCTGTAAAGCTTTTGATTTCTCCATCGAATCTGAACGAGAGCCTTGCCAGGTAGAGTAATCTTGGCTGTAGGTTTTTCCCTTTCATCACTTTAAGTATATCATGCCACTCCCTTCTGGCTTGTAGAGTTTCTGCTGAGAAATCAGCTGTTAACCTTATGGGAGTTCCCTTGTATGTTATTTGTCGTTTTTCCCTTGCTGCTTTCAATAATTTTTCTTTGTCTTTAATTTTTGCCAATTTGATTACTATGTGTCTCGCATGTTTCTCCTTGGGTTTATCCTGTATGGGACTCGCTGCGCTTCCTGGACTTGGATGGCTATTTCCTTTCCCATGTTAGGGAAGCTTTCAACTATAATCTCTTCAAATATTTTCTCGGGTCCTTTCTCTCTCTCTTCTCCTTCTGGGACCCCTATAATGCAAATGTTGCTGTGTTTAATGTTGTCCCAGAGGTCTCTTAGGCTGTCTTCATTTCTTTTCATCCTTTTTTTCTTTATTCTGTTCCCCAGCAGTGAATTCCACCATTCTGTCTTCCAGGTCACTTAACCGTTCTTCTGCCTCAGTTATTCTACTGATTCCTTCTAGTGTAGTTTTCATTTCAGTTATTGTATTGTTCATCTCTGTTTGTTTGTTCTTTAATTCTTCTAGGTCTTTGTTAAACATTTCTTGCATCTTCTTGATCTTTGCCTCCATTCTTTTTCCGAGGTTCTGGATCATCTTCACTATCATTATTCTGAATCTTTTTCTGGAAGGTTGCCTATCTCCACTTCATTTAGTTGTTTTTCTGAGGTTTTATCTTGTTCCTTCATCTGGTACATAGCCCTCTGCCTTTCATGTTGTCTGTCTTTCTATGAATGTGGTTTTTGTTCCACAGGCTGCAGGATTGTAGTTCTTCTTGCTTCTCTCAATATTACGCTTAAGAGCAGCTTTTCCAAACAAAGTGATCATGGGTTTTACTTTCAGAATTAAGTGTAAAAAAACAGAACCAAAAAAAAAAAAAAAGAAACCCTCAGCATGTTGTTTGCCACAAGCTGAGATGAAAGTAGTGTCAAGCTTTGTGTTCCTGCTTCCCCCCTATACTTCTCAGGCAAAGGAGTGACTCTGTGACAGGTGTCCCAGTGCTTTAGTCAAGGTGGGTAAGATCCTCAAGGGTCCCAAGGCATGGTGGGTGCGGTGGGGAGGCTGAGGGGCATTCACCTGTGTGAGCGTAGTGAGAGTAGGATGTGTGCCAGGGCCAGATGACCCCATGTCAAATCCCAGGTGAGGACCCAGGAGCTCTGTAACCTTGGGCAACTTGCTTGAACCCTGTCGGCCTCAATTTCCTGTGTGTAAAACTGGGAAAATAATACAAATCACAGGGTTGTTCTGAGAATTAAATGAGTTTAAGTATGAAGAGTGGTAAGCACTGTGCCTAACTAGAAGTAAATACTCCACAAATGGTATGGTGTAATTACTTTCATACTTTTCACCACTCTAGAATTAAAACTGCAGATAAAGGGGACACAATCTATACAAAGATGAGATTGTAAAAATCTAGTTATTGTTTGTTTTAATTATATATAGATCAAGCTACACAGAAAATCACTTAAGGAGACTATTCTCAGAAAAATAAAAATAACACATGCATTCTATTGGGAGAAAGAAGGGAGCATATTTTAGACTATAACCGAGAAGGGGTATTTTTAATTAAATATTTAGTCTTGACTGGTACCGCAATTTTAAATCTAGAGAAAAAGTGGAAATTATCAGGCATTATTATTGTTGTTGTTATTCATAAATGAAACATACCTGGAAACTAATAGCCAAGGTTTGTGTCAATTAAGGAATAAAAATCTTATTTTAAATATTAAGGCAAAATTCAGTTTCATAAAAGAAATAGCTAACTTGGGGTCTTGTTATATAAGGACAGAAAACTAGGGTGCATTATATACAGACACTCACTTATATGATCACTAATGTGTTCTGTACCCCTGAGGTTTGTGAAGACAGGATACTCCAGAGTGAAGTACAGGTGCAGTAATCTCACCTAGAAGTAGACAAAGAAGTTCCCTCCCTGCCAGATTAGTTTAACACCTTCAGATCAGCTCTTAAAGTGCGGTCTTCAAAAATCCTCCAGTGTTTTGGAAAATCCTAGCAACACTATGGTGATGCCTGAGACTTCAAATCAAAGGCATTCCTTCCTGATAGCTTTCAAGCAATTCCATTGAGAGCCAAAGGCCCACAAATATGCTAACCAATCATGTAACTGGACAGCTTTCTCCCTCAGGAATTCTAAAACCTAGCAGTGAGTGCCTGCAAGTCAGGGAAAAGGTGGTCTGTCTGTGTGCCAGTGCTAACGTCTGGACTCCACCTCTTAAGGTTGCAGGAAGCCAGAGTGCTGCTCAGTCCCTGCTGATAAGCACAGTCACTTCTGGATTATTAAGGAGACTAGTAATCTGACATGTAATATACGTAATTCCACTTGTGCTACCCTCTGCTATCTACTTTTGTGTCATCAGCACCACCTCTCTCTGAGAGAAAACAGAAAAGGATGGAAGATGATTAACAGCATGAGTAAAAAGCATGACAGAAAAATACAGCTACATTAAGCTAAATTAAGACAGCTAAAACTAATACCTGATTACATGTGGTGTATTTGGCCATAGAATCCTAAACCTCTATTACCACATCAAAGTCAAAGTAGAGTATTTAGGTCAAAACTTTCACTTATCAAGAACACATATATGCAGAGAGTACTTTTCCTGATGAGGTATCTGCAGCTGGTTAACTCAGTCCTGGTATTACAGTTTATCAAACTTCTTCCTAGTCCCCAAAGAAGTCCCTTCTAAATGCCCAAATTCTAGTGCCTCTACCTTACGAAAACCTAGAGTGTAATTCTCCAGATCACAGGTGGATGCAGGACTGCAAGCACAGGAGCACATACACTGAAACCCAGATTTACAGGCATATTCTAATGAAACTATATTAACGAAGCATTAAGAAAGAAATAGATGAACAGAGTCTCTCTTCCCCACTCCACTAAGGGCAACTGTTTTTTAACCTCTGTATTTCAGCTTGTCACATCATGCTGCATCTTGGAATAGGACTCTTTCCTATTTATATAATTACAACTGTCTGTCTGTTTTCAATTTTAGAAGCATTTGGCAAGGCATGGCAATACAAATACCCTTTGATTTTAACTTTTCCTATTTTCCTTTCCACCAATGGCAAACAGATTTAAATTCTAAGATTGGAAAAAGTAGATGGGGCTGGGGGGCTGTGGCATTGAAAAAAAAAAAGCTAGAAAAAAAGGAGACTAAATGAAACATACTCATGGCCAACAAGAATACCTTTACTTCTTAATTGGTTTTTATTAAACAAATTCTACTTTGAAACCTAAGATGAAAAAACTTAAAAATATCATAGCTCAGAAGTTTTCTATTGTTTTAGGTTGAATCATAAGAACTTACATATCACCTCTTATGTTAAGACTAAATTCAGCCAAAATATTCTTCAGAAAGTCTTTAATATAATGTTCCAATAAAAGAAAGTAAACTTTAAGAACATTAGTTGGTGTTCTGTTTCCAAATCTAATCCTCCAGGCATAAACTACAAAGTTAATAAAGAACAGATTAAAACCAACCAAGAACAAATTATTCATTCCGTTTTCCATTTCACTCTTCAATTCTTGTTTTAAATGCACTAGGAATCTCTGCTGCCAATGTAGTTAAAGCTGCAGCAGCTCTAATAATCAACGGATCTTATCACAAAGGGTATAGATACTTCCTAAATGAAAGCACCATATGCCTAATTATTGAGCTAAATTTATACCCGTAGCTATCTCTGAATGAAACATATTCAGCTTTTTCAGCTCACAAAACATTTCTTTCCATGCCCTTAAGGTATTTTAGATTTCATTCTTCTCCTTTGACTTTTTTCCTCTTCCCATATCTAAGTGTTTGTGTGACACCAGGCTGGGAAGCCAGAGGTAACTGGCCACTGATGAATGGACACCCTCTCCCTCGTTTTTCTAAGGACGACCATCACTTCTGTGAGATGACAACTGAAGAGGCAAAAGAATGTTTTCTTTCCTGCCACGGGAAGCAGCAATTTTGGCAACAACAACTAAGCAGGGAGGTAACAGCAGAAAATAAAACTGTTGGTTAACACAGCAATACTGCAGCCCAAACTTCCTTTTCTTTCCTGGAAGTGACTTCTCAAAACCAGTTCTTACCAACAATCCCTTTTCTTAACCTATTACTCCAATCAATCCCTAGTTGCTAATAAATACTATTTATTGAATAATGCTATGTACCAGGAATCGTGCAGAGAGATTCACATACATTTTCTACTTTAATTCTTAGAAAAACTCTGCAAAAGGGAATTATTAGCCCCATTTCACAGATGGAAGGGGAGGCTCAGAAGGGTTTCTACTCTGCCATCTTGTCTCACCATCTGAGTAGGTTGTAAAGAATTTTGGTGACATACTTACATTGTTTCTCATTTTGGTTGGATTTAAGACAAACTGCCCTCCACTGTTAAATTCTGGACCACGAACCTATGGAGTAGAAAAAGGCGTCTCCACACTGAGGAGGTCTAAACTCCAGATGGAAGATAATCATGCCCATGAATTTAGCAACAAACAGGCCAAAGACAGAAACAATCAATGCCACATGACTTCGGAGAAGGGAGAGATCAGTAAAGGTTGGGAATGTGAGGGAGGGCTTCAAGGAGGCATAGATTTTTGCGCAAATGAGAAGACACTCCATTTGTGAAGAATAAAATAAGGTGTGTTTTGGAGACAGTACCTATGCAAGTTTAGCTGAAGCACAGAGTCCTTCCTAATTTAAGGGATGTGACTCCAGCAAACTGAGGCAGATTTGTAGAAGACAATGAATGCCAGCCTAAGGAGCTGGGACTTCCTTATAGAACAATGTTTCTTAAACTTCAGTCACTTGACCAGTGGTATCAGCATCACCTACAGGAATATGTTAAAAATGCAAATTCTGGGGCCCACCCAGACCTACTGAATTAGAAACTCTGGAAGCAGCAACTTGCAATCTGAGTGCTAATGTGCTCTCCAGGTGACTCTCAAGCTGGCTAAAGTTTGAATCAGTGCTCCATAAGAAACGAGGCCCACTAAAACCTGAGCTGGGCAACATGAGAGAAGTGATATATTTGGAAGACTAATCTAATAGTGATCTGCAGAATGAACTGGAAAAGGGACCATGTGCAAATCCATGAAATTTACAGAGCCTCTACCATGCAATTATTTCTATGAGACAACACTTTTCAGGAGAGAGAATATTAAACTGGGAAACAGAAGACTAAGGTTCTTTCTCAAAATATTACACCTTCTTACAGAGAAAAATTTTATTAAATTCTAATTTCGTGGAAATAACACCTAACCTATGACTTTTCATTTCAATGTGGTATTGTAAGCACTATTTATAAAAACACCATGGTCTCCCAAAAATGTTTGCTGGGATAGGGGAAAAAAAAAAAAAAACCCACACTAACTTTAATTACAGTGTACCATGTACAAAACTGAAATGTAAGAAAAATGACAACTCTTATTAAATGTAGTCCACAGCTCTAGATAATAATGAACAGAAATGAATGAGGACTCTACCTAATTTAAAAATGAAAAACAAAATGCTGAGTGTAAATATAAAGCAGACTAACTTTTAAGCAAAACAGGACTTTTTATATTCAAGTAAGTGTCGACCTTCAAAAGAATCTCACAAGTACCCACATTTATTTCAGTGATGTTACATCTGCTCAAAAGACTTTTTTTTATGAACCACCTTCACAGCCAGTTTACAAGTCATGTAAGAAAATGAATACAGCTTTTCACTTTATAAATCATTCTAAAAACAACTTTAAAACTAGAAAAGGTGATTCCTACATTGATGAATCTCTTTATTCACTAGATCTGGTTCTAAATGACTTTTGACTGTTATAAAAAAAAATCAGGTCTCCCCTCCAAGACAATGGCCTGTAGCCCATGAGGACAGGTAGCAGGGGTTCCAAAGATGAGTGGACACCACTTTTGGAATATGTGATTATTTAAAGGGGGGAGGGTGTCACATTTTTGTGTGTGTGTGTGTGGTACGCGGGCCTCTCACTATTGTGGCCTCTCCCGTTGCACAGCACAGGCTCCAGACACACAGGTTCCGGACGCACAGGCTCAGCAGCCATGGCCCACGGGCCCAGCTGCTCCGCAGCATGTGGGATCTTCCCGAACCGGGGCACGAACCCGTGTCCCCTGCATCGGCAGGCGGACTCTCAACCACTGCGCCACCAGGGAAGCCCCACATTTAACCTAAGTAATTCCTCCTGGTATTAAAAAGGTGTATTTATTCAACTAATATTTACTAGGTGCTATTATGGGTGAGGCCCAGGGCTACGGCTCCGGTGGACGAATACAGGGGAAGCTCTTTCTCCTGCTCTTAACATGACAGTCCTGTAACAGATTCATGACTGTGAAGAACCAACATCACAGAGATTCTGTACTCTCAGAGTAAGTGAAAACAGAAGTACTTCTAACCTCTGCTGTGGCTTTATCTTATTACTGATAGAACACTTAATAAATCATAATTTTTATTCACCGTAACTGCTAAAGCTGCTTTCAACAGTAGTTAATAAATCATCTTCATTTTTATGTTCCTCCAATTAGCTGCTCACCCC
The DNA here is from genome assembly GCF_937001465.1 of Orcinus orca. NCBI lineage: Eukaryota > Metazoa > Chordata > Mammalia > Artiodactyla > Delphinidae > Orcinus > Orcinus orca. Next base: position 40,841,935 of record NC_064570.1, on the reverse strand, counting down.
ACCTGCTTTTTTTTCTTTTTTAAGCTAAGCTCTTCATCACACATTCTAAGTTAAGCAAGCCCTAGGAGGATTAAATAATGAAGACTAACCAAAATGCTTAATATGAGTGAACGTATACAATGTATTAAACACATGCCAATCATAAAACACGTTTTTTACTACATAAACTTCCTTTTACACTTACCAAGAATGCCTTATAAACCTGACTCAGGCTAACTCCTGAAATCACAACATGGACCTCGTTGAGGCATTTCTAATCATGAGATGAAAACTTGTAGTTGACTAGATACATTTTGACAATCAACACTGCTAGTTGACTACAAAAATAACATGTCTCAGAGAACAGCATCCTAAATATTCTAAAATGACTATCATCTCAAACCACAATTTATAAAAATAATATAGTACATTTATGTCAACCATTATTCACCATGTTAACACAGTCTCAAAGCCAAATTTAAACAGTTCTGGCATTTGGCAGACTTTTATGAACTAACCAAGGTCAGAATATAAATACATTTTGAAATGTGCAGCTCCTCACTACCTCAAAAAAGCATGACTAAAAACACGTTTATTTGGAGTTAGCCAAAAAAAAAAAAAAAAAGCCTAAACTTCATAAATAAATCATGCTTTTCTTTTATTCTAAAATAAAATACCTTAGACAAAATGCACATTTATCCTATTTAAGACACCAAAGGCCTCTAATATATAAGACCAGCCTGCCCCTTCAAACGTCAACATGTATATTGCTTTGAAATCTTATTGACAATTTCCTTTTGGTTAATTTTTCTTCTTTAAGAATTCAGCTTTGTCAGACTTGCCATTTTCTGGCACCACGAAAAAAAAAAAAACAACAAACCACTTCTGAAATTCTATTTGGACCATTTCTGAGCTTCAACTATGATCTTAAAATATTAGGAAGCCATCCTGATGAATTCTAAAAAAGAAGATTCCATCCCTCCTTTCCCAGATCTTCAGAGAGGCCAACATCTTCCTCAAATATGTGATGCAAAAACCCAACGATAACAATGAAGATGAGCTGCTGGAAGCTGGTGGGCTGCATCTTGGCTGAGGGAAGGCAGGCTGTTCCAACATGCTTGGTAGGTACTCCTATCAATAAAGGGCACTTATAATCCTAGGGGTCCAGCCCAGGGAAGAGGCAAATTTTGCTGCTGTGTTTAGTAGACAACGCTGTCCACTGCCTTTCAGGACTTTGCCCCCTTCAGGAGCCATGTGCCTGACAGATCCATCTTCTCTGACACCCACTTCTTAGTCTCCAAGCTCTGCCTTCGTCCCAATCCTGCTTCTTTAAAAGCCTCCTTGTTCTATACAACTCACAGTGAGGAAATCCAACTAGTCACCCAACTCAGGAGGGAATGCTGCTTAAAGAAAGGAAAATTAAATATATAAGATACTGTTTCATCACCCATGAAATTTATAGAGTCAAGACTAGGTTCACTACATTACAGGTGGAAGTAAACATTGTTTTTGGAAAGTCATCCCTCAAAATGTACTACGATCCTTTGACTTATTCATTTCCTTTACTAGGAATTTAAGGGGAAATCCTACTCATGGGGTTGGGGGCAGCAATGAAAAATGAGCTGGAATCTTAATGGACAAAGGTGTTTATCTCAGCATTTTAAAATTAAAAAAAACTGGAAAAAATCTAAATGTTCAGGTCCAAGGGCATGGTTAAATAAACTATGATGCTTCTATTTCATATACTAGAAATATTTCTATTTCTTTTACTGTAATTTTATGAAATTACATAAAATTTCAGTAAAAGAAAATTAAAAAAAACATGTATACATAGTGTGGTTATAACTGGGGGAAAAAATAACCTATATGTTGGGGCAGGAAGTGTTGACACTGCTTGTGACAGTGATTGAACTGTGAAGGATTTTTTTTTTCTTTTTTCTACTCCTGTGTACTTTCAAAATGTTCTTTCCTAAGCAAGTGTTACTTTATAATGAAATAACACAGTGAAAGATACTTGCTTCTTTTACAAACCCATTCTCACCCTTGTTAAGATAAATCTCAAAGTATAATAATTTCTGCTGGGCAAGTTTAGTGATATTGTTTTAATAGCAGCCTTTAAGAAGCAATACATCAACAAAAGGGAGGCACTGATGGTGAAATTTCAGGCAGCTGGGAATGAGACTTTGAGACTAGGTATACACCCCGTGCTACCTTCATCATTCCACAGGTCTGTCCTTTTGCTTTGTGCCCCAACAGACAGACATACAGTGAGGAAACACAACTACTAAACACTATTAGTAGTTGCAGCACGTATTCTTGTGAAAGAGGAACTAGAGTCAATCATGGCTCAAACATCAGCTCAGGGAAGCTGGACGTGGCCACCCCCAGTGTAGACCATGAGCCCTGGACTCCTATCTCTGGACCCTCTTGTCCCTTAGGAGAATCAAGTGCTCTTC